>NC_134368.1:7107500-8307500 GCF_035582795.1 Mycteria americana
TTTAAACAAGCCCTTCCTTTTTTGTTACACACACTGAATAGTTTCCTCTCAAAATGTTTTGAACGTCACTACATGGAAGCAGCACTTCAGACCTGTTTTTTGTTGCCCACCTCAGTGCCCTGGGAAACACCTAGTCATTTTAATGCCCTTAGTTCTCAGCTCTGGGAGCTCTCACCCCAGCCCACCCAGGCAAGCTGCCCCATTGCAGGCATCTCCAGGGAAAGCATGACACTCTTGCAGTCGTGTCACCTACAGGACTTCTGGGCAACGGCCCCGTGATGAGGGAAGAGAGCAGCTCAGAGGAGGGCAGACCAGGAGCGTTAAGGAGCAAAGCTTGGGATACTCTCTACATGGCATGCCCATGCTGGGGACAGATTTTAAGTTGAAGAGCAGATAAGTAAAAGGCCCTGCCTGTGCAGGCTCATTTTAGAGGCAGTATGCATAGCAGGGAAGGCTGGAAAGGTCATGTCGGTCCCCAAGGCATGGAGAGGTCACCCAGCTCCAGCTCAGCACGGATGCGGGAGCTGGAGTGGCCAGTCTTCGGTCTGGTTCCCGTAGTGCCATCAAGCTTTTCCTTGAGAAGATATAAAGTGGAGGCCTCCTCCATGGTGGCTCATGGGTTGCAGGCTGGCCATCGGAGAACCATATCTTGGCTCCTGTGGCCACAGGTACCGTCACCTCCATTAGTTAACACCAGGTATCAGTGGTACTTCTTCAGGCCCTCCTTCCACAGCAGGTTGGACTGGGATACTTAGACATGGAAAAGACATGGACAGCTGTGACAAAATTCAGAGAAGGCCAACAAAAAAGCTAAGACAGTGTGTGAGAAACAGAGAGAGTAATTGAGTGTGAATAGCGTGGCAGATAAGCCAGAAACATGACCAATACCTAGAGGTATGAACAGTCAAAGGACAGGGAGGATTGTGTTAGTGGGTACGAAACTAAATGCACTCAGCTGAAATACAATGGTTGCACCCCAGCTCCTCCATCTCCAGTATTTGTGATAATTTTAAAGACAATATTTGCTAGAGACACAAAATGGCCCACTGGGAGAACACTAAAGGTTTCTGAGGAAGAGTGGTTTCTGTACCTGCTCCTAGCTGACCTAATCATGAAGGCACTTGGCATCACCTCAATGACTAACAGCCTGCGATGTCTCTCCAGCAGCTTTCTGAGGGTCCGTAACTGTGAAGGCACACTGCCTTTGTTTCATCCACCACCCACACAGAGCAGAGAAATCCTTACACCAGCAAATCAGTACGTCTTTTAAAGCCCCGGTAATGTGCTCCATGAGTATTGATCTGTTTGTCTTGCTAAGTGCTTTTCTGGCCTGCTGTATCAGGGCTTTTCAGACTATGGTAAAGGACTATCTTTTCCCCTCCTACATTACAGGGGGAAATTCTTGTGTAAGCAAGAAGTGGTTTGCATCGAAATTACTGGCGGGGGGCCATGTAAAGTGGTGCATTCAACAGTTGGTTGTGAAGGTGGCATTATTCAGAGATTTTTCCTCTTGCTGGCTCAAATGGGATGATATTCCTTCTGCCTGCCCAATGCTGGATGTCAAAGGGGAAGGCACCTACCTTCTGAAATATGGTATGGAGCCTGGATGTCATCCCACCTGAAGGCACGCAGCCTGATCTTTGGCCAGCTGCAGGAAGAGGTGGATGCCTTGCCACTCACCTGGACCTTTCCTGGAGGCTCTCCAAACAACCCCAAGGCTTCACACTGACTACATGCCGCCGGCTGAATACCCTCCTTGAAGTGGATCTAGGAAAGGCAAATTTCTCAGCATACCTTCAAAGCACTGATGGTGCCAGGAGGAGCTCACTCCAGCTTGGCCAATGATGTTGTGCTTGCAAGTCCCAGAAATTTGGACCTGGGCCTGGCAGAGGTGACTGCCAACCCATCAAGGTTGTACAGATGCAAAATAGCCAGAGGAAGGACTCTGAGCACCCTGAGATTCCCACAGGTAGGATGGGTTAGGAACATAGTCATTGCCTTGCTGGGATCAGACCAAGGTCCAGTTCCTGTTTATTATCTGCTTCTTTATAAGATGGAGGATTTCAGTCCTCCTCCTGTCCCCAGCCTATTTTAATTTGGGGTATTCTTCTGAGCATAGAAATAGCCAATACCTTTTTTAAATCCCCTAAGCTCTGGGCAAGAGTGACGTCTAACAGAGCCAGGTCTGATAGCCCAGCTGCACCTGTGTGGAAAGACTTTTCCTTTCCTTGGGTTCAAATGTCTTGCCTTTGAATTTGTAACACTGCTCTGCCCCTGCATTATAAGAGTTAGTGAGATACCAACATACCCGGTTTTACCCACGTGCAAGGCTGCTTTTATGAAAGCCCCTCCATTTAACAGCACAAGAACGTATGCCCTATGCCTATGGTTGGCCTGAGGAACCAGAGCTATTTCAAGATGTTTTGTTTTCTCCTATAGCATGACGCGGTGAGGAGGTGATACCTGATGGTCTGCACAGCCTCCTTGCCCAGAAGAATATGAGTGGCTCCACTAGCACTGTCTTTGAGTGAGCCAGTGGTGAGCTTGTGTTGAGCTGCTCCTGGTGAGCACTGCTACACAAGTGCGTGACACCTCCAAGCTGCACTCATGATCACTCATGGTGGTTAGTAGTAGAGGCTCCTGGTTTGGTTCACTTTCTACTAAAATGGCTGGCTTTCTGCAACCACAAGAGGACGTGGTTCTTTAGAGGAGCCACTGCTACCTCAAGACCCTATCTGAATTTAACTGAGATTCACCTTGCACATTTCTTTTTGGCAGGTTACCTCAAGGGTGACTCTGTCCTATTCATATTAGGTGTCGTCCTAACTGTGGTATGTACTGGTTAGCTTTGGCCCCAAGGTTGTGGCAGTGTAGTGCCATCAGCATCCAAAATGTCCTGTGGTTGGATAATGTCTGGCCGCTCTCAATTCATACAAGGACATGTGACATAACCTGGAAATAACCTGAACGTGCACCATGATGGCTGGGTACCCACATATTCCCCTGCTCCCGTGTCCTGCCACCGTAAACACGGATAATCCCCAGCTCATGCTCACTCGGTGCTTCTGAAAGCACCTCATGGGCTTGAATTTAAGCTCTGCTTTATGACCAAGGGAGAAGAATCCTTGCAAAGCCCCAGTAATCATAATACGTGGAGGCAGAATTGATACATGTGGGCTTTTTCTATCACTCAATTAAATGGTTAGTTTATGCAACATGCCGTCTTTTTGAATCAAAGCTGGGTCACTGTTAGGCTGAGGTAACATTAATTATTTTTCCGCTTGTCGGATCCCATGAAAAGGATGTGAAAATGGCCTGTTTATGAAAGAGTGCGGGCAAAGGCTGTGAGCTGATTATGTCAAACATATTCAAAGCTTCCTCTGCAAAAGGGATTGTGATCAACAAAGCATAGCCCACACCTGCACCCATTTCACAATGAAAGCTGTTAGGGCCATGAAGCTATTGGGGGAAAAGAGAGGTTGCATTAACCCTTTTGGGGAAGGGGGTCCTCCACTGTAAGATTTACACACACACACACACAAAGTTGCTTTTCTCATTCCCTCAAGTGGATCCCAAGAAGATCCCAGTCTTTTCCATCTAACTTTTTTTCATGCGTGGGCTTTTCTAAGCTGGATGAAAACATCAGACTGCCGCATTTTCTCCTGCTCTTTGTTGATTTCCAAGGGAAGCTGCAGAGAGGAGCTATCTGTGCTGGAAGAGCAGGAAAGCAGTTCAAGCTCAGACCCCAGTCCCAAAAGTTCTGTTCGGGGCGATCCCGGCACCCTCAGGGTAAATGCCTATCACACGGAGCACACTGCTGGAGCCAGGCCACCTCCTTAATAAAAAATGTAGCTGCTTGGAAGGCAGGAAGAAGAAGAGATGTGCTGTCAGAGAAAGTTGAACTGGATCCTAACTGCAGGGTACCCCCATTTTTTTGCAGCCCTGTTGGTTATACAGCAACTGGATAAGATGGTCTGAATTCAGTATGGAGCCTGGTTTGAGCAGGGGGTTGGACTAGCGATATCCTATGGTCCCTTCCAACCCAGGTGATGCTGTGATACGCAGTTGTGTCCTCATGAATCCTCATCGCTGAGGGCAATCTTGCATCTGCTCCTCTACGAGGGACTACGGGACAGACCAATGTGCTGTCATAGCTCTCTACAGCCTTAGTGTGTTCTTCCTTCTCTGATTTTGGTGGCAACGCTAAGGGAAATGGAGTTACAGCAAGTGTGACCTCCTTTGCCAGTCTGCGGTGAACCCCGCTGGGTCACAGTGCAAGCTCAAAAGGCAAAGCAGGAGCATTCATTCAGCATTTTCCTGCAGCATGCTAGGAATTGTGCCAGGGGAGAGCTGAATGCTCAACTTCTGCACACAGAACCCCAATACCTGCCCAGAAATACTTCTCTTTGGAGAGAAGGTCACAATCCCAACTGTGTGGGAATTTTCAGTTCACACTGTTAGCTAATACGGATGAGCTCTCCATGAGCAGATGAGAAGACAAACTCCCTTGAAGTCAACTGAAGTCAACCATTGCACAAGGGAGGTAAGATCTACCACAGGATACAGATGATGCTAAAACTTTAAGTTCCTGTTCATGCTTCCTGTGGTTCAACAAATTTCACTGGCTCTATCGTCTAAATCCTTTCTGTCTTCTGTGCCAAGGCAGTATTGTTTTATGGTGTCCCGGTTTTGGCTGGGATAGAGTTAATTTTCTTCACAGTAGCTAGTATGGGGCTATATTTTGGATTTGTGCTGAAAATAGTGTTGATAACACAGGGATGTTTTAGTTACTGCTGAGCAGCGCTTACACAGAGTCAAGGCCTTTTCTGCTCCTCACCCCACCCCACCAGTGAGTAGGCTGGAGTTGGGAGGGGACATGGCTGGGACAGCTGACCCCAACTGACCAAAGGGATATTCCAGACCACATGACGTCATGCTCAGCATATAAAGCTGGGGGAAGAAGAAGGAAAAGGGGTATGTTCAGAGTGATAGCATTTGTTTTCCCAAGTAACCGTACACATGATGGAGCCCTGCTTTCCTGGAGATGGCTGAACACCTGCCTGCCCATGGGAAGGAGTGAATGAATTCCTTGTTTTGCTTTGCTTGTGTGCACAGCTTTTGCTTTATCTATTAAACTGTCTTTATCTCAACCCACGAGTTTTCTCGCTTTTACTCTTCCGATTCTCTCCCCCATCCCACTGAGGAGGAGTGAACGAGTGGCTGTGTGGGGCTCAGTTGCTGGCTGGGGTTAAACCACCACAGTCCTTTCTGGCGCCCAATGTGGGGCTCGAAGGGTTCGAGATAATGACAGATTTGACTGGAATGTGCTAGATCAAATTTATAGCTGTTATTGCTGTTTAGCTATTAATCGGCAGGCTCCTGTGCTTGCCATGGGACTTGCTTGCCTTACTGTATGTTAGAGTCTAGGGCTCGTTAGTGGCTGCTTTTTGCTTTCGCCGCTGACTCTACTGCCGTACTGCTGATCACCTTCCTCTGCTGTGCCTGGGAACATGTTGATAACAGCAATGGTGATGCTCCTGGGCTGGCAGATGGCCGGGGCATCGCTGCTGTTTCTGTGCTGCTGTACTGGACAGGCTGGAACTCCAGTGTGAACTCGAGTCGAAGGGACTGTGACCTGTGGATGAGTCCATGCGGGAGCAGGATACCCCGAAGCATCTGTGGCCATGGTAAAGCCCACGTCAGAGCAGGTACATCTCAAAGCATCTGTGGCTGTGGTTATGTCTGTGCCGCAGCAGGTATACCTCTGAAGGGATTGTGGCCCAAGGATATTTCCACGCTGGAGAAGGTACACCTTGAAACATCTGGGGCTGTGGATAAGTCCATGCTGCAGCAGGTACAGCTTGAAGCATCAGTGCTGTGCATGAGGTCATGCTGGAGCACCGCAAAGCGTGTGGCCATGGATAAGCCCACGACAGAGCAGGTACGCCCCTGGGGGGACTGCAGCCATGGGTAAGGCCATGTTGGAGCAGGTTTACTTCTGAAGGGACTGTGGCTGTAGGTAAGGCCATGCTGGAGCAGGTATATCTCTGAAGGGATTGTGGCCCATGGCTAAGGCCATGCTGGAACAGGTGCACCTCAAAGTGACTGTGGCTGTGGATAAGTCTATGCTGCAGCAGGTATACCCCTGGAGAGACTGTGGCTCATAGATAAGGCTCCACTTGGAGCAGGTACTTCCCTAAGGGACTGCAGACTGTGGATAAGTCAAAGCTGGAGCAGGGGCAAGGGGAGGAGTTCATTACAATGTTAAACCTGATGGTCTGGTCCAAAGGGACTGGGGGTGGAGATTATAATGGAAATACCTTTAAATTGTTGTAACCCATGATTTAAGTTGCATGTTATAGGAATTACTATAGCAGGAACCCCCCAAACCAATGGGTGACAAGCCTTACAAGAAGCAGTGCAAGTGCAGCAAGTGAGCCAACCTGAGCTGCCTTTGGTGCCCAATAACTCCATGCAACCCACCACCTCTCCTGTCCTGAGTGATCACCATAACACATGGAGCCCAAGGTCATGGACTAAATGAACTCAGTGGACATTTTGTGGACATTTGTGGACTTTTTACAGACATTTCACAGGGGTGGTCCACAGACTAAGGGAAGGATATCTGTGTCTTATATCAAAGGATGGGAAGGGTGGTGGTGGGTAGTTAGAATGTATTGGATAGTGTGAAACCTAAGCATGATGTAAATGGTATGGAATAAGGGGTGGATACTGTCCTGGTTTTGGCTAGGATAGAGTTAATTTTCTTCATAGCAGCTAGTATGGGGCTGTGTTTTGGATTTGTGCTGAAAACAGTGCTGATAACACAGGGATGTTTTAGTTACTGCTGAGCAGCGCTTACACACAGTCAAGGCCTTTTCTGCTCCTCACCCCACCCCACCAGCGAGTAGGCTGGGGGTGCACAAGAAGTTGGGAGGGGACACAGCTGGGGACAGCTGACCCCAGCTGCCCAAAGGGCTATTCCATACCACATGACATCATACTCAGCATATAAAGCTGGGGAAGAAGAAGGAAGGAGGGGACATTCGGAGTGATGGCATTTGTCTTCCCAAGTAACCGTTACACGTGATGGAGCCCTGCTTTCCTGGAGATGGCTGAACACCTGCCTGCCCATGGGAAGGAGTGAATGAATTCCTTGTTTTGCTTTACTTGCATGTGCAGCTTTGCTTTACCTATTAAACTGTCTTTATCTCAACCCACGAGTTTTCTCACTTTTACTCTTCTGATTCTCTCCCCCATCCCACCAGGGGGGAGTGAGTGAGCGGCTGCGTGGGGCTTAGTTGCCAGCTGGGGTTAAACTATGACATATGGGAAGACCTCAGACAGTCCTTTAATTCAGCAAAACTTCTACTGATTAATGTAAGAATTCTGCCTTAATAAGGATGCTATAGACTAATTGCATTTGTTCTAATTAACCCTCCTGAGGGGAGATCTAGAAATGCCCTGCTAAACTTCACGTATTATAAAACCAGATTAAGGAAAATCTCTTCCTGACTCTTTTCAAGGTTGAAGTTTTCCCTGATTCATTGCATATCATGATGGCAAAACTGCTCCTGTTGTAAGTATTAAGACAATTCCAGAATTATTTTCCCATGTGTGCTCATTTAAAATGATGTTGGTATAGTTCTACCCTAAGTTTGGAGCAAAAGTAATTACACATCACAATAAACCTCTAAAACTCTGATATTTTAATATCTTCAGGTTGGGCTTTAGAGTCTTTAAAGATAAAGTGCTATAAAAAGCATTGGCTAAATGATTTGACTGGGTTGTAGTCTTTGGTTGGGTTGTAATCTAATCTCTGGGCCATGTTAATTGGAAATGAGTAAGAAAGTAGGGCACGTTACAAAGAGGTGTCTAACTCCAGGTAAGGCAGCAAGTAAGTCATTTTCCATTATCAAATGTTCTAAAAGATACTTTAACCTTGTTTGGAAACAAACAATCAAACAAAACCTCCAAATACCTAATCTAGCAATCCTCATAATTAGCATGGAGCAAGGAAAAGTGAGTTTGGTAAACATAAACTCAACTAAGAAACTATTCTTGATTAATGTGAACAGCAGTCGTCAGAATAATTGTTTTCTTTTAAAAATCATTCTTTTTGCTGTTGATAATTTACATCCTTTCCCTCAGGAGTTTAAAATAGTTTCAATTATTTAAGAGGAATGGAGAATGAGAACACCTTAGTTTAACAAATGCTACAAGCTCTTTTGACAGCATAATGAAAGCCATGTTATAAATGATGGAGAATAGTCACTATTGGATTATAATTATGTTTAAATACCCTAGATCTCTCAATAGTGTTTGTGAGGGTCATTATACAAATCAGACTATGGCTTTCTGCACAATAGTTGATTCAGTCATGAATACACCTCTTTAGAAAACCAGAATTTCCCACTTGCAGAAAATCCACTTATTTCAATTATTTATTTCTAAAACTGGAATTAAAAGCCAAAATACCATCATTTTCCTGGAAATAACACCCTGCAAAATGTTCACGAATTGAAAATGTCAACATGCAGACAAATTTTCAATATGTTTTTCCAAAATCTCAGTGTTTTAATGCTCTAAATAGTAATTCAAGCCAAAATGTTTTATTTTGATTTGGTTTTTTTTTCTTAGGAAAAAAATAAAAAATGCTTTTTAAACTGATAATTAGTCATGACAATTTTGAGGGGAGAAAATGGCGAGATAGGACCAAACCAGCTTCAAAAGGGACTTAGAAATGATTGTGGAAACCTGTGAAAATGAACCCATCCTGAAGAAAAGTTTCTGTTTTCCGGATCTGTCATTTAAAAGCAAACTCCTCCCCTGGCTGACAGCAGATGCTAGTGCCGATGGCCCTGTTGGTCCCTAGCAACTGCTGCAGCTTCTTTCCCTCCAGTCTCTCCTGCAGGTTGGACTTCTCCAGTTCCAGGCACTGTGAGATTGTGCCGGCGCTGCGTAGGCTGGTTTGGACACTATTGCAACATCGCTAGCAAGACTTCTTGAGCAGTCCTCTGCTACACCTGGAGACTCATTTTTTTTCTGAAGAACATTTCTGCTGCTGGAGTACCTACTGAGGTGTAGCATGCTTAAGGGCCAAATAGGTGAGGCTCATCTGATCAGAGGTAGGTGTCTGCCAGCCAGCTCCTCCATCTGAGCTCGCCCCCAGGCTTCTGTTCTCATCAGAGGAGAGGAACTGGATTTCTCAGAGCCTGACTCCATCGCTCTTTAATTCAACATCTGCATCTGACTGATGAAACATGCCCTACTTTGCTTTGTTGACTATGGAGGTATAAAGGTGAGATGGACAGCTCAGAAGTAGATATCTACAATGCAGACATCTGCAATTAGGCAAGATGAGTCCTGACTATCTATCCACAACTGATTTGGCTATTCCTCTTCCTTTTCCTTGGAAAACCACTGAAAGGCCAGCCAACCAGGCCAGGAGCAGGAAAGCTCCTCAGGCACTGCCCATCACATTTACCGCCTTTGACATCTGGGACATCAGCACTGTGAGCTGCCTTTCCTCAAGCTTTTTCCCCTTCAGCGTGGAACTGAAGTGAGTACTCAAACCCTGTAGCAGCAAAGGTGTAGGAACTCTGGTGTGTATACAACTCCAGCTAAATTCTGTAGGGGCCACTAACAGCGTAGCTTTTTATGGGTTTGAAATATATACCCTGCATTATTCATCCCCATGTGAATACCACACCCTTGAGGAACACCAGGGACCCCTCACAGCCTGGCCTAGAAAGCCCAGTGACCCTGTGCAGGTCATGTCCAGAAACCCTGTCCTCAGTCTGGGGGTAGTCAACTCTGATGTCCCAGCACAACTGCGAACCAGGAACAGAGTCCCATGGTCATCTGCAGATTGCTTGGCAGCCAAGATAGCACCAACATCTCAGAGGGAAGGAGAGGATGGACAATTATCTGTTACCTCTTCCTCCTGGGCATCCCCCCTGTCCTCCTCACTGATGGTGTTTTTTCATGCCATGTATTTTTTTTTTTGTTGGAGTTGAGTCCCAGACAGGTAGGGAATGGAGTCAAAAGGTAACTGCTTGCTTCTCTTTGGATTTTAACCCAGAGGTGTAGCTTCTCCACCTTATTTGTATTTCTCCTTTTTCCATGGCTTTCTCCAACATCTCAAGTGGCAGATGTAGTTACTGTTCAAAGGAAATGCCAGCAGGTCATTTAATGACTTTCCCTCTCCTCCAAGGACTTCATTCTTAATTATACATGGAAAGATACACAAGAGATTATAACAAGAGGAATAGCAGGCAGCCAAAACCAAACTGATTTATGTATAGTGTGTGACATATGGCAACATAAGACAAGATCTCTGGCTTATGGGCATTTTGGCAAGACACAAGGTGGATCCTATGGCAACGCCTTGTGTTTGCACAGCTCCCATTTCTGCTGCTCTGTCCTGTTTTGTCTTTCATCTCTCATCTTTAGGCCTTCAGTGAGAGGGCCCCAATCTTCCTTGGCCAGTTGTGACTTAGACATTGCTTAGACGCATGCCCACAGCTGAGAGCCACACTGCTTCAAGCTGTTCAAGGGATAAAGCATCTCAGAGAACATTTTTGTCCCATTTTTCCAGACTTTAAATGGAGATAGTGATACATACCTCTTTTATCCACCTCAAAGAGTAGTGTGAGGGCCAGATAGTGTTTTAAAGCACCATCTAGCTGTTGGGTATTTTTCTTATCATCAGGAAAAGGAAGAACATAAGGGCAGTCAATGTGGCTCAGATCACCCCTCTGCCTCTGGACCAGTCATCTATCTCCAACAGGGCCAAGAGCAGGAGATTGGGGAATAGAATCATAGAATAGTTTGGGTTACAAGGGACCTTTAAAGGTCATCCAGTCCAACCCCTCCTGCAATGAGCAGGGACATCTTCAACTAGATCAGGTTGCTCAGAGCCCCGTCCAACCTGACCTTGAACGTTTCCAGGGATAGAATGTCTACCACCTCTCTGGGCAACCTGTGCCAGTGTTTCACCACCCTCATCGTATAAAATTTCTTCCTTATATCTAGTCCAAATCTACCCTCTTTTAGTTTAAAACCATTGCTCCTTGTCCTGTCACAAAAGGCCTTGCTAAAAAGTCTGTCCCCATCTTTCCTATAGGCCCCCTTGAAGTACTGGAAGGCTGCTATAAGGTCTCCCCAGAGCCTTCTCTTCTCCAGGCTGAACAACCCCAACTCTCTCAGCCTTTCTTCATAGGAGAGGTGTTTCATCCCTCTGATCATTTTTGTGGTCCTCCTCTGGACCCGCTCCAACAGCTCCATGTCCTTGTTGTGCTGAGGGCTCCAGAGCTGGACACAGTACTGCAGGTCAGGTCTCACCAGAGCAGAGTAGAGGGGCAGAATCACCTCCCTCGACCTGCTGGCCACGCTGCTTTTGATGCAGCCCAGGATACGGTTGGCCTTCTGGGCTGCCAGTGCACATTGTTGGCTCATGTCCAGCTTTTTGTCCATCAGTACCCCCAAGTCCTTTTCCGCAGGGCTGCTCTCCATCACATCATCCCCCAGCCTGTATTGAAACCGAGGATTGCCCCAACCCAGGTGCAGGACCCTGCACTTGGCCTTGTTGAACCTCATGAGGTTCACACGGGCCCACTTCTCCAGCTTGTCCAGAGGGATCTGCTCCAGAGGGAAGGGGTATCAGGATAAGGCAAGACCCTTGTCTTTACCTTTATGCAGAATTCACTTGTTTCCCACTAAGCTGAAATAATAATAAAGGATTGGTTATCCCCTTAACTACCATTCTTTTCCCTTCTGCATCCCCAGCTCCCTGGAAATAAGTCATCATATGAGACGGGGAAGGCAGGAGGTGTTTGCTATGAATGGGAAGAGCAGCTCTCAGTCAAAGGTAGTGGGGCAAACTTGCTTCCTACAACCAGGAAGGGAGTGGAAATTTCCATGGGGCTGGTGCTCATGATTCCCACCAGTCTTGTCTGCAAAACCCCTACCTTTGATTCCAGGGTCTCCACACAATGGACTTTTTATGTATTGTTCCGCCTTTGATAACTACTGCCAGGTTATTTTTCTTATCTGACTTAGGAAAGATCTAACAGGATCAGTTAGCTAGCTCCAGGGTAGGTTCTTTGAAAAGCAATGATTTAACAAGGCTTTCTTTTACCTGCTCTTGGGGTTCTCCAAACTTTCTGGTTTATCCAGCTCTCTGAGACACAGCACTGCCCTCAGCGATGCCCGGACGGGCTTGGATGAGGTGCTGGCACAGCCTGACCCATGGCTGTAATTCATCCCTCAGCGGGGCCATGCTGATCCTCGCTACAGGGGGCATCTCCAAACACAGCTCGAAGACAAGGGGAAGCCTCTTTGGGGAGCATGGAGGTCCAAGGTGCTTGGAGTTAGCAAGGGGGTAAACACTGAGTTAATCCGTACTAAAAGTGGCTGCCAGAAAGCTCTGGCTGTGCCTGCATCTCTCCTTTTGGCCTCCTCACAGCCCTCTATGATGGTGGAGGGAGAAATGATCTCTGCTCAGCCAGAGCTGAATGTCAGTAAACACTCAAATGTTCAGCTGGCTTAAGTCGGACGTGAAGTTGCATGGTTTACTGGGATGGAGAGGAGATCAGCAGCCATATGAGGATGATTATGAACAAGGCCCCCACATTGAGAAGGATGGCTGGGACCCTCCTAGGAGAATCAGAGGGACACAAGCCCGCAAGGTCTCAGCAAACGTCAAGGCACCTGTGCCTCCTCCATGGGAAACGCAGCCGCATGGGACATGCTGGTTGGCGAGAGGTCTAGCTGGAGAAGCTGTGATGTGAAACCGGTGGTTTGTGGCACTGTCAAAAACAGAGTGGCTCACGAAGGGGTTGCATGCTTGAGCAGACCCAAGCAATTCACAGCCAGAGCTATCAAAGCAATGACCCAGCTCCTTTAACACGCTGTCTAAAATCATGTTCAGAAACTTTAGCACAAAATTTTAATGCTCCATTGTATCGTTACAGACAGGCCAACAGTGATGCCTTACATTTACATGTCACCTTCCACACCAGAGACTCCCATTGGGAAGGTCTAGAGTGAGTTCAAGGGACTTTGGGGACTAATGGCATTATGTAAAATGTACATGCAGGCACACAGCAGCTCAATGAAGTAAAATCCTGGTCTCCTTCCAAAACTGGAAATGTTTTAATGGGGGAGGATATGATTTCACCCACTATGGACACACAGAGAGGTGTGGAGTCACTGAATTCACTGTCTGTGCCTAAGCTAGTGCTCTCCCTGTAGCCCCATTGAGTAAGGGGGAGACAGAGGCATCCCATGCACCCCAGCGAGACCTCACACCTTCCTCCGGCTCCTGCTCTTCTCCTTCACCCTCAGAGGAGACCAAAGAAACTAGTCTGCAGCAGAGCCTCGACCTTCAGATGGCTGAAGGCGGGGAAGGTAAATCCGGCTCACATGTGCCTGAAATGCACCTTCACATGTTCATAGGGACTTCTAGCTAGTGTATTCAAGATTGTCGCAGGCTTTTTTTTCCTCACCACCCACTGAGAGGCAGAGAGTCAGATATTAACATCTTTGAAAATATGTCAGTGCCTCAATTCTTTCAAGCACCTAATTCCCCTTAGAATAAATTTCTATTGGGATTTAAGTGCCTAAACGCCTATTCCTGGCATGCTCAAGGTGATATAAAAGGCCCATAACAGAGCAGAAGAAGGGTTCACAAGGATATCCTTCCCCTCAGCTCTGACCAGTCTGGTGTGGGGTTGGACAAGATCAGACGAGAGGTGGAAGAGCTGTGAAGTTCAACACAAGTCCAGTCCCTCATGCCCCATGTCCTGATTTCATTGCTGTGAGGAGACAGGACAAGGGTTTTTATAGTTTTCCAGTGTTAGCTGGTGTGGCAGAGCTGCCTGGCTCCAGGTACCATGGCATAGAGGTCCTTATAGGTGGCACTGGTAGACAGAAAACGGAAATTCGGTGAAAGAAGTGGATTTTAGGGCATGGACTGGGAAACCAATAGGGAGTCAGTTATGTAAGCAGAACTGCTCATTGGAAAACTCCACTTACCCTGAGAACCGCAGATGTAAGTCTCAAGACAGACCCGCAGCTGTTGTAAGTTGTTATAACCACCCCTGGCCACGGAGAGTAGCTGAGGACCCCTGTGGTGCTGAGGGCGAGGGAGCAACCTCTCCTACTCAAGAAGATGCCATGGTGGTGGGTCTTTGTGAAAGGGACAGGCGGCTTTTTGTGTCCTCAGGTTTGCTTCCAGACCTTGACCCAATCTAGCCCATCCGTCTTCCCAAAGGACGCCTGCTTAGTGATTACTCCTCCTTGCTCTCGCAGTGCCCTGCATTGCTCATAGCTCCAAAGGGCTGGAAACCCATTGCCTGCAGTGCCTCTAAACCTCTACTCAGCAAATTCTAACAGTGGCTTAACATCACAGACCTGCCTACAGTCTTGCTGAATGACAGCCAGCGAGCCTTGAATGTGCCCAGAGAGGTCATCATCCAAACCAGGGGAAGGCGATGGACAAAATCGTTGTTCAGCTGCAAGAAGGTGGAGAGGAGCTCCAGTGCCAGGAAAGCCCTTCATGGCAAAGAGGGGGTCCAGACAGCAGAGCGGAAAGGACGGTGTAGGGGGAGAGAGGGGGCTGTGGGAACAGCACAGGGCAAGGCTTGCAGCGATGGGGCTGCCTGTCTGCTGCTTGCTGGGATGCAAGCCATTTGTCCAGATTAGAGCTGGTGATACAGCAAAGCTCTTTCGCTCTTTATTTTTTTTATTCAGATAGGGTGTTTCTTTGGTTGCCATATACAACTCATTTCAGATCTCATGCCAGAGGATATTCGATACGAGATCTAAACAATGCTATGTGTAAATTCATAATGCTGTCTGTGCTGGAACATGTTGCATGACTTTGAATCTTACTGTCTGTTAGTGCCATGAGATATACCTTAATACAATCAAATGTAACACACCCAGCTAAAGAAAAGATGTGACACCTTTGCTGTAAAGCTAACAGAAAACTAGACAAAAGGGAACAAAACCCAATTTGGCAAAGCCTCAATCAACTCAGAGAAAACTCAGTGTTCGTAGTGTGTAAGTACTTGCAGCACCCAACACAGAGGGTAAGGAGAGAATTCTCTGAGCAGAAAGGGAAAGGAGGCTTTGGCAGCAAGGTACATTAGATAACATTGCTCCTGATCTTGCCTGAGATTCACACTCTGCTCCAAGGCTGGGAACATCTCTCCTGGATTCACCTGTCTGGATAAAGGGACTCCTGCCTCCAGCTCTGCATGGCCTCCCTTCCTGCCCAGGGAGTTGCATTGGAGGTCCCGCTCTTTAAAACTTTTCCTTAATAGGATATATATAGGGCAGCTTGCAGATAATGTACTCATAGTTAGGGAGGACTGCTCGCTGTCAGATAGGAGAGTCAGTGTGCCTCCCATGCACGCGTACCTCCATACGGGTTCTGTGCAGTCGTGACAGCTGGTGCACACATGGCTGAGCTGGATTCCACATCTATGGTGATAAGTAAGTTCTCTGCCATTGCAGATGCTGGAACCCTAAGGTGTTTCAAAATACACGTAGTCATCTGAGTTTCTTCTCACAGAGATTTCTGCCTTCCCCATGTGTGTTTGGCTGTTGGTGGAGGGGAAAGCTTCTGTAGATTAAATATGGAAATCTGCTTATGCAGAAATTAGGGTATTCAAAATTCCCTACAGTTTCCAGATCACTTCAGTTTCCTTCCCCTCCTTTTCCAAGCATACTTTCATTTGGCTGTCCATCCCAGAATAGGATGTAGCACATCCCCTGCAAAGGCCTTGTGGTGTGTTGATGGAGCAGGGTACCTTCAAGGAGGTTCTTGATTAGACAGCAAGATGGGCGTCATGTATTAAAAGGTAATTGCTTTTGCGTGGTTTCCTGTACTTTCTAAGTGTGTACAAAAAGATACCCTTAGTATATTTTCCTGTTCGTGTTCAGCATCTTCCAAATGATCATTTAGTGCACAGAACATGAAAATACAGAGGAGACACTCTGAAACATGCCCAGTGAATGTGAGCACACAGCCAATGTTCTGCAGTAGTTTGGTGATCTTCTTCATACAGGTCCAGCACTCCCTGTCATTCACTTATGTGGGGAAGCCCATGGTCATTTTTCATACCTGGCCCTATAAAATTAATTCAATTGGTTGTGATTGTGTCACACCTGAATAGCCTGCAACATTTTTTTGAGATGAACTACAGAATCGTCTCATCCATCATGGCGGAGAATGGGATTTCTTGCATCTGGTTTCGCATTTAGATGTTCAAGAGATTTGTCTTGCCATCAGTATGGATTTTTGCATTATGACTGAGCATCAGCCTTGTCACTGTATCTCTTAGCTTTTGTATGAGAGTTATCTTACAAAATGACAGCTGTCACCGATGCTGGTGTAGAAAGGGATGGGTATAAGAAGAAAGGGCAGTGTGTGATGAAAAATGTGTGTGTTGCTATAAGTGATCAGATGGTTTGACATCTTTTCCTGCAAAAGTAGCTCTCCGTGTCCCAACAGCTACCTTCCCAACTTGCAGCCATTTCTTTTTATCAGGCAAATGAGAGTTTGACTCTGTTTCTCTGCTGCTTCACCACTATGGGAACTTTCACACTCAGAGCAGTTTTGTGGTCAGAGCACTGGGCTAGTAAGCAGAAAATTAAGTTAAGTTGTGGCTTTGGAATAGATACTACATGCCTGTGAGTCAGCTCCTCATCTAGAAAATCAAGATATTGATACCTTCTTATTCTGGCTGATTGTCTTCTGTGCTTGTCCTTGAAGATCTCTTTGGTTGCAGAGTCATTGCCGGGAGGACTCTGACTTTGGTCAGCCCCAGAGCCACTGCTGTATCCCCTCCATCCCTCCACACCAGCCTTCACAGCCCAGCAGGTAAGTTCCTCTGCAACGTGCTGATAATAATTGCTTGTTCCCTAAGACATCGTCCAAAGATGCTGACCCAGCATTTTGTTATTGGGACGATGCTTCTGCTGTGAGACAGAGCTTCTGACCAGCCCAGAAATACACTTTTGTTTCATTTGTCAATTGTTAAAATACTTTGGATTGCTAAAAATGGAAGGATTTGTTCAGTGCTGGGCACAAGGCAGGGACAAGGGGCCAACCATGGTGATGACCAGGTGTGTCGACTGTGAAAGCCCTTATGCATTCAAGAGAAAGGGTTTTTTTTGTACAAGACAGGATCTCATGTGTGTTCAATACACACAAGAGACAGTCAATAGCTCACCTTGAGAAACAAATATCTTCCCTTCCCAAAAACTTCTCTGAGACAGTAAGATGACTCTGCCTGTAATTTTAGTAAATCCTATAGATATTATTTCACATGCCACTTGACATACGCTGAAAGAGTTACTCTGCCCATCCTGTTCCTCACAATTTTGTTAATGATTCAGTACAAAATGTACATGCAGGGTACAGTGAAAATCAACAGAGAGAGCAAAGTAAAATCCAAATGCAGGTAACAATTAACTGTGGGTAAAGAGCCATTATAGTCACCGTCTAATGACTTGCAGAGACCACACTTTATTAAATAACTGCTTATTTCCCTCTTAAATTGATCCCACTTCAGGTCCCCTGCTGCTTTTTGCAGCTTTTACAAAAACAGAGTAGTAAATCTCAGCTCTAAGAGGTGGAATTTGAAGAGACTCACCACCATGTCTTTCCTGTGTCTTTTATCTGCTGGAGGAAGCTCTAATTACAAGTTTGAGTTCAGGCACAGAGGAATGAGTGGATGCATTTAAGAACTCAGCCCTGGATTTTGAAGGTTGGAAGATCTTTGGGCAAAGTCAGCACTTCCTTCAAAAATAAATAGGCTTGGATACTCTTGGGGCTGAAGTTAGATGGCTCAGATCAAGCAGCAGAGACATGCGAAGAAGGATTCAGTACTGCAGACCATTCTGCAAGCAAAGCAGTTGGCTTCAGGGGGACCTTCCTGGATCATAAGGATAGCAGGTTGCAGAAAAAACTGAGTCTGTGCACGGAGCAGAAGACTGGTATTATCTCACCAAAAGAGTGACTTTTAGTTCATACTTAGGTTCTCAGAAGTGTCTGCTCTCCCTTCCACACAGCGGATGATGTGTGAAGCAATAGTCATGGAGATCGACCATTGAGGATTCAGTGTGAGGGGCCACCAGCACATTGGAGGAAAGGGATTCAGAATGAGCTTGCCAAGTCAAAGATTCAGGCTGGAGAAAACAAAGTGCTCTTACTTCAATTGCACAGATATACGATGCCTGGTTAGGTACTAGTCTTCGTGACAGGACCTGGGGATTAGGCTGGTTGAAGAGTTGAATGGAAGTCCGCACATTGTCAAAGCAGCAAACACCATCCTGGGAAGTGTAAACATCAACCCCTTGAAGCAATCCGTCAGTCCCTTCAACACCAGTGTGGGTTTGCTGGAATAGGATTTCAGTTTCTCAGCATAACCATCCAAAGAAGGTGTGGGTCACTGGAGAGAGGCTAGAAGTTGTTAACAAAAACACGTCTATATCAGTCATAACCTACACAAGATTGGACAAACTCGGATTGCTTAACCTAAGAAAGAGAAGACCGAGTGGGAATAGGCTCATGGCCTTTGAATGTGTAAAAGGCTGCTATGGAGAAGAAGGGAATGGTCTGTTCCCCATGTCCATAGAGCAGCACAAGCAGTAATGGTCTCTGAATTCATTTTAGCCATTAAGAAACCTTTCCAGCAGTAAGGTCAGGAAGCAGTGGAGTAGTTTTGCTGAGCAGGCTGGGATGTCTGCATCACTGGACATCTTCAGAAAGTGTACCCAACCTGTGGAACAACCTTGAGGTGTGGAGATAGACTTTTTGAGGTCCCTTCCAGCCCAATGGTGATGCCAAAAACTGAGGCATTGGTTAGAGAATTGGATTTGTAATACCTCTGCACTTTTTTTTCCTATAATTTTTAAATCGCGGTAGCAGAATTCATGCCCCTGGGTTGACAATTTTAATCAGAGGAGAAGCAAACTAACAGCATTAGGATTACCTGTGCACTGCAGTTTGCCAGACCAGGATATAAAAGACATAATTTATAAAATCACGATATAAACCCCAAAGTTCCTGAATCTGAAGAGGAGCTGAAGCCCTCTGTTAAATCTTTGTCATATCAGAATCATGAACGAGAATATAATCCTGCAGTTCAGTAAGCCTTCAGCGTGTGTGTACTTAGTCCTCTACTATGAATGTATGTGTGCTTGTATACTCTCTCCTTTTCAGACTTTTTTTTTACTAGTGGTAATGGTGTAGTACTGAGTGTAGAGTGGAATCTCTGTTTTCCAATAAATATTTGTTCTCATTCAAAAGTGAATGTTTATTTAGCCATCCTCAGGATGAGGCAGGCTCCATTCAGAATAGATATGTAAACACGTTTTAGTAGCATGACTCATCACTGAACTTTTAACTGTATACATTTTTAATTGTGACTGTGTTAAGATTAGAGACAAATTACATGCTATTTCTTCTGGGTTTTGAGATACTGGCAAATTTAACAATCATTTACGTATCTACATTCGCTACATTTCTGCTTACACAAAGTTAAAACCGCATGACCTAGACATGTATGATGTGGCATATATAGTGAACTGCACATTTTTAAAACCTTCCATAAAGCAGGGAGAAAGGGCATTAATGATTACTGGCTACAAAAATTCGCAGGTCTTTTGACGTTGTAAACATTAAAATTCCACAGGCTGTTGCATGACAGTGTATGAGCATTAAAACCACAACAAGGACAGCTTGATGACAAATAACCATTCTTATTAAAATATCATTGCTTGGTATCGCTGTCTGCATATTACTTATTTTTCATCTGCTCAGGTGGATTTTAGAAGCCCAAATATTATTATGTCACTAGAAAGATGACATTACTGTACTGCTACTAGTTATATTACCACTAATGTTACTTAAGGACATGTGGACCAACCAAGAATGGGTTTCTATGGTCCTTAACGAAGGATATTTACTGAGCGATAGGCAGAATCTGCTCCACGTCAAAAATTGCTATATATTAGAAGAGAGTGGTGGCAGTAACCGCTTGTGATCACATCCACTGAGTAGGTAGCACTAAGCCACGTTTTGTGCAGTTAACTTCTAAACATTCCCGGCGAGGAGGACTGCTCTTGGGAGTCAATTTTGTAGCAGAGAAGATTGCTAACCTTCCCTCTGTTGGGAGTTTATACTATTTCCATTTTGCTCTTCCTGCAGTTCCCATGGCAAAGTACAAGTGTTTTCTGCTGAAATAATTCAATCCATCAATTGTATTCACTTGTACCTACACAAGAAATTCTTCAGCATCCTTTAGATATCAGCTGACAGCATTCCTACCTTCTACTCACAGACTTCATCAGCACCTGGCAAGCTGGACACATTTGCCTCTTTCCGTCTTTCCCCCCAACATAGCCTTTGCAAGGATTTTACACACACAAACTGTCCTCAGCGCTGGGTGTCTGATGTCTCAAATCCACTGAAGTCTCCTGGTCCCAGGGAGCTGCTCCCTGCAAGTTAAATTTATTTTGGCATGCCTAAAAATCAGCTTTGTGATTTAAGAGCTTAAACACTGATTCTAGACTTCTAAGCTTGAAAATTGTGCCTTGAATGGTCCTCTCTTCTCTTTTACGAGGTGTCGGCCAGGCGTAACTCTGCCAACACAGGAGTTACACCAGTGCCTTTTTGCAGAGCAAGGAGGAAGCACCACAATACATTAATGCACTTGGATATGACTTTTGCATGACGATGACATACTGCGTGCCCGGGCTGTTCTGTTATCCTGAGAAGCAGAGCCTGCATGCTCGATGTTGGTCCAAGTTCAGGTGCACACAGGCCCACAGAGCCCTGGTCACTACCAGCACTGCAACCACAACCCTGGGAGCTGTGGAGGTGACTATTGGAGGTCTGTGCTATATGGGGAAACATAGAGCTTGAAGGGAACGGAGCTCACCAGAAACCTGAAAGGAGGGACAAGTGTGAGGACTGTCTGAATCCTGCGATTACTATTCTTTTGCTAATGTGCTCCGCACTGTTCTCTTTATAAATTACTGAATTATCCTTAGGAACAAAAGGTATTAGGGTCCTGCAAGCTTCTCTCAGTTTGTGGTAGGACTAATTCATTAATGTGGCTCCAACAGGAATGTGTGCAATGTTCTTTCTAATTGGACATGACTGGTCAAGAATGACTCGGCCTCCATCCAGATCACACTGTCACTTATGCTGTATAATAAGCTACTACTACTGGCCCATGAATCAATTTTTAAACAATCTCCAGTAATGAACTTGGACGGCCCATTGTTGTTGACAAAGAAATGCACAGTCCTGCTATTGTCAAGGGGCTCAATTATGGGTTCTTGCTGATAAAATAGAGGAGGGGGATAAGGGGGGGCGGTCTACGGACAGTAGTGACAGACTGAAAGAAGTGTTTCATCTCTGGGGTCCTTACAGAGACTGACAAGCCAAAAGGTCAGTTTCATAGAGGTTTAACTCGAAATGTCTGAGGACAAAAAAGGCATCTGGAATCATTAGGAAATGTGAAGTTTGACTTGCACCATTGGAAATCCTTAATAGATTATTTTAACTGTAGATCTGACAAACTCTTTGCCCACTGGGTGGGAAAGAGAGGTTAAGGGAAGTAAAAGCTTTATATTTCTCCAGTGGGGGGGAATAAAAAGGTTAATTTTAGTAACTCTGGGAAGAGTCCGTGGGGAAACTGTCAATGTTTCAGCCCATTTGCCATTGTCCTGAGCCAGCGGAGTCAACACGGGTAGTGGGAGAGGCTGCTGCCGGCACTGGCTGCGGGACGCCGGGCTCCCAACGCTTTCCCCTCAAATAACCTCACCAGTCACCGAAATGTCAGGGCTCTGCCCAGTTCCTCCTGCCTGAACCAGCCTCATCAGCACAGCGATGCTGCCTCTCTGCTTCACACTTTGTTCAGGATTACTCGCACGTTACCGGGATTCCCTGAGCCCTCCGGCATAAAGAAAATAAATATATCTGAAGTGGTTCTAGCAAGCTGGGTCTGGCGTGGAAGAGCATGTGTTTGCAATACTCTTCCCAGTTGACCAACGCCTTACAAAGTGAGCTCTTTGTCATGCCCATGTGGGGCCACAGTTGCCAACTCTTATTTTAAAGCTTTAAAAATGCCATGCAAAGTCAGGGAGTTGGTTCCAGGTTTCTTCCAGCAGTAGAGTACACTGCTGTGAACCTATGGGAGAATGCACACCCAAATTAAAACAAACAGGCAGGGTGTAAGTTTGCAAATGAACATGTCCACTGGGCCCATGGGCAAAAACCTTCTCCCTTTCCTGGCGATTTCACCACAGAGCCGGAGGAGAAGGGCAGAGGGCCTGCACTGGGTGACTCCACTGCATGTTTCCCAGGAGGATGAGTCAATTCTCCATCTGGATAAGACACCTCATCTCCATTCCCCAGCCACAAAGCAGGACAACCTTGGTGCATGGGGAAGGCCAGCCTTGAGCAAGAACAGTGGGTGGGATGTAACGAGGAGGGGTCCAGCAGGGAAGTGGGGAATCAAACGCACACCGAGACTTTGCCGGAGCAGGAGTGAATCTGGATGTGCAAGGCTAAAGCCTGTTTGAAGGTGGAGTCCGAGCCACACCTGCCGCTGCGAAGGCTGCTGGGGCTTGTCTAGCAGATCAGCTCATCTTGCAGGATAGTCCTTCCAAATGCCCTTCAGAAGAAAGGGGAGGGAAGGTTCTGAGGACACCATGCTGAGCACACCGCAACACCAGCTCAAGTCAGGGGTAGACGCTCCAGGACCACACGTGGCAGCACACAAGGACCTGGTAGAGAACGTTGTGCAAGCGCTTCATGAGGCAGCGGAGAAAAAACCCACCTGGAAGAATGTAGCTTGGCATTGGTGGCTTTCTGTTATTGCCCACACCCACGGCATGTGGGGGAACAAGCCTCCTGGGGAATTAGAAGCACGGCGACAAGTCTGGGGAGACCCTCAGCAGAGGGATGTGCTGGGTGGCAGACTGTAAGGTCTTTGCAAACACAAGCTGTCACTGTTGGGATGTGTCCTTAGGACAAGGTCCAGTCTGGTGGCACTCCCTCACTGAGCTCCCAAAATAGCCAGCTTGCAAGTGGCTCCCAAGTTTCTCAAGGAAAGAAAGAAAAGCTTCTCCTCCCCATTTTCCCAACTGGTGAGAAATCCTTTTTTTTCCTCCCTAGCGATGTGCCCTCCTGTGAATATACCTGGACCTGTGGTGCTAATGGTTTGTGATTCACCGGGCAGGAATTCATCTCTACGTCCAAGCACTGGGCTCTGGTTTTTCCACTGCTCCCTGGGATGGAGAAACAAGCAAATGGAAGGGACTTGAGCCCAACCAGAGAGAGACAAGCTATGGGATGAAGAGCAGCAGGCACGGTGAGTGAGGGCTGGCTTTCCACGCAGCACTTTGACCCACTGCTCATTTTGGTCATCAGAGTGCTGAAGACAGCCCTTGCACCTACTGGCAGCATTTTGAGACCCCTCACGCCCTGGGCAAGCTGTACTGCAGCAGCCCTGGACTATGGGACAGAGCCAGATGTCCCAGTGGAGGTGATTCCCACATCAGCCAAGGTCTCTGTAGGGGCTGAGTGGAGGAGAAGGGTCTTGGGAGCTGGAGCTATTTGGGCACTGGCTGAAAACCCTCTACTTACACAGCCAGAGACCGCAGGGGCTGTATTCGGTGCCTGTCTCAAGTCTGGGCGACCCCGTCTGTTCCCATTAGGAGGCCCAGGCGGTAAATTGGGCCCTGAATATATAATTAAGCAAAGGGCACCATCCTGAAGCCAAGGTTCACACTGATTTGTTGTGGCTGGGGTGGGAACAGCCCTTTGCAAATCAGTCGCAGGATGTTGCTCCTAGTCAGCTGGAAACTTGGTAGCTCAATTCCATAAAAGCTGGATCTAACGCTTCAGCTCCCCAGCTGGTTTCGGCATCCTGACCAGCACGCAATCCTGTGGCTTGCTTTTCTGCACGACAGTCTGGAAACCTTCCTTGAGAGCCTCTTGTTTGCTGGCTGCCAGGATTTGCCATGCAGATTCTTGCCAAAGGGATAATATAAACAAAGCATAATGTCAAGTTTCCCACACAAGTAAGATGATCTATTAGCACTGCACTTTGTACTAATTATTGCACAGTGGGTGGGGGCTTGTGAAAGGAGATTTATGCATTCAGCTAGCCTCACTTTTATTATTTGTAAGTACTTTTTGGCAAGGAATGAGCGAGATATGTATTTTATTGTTATGCTGTTGCAAACATCCTAATCTTCCGCACTCATTAAAACCTCATAACAAATAGTAAGAATGATATATTGCAGCCACAGCGAGCGTCTCATTCATCCCCAGGTGGGGGGAGGGGGGCGAGACACAGGGGAGAGGGAGGACAGGGGAAATGGGAATGTGGTTTTTTGGGCCACGGTCACATTTGCAGCACATGGAGGGCCCAGGTACCCAAAGGGTGGAAATAAGGCAACGGATGAGGAAAGGCTGCTGGGATGCCAGGGTGGATGGGGAGCTCTGTGGTAAGGTCTCAGCACGGAAGGAGGAGGATGCTGCCCCAGAGCATAAGTCAATGTTCCCAGAAAGTGAGAGCCCATCTACCCCCTTCCTGGCATGAAGCAGTGAAACTGTGCATCTGCTTTGGGGGGGCACGTTCACATCGCTACCCGCAGAGCAGCCCAGCTTGCAAGGCTTGTGCCTGTGTGTCAGGACCTGGCATGAGGAAGAGCCCAGGGCACACCGGGAAGGTGCCTCAGAGTATTTCTGCACTGCCTGGACAAGCAGAAAACACTCCAGAAGTTGCCCGACAGGTCAGTTTTTCTTTGGGTAATACGCTGCTGGGTGACGAAGGTTGGATGTCTCACTGATGCAGTTGGGTCAGAGTGAACTGATTGTCGTGATCATTGCTTTGATAATCCCTGGTCGTGACAACTTCCCCAGTGCAGCACTTGGCCAGTGACCCAGAAAGGAACAGAGTGAGCTCAGAGCCTGGTCCAGGAGAGATGCTGGTGACCACCGAAGTGGGGATGGTTCTGCTGCGGCAGGTCCCTTTGCAATGCTCTGCCTTTGCTGCCCACGTCGACAGCCTCCAAACTGCCTTAGTAATGCACAGGGCTGAGGTGGACATGCCCCAAATATCTGCCTTGCATGAGAAGCTCAGGGTAAGGGCAGGAGCAGGGGTGCCACCAGCCTCACCAGGGTGATACTCAAAGCCTTGTTTTCCAAACCAAAGTTCAGGACACCCTGCTCCCTGCTTTCCTCCTGATGACAGCAAGGCACGTTCAAAGTGTAGCCTTTGGGTGTTGTACCCATTAGGTTGATGCTTCGTAAAAGCCAAAACATGCCAACTTTGTCTGTCTGTTGTTTTGGGGAAACAAAGTTCAGTGGAAAACCTTGTCACAGGTTGAAGGGCTCTGATGGTACTTCCAGGGCATCACAACAGTTGGGCATTTTTTTACTGGGAATTCCCAGGTAAAGTTCAGAAAAGACAACCTGGACTCATGCATACACTCTTGAGACACTGGAAAAGACTGCAGGAGGAGTTGGATGGAGAAGTGGCAGTAACCCTAATGAGACACTGTCCCACATGCTCACACCGTGGCCTGCACACCACAGCTCTTGCAGGTGTCCCCATCCCTGGCTTATACTTACTTGAGATGGCGTGAGAGCTGGGGTACTCTTCTTCACAGCTGGTGGGGTTTCTCAGCATTTTCAACCTAATCAGAGCCCTTCTTGCTCCACCATTGAGTCATCTGGAGGGGCTGGGGTAAGAGAAGGACTTTGATCTTCAACCATCATTCCTCCCATCCTGAACATAGTATTTCAAATAGCATAGGCAGGGCTTGCCCTGAGCCCCAGGCTGCTGCCAGCCCAGGACCTCTCCCCTGGTCAGACCCTGTTCGGGTGTCCTTTTCTCTCTTTACCTGCTTCTTCCAAAATATCACCTTTGTTCTCTCTCTTTCTAGCCTCCAATAAGTTACATGACTGAACTGACCTCTGGTCGCAAAGGAGGAGAGTGTGACCCAGAGGCTACTTCTGACTGTCAGCACTAGCCTGGGGCAGAGTCAGCATGGAGCAGAGCTGGGCAGAAGGTCTCAGACACCCTGTTTCCAGCACAGCTTTGGAGTGGCCGCATGTGTCAGGCAGCCAACTTGACCCTTCACTAGGTACTTCCAGGAGGGGACTGAAAAATGTACTGACTTTTCATCCCTCCAAGCTCAAAAGTCTTGGCATCACCTTTTTTCTTCAGTTTCAGGCAAATAATGTTTTGGGACTGGTTAAAAATTACAACCCAAAAGTTTTGAAATATTTGGGGAATACCTCCTACATTGTCTTCTTCTCCAAGTCTTTAGGAGTTTTTCAGCTGGTGTTGGGTTAGCCCTGGGATGTTGCTAGGAAAAAAAAGAAAAAGGTAAAATGGAAAGGGAGAGAAAGGGTTGAATTTAGGAAATTATAGATATTGTCTGGACCTTCAGCCCATGGCAAATGTAGAAAGAAAGAACATTTCACAGAGATCCTTTTTGGGTTTTTTTTTGAGATGCCACTTCTAATTCTAAATGTTTCATCCCCTCTTCCTCTGGCTGAGCCCTGTTACTGCAACAGCACTATGCTCCCGGGGGACCAAGGAGGGCATGTCCCCATGTGGGAACAGAATAATCACACACCCTTGGCCTGTGCCCTCATCCAGATATAGGAGATGGAAGGGTGTCCTACTCTGCTCCACCATCTGGGAGCATAGGCCCATCATTCATTACCCTGAAGTCATGTCATGACTAATATAAATGCTGGTTCAGATCAGGTCCTCCACCTGTGTTGGGTGCTCAGCTGGAAGAGCAGCACCAGGTGGAGAGGTTGGTTCCCAGTCTTGCTGTCAGCATGTCCAGCATGGGACGTGGAGGAGATGGTTTCTGGAGAAAGCCTGGCTCCTCTTCGGGGGAGGAAGCAGAGGTGTAATGGGAAGAAACCTGGCATCTGAGACGGGAAAAATGAGGATTAGGAAGGTTGCCGGCATGAGGCAACTTGTCTCTCAGGCTTAAGAAAGTGTCAAGTTGCCAAAACAGAGATCACAGAAATACACCCAGCAAGGAAGGGCTTGATACTGTCTTGGGAACCACTGGTGCGAACTCAAAGTTGCTCCATTAAGGTCCCAAATTGCAGGCCTACTCTATTGAAGGAGGGATTGTTGAGGCTGCTACTGCTGTCGGTGGCAGTGGACCATCAGCGAGTCTGCTTCACCACCCCACCGCAGTGCAAAAAGCCCAGCTGAGCAACATCACTTCACTCCTTCCCATCACCAACAGCCTCTCCTGCAGCTAAACCCTGCCACATGCCTGTCCGGCTATTTGCCTATCCTCATTCGATTTTTTTCATCCTTTCAGACCTTACCCTGGTCATAAACTTCAGCCAGAACCAAGAAACTCCCTCCTTCAGCTGGTATCTGTCATAGTCTGGTATCATTTTTATTCCCACCTTCCTCCCCAGTCATCTCCATCGCAATGAAGACTGCTGTCTCATCCCTTCTGCCACTTCCCCCCATGCTCCCTCTGCACAGGCTCACCCTGAACAAACCCCTTTTGTCGGGCCACCCCACACAACAAGAAAATTAGCATCATTCGGGCATGTTGAGGCCACCACAGCAGCTACAAGCCATGATTATGGTGCATGTGGTTAGCACAGCCTGCAACATCAAACAGCATGTTTACAACAGATGTAATCCGTAATGATATAACAGGTGTATAACAGTCAATACCAGCATTGTAGCGATCAAATAACTTTGTGGCACGTTCACATTGATCCGGTATTAATCCAACTCCCTCGGGGTTTTGGTCTATGATTTATATGACTCACTGGGAGGTTTCGGCACCTATTTGGCACAGCACCAAACTCCAGGCAGGGATCAGTATATAATTTACCTTTGCAGCGAGAGCTTTTTAAATCCAGGCTCTTAGCAAGCCAGGTTTGTTAATGGCACTTTGAAAAGAAGGGCTTGTCGGAGCACGCAGAGACACGTTTCTTTCAAAGGGTGATTCATGCGCTGCAGCTTCGGCGACTGTCCTGGTTTTACATGCTTGAATGCTGATGAATTAAAGCAGCAACAGGAGTGTAGCCCGTGTCACCTCCTGCCCACACTACAAATTTCCTCTGCATCCCTTTATATGTTAGCCCAAATCGTTTACCTTTGCAAGGAGGCATACGGGAGAGGATAGGATAAAAGCATACCGAGGGGAGGAGGATGGGGAGCTTCTGAACGAGAATCAAAGCAAAATCCCAAGGTGGCACATCCAAAACCGATGGGGGAAATACTTTTCCACCCAAGCCCTGGTTAAATTGTTAAATTGTTTAATTGTTAAATTTGAGACCAAAAAATGGGTGAGATTCAAGATGATGACCGTTCAGAAGTTTAAAAATAATATCTGCAACCACCTAAGACACGGGACGCTTGCCCGGGGCCGGCGTCAGAGGCTCTGTGGCTCAGCAGGCTCGTGGCTCTGCTCCTGCCTAACAGGAGTCAGCCCGCCTTTGACTAGGCAAGGGTCCTCATTTAGGAACTCATCACACACCTAATTTTAGTTCGCACCTCTACAGGCAATTTGCAGGCAAAACACCAGCAATCAAACATATGCGGCAAATTAGGAGCTGAGTTTCAATAACGAGGGCGAAATACATTGCTGAAGGAGCATGGAAAGGAAGCTGGTGTTGTGCGTGCTGCAATCCAACAAACGAGCTTTGCTTGCAGTGGTGGCAAGCTGGTAACTTTCACGAGTATTAAATGCAATTAAAGAAACAAACACTCTCCATCATTCCCCAGAGTGAGAGATATTATCAGTTGTGGCTTTGTATTTTTACATAATCACAGTTTAAAGGAACATTTTTCCATATGTGGAAATTCCCTGTTTTCTCCTCCAAACGCTAACAAAATCCTTGCCGCTGGCTGGCTCCACTCTCTACACGGCTCCCTGTTATGGCACTCCTGCTTGCCCCAAGGCCCTGGGGAGAAGAGATGGGCCCAAAACAAACGCCAGAGGTGAACGTGCTGGAGATCCAGTCCTACACCCAAACAGCACACGTTCCCTCCGCTCGGGGTGTTTTTTGAAAATTCCCCTCTCCCAATGTTGAAAAGGCTTTTGTGATCTCAGAGCCCTCCTCTTTCGGGCTTCCCGCCCTTGCGACGTGATCAAGAGGCACGTCCCACCCATCGCTGCATGCCCCTCACCCCGAAACCGGGCTTCCTCCAGGAATAAGTAGTACGAAGGGCATAGCAATGCCGGGAAGCTCCACGGGGTTTAGCCCAGCTGAGTCAAACCCGCCTGTACCACTGGGTGGACACCTTGGGATCTGGCTAGCGATAATGGCTTCCTTCTCTGATGCAATTAAGGCCATTGAGCACAGCCTCACTCCAAGATGAAATGGGTGGCACACAGGGCTTTGACTCGGAGCTCGGCTGCTCTGTAGCAGCTTCATGCTCTTCACTCTTCAACCCAACAGCCAAATTATTTGCCCCCTTGATGGGGAGAGGGGCTGGGTACAGCAGGCTTGGAGGGAGGCTTGTGCCAAGGGCGCGCTGCTCAGTACACTCGTAGCTTGCACGAACACGTTTGCACTCCCAAGCTGTCTCGCACACCCATCTAGAAGTGTCCACGTGAGCATCTAGAAGTGTCCACACGCGGTTGTCCATGTGTCCGTCCACACCCCGTTTCAGTCCAGCTGCAATCGCTTTTCCGTGTAGACAAGGCAGATGCGCTTCTCCCACATCTTCAAACCATTGGCCCAAGCACCCTTTGCACTGAGCGGTGATTTCTGGCTTGCTCGCGTGGCCTTTGCTCGACTTGTTTGTTTGTTTGCTGTGCACGCTCTTTGTGTGCAGCTTGCCTGCTGAGCTTTTCTCTGCCTGCATTCAGTACGTGGGCTGGCCTGCTCCGCTCTTGGATATCATCTCACTCGGTTGCAAGCCTGCAGAAGCTGCCCAACTCGTCTGGTGTCCACCACTCAGACGATGAGCAAGCCCCCAGCATGACCAGGACTACTGCGGGGGGCTAAGGTGAGCGTCTTGGAGCATCCTGAGCTCTCCTATCACCTCAACACAGCTCGCAGAGAGTTTCTCTACAAGCTGTAAATCTGATCACCAAACTTTGAAACCATAAAGGTCTGTTTTTCTGGTAGGAGCAGGAGAAGGTCTAATGGCATCAGTACACAGTGAGTGGAGGCACTTCATCATGGTGACCTACTTATGGATGTTGCCTAAGGAGACCTAAATCCATGTGGAAATCATCCAGGCAAGTCTATTGATACTGAGTGCATCTCAGGAGACAACTTGGGACTGGACTTTGAAACCTGTATCCACTGGGTGATCCACGCAGATCATCTCAGGACATGGGACACCAACTGTATGTCCAGGATCACTTAATAAAACAGGGAAAGAGTGAGGAACAGTCCCACCATGTCTCTGCCAAGCCACACTATGCTATACATGAAGTTCCTCAGGAAGGGACTAAGCTCCATATACTGACCCACACTGTGTTTTCACACTCTCCTGCGTGCACATTCCCAATTTGGTGCAAGACAAACAAGAAGACACCAAGGCTTTGAAGTTTTTCTCAGACTGAGGCAGTTATTGCTGTTATTTTCCATCTGGCAAGACTTTCAGGACCTATGGCTGTTTCCAAATATGTTTTCTGGGAATGTTACTGTATTAGAAAACATTTAGATATAAAACGTCACTGCATATGGGAAAATCTTGTTAATGTGAAGCCACCGGCAGGAGCTCTCGTTAAAAATTCCTTTCGGCTTGATAAGGGCTTTCCTTATCTAAACAGTGGTTTGGTGTCCTCCCCCTGGTAGGCTGGTGGTGTGTCATGGAGTCTGGGAAGGCTCTTCCTCACAGGCAGAAGAGGGAAGGCTAGACGAGCCGCCTTTTGTGCTGATATTTAGGTGGCTGGAGCCTGTAGCGTTCGCATTTGTAATCACTGCCAGGGGAACCGCCTGGACCTTTCTGCTTGATGTGGTGCTGCAGGCAGTGAGAACTGGTCACCTTCACAAACGTAAGGACAGACACACATCACAGGCAGACCGCAGGTTCGATTCGCAATTGGTGTTACCTATCACATTGCAGAGTCAACAAAGGACAGGTCTACCAGGGACACCAGCCCTTGGGACAGCTTGAATCCCTCCAGGGACGCGTGCAAGGCAGAAGCTCTGTGTGACCCAAGGCTCTGCTCTAGTCCTGGCCCCGCTGGCCGTGCACCTACCCATGTCCTGGAAGCAGAATCAGCCCCTCCATGGGCAACCTGATAACGAAACTTGGGAACACCTCTTCCCCTGTCTCCTTCCTGTTTCCCTCCTCTTCTTCCTCTGCCAAAATCAAACCATCCTAGATACTGATGATCGCTAATGCTCACTCTCATTCAGCCACACAGGGCTACACATAGGTGCCATTATTTGATTTTATTTCTAATCTGTTGTCATTTTTTTTTTCAAATCCCTTTAAGCCCCTTTTAAATAGCTTAGGGACCATCAAGGGCTATTTCCCAGCTTTGCTTCTCCTTGTGCTCAGTTTCTTTCAAGCACCTTTAAATCCTTGCCCATTTTTACCCTTTCTGTTCCTGTCAAGTAACCAGCATATTGCCTACAGCAAAAGCTCAGCTCCTCTCGACTCTGATGGGCACCTCTGCAGGCCAAGAACCTCCCTGGTGGCTACTACATGAACTTGATGCTCCACCGCCTTTAGCTGCAGGAGATGGAGGAGCTCTACCAAGGATGATCATTTTCTTGAGCAGCTCCCAGCTTCCCATGTGGACTGGAGATTCCAGGGCTTGCAGGCTGTGAGGTAAGCTGGTTCCCTCCTAGGGGAGCCCAGGAGATGCTGCAAGCCCAGGGAGAGCTGCCGGACGCAGGTGTCTGAGGTTGCCCAAACCCACTTCAGGTCATGCAGGATCCTAAGAGCCCATCCCAGGATGTCTGGCTTTCGGGCTCAAGCCTGGAGCTGGTGGCCTGGTAGCTTCCCAGGGAAGTAACTTTGTAGGGTGGGAGAGGGGGATCCCAGGGCTTTTTGGCAACAGGGAGGCTGAAAGCCTAGAGGTAGGTTTACCTCTCCACCCTCAACCTACATGCCTAGGCCTCTGCTTCTTGTCCATGAAAGCTTGCTGAAGCCCAGATCTTCCTCGCAGAGGGAATACCTAAGGATGAGCAATTTGGCATGTTTCTACAGTGCTCCACTTGCAGTGTCCTGTGGCTGCGGCCGTTGTGAACCTGAGCTGGAGGCTGGAAGAACCAAACTAACCTGGATCCCCTATGTGCACCTATATAGTGTCCACTCTGGCAGGGACCTCCAAGGGCTGAGTCTGAGACCCTCACCCAACCCACCCCATGCGAACCATTGCTGTTTGGGAATCTCAGTGTATGGGCATGGCAGCTCCCGCTGAATCCAGCTTGCCCGCAGCTTGGGAATATCTGCAACCCACACCTCAGTCTTGATCACTGCTGTATTTTCTAAGCCTTTCTTGCTCCTCCTCCTCCTCTTCCTCGGTCTCGCTGAGCTGCAAGGTGAGACCCCAGCAACAGCTGAAGGATTCACAGCAGAGCATTGGTTGCATTTTTGATTATGCAGTTCCAAGCCCTCGAAAGTGCCCCGCAGCCACTTAGCTCATGAAGACGACTGATACCAAACACTGTTTCCTCTTATTGCAAGCAAGTAAAAATAAACAACATCCTACTGTACCTGCCTCTATCCAGGAAAGCACAGTAACCAGTATTTACAGATAAACAGAGATACATTGCCTGCTGGGGTCTGCTGCAATGAATTTAGACCTGAAGATTGAAAATCCAATTGTGTTTATAAATCAGCTGTGACATGCCAGTGTCATGTCATCAGCGGAAGGCAAAGGGCATGTTTACTACAAGCAAAGGCACACGCTACACTCATATGCATAAGCAAGTCTCTGCGCAGACAGGTTATTTTTTGCATAGTGGTTTTTTGATTTTTACATGACTTAAGGATAATGCTCTAGGAGTCTTTTTTTTTTTCTTTGTGTAATTTTTTTTTTATAGTAACGTTGTTTTTTCCCCTTTTGTGATTGACTGGAGGTTTTGTTCGGTTTTGGTTTTTTTAATGTTCTGAAGAATGTTTGTGCTTTTTTTGGCATCTTATTACATACCTCAAAAAAACCTGAGTAAAGCCCTGGCTGCTTCTAAAGCTCCTGCCAAAAGGAATTCATGCTCCTCTAAATTTGCTGTTCACATTTCTCTTTCCAACTGATATTTTTAATAATAAACATAGTTACTAAGAATAGCTCTTTACCACCTCTGTCAGCTCTGGTCTTTTATTTGGACTCAGATCTTGTCCTTGGGTTAACTGTTTGTCTTGAACAAAAATCAGCACCGTATAAAGACTCTGTGGGGACCCTTGCAGCAAGTTGTCTGGTGTCCTTAGGATGTGCAGCAAGGGGCCAGCCCTGGTGCTGGTCTGCTGCAGCCTCCTACCCGCCTGGCATCTCAGAGATGCTGTGATTTACACAGCCTGGCTAAGCCCAGGCTTTCCCAATCCCCAGTCCCTCTCCGTGAATCACTTTGTTTTCCCTGATGCCGCCTGTCGCCAGCTCTGCAGCCAGGTTTCCACATCCGCCTCCTTCCATCACGCTAGCCAGGTTTTTTTAGCTGCTTTTTTTTTCTTTTTTTCTTTTTTTTTTATCCTCTGGACCAAGCCCTCTTATTAGATATGCCCTTTTCACTGACCCTGAATTATTGCTACCCATGGTCTTAGAAGAACAGTGTTGTTTGTTAGTCTAAGAGCACATGTGACAACCCTCTTTCTGGCCAACACCAGAGGTTGCACCAGAGATTTCCAGGCCAAAACCCAGGCATTTCAGCAAAAGCTATGGGCTCTGAATGTGATCCATGGGGTCAGAGGAGGACAAGGGAATCATCGTCTATTTAGGGACCTGCTGGAAGACACTAATCAGAAAGATGTGCACAAATTTAGTCCAGAGCACGCAAAAGTTTCCCTGGGCTGAATCTAACTTTTGTCGGTGGCAAACATCCTATTCCCACCACAACGGGGCTGCTGGCAGGAGCTGATATTTTAATGCCTGGGAGTTTTACTATGCCCTGTCTGGAGCGAGCAGTGGCTGACTGAGCCTGCCCGGCCGTGGCGGGGAACGGGACATTAATGGGGAAGGGCATGCCGGTCCATAGGGGTCTGGGCTGGAGGAAGGTTCCCAGCTCTGCAGCTCTTTAGGGTTTGCAACAATTTGCAGATTAGTGTTGGCACTTCCAAGGCTGGGCTGGCAGCGAGACCTTTAACCAAGACAGACAGATTCCCTGCTGCGGCACTGTTCAGTGGGTTTAAATGGAATAACGACGTCTCTCCAGCTTGAGTGATATTGGGTCAATCTTTTTCTGTTTCGCTGTGTTTCCCCCCGCCGTCCCCATCCTCCCCCTGCTGCAGGTCACTGCCGCAGCCCGGGCCATCGGGAGGGCTGCGCGCTGCCGCTCTTCTGCCTTTGTGCTTTGGGAGGTGGGGGGGATCATTTTTATAACTCTTTGTACTAATGCAAGCAGAGCTAATGGTAAAAGGCAATCAAATCTTCTGCTCCAAGGCATAAGCTGGTTGCCTGCAGGGTCAGGGAGGAATTTCACCCTCCCTCCTTTCCTGGGCTCAGAGGCCACTCAGCATCAGCGCAGTTTGAGCCTCACCCCAAAAAACACTCTGGTTCGTATAACTCTTCCTTTTTTTTGCCATGTTGCATAGCTGTGAAAAATTACAGAGGGAATGATAGGTGCTTATGGGGTCCCTGAGGAAGGGCCCCGTTAGCACGCACAGCGAGCGGGGCTGGGGGAGCTGCTCTTGACTCTGCTGGACCTCGGGGCAAAGCCCTGTGCTGGCATCGGGCTGCCTTTTCTCTTGGGGTTTTTGATTGCCTCTCTCTGATCTCCTGCTCTCCCTTCGTGGCACAGTGGGAGTTTTCTGCCTTTAGGTCCTTCCTTTTCAACTCCAAATGCCTTTGGGTGCTGGATTCACCCGGACTAAACCTCCACGTGTCCCTGAAGGGTGGAAGCCCTGGGGTGGGAGATGCTCCCACCACCACCCTGGCGCCCAGACCCGAGTCCATTCCCCAGGGAGAAGCTCACCTTGGCTTGGTCAAGGCGTACCAGCAAGACACATGGCAAAAATACAAGCAGGCACAAGCAGAGAAACAACCGTTGGGAAGGCAGGAGTTCAGAGGTAAGCCAGCTGTCCTCGGGTAACAAACTCCGGGCCACCCACATCAGAGCACCAACCTCAGCTCCCTCCCAGCAGAAATGACCAGGGGCAAATCTCAAAGGCAGAGCCAACACGCGAGACACACACACCTATCGGCACGGTCTCGCGGGGGAAGAGCAGGCATCAAAGGCATCACGGCCTCTTCTCCCGAATCCGGCTGTGCCGCAGCCCTGGGACGCCATGCTGGGGAGCGTGGAGGTGCAGGGCGGCTTCGCCTGGGCTCCGTCCCAGCTCTCGGCACCCCTCTTCTCCAGCCGGACCCACAGAGGGATGAACCCACTGCGGCTGCCTCCCACGAGAAAGAAAACATGCACACACGAAAAAAAGAGCTGGAAATTTTTTTTTTTCTGTTGCATTCCGAAACCAATAATTAAATTTAAAAAATAACCCAACAACAATTAAAGCAAATTAAGTATGAGGTCTAAGCTACCAGCAGAAGTTTGATTCGAAAACAGCAAAGCAAGCACTTCTGGTTGAGAGTCTTGATAGTTTGTCTCATACGGTTGGTCAGAGCCAGAGAGAGCAAGGGAGGGAGGGAAAGCGTGTGAGAAACCATGGCTAACGCAGGGCATGACCTGTAGATAGCATGGGACCCTCTGGAGCTGGCAAGTGGGTTACAGCCGCACTTCCCCCTCTCGGTTTGCACCAAAGGAGCATTTCACTGGCTGAGCGGCACTGGCTCCACTCCAGCGTCTCCAGCATGCATGGGCTGCTCAAAACCTTGCCTGAAATAAGGCAACCTTGCCCCAAAATCAGAGAGCTCTCAGACTGAGAGGGGCAGGGAGAAGTGCATGGGAGATGCTGTGTTCATGGGTGCGATTGCATCACCCATCCCCACTAAGCATCTTTTTGGGTTATCCTCTTCTCCGGGGAGAAAATCCCACTGTCCCTTCCCGTTCCTGCCCATGTCCCCTCCTCACCTCTTGGGGAAAGTTTGGTGCCTTTTTGGTCCCGGCCACTAAGTCAGCCCAAACCAAGGGTCCCACCAACATATAGCTGCATTTTTCTGAGCTACAGCCACCAGCTCATCCCTTTGGCGTGGGTGAATGCCCATGTCACACAAGGCACATCTATGTTGCCCTGAAGGGGTAGAGAGAGAGGCTTGCTCTGCCAGCTCCCAAAATGCATGACTAGGATCCAGACCTTCTCCCAGGGGATAAAATCCCACAGCCCGTCCCTGAGGCCAGCCTTGCTCACCTACCACGACTGTCACCTGATGGTGTGCAAGCTGTGCTGGTCAACCTTTTAAAAACATCCCTAAATTGTTCTTTTTTTTTTTTTTTAACTGAGTCTCTCTGTCCGTCCCAAATCCTGGCCTGTCTGGGGAGACAGAGGAGTGGAAAGTGCCCTTTTCCCTCCTGGCTGACCCCTTTGGGCATTTCTCACCAGATGCTCATAGGACCACGATGTCCAGCAACTCAGTCACTTGGGCTTTCAGCTCTTGGGGGTGACCCTAAAGAGGGGAGCAGGTATTTCAGGCCACCCTGGGGGATAGGGGTGGCAAATCCATGGGGCTCAGGGGAACCGCTGCTGGCTGCTTCCCCCCACTGCCCCCCTGCCCTCTGCAGCCCCCTCCCCACGGCCCCCACCCACGGCCCTTTGCCGGGGGAGCCACCGCGCGGCGCAGCCTGCCCAGGGCTGGCAGGTCTGCGCCTTGCGAGAGACATCAAAGTCTTGCCTGGAATGTGTGTGGCTCTGCAGGGCTGCGAGAGATACGGAGCCAGGGATCATGAAAGAGATACTGCGATGGTTATCGCCCCATCAAATCAAGGGGAAGCTGAGCGTCAGGCTTGCCAACAATACCTGTTATTGTTCCTCCCCTGCGCGGCGCTTTATTAAGCACTATAATCATTTTAATATTCATGTATCTCCGCAGCCATTCCACCACCCTCCCCTTCTCCTCCTCTTTGCTTTTCAACATATTCCACATTGGAAAGTGCCTTTCTTGCATTTCCTGGGAACTCGCTTTCCCTCCGGGCAGCAGGTGTTTCGGTCCGCAGCACCCAGGCAACGTCCCTCTCCGCACCGAGAAAAGGGGTTTTTCTTTTGGTCTTTTGCTTCACTCCCCCCCACACCTCCTTCCATCTGCCACCGCCCCCTTTTCCTTCAAGTAAAAGCTAATTAATCACCACTGTGCTCAAATGATGGCATTGTTTCACTATCAATGGCAAGGAAGAAGCTGGAAGCCCATGGCCACACAGTGCTCCTACCCCAGTGGGGTATGTGTTCCCGGCACATCTCCTTCATCCCCAGATGGCTCAGGAGTGGTCTGAGGGTGTCCCCACACCGATGCTGTAAGGCAGATGCTTTCCAGCAGCTGTGCATGGGGTTGGGGTGTGCACCAGCCAGCCTTGGGACGAGCAATCGAGGCACAACAGCTTGCACCACCTCGGTGGTGCAAGGATGGGGAGGTCCCTTTGCCCATCCTTCACAGGCTCTCCAGACTTCATTCCTCAACTCAAAGAATAAAACTGTTTGCGAGGTGGGTCTAAGTGTGGGTAGCCCAGAAATCACGGCGCTACTTCCCCAACCTCCCTACCCTGATGGCACCAGTCCTCGGCACTGGGACCGGCTCAGGCCCTGCCAAACCATCAGCCCCAAAACAGCCAAAAAGCCCTGCTCATCATCTCCGTCCTCCTGCCCCATCCCTGGACCGGTGGCAGCTTGTCATGGCATCTTTTCTGGGGATGGTCATCATCAAGGAATGCACAACAGGTTCAAGTGGCAGGATGTTTATTCGGGGATTACAGCCCTAAGAAATACCTACGACATGGAGATTTATTTTTCAGTGTCTCATCCGTTCTGGGCTGGTCAGTATTTTCCCAGGGGTGGAGGTGTGCCTGTCACCCGATCCCTGGGAGCAACGGCTGTAAGTCATTGAGAAAACAGCAAATTTGAGAGTCGCTTCATGGGCAAATACTGCAAAAATCTCCTTCAAATGGCTGTTCACGGGATTAGCTGCTGATAAGGGAGGAGAAGCGTTGCAGCTGGCAGGCCCTTGCAGCAAAGGCTGCTGCTGAGGATATTGGGAGTAATTTGGAGAAGAGGCTCCAAACCTGATGCTGTGCTGCTTCGCACCTCGGCTGGATGCTCGCAGCATTGCTTTCCTCCTGCTTGGCCCAGCTGCGATCCACCCCAAAAAATAGGGTCACAGATTCATGCGCTTTCCCCAGAGATGCGAGCAGGCCTGACGACAGGGTGAGGGACACTTCAGCCAAAAGCAAAGCCCAGAAGCAGCACCTCCACCTGGCTTCCAGCTCCACCCAGAGCATGTTGCTCATCTCAAAGTTTACTTTCATTTTTGAGGCAACTAAATTCATTTTTAAACTCCTTCTTCGGTTCAGTAACTGAGCATTTCACTTGGAAATGAGATGGGGAAAAGGCACCTCTAAAATCATTAGAGTGAAATTAAAATTTAAAAAAAGGCACGGTGGGATAATTGCCCAAATTCCCCCAAGTAGCTTGGGATCCCTTCCAAACCCTGGCTTTCTGGTTACCATATTTGAGTAAAACCTTCCCCTGTTTGGTGTATTCGGAGCACCTGTGGCAAAGGGAACCGGGTGCATTCAGAGTCCGATGGCGATGATGGAGGAGCGGAGGGGGGACCCGTGAGCCGCCAAGGGACAGGCGAGGGGACAGCAGCGCACTCTCTGGGCCAGGGCAAGGTGCTGGCCATGCACCACGCTCCAGGGCCAGGCTCCCTCCCTATCAGCAGGGTACCCCAAAACTAGATGGGACTTCAAGGTGGGTCAGTTTTTGGTCGAGGAAACATGCCCTTCTCCTGCCTGTCCGGCAAATTCCCCTTTTCCAGCCGCAGGTCCGAAGCCCGGTGCTGGGCTCATCCCGGCACGGCGCAGGGGTGCAGGATGCGGCCCCTGACGCCTTCAGCTGCGGCGGAGGTATGCACAGCTGGGGCTCGCTGGCAGGGCTCTGCGCCGCCGTGGAGTTCCCCCGAGTTCAAAGCTCTGCTGCTGACTTTGTACCCCGCTGGAAGACACTTCCCCTCGCCGCCTTCCGGGTGAGATTTCATAGCTGCAGGAGAGAGGGCTTTTCATCATTTGGCCTCAACTTTTTTTCTTTCTTTCTCTCCCCCCCCCCCCCCCCCGCCTCCTTTTCTTTTTTTGGTAACAATATCCTATACGGAAAGGAAACAAACAAATTAACCGCTCGGTCTCCAGGCTGAGGCAGCCTCACCCACACACAGCAGCCGTCGCTCTTGATCCCAAAAGTGCTACATCCCCTGCACCATCCCACGGGCACGGCAGCGGCAGAGCTGATGGGGGCAGCGGGGGTTTTGCAGCTGCACGTAGCCCCTCTCGCCCCATGGCAGAGCTCAAGGTCAGGAGGGGGCTGCTTTGCTGGGGCAGCCAGGGTTCAACCCAGGGCTTGGCATCAAGGGTCGGGGATCTGCAAGGCTGGTGTGCAAACGTGCCTCTGCTTCAGTCTCCTTCTCCTGCAGGGTTTCTCCTGTGAGCACAGAAGCTGTTGGGTCTTTTTCCCTATAAGGGAGCATAAGCAATGCTGGGGTACATCAACATAACTATTTCTGTAATATTCACACCTCACATCTGGTTGCAAAGCAGCATGAAGCCTTAAGGGAGACCACTGGGTGCTGGTGCTCTGTGTCCTCCTGCCCACCCCATGCATCAGCTTAATGGCCTCCACCAGTGCCACCTGCATCATTGTGTCCACCCAGGCAGGTCTCTTGTCAGTGTCACCAAAGCCAAGCATGGCCAGGACCCCTTTCCCCCCCTCCAGAGGTCACGCATGCGGCTGCAGGAGAGGTCCTCGGAGGTCGATCAGCAGGGATGTTCCTAAAGTCACCGCAAAGGGCTTGAGTTGGGGTGTAACTGAGACATTGGCAGGCAAAGATGAGGCCTTGGGCAGGGAAGGCTACAGGAGAGGGATGGTTTGCCCCAGACATGTGCCCCTTTGATGTGAACGCTCAGTGATGCCCACTGGTGCTCCCATCCCTCCATGCCCAGCACCCCGTGGAGCGGGTGGGCTTGGTTGGGATGGGGTCCTGGCTAGGGGGGCTCAGCTGTGCTGGGAGGCTGCAGCTGCCCCAGAAACAGCAAAAGCCCCATGAGTGATGGTGGAGCATGAGGGAGAGAAGGAATCCAGCACACTAACAGACCTGCGATTTGGGAACATACCCAGTTTTCTTCTTCACCAGCTGGTAAACAGCCACTGTCTGTCTTAAAGCTTTTAGCGTGGCAGAAAAAGCAGCTCAACCCTTGAGAAGGTGGGTAGAGAAGAGATGTTTGAGCCTGTATGAAGCAGTGTAGGACCCTGGACCATGACCCCTGGACCATTTTAAGGGAAAAAGGAAGCAGTGCCACTGGCATGCTGAGCATCTAACAAGTAAAAACCATTTGAGCACCAAATCTCCTTGTGTTGACACCAAATAGTTCAAGACACAAGACCAAATTTTGGTAATTGCACACTGGGTGACCTAAATCCCATTCCTAATTTTGAAGTGATATAAATCTAATATTTAACCAATAGAATGAAGTAGCCTAAGTTTATTATGGGGCACACGGTCATACTCATAGCTTACAGTAAATAGGTAAGCCAGGCAGCTTAGCGGATAACAATCACGTTCAGGGGTTAGGGTATTGTTAAGAGCTGTTTTGCTAAGATAAGATTTCTGACATCCATCATTGCTTCTGTCAAACCTGAGAGGTTGTGAGCATGATAAGAAGTTGTCGTGGTTTCACTTTGTTAAAAGGCTTTCTTGAGTTTAGCGAGTTTAGCAAAGATTGATTTTGCAGTGGCGTTAATTCCCTGCAAGCAGGTAGCATTCCCTATAGCGTCTTAAATAACTGTTGCACGACTATTTTGGGGGACAATTCTGGGAGATATTTAACTATTTTTGTCTATTATCTATCTGCTTATCTTTTTATCTCTTTATCTATCTATTTTCATTTATTTTGACCAAAACCAGCGCTTGGTCCAGGCAGGTAGCTATTTTTGCTGCTGTCGTTCAGCTGAGTTTGGTGGGAGCCACAACTTCCCAAGCTCGTGGTCAACAGCCTAATGGGGATTTACCAAATCACCACTCGTTAGCAGAGCTGCATCCGGTTACTGTAAACAGGGTAATTCAGCCCAAACCTCCCTCACTGAAGGCTTTACCCCTCATTGAGGCTCTGCATCGCTCTGGGCCTCCCCATCCTCTCCGGGATGGAGGTGAAGGAGCAAACCTCCCTCTCTGAAGACTTCAGATCACGTGGGAAAACCACACAGAGCATGGAGGGATCTCAGCGTTCAAATGTGCGGCGCTTCTTCAAAGCTCCAGCACAGAAGCTGTTTACACTGTAAATAAACAGACACAAGTAGCGGGTGCAATCCTTTTCCTCACCCTCCACTCCTCTGGGGAAGAAAGGCAGCTCCAGAGGTGCTGTGCCTGAGCGCAATGGCAGCAAAATCCTCCTTTTTTGGTTTTGGGGGGGGGGGGTGGAAGGGAATCTCTAAAATAAGCAAAAATGGGCCGAGGAGGCTGGAAACGGTGAAATAGCAGGACCTTATTTTAAACAGCAGGTTTTCAGAGGAGGCACGCAAAGGTGATGGTGGGTTTGCTCCAGCTGTCCTGTGCCCGGGCACGTCCAGCTCCTCTGCCGGCACGGTCAGCACTGAGGAGCGCTGGGAAACGGGGGCAATTCGGGGCTGGCTGGCACCGTCCATCCCTCCCGAAGCACTGGTTTCCAGGAGGAGAAAAACAAACTTCAGATGAGCAATAAGTGAATCATTTACCCCGTCTGATTATTAAAAGAAAATCCGGACTAGGATGACAGGTTTAGTGAGTATGAGAGTTACTCTGCAGGTACCAGGCTGCAGCTCCCTCACACGGGTACAGCTTTTACCCAGGCTGGCGGGCGGTCCTGCATGCAGGACCCCAGAAAGCAGCCCTGAGCGAGCTGCGGTGGGGAGAAAAGTTTTTTGCCAGGTTGGGTGTGGAGAGGAGGAAGGGAAGAAAAAGGTGATGGGGAACATGGAGCAGGGCAGAGCAGCATCCATCCCTGGAGGGAGCAAATAGGTGCCCACCCGGTGCCCTGAGCACCGAGCGGGTGACACAGCAAGGACACGTGCACTGCGAGCTGCTGTCTGAGCAGCTGCTCAGCAGAGGTTGGAGAGGATCTCCCGTGGGTGATGTTCTTTCAGCCACGGGACAGCTCTGCAACATTTCTCGGGGTTTTCAGACCTACCAGTCCCTTTGGCTTGGCCACCCAGCACCCTGGTGTCAGACCTTGGAGTAGGGGTGGGGAGCACACCCAGCTGTGAAATGGCACGAGACCTGCAGGGATGCACAGCAGCCATTGGAGCTGCGTGCCCGGAGCAAGGTGCGGAGCAGCTCTGTGGGGTCCAGCAGCTGGACCGGCAGCTTTGCAGCACCGCTTGGCTTTCGGCCACCGAATGCACTCTCTCCTCCTGTCTGGCCCTGTGGGATTAAACTTTCCTCCGCCAGGTGCTCTGTGGTTGGGGCAGGGCTTGGAGAGGCTGGGTGGTAGTGGGCGAGAGAGCTTTAAAATAACCCGGGGTGTGGACACCTCTCTGGCAGTCATGTTATAAAAGGGCCTGGCTTGCCCAAACAGGTATGTGCCGTGTGTCCTCGGCCCTTGATGGTGGGTGCTTCTGCAGTGGTGGAGTCATCTGCAAGGTGCCCTCATGGTGGCCAAGCCTCGGAGGCTCGTGAAGGACCAACACTCTCCCATGGTGTATGGCAGAGCCATCCTTTGCATGTCCCCAAATAGCAAGGCTTTGGGTCAGGCTGCCCCAGGGCTTGCTGCCAAGCCTTGGAGAGCTGAGGTTGGACTAGATGACCTCCGGAGGTCCCTTTCCACCTGAATTATCCCGTGATCCGAGGAATTCCCTTATGACTGCAAGAGCAGCTAGATGCACATCAAGTGCTGCTTGGTAATGAAGTTGTACCCAAAACTCCTCCAGACAGGACTTGGATCATACAGTCTCTTGCTATAATGACACTACCATCCCAGCTAGTGCAACAGGATCCTGCTGTAAAACAAACATTACACAATGAAGGTACGAGAGAGTTAATGCCAGGGTCCATGGATGGGATTTCAACAGGAGTCAGGCACCATTGTGTCTCCAGGCATAAGTACCTGGTCCCACTATATCCAGGAGGACACCATGCAGGTATCCTTGCAGCCTGTTCATGCAGTATCGGGCCTCCAAACCAGGCTCCAGCCATGGCCATCCCCACCTTTAGGTGTTTATTTCCGCCTTGTCTGGTGTCACCTAATTTGCTGGCTCTTGCCCCAAACCATTTCTATTACGGGGCTGCTTCATAGCATCTCAGCTGAGCAACCAAAACTGGCCAGAGGATGAGGTGGGTTGAGGCTGTGTGTTCCTGCTATAGGGAGAGGGGATACAGGGCTCCCACCTGCCATCAGCACAGCACCACGGACCCCGCAGCTGCAGGTCGGGAGCTTTTCACTGACTGAGCACCCAACTGCTCACATTGCCGAGGCCTCTGTGTCCCCCAATGCCATCCTCAGCATCACCTTCCCTGCTGACAAGGGAGCGCTAGCGACGAGATCCTGTGTGTTTTTATTTGGGCTACCTTTGTCGAGATAATTGCCGGCAAACACTGTAGCTTGATAAGCAAAACATTGGCAAGCTGCAATTTCTAAAGCATCTTTAGCTAAATTTGTAGCGGTTGTCTCCAATTTGCAGTCCTGTTTGTGTCTGTGAAGAAGACACACTTTCTCAGCTCCCTTCTCATGTTCCCACTTGCCTCGCACAGCCATGGAGGTAGAAGGAGGATTCCCCTTGCTTTATGCAGCTTGGCTTTGACTGAATAGCTTCCAGTTACCTTGAAACCTAATCTTCTTTTGAACTCTTTTTAAGTCAGTTGCATTCTTGGAAGGAGGTGAGCCTGTGAACTTGTATCATCTGATGAGAGAGATAACCGCTCTGCAGAACCTACGCCCGGTGGCAGGCACAAGCCAGAAAACATCTGCACCTGCTCACAGGGAAAAAGCACCCAGGCATTAGAGGAGGCAATTTGCCTTTCATGAGTTCTGGGATGTTTATTCCATTGGGGAGCTTCTCAGAGATGTGCTGGCTGCCTGCTTTGGAACAACCACCCGTCGGTCCTATGTGAGCAGCACAGGGACATGCTGCAAGACAAACCGGTACCTGAATGTCTCCAGATGAAGATGATCTTCATAATTTGCTTTTTGGTGTGGTTTGGTGCTGGTTCACAGCTGGTAAGATGGGCTTATCGAAAGAAGCTGAGAGTCCTGCCCCTCCTTAGATCCAGGATTCCCAAGCTTTGCTATTCCTCTTGCCCTAAAATAGGGACTGAGCAACAAGATGTTGTCAAAACTAAGTTCTGTCTTCCTTGCCAGTCTAGTTTCCCAGTGGCAGCAGCTACCCATGGCCACTGGTGACCATGGAGGGAGCCCAAGGATCACATAATTTTTAAAGATCATATGCTGGTGACCCCTCTTCTAGAGGGGTTTATAGAGCTGTTTCCATTGTTTGCCCCATACCCTAATCATTGGGTTAATGACTTTTGGGTAGTCTGTCTGGCTTCCTGCAGAGATGTACATCCTTATAGGGTCCAAGTGTCTCTGATGAGTGTCTGAGCTTTCACTTGCAGGAGCCGAGGGTTTGGTTCAGCTCTTCTCCTCCACATGGGGCCAGCCTGGGGTGGTCTCACTGTGCTGTTGGCTTTGCATTAATAAAGTTATTACTGCTAAGAAATGAGGAAGCTGAGGAAGCAAGCAAGGAGAGGCAGGGCCTACGTGAGAGAAGGAACTAGATCTGTTTGCTCTCACCCATTCCTCCACCCAAAGTGGCCATGAGATAACACGGTGGCCACCACCTTTGGTCTCCACCACGGACCTGAGGACCATCAAAAGAGAGAAGGGCTGGAGAGAGGGACAAAAGCCACTGCATGTAACAACAGGAGGCAGGGCTGGATGCTGAGCGTGAAGCAACCAACTTACCCGAGGGCGAAGATCTGAGCCCTTGGGTCTCCTGCAGGAAGCCAGGATGATGCCACTTTTTTCGTGTGCCTTCTGCACTCCTCCATGGCTCCTTGGATCCTCAGCTTCAAACACAGCTTCTTATCTTCCTACATTACTCAGTGTTTCCCTACATGTGCTCTAATGCATCTTCAAAGCACAGCACTCACCACAGTGAACAGACCGGTTGACTAAATTAGAGTGACTTCTTCTAATTGTCAATGGTAACGACTGCGAGGGCTGGGGAGACAGTTTGGGGTAGCTGGGAATAAAATTGCCCTAAAATTTTTCATTGTCAGAACCATTCAAGGTGAGACCCGTAACAACTCAGGAGCCTTCTGTAAGGTCTCACCCTTACAGGAGCAGAGGAGCCTCTGCAAGAGCAGACGTGTACTAATGGGTTTTCCTTTTTTAGTAGTGTTATTCCCACTGGGATATTAAAGAGCTACCCCAGAGCATCTGGGCAAACAGCTAATTCCCCTGAAACCCAGGGCGGTTCACCAGCCCAATCCATTCTCTCTGAGTTATTCTCAACATGTTGAATGCCAGATGCGGGTTTCAAATTGTAACAGTGAGGGTGAGTGAGAGGAAACAACCAGCCCTTTTCCCCCTCAGAATTCCTTTGTTTGTTAAGAAAACAGCCAAAAAGTGGTGAAAGTCTAAATTCTGGTTCCAGAGGGTATGTGCAAGCTCTCAGCTGGAGCAAAATCGGGCCCTTGACAAAAGCAGGCTCTTGGTCCTGGGCACTTCCTGGCCACTGGTGGTGGTCAGGAAGGAGGATTTTTTTCAGTATATACATTTTTTGAGCCATGGCATCACTGTTTATTTTCACCTTCCTCCAAGACAGTGGTGCCTGCCCTCTCAACCACAGTGGAATGGCATCGGGGCCCCCCCGATGACTAGAGAGGAGCCTCTTTGCCAAGTAACCCAACTGGAGTCCTCCCAGTATGTGATGGTCACATGATGGTTGTGGGGCTATGGGAAAGGAGGAGGGTGGGAGTGGGACTGCTGGCTGCCAGAGCAGTTCATACAGCCCACAGCGTGCTCCTGCCCACATCTGAGGAGCTGTCGGGAAGGTGAGCAAGAAGGAGGGAGCTGCCGACCAGATGCATTGCTCTGGTGGGCTGTCTCCAGCCTGCAGGCCATCGGGAAGGCACGCCTGCACCAACGCTCCCGGCGGTTGCTCTTTGATAGGTGCCGTGGAGCGAGATCGTACATCGGAGAGAGAGCGGTGGGGTGATCCAGTCCGGGAAGTCGTGTCTATCTTTGTTCTCCTCCTACCTGATTGCGGGATGACTCATCCCCTTCAAACCAGCGAGGCTATTTCTGACACGAGGTGCTACTTGGCGTGAGTAAAGATGGAAAAGCCTGCCCCATAACTTGGATGATAAAAAGGATAATAATTAAGCTTTATATAGCAGACTTACAAATAATGGCTTGCTTCTTCGGCTGTTCAAGACCACACACGCTTTTTTTTTTTTCAGGGGGAGAGGTGTGGGGGGTTAATTTGGGACTTTTTTAGCTGGAACAGGAGATCTGTGTGGTCCCGTAGGCTCCTGTATAATAATTCTTTTAGCTTAATATCTTTTGATCTCCTCTAAGTTATTCATCAGCCCTGAATAACACACTGCTTGACAGTCAGAACTTTTTATTGGTGAAACGGTGCTTCATTTCGCCTTCAAACAAAAGCAGGCTCGATACTGCACTTCCCCAGTTACTGCAGGAACCCATGGGCAGGTGTCAGGTACATTAGGAGAAATGGGTTATTAAGTGGAGACAGGAAGGAAGGAGAGGAAGAAAAAGGAGAGAGGTCAACAAAGAAAAGTACAACTTAAAAGAACAAAAGGAAGAAAATAGCCCCAAAAAATGAGAGGTGCTGGAAGGGTAACAACCAGTAACAGTTCTGGGGGTTTTTTACCAATTAATAAAAATTTAAAAAAAAAGAAAAGGGGAAAGAAAGGCTGAAATGAGGGACAGGTAAAGGGGAGTTCATTCAAGTCATCCGGAGGCATCCAGTGACTCTCTTCTCCAAGTCCCTGCAGGGAGCAGATGTTGGGGACGGGTAAAAAGGGAGTCTGGAGGAGACAGTGGCCATGGCTGAAGAAGCGGGGTGAGGTGCTTAGGTCCAGGAAAGCAGATTGTCTCATCCTGTCTCATCCCACCTTCCCCTGGCAAGGTGGGGAAGGCACAAGACCACTTCCAATTGAAGAACAGCCCAGGCTCTCTACATTTGAGAAGGGAGGAAAGTGTCTGTCCAGCTAAGCCCTCTGGCCTGGGATCAACAGCATGGCGAGTGCCAGAACATCTCCCAAACACCAGGAGGGACAGTACATTTTTACAGTGTAAATGTTTTGGAGACTTGAAAAATGCTGTAAGACTTTGGAGTGGCACACAGGGCATAGCAAGTTCCTCTGGAGGACATGGGCGCTGCTGTGAGCTGGAAGGGAGCAGGGACCGAGCTGAGGGCATGAGACCTGTGCAGGAAAAGATCAGTTGAAGGGAGGGGAGATCATTAATGGGGCTCCCTAAGGATCAGCATTGGAAATCATTTCACATCCTCCCTGGTGACTTCAGCACAAAAAGCAGCAATATATTGATAATCAGCTGATGTCAAAAAATGGCGGGAGAAGGTAAGACATCACCAGTCTAGAAATGGATATGAATTGCAGTCCAGAAAAACTGACTAACTCTAATGACAGGGACACCAGAAGTGAGGTGGCACTGAAGAGCACAGAAGACAAGCTGATGCATTTAGGTTGGCATTCATCTGACCTTGTGTCAGTTGTCTGAAAGTAGTCCAAACCCACTCTATAGCCAGCGCAGAGAGAAAGACAGGTCAAGAGGGTAGCTTTCTCTACCTAAGATGTGTGTCTGACTTTTCTATGGCTGAAATTCATGGTAGAAATGAAGCTCTCCAGTAGGAAGAAGCAATAATAACTGTTGCCATACATACACCATGTATGAGACCATCATGCAACCCAGTGTAGAAGGAAAAAACTGATGCTTGCTCTAATACCTGGTTTTCTTTATGGAGAAGCACAGGGGATGCAGGACAGGACACATGGCAGGGTGCAAACATAAAGACATTGAGCCCCGAGGACATTGCCGGTGTCTCTAGAACACCCACTTTAGGAAGAGATGGTCACACAACGGTGTTGGCCAGCACTGGGACATGGAAGTGCGGGAGACCACAGCAATAGAGCAAGGAGCTGGCTACCCCAGGTGGCTGCAGGAGATGGCTAACCAGCTTGGGGTTGGCTGCTGGCACATCCCCAGCTCACAGCAGTAGGGATTTCAGTTTCATCATCGAGTCTAGTTGGGACAGAGCGGTGATAATCCATCTTCGGGCCTCCTACCAGTGCTGCTGTAATGTCTGAGGAGCATTTATTTCCTGGCAAATCTAGAAGAGGGAATCACTCTTCCAAGGCCTCTGCACCTCATGTAACACTGTATCCCCCACTTCATCGATCCCAGCCAGGAAGGATTTCAACTCCATGATGACATTTCCCTTCCTTCCCCCCAGTTATCCACCTTTAACTTGTGGGGTACGAAGAGTTCAAAAGAAAGTGAAAGGAAGGCCATCTCAAGGCATCTGCAACAGGGTCACCTTGGTTCTGACCTGGGGGACCTGCTGCTGCCAGGCTGGAGAAGCCCCCTCAAGAGAGCAGAGATGTTGGGAGAGACCTCTGAAGTTTGGTCTCCACCACATGTATCTGTCTATGCTGAGACCTATCTCCAAAGAGAGCCCTGGGCAAACAGCAGAAAACAGCAAGCAAATTCTGATGTCTGGGAAGCAAGGGAATAGATGCAGAGGTCAGGAATACAGTCCCAGCAAACTGTGGCCACTGTTGGTGAGCTACCCAAATCAGTTTCTCTCTCCAGGTTTTAACTCCATCCTTGCAGCACAGTAGACAGGTCAAAGCCTGCTTTGAAGCGAAACCTAGGCTGTAACCTATATGCCCAGGCAGGCACACAGCCAGCTTCACACCGTGCATTAACCCTGGCTCTCAGGGCTTGTGTGTGGACAGTCTGGGTGAAAGCTTTGGTGGAAGAGTCAAAGCTACGTGGGAAGCGTGCTCCTCAGGAAAGGGGCCAGTGGTGCAAAGGCTGCAATGTAGCCAGGTGGCAAATGCTGGTGAGCGAACTGACGAGAGCAAAAGCGGTCCAGCACTGGTGAGCAGGTCCAGTGGGCAGGAACCGGGACTGAGATCCTGCATGGAGATGGCTGTGAGGAGACCCGCTCCTTGGTCCAAGCCCCTGTGTTGCACCCCTGGATGTGGTGCTTTGGCAACGCCAACTCACGCTGGCATTGGGAAAAACCCAACCGCGGTCAAGACAGTCGCAGCATCCAGACGCCAGCAAGAGTGTGGCCATGCTCTGCCTGCTGCCTCCGCGGGGGCTTTGCAAACCAGCCTCACCCCGCACACATTGCCCCATCCCAGGGCTACCCGGGAGCAAAGTCTTTATGAAAGTACTGGGAGGGAAAGACAGAAAGGCAGAGCTGCTAATGCACAGTCTGGATCTGGGAAATCTGCAAGATTATTGGTATTAATATTTTGGTTTGGGCTGGAAAATTAAAGACAAAGAGCAAAGCATGGTATTTAGGCATGGATTAGAAAGGAACAGTAAATAATGGGCAAGAATGTAGCCCAATGAACTGGATGATTTACTATGACAAAGACAAAGGTGGCTGAAGGCAAGAGAAAGCCATGGGTCTGGGGCTGAGAGGCAGAAGGAGGAATGGAAAATAAAGTTAGGGCTGAGCTGGCATGCTTGCAAATGTCTTTGTGCCCTTCAAATGCACAAGCCACAACCAGGATGCTGGTGCTGGTTTTCTATGGGGGGCCTGAGCGTGGTGTTGGGGTGTGGGGGCATTGAACTGGGGCTTTCTGTGTCTGTAAGGATTGAAGATAAACCGAGTGATGGGCTCAGTGTCGGGGACAGTCCTGGCTCAGCATCCCCAAGACTCTGCTCTGAAAGTGGTGGAAACACGCACGGGGAAAGTTGAAGCTATGGCTAAAATCTGTCCCTCCTGTCATTGTCGGGGACTACAGGAAAGTCATTTTAACCTCAGCTGAGACGCAGATTCTTTGGCTAATAATCTGTTGCCTTAAGAGAGGTGTTGAGATGCACTTAAGTATCCTGCAGAGCCCCTAACTGCTGTTCCAGAAGAGCACCAGTCTCCCATGGACACATAAGCCAGCCCTTGAGGATGTCTCAGACACTCCAGCACCTCTCAAATGGCCTCTGGTGCCCATGGGTGGTTGACAAAATTCAGCCCTCGGAGTCAGTAGAGATGCTGGAGAGAGCTCACATGGCCCAGACAACTCTATGATAGAAATGTTCCCAAATTTAAGGATTTATGCCTCAATTCTGAGTCCAAACAGATTCAGAGTAACTCCATGCTCCAACTGGGGAATCTTTTTCCTGTTCATTACTGAGCTGCAAGCTTTCTTGGCCATAACAGTGGCTGCTATCAACTGGCTCTTGCACAAGCAAGACATGAGACTCTTAAGCAAAGCAAAATTCATACATACAACACTGATAAATCCTCACAAGACAGCAACAGAGTCAATGGGTCAGACGGGTCACATTTCCATATGGCGTAAATCAGCTTCGCTACATTCAAATGAAGGCAGTCATATCAATTTACACCTGCTGGAGAAGTGGACCAGAGAAACTTGATAGGAAACCCATTTCATCTGTCATGACTTCACTTTGCAAAGGAGGTCGTAAGGCAGTTTATTGAGTGCGATGTTCAGATGCAATATGATAAGGCACTTCCATGCCTGGAAGAAACACCTGTCTAGAGAGATTTTAATAATGACTGCCTTGCAAAAAGGTCGTACTGTTGGGCAGCAAATGTCCTCATTCAGACAGTAAAAAAGATCTGCATTTAATCCTGGTGCACCAGTTTTCCTGTTAAACCAGACTCCTAGGAAAGACTAATGCGGAAGAAGATGCAATCAAGGCAAGCCAGTGGAAAGATAACCCATCAATTACCCAGCGGCTTGGGATATTCCTTCAAAGGCCCATTCAATTAGACATCTGATTTGCATGTCTTTCCCATTTGCTGTAGGTACTCATTAGGAGCATTTAAATACAGCCCTGACTGCAGCCCCACAAAGCCTTGGGTGGATGCTTTCGAGAACCTCATTTTAGTTTATCAGAGTTGTCAGAAGTTGCAATTACTGTAGAGCAAGAAACAAAGTGCTTTATCGCCCCTTTGAATCTGCTGGGATTAACATCCCCCTCTTGCAAAAATAAGTGTCTTTACAGTCTTTAAAGATCCCAAAGATCAAGATCTCTTAAGACCCATCAGAAAGACAAGCACGGTGACCCCCAAACAGTGGCCTGATGTGCAGCTCAGCGCAATGGCACCCTTTTCCCCCTCTTTTTAATAGGTTTGTCCCCAAGTAATTGGTTACCATCCTGGTCCGTGTCGACTCGTAGCACAGTTCAGACTAAGCCGGGACAGCTGATCTCCCTTCAGCGAGAGACGTGGGCTGGGTCCTGCCTGTCCTCGGCTGCAGTATCTCATTTTTTTGGCAGTGGGGAGGGGACCGGCCTGCAGCCCTGCACAACAGGTCTGTCCTGTCCTCCTGTCCTCGCTCCCTGACCTTTGCTGCTCTGTCCGAGCCTTGCACTCTCCCTCCCAGCTTTTTAGTCTGAGCTGCTGTTTCAACATCCCCTGATCTGAATTGGGACCAGAGTGACATTCGGACCCCTGTCCAGCCACAGTTAGATGCTTGGCTGAGAGGTTGGATTCTCAGGTGTCTGATAGGCAGCACAATCCCACCAAGCCTGGCCCATAGTTGGGACATTCACACTGTCTCTCTCCCAGGTGGGTGCTGTTCTTTACCAAGGTCAAATCTACCTGGAAACTGCCCAGGAGTCTATTTTCATATTAGGCGTAGGAACTGAATGTCCTCAAGTCTGCCTTCCCCCCTGAAAATTTGCCTGAAGTTGGCCCAAAGCTTCAAAGGTTGCTGTGGAAGGAGAGGGCTGAGAGCTGATAGATCCTTGAGGAAAACAGCTAAAAAAAAATCACCCCTCCCTTTCTCCTTCCCCCCTTTGGCAGAGCAACACAAGCAGACGTGGTGTAGACACAGCTGTACCTGCACGCAAAGGCTTTGGTCAGCGTAGTGTGTGTTATCGTAGGAGGTGGTGCAGCAAAACACACTCCGGCAGGAGAAATCCTTGCAGCATTGGCCCAGTCTCGGTCAATATTTGTCCTGAGTTTGCACAGAGCCAGCCCTGAGGTCACCGAGGATGACTTCATGTCCCCATGCGTGCCTGGCCAGGAGACCCGGGCAGGCACAAGGGCTGTGCACCTCCTCCAAATGCAGCGGTACCCCATCCCCAGCAGGGCAGGATGGGTGCTGGAGGAGGCATGACTGAGGAACCAGCGGTGGCCCCAAAATCCCATCCATCCTGGCCCCACCAAACCCTTCGTGCCCCCTTTGTGCACCACCAGCCCAAACACAGGCAAGAAAGGAAACAGTGTTTTCAAAGAAGAAAACCATGTCAGCCTTACCCCAGCCTTTGATTTCTGCTTGGATGTTCTTGTACAAGGTATAAAGGTAGTGTCTCTAATGAGATTACATATTATAGTCAGTCGGGAGCTGTTAAAGGGCTGGTTCTAATGGGATTAAAATGTATAGCACCCAGTTATAGCCGTAATTGCATTACACCCCTAAGGAGATCCTGTAGTGTAAACTGAAGGCAGGTCAGGGATTCGGCGCACACTGCTTCGCTTCAGTATCTCCTGAGCTGCTTCCCTGTTTTTCCTTTTTTCCCCTGTCTTGGATGAAGAACAAAGAGGGAAAAGATTTAGCAGAGTGTCAGGAAGTGACTGGAGGCTAATCCCTCTGCTGACACTCCCCAGCACCAGGGGGAAGTAACTGAGATCAGCCAAATTGGCATATCAAAAGCCTTCTAATTATGTCACTGGTGGCTTGAGCCAATTCCTAACATTCTTATTCATGGAGTTTCCAGCACAAGAAAACCCTTCTTAATCCGAGCTGCTGTTGTGCAGAACGTAATGTCATGGAAGGGTTTCTCTTTGTTAGTGCTGGGGACGCCAGGACGGCTCCCCGCTCACGGGCTGCAGCCCTGTGTGACGGCAGGATGTGGTGGGGCATCTCCTGGTTGCTTTTGTGCAGCAGGGTTTTGTCAGTGTAGTTGTATCATTCAAAAAATAAAATCAAATCCCTCCTCCCCATGCACTTGCACTTTGGTCATGGAGAGTTGTGGTAAGCTCAGCCCAGGTTTTTCCAAAAAATGATGGTGTGACAGGAGAGATCCTGCCTCCCTGCATGTGTCCCCGGGGTTGTGCTGCTCAAGAGCAGCCATCATGTCACCAAACCCCACTTGCACACCGTGCAGTGACCCGCTGGTGTTAAACCCACCGGGGCCAGTGTTGAAGTGGCTTGTTTGGCTCCAGCTCATGATCTAGCTCTTAAAATAATGCTCTTCAGCAGCTCCCTGCCCCAGGTTTGCGCTCCTTGCTGCCACCCCAGTGCTAGCAATGGCGAGGGTCTGTGCCGGATGGCACGAGGAGTGTGCCCATGGCCATCGAGCAGTCAGCAGTGAGGACGAGCCGAGGACCCAGAGCATCCTGGCAGCCAGTGCCTGTCCTACCTGTTTGGCCACACGCCTCCCTTTAAACAGGGACAGCCAGCTGGCTCGGAGGGTGTGAGTTTAAAGCAGTAATAATACTCAGTCCGTAGGTAGCACTTTTCATCTGCATCCTTAAATCTCTTGACAAATATTGCTCGCAGTAGCAGAGATCTGAAAAGAACAAAGGAATTGGGTCTGTGCCCATCTTGCTCCTTTGTAATATGCAAAGAGGGCCAGAAATCACTTTGTTCATGTTAGATATTTTTTTTTCTTCTAAGGTATTAGAAATGCAGATCTTCATTGCTCAAGAGAAAACAGTACATCCCTATCATGGAGCAGATACTGAGCAGGTGACACTTGAGCAAACAGGGAAGTGATTTGTTCTCAAGCTACTTAAATCGCCGCCTTTTGTACCTTTCTGTTGTTATTGTTGTTACAACTCAAGAGCCTCCAAAACACTTGGGAGCAAAGAGACTTCTGGTAAGACTTTGGCACAGCACCGTCGCTGCTCGGCAGAGCTGAGGTGCTCTAGCCCCGGCGGAGACGTTGGAGCTGCTGTGCCCAGCGGTGCCCGAGCCGCGCAGGGGCTGTGCGGGGTATCCAGCCAGGGCACTGGGAGACCAGGGCTTCGAAAAGTTTTCAGTGCCCTTTACCTTTGGCACCTCTGCGAGCCTGGGGTTTGAGTCTGTGTTTGAAAGTAGCACACAAAGGCTTCAAGTTTATTGTTCTGGAAAGCACCTTTAACCCTCCTGAGACCCATCCCTGGGAAACACCTCTCCCGGGCTCCGGCATTCCCGGCGCCACACGGGACCTCCAGTGCAGCTGCGGAAGGGGTGATGATTCACGTGCTGAGAGCCTGTTGGACCCGCAGCCGGCTGGCCAGGGTGCCCAGCAGACCCGGAGATGCAGGCAGCATCTCCAGGCTCCCTCTGCCCTCCCCAGGCTCCGAATGAGAAGGAGAAGCACTCCCAACCTACGCAAGGCAGGGCAAAAATCTGGCACCTGCTTAATACCCCGCAGCGTTCGATCAAAGCGGCTCGGTCCAGGGAAACGTGCGGAGCAGAGCATAGTCCCAGGGTGGCTCTTGGGGAGTATGGGAGTGAAACGGGGGGTACCGGCCATCAGTGGGGCACTTGGGCTGAAAGGGTCCCTGTTAATGTTGGGCAGGGACGAGCTCCATCTTCCTTGGTGGTAGGAGGAGGGATGGAGAGGGGATTGATTGCAATGGTTCTGGGAAGAAAGCGATGGGGACAGAGGTCTCCCAAAGCCACCAGGGAGGTGGCCAGACCAAGGACCTGGCACAGGTTTTTAGCAAAGGACAGCATGGACTATGGCTCAGACACATCCCAATTTTTTTCCAATTAACGTTGGCTGTTTTTCTAGCCCAGGTGCTTGGGATGAATACAGGGTAAATCAATAACATACCCCTTCTTGCATTGCACAGCTGGTGAGAGGAGAGGACATAAGCTCCTGCCTGCCCCAAATTTCATCAGGGCTTCACTGCAGGGACGTTACAGCCAGGAGTGCGGTTGGTGGCACTTGGCACACGTGGAGCCCTTTCCCCAAGCACCTCCTAGCTAATAGGGCAAGACAGTGATGGGAGAGGAAAACATGCTTCAGAAGCAGGAGTCAAAGACACCTGGACGCTGAGCACCAGAGCATCGAGCCACACTGCTGGCCCCATCTGTCTGTCTGTCTGCCTGACCTCCCAACAGTGGTTCCCATCCTGGGGCAAGCTGGCAGGGGGACACCCCCTTCCCAGACTGGAGTACCAGTACAAGCCCTCCCTCCACCGCTGGAGCCCTGCACCAGAGCTCCACCTGGAGATGCTCGGGGCGAGGGGACCCATTTCCACCCCTTCCCCATGGGTAAGCTGGAGCAAAAAGGAGCCACTCTGGCTCCCGAGAGATGGCTTCCTCAAGATGCCGACAGGCAGAGCCGGGAGCCCGGCCAGGGGCTGCGTGCGCCAGATGCATGCTCCATCCCCTACCCCAGGCTCCGTGTCCGACTCGCCTCCCCCAGCTACGGCATCACCTGCCTGTTTATACGCGAGATTTGAAAGCTGTTACCTCCAACTCTTTTTATACCTTGGTCTAATCTAGATACTGTTAATGATATTTACTTTCAAGACGCTCACCTTAGATTGGCTTTTCAACATCTAAATTAAGTGTTCCATCCCAGTCTTTGATATCATGACGGCACTTCAACTACCTTTGATCATATCTACTAAGTATTCTCATTAGTAATCAACATTACTTACTTAAAATAAACACATGTTTTCTTGAAGCTTTGTGGTTACGCTTAATCAGCCGCAAAAATTCCCCTTAAGACGGTTTGTATCATTCAAGGGCATTTGCGTCCATAACCCTGTAAATAGTTGTTGTTTTCCATGCACTCTCCAAAATGCTGTCTGCCGAGATCTGACTTTCCATTAAAAGGATTTGATATCCGTAACATCCCCCCCCCCCCCCCCCGACTAAACCACTGTTCGATACTGCCGTGTAAATTGAATCGCGGGGAGGATCGCTGTCAGCAAACTCCATCTTTCTCATCCTGGACTATCGGCTTCGGCAGAGGGCAGAAAATGGCTCTCGTGGTGCTGAGCCTGACCCCTGACTTCCCAGCAGCGGCGAAACCACCCAAGTCATCGCAGTGCTTCTAAGAGAGATAACCGGTGGTGCTCTGAATGGGAGGCAGGTACTGCTGGGTTTGTACAATGCCTGTGCCCTCAGACCGCGCCGTATGATTTAGACAATACAGGTCCTTACAATAAAAGTAGATTTCTGACATGCAGAAAATGGTGAGAAACTTTTATGTTTTGGGTAAGCTGTGTGTGAATCAGCTGCTATTGCTGCACCCTGGGCAAATAAACCCTACCTGGCGTAGGGTCCTGCATCTGACACACTTCACATTGCTAATGAGCAGCTTTGTGCATGAGCAGCCCTGACTCACTCCTGCCTGCATCCCAGGAAGCCTCCAGGGGAGGCAAATAGCTGCCTCCCTTCTTCCCCCAGCTCCGAACATGTCCCTGTGTCCCCTTCCACCTCATCCCTCTGCTACTGCTCTTGTTCCTTCCCGTTCCTCGCCTCCTCCTTTGGGAGCCCCATCCTGGTGTCCACGTCTTGGGGTGGCCCCAGATCCCCCAAATCCATCAGCAGCCACTCACGGTGGGGGGTGGCAGAGCAGGTGGACCCCAGGAGACAGCGACAGTGATGCTGGGCTCCCACCAGGACTTCTCCAGCCCGCCTGTCTCTGGTGGGAGAGGACCATGCCGCCTCCCTGCCCGCCAGGCGCAGGGGGATTAGGGACAAAAAATCCCCTGCCAGGGGGGGATTTTGCAGGGTCTAAATCTTTCCTGCTGCTGATAACGCTTCCTCCGGCTTCACCCCATCCCCTCCGCCCTTTGATGTCAACTGGAGGCACCAGGTCTAAAACAGCCACTGCTGTTGATTAGACCTAATTAGTCCCTAATGCCCTCTTAAATCCCATTTTAAAAGGGAGCCATTCAGCACATCCAGGGCTGAGACAGCCCTGGCTGAAGGCAACGTTAAGGGGTCCGGGATCAAAAGGAGGAAGAGTGCTCTCCAGGTAATTCAAGACAGCCAGGGTGCCGGATGGGTACCGGCTCTCACAGCATCGGCTCACACAGGCTGGGCGGGAGGGCAGGCAGCATCCCCCCCATGGCTGGGGGTACCCCAAACCCATGGCTTCTTCTCTATGGAGGAATCTCTGGTGTTGGGGACCACTTGTTTCTCCACTGAGAGGAGACACTGATTTCTGATGTGGCCAGGAGCTATCAGCAAGGCGAGGAGGAGGAAAGGGGATGAAGGCTCTGGCAGTCCAGGAATAGCGCATCTGGTTCGACTCTCAATAGCAATGTTTTTCTAACCAGATGTCCTTTTAGACATCTGTTGAATCAATCTGTTGAATCAATACCCCTTGGGGGCCATCCCTTGGTTGGGGACGGGAGAGCATTGCCCCCTTCACCCAACTCATCTCCCACCAGCACAAGAGGTATGAACACAGCCAGGCCTGAGCGATTAGGGCTTCGGTTTAGGAAGACACAACGGGGATGAAGTCCCATTTATCACATGCTCCAGTGCCACTAACCTCCATGGCTCCTTGCCACTCCATCCCCATCCCATCTCCTCCATGAGGCTCAAGAGCTGGGAACAAGATATTCCCCAGCCTCGGCCTTTGCCTCAGCCACACGACCAACCTCCCGCCTTTAGGTCCAACTTTCTCTAGAAACCGGGCCCACATCCAAATTAATTTTCTGTATGTGTTGTTGGAGCGATTAGATCTGCAAATCAACATAGCCACAAACTGAATAATGCACCAGCGCCTAGCGCTGTCAGGGCAAAGCCCCAAGTTCCTTGTCAAGTTCAGTCCTGCAGAGCCTGTAACTAATGATTTTTCTCACTTGGCCGGGAGTCAACGCTCTGTCTCTCACATGCACACACAAACATTGTACGTGTGCCTTGTTAGCATAGCGCGATCTGCAGATAAAGGGAGGGAGAATGGCGCACCGATGCTGGGACACTCGTGTGATACCTCACTGTCAGCACCTGGTGGGAGATGCTGAGACCAGGAGAGCCAGTGGGACGTTGGGAGAAACATCCCACCACATGGCTCCAGCTGTGTTGGGCCACTTGCCCTTCTCCCTTGCTGGGATGTTCTGCAGGTCTCTTTTTTTGTCCTGTTATTGAGGGCTAGCCCAAAGTCCGCAGATGTCAATGAAAGCCAAGGATGAGTTCAGTGGTCTGGTGGGTCCCAGGCCTGGACACCACCACCCTGGCCATGCTGGCATGGAAGTAGAGGGTGATGGTAGCTCCCAGAAACTCCCCAAGTGTCACCTGCTTGGATCCAGGGAGAAGAAACATGAGGGAGAACTGGGTACGAGATGCCTTCTTCTACAAGCATGCACTGGTCCCCAAGGTTTCTTTGTTGGAGATGTTGGACCCTGATAGGGTCCCCTCCCAACAAGTTAGGGTTTCCATCCACATTCACATCCTGCTCTAAGCCACAAGCTCCATCCCTGCAGGTGGTCTCTCCCATTGCCCACAGCCTTTCAGGCCAGAGTCGCAGCCCTGGGCATGCTGCTGGGGTACAGGAATGCCCTGCAGTGGGAAGCCAGCACACAGCTGTGGGCTGCTCTGCCCTGCAGTCATCCTCTTGCAGCCATAATGGTGGGCCCACACTCACGAGCTCTCCAGCAGCCTGGTGGGAGGCAGCAAGCTTAGACTAAAGGAAGGGAGGATGCTCATCTCCTAACTTACCTCCTAGTAGCTACTTGTGGCACATATACTATCCACAGCAAGAGACAGGATGCCCCAGAGGACGATCCTGCTCCATCTTCTGAGATGTGTCTAGGGCAGGCAGGCTGAGTTGCCCTATGGACATGGGTATTTTGCTCTACTCACTACTGAAGGAGCCCAGGCAGCCAAGTGGGACTGGGGTGGCATTCACATCATTCACCAGTCAATCTCTGCAGTGTTGACTTCTGGAGCTGAGTGGGTACCTCAGCTCCCTTTGTAGTCACCAAAGGCCCTCTGGAGGTGCAATTCACCCAGCCTGCTTGGAACTGCTTTAAGACAAGATGAACTGCACTCTAAATTCCCCTGGCTGTACCAATTAGATCTCCATCAACTATAAAGGGAGCATAGCGAGACCTCTAGGCCTTTTACTTGTCTGCATTTAGTCATATAGTTATTGGTGACTGAAGCTAGGTTAGATAAGGATTTTCAATAATGGAGGAGAAACCAGGGTAGGTGAGGCCCCCATGGCTGCAACAGGGAGAAGATCAGCAAAATGGGCTTGGGGGTGAAAAAATTGATCTGCCCCACAGGGATGTGCCTGCTTGGGTGGGATCTGTGCTGATGACTGCTCAGGGCAGAGAGGACCTCAGCGGTGGATGCCAGCTCCCAGGAAAGAGTAGGTATTTAGTCCCAGATCCTCACTCACCTAAAGCCAACCTGCGGGGTGAGTGGCATGTCCCTGCGCTCTCAGCACTGCCACGCAGTGACACAGGGAGCCAGATCAGCTTGTGGCATTAGCTTGACATAGCTAACTTACTGTTGCACCAACCCAACCCAGCATGCTGTTGCCAACCCAAGCGACATGTCGTTTTTCAGGACTACCACGACATTTGCTGGAGAAGCATCTTTGTGAGTGGCTTGGTCTCTAAGCCTGACATCTCTCTGTTGCAGATACATGATGTGTAATGCAAAGCAGAGCAGCAAATCTTCCCTCCTGGTGCTGAACAGGATGCTCTTGTGCTCAGCTTCTACCCCCTCCATTATCCTGTTCATTCAATTTCCTTATGACAAAATTATCATTTATCCATTTTATCATTTATGCTTGGTTGTCAGTCAGGTGTGATAACTGTAGGGGAGGTTATTCTTTATATTACACCTCCTAAACAGGCTGGTGTCTCCTCATCTGACACCAGCAGGAGCACATCTACCTCCATCAGTCCCTTTTCCCCCATCCCATGAGCTGGCCACCACTGAAGAGGGGAACACCCCTCAACGCTACTGCTTTTAGTGTGGCAACTCTAAACATACTCTGTTGAGGTCCTTTCAAAGGAAGTTACCTTAGCATGAGCCTTGAGAAGGAGGTTGTGTGCTCAACCCAAGTCCATTTGTCCCCTACCATATCCGTATGTCCCTTGTCTCCTTCCTTGTGACCATGCAGTGGCTCATCCAGCTGAACACTAACCTGGCAGGGCTTGGCCTCAGCTATACCACTGAGCTGAAAAGGTTTATTTCTACAAGGTTGGGACCTCAGGGGGTTGCAAACACGACCCCCCTGAGCCCATACAACATCTGTGCCAGATATGGGAGAGGAGCAGCACCACCCTGGAGTCCCCCCATCACTCTCCTTGTGCCAGCACTGATCTCCTGAGGTAGACCCAGCTCACACCAGCAGGAAGGGAAAGGAGTCCTGCAGGTGTAGCTTGTACCAGCTTGCCAGGCAAAAGATCAGTGCAAAAGAATGTACCTACAAGTATAACTTCACGGATTTACCTTGGGGCCTCTGTCATTGCAGAACTATCGCCCTGGCTCACGCCCTGGCCAGATATTGCCACACAGCAAAGGTTTCAGGTGAAGTCACCCTCTGGAGAGGAGAAGCCAAGAGGACTTCTGCTCTGGCCTGGCTGTGCGCCATGCACACAGCAACAGGAGGGACAGCCTGGGCTCCCCAGCTAACAACCCTGGCAGAGACTGTCCACCCCTCCCCAGGGCATCCATCGGCCGCTGTTCTTCTGCGGGAATCTGCTTGGGACCTTCTCCTCTTTCCATGGTTTTCCTCTGGGAAGCAAAGCCATGGAGCTGGCCAGACAGAAGCAGGACATCCAGGAGCCTGGGGAAGGCACAGCTTGCACCCAGTGCTCAGTTTGAGTGCCTTCAGGGAGGATAGGTCAAAATTGGTGTCCTGCCAGCAGCAAGTCTTGCACAGATGTCGCCTTTCTGCAGGAGACGGTGAGGGACAGTCATCCCTGGCCATCCCCATCTCCTCTTGGGCAGCATCTGAGCAGTGTCGGGGACGTTCCCACAGGGCCCCAGTGTGCACCAGGACATGGCACGAAGGTGATGGTCCCCAGATCCTGACACAAGGGGCTTGGAGTGGGAGACGCAGCCCCGGGCTGGGCTCAGCCGCCCACTCACACAGCATCTCCCGGTACCCCACCACATGGCTTCTCCTCTCAATGCCTTTGCTCTGCAGCAAGATCAAAAGGCATCCAACCCACTGATCGCTCAGTTTTGTGTCGAAAGGCTCCCTGATTACCTCACCATTAGCTGCACCCATTAAACAAAATCCTAAAGGTTTTAGACAAAGCTGAGGTTTCAGATGAGAGGGCGAAGGAATGACTCAGTGCCTTTAAACGCCAAAGTCTTCTCCTCCGTCCTGTTTGTACAGCACCTAGCACGAGGGGTCCAGGTGCATGCCTAGGGCTCTGAAACACCGCCACAATTAAATAATAAGTGTAATAGCAGCTGTACTCCCACCAGCAGGGTTTCGTTTTATTATTTAAATATTCATTTACGCTTGGTAACACCTCTCGGAGATGCAGTTTGCTTTGGTGAGGTGGAGAGTGACCCCCCAGCTGGCCACCAGCAGCCACTGTTGCAGCACGGGGACGGCCGGGAGCACATCGGCACATGCTGGCACCTGCGGGAGCAGCCCCGGTGCTGGTTAAAGGACAGGGCAGGAGGCAGCGGTCCCAGCGTCCTGCAGTTCTCTGACGGCTGGGGCAGGGCTGGGCAAGGGGGTTTCCAGCTGATATTGGAAGCTTATAGGGCCTCTAAAGGTGGTGAGCCCCCCACTTGAGACTTGTCCGAATGAGAACCCCAGCTGTAGGCATCTCTCCAGCTGAGAGCATCTGGGGACAGCGGTCACAGCAGTGTCACCTGGAGCTGGGTGCAGGTGAAGGGGAGCAGGGAGGGGTGCAGAAGCTGTCTTCTCCTCCCTTTCCACCTGGAGAATCAGCAACAAACACTGAATTTCAACTCTAAAAAAAGAGCCGATACAAAACAAGCAGCACCGTGGTTTGGCAGTGCTGCCTGAGGTTTGGGCTGATGATCGTTGACTCGCCGTTGGGCACTGAACCCAATGGGAAGGCAACCTCCAGGAGGACAGGGTCTCTGCAGGGACCTTGGAGACCCTCTGACCAGCTCCCGGCATCAGCCGGCTGCAGCCCCACATGGAGCCCACTGCCGGCTCCTGGGGCTGATGGGGCTCCTGGGAAGCGGGGTGCCCTCAGCTTGTTGCTTCTCCTGCCAGGTCCAGCTCATGGTTCAGAGCGGTGGTGGGAACTACCTGCATTTATCGCAGAAGAAATAGTGCCATCTACTGACATTAATAACCCTATTCCTAGAAAGCAAGGGGTGGATGTTTATCTCTCTTACGCCGATGGGTGTTTGGGGTCATGCCAGCCCGAGAAATGCCCACATGGGGTCACACTGGTGGGGCAACCCCACGAGTGATTCACACACAAGGCTGGGGTACGCAGGCAGCCTGAGACCCCCTGGACATCCAGGGTGGCCCTGTGGTTGGGATAGCCTTGACACTGGGGATAGAGACCCTGAGCACCCCCAGGAGAAGGGCTGGAGGGGAGGGTGCTGGTCGCTGCCACCCAGCAGAGTTTAATTGACCTCTTATCCCTTTCACTGTAATTAATGAACAAAGCTAAACCTCTCCAACAGGCTGCTCTTCAAGGGTCATCCCCCATCCCATACAATTCCTTAGTATAGCTTTTTCCTCCCTGATCTGTGGTCCTACCTCCTCTGGTCGTGTGGGGTGCTGGAGTTACTGGGGCTCCTGGAGGAGTTACTGGAGAAAGTCCCTTGGCCGGTATGGTAAGGGCTGAGATTTTTTTTAATGGTCCTTCCCAGCCTGATGAAAGCCTCAGTTCCTATACAAGTCCCTGGGAGGTAACTGCATTCAGCACGATGGTCCGTACATGAGTTTCAGACTAGATAGAAGGAAGAAATTTTTTACAATGAGGGAGGTGAAACACTGGAGCAGGTTGCCCAGAGAGGTGGTAGATGCCCCATTCCTGGAAACGTTCAAGGTCAGGCTGGACGGGGCTCTGAGCAACCTGATCTGGTTAAAGATGTCCCTGCTTACTGCAGGGAGGTTGGGCTAGATGACCTTTAAAGGTCCCTTGCAACCCAAACTGTTCTATGATTCTATGATACATATATATACACTATATAGATTGTATACATGTTATAAGAGAGACCAGCCCCACTTGTTTGGTCCAGCACTGAGGCCATCTTCCCATGCAGGGCCCACGGCAGGAGATGCCACCAGTCTCAGATGTTGGCAAGGCAAAAGTCACTGCTCATGTCCAAAACTGCTGGGAGAAACTCTTCCCTGGGAGCATCCCTTCCCATGCAGGGAGGCACTGGGACCCTGGGTGGGGAGAGCCCCACGTTGAGGAGATGATCCCACCCTACCACCTCCCCAGGGAATGTGAGTTGCAGAAGACCAGGTTGAAACAAGTCACCGAAGCCTGGTGGAGCTCGGCCTGGGAACGGCCCGTGGAAAGTGAAGCTGCTGATTTTCTGACTTTCCAAGCTGACCTACCAATAGTGAAACCATCAAAGCAGGAGGCACATTCCTGAGGTCTGACCCAGCGCAGCAAAGTCAAGGAAAGGTTCCCACTGAACTCAACGGACACTGGACTGCGGCCACAACACTTACATATAGCCAAGATTTATTTATTACTTTTCCCCATGGTTTTATCCAAGACTTCATCCTGCCAGGGCTCTGTCTCATCCTGCAACAAGGAAGTCAAATTTATCCTACAGAGTCATTTTAACACAATAGATAACCAAATATATATAGTTAGAAACATTACTGTGTATGTGTATATATATAAAACACATATATATTATATATAAAACAAATAACCTCTTAAATGAGAGGCCAGCATAAAAAACAATCAGAGTAAACACTGTAATAATTCTAATTATGCAACGTATTCTGCCGAACATATTTATTTTTAATGGTAATCATATTAATAGCTCTAAGGCCCTGAATTAGTCCAATATGTTCTTAACAATGTTCACTTTAAATACAAATGTTAATGACTTTTCCAGAGGGTCCAGCGCCCTGGATGAGCTTGCTGCACACCAGTATATTCTCCTTAACATGTTTACTTTTAATAACAGGTTTAATGATGCACTCGGGGCCTAATAACCATGTTTAGTCACAAAGAGAAAAACCAGCTACAAAATACTTTCTCTAAAAACTAGGCTACAGGGAATTGCTATGCCATTTCAAAGCCACAGCAGCCATCCTTTAATGCGCCTCTACATATGTTGGCTCTGCCTGCATCTGGGCTGAGGACCCCGACCACGGATGAGCAGCCCCAATGGATTTTTGGAGCCAGTTTCGGGGTGACTCGGGGACCCCATGCAGCAGCCAAGCCGTTTGGGGTGAAGGACTGCCGCCAAATGTGGCCTTGCCTCCTCCCACTCGCGATGCTCGGTGGTTGGATTTGGGGAGATGCACGGGGCGGGTTTCAAAGGAAGGTGTTGCTGTGCTCCAGCGGAGGCATCCCGGGGCTCTCACTGACGTCGCCGGCAGAGACGTGCCAAAGGGGAGCGCGTTTGAAAAATCACACCCACCATCCATTAAAAAAAAAAAAGAAAAAACACAAAACCCCCTAACAACAACAACAACAAAACCCCAACTCCTACCTTTAGCTTTACAAGAGCTAGAAATACAACTAAATTAAGAGGCAGGCGGCAGCTGCTCCCTGCTTTTGTGCCCGTATCAATCCGTTCCCATGAGCCCGCAGCCCACCCAGCCCCGCTCGTGTCTCAGTCCTCCTGGCTGGGGCTGCAGGCAGGCAGGACCCCCTGGTCACATCCATCCCGGCAGAGAGGTGCTTTGGTCTCCCCAAAAGAGATATTCAGCCGGCGGTGTGGTTGGCAGGGCTTCGCTCTCCCTGGCTGTGTCCAGACCTGTCCGAGTCCAGAACTGCGTCCAGACCTGTGAAATCTCATGCGCCGGGGAGATGCTTGGAGCCGCCTCCATGACCTGTGGGCGTAGGACCAGCCTGACCCATCCCTTTCCATCCACAGTTTGAAGGGTCACCCCACGGGGTGTCACAGACATCCCCAAGGCGTGGTGGATCCACAGCAGCATGTGCTGGCAGGGCTGGAGCTACCCCAGGGGCAACACACTTCTCCCCCCGCGCGGGAGCATCCCGGGGCGTGCATCTTGCACTGAAAAGCCTTACGGATGGTCCTAAATATAACTGTGGCAGACCTCGCCAGACTTCAGCTATGCTTGCAAGAAAAATACTTGCAAAGCTTGAACCAACTCTAATTTGTATACCTTCTGCCCCAGGGCCCGAGCGAAACGGGAGGGTGGAATCCAATAGCATGTTGTGCATAAAAAGATTATGCCAAAGATAACCTTATTGCTAATAATAACCCTGGAATCTGATCCTGTGAATAGGCCCTATTGAATGTTTGAACACAGGCATTCCTCGGTTAGGTTTTTCTGCCTACAAATATTTCGCTTGAGTCTTTAAATACTAATCACAGAATTCAGACGAAGGCTTTTTATCTTCAAAGTGCTGCAGAAAAAAAAATAAAATTAATTCATTAATCAAAGCTAATTAAAGGGCACAAAATATGCCTTTTTCAAGCACGGGGAGCCAACCAACGCAGCATTAAGCCATCACGGGGACTCCGAGCATCTCTCCCGCCACGAACGTGATTTTCCCGGAGCGGTGCCTGGGCAGTAGCTTTGCTTGTTCCCAGCAGCTCCGCTCAAGCTGTCTTCCTGACATGTGTTAGGCTGTATGTCTGCCACACAGGAAATAGGGTTTGAAGCTCACAGCCAGGAGCAAAAGCTGAGATTGAGGCTTTAATGAAGCTGGGATTGAGTGGCTAGGGTGGTTCAGTGAAGCAGTAAATGCAAACACATTATCACCTGAGAACTTGCTCCAATTTCACACCAATTAACTAGGAATGAGAGAGGAGGGCTGGGGCTGGCTGCAGAGATGGCTGATAATCCCATGAACGGGCAGAAATGGCTCCTACGCAGACGCGCTTGTGCCAAAACGAGTTTGTTAGATAACGCCAGTCCCGGCAATTTTGTCTTGGGGAGCGAGCATGTCATTACTGGAGCTGCTTTTATTAGCAAATATTAAAAACTTTTGCAGAAATACAGATGCCCGTGAGGGAAGTACGGGAGGAAAGTAATAAAGCAATAGCTGATTATTTTATTTCTCTGCCAATGCGTCATATCACAGGAGGAGGGAAGGGGCAAGGAGAGAGGGAGAAGAGGGCTGGGATGCGAAGGACTGCTGGTGCAAAGCCAGCAGCTGATGGAGGGGAATATCCCATCCTCGAGGAGCCCCTCGGGATGCTCAGCTCTGGATTTAGGGTGGGTTTGACATCTAACCCACCGCCTGCAGATGTAGGTCTGAACGCCACAAGGAGGGCAGAGCGGGTCCCCAAAATTTGTCTTGGCAGTAGCGATGGGACCCATCCCCATCCCCTCCACCTGCACCCAGGAGCCAGCTCACCTTCACTGCATTTTAATATTAGAACTATTTCCCTTTTTTCCTGCTGGGATTATTTCCAGGTCAGGAGTTAGGGTGGAAAAGGGGCAACAGTTTAGGGGAAGTGCTATTAAATGGATTTCTATGGATTAAATACTAAAACAAATCACATCCTCAGTGTGCTGGGCCCCATGTTACCCCATCATTAACTGTTGGTTTCAATGTCTGCAAGCAACCAGCCTGATCCTCCAAACCGCACCGGCCATGAAATGTCCTGCAATCAACAGGCTGAACTATAGCAATTTCTTGTATTTAGATGAAATCTTGTATTCATTTTAAAATGCATCAGTGATAAAGAGGTTACTACAAATGCAAGGACAAGAACCCCTTGCCGGGTTTCATGCTGACACACCAGGCTGGAGAAGATCTCCAGAAAAAAATGGGGTTTTAGAAGAGAAATCCTGTGTGTACAGTTAGCCCTGGGGAAGGTCTGTGCCCCGAGAGGGGTCCTCAGTGCTGCCCCAGCTCCTCTGCAGCAAGGCAGCACCTGGGAAGTCACGTTATCTGTAGATAAGATAAGAGCCGGCCTGTCCTGCTCCCCGTCGGAGACCTCCAACAAAATAATTGCAAGAAAGGTGCAAACAGGGGAAAAGCAGTCACCACACTCCTCTCACTCAATATTGAATTACTCCAGGCTACGGGAGCGACTGAGATATCTCCCTTTAACATGAGGGAGATGTCGTCTTTGGCCGTGGAGGATGGATAGCCACTGAGGGACCAGGACAAACCGTAACATCCTAAAAAAATCCAAGTATGGGCCACCTCACTAAGAGCCAAGGAGAGTGCTGGGGCTGGGTGAAGGTGATGCCTCATCTCTGGGCAAGGGGGGACCTGGGTGTTCCCCTCCCTGCTGTGAGTCTGGCTTTTAGCATCCTGTTCACTTCAGGTGTATGTTCCCTTCTGAACGGGCTTGGGAAGGAGGAAGAAGCTGTGGATTAAATGTCATAGCAAGAGCCAGCAGCTGCCGAGCCCAGTGCTGGGGGATGCTCTCCCCCAGGGTGGATGGAGCGGGGTGCTGGGGGGACCTCTTGCTCCAGCTGTTCTATCCATGGGGAGCAGGGACCTGTGGTCCTTCCCTCCTTGCAGCATGCAAACTGCTCTCCCAAGCGGGAAAAACACTGCTAAGTGGCGAATCTCCCATACCGTACACAACGGTGTGCCCAAGCCCCGGTGCAAATCCACAGGGCTCTTCCTGTTCACTCCCTCTAGCCTGTAATTATCTTAAAGGCAACAATTAAAACTATTGAAACACATGTGATGGGTTTAGGGAGCATAGCCCAGCTAATCCCCACAAGCATCCCAGAGGAGCGGAGGCGAGGAGCTCCCAGGGGCTGGAAGCCAGTGCTTTGCCGGGCAGGTAGGGACCGAGTGGGGCTGCGGAGGACCAAGCTCAGGGCGAGGAGGTGGCAGCAGCCCAGTCTCCAGCCAGCGTGGGACCCCAGGAGTCACCCGCGTGGCAGCGCCTATGCTGGTGCTAAAGGCTGGGTGGGCTGTGGGAGGGCCCCCCCGGTCCCCATCCCTGGCTCGAGGCTCCTCAGGATCATGCAGAAAGTCAGCAGCAGAAAAGACCCCGTTCCCAGAAGCCACTCTTTTGCTTAAAGCTCTAATTGTAAACTTTAATGGCAAAAATGTCATCTTTCTTCTTCTGTGTCCATCCAGAATCTAGCACAGCGAGTCCTGCTCCATTCTGTGTGTCAGGTACCAAAATAATGCTGTGTTCATACACAGCCCCTTCTGCCTTTCCCATCCTTTACTTCAGCATCCCGCTGCTCTTTCGTATTCATGAGCAAAGGGCTGTGCAAACATCCACGATGCTCTCTGCTCAAGGAGTCCCAGAGCAAGAGCAAGGAGATGGATAGTGAAGAATTGCATGAAATATCACTGCTGTCCTGTGCTCACCACTTCTTAATTAACTTTTTTTACAGGAATTATTATTTTTGCTATTTTTCTGAAATCATCACCCTCCTGGACCCAAGTTATATGTTATTCTCTGCTGCTTTCTTTAAGAAGCAGTTTCTAACCTGCCCTAAAAATACTGAACAGCTTTGGGAGCCCCAAAAGGCAGGGAACCAGAGAGCGAAAAAGAGAACACAAACTCTTTGTTCTCAGTATCTCGTGATCTTAAAGCTCTCAGGGTGATCTCAAGGGTGTCGGGGCAAGGACAGAGCCATGCAGGACAGCCACTGCCTCCTCTCTTCTCCAGCCCTCTTGCTCCAGCAAGGCAACACTTTTCCTCCCCTCCATATCACCTTTTTTGTGATATGGTATTTTGAAGATTTCTAAAATTTCTAAATTTGCTTCCTTTCCCAAAACTTAAACACAATTTTAACCATTTGGACTAAAAGTGAGTCATTTAGGCTTAAAAATATCTTTTTTTTTAGCTCAGAATATTTTTTTAAAGTTTCTGCTCAAAATCAGCTCATTTTTAGTGGAACAAAGTTTTTTGTTACAATCCAAACAAATCCAAATTCCTTTTCAAGTAAATATTTAATTTCTGAATGGAAGCTATCTTTTCTTTCTCCTTTTTTTTTTTGCTTTTCCCTTCTCATTTCTCTCCCTTTCTCATTTCTAAAATGCAAATAATTGGGAAAAATCCTCTTCTGAGCCAATTCTGCTGCTGCTAACACCAAGAGCCCCGAGGGTGCTCCCAGCCCTCTGCTCCCCTCACTGGGGAAGGAGCCTGCAGAGGGTCCCCGACCCCCTCCCACGCTCCCCATGGTACCTGTCTGGCTGCATCAAAACCACAGGACAGACCCAGCTCCAGGGCTAGGGGGACAGAAAAGCCCACGGCAAATCCAGTCTTGGGTTGATAGGAGCCCAAAAGGGCTGTGGCTGTTTTCTGGAAAGGGTGGGTTCATCATTCGGGGTGCCCAAAGGGCTGTGCTGCCCCAAATGGGGGACCCCTTCACAGGCAGGCAATGTGGCTGTCTTATAGTCTCTGTATATTTATTATACATACTCTACAGACCCCACGTTATAAATTACACACATGCATCCTTAAATGTTTCCATTCAAAAAAATATATATGTGCAGCTGTTGAACACGCTTCCCATTGTCTTCACCACGGTGAAGCTCTTCACTGTCACCATCTGTCGAGGAGCGGGTCCAGCCACGGGCTGATGTGTGGATTTGGGATGACCGGCAGGAGCTGGCTCCATTCCCCCCACGCCTTCTCTCCTCCCTCCCACGCTCCCCGCAGCGGCTGTGGGAGAGAAACCGTCTCTCATGGCCCAGCTCTGACCATGGCATCCTCCAAGTGAGCTGCATGTCCCCCCCCACTCTTATAAGTGATACAGCAGACGGCCAGTGTCACATCATGTATTTATTGATTAACGGCAGCATTTTAGTTAAGTGAAGCCCAGTTGCCTTTGAGGGCAGGAGTAACGTTGGGTGTAGGTGCCATGCAGCAATTTTATTTGGGGGTTGCCTCCCATCACGTGAGCATCTGACTTTTTTATTTGCATTTCTAGAGGGCTTTAGTGCTGAGTTTCTATTTGCAGCTGGGGAGGCGAGAGGGCAGCAGGGCTGGTGGGAGCTCAGGCTTTCCCAGGAAGTGCACCCTGCATTTTGAGATTAATATTGACCACGGGAGCAGCATAGGGACAGGTATTTACAGCAGTGCCTGGTTTTTCACAGGAAGGGTGAAAAAACCTGGGAAAACTAAGAAGCAAGTGAGAGGGACAGACTCCTATCTCTAGATCTTCAGATCAAGATGTTCATAAGCCAACAAGTTGCTGGGCTCGATGAACACAGCAGAGTGATGTTCAACAGTCTGTGTGGTGCCGGAGATCAAACAAAGTGATCTCCTCTGCCTTTAAAATGTATGAAGCTGCAAAATCTTAAGGGCATATAAACTTACTTTGATTGCAGGACTGGGATCTTGGAAGTCGCATTCCTTTAATTTCCTTGAGCGGGTTGCTTTCCCCATGAAGGACATGCACAGGGTGGTGAGTTTTCAATGGAAACTGGTTTTGCCTCATTTTCCACTTCTCTCCTGCTACAAGGAAAGAAGTGCAGAGCTCCAGAGGCCTGCCTGCCTCTTTCTATGCAGACAGAAAGGGCTGGGTGTCTGTGTTTAATTACAGCCTGAAAGAACTGCATTTAAAAGACAACAGCAAGCTATTTAATTAATACTTATCATTAGCACACATAGGAATGCCTAGCAGCAAATTACAACAACAAAGCAACTCCTTTTTTTTTTCCTTGCACTTGGGATAAATTAATTTTAAAAAAAAAGAGTAAACAAACCATTTGCACCAGATTTGAGATGACTTTATATGGAGTGGGAGTAGTGGGATAGTAGGTATTACCCTAGGACAACAGAGATCTGTAAGACCAGGCTTTTCCATCTCCAGCTTTCCTGGCCAAGAGGCTTATCTTCATCTATCCATCTATCTATCTTTCTATCTCGGCATTTACACTGGGCTCATCCCCATGTCTGAGCGCCTACTTGTCTTCATACCTGTCCATAAATTACACAGTGCCCCCAAGGCATTATAAATAATAATTCTCCCAAATAACTCCCAAACCTTCAGAACACTGTTTTAAAGAATTGGCTTATAATTCACCGCGCTGTGGACTCCTCCTTCCAGCCCATAAAGGTAACGCTGGAGCAGAAGGACATGACGCCCCGGTCAGCAGAGGAAATGCCCCAAAATCAGTTCCTTGGGTGAGGAGAGGGATGGGGTGGGCGGCCACAAGTTGGAAGATGGGGATGGACATTGTGGCAAAGCACGGGGGAAGGCTGGACTGGTCTGCTCATGGGAAATAGCATCCTCATCCGCAGCCCATTGGGGATTTGTATTATCCCCCTGAATTTTAGCTCAGCCAGCACTGCAGACAGCCAGTCATCCCATGTCCCCCTCTAATTAATAGCACTCTTAATGGCACTGTTAATCGTTGGAGCGATGAACCACAGTGTGGCTCTGCTGCTAATGTCTCCACGGGGTGCAAAGCCAGGCAAGAACTGCTAGCTCAGAAGCAGATGGCTTAAAGGGTAGACCCCACATATAGCCAGACAGATCCCAACCCACACTGGGACAAGCGCCCCAATCCCATGTTGGACACACCAACAAATGGCTACAGGACAGCAAGATGCTTTGGTACCTGTGAGCTCTTGGGTAGAAACCTCCAGCTGAACCACGGGGCACCCTATTCCTCTATCTCAATACATTGCATTTCCATCCCAACACATTGCGTCTCCACCCCAATACAATACTTCCTGCTTGAGGTACTTAGGGGTTAGGAGCACGTCCCAGCCATGTCCCTCAGTGTGAAGGGTGACGCAGCCTCCAGGGGAACATCCCTGGCAAGGCATGGGGTCCCTGCGGAGAATGGCCACTGGCTCGTGGGCAACGCCGTCTCCTAGGACGTGTGGGTTGGATCTGCTCAGGGTAAGGAGCCTGAAACTGGAATTTTGGCTGGGGAAAAGTGTGAGCAGTTGATGCGTGAGACGAATTATTTCACAAGTCTGGCCTGAACAGCTCCAGAAGGTGCAGAAGTAATATATCATTAACCCCAGGAACACGTCACGCTGCCAGAGCTTGCAGCTGCCCATCAAGGTGTTGGGCAAGGAGGTACCGCCTTTCTGCATGACTTTCCTCCCTGTGTTTTCCACTTTTCCATCAAACAAAGCTGACCCTCCCTCTCAGATGGAGACGTGAGGAGGAGTGAGCAGAGCCCCGAGCACCCGTTTTGGGGCTGAAGTGGGAGTGAAAGCCCCCGGTGTGGGAGCAGCATGGTCCCTGAGAAGGTGGTGGGACACGGCATGCCCACAAGGCCAAGTTCACCACTGCATCCCGGGCACCCGGGCTGCCACAGGCAGCCGTGCATTGCCCTCTGTGGGAGCACGGCCACCCTGCAAGCCAAGCCTGTCTGTGCTCCCTCCACCTCAGCTCTGGGCGTGAAACAGGCTTTTCCTGCTGTGCTTCTGCCTTGGAAATCCCAGAGAGAGGTTTCGTAGTGTCCTGCCCAAAAAACATCTGGTTTTGACTGGGGGAAAAGCAGCACCCTCACCCCATAGGGGTATCCTCAGGGATGTTTGAGAATTAAAACCCTTTTCAACCTCCGTGGGCATCATCTGCCACCTTCCCGCAGCAAGGATGGACCCTTTACCCATCTGGCTGCTTTGAGACGGGAGCGTGGGGATGCATTTGCCACTCTTTCTGCTTGCAAAACACACCAGGGCTTTGGTGGGCTGCAAGCCCAGCGCCCCTTGCTCCACCCTTCCCAGTGTTCCCCGGCTGGGGGTCCAAGTCCAGCCCCTCGCCCTCCCGCCCCCTCCTCCTGCTCCAGTCCCGGCCAGCAAGCCGGATTTGCAATCTCTCGCTTGGATGTGGAGCTGGGTGCAATTTCAGGCCTCTCCCCCATCGCGGGGTGTCTTAAGCTATGATTAAGAGCTAAATTACAACTGGGCAGCCGTCCCTGGCCGAGAACCGCAAGATTTCGGGAGGCAGCTATTAAAGGCGGTGGAGTCCAACGAGTATAACGTGTGCATCAACAAAAGCGGCAGCTGATCACAGGGATCAAATGGGATCGGGGCAGGGTTCTCACCAGCACCACCAGTGACTTGCTGCATCACCCCCTGGTGCAAAGCCATCCTTTGGGGCAAGGTTATTCCTGAGGATGAGACTGCGTTTTTGCTTAAATAAGAGGTATTTTACTGGCCGGTTTGGCTCTTAAAGAGGGGTGAATGATGGTCTTGTGAAGCATCAGAGCTTCCCTGGACCCTACCACCATTCTCCTCCCAACTGCTCGATCCATGCAACTAGTAGAGCTGTTAGCATTAAAAACATGCAGCATCCAAGCACTGTGGTTTTTTGCATCATTTTCAAGTAAGCTGTTTCCCTCATCCCCGTTAATTGGGATGGGGCAGCCTCGGCCCCTGCCTCGGAGGAAGCGCGGGTCCCTCCTCTCCTGCAGGGTTTCAGTGGGATGGAAGGAGGCGGCGCGGGGCTGGCTGCGCCAGGGGAGCCAAGGAAAAGGCTGCCCAGGTGCCAGCAAGGCGGCTTGCAGCCCAGGCAAAGCTTCCCACTCTTCCCGCACATTCTGCAACATCCCATGCTGATTCACTTCACAGAATTTACTTTTACCCTGCTAAATGCCACTAAACCTTCAAATTAATCCTCCCATTACAGGACTTCCTTTGATGTCAAAGCAGGAATTTTTTTCATGGCAAAGGGGGATTTTACCCCCCTGGTGTAATTATTCCTTTTTTTTTTTTTTTGCCCTTTTTAGGCACAAGAGACTCCTGCCAGATGCATGACTTGTGGAGGCAGCTCCCTCAGGAGGTATTTATATATTTATATGTATATGATGGGAACGTGGTATTGAAAGACCTGAAGTTTCAGGCTGAAGATAAGGGGAATTTCCCATTTCCTATTTGTTTGAGTGGAAGTTGCCCAGGAAGAGTCTGCAGCAGGACTAGGACCAAAAGCTGCAAGATACACTAGAAAGTAGCTCCTTAAAATAAACATGTCCAGGGAAAACATCTGCTTTTTAACACTACCACTGAGCAAGTTTCGGTGCCTGGGAATGATTCCTGGCACTGCTGAAATTATGGGGATTGGGAAAGCGGATCCGCTCCAGCCCTGCATAATTTTCCCATTGAGCATCTTGGGTGCTGCCGGGACCGCTGGGCTGAACAGCCAAGCACGGGGCCAGAATCGCTGGATAATGCTCAGGAAGCTGGCGACTGTGGGTAGTGCTAAGGGAGCTTTCTGTAATAGCATGTAATGATGGAACAGGCAGGCTTATTCAGAGTTTCAGTCAGTTTTTAGGAATTTCTAGGAAAAAGAGGATACAATTGCAGAGCTCTTTACTGAAAATGTTGTGAAATAGTCTATATAATTCAACGGCCAAGTGTGTTCCTGCTAGTAATTCGTTGCATGGATAGCGTAGGCTCCTCTCCCAGCATAACATGGGGCTCTGCTGGGAATGGAAAATGAGCCCTGGGAGGCATCAGCCAGCCGTGCCGCGGTAGCTCAGGTCTGCGTGACTCCCTGCCTGGCGATCCCCCGCTGCTGTGCCGTGGCTTCGATCCACTCCCGGAGCGCTTGTGCCCAGTCCTGCCCCCGCTCCAGGGGAGTGGACCTGGTCTCCATCGCTGTTAAGGCAGTGATTTCGGGAGGGAGCTGGGGAACCAGGCCAGCTCGGAGCAGGGCGTTCTGAAATTTGGCTGCAGAGGCTGGAGCTAAGCAACACCGGGCCGTGCTGAAAAGGAAAGAAAAGCAAGAAAACTTTTGATGTAAGCAAGCCCTGAGCTGGAGATGCTGCAGGAGCAAAGGGAGAAGTGATGCTCCAGTCCCTGATGTTCCCGACCACGGCTGTCCTTACCCATCCGGCTGCGAGTAGTGGTAGTGAGCAGCCACGGCAGAGTGGGGACACAGCAGGTAGCGGTTTTCATCCCAGCAGCGCCGCATGGCTTGCACGATGTCCTCATCGGAGGCCGAGCATGAGCACAGGGTCTCGGAGAGCTGCGGCCCCAGGGAAAACGGGGAGGTCTGCGCAGGGCATCATCGCCCAACGCCTTCCCAGCCGGGCTTGTGCAACGGGCACTCAGCAAAGCAATTCAAAATAAGGAGTCTGGAGGATGGGGCTCCCCAGGGACCGAAGGAAAAGAGATTGCTGCTGCAGCCAGGGGATGAGGCACTGCTGGAAATGGCCATGGGGCCAGGGAACAAGCAAGGGGTTTCCATCCCCAGGTGCCAGGAGCATGGGTGGAGAGGAGCCGAGACTCAGCTCCTCAGCTCCGCGCTGCTATTTGCATGCTCCGAGGGAGTTTCTGAGGGCTTGTAAAACCCACCTCAGTGTAATAGCTCTTCTTGCTTTTAATAATGTATTTTTGTATTATTTATTTCGCTGCTGTGCAAGCAGGAGTGGGCGCCGGGCAAAGGATGCTCAGTGGGGGACAGCGTGTGTTGGATGGGAAGAGGCAGGACCTTGCACCTGGCCCAAAGAGCCTTGCAACTCAAACATTTGGTTTTTTCCCTCTGCTTTGTGTTCGTGCTCCCATTTGCCACAACACCCAGCCTGAATTGCAGCACCAAACCCAGCAGACGCACTCCCAAAAGTCACGCTGGGTTTGTGCCGGCACCCGCTGCACGATGCCTCGGTGCACGGCCAATGCTGACACTGGAATGGCCAAGGAAAGGGTGGTTGCATATTCTACTTAAATAATTGTAGGCAGTTTTTAGTCAAAGAAGAAAGAGGTTTCTTTTTAAAAATATAATTAAAAAGGGTTTTTTAACATCTCCATGCACACCCGCTGATATAAAACTCCTGTGGCCTCACACTTAAATTTTTGGTTGGCAACTCTCCACTATAATTTTTTATTCTGAAAATGAGTTGCAAACAACCGGTAGCATCTCCTTACACACACGCACACACACACGTGGTGCCACATGCGTGAGGAACTGACCTTTCTGTGCAAATCCTCTGGCAGCTTAAGGCTTTTCGACACGCTGAATCGCTCCATCAGTGTTTTTGTCAGGTGGCTGTCAGAGCCTGAGAGCAGCCAGAGGATCCTCTCCACGTTGTAAGGCTCCTGCAATAACAAGGCAATAGGTGAGGAGCAGAAATTCAAGCATCTGTCTTAGGGGGAGAGCACCTGTGTGGATTCTCTGATGTCTAATTAGGGTTGAAGTCCTACTGCCATCAATTTTTTTGTGGAGGCTGGGGTGGGCTTTGTGTCTTCCCCCTGCACACTTACATTCCAAGACAAGTCTTTGGGAACCCAATGTCCTTCAGACCTCTGACCTGTCAGAGCAGTCTGGCAGTGACCATCAGATTAAAAAACCTTAATGAAGGGACAACTGATAAATCGACGGTGTGACCACATCTGTATAATCACCTTGAGGAACCCAGGCTAATAACACACCAGGTATTTGAGAACCAGAAATATCCAGCTGTTTACTTAGTGTTGCAGATGCTGCTGTGAGTCACCCAGCTCCCGCATGACTTAATGAGACACCAGCTCCCTGCAGGGCTGACTGATAATCTTTATGAACATACAAGGCACATATAGGGCCTGACCGGCCTGCATGGCTATGTAGCAATCGGTGTTGCAACACTGCAGCAAAACTCGGTGCAAGACCACACAGGAGGGTCCCAAACTAATTTCACCGCTCACTGTCTCATTCCCGCACGCTCACAAGCACCAAGAAACATTCATCCAGGTCGTTTGGCCGAGATACCTTGTAGGGACAGACAGGACAAGGGGCACCGGCTACCGAGTCCTCATCACATCTCCTGGGTTCAAGTGCTGGTTTCGGATGAGCTCTTTATACCTTTTAGCAGCTGGCAGTGGCTGTGACCTTTTGTCTCTCCATCCTGGCCTACTTCAGCGAGTCATCAGGACTTACTCAGCCTTTCATGTCCTTATCTGGGTGGCTCATGGCCCCAGTCCTGTTCTTCATCTTCCCACCATCATCTCCCAGAGCCTCCAGCCTGTAAACTTCAGTCTAGTCTGAGCGTAGCCTGCCCTTTGCTTTAGGCTGTCCCCTGTTTTAGGCTGTCCTCTGCTTCCCAACCTGGCTGACTTGAGAAGCTATGTGTCAGCATGCCTGGACTTCGATGACCTGCTACTGGAGGTGCCTCCAGCACCATCTTCCTGACACCCCCTCTCCTGTCCTTCCTTCTGCTACTCGCACATCCAGACCTTCCCCTTCACCCTCCATTTGTACCAGCCTTATGGTTTCCACTACAGATCACTACATTGATACCAGTAAGTCAAACTGGGCCACGACACTGGTGCAAGCACTGGCCTTGCCATTTAAGTTATTAGCCAGCTCTCTGGTCTGGTTTTGTCCCATGCCACTAGAGTTGTCCAGGAGAATGTTGGGGCCCAGTTTGGAGGATAAGTCATGCTGGGGACTGTTCCCAAGGAAAGTTTTGGCATGTGGACGTGAGCTGCATGGTGCTTCCTGACCTCAGGGCCAGAGAACAGCCCCAGGATGGCTTTAGGTACTGCAAAGACACAGCGTCTGCTGTGATTCTCCTGGGATTGCTCCTTACAAGGCTCATCCACACTAGACTTTCTGCTTTACCTTCAACTCTTCAGTTAGCGTCTAACTGGAAAGTTTTCTCTGCTTTAGCTTAGTCTGCAGAAGAGGCAACCTAAAGAGGTCATGCACTCTTCATCCTTGAAGGTTTCCAGCGCCCAACTGGATAAAGCCCTGAGCAACCCGGTCTCACCTGAAGGCTGACCCTGCTTTGAGCAGGTTCCAAGTAGAGACCTCCTGAATTCCCCTCCGGCATGAATGATCTATTGAGCTATGGAAATACTTGCATGGATGTTTCAGATGTGAGCTGAACAATACAGCCATGGAGAGGGATGTGCAGAGGGATACACCCATCCAGCTGCTCGGGAATCTCTGGACATCACCTCGCCCGGCTGCCTTCCCTCATGATCCCAAAGTCTGGCACATGCTTAGGTGCCTCAGCAGACCAGTGCTACTGAAGGGACATGGGCGAAGAGAGAAGCCCAGCTACCTTTGAGCTCTGAGGAGCCCCACAAATTCACGCCTCAGGTGGAAAGTCAAGCTGCAGACCATAGCAGCCTGGTGATAGGGGCATAATGACTTACTGACTGCAAAGCATGGCAGTTCCTCCAGGCTCCCAGGTCCTCCCAATGTGTTTGAACAGTTTTTGGAAAATCCAGGTAGCTTAAGGCCACAGTGATACAACACCAAGTGTTTCACACTTTGGTCACTTGTTTGGAAGCAGATCTAGTCCCTGTGGATCACAGGGTAGGTATGAAATGGGAGATATTTGCTTCCAGGTGTTTGGTTTCTGTACCTCCATGACTTTTCATTTCTGAGTCCTTTGCTTGCCTGCTGAGACTTGTTCTGCTCTGAGCAAGCTGCAGATGGCCGTAGATGAGGCATTTCTTTTGGGTTTCCCTACCTTCTTCCTGGTCTCTTTCTCTTGCTCTTGGTGGAGCCTTTCAGAAGCATCAACAAGCCCTTGAGACATGATGGGATTTATAATTTTCTAAGAAGTGTCACATTTTGAGAAAACATCCCTCTCTTGCTAACCTTGCACATAATGAAACCCCAGAAACCCAGCATTTAACGATGAAGATTACAAAGTCAAGCCCTGAAAAGTGAGGAAGAAGGTGTTTGATCTATCTCAGCTCAGCAGTCTACAGCATAAATGCTCAATATGAGTCACACCTCTTAATGCATCGCTGAGAGGCATTGCCAGTGGCAGAATTACGCTCTCATAAACCAAGGAGAACAGAGTACAAGGAAAAAAATTATAAAAATATACAATATTTGGTATTTTCCCATTTTGACCAATTCATTACATACCTGAATATCCATGGCTGATGCTAACGTAGCCTTCACGCTCTCTGACAGTGAGAAATCTCCACGTTGAACAGTCCTATGAATGATGTCATTGCTGTTAACCGCAGCAACAAGTCGAATCGGGAGACCCATTTTCTGGGCAATACAGCCAGCTAGAAAAAAGTGAAAAAATACATGCATGCTTGATGAAGAAACATTCAAAAGAGATTTAGCAAAGAAGTCATGGTACAAATTGATTGAGCATATAGTTCAGAAGCAGCTAGAAATGGCATTCCCTAATGGACTCTGAGATATCTATCTTTAATGCTTTGGTTGAGCACCAGATTATAAAATCCTGGGACGCAATGCTCCTCCTGCCATGACAGTCCATTGAACTCCGATCCTTGCGCATCTGCAGATTTGAAGATGGATGGGCAGGGGACCAAGAGGTCAGGCAGCTGCCATTCAAGCAAAAGAGAGGACTCTTTTGGGCTTTTACATCTTATTAATGCTGCCTCAAATGGGCAGCCTGGAAATACGGTGTGTGCAGTTGAGTGCGTCGAATCCTTTCTTGCTTTCATAAGACAGTTGTACGCCTATTTTGGGATGGAGGCAATCAAGGACTCGCATTTAGAAGGCCAGATTATGCAATTAGGAGTGGTTCTCTCGACTGCGCGCTACCATGCAAACCAGAGTAGGACCAGGCAGGACTCCACACCTCTGTTAATGTCTCACTTAGGAAATCAGAGCCACAGTATTTTCCCTCTTTTCTGGATCAAACACATTCTGCCCTCTTCTAATGTGCCCATCCTCAAGATAGCTACAGTCATCAAAGGGTGGTTTGGGATTTTCTGCACCTTGCAAATCATCAGTGACACCTGAATGAGTAATAACCATACATGAGTAATAAAATATAAGTGGTTCTGAAGAAATCTTACCAGAGAGTGGGTGTTTTAATAAATAGCAATACCCAGCATCTGCAAAGTGCTTTTAGTCCATAGGTCACAGCACTCTCTCTCTTCCCTATCTAACCTATCTTTTTTCTCTTCACCTGTGATATTTCCTCCTCCTCCTGTTGGCACAACAATTTCCACCACTGGCAGCGGGGTGGTATCCAGGGACGGGGCACACTGAAAGTAAGCATAGAAGTGGTGAGCAATCTGCACCATAATCCTAGACCAATTGACCGAATTCAAGCTCATCAGATTGTATTTTCTGGCAAAATCGACATCAGCGAACAGTTCCTTGATCGGCTCATCGATTTCATCACTGTTCCCATGAGCTGTCAAAAGGAGAAAGGAAAGATTAGATCTGCCAACATCAGCGCATCAGGCACAAGGTATTTCTGCTCAGAAATAGGGCTAGTCTCAAACCCTGGGGTTTGCTGCGGCCAGGGGTGTCCTGAGCTGCCCGCCTGCCTCAGGGGCTGTACGAGCCAGGGGTTGAGTAGCACCACACGGATGCCGGGTGGTTTCTGCAGACATGGCACTCTGGGCTCTTGCTTACATTAAGTATATATTTGCCAGGAAGGCAAACGCCTGCATCCCCTGTGAGATGCCAAGGTGAGACTTGGCTGAGCAGAGGAGTCCATGGGACAGCTCAAGCATCCAGCGGTGATTCCTAACGATGGGGACTGCACAGAGGTCTCCATCGTTATGGAGATGGACCAGCCATGAAGGTGAGGGGACAGAGGGAAGGGGTGACTCTCGATCCTTTTAGTGCCAAGAAATAGTGCTGCATTCAGTGCAGCTGAACACCAACCACTTGCATAGAGGCAGCTCTGATCTGTGGCCAGGAGAAAAGGAAGCCTCGAACCACTTTTCATCAAAGTGGGGACGTCTGCTATAGGCTCCTGTTAGCCAGACATCTGGGCACGATAGCTATGATGGCAACAACCCAGCTGGCTGCAGCTGCTAAAGCAGCAGCCCCCTGAGGCTTTTAGGGTCATGGTTTTGACATAGCAGGGCCATAAAGTGGACAGTGCAACAGTAATACCAACCAGCAAAGACGTGGACATTGTCTTCAATGACAGTGGTCATCTGAAGTTCCTGTATCTGGGTGCAGAACCCCTTGGGCAGCAGAACAAAGATGTCCATGTTCTTCTGCCCTCTCACGCTCTCGATGGCTGAGCTCCCCGTGTCCCCTGAAGTCCCTGTTTCAAAGTGAGGGAGAACCAAGAAAAGGAAAAAATTGACGCGTCAGTCAAACCTGCATCACTGCACTTTAAGTAAAAGATGCAGAGATGCTCTATGAGATGTTTTTGGCTAGAGCAGCCACTCTGGCATTGCCCTGAGATCACTCACTAGCCACCCATGAGGCAATACCACCCCAGGGCATCTATGGGGAGGGCCGTGGGATGATGGCTCTCAAGGTAAAGACCTGCCCAGAAGTTTTACCCCCCACAAAGAGGCATACTCACCCACCAGAATAGTGACGTGCTTCTGCTTTTTCTCCAAGAAGTACTGTAAAAACTGCCCTGTGCAGGACAAGGACAGATCCTTAAAAGCATAAGTAACCCCGTGCCACAGCTCCAAAACATTCAGCCCATCTTTCAGCCTGGACAGATGGATGATGTCCTTGTGCCTGAACCTGCTGAAGGCCCTGTCAATCAGGTCTAGAGGGAAAATGGTTAAAGGCGCTGTTAGATTGGGTACAGGAGTATTTTTCTGACCCATGGCTTCCTGCATCTGTGCTCTTCATGCTCCTGGGAAGCTTTCTGCACAACCAAAGGCTCTCAGTTGCTGGAGAGGTGACAGATATCCAACAAGTTATTCTTAGTTATTAGGAGTAAACCAGCCCGCTTTATTGTCTTCGATAGCTCTACGGTGAGAGACCCCAGGGGACACCCGACACAATCAGAGCAAACTGTGTTAAAATATAAAATACAGGAAACCCAAGTTTTATCATAACGTGCTGTTGAGACAGAGGTTGTAGCTGCCCTCTGGTGGAAGTGATAGCTGTTAAATGTTAAAAACATTAAAAATCGAATCTCAACCAGAGCGTGGAGCAGCAGAAAGCCCTGGTGGGAGGGCAGGTCTGGAGCAGTGAGCAGGACCACGGCATCAGCCATCGCTATTGCAGTCACCACAATCCCTGTTGGCAGAGAGGGGACACCTTTTCCAGAAGGTAACAAGCCCTAGCAAGGTGACAGAGGAGAAGAGGGTACAGAAAGGAGCAGGCAATGGTGCAACAGGCTCCATTCTTTGGGGGCTGCAAAAAGGATGAGGCAAAGGCAGGCAGACGCATCTGAACGCCCCAAAATCCTCATGCACATCCCTGCAAGCAGCTCCCTGCACGGCTGAGGCTCACCGTTGAGCATGCTCCGCGGGACCAGCTCGGCCGTGATGAAGAGGGAGCAGAGCTCCTTCACCAGCTCCCGGTAGGAGAGGCGGCTCCACCTCCGCAGGGTGTCCCCGTCCAGCGAGGGGATGTGCTGGGGCATGAAGAGGCCCCCATCGGGTGCGTAGCCGGAGAAGAGGGCTTCCTCGAAGTCGACGGCCTCCACGCCTCCCCGCGTGCTGACGTACTCCATGGGTGCTGGGGAGGCACCGCAGTCACTGCCAGGGCCCCACTGGAAACAGCCCCGCATCCCAAGCTGACACCTCCCAAAACTTCCCATGTGGAGAGACAGAGCTCCTCAGGCAAGAAAATGCCTCTTCCCCTAAAAAATCTCACACCATAGAGAGCTAGAGCAGACAGAGCCGGCGGAGGGCACACGGCGTTTTGCAGGCAGTGGAAACGCTGCCTGAAGTTTGCACAGAGGTGGCTGGAGCCTCCTTGTCCCGCTTTCCCTGTGCCCTTCCCACCCTGCCCCGGAGACACTTCCCAGCCTGAGCAAAAGCCCTGACAGCGCAGAAGTCACTGCGCAAACACGTCATGTCCCCTGCAGGCTATTTGCAAAAGCTGCAGTTTTAAAATTAGAATAAATACGTAAATAAAAGGAACCGACTATGCTTTTAGAGCAAGCTGATTTGGTTCTAAGGGGTTAAACTAAGGAGAGGATTAACTCAGTGTAGGAAGAGCTGAGCTAAATCTACCGGATTCACGCAAATCCCATCCAGCAGCCGCAGGCACTGCTGGGAGAGGCCCCCTCTTGCCCCGGTCCCGTGAACCCCCACAGCCGTTCCCACCTGGGGCTCTCCGGCCAAGGGTGCAGCCCCTCGGCACGGCACAGCAGGGCTGCAGGCCGCTTGGCCCCACGCAGAAGCAGGAAAGCGGACAAGCAACTCGCCGCCGCTTGCGACCCAGCCACCCTCTGCACTTGTGCTCACGGAAAACTTCTCCCCGTTGCAACCCGCCGATGTTCCCCTCGCCGCAGAGCAGCTGGCAGAGGTGGCCGCCCTGCACCGAGCCTGGGAATGGGAATATGCGGGAAAGACGGAGTCGAGCTGCTCCTGGTGGTAACGGGCATCGGGGCAAGGGGCAGCGGGGACGAGCTGCAGCTGGGGAGAAATCTAGTTAAATATTAGGAGATAGCTTTTAACCGTGAGGGTGATCAAGCACAGAGCATGGAGAGCTTGCTGTCTCCAGTATAACCCCACAGAAACTCAAAACTCAACTGGGGAAGCACTGAGCCACCTGATTTAACTGTGAGGTTGGATTTAAATTTGAGATTGAACCTGCTTAAAGCAGGATTTGGGTCAGAAACCTCCAGAGGTCCCTTCCAAGCAAAATCAGTCCATAATTCAGCTGTGCAAAGCCACGTGTTCAGCCTGCGAGGCTGGGATGTCGTAACAGCCCAGTCCCGCTGATGGGGAAACTGAGGCACAGGAGGGAGAGGGGACATGCGCAGGGCTGTGCAAAAAAACCTAAGCTCGCCGGTGCAGGGAAGGGATGTGCATCGCTTTCCTTACTTTTTAGTTTAATAAATAGTAAGTGTTTTTTGAAGGGCAAGGTCAGCACAGGACTGGTGGCTGTGTGGACCAGGGGTGCAGCACAGTGTGTGCTGCTGGAGCGTGTGCGGGGACTTCAGCCCAGGAAGGCAAGGTGCAGAGGTACAAAGGATAGCTGATAACAGCCAGCCGTGAGTCAGAACGCCCACGTCTGCAGTAAGGGACACATCACCTGCCAAAGCATTGGAGTCTGACCCGATGTGTTGCTTCTGGAACTCTGGCAAGTAACTGGAGCCATGAGAAAAGTCTCTAGTAGAGAGTGGTCCAGTTCTTGCCCTGAGCACCGACATGGAAATGGGCTTTTCTACACCCAACATCTGAAAAGGACCATTACTGCAAGCTCCTCAGCAGGAGGCAGAAGCTAAATTTCAGGCTCTGGACAGAGTTGCCCATGATGGTGTTGCTCATGGTCAAACAGGGCAGCTGTAATAGAGCAGGGAAGCAAACAGCAGCCTTTTAATAATATATCTGAGCTTACCCAGTGGGCCACAGCGGTGTTAACAGTCTCCATTTTCTGACCACGTCTAGGAAATCAGCTAGAAAGGGATCTACTTACCTGTAGTTATATCACCCAACCAGCCTGCATCTCCCCACTGTCAGGAGGTCTCTGTGCCAAACGTTTCTCATCACGTCGCAAAGATGAAGCCTGAGCCACCCAAACCTGCTGTGGTCCCAGGGTCATCCCTGTACCTGCAGCCACCAGGTCCTCATGGCATATTGGTGTGTAGTGGGGTGCCGACCCTGTAATGGGGTCCGTCCCCATCCCCGCTGCGCACCCAGGGAGTGCTGGAAAAAACAGGCAGCAGGGCAGGACCTTGCTCTTTGGGGATGGCTTGGGTTTAAATCGATGGTGAAACCTCCCCAGGGCTATCCCTGGAGTCACTGAAAGCCTCCAGGGTCACCTGGCCAGCTGAGGCGAGTGGCCGAATGCAGCTTTAGCTCCGTTTTGGGGACATCGGCCACTCGCCTCAGCTGGCCCTGATGTGCAGGGCAAATCCCGCTGTGGCAAAGTGGTGTAAAGAGATGATGTTTTCAATCCCGTATGTTTTTAATGCCCCGTGTATTTTTGGAGGGTAAATGATCCTTTAATACCCAGCCAGGTTAGTTATTAGTCCCTTCCTCATTTACCAGCTCTGAAAGGGTTTTTTTCTCATCATGCTCCAGTGGTAGCTGACACAAAAAATTTGAAGTAGCATCTCTGGACAAAACAGTGCAATACTAGAAATAAAGAAAATACTAAAAGCCGCAGGATACATGATTCGCCTCCTCTAGTCTAACCTCTCCCCTTTCTCACGACAGTGTGCTGAGGTGAATTCAGGATTTTCCTTCCTTGATGCAAAGGCAGAGCACACTTTGAGCCTAGCTCAAATTTAGGCTAGAACAAGGAAAGGATCAAATCCCTAGGAAAAGGCGCACAAGCTGATAGCTTTTATTACAGACGTAATAATTTAATATCACCAACATGCATCTGAGCATCTCCTGTTCACCCAGCACACCCTGATGGAACCTAACCTACTCCCACCACCGTGGGACTTTATGCCTCTGGGCATTTACTTACCATATATCTAAGTCTTTCAATGTGTGCACTAGCTGTCTGAGATAACCACCGATTCATCTAATTTGTTTATTTTTTTCAAGTGAAGAGCTTACAATGAGTTCAATGATCACTTCAGCGTTACACCCCTCTGGGGTGCATGCAGGAGCCCTGCAAAAAAATGGGTTATACCAGGATACCCGCTGCTCTGCGCTCGCAGACAGAAATAGCAGCAGGGCTGTTGCCACAGCTTTATCTATGCCCTGGGCCTATCAGTGGTGACAGCCCTCGCTAACGAGATTGTCGGTTAATGCTGTGATGGCAAGGGCTGCTTATGTGGCAGCCAGAGGCGAGCACAGAGCACCGGGCAAGCACCTGGGACGTGCACCGGGGTGACAGTGCCATTTATTGGGAGGGCTTTTCCCATGCTCGGCCCTACAAGCTCCATGTATTCATGTTTAGAGTGCCATTTCTTTAATGTCGTTTTGAATTTTAAAAGCAAGGAGAGGAAGAGCATGTCTGTGCTGCTGCACACCAGCCCACCTGGACTTATCCACTGCAGCAACAGACCAAGAGCTGGAAAATGTAACAGCTTTTAATTAACCTGGTCTTACCTGGTGCCTCCGTATTCCTGCTGGGATTTGCACTTCCACTTGGAACCTTGTCTGTCCTGAGCAGCTCATGCTCTTTGGACTCACCTGTCAGAAATCAGTTGTATTTGCAAACCCCAGCAGCTAAGGCTGCTGTCAGACTTTTCCAACCTTTTTTCATACTGCATCAGTCAGTTTTCATCCTTCCAGACAGAATTTCCTCAGCCTCTCCGCCCACCAAAGGCATCCCAAAGCATGGCGAGGAACAAGGAAGCAGAAGGGCACATACAGCTGTGAGAAGCCAATTTTTTTCCTGCACAAGTCCCCCCAAAATTTCAGGTCTCACCCCAGAGCGTTGCAGCACTGGAAGGAAAGCACCGCAACACTCTCAGCTTTGTGTTTGCTGAGCAGCTTTCTATCCTCTCCAACAGTGGGCCTCTCTGTATGTCCCAAGCACAAGCAACGCGTTGGGTTTGGGTCCCCTTACCATACCCCCAGCAGAGCATCCCCAGGCCCAGGAGCAGCGGGGACCAGAGGCTCTGCCAGAGCCACCAGTGGATCCCCGTGTCACTAGATGGCGGCAATGCCTCGCATCCAGGGAGGAGATGCAGGAACGCAGCCTGCGGGGAGCCTTGACCTGCTCGCACCCAGCCTCTCCCACCCTCGCACAGGTCCCTCCGCCTTTCAGGCCACGGACACCCAGCCATCCCGCAGGGATTCGAGGCAACAGCCAGGAAACACCTCTCCAAAGAGCCCGATTTTGGAGCCGAGGTAGAGGGAGCAGGGGCGACGTCCTGCAGCGGGAGGCCAGGCTACGAAGGTGGTGACCTGAGCCACCGCAAGGGCTCATTGAGGTGGGAAGGAGGTTCTTCATGTTCACCCCATCTTCTCCCTGAGATTTGAGTTGGGGTTTTATCACCCTCCTTCCAGCAGGGTCTCTCCTCCCCTGGGGGTCTCTGGAGCCTACCCCCGGGAGAGACTCAGAAAGGGGCACATGGAAAGACCCCAACTCGCAACCAGGACCAGAACGTGCCAAGTTTAAAAAAAAAGCATCACATAAGCCTGAACAGCACAAAAATCTCCCCATATCCCCCAGTCCTGTCTCTGCCTGCGAGCTGTCTGGTGTCTGAAAACCATACACAAGCAAAAGCTTTCAGACCTATAAGCGACCCAAGCAACACCAGGCAGGTCCAGTAAGTGGGTGATAAGGATGTTTGGGGTTTTGCAATGTCATTGACTAACCCATGCAGCATACGTCCCAGTGGGAAACGTGTTATGTTGTCTGAGAAAAAATATATAAGCTTGTCACTGGGGGTTGTTGAAGCTGTTATGTGTCCCCTGCCCTCTCACACACAGAAGTATGAACTTTCACAGAGAAAACAGGGAGATTCCAGGTAAAAACTATAAGGGTTTGGCCAGAAATCAAACTATTTCAGCTCTGCCTTTTTCAGGGGCAGACCCACGTGTTGGTGAGGTTCAGAGACCCATAGCAGGAAGGGGGCTAAGGAAGTTTGCAGAGTGTCTGCAGCTGCACAGGCAAACGTGCACCCAGAATCATTTGTTTGAGACTCATGTCAAGGAGATACAAGGAGATACAAGGCAGAAATGTACATCTGTAAATTAATTAAAGCACACGAACCTGCCCCTTTGTTACAGCGAATGTGTCTTTTTTCCCCTCTTTCTAAATCTGATATAAATTGTCAGTATCTCAGCTGACACGAAGTAGGACTTCCACGTGGGACAACACCTCTTCTCACCTATCAATGTGCACACACACTTTTCTACCTCCACCTCTGGTGATTTTGCGGGGCAAGGAGCTGCCAGCACATTGGCCTTTTCCCCGAGGCTGGGTGCGACGCTCTTTCCTCACCGCGAGGTATTTCACAACAAGCTCAAGGACATCCATGTTGTGGTTTGGGTCTTGTAGACCAAAGTGCAGGACCCGCTCATAAAGGCAGAGCAGAAAGGGAGTGCAAGGATGGGATTGTGCAATGCCTGGCTCCCACAGTGGGACACTGAAGACGCTATTACCTGGAGAAGGTTGTGCGATCTGGTCCTACTACGCCAAAGATTATATTAAACCCCAGGGCCAAATTTTATCTCAAAATCTGCAATCCCATAGGATATGGGCTCTATGGCCACCCACCAGGGACTTGACAAGGAAGATGCTGTGGAGGCTGAGCAGTTACAGCATGTTTACTTTATCAGCTTCTCCAGGTGACTTTGGGAAAGTCTGTCAGTCTCTGTGCACTCCATCATGTACAAAACGGGGATATCTGTGCTCAGGGAGGTGCTTTGACTATAGCAAACATGCCAGCAGCACCAAATGGGACATGCATGGTGGCAACCTTGGACTTTGTCCACAGCTCTGGCCTTGCTGGCACCATGGTCATTTCCCGTGGAGCGTCGCCCTGGCCGTGAACCTGGTGAAAACTCAGATGGTCTCAGACCCCATGCAACCTCTCACTCTGCCCTTCTTGCTGCAGTGTCATGCCTCAGCACTAAGCCTCTGGTTGATGCATCACTCCTGTGTCATTGCTTTCCCTGACCAAGGAGCACCATCTGCTAGTGAAGGTCTTTGGGGCTTTTGTTTAGACCTTTCATTTGTTTCAAATATAAACTGTGGTTATACATTTGGCTCAGAGAGAGACAGAAACACTGGTCTTTGGCACAGTGCATCTGCACATTCACTCTAGAGCAGTGAAGATACCAGGGTGATGATCACCCTGGAGGGTGAGGCTCCGCTAGATATCACGGGTATGGGACACCAAGTCAATTGCTTTGACAGTGATATTACATTTATGAAAAGCCATTTCAGGGAACGGGACATTCATATAGTGCCTGTGTGTGGTAAGATGGGTTGCACATCAGGACTCATGTGCAAATGGTAGGGCATGGAGACGCACAGGCTCCTTCTCATGCCTGTATGGGCCTGGGTAGCTCTCCTTGACTAATTAGCTGCAACCCACTGTGAGCAGTTATTAAGTGAGCCACCGTGCTTGATAAATCAGGATTGAGGAGAGCATGGGCCAGCTGGAGAGGTGAGCACAGGCCCAGAGCAACAGCCAGGTGTCCCTCCAGGACTGGAGATCATCTGACCACCTGTAGGCAATTGGAAGCTACTGCTTTTTGCATCCCAGCCTGCAAGTCTCCACTTGGTCAGATGAAGGTTTGCTTGTCCCCACTGTGTCTCAGGGGCTCTTCATGTGCCTGGATCAGATGGAGACATCTGCACTGCAGACTTATGGTCAGGCGGGATGAAACACATTTGCATTGGTTAAATGCTCACTGGCTCTGATTTGGGGGACTCTTCCAGACCTTCCTCGCTCCAGAACATTAATGGCTAATGGCTCCATTTCTTTCCCAACATTTTCTTTCCCTGCCCTGGCACAAACTAGCTCCATAAGCAACGAGCACCGTTTTCAGTCCTCGTCCCCGGACTCCGTAAGCTGGGCAGTGGGATAGAGGACAGCCTTATCCCACCGAAGGCCAGCTGCAAGGGCAATAAGTGCCCTCTGAGGGCGTGAGCAGGGATCCACGTGCCCAGAGAGAGGCAACAACACTATGCCACAGATGTCTGAGGCAAGAGAGTGGGAGGTGAGTGGCACAGCCAACAGCTTTATTCCTGCTATAAGGCAAGACCCCAACAGCAAAGGCCAGCTCTTCTGTAAGCTCTGCTCCCCAGGTGATCATTGGCAAGCAAGCTAAGGCAGTGATAGGTTTCATGCTATCAGGGAAACCGCTGCCTTGCCCTTGGAAAAACAATACCGAGCCTTTGCTCCCTTTGGGACCTTTGTAATAAGACAATAAGGGCTGAGGGCTGCCCTTTGCTGAATTTCGGCATTAATGAAAAGCTTTATCAAACAGCAACGCTCTGTACAAGCTGCCGCTTTTGGCAGTCTTATCAAGGCTCTGATAATGGCATATCTAATCTAAACCAATATGAACTGGTGCTTGCATGTCTACAGCTTGGAAGCTACAGCTTGGAGGCAGCCAGCCTCTGGGAGACTGCAATGGCCATTTCAAAAAGAGAAAAAGCTGGGAAAGGTGCCATATTTCATCTCAGTGCTGTCCTGGTAATTCAGCATAATAAAAACTTTGTGGAAACCAAGAGGGACAGAGAGTTCGCAGCAGCAGCAGCATCTTTTCCCATCCCATTCAACCTTTCAAAGCAATGCAGCCATGTGGCCTGCTGAAGAAACCTTTGTTCCTCAAGGGTAAAAATAATCAGACCAAAGATGTGAAAACTGGGCCCCAGGTACAAGCACAGCAGAAACAGGGATGACTCAAGCAATAATATGGGTTGAGATGGAGGGAAGGTCACCTGGGGATCTGTGATGGGCAAGCTTGTGACCAAGCTCTTCAAAAAATGGCTAGGGGTTTTGGGGTGTCCAGCTGGACCTGCATTGGAGAAATCCATGACTGAATCAGCAAAAGCCATGGCTTGTAGCCTTTCACATTTTGGCTCAGAGAATCCTAGTGTAGAGCCCAGTCCCAGCTTCCCAAAGGCTTCACAAAGTCTGGGGAGTCACTGGTGGGATAGATAAGAAGAGTGAGAGAAGACGCGGAGGTGCATGAAGACATTCCCAAACCTCCACAAGGCTGCCAGGTACCCCATCCTGGGCTACAGCAAAATGCCTCTCCCCACACAGCACTCCGCCTGTAAAGTCCTTTTCAGAGTTCAGAGCTTAATCAAAGTTTTGATTCAAACTGGACGAGGCAGAGAAGGATTTTTGCTGCAGGAGCCCTGAGACTCAAAATCCTGTTCCCCACTATAACGTCCAAACTGTCAAGAAGCAGTGCAAGTAGGAGGGTGGTTTCTGAGTGCCCTGGCAGACACTGAGTGAAAGTGCATGGGAGCTGGGAGTGGGAATCACAGGGAAGGGTTGAGGGAAGGTGATAACAGACTGCTACTGTTCCATGGGCAGCTACAGAGATGACGGGGCCAAACTCTTCTTGGTTATGGCAGATGTTATAACATGAGGCACTAGCCACAAATTGCCCTTTGGGAGATTTGGGTTGAGCACCTCTTCTTTGAGAGGTGGGTGGTGCAGACCCAGGATGGGTACCCAGAGAGGCAGAAGGGGTGGTTTTTGAGATTTGGCTAAAGCCATAGCTGAGCTGATCTAGTGTTGGTGATGTTCTTGCTTTGAGCAGGAAGTTGACCCTTCGGAGGTCCCTCCCAACCGGCTTTTCTCCAATTCATCACCTTGGGACACAGAGCATTCAGATACCTCCATGGCTAGGAGGAAGCTGAGAAGTTTTGCATGTCCATATCTTTGATTCAGGTGCAAAAAAGCAGAAATGAGACACTTGCGTCCTTTTTTCTGACAAGCTTCTAAGATCCCGTGCTTTATTTTCAAAGCAACTGAAACATGGAAGTACCTGCTGGCTTCCCACAAGAAGTAGCCTCCTCAATAATTTTTGAAAATGATCCATGCCTTTTCCCTTTCTACAAACCACGTCCAGGTTTTGTGGTATGGATTTAGTTGATGGTGAACTGACTTGGCATTGTGTTAATGCAAATCAGGTGCATTTTCTTGGCCCTGGAAAGCTAAAGTGATGTCATGTTTTAAAAGATCCTGTATTCCGGTGGGGAGATGTACAAGTATTCTGAACTTTGCTATTGAGATTAAGTTTATCTCACCCACCATTTGCTCAGCAGGCCTGGCTAGATAATAATTACCCTGGCCAAATTTCATTCAGTAAGAGTTTCTTCTTTTTTTATAAGAACTTCTGCATTTCTTTACTAGGGGAAATAAAAGAAAATTAGTCTAGCAGAATACTTGCAGACAAAACAAAGAGGTTTTATTTTTGATCATCGATCAAAAATCAGTTGGTTGCATTTCCAAACCTGCCAGCAGTGACCCATAGTTCACATTTATCCAATGCACCGAAGCTGGGAGCATAGATATATCTATCCACAGTAAGTGAGAAGAGGAGAGGATACCTGCAGAAAACTTGGGTCCCAGGGGGGTGAATTCTCTCATGAGTTGCACATTTCTGCCAACTACCAAGAGAGTTCCGAACAATTATATTCTCCTTTTACCATTTGGTGGGTGACATCCAGACCTTTAGGAGCCTGGCCTGCCCAGAGTGAGTTCTCGCCCAATTTCTGGTGGTTTTCTAAGTGGTTCAACTGCCCAGATTAGGCAAGATAACAATTTAAAAGTTTGTGGGACAAAACCTGCTGGGCTTTTCCAAATCCTATTTTAGGCTCAGGTCTCATTAGCTTGGTGGTTTTATCTCCTTTCAAGCTGGTATGGAGATTGTGGTCCTGGAAAGTCTGCAGTGGCTGAGATGGGGGTCAGGGAAAATACCAGGCGCTCCTTCAAGCACCTAAGATTGGATTCATCTTGGCTAATATGAAGTGTTTACAAATACCCTAGTCATGTAGGCTTCTTCTGGAGAGGCTGGAGGGGGATAGGCAGCCCTTATTATGTGTTTCTCCTATTTCTCTCCTTCAGCTCATCTAGACATCAGCTCAGAGATACTCATTGCACTTCAAGTGGCTGGGGTTACCTAAGAAAGGTCTCTCCCTACTGACATAGCAGCCACCCCTTCTCCCTAGCCTGCACGTGGAAATGGGTGAGAACTGAGCATCCACCCTGACAGTGGGATGTGGTCAGACATGGCCAGTCCAGGAGTGCATCTCACTGAAAAATGAATGAAAACCACAACTCCAGGCTGCTCTGGTCAATGATGGCCAGGGAAAAATGAGCCATGCAGAGCTGGAGATTTCCGATGGTGATCACCCCATGGTGCATTGGGAGTGCTGGGCTCCAAAATGAGTCAGATGATAGAAAAATATGCAGGTGTTTTTTCAAGTCTGAATCTCTCTCCCCATCATGCAAAGAGAGGGGACCTGAATTGCCTGGAGGAGCAGCCAGAGGTCCAGGGCATGAACGTGTGGGAGGCACACGGGTGTTTCCAGGTGGCCTACGGCTGCAGGATGTTACCTGGTGGGATGCAGGGAGCTGCCAGCTCTGGCTGCTGCCAGGACCTGGCCAGAGAGGTCAGTCACCACTGTCCCTATGAAGAAGACACTGAACAGGAACATGGGGCAGCGCAGCCCCACGTGACCCCAGGGTATTCACCAGGGGAGGGGGAAAAAATGAAATGCAATTCCTAAGGTGATGTTATTCCTGTTGGGAAGCCTGGAATAAAAGGGAAAAAAGCTGAAAAGCTGTTTGGAGAAAGTGCTGAATCAACCACTCCACGAGTGCTCTCTGAACCTGCCTGGCCCTTGCCACAATGCGGAGGGGTGGTCTCCGCCCCGGACACCCCCCAGCCAAGTTCGCGCACCGAAGGGCAGAGGTTTTCCCTCTCCTGCCTTGTCAGGCAGACGCTGCCTGTACTAATTAACCAGAAACAGGCTGAATCTAGCCCAGGCAGCGTCACTGTGCACCACTGCAGCACAGAGAGCGGAGGCGGGCGGCAGCCCCGGGCTGAGCCTGCAGGAGCAGGACGGGTGGCTGCAGGGGGCTCTGACAGCATCTCCAAACTGGAAGGAGACATATTTTTTTCACGCCTATCTGTAATTTCACTTTAAAATGGCCAAAGTTGCTATGAGAAGGCTGAATGGAAGAATTGCAAAGAGGAGAAGGCATATGAGTGTAAAGGAGGAAAATCCCTGAGCTGGTGACTTTGGGAGGGAGGAGGAATTCATTGGGGCAGAGGATGAGATGGGAGCAAGAAGCGGAGCCTGGGACTCCAGACCCAGAGGATAAATGCTCAGATGCCACGAAGCAACCCGGAATGCTCAGTCAAGGGGACCACATCGGGAGAGGAGCCCAGCCCCGAGTCCTGCTTTGGAGGGAGGAATTGGGCTCAGCTTGGAGACTGCTGCTGGCCCTACTTCTGATGTGGCATGTGGGAGGAATGCAGCTCCGAGGGCTGGGATGCTCCTTCAGTACACGAGTGACTGTGGCTCCTCTGGGGAAAGCAGAGGAAAGGGGGTTTTAGCAGTGGCTCCTGGCAATAGCCTTGGTTGATCACTAATGGCACCGGTCCCTCTATCCACATGAAACCCCTTTCTGGAGGCAAGGCCATAGTGATGGAGTCTGAATTAAACTGCAGTCTTCAGGATGGGCCAGTTCAACCCCAGGATTTGATTTTGAGTCATGTTTTTTCCTTAGGGAACAATGATGATTTTGTCACTCCTGCTACATCTGGGTTACACCAAAACCCACCGTTACAGAAGACTACGAGGCAACTGAAGGAGTAACTTAGTCCCTGCCAGCATGCCGCCACTACGCTTCGTGCCAGTGCTAAAGACCCAGCATGGGCACATCAGCGAGTAGAAACCCCACCGGTGTCAGCTCCAGGGGACACCATAACCTTTCACCACTTTCTCCTCTTCCAGATGTGCACTTCCAGACTGCAAGCTGATAAGACGATTTGGCTCGTTCCTCTGATAATTAATCTCTTTGCACAATTATATTTTTATCATTTGTTTATGGATGCCACGTTGCTACCTCCATAAAACGGGTTTATGGGGTTTTCCCTGCCTCCACATTGCAAATTGAGGTCTGTAAAAGGTAGAGCAATTTATCACTGACCATTGCCCAGTTTTATGTTAATGTTTGAACATGGCCATAAAAGAATTACATCATCTTACTTGTGACCAACTTTTAGGGCAAAAGGACCTTATAAAACCAAGCTCTGCTTACCAGCAAGGCACCTTCTCTTGTGTTGGGAGCACAGAGAGCCTTTCCATCATGAGCTTCACTGGAAAGTACGAACTCCAGTCCCAGGAAAATTTCGAGCCTTTTATGAAAGCCCTTGGTAAGTGCCTGCGTGCGCTGTGTACTGCTTTGCCTCTGCAGATCCCAGTGATATTTGGGAGTCCAACTGTGCTGATGTGCTGATGATGTAGATTGAAAACATCTCTCAGATTTCCTATTTCTATCTGTCATCTTGCAATTATTGGCTTTTTATAAATGCATGTGCATGGAGTTGTGAACTCAAAATAGAAGAGAAAGCATCTCTCTGGCTGGTGGCTGGAGGTCAAGAGATGCTGGGTTAAATTTTATGGCTTGCAGGAAAAAGGTCCCAGCAGTCTCTGCAGCCACGGGCCAGCACGGCAGTGCTGCACACACATGCTGAGCCAGCGGGACCTGCTTAGGGCGACTGCAGATCTGCCCCATCAAGCCATGGAATGTGAGAGCAAGCAGGACATCACTCAGCCCACTGTGCTGCTGCGCGGTGATGCTGCAAAGCCCCAAATTCCACCATTCATCAGAAAAAATAGTCGGGTTGTTTAAATGCTTAATGATGAATGTGGCTAGCTAGATTTCCACCAGTGACAGTGCCAGGGAACACGCTCCTGCAGGGATTCAGGAGGCTCTGCACTGCTTCTGCCCAGTTATGTGCCAGAGGGGCTCAGCTTCAGGCTTTGGGAGAAGACTTTAGTGAGCTGGTTCTGAGGGACCCTGAATCTCATTTAAAAATCACTTGGTTCCCTCCTTCTGCGTCAGTTTGTTCCATTTTCTCTGCTTGCCTCTCAGTGAAGGAAGGAAAACAGGGTTTCTTCTTTCCCTCTGATGCTTGGCCAAGGAGGCAGCTGTTCTGCTCCCCACCAAGTCAGTCGGACAAGGGAGAAGTCTAGTTCCCACACAAACCCAGGATGACTATTTATTATTCTTCCTCCCCAGCAGACTCAGGGCTGTGTGGCCCTTGGGGAACCATCATCCTTGCGAGGCTTTTCCACACTAGAATAGAAATCCTTCCAGCTGTGGGTCCCCAAATCCCACCACGTTCATTCGGCAGCAGCAATCTGCCCACCAATAACTCCAAGGTCCACCTAACGTCTCTTGTTCCTGGGCAGGGCTTCCTGATGACCAGATCCAGAAGGGCAAGGACATCAAGAGCATCTCAGAAATTGTGCAGGATGGGAAAAAGTTCAAGATTACTGTGACAACTGGCTCCAAAGTGCTGCAAAACGAGTTCACCATCGGGGAGGAGTGCGAGATGGAGATGCTGACAGGAGAGAAAGTCAAGGTGAGTGATCAGCTCCTCTTCTGCCAGGGCTGCAGGGGCTCAGCGACATTAAGTTTCCTTTCCAGCCATTCCCTCTGCATTTGAGCCAAAGGGAATGACCAGACCATGGGTGTTAAAGCTGACACAGGGCAAAGACCTAGGTAATTCCCCAGCTTGGTTCTGTCTCTCACAGTTTGCATACATGATTTAATATAATCGGAAGGGGCTAATTGCTGAAACCAAGTCTGCAGATGTGACACCCGCTGCCCTGCTCCCGGCAGCTCCTCAGCAAGGCTCTTAGGGACACATTTCTGAAAATGACAGTCCATTTCTGAGCCACCTTCCTGAGATACTCAGAGCCCAAGACTCTGAAGTTCCCACCTCCCCTCCTCACTTCTACAAAACACCGTACAAGCTCCCCAACCAGCACTTCTGCAGAGGAAGCCTTGCATTTCTACAGCTATTTTAATAGCCAGTTTGGAAAACACTGGAAGCCAGTGTTTTAATAGCCCGTTTAGAAAAGGGGGATAGAGATGCTTTGGTAAATCCTTCTGGCAGCAAAAGGTCTGAAAGATTTGAGGTGGAAAAGGGTTGACTTTCTGTCATGTTGCAACACAAAACATACCCCCACCTTCGTTTTGTTGACTTAAAGGTACTGCAGGAAAGTCAGCCAATGAATCATAAACCAATAAATCTCTCCTTTTGTCCCAGTGGCTGTTAGCTTCTCTGCTAGCCTTTTCCACTGCTTCTGTTTACACGGGGTGAGACGATTTGGCAAGGTGAGGATTTATCAGCCTTGAAATTGGGTCAGCTCCTGTTCCTGGACATTAGTTTCCAATGGTTCATAAAATGTCAAGACAGAGCCTCTGGCAAATATTGCCTCTCACCTCTACCTCGGGAGAAGATGATATTGCAGGGACTTTTGAAAGCAGGAGGAATGACCACCAAAGAAATGCCCCTGTGAATCGGGCTCTGATAACCATAGCAACTGTATTGCAATTTCCAGCATCACTGAAGTCCCTTGCAGATAAACTAGGGGGAAACAGCTATTAGAAGAGTTTCACCCTCTATAAATCAGCAACTCAAGGGCAGATGAACATGTCTTACAGCTGGACAGACAGATGAACAGAAATGTTTTTTGCTGGGTTATTTATTTGGGTAATTTCAATGATCAGTGATAGCTGCCCGGAGGGTGTTGGTGCTGTCTCTAGCCTTTTTAGACGTGCAGCTCCTTGGGGGGTCAGAGACTCAGCAGATGTGCCCATCCCCCTGATAACTTTCCAGCCATGACTGTGTTTCTGAAAGCTCCCTAAATTGCTCCCCACATTGACCGACACTCCCCCCAGCCCCATGCTGTTGCCTAGCTCCCCATCACCCCACCCCAAAGGAGGTTGCTGCAGCAATGTGCAATAGGTGGGTGGTGGAGAGGAGACAACATGGCATGCCCTGGCCCAGCTCAGGTGGCTCTGCAGTCCTCTCCTTGGAGGTGTGCAAGTCCTCTTGGTCTGTGTGCTGCATGAGGAGCTGCCCCAAGGAGCATCAGGGCTGCACGGAGGCACCAGTATTGGTGGGGTGAAGAGCCTTCCTTGTTCTCCCCCAAAACTCATGTGTTGGTGTGATCCCAAGGATCCCTGCTCTGCCATCTAACAGTGCAGGAGCCATGAGTGAGTCTCAATTTGAAGGGGAGAGACGTAGGTACAGTGGCAAATTCGCACCCTTGTAGAGCCCAAAGTAAACATCCATACCCTTGCTGTGTTGTATTCACCACCAGCACAGCTCTCTCTCCTCCTCCCAAGAAAGTAAAAATCACCGGGGGAGCAGCTTGCTCCAAACAGCTTGCAGAGGGGACGGTGGTGACTCAGTACAGAAGGGGAAAGACAAAGTACAGGGGTTGATATGGTCTCCAGCAATAACATGAATGCCTCTGCTTCCTCCCCTCTCTACCAGGCTGTTGTTCAGCTGGAGGGTAACAACAAACTGGTCGCAAACCTGAAAGGGCTGAAATCCGTCACTGAACTCAACGGAGACATCATCACCAATGTAAGTGCAGATGAGAGGGGCAATGGCTGGAGTAACGGTGTATACAGCTGCCTTCAGGGTTCTGGCCCTACAAAGCCTACAGAGATGCTGGGGACCTTAGAGAGGTGCTGGAGATGAGCACATGCTTGCACTCAGGCTCTGTAGCCAAAGCTGGTCAGTTGGCCAGGCACTGAAGGCAGTTTTTCAGTATAGTCTGATCCAAAAAGTACTCTTTGAGACGCCAGCAGGCATTTCTGATCAAAGTTTCATGCAATGAGGGCATGTTCTCACCCACTCAGATGTATATGTTTGTGGCTGGGCCTGGCACTTTTAAAGAAGAGAGGTGCAGTAGACTGATCCCAGTTGAGGGATGCCAGATTATCCCTACCTGCTTTTGGGGTATTCATGAAGACATCCAAAGCAGACTGCAGGAAGTGCCTAGACCTTTCTCCTGGGGCAGGGACAGGCAGTAGACCTGCCTGCAAAAGATGTGTCCAGGTGGAGGACCTCCTGCTGCAGGTGACCAAGCTGCAGGAGACGGTGAGAAGGCTGCGTAACATCAGGGAGGCTGAGAAGGCGTTAGATAGCTGGTTCCAAGCACAGTCGGCAGTGGACCCACAGCCCACGGCCAAACAGCCAAAAACTCCCCCACCAGCACACGCAGAAGGGAGGGGGTCCAATAATGCAGAAAATGGACGGTTGCAACAGCAAGGACCAGCAGGAGACTTCCCCCGAAGCCTGAGGTGCCCTTGCAGAACTGCTTCACCGCTCTGCAGACTGAAGAGGAAAGACCCATCACACCAGGAGAGATGCTGGAGCTGAGTAAGGCAGCCCGATCTGCTCCCTGCATAATGACCAGCACGACCAAGAAAAGGCGATGGGTGATAGCAGTAGGCGACTCCCTTCTGAGAGGTACGGAGGCACTCGTTTGCTGACCTGACGCACTCTCTAGAGAGGTGTGCTGCTTACCGGGGGCTCGTATCAGGGATGTCACTGAGAGACTACCAAGCCTCGTACAGTCCACTGACTATTATCCGCTGCTGCTGTTTCATGTGGGCACCAGTGATACAGCCAGGAGCAGTCTGAGGAGTATCAAGAAGGATTACAGAGCCCTGGGAGCAGCAGTAAGGGACTCTGGAGCACAGGTAGTTCTTTCATCAGTCCTCCCAGTCAAAGCGAAGGGGTTTGAAAGGGCCAGTCAAATCTGGCAAATCAACAAATGGCTACAGGACTGGTGCCACAGCCAGAGGTTTGGTGACAGCCAACATGGCTTCACTAAGGGCGAATCGTGCCTGACAAATTTGGTGGCCTTCTACAATGGGGTTACAGCATTGGTGGATACGGGAAGAGCAACTGACGTCATCTACCTGGACTTGTGCAAAGCATTTGACGCTGTCCTGCACAACACCCTTGTCTCTAAATTGGAAAGACATGGATTTGATGGATGGACCACTCGGTGGATAAGGAATTGACTGGATGGTCGCACTCAAAGAGTTGCAGTCAATGGCTCGATGTCCAAGTGGAGACTGGTGATGAGTGGTGTTCCTCAGGGGTCGGTATTGGGACCGGTGCTGTTTAACATCTTTGTCGGTGACATGGACAGTGGGATTGAGTGTACCCTCAGCAAGTTTGCTGATGACACCAAGCTGTGTGGTGCGGTCAACACACTGGAGGGAATGGATGCCATCCAGAAGGACCTTGAGAGGCTTGAGAGGTGGGCCCATGCGAACCTCATGAAGTTCAACAAGGCCAAGTGCAAGGTCCTGCACATGTTTGGGGGCAATCCCAAGCACAAATACAGGCTGGGCGGAGAATGGATTGAGAGCAGCCCTGAGGAGAAGGACTTGGGGGTGTTGGTTGATGAAAAGCTCAACATGACCCAGCAATGTGCGCTTGCAGCCCAGAAAGCCAACTGTACCCTGGGCTACATCAAAAGAAGCGTGGGCAGCAGGTCAAAGGAGGTGATTCTCCCCCGCTACTCCGCTCTCATGAGACCCCACCTGAAGTACTGCCTTCAGCTCTGGGGGGTCCAACATAAGAAGGACATGGACCTGTTGGAGCGAGTCCAGAGGAGGGCCATGGAGATGATCAGAGGGCTGGAGTACCTCTCCTATGAAGACAGGCTAAGACAGTTGGGGTTGTTCAGCCTGGAGAAGAGAAGGCTCCAGGGAGACCTTATAGCAGCCTTCCAGTACCTGAAGGGGGCCTATAGGAAAGATGGGGACAGACTTTTTACAAGGGCATGTAGTGATAGGACAAGGGGTGATGGCTTTAAACTGAAAGATGGTAGATTTAGATTAGATATAAGGAAGAAATTCTTCACTATGAGGGTGGTGAGGCACTGGAACAGGTTGCCCAGAGAAGTTGTGGATGCCCCATCCCTGGAAGTGTTCAAGGCCGGGCTGGATGGGGCTTTGAGCAACCTGGTCTAGTGGAAGGTGTCCCTGCCCATGGCAAGGGGGTTGGAACTAGATGATCTTTAAAGTCCCTTCCAACCCAAACCATTCTATGATTCTATGATGCTATGATTTAATCATTCAGTTTATAGGAGATAGACTGGGGACCAGTCCTGTTTTGATTTGCAAGACCAGATCCTTTCCAAGTACAGTTTGGAGCCAAGCACCATGAAAAGCTAATGCTTTCCATTTGTTTTTCAGACGCTGACCATGGGAGACCTCACCTACAAAAGAATCAGCAAGAGAATCTAGAGACCCTGCACATGCCAATTATTTTACTGCATAAAATGTGTCCATTAAAGTAAAATTTATATTAAAGGCCTCTTCATTATTATCATCAGCCTCTTCACTGTTGCTATAAAGAGATGCAAGCCTCCAAAACTCATGCAGGGCCTGGTAGAAATTGGGCAACAGGCTGAGCCAAGGCTGGGCTGATGTTGGTGAATGGAGCCAAGCGAGGGCGCAGGCTCGGAGCCATTGAGTGACCCTCTGAGATGTGCTCCATGCTGATGAGCACTCTTCCAGCCCCTTTCTGGGGACAGGTGCCAGCATCCTGCTGGGGATGTCCTGGTGGGTTGTGCACCCATGGCTGCCCTGGCTGGGTGGATGGAGGAGCACTGGGCAAGGAAAGGGCTCTGTTCCCTTTCCTTACAAACATGGCCAAAATGACCACAAGGTGACTGGCTGGGCCAAAGGGTGGGGAGGTTTAGGTGGGCTCAAAAAAATGTCAGTGATCCTGCCTGGAAAGTTGCCTTGGGGAAGCAACAAGCATGGGGGCAGTTCGGGTGTCCCAACTGCCATCCCCATCCTTACACCTCCGCAAAAGGATGCAGCCCTACAGGCTGTGGCCACTCCATCCCCATCTCCTCCCTATCCGTTCCTACCAGCAAGAGGGCCCTGGAATGCCTGAAGGTGTCCAGTGTATGTTTTGCCCCAAACCACGCCTGATAAATTGGGTTGAACTGGAATTGAACTCTCCTTCCAGGGTGAAATACAGGTTTTCTGTCCTGGCAGGAGATGGGCACTGGTTGTTCACATTGTAGACACAGAAGTAACACCACAGCCACCTCCCACGCTCTCACGTGGCGCTGCAGGCTGGATGGAGATGTGGTTTTTGGACACACACAGGAGAGGAAATGCTTCCTTCTTAGCTGCCTTTTCCAAGCCTTGTGCTTGGATGATGATTGGGAATCATCACTGGGAAATGGGTGTATTGCTGGCTGTGATATACCTAGCTGGTATGACGTTCTCACAACTGCTCAAAGCTGATCAGGATTTTAAGAAAACACCACCACTGCCTCCTCACCTCCTCCTGCAACCCAATACATGCCACTAAAGGACCAATTTGTCCTCATGTGCATCTCTCCCATGACTCCTGTCTCAGGTTTCATCTTCCAAGGTTTTCATGTTACAGGTTGACATTGATCCTCATGCTAGGAACTGAACCAATATGGATTGTTACACTAGGCATCAGATGGGCACCTCATGGACAAATGGAAAGGCCTAGCTCAACAGGTCCTAAAAAGCAGATGTTGGTCTCCAGAGAACTCATCTTAGATGTGGAGAAGAAAAATCACTGAGAAATGTCAAAGAGGAAAAGCCCTGGTTTTGTTTTCTCGTTATTCTGCTGAGGAGCAGGCAGGGGATTCTTGAACAAACCATCCCTTTTCATCTCTTGGCTTCCACTGAAGGTATGGAGCAAACCAGTTGGATTTTGAGATAGATGGGCAAACAGCAAAGCCCTTTTTTTAGAAATCCAACCATTGCTTTTAGACTTTTCATTGGCTCTGTTGGCTGCCCACTGGCAGCTGATTCATTGACTATCCCTTTTTTGCTGAGTGCAAAATTGATGAAGCACCTGTCTAAGCTGAAAAGCAGGTCCTGAAAGGCATCAGAGCCCCCAGCTCACCCTGAAGGTGCGCAACGGTGGATCCCCCTCCCTGGAAACTGCTTGTTCAGTTAGAGCAATCCACACAGCCAGTGCACCACACCAGTGCAACTGGATTCTGGCACAGAATTGCCTCATATCAATCTGCTGCCACCACTGCAAACATTTTCTGATTTTTAACTAAGGAGATTAATTTACCCTAACTAATTTATCCTGATGTAGGAACTCCACTTAATCTCACTTGCAAAGTGCCCACAGTTTGATGTTGCACCTATGTCACCTGCAGAATCTTTTTTCATCAGTTTTTCATCAGAAAAACGCCACTTTACACAAAACACCATCCGTGGGTGTTACTCAGTTTGCACTCAGTGCCCACAGGCATACATGACACTTTTTGGAACCAGCTTCCCACTTCTACCGTCCCTTAGTCAACCACTCATGGACATCGTTGGAAAGAAATGATGATCACAAGGAAGCAATGGGAAAAAAACACTTAGGAAAGAATCAATTAAAATTTAACCAAGGACTTCAGGATCAGGACTTGTGTAGAGACAAACGGGCTTCCGATAAGAATGTAAATAATTTTATAACAGGTTTTTTTGCTTTGATTTTTAATGCTAGTGGTAGAAAAAGGATGTTGTTTCTGCCAAGATCTCCTCTGCTTTGAGCCCTCAGAAGATTTTTCAGGACTCTCCCCCAGCAGGTCCATGCTGTCAGACTGGTGCCACTGGAAACAATCCTTACGGAGATATCACATTCCTATATCACATTCCCCATGTTTGGAGGTGCCACAGGCAATGTTATCCCACAGGCATGAATTGTGTCAAGCTCGGGGTTTATTCCTTCTTGTGGAAGAGGCTCGGTGGGGTCTCATTGCTGGGTTCAGGCATGACTTGAATCTTTTGATTTTTGAGGGCAGCTTCCCTCATCTTGTAATACATGAACTCATTCTGCTGGAACATACGCAGCTCCATCTCCGTCTGGACACGCATGACCTGAGGGACAAAACATGTTATAAAACCTGTGACACAAGGGATCTCGAAGCAAGTGAATAAAGCACTGCCTAAAAATGGGGACCGTCCTTCAGGAATGTCCTAAGCCATGCAGTGACTGAGGCAATTTAATCTACGTGTCCCACCAGCTGGACCGAAGCTGACTGGACACAGATATCCAGTTACTTCCTCAAACCTGGTTACCTGTGTACTGTGAAGGTGAAGAAGGCATCAGCCCTTCCTGCACCCAGCTCTTCCGCAGGCTGCTGGGAAGCCTCACGCTCCCAAACCTGATGCAGGACCTAGAGGTGATGCCGTGCAGAGCCAGGGAGCGAGTGTGCTTCCCATCCACACCCTGGCCTGACCCTCGGTGTGGCCCATCACCGAGGTGGGAGTCACCTCACGTGGGAGGAGGCAGGAGAGGAGGAGGGAGATGCTCAGCTCCTCTTCGACCACGTCACAGTTGCACCCCCTGCATCCCAGGATTCACTGTGAGCAGAGTCATTCCCAGTGCTGCATTATGGCAGAGGCTCAGAAGGGATTTTAGGAAATCTTTTTACACCTGTCTGTGAGTTTATTCAACCCTTGGTTTAACAGCACAGAGATAAGCATGTGCCATATATCCACTATTTTCCTCCTGAAGTAAGTGGGAAGGGAGATGCAGAAATGGAGGTGCTGGGGTCTCGCCCTCTGCTACATATAGGGAAACAGTCAACAGACAGATTGGCTTTAGGTACTACTAGATACTTATTTTTCTGATGATATAAAATTGCACTAATAAAGGTTATAGCTCTGCTATAATGGGGACTAAGACATCAATACAGGATTTCATTTGGTATTGTGTAATTTTTTTGGCTAATAAAGGAGAATGCTGTAAAGCCAACAGGTCACATCAGGTGAGTTAAAGGCTAAAGAAATTATAGATCCCCAGCTGCAATTGTAAATAGTTCATCACAGCTGAGCAGATGTAATTCCCTGGGATCTGCAGCTCTTGACCCTAAGCTAGGAAATACACCTATGTCACTTGAGGAAAAAATACATTGCAGCTTAGAAGGACTGGGGAGTGGTGAATAAAGAACGGACACCGATAAAGAAAATCAGTTGGTAAACTGGGAACATCCACCATACGTAATTTGATATAGTCAAATTATAATGCCATCCATCCAAGAGCAGACAGATCAGGCTGTTTGAAGAATGGGAGGCTCTGTCCTTGGACACAGCAGTTTCAAAGAAGGTTCCGGGGCTCAGTGGCCATTTTTAATGTATGCCCTGGTGCTGGATAAAATCTATTTTTCAGGGATGAAAATTTCCCATAGGAAGGGACATGCATTTCCCAGCAGACTGTAACATAATCTAGAGAAAACCACAGCACTAGTAAGAAGCAGTCAGTACTTGCTTGATGCTTCTCTCAGTTCTTATGGATGGGTTGTTTCTACAGCTTGAATGTAATTTTGCCCAGACAGGCAGCAGAGACAACACAGGAGATGACACCTACCTCCAGGTCTTTAGTAATTGGGTGGGAAGGTCCATGGGTTACCAGGAGAATAGCATAGGCTTTACAGATCAATCCATGCCCAGCTTCAATGAGACCAGCATGCCAGTGAGTCACTCCTGCCCGCATCACGGCCATCCCCAGCTGTGCGTTGTTGGGATGGTATATTTTCCTGGAAAAACATTGAGTAATGTTAGTTCAGGAAAGATCTGCATTCGCCAATGTTTGTCAGTGTCAAACAGCGACAAACAGTGGCAAAATATGTTTGCCAAAGAGCAGACTGTTTACTCAAGTGAAAAACCTATTGCATTTGGTGCCACTGAAATGTGCAGCCCTGCTTAGAAAGGGGCAGGCATGAGTTACACGAGGACGGGAGTTAAATGAGGTCATGAGTTGTGAAAGAGGATGAACGACCTGCAAACGGGCAAAGTTGGACACCTGGGCTGGAGAATGCCAAGCTGTGTCATTCCAGCATATTTTGGCAAAAACAAAACCCAGATCTGACCCTACAGGCCAGAAGGCACCAACTTAACTTCAGACATTTAATGAAGTGCCTAAATTGATAATGTAACAACCATCAGCTTCTCATTCAAAGTGTGGAGAGAAACGGGCGGTTCCAGAAACTCCAGAAATGTTCACCTCATCACCTGGAGATGCATCCTTGCTTCCAGGGACTGTAAGATCACTCCCCTACCGTCAGTACCCCAGGTGGGCAAGATGAATCCTGGCCTCTACATCCAACTTTAGAAGGACAGGAAGAGTTAGAAGCTGCTTGGATTTATCTGAAAACCTGTCTTCAAAGGCTTAGTTGGCATATTGAATTGGCAGATCTTAAAACAAGGAAGGAAATTACTGCAGTCCTCACTCTGGACTGAAAAACTGAGAAACAGGGAGGGGAAGCAATTTCCTCTGTGTCATTCAATTAGCTCAGTGCCAGGGCTGGGACATGAAGTGGCTTGTCAGGCTTGCAAGCCAGGGAGATGACTCTGTCACCCCTCTGAAAATTAACAAAATATCACAGGCCTTTTGAGGTAGAACTGACCAAAAAGACAAGTAATGTGTATGAGATACTCTCAGCAGGAGGGTGAACAAGATGAAAAAATGGGCTTTTCTCTCTTCTCTATGGTTTCCTTTACTTTCTAATTTTGGGTTTGTTTTTTTTTTTGCTATTTAATACTCATCAGTCCTGTAGTAAAACCTCAGTAATAATAAAGTACATAATTTTTACTGTGAGGTTTGTCCTGGATCTATGTGAACTAAACCTGAATTTCTTTATTATCACTAAGCTTTTACCACAGGACTTGTGCATATTAATTAGCCAAGACAAAAATCCATGTATTATTCAAGAGTGAAGGGATATCTTGAGTGACAGCCATTTGACACAGTTTCTCTTTTCTCTGCAACGTCCCCTTCCCACAGGGTGCAGGGGAACAGACCATGTCCTGCAGTGACAGCCTCTCTGTCCCGCACCCAGGCTCTGTGTCTTGCTACCAGGGCAGCCCTGAGATGCTTCTGAGACAAAACAAAGAGGCTAATGAAAGATGTACCCAAACCATTTGCCAGCTACAGTTTAGTAAATCAAGGTGTTTGGGAGCTCTTGTGCATTTAGGAAGAGGTCCCTCTCTGTCTGGTGATATAATCAGGTCCCAATCTGAATGCCAGCACCGCTGCCCTGATGGGAGCAGACTAAGAAAATTATTCCTAAAACGCACTGTCTAACATTGCTTAACTACAGAGAGCTGCCAAAAATAAGGCACAGACATACAGGTAGCCGTCCACCATCCTCTTGGCATAGTCAGCTGCTTCCTCAAACATCTGGAGGTAGGAAAGCACCTCGGAGGCAATGCTGAGGATCCTCAGGAGGTAGATGTTCGTGTCCCCCAGCACAGGCTCCTGTTTCTTCAGGCACTCACGGCACAGCTTTACAACCTGCGCCCAGGGGAAGCAGGGAGAGGAAGGGAAAGTCAGAGCACCTTTGGCCCTGAAGCTGCCACACCAAAGCCCTGTGGGCTGCATGGTCCATACCAGTCCTAGAAGCCAAGTCAGCCTCCATGAAGGTTGAGGAAGATAAGATATGCTTTTATTTGTTGAAAAACATCAGTCTAGCAAAATGATTGGTGCTCAAATCTTCCTATCCCAGGGTTACATTCATAAAACTGGTGAGGAAAAAGTGATGTCTACTGTTCAGGAGACGAAAGATCCCAGGAGGTTGGGTTTTGTCAGAGACCAAGTGCCTACAGGACTCTTATACCCCAACACCATCCACCCAACCTTCTTCGAGCACTTGATGCAATGAATGCTCTTAATGACCCCATGGGGCTAGGGACACGCAGCTGCACTGTCCCATGCCTGTCTGCTCAGCTGCATCACAGCTGCATCTAGCCCTGACCCAACGTCCAGATCTCTGCTCTGAGGAACTTCTACGTTTTCCCAAAGTAAGTTCAAACCCGGAGGCTGTAGCTCAACCTGGACTGTTTTCCTGAAGCTGTTACACTCTGAAGAGAACTATTAAATATTTCCTGGGTCAGCAAAAGAGGGAGAAAGGAAGAAGTGACTTGAGCTCTCTCACTCTTTGCCCTTTTGGCCTGTGCTCCAAGTGGGACATGGATCTCCCACACCACACACCCACCCTCAGCACCTGACAAATGAGCAACATGCAGGAGCCAGGAGGTGAAGAGGAGACCAACACAGGCAAATGTAGCCCACAGCTTGATGTGGCAAGTCTCCTGACTGTGCTGCCCTCTCCCAAACCCACTGTCCTCCTTTTTATGAGGCTACCTGGTAGACCTGACTCTTTACACTTGCCCTGTAACTCATGTTTTTTGCCCAGGAGGCCCTTGGTTCAATACCTGTGTCAATCAGAGGTGCTGGAAGTCACTTGAATCTTCTTGTATCATCACTACAAAAGAAATCAGTCTGGGATGTTGTCTCAGACATGGTCATGCTTTACAGAGGGCAGAAACCAGTGTCAGCTTTTGCAATCTGAGCTGCCAAGAGGGCAGGAAGCACATGGGGATATTCAGGTTACAGCAGTGGGGCTTTGTTTCATCCTTAAATCATTGACATAGAGAGGGACAAGACCTGCTTTCCTTGGCAGTGCATATATAGCAAGAGGGCAAAAGTACTGGGACTCACTTCGTGGTAAAGTCCCTCCATGCGGGCCTTGTTGATCTTCTCCAGCGTGTCCTTGGAGAACTGGATGACCTCCTTCACCGTCTCTGCAGAGGGCTGGGGACAATGTTAGGAAAACCAGTGAGGAAAATGCACTGCCTGACGCATGCCAAAATACCCCGGTTGAAGGGATGCTTGTTCTGCAGTCTGAGAACCCAAATCAGCTCAGTGAGATGCTTCCCACATCACTTGCTACCTTCCTATCGTTGGCTGGATATCCCAGTGTGCCTCCTCAGACCTGCTTAAGACTGGACTGAAATGGTCCCGCTACCAAACGGAGAGGTGAAGCTCCTGCTGACTTCAGCAAGAGTGTTGCTCATCAGGGTTGCAGCCATGTACATCTGGCATGCATAACTGGGTTCCTCGGCTCTTCCCTCCACTTCTCTCCTCTGGAAAAGGGACAGAACTGACCCTGCAACTGGGAGGTCTCACAAGACGCCAAAGAGGCTGTGAAAGCCACTGGTTGGCATGTATCAGGTGCTCCTAGTGCAGCTGCTTGAGAGAAATCAGGCTCTTGAATGAGAGAGGGGTGGAATAAGGATAGGAAAGATCACTAAATTTTACCCACTCTGAGAAATGCTGTCATTAGGTCCAAACACCATAAGATGGTTGATTTCAGTTGCATCCAGAGAGTGAAATGTGTTTTTCCACACACCTCCAAGTTTGGATTTCGTTGTGTATTTGAAGGCATGATGCACATCTAGGCATACCTGACAAAACACTAACCAGCTCCAAATTAGCTGCCTCCTTTCCCTTCATTTAATGCTGAAATATAACATTATGATATCCAGCACCATCATTCATCTTCTGCTTTTCTGTGCCTTTCAAATTTGCATTTTCAAACTATTCTAGCTATCACAGCCTTCTTTTTCATAAATGGGAAATCTGAAATCAGCCCACAATTGCCTGACTCCAGGAGCTTGCAGGAAGAGCCTGGTCTAGAGACACACGATAGAGCCAGAGCACAGGCATGTGCACAGCAGCCAGGAAGGACCTCTGGGTGCGGATCAAAAGCAGAGACCCAACGTTGCAACGAAGGACACAAAGATTTGGAGTCAGGACCGTGGGACTGTCCTGTTGGTTTTTTTCCCACACCTGGTCAATCAGATTTTTGAGGAATCTGTGAAATTCAGCAAGTTGGGAAAAACTCTTGGAAGTTTAGTATGGAAGGAAAACCAGTAGCTTTTCAGAGCCATATACCCCCCATCTATTTATGGATATGCATGTATGTGTTATGATTTATTATTCTGTATTATTAGACTGAAGCTATCATAACTAATCAGATTTTGGCAGCTGTTTGAGCAGCACACAGGGTATCCTAGTGCGCAGAGCACATTCAAAGGCAATGTTAACGTCAGTGCAAATCACATCGCTATGCTGTCTGAGTAAAGACTCCCAGAATAGGTACTTTAAACAGCATTTCCACACTTAGTCTAATAAAATTCCTCTCTTGCATTTACTAGACTCCTAAGCCTGTTGCCATTATAAACAATGGGAACTTTGCTACTATTTGGAAGGGGTGAAGGACTGGAGGTTGGAGCGGCTGTTGAGGATGTAAGCTGTCAATCTCCATATATTCATAGCGCTTTTTCCACACAGCTGTGAGTGTTGCTGCTCTCAGGCAAGTGAGCCTGAATTCAGAAAATGTGATACAGCCGGTGGTGAGCAGACGTGCTCTGTGGGTGAGATCAGTCTGGATACTTATTGTCTGTGGATGGAGAGTATTTTTAAAAGCTGAAATAATGCACCTTGCATAGTTACAGGCTTTTTCTATACAAGCACTTCAGATTGTGGAGGACATTTACCCAAAAGTGCACGTCTTCCCACTGCGTGCTGCAGAGCACCTCTAATGCTCGTGAAAAGGGGATGGCGCATCTCACTGCTCAGTCAAGGCTTGATAGTAGGTGTTGAATGAGAGCTGAGATTTTTTTATGCCATCCACTGAAGGAGGTGTTCAAAAATATTTCTACAGAAAGTCAGATGAAAATGCTTCTGCATCAGAGGACTGAGCTCTGGGACAGCTTTACATTAGAAGTGAGGAGTTCCAGTAGTCAGGATTAGCTTTAAAATGAAGCTTGATAATTTAGTAATGGGATTATATAGCAGGGTCTTTTGCACTAGTGGGGAACCCAACAAGCAAAGGGTTTCTTCCAGCCCTGTATCCTACTTCCCATGGGAGCTCCCTGATATCAGTTCAATCCCGTTTCTCCAAACCTTGCTCAAGGAGAGACTTTTGCTCTGCAATAGCTAGCCTTTCCTGACTGCCACCTATATGAAAGAAGAGTCATGGGTCTGAACTTGGCTTTCTGGTAACTGTGCTGAGCTGGAAGCTGAGGGGTTTGTACTCATTCCCAGGAAGGTGCAGCTTCATGGACCTCTCCTGGTGGCAGTGCTGGTCTAAGAGGTCATGGTTCCTCATCCCACCTTTGCTGTTTGGTCCTGCCCCACATCAGCCTCTGAGCTGTACTGTCTGCTTCATTACACAACTGTTCAATAGTGCAGATCAATGACTTGATAATACATTAAAAGGCTCTTATCCTGCCTTGCCTTGCCTTACCCTCCCTTACATGCTTTGTAAAGCTTGCAGGAGTAGAAACCCCCTAAGCTAACACTGCCACAGAGGACAAAAAATATGAGCAATTATATCCTTGGGCAGAGGAATCAAGAAGAAACTCTTAGAGCTAGCAGCATGCTCATAAACTGGAGCCGCTGGCCAAGCAACACATCTCACTGCCAACAGCAAGACACAGCCTTACACCCTCCTACTCGATGACTTGTGAGACCTCCAAGGAAAACACAGATTACTTAAAAATGAACAGTGAAACATGTTAATTCTTCACAGTCAGTCTGCCCACAACCATGCACAAATGTCAAGCGATGGTACAAACTCCCTGTGACAGGCCTTTGCAAGGCGGGACTGGAAGTTCAGGCTTCCCACCTTCCTGGAGCCAATGTGACGGCACACATTTTACAAACCATACAGCTTCAGCAGCGCTGATTAGTCCTGTCACCACGAATCACCTGCAACACATTTTCCTTTCTGCTGTATAAACTTTGATTCCCTTTCAGTTCCTCAAAAAAACCCCACAATCTAAATGCCAGCATTTTTCTCAGCTCTAGAACTAATTTTCCAATTTTTTATTATTCTGCCTGTTGATGGACTTTTAGGTTAAAGGGAACTTTTGTGAGCTTTATAAAATTAAAAACTGCACATATGTTGCATAACAGGGGTTAAACTGGCCTTGCATGGTAGGCTTGAACTGGTGTTGTGCTCAGTCAAGGTTCAGTTTTGTTCTCATTTTTTACATCGGCACTAGTCAGGCTTCTGTCAAAATCTGACTCTGTTGCTATTGTGAGTGTCCCTGGGCTGAGGAGCCGCGGTCACAGAGACACACAGATGCCTTTGGTGGAGGAGACGCAGCCGCCTCTTGGTTTGGACACAGCAGGGCAAACCATACCTTGCCTTCCCCCTCCTTCGCCGCCAGCATCAGGTTGTCCTTGATCTGTTTCTTGCAGTGCTCGCAGGTGCAGTCGAAGTAATACTGCTTCTTCAGCTGCTTCCGCCGCTCCTCGCTCACATTGAGGAAATCCACGTAGGAAACCGTCAGCTCGTCCCCTGGTGAAATCTTGCTCAGTGCCCGCAGCTCAATCCTGAGTGCAAAGGAGACAAGATGTGGACTTGGAAAAGCAGCAGAAGCAAAGGTGCAGCCACAGAGCCGTCAGGGAAAAATCCTGCAACCTGCCCCTGCCTTGCAAAAGTGAGCCCTTGCCCTAAGGTACTGCTTTAGCTCTTCAGGGAGACAATGCAGAGATGGGCAGCAGTCTGGTTAACTGAATACAGAGTAAAAACACGGGCACACCAGTTTTTCCTGCCCCTCTGCAAGTCCCTGGCAGGGATACGTAAGGGTCTGAGCTATGAAGAGATATCAGCTCCCCCGGTGGGGACTGAACCTAGACATAAACTTTCATTATGTTTCAGGAGATCTCACCAGAAGAAAACCCTGAGATCAGAAATACCCAACAAGCCTTGCAAAATGCTGAGTTCGGACTTCGGGTCTTTTTTTAAGTACTGCTTTGCATGCTACCTGCATATCCCTGGCTAGACTCCCAGATCCTGAGCTGTGCTGCTTTCAGTATCGTTTTCACTCTGAAAAGTTAAGACAAATTCCCTCTGGGTGCTGGGTAAGAGATGCCCTCACCCTGTTCATGCATCTCTACATAAAGGCTTAGAAACAATTGCCTGGAAATAGTCTATTTTTTATATAGCCCATTTGATCTGATATTGCTAATATTAAACACAAGGAAATCGCCAGTCCCTGTTACTAAACCAAAATCCACAGCAAAGCATTAATGACAGGCTTTTGGAAAGCCAGATCTTTGCACCTGCCTTTCTCTCATGTCTTTCCCTGCAAAAGGTCTTAAATAATGTAGACATTCAAAACTATTCCCTTGCTGTTTCACTCTACAAGCTAAATCTCCCACTTACTCTGGGCCATCTCTCAGTCAGGGGGGCTGGACAGTCACAAGAATCCGGACAGAGTGGGAAAAACCTCCATCAAATACCAAATGCAAGGTGGTGCTTCTGTACCCATCTACTCCCCCATCCACCAGTGACTCTACCCATGGTTAGAAATAATTCACTTGAGACTGGTGACCTTGGGCTCTCTGCTCAGGCCAGTTTGTTAAACATATTTTTGCAGCTAGGCATACTTACGTGTTATTAAAATGACGCCAGTCCCATGGTCTGAGCTCCCACCCTGCCGTCGCACTACAGTGTGGTACATCAGTCCTGGGACTCCCTCACCACGGGCAGCCTTGATCATCCTCGTGATGAGCTCAACGGCATGTTTGATGTACACACGTGTACAGGACAGACCTGGGGGGGACCTGCTGGCTCCCACCTGGACACGAGGGGCTCTAGATGGGACCCAATGAAGGTCTCACCAAAGGTGCATTAAAAGTCTGCTGGCTCCCATCTGAACACGAGGGGCTTTAGATGGGACTCTATGAAGGTGCACCAGGTGCATTAGAAGTAAGTCTTTTGGTGAGGTCATGACTTTTTTCTGACATGACTTTTTCTGTGTGATCATATTTCTGCAAAAATTCCCTTGTAATTCCCTTGTAATTCCCATTACAAGTTCTCAGCATCAAGGGCGTAGCTCTGAGCCTTTCAGCTGTGCTAAAGCTGCTGTGAAAACTGCTCCCCAAGGCTGGTCTTGATCTTCTCCGGGTGTTAGATCATATCAACAGCATATTTCATACAAAATTTATCACTAAACATGCCATCGTCACGAAATGCAGCTATTAGTTATGTCACAACCATGGGAAAATGCCAGCCAGAGAAAGGTGCAACCTGCTACTCCAGGAGAAAGCGCATGAAAAAGAGCAATTCCCACCAGAAAGGTTTACACATATAAACATTCCTGTTCAGACTTAATGGGATCCTCATTAAAGTGAGTCATGCAACCAGAGAAGCAAAATCAAGCCTCTGACTTTTATGATGCCCCTGATAGCCTAAGCACCATAGGTATATTTTAAGCAGCCATCCCTTGTGTGGAGGGGATTGATAGCATTTGGGATAAGCCTGGAAACACATGGCATATTTTAAATGCTATAGTTAAAGAGACACTGTCAGCTGAGAGCACCCCACTGAGCTTGTCCTGTGCTCTTCCCCCAGCATCTGCCCCAAGCACCAAGGACCTTGAAAGACATATGCACAGGCACAGGGAGTGCCCGATAGCTCAAAACTCAAATTGCCCCAAAATAGCACCTCTAAGCAGAAGTGAAACTCATTTGCCCATTTTTATGGTCCTATCTATAATGCACCGAGTAAGCGTCAATGGTGAAGAAGAGCGCTTCAAAAGTATTTCACGTCTTATTTGAAGAAATTGTATGTTTGCTTGAAATTAAACTTGAAAGACAACAGTGTCCCTTTAACAGAACTGACTATAATATACCAAGCACAGTGAGCTAAGCAGAGGACTTTTCATTTTTTTGCACACATTTTAGTGATTTCTTTAGTTTGGATCAGGTAACAGTGGCATCATTAAAAGGTAAAACATTAATCGGGTATTATGGTAAAAAAGGATGAAACCTACATCTCACGGTATTGCTACTGTAGTCAACGCATTCAACGGGCACTGTTTGTTGCAGAAGAAATGTGGACTATTTAGTATGTCAGTAATGCAATCATTTCTCATCTCCTAATACGCAAGGTTTTATTTTGGGCTGTACAAGATTAGCGAGACCTTGTTCTGACTTTCATGCTCTTGCCGTAGTCAGGGGAGGAGAAATGAGAAGTGGAGAGGGGAAATACTGACAGGGAGGAAAGGAGAGGGTGGGAAGGCAAGGAGGGAATTTTCTGAGGGGGAGACAGTCACAATATTACCACTATCATTTTAATTTACTACAAAATGCAGAGTTAAGTGAGGTTTGGGTTTAGTGGGGCTTTACACGGGGGAGGATTTCAGAAAACAGGGAAAGTGAAATTTTCTGCAAACACAGAAGGAGCCCCTCGGGGCTGTTTGCAGCTTTTCCATTAAACATGGGGCATGAGGGGTACAGGGCAAGGGGAAGGACGATGCTTTCAAGACCGACCCACCTCATCTGTGTGTGGAACATTGATCTTACAGCCTCATGACTGAAAGACAAAACAAACATCTGAAGTTTACACAGGTACAAGTACAACGAAAAAAAAATGGGTACACGGTGTAGAGCATCAGGACATCGTCCTGATGGGGGACAAGGGGGTTCCCAGCGCCTGGCTCATGTCTCACTGCATGTAGAGCTTCACTTTTGCTATGCAGCTGCCATAACTGAACCACCCATCGCTGGGTCCCAGTGGATTTTGGGGAGAGCTGTCCTGGCACTGTGATTTTAGGAGTGGTCTTGGCCAGGAGATGAGCAAAACCTGCTTCTGACGTTTGGCAGGAGCATTAGGGTTAGTTATCCTGCACCGAAATGTCTCCAACCAACATCAGTAGCCATGTTCTCTAAAACATAGCTTGAAATGGAAATCAGACTGGGATATCAGCAACAAGGACTGTGCTCTGTGTGATGAGTTTAGTGGGTCCTCAAGTCTGGTATTGTGCCCTGAGCACTGACAGAGAGCTCAGTTCCCACAACAGGGGCTTATCACCAGGTTTCCGCAGAAAGACAAGAAACCTTCATAATTTACCTGGCCAATTGTAAAACATAACTAGATTGTCAAGGTTTAAAGTCAGTAATAAGATACATGTGGGAACTTTGACAAGCTGCCAGGCAAACAAAATGCCATTCCTCTACTTACCACACAGAAACTCAGACTTCGGGGTTGCTATGACTGCTAGTTACCTCCTCCACTTCCCAGGCTGGTGGGAGAGGCTCTCCATCATCCCACTATGGATCTGATCCAGGGCAACTGGATATCAGAGCACAGACTCCAATCTGACTTTGGATCAGACCCTATTTCCCACCAAGGCAACCATCCTAATGCAGTTTCATTTTCTCTTTGCTCGTTTACCAGCTGCTTGATAAACACTGGCATAGTTTTATCAGGTAAAACCAGCAGCGAGAACTGGAGTGCACAAGCAATGTGTTAGTTAAAGAAGGGGAGGCTGGGGGGTTAACTTACAGCACTAAAGTTTGGTGAACATGGGAAGTTATAAAATCTTAAGACCGACCGGAAAATTTGGATGAAATATTGCAGCTGTGCAGTTTTTGGCAAGCAGTTTCCCACAGTTAATGTCTTGCACACAATGCAGCTTGCTGGATCAGTGGCAGTTTATACCTGTTCTGGTCTGGGAGGAGGCTGGGGAGAGCAGAGTATCCCTCCCGTGGGCTGCCCTGAGCTCTGAGAGCCACAGCCTCCACTCCCAGCTCTGCTGAAACGTCCCTGCATTTCCCACTTCATCTCTTTCTATCTCACATGTCCCGCAGAAGTTTTCTTACAGCACTTGGGTGGGAATGGGGAATGCACAGCGGCTTAGGGCATCCTGCACTCGCACGTGACTCGGTTTGCAGATAACAGTCACAATTGTCATTAAGATCCCATTGCTAAAGAGTTAATCAGTGATTAATAGAGATGGTACACTCTCACAAAGATGAGGGTTGTGTTAGGAATGGTTATAAACACATCAGCAGATACTGATACACAGCTGATTGCAAGCTTCAGTTATGAAAAACTCTTGGACTATGGACTTGGTATAATCTTTAATAATTTATTAACCATAATTGTTCCTTAACTCTTTATAAATAAAGCCTCAATATAAGGGGTGATCTAGGCAGCTACTTAGTACTTCATCTGCCTATTTTGAGTCTTGTTTCAAAACTCACAGAAATCAGGGAAAAAATCTTTGCTGGTTCACTGGATTTGGGGTAAAATCTTGTGTATTTGTTTAGTGCATCAGACAATATTTTTTAAAATAAAAATAATGAGAGAGAAAACAGCTCCTCTTTAGAAAGAAAATCCTGGGTTTTTTTGTTTCTGAGCTAGAGAAGGAAACGAGAATGAATAGATTTTCTGGGGCAGGGATCTGACACTGTGGGGTTAGCAGAATCTGCTGAGTTGCCTGTCAGGATACATCCCTGCTGTGCTCAAGGAAAGAAATATCCACTCACTTGCCATTGTTGAAGATGACGGTACAGTTGGGCCAGCAGTCATGGTTGGCCTGGCAGAGGTTGGGGAAGACTCCCACACCAACAGCCTGCAGTCCTCTTTGGTCACTGAGGGTAAAGCCATTGCAGTTGATCTAGTCCCAAAACATAGGCAGGAAGAAGCATTAAAGGAGAAAAAGCTGAACTCAGGTGCTTTCAGGATTTCTCAGTTCCCGCTGATGCTTTAGAAGAGGTTTATCTCCAGCATCCCATCTCCAAACTTTAAGGAGAAAGGAGGAGTGCCTACAAGATTATTGCAGAAAGTAATCGTAGAAACATCTTTAGTTGGGATAAAACATCAGAAGAGAAGCAATGCAGGACTCATGCAGATGGAGCAACTCAGAGCAAAGCTGAGTAAATGTTGCAGAATATTTGCTGTTAATATTCATTTGGGATGTCTGAGATAAATTTGGTTTGACCATGCATTGGTTTCCTTACATTCATTTCCTGCAAATAATTCAGAAAAAGGTCAGAGGAAAATGAATTTGAGGCAATTCAGGAGAGCCTAGACAGAAAGCAAAGTTCACGCTTATTAAAACAGGTATCAGTTAGAAATTAACCTTGAGAGATGCATTCAACCTGGTCATGTTTGCTGGATGACCCACGGAGCTTATAAAAACCAATTACTACTGTTTGTTATGAGTCCCAAACAATTTTCCGAATGACTACTTTTGGGTGACATATATGCCAAGAATAAATTATTATACTTTCCTATATGGTACATTATTATCACATACGAATGGAACAGTTTTTAGTCACAAACATAAACAAAGGAAATATTTGCAAAGAGAAAATGTGATCGGATGTACCAAAGGAAATAATTAACTCATCTGCTAATTGTTTTACTCTGTTAATAGTTTGATCTCCTCTCTTAACTGATTCTGTACTTTTATCTGTACTTCCTTACTTCTGCATGGGCAAGTTATGTCGGTCACTAGTACATAGGTCTCCCTGTGCCCAGTGGACTGGATTTTCTTTGCGGGGTGGGTACGAAAGGATGCTGTGTCCTCTCCCTGTGCTAGGGCTGGCAAAGCCAACTTCTCCACCACACCAGCCATCAGCAGAGGTGCGAGCAGAGCGTGCGTCTCAGCTCAGCTCACCCTGGCCCCTCGGGCAGTGTTATTAGCTGAGGGGTTAGTGCAGCCCGGGATACACCGACTTGCACCCGGTGTGGGCAGAGCAGCTCAGCCTGAACTGGCTTCTCAGAATTTCCCCCTCTGCTACGCTGAGAACAAAAATTTGTAGTTAACAAGTTAGTAATGGATATTATTAAATATATGTAGTATACTTTACCTATTTTTATTATATATATACAAAAATATATATTTATAATGTACATGTAAAAATCTAATGCACACAATATATAATAGACATTAATGTACATATGAAAACAGATCTGCCATATTCAAATATATTCTAAGTATATTTACTAAAAATATATTTAAATAGATTTTCTCAGCTCTCCCAGGTGCAGAGAGATGCCCAGTGGGACTTGTGATGACAACGCAGCACCTGCGGTTGAGCGAGCCACTTGCCTGCATGCCTAGACAGACAAAAGGTTTCAGACCTTGCCCTTGTCATGCCTCAGTTTCCCAGTGTCGGTGCAGAAGCGATGCAGATGGGGAATGCAGCAGTATTCAAACCGCCTGCAGCAAATGCCGGTTTTGGCTATCCCAACTGCTACGGCCTCTTAAGGGCAAGAGAGGGATGAACTCAGGCTTCCTCAACTCAGGCCAGTTGGAGACTTTCTCTGGGGAGCGGGCACTAAAAGCAGCCCCCTGTTTGCTCTCCCACCGCTCTGACGTACCACTCCGAATATGTGGGAGATGTACTGCATGCCGAACTGCTGGCTCTGGGGCGGCCAAAACTCAAGGAAGCTCTCCACGTCAGCACGGAGCTCCTTCTTCTCCTCCTCGCCAAAGCTGTCCACATGGTTCTGCAGGTCATCGATGGAGACCAGGCAGCCCTCTGCCAGCCCGCTGCCTTCCCTCTCTATCTTCCACATGATGCGGGCAGCCAGCCTGGCCAGGAGAGAGCCCCAGGCGTTAGCACCACCACCCAGTGCAAGGATAAGGACTGAAGGGCCATCAAAATTCATTTCATGGATAGGAAATTATGTGTAGACAGACCAAGACAGGCTCAGCATCAGATGGCTGATGGCTGGTCACCATCCATGGGCTTTTGAAGGAAAGGGAGACAGATGCAGGGTTTTGCCCCGGCATCTATGTTCTCATCTGGAGAAGTGCTACAGACCTCCAGGTCCCCAGCCCTTCATAACAGTTCTCATTTTCTTGGGGATCCCTCTCACTTTCTTATGACAGAGCCAGGATGTGAATCCAAATCAATGTAGCCCATAGACAAATTGGGGAAGAGCCCATCTCCTCTTCCACTTTTCCACCTGCTCCCTACTTTCCCACACCTCCTAAACCACCCCAGGAGGGTTTGCCTCACCACGTTCAGCTGCAGTAGAGTTTTTGGGGCCCAGCACCAAAAAAAAAAAAGCAGGAGCACAACCCCCTCGCAGCCGGGATGCTCCTCCAGGTCCCAATCCTATCAGCTCATGCATGCTCCTGGCCTTTCCCAAACCAGCTCCCACCTCCACCCTGTCCAAATCAGGCCACCCAGCTCTTCCTCACCACCCTCTGGAGGGAAGCCCTCTGCTCTCCCACCATCCCCAGGCTGCTGGCTCAGCCCCTGGGGCCAGCTCTCACCGGATGTTTTCGGTGGGTGCCTTGCCGTGCTTCTTGATGGCGGAGCACTCATTTTTGTGGTTCAGCCAAGCTGCTCGCTGGCAGGTCCGGTCGCAGTAGTAGGCGAACTTGCACTGGCCACAGCGGTGGAGCCTCTCCTGCCGTTTGAAGCAGGTGTGACAGACGACGTGCGTCAGGCTGGAAGGACAGAAGGACCCATTGGCTTGTACCTCAGTGAAGGGCCAGCTCCACCCAGCAAGGGTCCTGCCAGCTTTACGTCCCTGGGCCCCCACACCCGCTGAGGATGGACCCCCCTGAGATTTTTTGGGAGGACAGAGAAACATCCCACCCAGCTTAATCCTTGTGCGCTTGCCCAGTGCTGTTGCTTTTCTGTTTGGCTGTGCCAAAGAGACAGATATTTTGTTTAAAGGAGGACAGCAATAAAGCATTCCCCAGCTCTCAGCCCTCTTGTCTGCAGCTCATCTGCTCCTCGTCAGCACTGCCGCTGTTAACAGGATTTTCAGTCTGTTTTCATTTTCTGTCTGGCCCATGCTGAAGCACCAGCCACCCGTTTGCTGAGCAGAAAGCAGATGCCTAATGAGTCTATAGCTCAGGCAAGCACGAAGAAGAATATGAAGGCAAAGAGCCAGTCTGAGAGCTTCACCTGCCTGCAAAGCCTCTGAATTCAGCTGAAGTGAAACCCCTCCTGAGCACTACGGCTTTCCTGGGCCTTGCATGGGCCAGGTCACAAAATGGAGCAGCAGCCACCATCATGCCCAAGAGACTTAGGAAAACATTGGGTGAGAGGGACCAAACGGGAGCATGGCTCTGAGCCGTCCTAACTGCTCTCCTAAGCTTTCCTCAGGCACAGGCATGCTGTGGGGATACAAATACACATCAGAAATGCTCTGCTAGTGAGCAGACCAGAGGTGTATCACGATGAAGAAGACTGAAAGATTGAAGTGGTTGCATAGGGAAACCCTGTGTTTGTGCTGCTTGAAACCAAGATATGTTTCCATGGATTAAAAAGCAGCTTTGCTTGTCGCTTCTTTTTGCCACTGGGCCAAAGGTGTAGCTCTACTAGAGGCATTGCACTGGGCAATTGTGGCACTGTGTTGGAAATGACATGAGGAAACCAAGAAAACAGCCTCCTTCAAGTTAGATCTTCTCACCACAGAGTGGTTTATGTCTTCTCCTTCCTTCAGTCGCAGTACATGTCTCCTGGCTGTCTACCATCAGGAGACAGCAGCACGGAGGTCCAGGCTGGATGGGTTTGGGGCTCTCCTGGTCCCAGTGACTCGAGACAGATGCTTAATGTGGATTAGTGAAGGTCTGAGGGACCAGGGCAGGATCCCGGCTGTTCAGCAGACCCCCAAGCACAAATGCCAAGGCACAAATGGATTTTCAGCTGCCCAAGGATGGACAAGGAACACCAAACAGCTGAAGACAGAGGAAACACGAACTCTCGAGCTCGCAGGAGTACTGGCTGGGGTAGGACATGGGGTGGGCTGGCTGTAATGCCAAGCTTGGAGAGCAGTACTTGCATTTATGACCACCCTAAGATTTGATTAATAAATCCAGGGGATTTTTCATCTTCACGAGTCTGCTATGTTGCTGAGCTGAGGCCGTCAATGATTTAGTGCTGGTCAGTGGCCCAGAACATGCCACCCATGGGGGTGTTGTTAAACATGACAGGTAACGAGCACAGTGCCTGATGTGAGGATGTGCTCTGCTATCAGGGCATGAAGTTTAGTCCGCCGTCAATTTTAGCACTGTGCTCTTTAGGCCACTTAAAGCCTTCCTGCAGATGGGCTAGAGATGCAGATTTCTCCTCCAAATCCAAAAGCCTGACGTGTCTTTCTCTGGTGCCAACAGCGGTAAGTGCTGCTCACCAGCTATTCCTGCTCCTGGCTCTGCAGTTTAACTAGTTGAGAGGTTACTGTGAGTTAGATGGTCATGGGATAACTCAGAAACCCTTTCAAAAGGAGCAGGTTGCTTCTTTGTGGGGTTCAAAACAGGATTTCCAAGAAGCATCCTACAATTCTATATATGCAACTATAACCAAGGCTGGGGGAGGAATGTATCAGAGGATACTGGTGAGGAATTCTAACCTCATGTCCTCCCTCCAAGAGTGTCCAGGGTCCCAGACCAAGTGTGCTTCCCCTGCCCCCGACCTTTATCTCCCGTAACCCTGCTCAGGTGATAACCACCAGTGGTGGTCATAATGGATGCATCTGGTCGTGATGGCTGGATGTGCTCAAAGTGGATTCAGGAGACAGATAACAACAGAATAGCCTAGGGCTATTGTGCAATGCACCCAACTAAGAAACTAAAATCTGTGGTCGGCGTGCAAATATGACTATAAGTCAACCATCTTACCCCCATAAATAGTGAGCAGCCCAAGAGTGCTTGGAGCTCTCCTGCACGGCAGCGGGCTGCACGCCAGGATCTCCCCTTGAGCAGGGACACCTCTCAAGGTTACTCCTCAAGGTTGAGAGATTCCTTGCCGCAACAGATCCTTGGTAAGTGACTAATAGCATGCTAAACTTTGAAATCTTATCTAAGTGATATAAAGGATTGATCGCGCATATATAATCCTTTAGACATAAGCCATTGACCAAGTCTGGGACTAGGATTGGATCTAGCCACACCTAGACTACTCTCGGAGGAGTTTAGAAAGCAAGGGGATCCTTTTCCGAACCTCATGACACAACGGGAGGATCCTTTTCTGAACCTCATGACAGTTTTGTCTGACCCTATCCTCTATGCAGTAAATAATCAAGTCTACCTCGCCATCGAATCTTGTTAAACCACTGTTGCATTGAACTTTAACTCACTGTTTTATATCAATAAAGTATATTTTTGCTTCTTTCTTACAAGTGAAATGCACTCTCACTCCATTTGCAACACTCCCCCATGTTCCCCTTTCACACATCCAGCTGCTTGCTCCAGGGTCTTGCTTCATTGGGAAGGAGGGGGAGACACTTTTGTCTCCTGCCCAAACAACTTTGGGACTTTCCCCTTACTGCTACAGAAGGATTTTCACTGCCTGATTTGGTGCCCCCAGCTGCCTGCTTCTCCAGGCAACTGCCCACTTCATCTCTGCCTCCAGCCAGGCTCGACAGTACGGGAAAATTTAAATTCCCATCACTTAGACACTGCTGGCCCCAGGAAGGAGGTTCTCCTTGCAAAAAACTCACTGACCACAGAGGCTTCATTACCAAGGACACATTATCATCATCCACAGCCCGTGGTGGGGAAACTGAGGCACAAGGATAGAAAAAATGTATTGATGATCACACGAAGAGTCTGTGCCACAGCAGGAATCAGACCCACAGCCCCAGAGTCCCCAGCCCCAAGACTGTCCTGCCTCTCCACTATACAGACATATGTATGCATATTTATATCTATCACACTACACTTAAAAGGCACTTTCATTCCTCTGGCACTATTGCATGAGCTGCTGACACAATCCACCCTGCGCATTGGCTCTTGCAGGATGAAAAGGTCCATTGATTTAAAGCAGAGGGCCATTGATTTAAAGCAGAATGACCTGCAGCAGAAAAAACCACGTGCAAAAATGAGGTTTGGAAAAATGACAGTAAGCAGTGCCCACACACAGGAGGGAGCCTGATGCAAGGTAAGCACCCAGGATGGGGCAGGGGAGACCACGTGTCCAGGAAGGGGGATGCAGCCAAACTCCATTAAGTCAAATGAAAGAGCTGGGAGCTGGTGAGAAATGCGAGGCTGTGCTCTGTCAGCTGTCAAGTCAGAGGGGCAGAGAGGTGCAAGAGAGATTACACTCCTTATAAGGCAAAGGAGAGCCAGAGAGCTGATAAAACCCGTGTGGTTACGTTGTGCCGGGAAGGATGGGGAGATATCTCGCGCAGGGAATGGGGCTCCTTCTTGCCGCCTGCGTGCTTTGAGGGCAGTCAGAAAGTGAAAAGGCAGTTAAAGACGTTTCCCTGTAAAGAGGAATGACAGGTCAGAGGGGAATACAGTGCAGCAAAACCCAAGTCCTCAAACAGGGGCTTGTCTGCCCCCAGCTCTCTCTCTGAGAACAGAAAAATACTGAAATGTTGGCTTTGCATTTTGCTGTTTATTGCATAAGGCGTCCAGAGTTTCCAAAGCAAACCCAGCTGATGGAACTTACCACCAGCCCTGGAAAGCCCTCATTTCTGAGGAGATGCAGAAATGCACAAAAAAAAGTTATACGAGACTTCCCAAGGAAGCGAAAGAACAGTTCACGTGGTACTGAAACTGCAGACACAATTACTCATAGGTAATCTGACTGGCAGGTATAAGAAATACCACATCTCTCACAAAACCCTCACAGGATCCTTCATGCTCAGAAATGGTTTAAAAGAAGACTGGATTTATCGATAATGTGCATTACCAGGACTCCAGAGGCCTGGACTCAACTCTTGGCGCAGTAATTAAATCAGGAGACACAGGTATTGAGATCTATTGCCTAAATCTTCAACAGACATTGCTCAAGCACTGCCTGACTCTGCAAGCACCTAAATCCCCCAGGTGCCCCTAGGCAGTCATGCAAACTCCTGCTGTCTCAGAGGAGCTCAGAGCCAAACACCCTGAAAGTGGGGCTCTCCCTTGGCCCCAGGGCTGGACCTTATGACAGGCTCTGATACCATCTGTCCTAGAGGTAGACAACACCAAGGACACCAAAGGCTTGCAGTGGTCCACAGTCTCCCCTGTCATCCCCTCTGCAATGGTTAAGGTCCCCCAAGGACAGGGAGAGCAGCAGGTTAAACCCAAGTCTCTCAGGCTGTGGAAACCACTGATCTATAAAGCCTTCTCTATCTGGCCTAGAAACTGTTTAACACAACCCAAAGTGGCTCCAGGTGGCCCGGATGGAGCTTACTCTCCCTGTAAAGAGAGCAGCCCATGCCCATGTGGTCAGGATGCTGCATGGCCAGGCAGCACTGAAGGTTTCTGGAGAGATGAGAGGTACCTATGCAGGAGCCCTGGAGGTTTGAACCCTTAGAGACTTGGTGCTCGGCTTCCCTTGCTTTAACACAGGGACAATACAACTGCTTTCTGCTGCGTCTATGTACACCATGGCCTCTGGGGTGATCTCTGGCCATTCATTCACTGCCATCTTCCACACATAGTGAGAACTTCTTTTTTTCACCCTGCCCAAAAGCAGGTTCTTCATTAGCACAGTGATTTCTCCAGCCCATCCAAGCCTTGCCAGGTCAGGGATTTAGGACTGACTTGGAGGGCAGGTGCCACTGACTGACTCACTAAATGACTTTCTGGGGAGTCTCAGGTTTCCTTGGCCACTCATCCAAGCATCAGCCGAGCTCAGCCCTCAGGGGTTCATGAGCTCTGATGTTACGTAGATGAGACGCACAACTGCTACTAATCCTGGACGTAGCTACAGTCACAAAAGCAATGATTCAATGTGCCAGCCAACAAATGCAAGAGGTGACAGAGCACTGTCAGCTAAACCGTGGCTCCTGCAAGCATGGCTCTCAGTGAAAGCAGAAGAAACAAATAGCTCTTGTGACTGCTTGGATTGGATTCAGATGGATTAAGATCTGTTGGACCTGCCAGGACAGAGGGCTGAGCACTGCCACAGGAAATATATTAACCTCATCTCTGAGACATGCACAACCTAAACATCTGCGAACCATTTCCTATCCAGCACCCACAGCACCTCATTCACTGATCTGGAAAAGCAAGATGAGATGGCTGTGGTGCAAAGGAATAAAAGGAGGATTTCATTGAATAGCTAATGGACATGGTGAGAAGCTCACAAACTATTTAATATGAGTTTATGCTATTCTGTACATGACAGATGACACACACAGACAACCTAACTTACACCTAAGTCCACCTGCTTCATGTTTATTATTGGCTGGCTAGGCATCTCTCTCCTCAAGGTCCTACAGAGGACGGCATAAGAATAGCCTAAGATCTAGGCAAAGTCCACTTGGCTTTCAAAGGAGGCTGTAACACTTCATTAAACACAACAGCCTAAGAAAATGCACCTGCTCTTTCAGCATTGAAAGGAAAAGGGAGGTATTCAATAGCTGACTTCTACTGAAGATGCCTTATAATGGTGAATTATTAGCACAAGAACAGTTCTGCTCCTTTAAAAAAGGGGGTTGGAACTTAGTACTTTTATCTTTACAATGTCAGGGCTGACACATCCTAGTTTGTTTGATTTGAGCGGAAGATTTATTTTAGATCAATTTTAGACTATTTTACTTTTAGTCTTTCATTCCAAGCTTTCTCAGCCTCTTTTTAGAGAGATGTGGGTGTGGTTTCCTTTAAAAAAGCTAGGTTTTATTTAAGCTTTTGAACAAATGAGATAATAATAAAAAAATCAAACCCCAGAAAATTTTAAACAATGTGAATATGATCACATTAGCTCTCAGTTTTTATTGGTATCAGCTCAAAGAATTTGCTTCCATAATCTTTTCAGTCATGCTGTTATGGAAAATTTTGCATTTCTTATATCCCTAGGTCATCCCAGCTACAATAATGGAGCTCCCCACATTTCCCTTGGAAAATGTTTTGGGCTGGCTTCATACATCAAAAAGGAGTTCAAAAATTGCATGATCTCAGGTTTTTGGCAATTTGCAGATCACTCGTCAAGCAGATCTTCAGGTGATCTTGGCTTTCTACCACATGACACTGTTTGCCTTGACTACTGTCTCTCAAACCCCACTGGTTAAAGAGCAAACCTTCTCTTGATGAAGGCTGACAGAGATATATCAGGCATCCCCATGCCTGTAGGAAATGTAAACTCTTACAGGTTCGAGAGCCAAATGACACGGGCACAGGAGAAGGTCACATACTGTACATTGAGCCCAGGCAATGGGAATGCCATCGTCCTGAAGGTGGCAGTGAGGAAAGGAGACCGGGGATCTTCCAAGAGAAAGTGAAGAGAGAAGGAAGGATTAAATCCCACATGGAAGCAGAGCGCTAGAGAAAGCTTCAGTGAGAGTTAATGTCAATGGGGAATGCACAGGGGCTTTGCAAATTGAAAAATGACCCCAACAAATGCAAAGAATCCCTTGAGAAGATATTTTTCCAACCTTCTGCATCTATTTTAGGGCAAAGTAGGCCTGACACTGGTGTTTTCTGAGTGCTATTTCAGCTGATAACAGCAAGGCTTATTCAAACACAAATCAGAGAGTGTGTCTGCACTTTATCCAAACAGCAAAATACCAGAGATCACACTGAGATCTGCACCCTCTTTTAATCAGTATTCACTGTCTCTCTAAACAGCCTGCTCTAGTTCAGACAGAAATAATGGGCTTGATGCGGGAGTCAATGCCAGGTAACCACTGTATTAAGCAAAAGGTTATAGAATCATAGAATCACAGAATGGTTTGGGTTGGAAGGGACATTTAAAGGTCATCTAGTCCAACCCCCCTGCAATGAGCAGGGTTAGCCTTGTGAGTCATACCTTGGCCTTAAAATCTAAGAAACTATGAGCTGGCTGATGTCTATAGGAACCTTCTTTAGCTTCACGTTGAGTTTTATGTACTTCTGGACTAAAAGTCTCTGGCACCAGCTAAGAAACTGCTGCTCAGATGACCATTATTGAAGAGTACAAGCCCTCACCAGCTTTAATGACTTCAGGGACCTTCAGGGGCTTCTAGGGTGGGATGCAGTCTGAAGATTTAGACAGTTAGATGTGCTCATCTGTACCCTCAGTGTCTAAGTAGAGATCCCATCAAAACACTCAGTGGGGTCTGGAAAGCCATTCAGCTCAAAGGCAGGTGTCTGTGTTTGGTGCACATTATAGTGCTCCATTGATTATAACGGGCATTTAGGGCTGGTTTCACTGGCCTGGACATAGGAGCCTAGTGTTATTTTAGGCTCTGCAGGGACACCCATCTGGCCTGAGAGGAGGCCTGATTCTCATAAATCCTGTTTTGTACCTGTCAGCCCTAAGAGGATGTCTCAGACACTCTGGGGCATCTCAAATGACACTAAACACCTACAGCAACTGAATCCTGCCCTTAGCTCTATGCAGACACTTATCATAGACCTTAGTTTTGGGTGTCTTAATTTGCAAGCTGAGTCCCAAAGCATATTGCGGGACAAGCCATCACACCACCCTGTAGGTTGGTCCAGTTAAATTGATGGTCTTACTTGCTCAGATTATGATGGCTGATTATAGAGTTTTTTCAAAGAACACATTTCTCCTTTTCCTAGCAAAATAAAATTCTCAACACCTCCTCAAACTCAGCCTCCTACTGAAAGACAGACATTCATACAGTGCAGTTGGGTGACAGCCCCAGTTCCAAATTACATCAATACACAGAGAAAGGCCTCTGCATCATTTAAACCCAAAGCGTAGTGTATCCACACTTTCTGCTGTAAGCACCTAACACCAGGTGCCAAGATTCGTTGTTCAGGCTCCCTAGACCCCTGTACAGTCAGGTCAAAGAGGTTTGTTCTTCTGATAGTTTCTCAGAGTATGAAAGGTAGGGTTCTGCTATGCAACAGCCCTATGGAGGGGTTTGTCACTTACACACCTGAAATTAAACACCTGTAGCAGATAATGCAAATTTTTTGTTTCATGATTACGTTCTTCACCAGGTCAAATGATGATCAGCTTTTATGGGGCTCCCCCACTTCTGAACAGCAACACCCTCCATCTCTTGACATCTTTGTGCCTGGGCACAAACACAAGCTGCCTTCCATCCTGGAGTACGGCCACACCAAGAAAACTATGTTGTATCTCTGAAGAGCTGCTCCTACTAATCTGAAAAAGAGACCTTCGCTTTGCCTGCTGTGTTCCCACATCACATGTAGTCACACAGAAGACTGCAGCGTGGCCACTGTAGTATGATGAACATCCATACAGAAGTTGGTTTCAACAGCAAAATCAGGGGCAGGATTTCAGGGGCTCAGCATCCACACTGGGACCAGACTTCCCAAAGAACTAAGCACCTCAAAGGGCTGCAAAGTACAGACCAACTTTTCCAAGTACTCTGCACTCTTGTGCTTCTGTGGTGGCCTTTAAACACAAAGAAAGCAGACCTCTGTGGAAAATCTGGTCACCTATTTGGTAGGACCTGAGCTGAAAAATTAAACCTACCAATCACTCATACTGGAATCCCCTTTCCATAGTACACATATACAATGCTTTCAGCAAGAGATGAAGATGCTGAGTGGAAGTAGGAAGATGGATTCCGCACTTTGGGTTTCTCAGTGCAGGGTGAGATCCTTTTTAATAGTGTAGGCTCAACACCATTTCTAGGACCTATAAATTCTTGGTTGTGGGCATGGAAAAACACATGCCTCTTCATCGGACTCTTCATCCATCCAGAGGCAACAGCAGTTCTTTCAGGGCAAAACCAGCCACCACGGCCTAGTGTGGATTTATTCTTGCAGGTCCTTCAAGGATCCAGGCTATCCTTCTTTGATAGCAATCAGTTCAATGGGGGTTATATGTAATTTAATACCCTGGGATAGTGGTAGAAGGTACCTTCAAAACTAAAGCCCTGTGTGTGTGAAAAACATCAGAACAGTTTTCACAAGAAAAATGCATGTTTCCATTAAAGCTCAGGCCCAGGATATTCCCTGCTGAGCACTAACCAACAAGCATTTAGTTGGCACTGCCGGCTCCAGAGATTTTGGTAATGCATTTCATCACTGACGTATATAAAGTGCTTTGGGATGAAATGTGCCATGGGAGGGTAAGAGTCCATTATTATTGCACAGCAGCATGAAGAAGAAGCAGAGAGATAAGAATGACTGAAGCTATCCCCATTCTCTGCAGTCGCAGCGAAGGGATGTGTTTACCTTACCCCCTTGCTGCTCAATGTCTGGATCTGCCCTCTGGGAGCTAGACAAACACAGACTGGGGAGAGAGGGAAGCACATCTCTCCCTAACCAAGGTTTTCTGTTGGAAACCTAAGTCTAAGACAGTCTGCAGTCTGCAAGCCGATGTGGTGATAGTTTCTGCCCTTATCTCACATTACACAAGTGACATTTGAAAATGCAGTGAAGTTGTAGCTCTTGAACACGGGCAGCTCCACTCTACACATGATGCTTGCAACATTTCACATAGAAGAAAAAAAAATTCTCAACCAGCAATCAAAAGGCAAAATATTTTCAATGGTTTAAAGGATAATTAGTGTTTTTAATATGGCATATGGGAGAAATCATTGTTCATAGGCACTTCCAAAGCAAACAGTACCACAGCAAGATTCCAGCTAGTAACACAAGTGAAACTAAAGTACAAGAGCTAGAAGGACATGTCAAGGAGAGATGGTTTTGTCACTAACTACTGTAATTGAACTCAGGGTTAAGAATTCAAGAACTTAACATTTTAAAATAAAAAGTGACATTTTTAATGTCAGCTCTTGCAATGACATATTAAAATACAAACTAAAAAGTGTCATTGCTGCTATTGTAAAGATTCATAAACATGTTCACCCACTGATAGTGTAAGGGCAAGGAAAAAGTGAATGAAAGACAAAAAAACTTATTTCCTGCTCTGTCCATTTAATCCCCAATTCTCTGCTATTGCCAGATCACACAGTAGCATGAATCAGCTTCAGCTACAAGATGACTGGGATTAAAACAGCAGCATGAGCTCTGCTTGTGTCCCAGACTTCACTAGTGGAGTTGATTCAACCAGGGAAAGCTCAGCTAGGCAGAACCACTCACTGGCCTATTTAGTGTGCAGAATATTCACTAAAGTCACTGGCAGTTTGGGGCAAAAAAATCAGTCTCAGGACTCACCATGATGCCCTTGAAGAATGCTCACAAATTTCCTAAGCCCAGAATGAAACCTTCAGCTGGCATCTAGCTCCTCGTTTAAAAAGTTTGGGCCAAATTCTGTTCTCAGTTGGCATATTATAAGTCTGAACAAATTCCATTCATGTCTGAGGCTTTTTTCTAGATTTATCGCATGGGAGATTAACATAGGAATTGGTTCTTTGTGTCGTTTTGCTTTCAGTGTATTTAAGCCAGAATTCCGTTTCTGGCTACATCAGCGTGAACAAAAAATTAAAAACATCTTTTGCAAGAGTGAAAGCAGAAACTTGTCTCCAGTTAAGTTGGCTAGCTATAAATATAAAATCACTTCAACAGAAACAATATCACTCGCAGATCCCCACTAGCTTCTAGTTTGAAGGCAGTGGGTGATGAAGCTGCGTGTACAGCTGGGAGGTGGTACACGTGAGCAGAGCGCAATGTAACTCACTTTTATCACGCACTATACATCGGAGGCTTCAGCAAAGTCAGTCTGAGATTGTTGTACCTGAATTACACTAACTCCTGGCAGTTCACCGGAGCGTAACATGGGTCCGGTTCTGTGAGGCACTGAATACACGCAACTTTCACTGCATTTGATAACAGCTGACGGCACCGAACACCTTGCAAGATCACATCCTGGAAACAGATTGCACCATATTAAAAGTAAAAAAGCTGATCTGAGCCCAGGGAAGGACATTCACTGCAAGCTGTGAATGCATCTGAATGCATTACAGAAGTGCTTCTGACTTCCCTTCGCACCCTTCTCTGATACTGTCCAGGCGCTTTCAAACTTTTACCCTCCCGGCCAGATGAAATTTTGCATTAAGATGACTTTCAGTCTGTGTTTTAGAAGTTCTTTTCTCTTACCTATCAAAAACCACGGCAGCATAGGCTGGCTCTGCAAAGATGACATCCCCAGGCAAGAATTCCTTCTGCGCTTTCAAGCCCCTGCCTTTGCCTTCAGACGTGAACACTTCGACTGACTCCATTCCCCCTCTGGTCATCCCAAGGGACCCCAAGGCTTGGGAGGTGGGTATCTCGGAGCAAGCCAAATCTCCTGCCACTCCTGTCAACTTTGACTTGCCGCAAGACCACGCTTATAAAAGGGCTGGCCTCCCCCCACCCCCGGCCGCACCGTTTCCCATAGGAGGGTGAGGGGGTGGGAGCAGGAGAGGCAGAAGGCGAAGATCCTCCGCACAATATCGCCGACCTATGCAGGGAAGGCACAGGGCTGGGACTTCTGCTTCATTAGGAAACCCCCCTCTGAAAACCACGTTTGGAATTGTTTCTCCCAGCCACAAGCAGTTGTATATGTTACAACTCGGATTAATTTATACTCTCTGATTGGAGAGAGAATGTATTCTTTTTGCAGGGTATTTTTAGCAACCACATGCTTCTGTCTCTCAGGAAGCAACAGCTGAGACAGTGGGACAGGGAGGGCTGGTATACATATTTCTGACCCTTTCCACTGTCATCTGGCTTTTTCCAGAAATTAAACAATGCTGCTTTATTTTTACCCTCTAGGAGATGGATGGCGTGTTTAGAGGCAGGGATAACAGTGAAACATACACCCTGAAATTCTCGGCATCCTGTCGCCACCGGAGCCTGGAAAAGGGGCGTCACTTCCCAAATGCCAGTGGCAGTGGGTGCACGGAGCAGCGTGGAAGGAGCTGGAAGGACAGCAGCAGTTCGGCACGGGCTGCGGAAGCAAAGCAGGACATCTTAGATATTTGCACAATTTTGGACGCGCTAAACCTCTTTGAAACGACACTGCATTTGAGGGCTCTCCCCACCTCCAGTGCTCAGCTGTGGAAGAGATGGGGGAATTTGAGCCACCTGAGTGGAAAAGGAGGGTGCACCAGTGAGACCAAACCCATGAGAAGCCAGGCCCTTGCTTTGCTCTCTGCCCCCAGCAGCCAGCACCTCTTTGGGGAGACACAAGGGAAGGCCTCCATGTGCAAGAGTGAACCTTGCTGTGGAAACTGAACCCAGCCCAGATTGTCATTCAGCATTTTTTTATCATTTAATAGCACTTTGTGGGGCTGGTTCCTGTTAATCTCACCCTCCCTCCCCTAGGAAACCTAATGCTATTTCTTCCCGGATCTCTAAGCACTGCACAGATATCAACGTTTGCAAACCTCTTCCCACACCTCTGTGCTGCACAGAAAAACCTGTCTGTTTTAACAGGGAAAGTGAGGTGCAGAGAAATAAAGAGTGTAATTCCTGTGCATCCCTAGACTGTAAAAGAAATGCTTTACTTTGCCAAGGCAGTGGGAAGTATCATCGTGCTCTTCAAGACAGTCACAGAACTGCTCAGCATCTTCTGCTAAAAGCTTCTGGCAATTTTCCTTGCCTGCGAATGAAGTATGTATCATGCTTCAGCACAAATATCCTGTGTTATAGTTTGCCCGAGTGTGCCAAGCACAAACGATATCAATCCACAACTCTATAAATTCAGGGTGATCTGGGTGTTCATGTGATTATGAGCAATCTTCCCCAAACAACCAGACTCCTCCACTCGTCCTGAGGAGGGCCAGAGCCGTTGCAGAGCCGTCAGCACAGACCTCCCAGCATTTACACTGTGCAGCGTAGAAAAGTCACTACAGGCAATTAGCCCCTACAAGCAATTACAATTTTAATTGCAATGCTCTACTTGTGTGATATGCGATGTCCGGATGCTCAGGTCTCACCTGTTACCCATGTTTAATTCCCCTGGGTGTAAGTGCCTTTTAGATACATATATTTGCCAGCAGTACTTTAGCACCTCAAAATTAGGTGCTGATTTTTTTTCTCAAAAAAACCTCCGTTTGGAGTGTGGCTATATTGAACCCAGTCATTAATCACACTAAATACTGTTTTTGATTCCCAGATAACAAAGGATATAGAATAGAATAGAATAACAAAGAATATAACTATAACAAAGAACATAATTACATCTTTTCAAAGGAGCCAACTAAAACCAACAGATCAAAGTCCTTCTAGGACAGTTACAACAGAGCAGGTCTCTGCACAGTCAGACATTCACGGTGTACCCAGTACAACACACCCCTCACCCCTTCAGATCACAAAAAAAAAAACATTTTGGCTGAGATAGAGTGTAACAGAAGTCTCATTTCTCCCCTTCCAGCCCAGTGAATGCCACGGTGGCATGTGCTCAGCCGGGTGGTACAGGAGATCAGCCATCTGGCTGCGCATCCCACCCCTGGTACCACCGGGGCATGCTTTCAGACCCACCTGTGTGCAAAAATACGGTGGTAGAACTGTCAATCTGAAAAAAAAAAACCCACCGGGAAAGCTGGAGAGGGCCAAAAGAGGCTAGTAACAGGGATTCCTGCTTTTTAAATACCTATTTGGAGCAGTGACCCTACTTTCAGCCCCTCGGAAACACATTGAATTTCAAATTTCACCGAGCGAGGCTGACCCTTCAACAGCAGGGTAGTTATTCTGCGCTTCGGATCTGTCTGGATATTGGGCTGGAGGGGTGAGTGGCCCTGTCCTCCTAACAGGAGAACAAACAGCACCCTCTACTGCCCTCTAAAAAAGTATCCAATTTATCAAATTTAATCGCAGCAGCTTTGCACTGTGGTAAGCAGTGCTCAGACAAGTTGTGAATTAGAAAGAAAAAAGGAAAAAAAAGAGGGGAAAAAACCCAACTGTCCTAGGCGGGTGCTGCTTGGAGTTGTGCTGTCCTTATAATTCAGCTTTAAACGTTAACTGTCATCACCTGCATCCCAATGAAACCCCTTTTTGGGGAAACAGGGGGGAAAATTTGGGGGAAATTAGACTGCCTGTTCTCCTGGAGGTGGGTGCAACAGGGGCTGGGGGGAATTCGGCCCTGAAGAGGGATGGTTCGATGGGGTGATGGAGACGAGGGCCTGCTGGTGGATTGGCAGCGATTTGGGGGATTTTGGGGGTGTTTTGGGTGCCGGGGACGGAGAGAAGCCACCCAAGATGAGGAGAGGCCTGCAGTTACTAGTAGTTTCTAGGCAGATACTAGGTAGTTATGAGGAAGTTAGTAGGCAGACACTGAGCTGCTACTAGTAGTTACTAGTAGTTACCAGGCAGTTACTACAATGTTACTAGGCTCTTACTCGCAATTAGGCAGTTACTAGTAGTTACTAGGCAGTTACAAGTAGTCCAGTAGTCCCTAGTCAGCCCGGAGGGCTGTGGGCCTCTGAGGGGGAGGCCGGGCCAGGCGCGGGGCAGCCAGGGAGGGCGGGCTGGGGACCGGCGGGGCCAGCTGGGCTGGCTGGGGTTACAGTAGAGCCCCGGGGCGGTTGAAGTGGACCCGAGGGGGCGGTGAGGGTAGGGGGGTGAAGCCGGCCCGCAGGAGGAGCTCGTTACGGGAGAGGCGGCGGCCGCGGCCCGTTAAGGTGTCCCGGCCCTGAAGGCCCCGCCAAGGCGGCCCGGCCCGGCCCCGCCGGCGGCGCGGTGTCCTTAAGGCCGGCGGCGGCTCCCTGTTGGCAGCGCCGGGGCCATGGCGGCGGCGGAGCGGGCTGGGGAGGCTGCCCTGCGGCCTCTGCTCGCCGTCGCCCGCCGCGAAGGTGAGTGGGGCCCGGCCCCGCGGAGCTAGGCCCGCCCCGGGGGCCGTGAGGGGAGGTGGTGACAGGGGCCTGCCGGAGTGTGGTAGAGGCATGGTAGCGGCGTTCCCTCTGTGAAATAAAGTATGTTCTTATGATGCCGGTATTGAAAAGCAATAGGCGTTTGATACCAAAGGCAGAAATTAATGAGGAGCAAAATGCAACGAGAGTCGTGTCTGTGTTTTGCACGTGGAAGGAGCAAGTAGGGTATCTGAAATAGGAAACTGATACACAGCTCGTAAAAGGTAGTCTTACAGTTAATTCTTCGGTGCAAAGAGGTCTGGCTCTAGCTTTGTAAGCTAAGCTCATGCTTCTGGGACAGTAAGATGACAAACAGGTTACTTTTATACACCAGACCTGTGATATGGAACCCTGGAATTGAATCTTAAGGTTGTGGCTGAGAAGTGATGGGAACTTTCCATGTCTTCTTCTTCCCAGGTAATCTCTCCTGAAATCTAGCAAATAGTACCCAAAAAAAAGTGTTGAGCTTCCAGGAACACCAAGCCATTCATAGTGGGTATAAAATACTTGCATGTTGAAAGGCTTTGGTCAGTGGCTTATAAGCATTGACTGTTCAGTTGTATAATGAAAATCAAGTTTTAAAAAAAAAAAAAAGCCACACACTTAGCAATGCATGAACACGAGCTTTTGTTAAATATGTGAAACATCCATTAACAGCAGATTTCCCCATTGTCAGTTAAATTTAGTAGTACTCTTGAACAGAAATAACTCTGGTGGAATTAATCACTTTGTTTAAAAAGCTGACAGCTATTTTAAGCAGTCAGCTTTCTGGAGGAAAAAAGCAACACGAGTATGTATGCTCTTCAAAGGAATATACTTGGGGAAAATTAGGGATGTGGTCTTGCTATTTTTAGGATTAAATTCCATTTTTCACACATATTTCTTGAACTGAATTGTCATGTTCCTGAACTCCAAAATGTGCTTTGGTGTATTAGCAACAAAGGCTTTAACTGTAGAAGGACTCTGACCTCCTGGGAATTTCAAGGGATTTTAAGGGTCTGAAGGTTGTCTTTCTTAAATTCTCAGTGTTTAGAGGTAGCTCACACCCTTATTTTTAGTGCACAGCTGGTACAGGTTTTGTTGCAAGCCAAACACAGCAAGGATTGCTGGTTATGCTTGTCAATTCCTACCTGTGCCAAACAGAAGCTGTGGAACTGGATATTATGGGTAATTTCTGTTTTGATAGCCTGTTGGGGTGGGAGGGTATCCTTTTCTTAAATACAAAATTAGCAGTAACTGTTGGCTTTGGAAACTTCATGGCAACAATTCTTGCTAATTTCTTCACACACACACCCACACACCCCCTTGGGGTTTTCTGTTTGTTTTAGCCCAAGGGGTTTCTTTTGACTCAGTGGCAACAAGATTAAAACCCTTAGTACCTGTAAGAGTGTAGTTAATCTGTAGTTGCACCCATGCATCCTTTTTCAAGACTCAGTATGTAGCACGCTCGTGTTATAAATTACTAATTTTCCCCTCTCCTTTTCTAGTCTACATATCTTCACTTACTGGAGGGGAAAAAAAGAGTCGGGTACCAACTTACTAATTATATGTTTCTCACCCAGTGTTCCACAAGCCCATCTTAAATAGCACTGAGAGTAGGCTGAGAAATAACATTGCACAAACTATCATACAATCGTATGGGAGCATTTATATGTCAGAAGAGAGCCGGGCAGAAGGGCAAGTAACTTGTCTTAACCTGCCTCAGTTTACAAAGTGGGGATTGGGAGGTGTATTTCTTGTGTGTTCTTAAGACCCAAGGAGGGTTAAACCACGACAGAGTGGAAAGGGAAAAGGGTCTGTTATCCTAAGGAAATAACTTAATGCCTGGCAAGGAAACTAACAGCTTATCCTGCAGTGTTTAAGAAGTCTAATGCATTAGATCCTTCTTCAGAAGGAACCAACCACCCAGCATAGACTTAACCAGCCTTCCGTTGCACCCTATTCACATTTTGACAGTGTGTTTCAAGAAGTAAAGTACAGCTGGATCAAACTGTGCTCACAGAAATTTAAAAAAAAAAAAATCAAACACTTGTTTTCTGAAATCCTGAGCAATTTATTGCAGTAAAAATCATTTGACCCTTGGAAAAAAAAAAAGGCAACTTTTTTGCTGGTAAAAGCAGAATAGCTGATTTCAGTCTGCTTCAGCTGTGACAGGGTGGTCGAGCCCTCGTGGGTGTGATAGGATGCAGGGAGCAGAGATCAGTGTGATGTTCAGCAGAGGCAGAGCAGTAGAAACAAGAGGACTTGGACCAACAGGGAGAAAAATGAAGAGAATCAAGGAACTGTGTTGCAAGAAGTGGACACCTTAATTTTGTTAGTAGCGATTGATATATTGTACTTCAATCTTAATGCTTTAAAATATTTTCTGTGTCCTGGCTGAGTTCAGAGCACAAAGAGAGCAGGCGAAGCATCTTGTTACTTGCTCATCCTGGGCAAAAGGGGGAGCATTGTGTTTCACATCAATTGCAAGCTTCTTCTGTTGTGTGTCAGGGCAGATCACAGATCCATCCGGCCGTCAAGGCTTTTAGCACTGTTCTGGTTTAGTTTGTCCATTTGAGAAGGTTTGGGCAACGCTAGGTTTAACCCCTGTTTTTGTAGTGTAGTTGTACGCCTCAAAGGCCTCATGCGTGTGTACAGGCTTAGCCATGTGTCTTAGTCAAATCTGTGATAACATATAGTATTCAAAGATGCATATAAATGCTTGTAAGTTAACTTGGTATAGTATTCTGTGGGGAAAAATCTTATAGTTTGAGTGGTGAAACTAGTTTATGGAAACATGCAGTGCCAGCATTAACAGCGTTTGTTTCCAAACAACAGAGTCCAGTTTGGCTTTTCATTTTTTTATGATCACCTGAGCTTTGAAAACAAAACAAAAAAATAATTCAAAAGGATATTCAATGACTGAACTCACTGAGAAAATGAAAATTTAGTGCTACTACAGTATTGTTTCCTTGGAGAAACATCTTTCAACCTAACTGCAGAAATGCAAATCCTTCTGGTTCAGACTCCCTTGCTTGTATAGCAATACAGTGCTGTAATACCGCAGTTCAGTGTATTTGATAAGGGTTTTAAAGTTTATCTTTGCCTGCCCTTTCTAAGTTGGATACCTGTGGACATCTGAGTTTTTATTTCTGAGATTGCTTTCTGACTCCTACTGTACAGTGACCATGCTTTCCCACTGTACCATAACCAAAAGTGACTGGATTTCAGTGATGCTGTTTGCCTGCAGTTTTGGACAGCTGATACTCTAAGCATTCAAGCTTTTGTTTGTCTTTCATCCTGTAGGAATATGATTGCCTGATTACAAGCAGTAGAGTTTGTGCATCACATGAAGTTACAGCCCGTCAGCTGAGATGACATAACCGACTGTGTGCAGGCTCCTGCCTTTCTTGCTTGCAGAGTAAAGCAAACTAATGTAGTGCACGTGATGTAAATTAACCTGTTTTACTTTGCAGCTGGGACAGGCTTCAGCATGCACACTCAGTTACTGTGAGGCTGACAGGTGGTAGCCTGGTAAGATGCACTTAACCCCATTGCTTGTCCTGGTCCAGATGTGCCTTGGAGACAGCCATGTGAAAGGGCTTGTAAAATGAGAAAATAAGTGGGTCAAAATTTGCTCTTGAGGACTTGCAGTTGTTGAACTTGATTCATGTATATCCATCTATTTTTCATTAAAATGCTATGTTTGCTGTTGGCATTTGAGGGCAGAATTTGGCTATGTCATTTTGTGGGTTTAGTACCTTGAACTTGAAACTTTATACCTTTGCCTTAAGGGATTTGTCTAGCCTAGACTTTTTCTTTACTACATTATTCTGCTTTCTGTCTTCTCTACTCTCAAGAATTGGAAAAGAAAAATTAATAATAGACTAAAGCTGGGAGCATTTCCTTTTTAATCAAGTGGTAGAAAATCCTGGGCTGAACAGGCTTTTTTAAATTACCTGGTCTCTGATATTTTAATTAACATTAGTATTTTTCCTACCACATTTATACTGCCTTGAGGGAAGACTTTTTTTTTTCCCTGCCTTTCCTACATGGCATGCCACAAAGATTCCTCTACAATTAACCTAGTAAAGTAAAAAAAACAGATAGCAAAGGTTTAAAGTTGAAAAGACATCCTTGAACTTCTCTCAAGTAGTAACATATACAAGTACAATAATGTTAAAATGTCCCTGACCCTTCTCACATCAGTGTTTTAATGCCTTAACTGAATTGCTGTTCCAGTGAAGAAGATTTAAAAAAAAAAAAAAAAAATTAAAAATGCTGGGTGTGCTTCTGAGATCATAACTGAGAATCGAAAAACAGTAAGCAAATCATTATCTTTCAATTCAGACACTAAGAGTCTGATTTATTATTATTAGTCAACCTGTTTGGTTCCAGATTTCCAAAATCCACCTCTGTTATTTTGATTTTTTAAAATTTATTTAAATTACTTCAGTTTTCTTGTTGAGATATGCTGAGCACCTGCAGTTCCCATTGCCTTCTTAGTGCCCATATTTCAGTGTTTGAACATTAAAACAATCAAGTTGATCTTGTTTTATGAATGTGTTCTCGACATTAAAAAAAAAAATTGTATAAAACACATCTCTGGAGAAGCATTTTCATAAATGCTAAATGAATAAGCAAGTATGTAAGTATATTGGATATCACCTGGATATTCAGGTGATACTTGATGTTCTCTGTCTTCACCTATGTTATTCACTATTACATCAGACTGCTTTTAATTTCACTTCATATGAAGTATTTCGCTTCTGTGTCTTCTGAACACTCTCAGAAGATGCCAGTCAGAAAATTATACCAATATGCTGGGTTTTAAGCATACATTTATTATGATCTACTTCTGCTTTAATAACAGATTTTTCTTTTTACTCAGACATTTTATAAGTCACATTGGAGATAAGAATGAGAAATCATTTTTATGAGAGTGAAAGTGGATGTGTTTAGGAAACTTTTCTTGCACCAGTCTTTGTAAAGTTTGAGTGATTTTCGGTAATTAATAAATCTTCAATGATTCGTGGCTTATCTTAATGATGGAGGACTTGTAACAGTGAAACCAACTCACTAAAACATTAGATTTGAATCGAATTATTAGGTTACATCCCAATCTCAAGCTTTGAAGGTGGCATCATAAAAAATAAAATTATAAAGAACTGCAAGTGTGACTTAAACGGAACACTGACTGAGAGGGAACAGTAATGAAGCAAATGTACTGATGGTATTTCTTCAAAGAAGAGTAGAAGACATCGTTTTGCCCTGTGGCTTGCTTCTCCAGTCTTTGCAAACATCTGAAAATGTTCTAATTTTTTTCCTGTGGACCTATATTATTTAACTACTGGCTATGAATTAAGACTACACAGCTTTTTACCCCTTCTGTATTAGATGTATGTTTGCCATCTGGAATGTGAAGATCATCACTCCTCCCAGGCTGGGTTGACCCTTCTTTGCTACGTGTGCTCAGGGCTGGCCATACGTACCTGTCTACAGCAGTAGCTCACCAGGCTCAGAGTTCCGGTGTACTCTGATCCCTGCGAAGTTGAGCTGGTGTTAATAACTTTGATCAGGACCTGAAGGGACTTGCAGTCTCTTGAGGCCACAGCACCGTTAGAAAGAGGAACCATTCCATTTCTTACGTGAGTGTGGACTAGCCACTACAGTGAGAAGTTATAGCGGAGGTATGTTTTATGGGCAGTAGCTCACTGAGTACGTTTCAAAAGGTAACTTGTAAAATGCAGCTTAGGTGGGAAGGAGAAATTGTGTCCTTCTCTGATTCTTTCTACTTGTTTCATACTGAAATAGCAAGATGTTGGCATCTGGAGTCACTTAGAAAAGCACTTGGTTTGAAACACTTGTTTTCTAAGAAAACCAAGGAATTTAAACCAAGATTGTTTGTACCCTAACTAAAAACAGTAATTTCAAGTGACTGTTTATGCCAATTCTGTTGTTTAGGATAATATTGAATAGGCCCATCCACGTGAGGAACTCAACACAGTTACATTCATAAGAATTGCTTTGAACTCATCCCTTTGCAGTAGGTAACTAGTTACTCCTATGGTCCTGTTGCAGGAATCAAAGCTGCACAGAAATGAAGACTGGAGTTTTCAAGCTTAAATGCCTAAATACAAACATATCTACATTTGAGAATGTAGATTTCAAGGCATTGACAAAGTTTAACAAGTTGGCAGCGGAGCTGAGAGTAGACCCAGGGTATCCCAGTCAGACCCTGACACTGAACAGTTTTGGGTTTGTTTTGCTTCAAGTCACATTTGGATGCAACTGAATGACATTAACAGTTAAGTCCTCCTTTCCATAGATACCTGCATATTTGACATTCACTTTCTTGATCTCAATCTTAGGTCTTGAGTGAACTGTTTTTATTGCAGTCCTGCAATGTGATTTTAACATGGGCATCCAGAAATATAATTATATATGTTTATAAATCCACACTACTAAAACAGTGATTTGGGTGGCTGGGGAATTAGTAGTAGGATAGAAAGCAACCTTAGCATTCATTTGAAACATGACCAGAGCTGGTGCATCCCTTTCTCTTGAGACATGCATAAGATGAGGTATTTAACACCCAGATCATTCTGAATTTAGCACCAGTAAGGGGCTCTCTTTGGCTGTATCAGTAAAGAGGGCAAGGGCTAAATGGGCAGGGAGAACCAAAGCATTGTTTAGCGTAAGGTTGCATGATATTGCAGTCACAATCACTTCTTAATTCTGCAGACTGTATAGGAAGGCAGCTTGTCAGGCCGTCTCTGGCATCAGGAGTGCTTGGCACAGCAGGCACTTGGAAGCCCAGGAAGGGGCTTTTTTATCTGCTTTTTTAAGGACAGTTTATAAGTAGTACATTCATGGAAGTCTAGACTGTCTTTCACGTTTTCTTTCTGGGCATACAAGTGAAGCGTGATGAAACAGGAAGATGTTACCTGGTTTATTGCTAGATTTTTCCCTTTATGCCTGGGTGGTACTTGTTTGCTCATTTCCCATTCTGTCTAATCAATCAGCTTTGACAGATACATTTCTCAGCCCAGTTCCCTCTGAAAAGGAGTATTTCTTAACAGCTTAGGAAGGATAACGGGGCAAAGCAAAGGGTACAGGTGAGGCAGATGGTGTGTTGGTGAGCTGATAATTACGTTTGCTTGAAATAAGAAATTTATAAATACACATGGTTAATACGTGCAGCCTCGTGTTTCTGTAGTTGTCCATTGTCATCCTGGCTCCTTTCCATTTGTGTGCATCCTTCTAGTAGGGTCAGTGTCACCTTAGATCAGAGTAGAAGCTGCTTTTTTTTTTTTTTTTTTTTTTTTATGCTTGTACTATACCCACTAGAAATGGGCTCTTATCTTTCTTGGTGCTTCTAGACACTTGCAAATCAAGAACTGCACTCTTGTTTTTAGCCCTGTGTGGTCACATATCTTCATGTAAGGGGAGCATGCTCAAGACTACTGAAGCCCCAAAGCTAATCATTTTAATCTACCATACCAGACCCTGTATCTTTTAGTGACAGCCTTAGCTGATGTTAACATCTGTAAGCACCAACAAAGTTTGGACCACCTGTGCTTTCAGGAGCTATGCTGCCCAGGATCAGTCCTTGCAATCTCATTGTGAGATGACACTGGAAACAGGGCCATTACTGAAGAGAAGCACCAATGTGGTCGGTGGGGTTTCTAAGCCCAGGAGCCAGGGGAGATTGTTACAGTGCTCCACACTTTCCATGAACATTGTGTTAAATCTCTGATGGATCTTTGCACTTCCTTTAATGGGATGATGTTATGAGCATCTGAGGTTAATTGGCTGTGCTAAAGTCACTTGCAAAGCTGCTCTTGGCATTTCAGTGGGATCAGGTTCATCCTTTGATTGCCAGAAACTTTTATGTGCGCTACTTCACTTTGTGCATCCTTTTAGACGCGTAAACTGCTTTTAATATTTACTGTTGCTATAGTATGTCTTTTCTGAGGATGTCAGTGGACTTCACGTAACATGAGATCTCACAGCATGTCTGTGGCAGTACTAAATCCCATAGGTTTCATAATATAGCTGAGAAAACTGTGGCAAGGACAAACCCATAAGACCTACTAAGAATCACATGAGAAAACATGGCCATTGGGTCATTAGTAAATAGGAGGTGTGGGCTGGATTAAGGACTCCAGTCCAGATAGTCCAGACACTTGTCTTTTCCTCCAAAGTATGGGCTGTTGACAAATGTAAATGGTTTTTTGGGGGAATAGCCTAAAAATAAGGCAAAAGCTACACTGAAAATTACTGGTTGACTTCATCATGCAGCATGAACATTTATATCTTTAATTTTTTAAATAAATCTCATGTCTTCTATTTCTAAAACATTTTAATCCATATCCTTTTATTAAGGAGCAGTAAATTTGTGACAAACAGTAGTTGGTCTGTTTTGCAGTGAGCCATTTCTTAATGACAGAAAGCTGATCCAAACAGTCGCTCCGAATTCATGATACAAGTACCTTTATTTAAACATTTTGGAAGCATAAAAATGACGAGGTCAGTATGGCAGTTCTGCAAGGCTATCGCTTTTGATTGATTCTCTGAAAAGTTTCTGATGGCATGGTTGCAAACTGTAAGGTAAGCTATTTTTAAAAAAAAAAGTTTTTCTTACTTGCCAGGAAAGATGTCTTGTGAATCTGAAAGCTGAAGACCTCAGGTTCAGCTTAATATTTATAGAACTGGTTGCACATAGGCAGCGGTAGCATACATCTCCCCGTGCTCTGTCATTTTCGTGTGTCACAAATGGCCTCGAGACATAGTTAAAAGGAGAAAGGGCAGACTTGTTCTTGACCCTTCTCTGGAGGTGAGCAGAGATGTGTCATATAACGAAGCGTGGGTGCCATTGGGAAGGAGCCTGTGGTTGCCCAGACCAGACTGAAGACCGCTTACAACTCACTGCCTGGTTGGGATTTAAGTGAGACACACGTCAGTTTGTTCCTGAATTTGTCTCTGTGCAGTTCGTCAGAAGACCACGTAGAAATATGTTATCCAAGGCATATATATTTGCCTAAAAATCAGCTAACGATACAGAAAATAAAAAGAAAAATGTTATGTTATAGTACAGTTTTTCATGTGGTTTGAGGCTGAAATTATCAGATCAGGGATTTTAAAAGTGGCTACCCAGCTTTTTCAGAAGTGCTAGGTAGCTGTGCTTCTGATCAACTTGGGTAGCAGCTGCTGTATCCTTTTTGTGGATCAGGATGTTCTGGCCTTGTTTGGTCTAAGGAAAGCAGACAGGGTTATGCTGTGCTTGGCTGTATCATACTGATGAAGCTGGAGCTGAACTCCCATGCTATTGCTAATTTAACAGCAGGTGAATGCCAAGAGCTGCATTAAAGCAGGTTATGTTACTATGCTCACGGCTTGCATTCCCCAGCCAAGTTATTGTTTGGGAACCCTGCCTGTTTCATGTGATAAGTGTTAATAGTCATCTTGTGACCATGGAGAAAACATGGAGCAAATCTTTAAGGTTCCAAAATCAAGGCAACTGTTGTGAAGTCTGTGTCTTTATTTTTGTAGATCTATCTCTGTTGGGGGAAACCAATTCTTGGGTTTAGCAACGCTACAAGTGTTAGACCAAGGTAGGAGACTTTACTGAGATTATTGTAGTTCTGCATTCATCGCTGCTGTCTCAGCTGTAGTAGCATAACCTTGTCTTGAGAAAAGATAGAGCCAAAACAGAGGGACAACAGTGTTAGGAGGTGAAAAATGGAAAGACTTAATGAGAAATAGAAAACACAACACTATAAAGAGAAAAGAGAACTAAGAAGATGTGATAAATTTACGAAGAAGAAAGAATCTGAGTAAGTCAAGTCCTGTCTGCCTTTTTACAATACTGAAGAATGAAAACAACTCTTGTAACAATGAAGACCAATATTTAAAACTGTCCCTAGAATATATATTAGTGCAATTCATCAGTTACTGCAAAATGCCATTGAGAACAAAGACCTAGCAGAGTTCAGGATGGCTCCAAGAGGCACAATAGGAGTTACTTGGACAACCAGACTTCTGGTCCCTATAATCCAGTCTTTTAATTGCAGTGGTCAGGCAAGAAGAAGGTGAATTAAAAGCCCAATTTTAATTTCACATTAAAATGTTTGTAGGATTTTATTTGTAGCATGCACTTGGTTGGTTTTTGTCTGCCAAGAAGGCTGTGCAGTTCACTGCTAAGTCAAGGAAAATGTGCATAGAATACTGTCCTTAACTAATATAAAGGAGTCTGTCTTTGAAACAAAGATCTGTTTTCCAGTGAGAAGTTACGCAAATTGAAATATAGTGAATACTGCCAACGATAGTAGTATTTCGTAGTCTTGTGCCTAGTTGCACTGCAATTTGCCTTTTGTTGTTTTTTTAAATAGAGAATACTGTTCCAGTTATCTTTCTCTAGGTAGCTGTTTTTACATTTCAGTACACTTGAGCAAACTGGTGTAATTTTCCTCTGTAAGTGGCTTTTTCTGCTACAAACATTGGCAATTCATGCATTTCAGGTGCAAGATGGGCTTTCATCTAGTGCCCAGAACCAAGTCATTGGATTTTCTTGTGTGGATCAACTCAAGTTGTTTATTGTGTCCATCTTTCACTCCTCTGCTTGAAGTGGCTAAGCTACGTCAATCTGTAACTGTAGAATATTGAACACTTCTGGATGACTCAAAATACAAAAACCAAAAGCTCTGAAGGACTAGTCACCTGGCTGTTGTGCCTCATGAAAATAAAGGTTTTATTAGAAAATGAATTCTTGTATCAGGGACTGATGGTAAACCATGCTAGACAGCGGCATTTTGATACCCAGTCATTGTTGCAATCTCAGCCAAAAGCCTCATCAGAGCCAGCTTCATTAAGATCTGTATGTTAAACAAATCAGGAGTGCTGCTTTGGGAAGGCGAAGTGGGGTTAGCCATGCATGCAGTCTGAGAAAGACCTCTTCGTCTGCTATTCCTCAGGTTTTGTCAGTGCCCATCGAGCTGGTGATGGATTTTCACCTGGTTGCACACGTTAATGTTGGCTTGTCGAAGCAGTTTGGCATTCCTTGTTTCAGGCTTCCACTGGAGCCACATTCCTGGGGTGATACTGGCTCAGTTAAAGTATATGTCATACAGCTTGTACTGAAATTCAGGCTCTGTGTTTAAGCAGCTTTTTACTTGTGCAAAGATGGCAGTCATGTGTTGTCCACGGCACATGCAGGGGACTGGGTGGACTCTAGTCCTTCCTTAATCATTTGTGAACTGACCATCCCACAGCTTAGCACCGTTGTTTAGAGTTACAGGACACCATACATGGTATTTGATTTGGTTTTTTCATGTTCCCTTGGACTTGACTTTGCTTTGGCAAGGGGCCAAGAGAGCAGTCTTAGAATTGAGGGTAAAGGCTGATTGCCTTTATGGGTTTCTAGGTGCCTTTTGGCACCAAACCTTGAGACCACAGGGAGCGATGCTTTCCTTGCCCACAGTCTCTCCAGGCTGTGTGCAAAGCACGGAAAGCCAGCTGCTCCGCATGTGGCTTCCAGAATGGACCGTTGGGTAAACTTAGAGGGTTTAAGCTCAGTTAAGACATCACGATACTTTCCCCAATATTTTCTCTTTAACCTCAGCTTCATTTGAAGAGCATGGTTTAGTTGAACTGTCTAGTTATGTGGCTTCCTTTATTTTTGCTTTAAACTTGTTTAACTTTGGCTTATTTTTAAGAGCAGGCCATGGCAAAAAGTGAAATTCTAGCTTAATTAGAAATAGTGTGACCCACTGGGGATGAAAAAGAAACAGGTAGTCTTAGAGTTTGGCAGCACAGAAAAAGTTTTGGTGGTATAGCAGCGTGGGTAAACTTGCTCCCTGAAAGCATAGCCTGTACCAGAGAAGCGTTTCAAGCAATATGAGTTAAACTGGTTTCCCTAATGAATTAAGTGTATTAAGAGGAGAAAGAACTGGGGTGGTGATGTAGCTTTATCTTTGTGAGGGTTCTGCTAGCACAGATATGTTCTTCTGAAGGGTGTGTTTAATTCTCTTAATTGACATGATGTTGGTACTACTTTTAAGTGCTTATTAGAGTGTCCCCCCCCAGATCAAATGTGCCTGCACATACAATTATTCAGGAATAGCTTCAGGTCTGGGCCAATTTTTGTATGAATTAAAGTGTATACAGGCCATGAGTTAACTGGGAACAGGGCAAAGAAAATCAAAACATTGGAGCAGTTCTTCCCCATATAACTAAATCAGTTAAATTGTTATAGGGGGCACAGGTACAACCTTCCTAAGCAGCTGAGGCCTCCTGGCCTTTCCCATGTACAGAGCTACTCCCAGACTTTCTTCAAATCTCTTCTTTAAGGAGTGTTCCCATATTTAACTAACTGTGTGATCTAGTCCAGTTAAACTACTTCTTTTTCAGCCGTTAGGGCACAATGTCAGAAATACTTGACTATCTGAAGTGGACTGAAAACTCAATGAAGAAAACCCCTGTCTCTGTTTTCAAAGCCCAGGTACTCTTATATTAATACTTTATTAGTCCATGAGAGCAATACTTCTGTAAGGAGGAAGGTTTAGGTGGCTTTACAGCATTGCTTTGAAGCCACAGCGAGGTACGGTGTGATTCAGTGGATGAACATTGGTTCCTTCATCTTGTGCTGCATGTGAATATTAAAGTGGTTGATGTTTTGTGTAAGCAAAGACATGCAAATATATCTTGTCCTAACTACTGGCTGATTTTTGTCTTTTGCTCTTTCCGTTTAGATGACATTTTAGATGAGGCAACAAGGAAAGACCTTTTCACTGACACTTTCTGTAAGGTCTGTGGGGCAGTGCTGCAGTTTGAGTCTCAAAGGATGTCACACTATAAGGTAGGCTGGAAAGGAGAATTTCTCTTAGCAAGCACTGGGGCTTTGGTTTGTTTGTCTGGGGCTTCTACGTAGTGTTATAAAAGACTTTTTATAGTGTCTTTCTCAAGGCCTATGCTAGGCTTAGACATTAACTAGACTTAAATGTGAAAGTTGTGGGTTCAGTATAGTGAAGGGCAAACACCTGCATATTGCAGCATGATTTTAGAAGGGACTGAGCAGTTTCAGGCCATGCTGTATATGGGATTGAAGCAGAACTGCACGCCATGAGCCAGAACATATGTATGGCATGGGGCAGTGCTAGGTATAGAGGATCGAGGTCATGCCTTCTGACGCTTCACCCAGCGATACACATGTGTGGCTCTGTGCACCAGTGTCTGCTTGAGGCAGGTTGTATGAATCATGCTGAAGGCATTTCTTGGAATAACGGTGTGCCTTGGGATATTGCTGTAGAGTGGGAAAGTGTGCTTTATTTTGAAACTTGATCTTGACGGTATGCAGGTTTGCAGGCACAGACATTTCTGTCTTTTCCTTTCTTCTTGCAAAAGTTAAAGTTTAAAATGTCAGTTGCTGTCAGGAGTCTTTCTTGCACTATGAAGACTCAGGTCTTGCAAGGTGTTGTATTTCCTTACTTTACTTTAACTTAAGCAGCAGTTGTACTGTCAGAACTTCACAGAGTTCAGACCCTCAGTTTGATTTTGTGTTTATTGGATCAAAATCCAGTTGAGGATAATAGTAAAGTTACCTGACTACACCATTACAAAATGAATTGATGGAAATAACTGATTCTTCTCAGTTGTGCTTGTATTGTCTAGCCAGGTATGATAGGTCCTCTTTCTCTTTGTTAATATTGTTATAATATCCTGCACTGCTCCTCGGAATCCTTAAAAGACATCTGAAAAGCATCAGGTCAGAGAAGACAAGTTACTTGTTTTGCATTGTAGGTTACCACTGTATAGAGTGGCACATGGGCAAGGACATTACAAGTGCACAAATTGGAAGGTTATGAGTTCAGAGAGCATCTAAGAATTAAAAAATAATTGCAGCTGAGGGCAGTATATGTTAACACCTAATTTTAGGTACCTGCACTATTGTATCCTCAGTAGAAAGGTGTAGAAATCTCCATAGACTGACTCCAGGCTGGAGATAATTTAACTCAGCTTCCAGGGAAACCTGCTTCTCTTACTGTCTGTACAGGAAGATGACTTTTTATTTAGGAAGGTAAGTCCAGTCCTGCTGCCTGTTATTCTCCTGTGCCACAACACAGGACAGCCTTGATGTCAAGCACCCAGGCTTAGTGGTAAATGAGCACAGCAGACTTGCTCTGTGGCATGGCTGCATTCCTTTCCTTACCTATTTTAGTATCCCTGTTTGTAAGGGGACATGTCAGGATTTCTGGTTCCACAAAGAGTTGAAAGTAGATGACTCCGAGGGCTGCTCAAGGCAAAATGTTATGAGTAATGCTAGTACTATGTTATTGATTAAAGTATAGTATTGTTACATGAGCTGGTGTTTGTCCATTTGTGGCTCTGCTTTATACAAATAAAATTTGGCAAGTGTTGAAAGCAGTTTTTGATGAATGAAGTCCCAGTCACTGGCTATATCACTACTTGGATCCTTGTTACTGAAACAGGAATAATTCTAATCTCTTCCCAGGGCAAAAAGCACGCTCAGAAAGTTCGTCTTTACATCCAAAGGCATGGTGAGAAAGATGAGAGGCAGGAGCATGGCAAACAGAAGAAAACGGATTCTATCAGTTTTCAGGTGACTATTCCTCTTCATTGCTAAATAAAATGTTTCCTTGTATACTTCAGTGAATGCTTGTAACTGAGCTTGCCCTTGCCTGGTTTCAGATGGATGGGAGTGGTGTACTGGACAAAAACAAATACTGCAATCTCTGCAACATGATTTTTACTTCCCCAGTTGTTGCTTTGTCTCACTACTTGGGAAAGATCCACGCTAAAAAGCTGAAGCAGTTATCAGGAGACCAAGCCCACATGCCAGCACAGAGCACGCAGCCTGTTTCTGGTAAGAACTAAATAGTTTGCTTTGCATGTGTTTTCCTGTCACTCTCTGAAACAAATATAGAGAACTATCTTCCTACACTTGACATGTGTCTATGCCTTTATATTCTGCCGAAGTTGTGGAGCTGTCTTGTGGTAACTCCTTAGGTGAATAAACAAAGATACTACCCTGTGCAACTCTGAAGCCATGGAACCTTGCTTTCGAATTCCCTATCTTTCATTGACTGAAACTAAAGGCAAATATTTCTGATTTTTTATTAATGAAAGGTGTTCATTGTTGTTCCGAGAATTCACTGCAGTCCCAACAAGATGTTCCTTTGATAAATTAAGATAAGAAATTAAAAAAACAATTAGTCCACAAGCAACACTTAACTGGTGTTAGTCCTGTACAAGTTGCTGAACTGTATTTAAAGATGGAGCATAGTGTATGTGCTCTGAATCACCCTCTGCAGGGTACATCTATCTTCTTGGACTGTTTAAGGACCTTAGAGTGACCAGCTGTCAAACACAGCCGGTTTTTAGGTGTCTAATGGTGGGGTTTCTGAATATTCCAGGATTGTGTTCCTTATCAGTCTGTACTTTCATATCCTTGCAAGGATTAAGATATTTTATAGTCTTTTGGAAGTAGTTCAGCACCCAGCAGACTGTTCTCCTTTCCAGCTCTGTAGTTCTGCAGTCACCTGTTTTGCTCTGTGGAATTGTTTTAGCTTTTCCATTGCAGTGCTGTCAGCAGATTTATCGTCTACTTCCATGTCTCCAGCTTTACAGAAGCCATCAGCTGAGAAGCCCCTGCTGCCTTCGGAAGCTGAAGAGTCTTCGTCATCCGCTAACACAAGGTTGAAGTTAAATGATTCAGACAAGTACTGCAAGCTGTGCTGTGCTCCCTTCAATAATCCACTTGTGGCCCAGCAGCATTATGTTGGTAAGAAACACAGAAGAAATGAAGCACGGAAAAAGATATTGGAGGACCTGGGAGACAAAGCCATCCCTGCAGAATCGAGCACAAATGGTAAGCAGAACATGAGCAAGTGTTACAATCTCTGAGTGTAGCTTGAGTGCTCAGTTCTGATTTGTTCAAGGAACTGCTCTGATGTGTGCAATGAAATGATATTCTCCTCCTCTATTACAGAACAAGTTCATTTCTTCCTTTCTGTTTGGTCTATGAACTGCTAAAGTTCTGTCTCTGACAGCTGTAGGTTGGAACATATTTCTTATTGACTTGGAGACCCAAGTCCAGTCCTCACCGAGTTCTGCAGTCAAACTCAAAGGATCATAGAAAATAGCCCAGTCCCCTAAATCCAAGTCCAGGATCAGTTGTACCTGTGTCATTCTTAAGGTGTTCATCCACCTTGTTCTTAAAAACCATCTGTGCTGGAAGCTCCACAACCTCCATAAGGAACATCTCCCAGGACTTCATGATCTTTACCTTCTCTGTCTTAAAACCTTCTACTGACATTGAACTCTGCGCGCTCTGACCACAATGCATTTCTTCACTGTGCACAGAACAAGCAGCAGACACAAGAATTGAATCATTTGTTTCCTTTTTGTCGCGTTCTTTAAATAATTGAAAACTGGTGTCATGTCTTCCCTTAATCTTTTATTCATGAAACTGGTTGTTGTAATTATTTCAGTCTTCCCACATAAGGAAGTTTGTTTCCTAAACAGTCATTGTTCTCTAGCCCTCCTATCAGGACTGTCTCCCGCTCAAGAACTGTGTCCAAAGCCAAGGCCTTGTTGCTGTGCAACTTCCATTACTTTTGAGGGGGCATCATCTGGTCCTGTACAACAGAACTGTCAATCCTTTCTTTAGTAAGGAATTCAGAATCCTAGCTGATAGTCAAAAGTCCTTGTTAGTATAAAACAGCTCTCATTAAGTCATGCTATAATTTAAACAAAATAATACGTTTTGATGCAAAGCAATAACCCATTAGAATTAATGCTGCATTTTGCTGATGGATGAAGCTCTTGGGTTTGCATGGGGAAAAAGGTTACTCACTGGTTTCAGAATACTTGGGTCTATGCATGACACAGCTTGTAGGAGAGGAGAAAATGACAACCTAGAAAACACAAGGGTTTTCCTCATCTGACCTTGCCTTATATTTGCCTGAGGCTCCATGTACCATACTCATAATGTACTGTAGTGACAATTCCCTCAGCATCTTCACAGGGTTGAACCAATGCTGCATGAACATTCGAGCAGGTAATGTTTAAACTGATCTTGTTTTAGTTAAATCTGGGCTGACTGGATTGGTACCTGTTGGTGCTTGCTTTGGGTCAGGTATTTACAATAGTATTTAATTTTTCAGCACAGTTCATCCTCATCAGCACTTGACAACAGTTCACTGGAATTGTCTTGGATCACTTCAGTCATCAGAAATGGTCTTTGTTCATATTTAAACCATGGTTACGCTGCAACTGTACACCTTCCTAGCTCCCTTCATAAATATTATTCTAGTGTAAAATAGCAGCAGAGACTTTATATCTGTCTATAAACCTTGTTTATGGGAACATTATGTTAGGACTCTTGGGTGGGATGGGATCGTGTTGTGCTTTGAGTTTTACCTTTCATTTGTAGTGTCTCTAACCTACAGGTTCCTTCTTTTCAGCAGTTGGGGTTGGTTATTACATATGCCCCGTATGTAACATCACACTTACGTCTATAGAAACGTACCAGTCCCACATGCAAGGAAATAAGCACCGGATTAAGTAAGTCAATAAGTCTTTTGTTACTATTCCTCTGTAGTTAGTTCTTTCAAACTTTCATTAGCCCTGTTGTTTGCTCTTAAGGGACTTTGATTAGTTGGTGGGTTTTTTGTTGTTTGGTTTACTGGTTTAAAGGGGCACTGTCCACGTAAACATCATATTTGTGACTGACATTCAGTCTTAGAGTTCCCACAGTTGCAACTTCAGTGACAACCTACAGGGAAAGGTCCTGAAATCTGTACAATTTTCCTACTTATTTTGCTATCTGGGGATAGCAGGACCTGTTTTGGTACAGCATCTTCAGTGCTCAGTCTAGAAGGAAATGGTCTGAAATTAGATTCCTACTGACAGGGCAAAGAAGACCTTAATCCCAAAAAGTGCCAAGTCTCCATCAATTGTCTTGCTTTCAGGATTCATCAGCATGCTTCTTACATTTGGCATAAGATCATTTGTGAGATAGATGATAGCTCTTGTACTTTTTCTTTTACCCAGAAGAGGGCTTGTAGACTGTTAATTGCAGAATGGATATTGTGGTCATTTAAGATGTACTTTTTAGAGATTGCTGTGCAAGTAGGCTAAATATGCAGTTGCTTACATGTTAAGCATTTTGATAATACATATTTTAAGTGAAGGCACAATAATATAACCACAAGAGACTGATGTAGAACTGATAGGATTTTAAATGTTTGTTTAGTCAACAGAATTAGAGTCCCCAAAAACAGGGGTGTAGGGAACTGCTACAAGCCTATCTAGAGTTTAACAAAATGAATGTGTAAAGCTGGTGAATTAAGGCAGAACGAGATATGTTTAAGGGATAGGTCTTCGGAGCTGCCCTTCCCACAGGGGATGTCTTTGTCATCTAACCACTTCTAACATCTAACATCTTCCAGCCGGAGGAAAGGGAAAGTAGAAGATAAACTGATAGGTAGTTTTGCCTTGGGAGCACGTTTATCTTGTTTGGGGTTTTTAGCAATCCAGGTTGGTTGTTTCTGTTCTGTTTTGTTTCTGCTATGGAGTCACACAGTTTGCCTGAAATTACTGCACTACAACTGTTCAGTAGAATGAATCTCATAAAGAAGTTAGTAACTTTATTACTTGACAGTCAGTATATAATGTAATTGCTTCTTATCTGCAGCTAATTGGAGATTAGTTAATAAGAGAGAATCTTAAATTTTCTTTTTAAAAAGTAGTTTTTAAAATGCATGCAGTCATTTTAAAGGCATCTTATTCTTGCAGTACCCTAGGTTGCAAGAAACTCATTTGGTCTTCATGAAGTTATTCTGGATTTTCAGTTTTCACAAAGAGTAGAATCTGCGCCCTGTAACTTCAGCTTTACAGATATGATTGTGTCTAACAGGGTCCACATAGTTACACAGAACAACACACTTGGAATATGTTCTTTTTCGAACTCTGGAAATACAACTTTTTTTTTTTAACTCAACAGATGCTAAGCAAATTGGTCAGTATTAATAACTAAGACTTTCTATCCAATTTATGCAGAGAAACAGTGCTTGTCAATCTCATGAAGAAATCAAAGACATATGACTCCTTTCAAGATGAATTAACAGATTACATGAAAGTTCAGAAAGCCAGAAGTCTAGAGCCAAGAAGGTATTTAGGAAAAGCAGAAGAGGAAGCGTTTCAAGATAAAAACACTGAAGGAGGAAGTGACCTTGGTGAGGTTATATCTTCAAACTTTAAATGTGAACAAGGCCAGCATTCCAGCCTTTTCTCAGAAACTCAGTCACCTACAAATACTAGGGAAAATAGATCGCCAAGCTGGCCATCAGCTTGTGAGCATGCACTAGAAAAGACACCTAATTGTCACTATAGCAAGGGATACTGTAAAGAAGAGCAAGAGCAAGCAACTGAGGTGGCCACCATCAGAGATAAGAGCTTCAGCCTATCGGTTGCAGAATCTAAAGACTGCTACAAACTTATGCTTGCTGAAAGTTCTACCAGCTCCTACAGAAAAGAACAGAAATTTCAGATAAAATATTTTGAGGAGGAAAAATACATCAGTGAAGAGCTGAAGTATGAGAAAGAAGCCACAAAGCAGAAAAGAAAGAAAAATAGTGAAGGTGCAGATTTTGGAAAAGAAAATGAGAAGCAAAAGAGAATTAAATTTGAGATAGATTTGGTAAATGAGAAGAAATCAAGACCTTATAAAGACAAAAGACTTAAAGAAAACCCCACTGCGAAAGAGAGCAAAAAGCACAAAAAGGATAAAAAGAAGCCAGAGACAGATGGCAAAAGAGAAGAGGAGCTACTTTGGGATGAATCTGTCTTGGGTTATTGATAAAGATTTTGCTTAGCTTTAAGAAGTTGATGCTGTTTGTAGACTCGCTTAATCATTTTGTACTATACTATGACTTCTTTTTTTTATGTTTCAAGCAAAGTTTTTGTTCCAATCTGGCAGCGAGAAAAAGCCTGTCTTCTGAAATTTGGGGGCAGTAGGTAGTCATCAATCTTTAATCATCTTACACATACAGCAGCCATTGCAGTGATGCAAGTTTGAAAGTCTATAATCTCTTCTGGAATATACCACAAATAAGGGTCAGTAGCTTACAGAATACTGTTGGAATTTTCACCAAAATGTATAGCTTCTTTCTAATATTAATGGTGCCTACTACTGAGGTTCATATTATTCTTCTAGGAAAGTACATAAACTCATAAGATAAATAAGATCACTACAATGTTCCCAGCCATGTCTGTAACCATTTTGCTGACAGATTTTAAAAAGAGAATGTGAAAGGCTTTTGATTCCAAACCTTATTTGATATTGGGATTTTTTGGGGTTTGGTTTGGTTTTTTTGTCACCCAGTTCTGAGTGGAAAATGAGTCTATTAAACATGCAACTGGTTGTCGGATATACATTGTCTGGTAGATTTTTCTCATTGTAATCCTGATTTTTAGTTTAATTTAGGAAACACAGAAAAGCTGCAATATGCAAAATTGATAGCTAGCATGAGGCTGCTTTCTGCTTCATTCACTCAAAGTAATGTACAGAAGGAATGTTAGAATGAAGCTAAATTTGTGATCCAAACAATACCCTGAAAAATCAGTAACAGCTTTGTATTTCCATTTGAAATGTCATGTCACCAGACCTTCATTCACAATATGGATTTACGTTATTGTGGCATGAGCACTGATGTCCTACATATGTGCAATTAATTGAGAAACTTAGATGATAGCGTTCAAGCTCTTGTGTTGATCCCAGGACTCTCAGATGAGACGTTCAGTGAGCCACGGACACTGGAAATGCATCAGTCTCTACAGGGCCTGGGGCTGGCAGGCTGCCTAAGAGGAAGAGAGGAATTGCAATGTCTGCCTGCACTGTGCAGAGCTGGGGTTGTGTAGAGGATTTGAAGCCTGTGTGATATCTTACTGAAAGTTGCTGGATTGAGTAAATACAGTTAAATTCTGAAAAGTGATCATTTAAAAGCAATTTCTTAACACACCCTTTAGTATCTGTCTTACTGCCTTCAGGTTGCAAGAAAGCTTTTTCTGAGCCTTGATGTGGGATCTGAAAGCCATCACGCTGTTGGTTTGCACCACTCAGACTGCACTTTCCACTGGGTTAATCTGTTTGTAGAGGCACCTGCGCTGAGCTGCTGCTCTCGGTATATCTGCCTAACTGAAACTTTCTGTTGTGGGTTGTTGTGGTGTGGGATGGAGTAGAGACCAGGGCCCTCAAGCCTTGAATTCTGTCTAATTTGTCTTAGTTTTAGTTTTGCGGGTATAAGAAGCAAGTTGAAAAGCCCTCAAAATAATGTAGTCTACTTTTATTTTTTAAAGATTTGTGTTTTGTGGTTGATTGCAATCTTTGGATTTAGATTTTTTCCGCTGCTGATAAACTTATAAATCTGAGTAGTTAGCATCTGAGCTGTCAAGAAACTTAGTCCATCCTCTAACAGACAAGTTTAACTAGATACATATACAACTAAACAAAGTTGAGCAGGAGCACGTAGGTGCCACTAACAATTCATTGGTCAAGAGTCTCAGGAACCTGAACGCAGAGGTCCATGGAGATTCAGCTTTAAGTTTAAAGTGTACGTAGGGTCCTTGTTCTGGTCTCCTTTTCTAATCTCCCCTGGTCTTTGTTTCAGGCTGATAATGCCTCTGCTTTCTTCAGTGGCTCTTTTTCCTCACTCAGGAGTTACATGCCTTTCTGTGTCTTTCCAAGGACTCTTTCCCTGGCTTGCTTTCTTACCCCCTGCTCGTCTAATGAGGGAGTCTCAAGTCACACATTAAGAACTGCTTTTCTCATTATTTACTTGGGAAGAGAGTGGATTCAATCATAACTTACTTATGCTAACTGTTGATGACAGTTGTGAGCTGTTGTAAACTGACAACTGCAGGCTGCTTGTCTTGTCCTACAGTGTAACTGGGGAGGTTTTTAAGCGCTCTCTCCTGTGCGTACTCCTTGCTGTGGGAATAACGTGGGCAACGCTGCAGTGTGACTCCCATGCAAGACAAATAATTACTTTCTCTTCTCCCAGGACACCTAGTTTAGCAAACCTTGGGGCGCTGTAAGATCTCTTTGATATTTCTGCCACTCTGGCAAATAGGGCTGTACAAATATGGCCAGTGTCTTTCACAGTTATTAGTAAGGAACTCTTGCTCCAGTACGGTCCCATACACCTCCTTTCCTTAGGAAGTCAGTCTAAGAAAACAATTAGACCTCCAGCAGGTGGAAAGGCCACGGTGTAGTACTCTGTACACAGGGAATAGACTAATTGAAGGGAAATAAGTACCAGTTTACTTGCTTTTGAAATAAGAGTTGCACTTTTGGAAGTCGGGAGGAGATTAACAGCTCTGAAAATATGGTAAAAGCATGAGTTGGCAGAACAGGAGATGTGTTTGGTTTTTTCAGTGATCATTCCCAAATCTGTACTTGAACTCCATACCCTCCTCACCCACCCACTGGAAAGTGGTTGCGCAAACTGTGTAGAATAGCTCTAAACAAAGTTTCTTGATATCAAATATGAAAGATAAGATCCCAAAAGAAGTGTTCTTGCCATATTTTGATTAAACAATGATTAATCTATGATGTAAATGCTGCGAATGAGACATAGCGGATTCTCCTCTAGCAGAAGTGACTTAACAGCTCCAGTTTAGATGAGTGATATCCAGTTTTCTAAGGTCATAAATAATGATTATTGTTTGTGTGTTTCCTGATTGCCTTGTTCCTAGCCTTTCACATTTGTGCCAATAGTTATCTACATACTAGATATTTTAAAATGCTAGGCACAGAGATTGATGACTTTATTTACCCTTTACTGTAAATACGTCTTTTTTCACTTCTTAGTAGCAAAGGAATCCACACTGTCTGTAATGAAAGCTAATTCTGCTCATCTGTTCCTCCCATTAAAACTACCAAAGCATTACAAGTCTGATTTGAGAACAGATTAAATCACAGATCTTTCTGTCACATCTGAGGAGATAGACTTGCAGTTCTGACTGGAGACCCCCTGGAGTCAATGGTGTTTTATGCAGGTATGAGGGTTCCTCTGTGAAGGCCCAAAAGCACTGTCTCCTCTTTCAGTAAACCTGTGTGCTGCTTGGCTTTGTGAAAGAGCTGCTGTATATGAAAAAGGCAAGTTAAAACTGTGTGCATGTAGCTGAGCACAAAACAAGGTTAGAACTGCTGTTTAAAGCTGGGCTTAAGTGAAGACTCCTGCATTTCAATTTTGGTGCTCTCCATGGTTGGTTGGTTCAATTTTGGCGCTCTCCAGATCGCCTGGATCAAGTACTGAATTCTTCCAAGGCCTCTTTTCTTCAGCTACAAATGGTGCAGAAGGGGACTCTGGCAGATTTATCCTGCCATGATGTGTCGCTGAAGCAGACTGCTGTTGCCAGTTTCCCCTCCTTTCTCCTGAAGGTTACTATCCCTGGGACATCCTTGTGTCCCTGCATCCGCTATGCTCGTTCACAGGCAAACAGATCAGCTTAAGCTCTCCATAGGGGCAGCTGACATTAGAGGGAGGCAGGGCCACCCTTCTGCTGGAGCAGGAATAACAAAAAATGCCTGAAAGCATTGGAGTTGCTTGTTCAATGAACATGCAATAGAGCCTAGATGCTCACCTCTGAAAGCAGCTGTCATGTTCAGTGTCCTATGAAGAGTGGTGTGAATGTGCTGTTCTGCAAAATACTGTCACTTTTTTGTAGTTTGTTTTCCTTTTTATGACTTTTTATACTTTGGTTTCATGACTGCCTGCAGTATGTGAAAAATTTGTAGTGAGATTCTAGTGTGAGGTCTGTCTGAAAAAAGCCACAACTGAAACAGGACATCTCTTTCTGCGTCCTGTGAAGTGAGCAGAAAGTTGTTTTCACGGTGGAAGGTTCTCATCTGAAATCTTGCAATAAAAGGGAGAACCACTGAAGTCGCCTTGCATGCCCTGAACTCAGGCTGTGGTTTCAGCAAGGCACACTGGGAATGCTAACACCTGGCAAGTTAACCCTGCCATTGGCCTATGAGACATATCCTCGTCATATCTAACTTGCTAACTTGTCTAAGCATATTTCTATAAAGATTGAAAGGCATTCAACTGAAATCTGTGTTAATCACCTGAATGCAATGCCTTGAGCTGCATCTCAAATTTACCATGTATCTGTGGAATCAGATTACAGTGTAAAACTGTTGTTTGAGCTAGTTAGAGGACTATTACAGTTTAATTAAAGGTATTTTTTTCAGCATAGAGCTCTTGGCCAGCACCGCCATCCAACAACACAGAAGCTGACAGCGTGCTTAATGGCTGTGTTTATCAGCCAGAACACCAAGATGAAAGCACCAGGGTGAGGACTGGAAGATTTGGATTCTCTTTCCAGCCTTTCCACAAGCTGCTTCTGTGATTTACAACATGCCAGGAACGTGGTGCCAGATGAGCTCTTCCAGCTGCCACTTTTTTAACCTTAACATGTTATATAGCTTCTGGTGGTTCTTCACATCCACTGGTGGAAATGACCTGAGGGAGGAGGTTACAGCCCTGTCAGGTCTGCTGGTGTCCTTCCAGCTGTACCTTTTTCGTGTCCTGCTTATATTTTGAGAGTGAGGTGGTGAGCAGCCAGGCACAGTGTCTTTCTAACCCCAACCAGCTGTAGCAGTTCTTGACTATACCCTTAAACTGGTGATGAATGCAGGTATCACAAAAATGGGTCACAAAAAATGAATAAATAGGAAACCATAAATAGGTACAGGGCCATAAATCTGTCTGTGGTAAAGCTTTGGAAAAAGAGCAACAGTGTTCCTCATCTCGAAATAAGCTACTATCCTTTATTTCAAATAGCTCGATTTACAGCTGAAAGCAATGAAGTGCTATTTCAGCCAGTTATTTCTGGCAGAGCAAAGGTTGAGGCATTGATTCCTATTGAACTTTAAGAAAATTTTGTTTTGATTTCAGAGAGCTGCAGCAAACTGCCTGTCCAGCTTTGCTCCTAGGTTTGCACTCAGAATCACTCCTGTGCCAGGGTATAAGACTGGGGCACAGGCATAAATCTCAATTTCCACAAGTCGCTGACACTTCCACAAGTCTTGAACACCTGCAGGAGCCTACCTTGCACAATGGGCCGAGTACCACTTGTATCACAGTTGGACTTCATCGTAGGATTGATACTCAACAACACCAGGCAAAAACACAGGTCCTCAGGTCACAAACCTTTTCTTCTTGCATTGACGGGCTCAGGTCCTTGCTATTTCCATACTTAAGACATGAAAGTTTGAAATAAAACCGGAATCTCACTGGGGGGAATGTGAAAGAAGTGGTACATTGTTGGGGTTTTTTCCTCTGAGAGCTGTGGGGAAAACTGAAAATCTCTGTGTGTGGGAGGGAGGGGAGATTTAAAAGAAACCTTTAAAATGAAGTAGGATTTCTTAGAATTAACAATGGAACTGTTCACTGCAACGTTCTGAGCACTAACCTAACAAACAGTTGAAATAAAGTTGTTTTCCCCAAAGCTTAATGCTAGGCATTTCCAAACGATCAGGATTATAAATTCAAGCTCCACAGGCTGAACCACAGTTATCGATAATATGCTGTATGAGAAATATATTGACCGTGATAGCTCTTGCTCACAGCTAAGCTTTTTCCCTCAAATGTTTCTTTTGAAATGAGTCTCTATCGATGCTGTTTCTGAGCCACAGTGGCAAAACCTTCCCTTTCGTAGTCAGCAGAAATGATCATTTCTATTTCTTTTCACTCCCCCATGTCAGTGATACATCAATGGTTAATAACACATTGAAGTACCATGGTGTGTATATATATACACACAGGTTCTCCTCGGAGTGTTAATCAAAACTCTGAAGTCTGTATCCTTACATTCATTTGACTTCATGTGCAAATGAAGCCTGTGCCCCGAGAGCACGATGGGAGAAGCTCTGGGGGCTTTCTGCATCAGCTCCGTTCTTTCCTACCCTGCCTTCAGCCTTTCTGAAATCCATCTCATGTGCTTAAAAAAAAAAAAAAAAAATCACTCTGCCTTGCTCAGCTTCACCCCAGTAACGCTCCCTCTCTTGCTTTGCACTCCCCATCTTGCTGCAACACCAGGAGACCAGCTGCATCACTGTCTGGTCAAATGAGTCACCCGGGCAAGGTAGTGTGTGACCACTGAAATGTGAGACGTCTCAGCAGCTTGCAGGATTTGGCTCTTTTGCTTACTTCTTAGAGGTCGATAGAAGTTTTGGTGTTGTAGCTTCATGCAAGTCCAGGTCAAGGGACCATGCAGGATGCACTCAGCTCACATGGGTTTCTCTCGGACAGCACCTAGGCTTGCCTTCAGCAGCAACATCTGTGCATGCACTGACGTTCCTGGGCCAAATAGCTCATGTCAGTGTTGCCCATGATGCAGAGGCCTCAGGGCCCCTTGGGAAGGCACCTTTTGCACCTGTATTGTGTGTAGCAGTCAAGTTTGAACGTGCATCAGCAATTCCTTCACGTAAGCTCCTTCCCTGCTCCAGGCTGTCATGCTCAGGGTGGAAAAGGATACCTGGGAAGCCAATGTGAAATCAAGACCATGATAGTGGAGTTGCATCCTACAAAGCAACATGAGACATAAAGCCTACCCCTTCAGGTTTATATAAAGTCTGGGGTTTGGGACCCTCTGTCAATGGTCAGTAGTTGGTATTGCTGGCATTTGTGCCTGTTTAAGCGCTTACAGAGCTGTGATATTTTTTGAAAACTCTCAGGATGAGTGTCTCTTCCCTGCTAAGTTATTTCATGTCCCTGTGTGAGGGTATCTGCACTCACAGCCTAAAGCAAGCACGTGCGACGTACTTGTTTCCTTAGAATTGCCCTCAAAATGAGAGGATTGTATGGAAGGGGCTTTGCTTTAAGAAAAACCCCTCTCAAAGCTGAGGCAGAAGGTGATGCCAGCTGCTTTGCTGCCTGCCTTCTGGTTTGTTTACATCTCTTTTTATTCTTCTTTTTTCTAGCTCGGCAAATGAAGAAATCAGACCGCACACACCAGCCACACTCATTTAGGAGCGCTGGTGTGCCGACCCGGGCGCTGTGCCTGCGGTGAAGGTGTTGTGCTGCAGAGCCGGCACACTGCCTGCCGCACAGCTGCAAAAGGGGGCTCGCCGGGCGTGGGGTACGTACGCCGGTGCACAGCTTGCCTTTCATCTTTCCGCTCCACGCTCAAAACAGCAAGAAGCACCAGCTGGTGAAGAAAAGGAGGTTGAGACAACACCCGCAAGCTGGTGTCCATCTGAACCTCCACTGTGTAGCCTTACCTGCTCTCCAATGCTCCTCTCATAGCTACGTCATCTTTCGTTATGATTCTGCTGCTCCGCATTAGCCCTGGCAACTAACTGAGTTAAGATTTTCGGTCAGGTTTATGAACAAGCACGAAGGAAGTGAGGACAGACATACCACCACTGTTGTGGCAGTACTTTCTTGTTCATTTGTGGATGTACTGTTGAGGCAAATAAGTCTTTGGGGTTTTTTTTCTTTTTTTAGCAATGTTTTATAGAGTATTCTGATGCCGTTTGCTTAGGCAAACATAGGCAAGCAGGCATCGTTGCAGCATCACTGCAAGATTTGCTAATGGAGAGCAAGGATAATGCAATGGGAGCCCCCCAGTCAGATGGATTTCTAGTGTTTATGCTTCAGAATATGCTCATGTGGCCTTTGACAAGTACAAAGCCTTCCGAGGAGATCATCAAATGAAGCCTAGGCCAGCGTTGTCTAAGCACTCTTGAAAGTGTTAATAAATAAGCATCTATATCCCCTTGTAGGCACCTCAGAAAGGGGTTTAGTTTTGAGAACAGCTGACTACCTGCTGCTCAGTAGCACTAGGAATCAAAGACAGTCCAATGAACTGTCTAAAAAGAGATTTGGGTGTCTTGTGTTAAGCCTCTAGGTTTGAAGCTTCTGATCTTTAATCAGTTTAAGGGTGGCTGTGGAAATGCTGCAGTCATTAAACTACCTAATGGCGCTTACTGTTCGTTTACTTCCTCAGGGAAAGTGTAAAGGTCGGTGTCTACCCTCTGTCCCTTGGGACCACTTGCTGCATAAGCCAGGGGGGCTTGTCTCTCTCCCCACTGAACAACACTTGGCTCTGACAGTGAGGTGAGTCGGTCTTTGCTGCTTGCCTCTGTCCCCAGTAATGCCTGATCATATATGGGTTTCTGAAAATATTTGTGTCAGTCCTGTATACACAGCCAAAACACGTTTGTCTTACAGAAAATACGCTAAGTGCAGAGAATATTGCTATGCAAGCCTGTCTGTGTCCTTTGAATGTGCTTGGAAGGATGATACTAGAATAATTTGCTGGAATTGCATGAAAAAGCTAAACAAAGGGTTATATTAAAGTACTGACTGCATATTGCCAATGATACGGAATTTTTACTCCCATTTTCTTTTCTTACTGTGCTGGTATCAGCCAGGACCTTCATTAGCATACTGGACAAGCCTTCATCTGTTTGAGGGGTGGAGAGGGGGAGATACATACAATGCAGGGGGCTCCAGCCATTACTTTTATCCCTGCACTCTTTGTGACCATGCATGGACCAGTGCAGCGTCCATGGGCATACAGGGGACAGAGCCCATCTGGGCAGATGAGGTGGGAGGGCCAGGCCTGTAAATCTGTGTCCAGCTGCACAAACAAGTTATCAGGAGACAAAATAGGGCATGGTTTGCTGGCCAAACGTGTACTCTTGTCACAGGACCAGTATGAGTAATGTACCTCAGTTTGATTGAGGGAGAAGTCATTCTGTGCACACCCTGCAGTACAAGCCTGGAGAGAGCAGTTTCCACGGAGCAGCCGATGAACTGTAAATTCACACCATCACTCACCTCATAGAGCCGTGCCCTACAGCTGCTTCCTGCTCTCAGATCAGGTCAAAAGGCATATCCACCATCACTCGTGCAGATATCGACAACTTCCCGTGCCTCTCGATAGAATAAAGCCTTGCATTACTTCTAGAGATGCTAGAAGAAAGGGAAATGTAGTTGAAAGTTTAAGGGGGATGTTTTTTCCCCCATATCTTCTAGCCTGCACTATTCCAAGTAACCTCGTGTCTTTCTGTTCTCTTTCCAGGTACCTGTGACTCTCATCCACTGGTGAAACTGCTGAGAGCAGCTGGAGGAACAAGGGCATTTTGATTGCCCCATGCTGTAGAAGGCCTAATTCTTAATTACACTGTCTTATGTTAGCTTTGCCAAACTCAACAGTTGTGCCAATGATAGATCTCTCTCAAAATTGGAAATTGTTTCCATTGTGTCTTTTCAAGAAAATGAGTAAATCCGTCAGAATTCCCTGCATTTCCCTCCACGGGATATAACTTCAGTCATTTCACCACTCCTAAGAGTAAACTAACTCCCTACTGAGTTATTCATGACTCCTTCTCAGCCAGGCTGATGTATATCTGCTCGCTTCCTGAGTCTGCTGTGAGGAGTAAATCAAGCGTCTCCCTTCATGCTGAGTGCTGGCACATCACAGAATTTCTCTGGGACTCCACAAAGCAGAAAAAAATCGACACAAGCCAGAATCTGTCCCACATCCCAGATGAGCTACCCAGCTTTTTAGCTCTCAAACCAACTCTCCTCATTGTGCCTCTGAGCCGTGATGCTCTTCTTTATTCCGCCTCCTAAAACTCATTTCTTCCATCCTGCCCATACATAACAAATAGTGATGAGCCAGGATATAGCACACTGCACTATATCACTGTCTGATTGTATCACTGTCCCTGGGGCTTTCTCGCTCTTCCCTTCTTACTGTTCTGCTATACTGGGTCGTGTCTGCAGTAAATTTAGAGATTGTAAATAGTTCACAGCTTCTCTGTGAATCACCTGGTGTGCTCTGGGGTGGAGTAAAATGCTTGGGAGCAAAAGGAACTGGGGGACAGCTTGCCTAGCCACTAAGCAGGGCTGGTAGGAGTAAAACGTTTGTTCTCAACCGTAAGGGTATCTTATGGAGGGGTCACAACCGGAGCATTGCAGCAGAGAGTCTAGTGCTGTATCGAGACTGAGCCCTCCAGGGTATCAATCTGCCAGCTACTACTTTTGCTTTTATAGGATTCCTTTGATGCGCAGTGGCTTACAAAATGCAGGAGGTTTGAAGGACATCGGCACTGAGAGGTTCTAAGCCAGATGAATCCCTTCTCTGTGAATACAAGTACAAGTACTTGTACTTCAAGTACAAGCCTAGCCAGGGGAAAACCCAGGCTCAAATTCCTGCTGCATTTGATTTGAGCCAATGTGGGATGTATAGGTTCAGGGTAGCCGTTAGGTCTTCACCCCAGGACTGGCTCTGGAGGTGGCCCCATGCAGCCACGATCCAGATATCTCCATGTAGCCCCTCACCTTTGCTTCAGACGAGATGGAGACTCTCTGTGTCTGCTCACATGGAGTGAGGACCTGCTGTGGCACCTCCACGTGGCTGCAGGGCACGTCCCAAAACTGGCAGGATCCTCTGCAGCAGCAGGAAAGGTCCATCACACCAGGTACCCGAGAGAAATAACAGAGTATCCCTGCAGTCTCATGAGACATATCCAGAGGTAAGCAGATGGTCTGCGTGGAGAACAGGGTCCTTGGATTAAATTATGTGTTTGGTACCTTCCTGACCCTTGTGGGCTCTTTTTAGACTCTCCAGAGGATCCCAGCATGTCTGGGGTTCCACCAAGGCTTATTTTTACATCACTTGTTCCACCTGAGTCAAAACTGCTTCGCAGCAGCATCTTAGCCCCTAGTTTTTCAAAAGTTAATCTCAATTACTGCCACAGGACTAGACCAGTGGGGCCAGTGACCTGCCCACATTGATCTTCACAGCCTGAAGCGGAGGCAGCCAGGCTGGGCTAGCTCTGAAAACTGCCTCTTCGATCTACCTAGTTGGAACTGAGGAAAGCTGGTGCGTTGCAGATGGGTTGGGGGTTTCCACAGGCCACAGCTTGCATGCTCCGCACAGGCAGACTCCCCTCCGCTCCGGAGCAGAGAGGACAGGAACAAAAATACCAGGAAATAAATACGATTCTGTTACCCATTTGGCTTGGAAAAGCAGGCAAGTTTAGGTAAAATCCTTTATGGAATCTACTGAAACCACTGGAAAAGCAGAAAAAAACTCTGCCTCAAGGTCGTGCCCCCAGGCTGCACCCAAAGTCTATCGCAGCCACAGCGATACCGCTGCTACCGTGAAAACAGCCCTCCTCAGTCTGTGGTGATAAACAAATGACACTAAAAGGGGACCATAGTTTTACAAACTTTCCAAGCCTACGTGCACCGTGTGCCGGCTCTGCAGAGGGCAGCGGCTCGTTGCAGCTGCAGAGGATGCTGCTGCCGCGTCCGGCAGCCGTGCAGGGCTCCGCATTCCGCTAAAACCTGCGTGTAGATGTAGAAACCCCTTTCCCTATGGCTATACCATCATCCTAGGGCTAACCCCTGCTGTGCCACACTGTCCTGGTGCAAGTTTAGGACTGAAGAGTGGATAATGTGAATTTTCCGTGGTTCCTTTTTCCCCTACAGGCTCCCAAAACAGGCTAGAGGGGTAAAGGCTTTGTATAAAAGCGTAATTATTCACAGGGAAATTAATTCTCATGAAACATGTAAGGTGTTAGCAAGTAAGAAAGGTGCTTTAAGCAAAATAACCATGTGTTTTCTGTGAGGCTTTGTTATGGGTAAAATGAAGGGAGCAGCAGAGCGTAGAGGGCACCAGGCACCGACCCTTTCCCAGGCGGGTTGGAGGGCTGGGGGGGGAGAGTTCAACCTCCCGTCCCAAGGGTGAAGGGGCTGTTTTCATGGTGCTTGGAGGGGGAAAAAGGATTTCTGTGTTTTTAGACAGTGATTTTTTTTATTCATGTTTCCATGAGCTCAGTTATAATGTGTGCTCCTTAAAGAGAAGTGTCTTTATCCAACCCATACACTGAAGTTTCACTTTTCTTCAAAAAAAGTATGCTGTGGCAATATGCCGTTTCTTTGCACCTCCCAGCTGGGTGATTGTGAAAAGTGGGGGGGTTTTAACTCATTTCTTGAACTAGCCCAGCAGTTCCTGCTGGGTTAAAGGCCAGTTCTTTAATCTTTTTATTTCAGCCTGGATTGCAAAGGGCTTTTTGTCTGCATACCCCCCCCCCCCGCATTCTCAGAGAGAGCAGCACCTCTGAGATGAGATCAGATGCATGGGCTGGCAATGAGGTGGTTGATTTATTTTTTGAAATTGCCAATGGTTTTAAATCGTTTGAGACTCCCTATGTATATTTTAAGGCTCCTTCTGGATTCAGAGGCAGGGGGGTGATGCAGGGTGGGAGAGGCAGAATGAAAGAGGGGAGTGGGTGTGTGCTCAGAGCCCCACCTTCAGCCCAAGGCAGAAATCTTTGTGTTTCAGTGAATATTCTGCAGACAAAAAGCGAGTTATTTTGACCTATAAAAGGGAAAAAAAAACCCACATCTTTTCTTTTTACCAGAATTTCTCTTTACTAGTGTAGCCAAAGTTACAAGCCTGGGTAGCAAGTAGCTGAGCAGGCAGTAATTGAATAGATGGTCCATGCTCTAACAGACAAATTTTATTGAGTACTACAACTAGGCAAAGCAAAGCGGTGATGTCCAGGCTCCGAAAACAAGATCTCACCAATCCGTTGGCCAGACGTCCTGGGAGTCTTGGGAACCCAGAGATGGTTGCTGCAAAGGTCTATGTGATTCAGCTCCTTTAAGTCCAAGGTGATTACAGGGTCTTCCGTTCTGCTCATCTTTTATTGTCTTTCCAAGTCTTTGAGACTGGTAACACTTCTGCTGTCTTCAGTGGGTGCTTTTCCACGCTCAGGCGTTACATTCCCTTCTCTTTCCTTCCAATCACACTGTCCTTGGCTTTCCTTATCCCGTTCTCTGCTTAAGGAGTCTTAAGTCACACAAGAGCAGCTTCTTCACATTAGCATTTGGGGATGGGAGGTTCAAAGACAAGTTGCTTATGCTAACTCTTGCTTTTTTACTGTGAGGGTGATCAAACACTGGAACAGGTTTGCCCAGAGAGGTTGTGGAGTCTCCATCTGTGGAGACAGTCAAAACCCAACTGGACACAGTCCTGGGCAATCTGCTGTAGGTGACCCTGCTTAAGCAGGGGGGGTTGGACTAGATCATCTCAAGCGGTCCCTTCCAACCTCAACCATTCTGTGATTCATGCCAACCACAGGCTGCTTGGCCTGCCCTCCCCTCCCGGATGGCCCTCTTGTAACAGAGGAGGCCATCCCTCACATCAAGGTCTGGTATGGCGTGTGTCCCCACCGCTCAACGCCTACTGGGTTGCAGCCAACAGCGGAGCTAAAAGTTCTTCTTGGTGGCAAACACAGAGGCCAACCCAGTCTTGCCCTTGACTATGGTAGGAGGCGCTTGGCCAGCCCCAGTCCTTTCACCTGGTTGTCAATGCAGAGCTTCACCTGCCTCATCCAGTAACAAGTCACTACCATAGCAAAGCACACACAGATTTGCATTACCAGTATAACTACAATGGGGTGCAGCAGCATGTTGAAGATGCCGGTGGCCGTGGGGGACCAGCCAAAGAAAATTTCCCACCAGTGGTGTTCTCCCACCCTCTTAATTCGTTCCATTACCTGTTTTATAACATTACCATCATGATGTACAGTTATTAGGATCTTTTTAGCTTCTGCCTTGGCATTTTCTAACAGCTGCTGTAAATTTGCATGCTCTAACATTTCTTTTACAAGTGACAAATCCATACCGATGGGGGTTGGGGTTATACTACGATACAAGGTATAGTTTCTGATTAGCAACTGGCTAGTAAACACAGGCGGTTTATACACAAAATCACAGCCTCTAATAATGGCTACATTGCAAGCACACGTATTCGAGTCATTAAACACGGTCTGATTATAAATGTCATTAATTTGCACGTATTTACACATCGTTCTAAAACACACGCACCCTTTCCCTACGTACACTAACATGGTTTTGTTGCTGCTCTGGGGATTGATCTCAAAATGACACACCCCTTCTTTGGTGTCAAAGCAAACATCGCTCGCCTTAAGGGCATCATCTTCGCATATGAATCCCAGCCCCCTTTCCAAAATGCAGGCTTCCAAATCTACAGATTGCCATTTCCCATCAGACACCCTCGCCCACATACGGTGGTCCAGGGGGTAGACCACGGACCCGTTTGTGTTAACCCCCAGGGCCACAATGGGGTAGACCTTTTCAATGCGGGCCTCCGCCACGGTCAGGACATGGGCGATGACTGCGTTGAGGACCTGGTCATGGGTGAAGTTGACGAGCCTCCACCATGCTTGGAGCTGCCGCTCCTTCTCTGTGGCTGCATCCCACACAATCTTGCGGATCTCGGTGGGGAGGACACCGTTGTCGCCGTCTCTCAGGATACCTGCAACGACACTCTGCACCCACATCTGGGCCTGGATGCAACTAAGAGCAAGGGAGATGTTATTTTGTTCGATGCCCAGTGCTTGCAACAGCACCTGGTGGTCTTTCTCACTTATTTGTTCCCAGGTGGGCAACACCTCTGACACGAGCCATTGCCCCATCCCAAGGCTGGCCAGGGATGAATTCAGGGGGTTGAGGACGCCCTGCACTCCTGAGGTGACAGCCTCCAACTTGTTGGCCAAGACCTCCATGTTCATGCTGTTGAGGACTCCCAGCCCGGTGCCTCCTCCTCCCAGTGCCGTGGCCAGCAAGTCTCTCCTGGCCCGGGTCCCCTGGATGGAGCGGCTGTGGAGCCATGCCAGCCAGCCAGTGTTGAGGGTGGATAGGAAGGGGGTACAGTGCGGTCTGATGGATGAAATATTAACAGTGGACAGAGACAACACCACCTTCTTCAGTGACCGGACAGGCCCAGTCAACAGCTCTTGGATGTGATTTTGCTTGACTACATAAGGGCCTATTTTGGAAACAAAGGGGCGCAAGACAGCAATGATGGTAAACTCTTTTTTAAATCCTTCGGGGCCTCCTATCCACCACTTTCCTCCAAGCTCAGGGGACATTTCTACACTCAGGTTTCCTCGACACCACACCTGGAGGTTTATGACCAGGTGTGGGCAGCGTCCATAATCCTGATTATACCATGAAGCCTCCGTGCCTAATTCAGATCTATTAAGTGTTTTGTTCTCACGGAGGCAGTTTACTGACACGACCCACTTGCGGCCATTAGGGGCCGTGATAGTCACGGTGGTGCCATCGATTTGCATCGGGTCGGTTATACCTTCTTGGGAGTATTTTATTTCCAATTTTACTTGGTTGCCAACTTCAGCATATTGGGCTGCATGCCAGGCCAAAAAATGGCACTTTGAGATCTTAATGGCAGCAAAGGAGCGCGTCATGGTGGTAATCTTGAATTTAAAGGACAGCCCCACGCTATCGTGTGCCCAGAGGCAGACCACAAAGACCGGCTGGACCAAAGTAAAATTGCACCAACAGTCCAATTTTTCCACAGCACAGTTTTTTTTCTGATTCTTCTTAGTTTTTACTTCAGTTACGGAGATTTGAGTTACTCGCTGGTAAGTGGATCCATTAATTACCCTGCACCCTACCTTTATTTCTTGTCCCACCTTCCCCAGCAGCTGTGGAAGTCTATTTGTGCTGTCCCAGCTCCACTCATTTTCCAAGTACACCTCCGTCCCGTGCATAACCACCGTTGACAAATTTAAGCGTTTGTTAGAATTTAATCCCATGCTTCCTGTATATTTTATGTGAGCTTGAGACCAGGGCCAATCGGTCCCAATCTTTGTGTACCTCCTAACCCTGTGCTGGCCTGTGGCCCATGTGTCCGGGTGCCTTTCTAAGTGGGAACGACTGACTTTTTGTCTGAGATGCTGATGGGTTGGTTGGGCATGTTGGGTGCTCAGCACTATGCACATACCAGAAAGCAAAGCAAATCCTGCAACCAGAAATTTGAAAGCATTTTCCCCGCAGCACAAACAGGGCTGGTGATGCAACGAAGTTCGCCCTTCCCGCCGGTCACAATCGCCTTCCATTTTCCTTTATCTGCAAAACATAAGCAAGACGGGCTCTCCAGCCCCGTTAATTTCCCTTCCATGCTTTTAATTGTGAAGAATGGAGCCATTTTTCCTGCCTTTTCGCCCCCTTTCTGATTTCTACCTGGTACATGGAGGGGCTGGCCTTGTTCACAACCCTAACAGGCCCCATCCATTGGGGTCCCAGCACCTGGTTCTTCTCTCTAACCCCCCGATACGTTACCAGGTCCCCCGTGTTCCACTCCATGGGGCGCAGCAGCATTCCCAGCTGCTTATCCATCTTGGGGATGTTGGTCTCCTGCACCGAGGCGAGCTGGTGGTACGTAGCCGACACGGTCCTCAGCATGTCCTGGACCCATCTGTCTGTCAGCACACGGGGCTGCAGTTCATCCGGCGGCTCCCCTCTTTGCCACCAGTGTCCTGGCAGCTTTGGATCTCTTGCAGGAGGCAGCTTTTGGGGAGAAGGCGTGTGAGATGCCACAGCCCCTCGTAACGCCAGCAGGACCAGTGGGAGCTTCTCATCCCAGTCTTTCCTTTGCTGGTTCACAAGCTTCCTCAGCGCCGTCTTTAGCAGTTGGTTGTGTCCCTCCACCGAGCCAGGCTTCTGGAAATGCCCCATGATGTGAAGCTTTTGCTTGATTCCCAGGGCTTGGCACACCCCTTTCGTGACTTCTCCGACAAAGCGTTGGCCGTGGTCTGAGTCGATCTCCTTTGGGACACCCCACCGTGAGAAGACGTGCTCTACCAGGATCTTTGCAGTTGCGCTAGCCGTGTTGTTTCGAGCTGGAAACGCTTCCACCCACTTGGTGAAGTTATCGCTGATCACCAAGCAATACCTGTTCCCTTGGGCTGTTTGGGGCAAAGGGCCAATAAACTCCATCTGCAACTTGCTCCACGGCCCAGAAATCCTCTGGTGGCCCAGAAGGACTTTGGCTGTTTTGGCATCGGGATTGTTGGCCGCACATGTCAGGCAGTTGCTGACGTACCTCTCCACATCCTCTCTCATTTCAGGCCACCACCCAGCGCCCTGCAGCCTCACCATGGTCCTGTCCATCCCGAAATGCCCCTGCTCATGAGCCAGGGCCACCAGCTCTGTCCGGACGAGTTCAGGCACCACCCAGACCGGGAACTCTGCCCCCTCCCTCTGCGCCAGGACCAGCCCCGAGACATCCTTCCACACCTTGCACCCTTTATACTCCCTGCCCTGTGCTAACTCCTGGATGCTGGGGTCTTGCGCCTGCAAGCCCAGCAGGTCCACACTCTCCCAGTGTCTGCTGGGAGCTACCGACACGGGGTCATTCTCCAAGGTCTTGTTGGGCTTCCACATCAGCCCTTCCTTCGCGCCTTGCTTGGCTTTGGCATCCGCCTCCTTGTTCCACTTGGCCTCCTCCGTTCCCTTCTTGTGGGCCTTCACCTTAATGATCTGGGCCGGGCACGCCCTCTGCTCCGCCAGTCTCGCGAGGTACAGCAGCTTTTTGGCATAGGTGACGGGCTTGCCGTCAGCAGACTGCATGTCCCTCTCCCTCCAGAGTGGCAGCCATTCCAGCGCCGCCCGCACCACCCAACCCGAGTCTGAAAATATGGCCAGCAGCTGGTCTGCCGGCGTGTTTTCCAAGGCGGCCGTCACGGCCACCAGCTCGGCAGCCTGGATGGAGTGTGGCAGGCACTTCCCCTTCACTACCTCCCCGGTGCCCTGGTTGATGGCGGCGTAGCCTGTGTAGGGCACCCCTTCCTCGTAGTAGTTGGACCCGTCTACGAACCACACGACATAGCCTCTCTCCTTGGCCTCTGCCAGGCTGAGGCTGCTCTCAAACAGGGGCGCCCGCCGCGGCTTGGCCTTGGCTGGGGGATCCCCCAGCTCCTCCCGGTCCCTCTCTCCACTGATTACCACCCCATAGGTGCCGGGCAAGGGGTCCCCAGGGACCTCCTTGTCAGTCAGCGCCAACACCCAGTTGGCCATCCTGGGGCAGCGCGGACGGCCCTCGTCCCCCTTCCCTGACACGAGATACCTCACCGGGGTACGGGAGGTCCTCAGCAGCACCGGGGCCGACCCCACCAAGTACTCCCAGTGCTGCAGGGCCCAGGTCAAAGCTAAAACCTCCCTCTCGTAGTCGTTGAACTGTTGCTCGGCCGGTGTCAGGAGGCGCGAGGCATGGGCAATGGGGAGGAGATGGGCGCTGTGCTGCTGGCCCAGGGTGGCCTGCAGCCCCCTCCCCGTGCTGGCCAGCTGCAGGACATAGGGTCTGTCCCCCCGGGGATGCACCAGCACAGGGGCTCGCGCTACGCTCTCTTTTAAGGTCTTCACTGCCTCATCCTGCTCTGGCCCCCATTCCCAAGGGGTGTCCTTCTTCAGGAGGTGGCAGAGAGGGGCAGCTTTCTCCGCGTAGCCCTCAATGAACTCCCGGGAGAACCTCAGGAGAGCCAGGAAGGACCTCAGGGTGGTGGCATCAGCCGGCGCCGACACCTTCTGTATTAGCTCGACCCTCTGCTTCTCCAGTGAGCGCCCTTCCTCCCCCAGAGTCACCCCTAGGTAGGAGACCTCCTTCCAGCACAGCTGGGCCCTCGTGGGGCTGATCTTGAAGCCTGTCTTCTGGATGGCCGCCAGCACCTCCGCCAGGACCTCCAGGTTCTCCTCCTTTGTCTGGGTGTGGATGAGGACATCACCGACACAGGACAGCACGCTCTCCCGGTGGCCGAGCTTCTCCCACATCCTTGCCACATGTGCGTGGCAGATGGCAGGGGCGTTGTGGAAGCCCGGGGGGACTCTGGCAAAGGCAAATTGCCGTCCTCGAAGGGTGAAGGCAAACTTGTGCCAGGACTCGCGGTGTAAGGGGATGGCAAAGGACGGGCTGGTCAAGCTGAGCACCGAGAACCACTCGGATCCCCGGGAGATGGCCGCCATGACATCTGGGTACTTGGCCACCATGGAGGTCCGCAGTGGGGTGACACGGTTCAGGGTGCCAAAGTCGACTGTCAGCCTCCACGTTTTCCCATCGGCTTTCCGCAAGGGCCACACGGGGGCATTGCTGGTGCTCTGCTGCTCCACCAGCACCCCCTGCTCCAACAAGGTTTTGACTGTGTCCCACAAGCTGTCCTCAGCCTCAGCCGGGTACTGGGGCTGCGGCTGAGGAGGGGGATTCGGCCCTTTGACTGCCACGACAGCGTCAATCTGCCCGCAGTCCAGCTTGCTCCTTGCCCAGACCTGGGGGAACTGCTCTGTGACCCGTTTCACTCGGGGCTCCCACTCAGGGTGGACCAGGAGCTCGGGGGCTTTCACCGACATCACCCTGTGGCTCGCTGGGATAACAGGCACGTCACTTTGGGGACAGTGTAACAGCGCTTGGTTTGCCAGGTCCACCACCACCCCCATCTTTGTCAGTGCAGAGATGGCTAAAATTCCTGGCTTTCCCTTCATTTCCATTTTCCCAAATTTTTCAGACCCTTTGGCAGTCCCAATTTCAAAGGGTACAGGCCCTGTGAATGGCACTGATGATTTTTGGCCATTCGGCCCTGTCAGTTCAATAATTTCAGAGGTTTGGAAGAGCCCGGCTTTGCCCGGGACCATATTCAGAATTGAATAAGAGGCACCAGTATCAATTAACATCACTTGTCCAAGCACCCCTCCTCCAATAGTTATATCAACTATCAGGCGCCCCCACGAATCGGTCTTAATCGGTGCCACAAAAAGGGGCGATGCGGGTGCCTGGCAGCCCTATTGCTGAGCCTTAGACCCCGGGTCAATTGGGTTGGAGCTGCTGTGCTTTTTGGCCTCATGCAGGGCCAGTTTTCGGAAGAGCTCCGCGTCTGGCAAGCCGTCGATATCCTCCTGCTTCTCGTATTTTATCAAGCGCTTCCTCAGCTCGGCCCGCCAAGGGTTGGACTTCTGAAACCTCAGCCCTTGCTGGTTCTCCTTCCCCGAACTGCCCTTGCCATCGGGATCTTTTCGGTTGTCTCCTTGCATTTTTCTCATCCCCGCATTTTGGAAGGACATGGCCGAGGTTTTCCCTTTCTTCCCCCCCAGCATGTACCCAGGGAATGCCTGCTTTTGCAGCTCAAAATTCTGGGTCAGGATCTGCTCCAGCTCTGACAGCGGCTTTCTGGCCGCATCCCCACCAGCAATCACCCGCAGTGGGGGGGTCAGCCCCACCACCAGCGGCTCCTTGAATTCGGGCCTGTCAAAATCAAGGGGGGAGTCCTTTGAGCCGGGCAGCCCAGCCATCTGGTAGAGCATCTTCTTACGGTTAACATAGGCATCTGGCCGCTCCTCAGGGTTTTGCTTCTCCTGGTGGAAGAGCACTAAGGGGTTGACCTCTGGGAAGAACACCTTCAGCACAGCCAACTGGACATCCCTGATGTCCTGGACGTTGCCCATCTGCACGTCCCCCGGCAGCGCCGCGAAATCATCTGGTTTCATGCACTTTCTCACCACGTCTATCAGGTCACTCACCAAGTTGCCGCTCTGGCACCTGGGCAGCCGCTGGGCCCTGGACAGCCAGTTGACTGCCGTCTCCTTTGTCAATGGCCCCAGCATCTTCCCCACCGTTTTGAGCTGCTCAGGGGTAAACCAGAGCACAGCCCTGTTGGTGTCTATGGCCTGGAGTGGGCCGTGGCCAGCCGGCTCATCAGGGGGGGTCTTTTTAATTTTGGAAGCCTCCACCTCCCCTCCCTGCAGTTGGCACATCTCCTCCCGCAGAGGAGCATAGGGGGATGGCCTGGTGGGGCTGTTGGCACCCCACACGTCATCCTCGTAGTCATAGTGGGGCGGGTGTGGGTCCAGGGAGTCCTCCCCTTCACCATTCCCGAACCGGCTCCTCTTGCCTTGAATAGCAGCCACGATGCCCCTCGACACACCCAGCTCTGCCTGCAGCTCCTGGATCTTGGCGTGGCATACCTTGTGATCGGGGCCGGTGCCCCGATCGCGCTGGACGTCCTGCAGGACTGCCCGCACCGCGCTCTGGGCGTCGTGGGTCTCCCCGATCCACTTGCCGACCTCCTTCTCCAGCTCCTCCGATTTCTGCTTCTCATAGCCCAGCTTGCTCTCCAGCCGGGTGATCTCCACCGCGCTCCGCAGAGAGTCCCCGCACAACCCCTGCACCTCTGCCCGCAGGTTGTCCACCTGCATTTTGAGCTCGCTCTTGGTCTGCTCCAGTGTCTGCACGTTCTCAAGAGCCTCCTTCAGCAATTTGGACAACTCCCTGCCCACCATCAGCAAACCCTGCAAAGCTGCTCGCTTCTTGCACTTGTTTGTGGGTTTGGGCTTTTTGGTCTCCTCCGACCAGCTCTCCCACTGCTGGCACAGCTGCTGGTACGCCTCTGGGCCCTGGAAGGCCCCCGGGGACCAAACTGGGGGGAGACACTTCTGGAGCACAAACTGCTCCAGCTTCCAATTGCTAACAATGTCGGTCATCATAGTGAGGGGAACGAGATCCAAGACGGCTCCGTCTCAGGGCAAAGCTACCATAACACCAGCACCACTGACCCACCCGCAGAGGAAGGCTGCGACCCTGTGACCCACCCCTCTGAAAAGCCCCCCGGGGGATGCCGAACCTGGTAGCAAGGGAAGGGGAAGGTGGGGATGGGTGGCCGCAGCCGAGCGGGCAGCTGCCGCGACCCGCCGGCTCCCGGGGAGGGGATGGGGAAGGGACGCGGGGACGGGCAAAGCGAAGCAGAGGTGAAGTAGGACCCTGATAATAAGATCTCACCAATCCTTGGCTGGATGTCCTGGCAGTCCCGGGACCTGGAGACAGTCACTGCAGAGCTCCGGTGGATTCAGCACCTTTAAGATCAAGGTGCTTGCGAGGTCTCACCCCGGTGGCTTTTTATAGCCATGGCAGGTCGTTGTTTGGGGCTCATAACACCTCTGTTTATTTCCTCGGTGGCTTTTCCTCCTTCAGGTACTTCATCCCTCCCCTTGTCTTCCCAAGGACACTTTCCTTGTCTTTCCTTATCCTCTTTGGCACTGATTACGGAGGTTGAAATCACATGGGAGCAGCTGCTTTGCCCCTTATCTATTTTGCAGGGGCCCAGGATTAGTCACCGCTCGCTCATGTTAACCTCTGCTTGCACCAAGTGCCCTGAAGAGGGAGAGCTGGAGCCCGTCCCCTCAGCATCCATCCTCCCAAAGTACCCCAATGGCCTCCTCAGTTGCCGCACACACCGTTAGCACCTGGGTTTGGGGGGAGATCAGACGTGGGGCTCACACCTGACACCTATAACACACGCCGTCCCCCCAGACTCCCCCTCCAAGCACAAACTGCTCGCTGGGGGGAGACAAGATGGCAGGAAAATTCATACAATTTGTAGTTTAGATCCATTTTGGCTTTTTTCCGTGCCACGAACCAGCCCGCCACAGGCTGGCATATACCTTGGGGATACCCCACCACATGTCAGGAGCCTTGACTGTGATATTACATCAGCTGAAGTACAGGTGTAAAGGCAAAGGCAGATGGACCCCCCCAACCTCATCCTACAAACCACATCTTAGCTCGGAGCAGTTTAGAAAAGAAAACTCGACCCACTTGATTTTTTTTCTGCCATTACACTAAGAAAAAGGTAGTACTCATCTTACTCAGTGAAAATGCTATCATTTTTATCGCTGCTTTTCCCCCTAATGAAATATTCCAGAAGCTACACCCTTCCCTGGAATAAAATAATTTTTAAAAATTTTAAAAAGTAAAAAAATGTTCACCTGTGGCTGCTTGAGTCCTGGGAAATTTCCATCCAGCAGCCTGTTATCGCCAATAGGCCCTTATTTGCAGGTCCTGTGGTACTGGCTGTGTTGGACCAGGCTTGAGGCTGAGCAGCCCTCCCCGATCCCAAAAGTCGGCCCTTGTATCCAAGAAAGCACAGAGGGAATGGATTTTTCCTTATTGTTATGGCAACTGTTCCTCCAGCCTGGCATTTACAGCCCAGCTGCAATTACCTCTGCTGCAACGTGGGAGTTTAGCAGAGATGAAACCCCAGACAGGTCCTGCTTCTTGTGTGTAGACCCCTTTCTTCTACCCTGATGCTTTGCTCCAAGCCCCCGAGAGCAAACACTTTGCTGTAAGAAACTCCTCACAGGGAGAAAATAAAAAGTTAAAAGTGTAATGAAGCTGGTGAAAATGCAGGGAATTAGTGTCGGTGTGGTGAGGTACGTGGGATGTGGGCTGAGAAAAAGAAGAGGGGATGTTTCCCCCTGGGATGGGCGAGGAGGAGACCCACAGGGCGAGCACTGAGATGGGGCAGGGAGTTGGCTGGGCTGGGGCCTGGGATGGTTGTCTTTCATTTCAGAAAAAGAATAAATTCCCCCTAGAAATTGTGCAGCCGAATAACGCAATTACACCAAAATTCGGCAATCCCCGCCATCTTGGCCCAGCCGTGAGCCAAACACTCGTGATTAGGAGCCGCTGTACCCCAGCAAGGTCACCAACAAATCTTGCTTGTGTTAACAGATCAGTTCAACTTACCGCCTTTTTTCCTCCCCTATTTTCTTCCCAGGACAGCAGCCCCAAACAATGTGGGGATGTTACAAACAGCAGCTGCTCTCCTGCACGTTCTCACAGTGCTTTTATTTTTGTTGGCAATGGGCTGCCAGACAAAGGCATCCCACCTCCAAAATGTTTTCTCGTAGGAGCAACACCTAGTCCTGAGAACAGCTTGGCCGCCGGTAAATAGCTCAGCTGCGTATGAAAAATTAAAAATTAGTCCCTGTTCCAGCACACACACTATGCTTTTACATTGCAAATATTCCTTTTTATTTCCATAGGAGACACCCTATAGGTAAAAGTGCTGCAGGGAAGCATCTCTAAAGCTGCTATAACGGCCTGGGGAATCCTCCCAAGCTGAAATATCTACTTAGACAACCCAGTGTCACCAGCCTTGCGGCAGCATTTGGTGCCCAGAGTAACATGCCCTATGTCCAAAATTGTAACGGTGACACAAGCCACCTCTGGGAGCATTTTGGTCCTGGCCAGGAGACCAGAAGATGCTCCAGGTGACAGCAGCAGTGAGAAAAGGGGGACGCAGCCATTGCAGCATCCAGGGACATCAGGCTCAGCTCACTGACTTCTCCATGGGGATAAAGGGAAAGTTCACTTCCAGTGGCATTTCTCATATTAAACAACCCCCCGCAAAAGAGGTGCCTACAGCCCGTTCTGTGGAGGTCTCAATTTGGGAGTGATGTGAAATAAAAGGGGAAAGGTGGGCAGGAGGTAAAGGGGGGAAAAGCAAGGGTTGCTGCACCCTGCAGCAGGGGCTCAGCTCTGAAAACAAGAGCTTAAAAGCACTGAAATGTGTTTGAAAGCACTGAAATTACTTTCTCCTGCCAGGAAAGAGTTAAGGAGCGATTCAGCCGACCCTAACTTTTAGCAGCCGAGCCCTTTGTGGCAAAGCTTTCGGTGGTTAGCAACCCGCTTTGAGCAGGAAATTATTTTAAACAGAAATAGGGAGGGGATGTGTTACAGCAGCATGGAAAAATCTGGTACAAAATGGACCAAAAAATTGCACTGCACAAGACGCAAAAGCTTTTTTCCTATTTGTCCGCCAACTCAAACCCCGGGGGAGGTTTCTCGGTGCCCCCACGTGAGACCCCCCCGGGAAATCCCCCTGCTGGGGAGTCAGCCCAGAGGAGATGCTAAGGCTTTCTAAGGACCACGAGCACCTGCATGTCATGGGCATAAAAGAAAACTGAACCCTGCTCAGCAGCCAAAGGGGCAGTGAATAAATAAAATTAATAAATTATTTTTTTTTTCCCCAAACATGGAAATATTGAAGGCTGCTGACACCAGTTCACCCCTGTAATTTCACATCACGTATTTCACTCTTTGAATCCTAAACCCTGAGTGCTCCAAATCTCTCCCTCCCAAAGAAATTTCAAAGCCGCTCTGAGATTTTATCTATCATTTAAATATTTCTGCGTATGAGCTCTGCAGTGTCGCAGCTACCAAAGCGGTGCTCACTGCGAGGTGGGGAGCCCCAGTAGAATTTCCTTACTTTTGTGGTTTTTCAGCCACTAAATTTGTTTGAGGTTTCTTGCTCTTGGCTTCAAAGTTTTCTGTGATGCCTCGTGCCTCTGCTTTATGGTGAGCTCGTTTGGTGTTCAATATTTTCCAGGCCCAGAGAAAAACACCCCCCGCTAAAGATTCTGCTGAAGAAAATAACCCCACAGCTCAAATTGCATCTTCTCCTTATTTTGAATGCTTTTTGATTTCAATGGAGGAGAAACCAGTCAAAATTCATCCTTTCCTGCTTTTATTTTTAATGCCAAGCTCCTACATTTGTAATTTTTTTTAATTGCATGGAGCTAGATTAAAAGGAGGAAAAACTACGTGATGAAATATGAAGAAATCGTAATTAAAAATCAAGGAGTTTTCATTTTTTTCTTCCTAAAGGGGATTTTGGGGGATCCCGTGCAGTGCTGGAGAAGCGCATGGGGCTGCCGCCCTGATGCACACCTGGATTTGGGGCTCGGCGCAGAAGCAACTGCCGGGCTGAGGTTTCGGGCACTGCCACAGCAGATGCTCTTTGGCAGCCGTCGGTGAGACATCTGTGCTGAAACAGGGAGGAACCTCCTGGGGTGAAGCCAGCCCTACTGCCAAGAGGTGACCGTGCATGGAAAGGGGGAGCTGGCACAAAACCCCTCCATCGTTGACTCCACCACCATGGCCCGGTCATGGCTCCATCTCTGCATCTGCCTCCAGATCCCAGGTAAGAGGGACACATCTCTTAAAGGTTGAGGGCACGTAAAATCATGCTGGAGCCTCTCCTTCACCCCTCTCCAGCATGCGGGCTGCGTTGCACAGCATCTGGATGGTGGAAGCTTAAATATACAGGCATAGTATAGATCTACAGAATACTATTACCTATCACCGCATGATTTTGGACAATGCCATTAATAACATGCTTTAGCTTTTGGTCAGCCCTGAAGAGGTCAGGCAGTTGGACTAGATGATCATTGTTAGTCCCTTCCAACTGAAATAATAGTCTATTCTCTTCTGTTCTATTCTATTCTATTCTAGCGCAATATATGATGATATAGACACCGCCGAGTTTGTTTTTACTGCACCCTCTTAGTGCAGATGGACTGTAGGAAGCTGCTGATGGAGAAGTAGCACCTATCTACACTGCCTGTGTAATGTGAAGACGATAAACATCCCATCAAATTTTCTTCTAAATCTGTCCAAGGACTGAATGTATCCCAAGGGCCACAGCTGGAATCAGTGTGTTATAAAACCATGCTGCCTTCTGCTTATTGCAGACAGGTTGCAGGAGGTCTAGACCGAATATATACAGTCAATGTCATGGCAAAGTGGTAGAATTACACTTTACAGGACAAATTGTGCCCTTGGTGCTTAGGTGGAAAGTGTTGAGAGCGTGAAACACCCGTTAAATGTATATATTAGGGTAGCAGCACAAGTTGGTCCCCCAAGACGCTGCCCGACCTGGGTCCACAGCTGCCCAGCATCCTCGCTAGAGGCTGTCAGGACTGCAGGGTGCTTCGTTCGCATTGTGTGATGGCCGTCCAGCCGTGGCGTAACACGGCCGATCTGGCAGCAAACAGCCCAAGGCACTTTATCGGCACCTGTATACAGGTAGTAATATCCTATAGATCTATACGGTGGGGTCCCTGCTGAGAAAACCCCAATAAATTAGAGTTTGCTCTGCACGTGCGAAGGGAAAAGGGACCATTTCCAAGCTGCTGCAGGCTGGTCTGCCCAAGCACATGGAAACAAACCCGTCCCACCCTGATTCCCCGTGGTCCCCTGCAAGAATATACACCAGGAAAGGGAACAGGGAGGTTTTGGGGGATGAAGGTGTGGCAGAGGATGAGCTTTTCTGCTCTGGCTCTGTCCCAGCTCACCCCACTGGAGCTTGACCACTGGCTCAGAGCCGAGCTGAGCATTTTCCAGGATCCCCTCTCATCCCTTCTGATTCATCTAATAATCTCTCCAACAGCTCAAGGAAAAGGTTTTGGGGGGGGGGGGGGTAAGTTTCCCATGCCCAGCAGAGCCAGACCTCAGGGAAGTCAAGGAGACCCTGAAGTCACCATGCCCCATGGCCACACACATTTCATCCCCTAAAAAAACACACAGGTGTTTGCCAGAGCAAAGTTTGGGACGATTGCACTCCAAAACCTGGAAATTATGTATTTTAATAATGAGGAGACATTTATATTGTCCCAGTGCCAGAGGATGCGGTGAAATGCTGCGGCTGCTGTGCAACGCCTGAATTTCAACATTGCAATATTAGGGCTGAAGCCTGCTCTTCTCTGCAGCGTGCCGGTAGCAATGGGGTCATTGGTGTGGGGAGGGAGGAAGGCTCTGGACCTCTGTCAGTCACCAGAGCCCTCTCCTCTGCCTGTCCCCAACAGGGACATGGGGGACATCAGGGCCATGGGCCATGGGGATGGCTTCAGGTGTTCTTGGGGGGGTCATGCAAACCCATTCCCACACCACTGGGTTTGCAGGGCTGCACAAGGCTGTTTGCAACAACTACTGCAAGCGGCTTTGGGATTTTGAAGGAATAGGGACATTTTAAGGTAAAAAAAAAGCCAAAAAATGTGTTTTGTTGAGCTTTTTGCGCAGCTGTAAAACACGCCTGGGAATCAGACGGGGGAAGCGAGAGCATCCTTATCTTCAAAGGGCTGTTTTTCACTCGGTCCTGGAGTATCTGCAGCTTTGTAGGACTGTTTGCTGAACAGAGAGGATCACAAGTTACCTGTTATCCTTTTCACAAGGACACATTCTCGCTCCTACACAGACACCGCTCACATCTGCCCGGGCCAAACACGACTCAGATAATTTCCACAAAAGCTGCAAAGCCCAAACAGGGCGATGCGATGCCAAACCAAAGCTTTCAACCCCACCGCTACCCCTCACTCCCTCTCCTTCCCCAGGTCTCAAAATTCATATGAAAATAATGTCATCTGAAAACTAATATTAAATTGGCTCATTTTGAGGTGTTTTGCACGTTTTGCGGTCTTTTTCTGCACCTGAGGTGAAGTTTACCGGTGTTGCATCTGTTAGAACAAAAACCTGGCAAATAAGATAAGAGGCTCAAAAAAACATCTGTTGAAAGAGAGGTGAAGCCTCTCCGAAAAATGAGAGAGAAAAGAAGGGCAGGAGAGGGGCATCCACAGGAGCCGGTGGGGATGCCCTTCCCTGCACGTACAGCCCCAACGACACCCTCAAAATCATCCCTCCATCCCTCTCCCTGCCACTGAGCCTCCGCCCTAGATAGGTGTCTACAGGGCAGACTCTACCTGTGTAACTAGGCTTGACCAAAAACTAGCTGGGGAACCCAAAAAGGCCTCTGAGGGAATATGGGAGCATCCTGATAAAGATGCTCCTGTTTCTCGCTCGTGTGATCCCCTAGTCTGTAACTACTTGATCTTATTAAGCCCACAAAGAAAATCTGTACTTAGCATGGAAGAAAAATAATAAAAATAAAATAATAACTATGTATTCCTGTCTCTTTTTTCTTAGGTTTCTGTACAAATCTACTTTTATCCCAGACTCCAGAGCATATTTTAGCCCAAACTAACAATAAAACAGAAATCCTCTGTGAGCTGAAGCACGAGCATGTCGGGGTGTACTGGTACCGCTGGAGCCAGGAGAAGCAAAATTTCGATTTCTTGATATTTTCCAACGCATTCGGCAAAGCCACGTACGGCGCAGACATCAGCCAGGACAAGTTTAGTGTCCATAAGGGGAGTTCCCAGACCTCCTACAGCCTGCACATCAGCCGCCTCCACGCCTCGGACAACGGCACCTATTACTGCTCCGTCTCCCAGTCCTCCCAGCTCCTGCTGGGGAGCGGGACACGGCTCGGTGTGGGTAAGCATCACCCCCAGGGCACTAAAATGTGCCACCAGCAGGCTGTGATGAGGTCCCCTGGGTAAAGGGTGATGCACGTTGGTAGACCTTCCCGGTTTTGAGATGCAAGGTTGGGGCTCTGGGGTTTTCCTGAAGAGACGTACAAGATCGGAGAAGTCAGAAAATACAGAAAATAGCTATATTTTAGGTCAGCTGCATGGGATAGTCCTTTTGCCACCAGCGGTTGCTCTGCTGTGGTCATGCCTTGAGCACCGCGTTGGTCCTAGTGTCTTAGAATTTCCACGGGAAGACACTCAGCCCCCAATGTTGCCATGCCCTGTGTTTTTCTTGTCCCCCATGGTACTTTGGATGAGAGGTTGGATATGTGCCCTGCTCAGCTCCTGGGTCCTCCCGCACCCCAGTTCTTCCCTACCCTTCCTCCAAGTGACAAGAGCAGCATCAAGGCCAGAGGACATCACCCCTTGCATTGCTGGGGTGGGTCTGACTGCAGGTTTCAAGCCTGTCCTTCACATAAAGGATTGAATTGGGATTTATTCCTCAAAGCTCACAACCCACCATCACTGGGGATCTCCAACCAGAAATCAGAGCTATCTGCCAGTGGCATTGGGAGAGTGATGCTTTACAGACCCTGGGTCGTACAACAGCTCTTTTCAGCCTTGACCACCGAGCAGGAGGTGGTGTAGAAAAACTAATGTGTTTGAAGTAGGATTCAGCTCTTTCTTTGCAGGCTTTTAGGGAGGCAAATAACTTTAACCAAGATGCAGCTACGGCTGATGGCTCTAAATCATCCCCAGTGTCGCAGCCTTTCTGGTTTTTTTGCAAATATGCCCCGCATCTTGAGCTAGCTGAGAAATCCCTTTCAGATTCTTGCCGGCTCGAAGCAAAGCTGGTTTAAGATAAGAGAGAACTGTTTTTTATCAGCTGGGCACATATCTATGTGCAAAGCAAAGCATGAAAAAACAGGGCTGAAACTCAGCGTGATCAAGGACACTCCAAGTTAAAAGTAAACACCAGCAGGTGCTCTGGGAGGACTCACGCCTTGCTGGATATTTTCTTTTTTTCTTTAGTACACATGATAAACCAAATTGTCTTTAAGTTCCTTTTCTTTAAGTCTATAACAATGTAAGGGAGAAGTTGTCCAGATAAATCCCAGGCACCTGATGTCTCGCCTTTCCATGTTAAACGAATGGTGGTTTCCGTAGGAATTTCAGTCCTGGATAGAAGCAGAAAAAAAATAGTTTTGAATCACCCAAAATTTTGAATAAGTGGAGTTTGAGCAGTCAGATGTACAGCTATTTAATGGCATTACTGGGATATTTTCCTGACCAACTTTACAGAGAGATGAATGTGCTCCGTTATAATTCAGATACACCATAATAAATCCTGCCCTCATTTTATCAGAAAAAAAAAACCAAAACTGATTTTGGGCAAAGATTAGAGCAATCTGAATATGGAAAAGATCCAGGGATCCCTTAAAACCTCGCAGTGCTACTGAAATCTCCCACTACCTGTGATTTCATGCAGTGCTGATGAGATGGTGCCTGGCAGTAAATGTAGTTCAAGGAAGTTTCCTTTTTCCCTGCCTTAACCTTCTGCCCTTGTTTGCCTGGTACGTTGTTTTATTAACACTTTTACAAGCTCTTGGTAACTTCTGTGGCCACTGAGAGGTTCAGGTCAAGCTCCCAGCCCCTCTGGATGACCCAGTCCTTGTGGGGATCCCTGGATGGGGCTAGTTTTAAAAGCCAAAATTGCCAGCCCTTCCTGTCTGCTCTTTGAGACCTCCACTGCACTTGGTGCCATATTAACCATCCTCTTCTCCTCCTTATCCACCAGTTGATGTTTTGCCTCTGCCTCCAAAGACCACTCAGGCACCTCTCTCCAAAAAGCCTGTGCGCTGTGTAACCAAAAGCAAAGCTGCTGACAAGAAAGGTATGGCACCGGCTTGGGTCGAGCTGCCTTGCAAAAGGGGTTTGCTGAGCTCCTGCGGGTCCCCAGGGTTCAGCTGGGGTTTGTCCTGGGGTGAAGGCAACCACAACGTGACCCTGCAGGGGTGGGCATCCGGGTCCACCTGGACCCACCACACTGGATGGAGCTGACCTCTGCCTTTAGGAGCGGTTCCCCGGGATATACAAGGGCTTAGGGGTCAGGACGTACGTCCATTTAGCTCTGTCTAAGCTCTGGTGTCCCTTGGGTGTGCAGCCCCTGCGGGTGCAGCGTCAGTCCTGCAGGCATGGTGAATTCCCATGCCGGAGAGAACACCCAAAAAAGGTTATCATGACTAATAGCTAAGTTCCCTGCAATGCCTTCGGGGTGTAATGCATCCTCCAAGGCATACCCCAGGGTGATGGTCATGTCCTCCACCCCTCCTGAGGACCTGCCTTGCTTTTCTCCCCTCCCCACCCCACCCTTCATCCCCCAAAGCTGCCGGGGCAGGATGATGCTGGGTGGTGAGCTGGGGGGGGCAGCTCCACCCCATGTCCCCTCCTGCTCTCCAGGTGCCTGCAGCCCGCTGGTCTGGATCCCCCTGGCCATCAGCGTCCTGGTCCTCCTGCTGAGCCTGGTCCCCACCGCCTACCGCCTCCACCGTAAGCATCCCACCAGCCCCGGGGGACGATGAGGGGTGTGAGGCCCCGGAGAGCCCGGGAGCCTGACGGGGAGCTGGGAGGGGGTCTCTGGGCTGACGGACACCATCTCTCCCCAGGTCTGCGGCGGAGGCTGTGGCTTCGCGTCCACAGGCAGTAAATCCCACTGGCTTCCCCCACTTCGGGTGGGCAGGGAGAAGCCTACAGATGAAGGACCCTCCCTACAGATGAAGCCTACAGATGAAGGACAGTGCAGGACCCTCCCCTGCACAGTGCTGAGCCCTGCCTGGATATGACCCAGGAAAGATCTTACAGGGGACAGACATGGGCTTGCACTGCAATACAGACATTTCTTTCCTGCGACGGACCACAACTTTAACGTTTTTCCTTGACACAACAGCTGGCAAAAGGACCGGGCCAGATTCTGCAGCGTGCTGAGCATTTCTCAAAGGGCACCGAGCAGGGCGAACGCCATGGCTGACTGCACTGAGGGCACCAGGGCTGGTGTACCAAAGGGATTCGGATGGGCTGGAAAGATGCTGTGAGCTCCTTGGCTCTCCTCTGTGTTCGTCTGTAGGACAGCACAAAGGTGCTTTTGGTTTGCTCCTGCTAACGCTGGTTGATAAGGCTTTGGTAACGAACATTTTGAGACCAACCGGCAGACGCAGGGGCGGGTCGCTGCACAGCTTGCAAAGGCCCTGCACAGGCATGTTCGTTAACAATAGTGAATATATCGCTCAGCCATTTTGCTCTGCAGGCTGGTGTCTCGTGGCCCCGCTCGGCGAGGGAAACGGTTGCGTGGCGAGCAAGGAACCATGGCTTCCGCCCAAGCAAGAGTTAAAGCAGAGCAAAAGCTCCAGGGAGAGCAGGTCTGGGAGGGTGTCTTCTCCCATGGGAGACTGCAAACAGCCGAGAGTGGGAGTGGAAACCAGACAAAGCGATGTACCCAAGGCCAAACACCTGGTGCAGCCTGAAGGCCAACACCGCCTCTGAGAGCAAACAGAGGCGGCCGGGGGCTGGCCCCGAGCCCAGCAGCACGGCACAGCCGGTGAGAATTGCCCTGAGTGATGCCCGTATGTGCTGAGCTCTGAGCATGCTGAGCCCCGAGCATGCTGAGCCCTGAGAAATGCCCATGTGTGCTGAGCCCCGAGCACCGCTCACATGTGCTGAGCCGCAAGCGATGTCCGTGCGTGCTGAGCCCCGAGCAACGTCCATGCGTGCTGAGCCCCGAGCGATGCCCATGGATGCTCAGCCCTGAGTGATGCCAGAAGCAGGGTAGGTCTCCCGAGGGATGTTAACAAGGCTCAGCTGCTGCCCGGCGCCGCAAGGCTGATGTGGGGCTGGAAATTCGGCATCTTGCTGAGTGCAGGCAGTGGGCACTTGGTCTTGGACGCATCCCCAGCCCCACGTCTCTGCTCAAACACAGGCACCAGCACAAGGCTGTATCAGCTACAGTGAGTGCAAGGGGAAGGTGGCCCAGACACCTCCTGTCCCCAGCATGGGTGGGAAGGGCAGCAGCTACTTTTACCGCTGGGGAAGCAGCAGGGATCTCCTGTCCTGCACGTTGCATGTGTCCTTACAGCTGCCCGCAAGCAAAGGACTGATGTGGCTCCAGAGTCCCCAGGGTTGGGACAAACACAGACAGGGGAAGAGCTTGCGCGGGTGTAAAGCATCACAGTGGCACAGCAGCATCCCTCTGGCCTTACCCTCCCCCCCCTCCCAGCCACAGGGAGCTGCCACTCTCCACTTTAATACAGATTTTTCTGGAGGGCTTGGTCTCAAATCCAGCCGTGGGTCCTCCTTGCGATGGCTTTTTTTCCCCTAAATGATGCAGTAATAAAGCTGTCAGCAGACCACGCTGAGCCAGCTTCCCCAGGCTGCCATGCTCACCCAGGCTCTCAGGCCACCCAGCTGATGGCCGCAGGGCACACAGACCCCATCCCACCAGGGATGCTGCAGGCAGGGGTCCCCAAGTATCTCTGCTTCCGACACATCATACCAGAGCATATTTTAGCCTCTGCAAAAGCTGAAATGAACTAAACCCACTGTTTTTCTACCCTGCAAGCATTTGGTGCGCAGAGTTTCACCCCAGGAGCAGATGATGTTTATGATATGTATTTTTTACAGGACAGCTATAAGGAAACATCTTTGAAACTTCCCATGGGCAAAGGTTTATTCTTTCAAAAACAAAGTTTTTCCCTCTGCCTGCAGCTGCTTTTGAAATCCCAGGTCTGTTTCCCACGCTTGAGGCATCCTCACCTTAATGTCCATACCTGCTTCACCTCTCCCACCTCTCGGCCACCACAGGAGATGCCCTCCCATGACCAAGCAGCCGGGGCTGGGGCTGGGCAGCAAAAGACAGGCTGCAGCAGCCCAATCCTCCTCTCCCAGGGGAAGGTGAGCAGCCTCAGGGATAACCCTGCCCGGTCCGGTCCGCTCCTCCTCCCTCCCCACACTCAGGCCATCCCCAGAGTGTCCAACCCTTGCTGAAACCACCCGGGACAGCACTATCTCGCCTCGATAGACTTCAGCCCCTGGATTATCCCAACTGCAATAATACCCATTCAAAGGATGGGGATTTACCCCTTGGCTCTCTGCCCACCAGTGAATAACCGTCACAGGCAGCAAAGAATTTGCTCCACTCCTGAATTCCCCAATTTGGCTTCGTTGTTCCTTTGTAAATTATTAAAAAAACCAAAACCCCAACCTCAACATCACCTGCATGCAATGAAAACAGGAGAGTACAGCAACAGTCAAGGATGCCACATGTCCTGTTGAAACATAGGTTTGGGCAGTTTAGCAATGGAAACGATGAAAAAATTGTAGTAATTCCTATAATCATCAATAGGGTGTTTTAAGACAGTAAACCTCAGAAAGATTTTAGCAGCAGATTTCACAAATGCAAGAGACAGTGGAAAAAAAAAAAATCACCTCCTGTTTCATAAACTATTTTCCCAGAGCACGTATAAGACAGAAACAGAAGCACTAATAAAAAGATGCTTTTATGTCTGAGAAAATAAGCCTGGTTCCCTGATATCTGCCACCTCTTTGGTTTTCTTTCCTACCTCGTCACTGTGATGAGAACACGATGACGAGACCAGCCAAGGTTCAGGGACACCATGCCGCAGCACGTAGGGGGAAAAGGGATGCTTCCATCGTGAAGACTAATGAGAAAATATTTCTGAGCATCTCTGCTAATAGCACAGTGCCTGGATCCATGGAGGGCGAGATACGGGTAACAGCATCACCCATCGTGATGTCACCCCTGCCGCAAAGTCCTGGCAAACAAGCGTCCCTAATTTATTCCTCATTTCCTTCCGAGGATGGACCAGCCTTCTCCCATCTCCCGCTGTCACCCTCCTCCCCACAGCAAGGAACATCCATACCTAGAAGGAAAAATAATGGGATTTTATATATAACCCCAAACCCTCGCTTGAGTGGTTAATACATGATGTCACCTTAAATTACAAAAGAAGACACCACAAAAAATTGAGCAAAGACAAAAGGGCTTTGAATAGGACAGGGAGGGTTTTGCAGATCCATGGGTTTAAGTACAAGGTGTTACCTCTGTTACGCCCACCCCCACGAATCGTCAGGCAAGGAATTGTAAAAGAGGTAAAAAATTACACGTTGCAATAATCCGCTGTTATTATTATTTTATTATTTTATATTATTTTATATTCTATATATATTCTATATATAGAATATATTCTATATTATTAAAAAAGGCTACAGTTATTCTTTCAATAAACAGTGCATGCATATCTTGAAAGCAAAAAATATTCAAGGGACAGAGAGCAGAGCAGAAATACAGGTATTTCAGGCATTGCAGTAAACAGTCTTCACATTTTCGTAAAACTTCTGTAAATGGATTAAAAAAAAATTGTCAGTCTTTCCAGAATATCTCAGTTGCTGATCTAATATTGGCAGTGCCCAATTTTTCTTTATTCTTTTAACCGGCCCAGTCATTTTTATGTGGAGGGCTTGTGTTTTTATAATACAAACAAGTAAATATAAATTGGGTGCAGCTGAAAACATTCAACTGAAAACAAGCTAGTGACACAAGATTGGAAGTTATATCTGATTTTAAAGCTCCTAAATATATAAAAATGAGCTTTGCAGAGTCATAAACACAGCTGAGCTGGGCACGCTAGCGGAGAAAGGATGAGTAACAGCTCTACTAAATGATTAAACTTGAATTCCGTGCAAGGGGAAAGGAGAGACATATATCCATGGGTGCTGTTTAAATTACTTCTGATTTTTCCTTGGCCAGAACGGCTCCATGCACGGTAGCTACTTATTAAATATCTCCTCCTGGCAGGAAAAACAGATTCACAGCAGGACTTCTAGACATCCAGACCAGCCTTGTTGAGTGGGAATTTCTAAATGTCTTTTTCTGCCGCTGACTAAAACCAGATACTTCTCAGAAGCTGCAAAAAAAAAAAAAAATCCCAATTTTTACTTGCTTCGCCTGAGTCCTGTTGGTGCCCAGACACAGCCATATACACGGACGCCTGAGCAGGGGCACGGGCAAGTCTCTTCCCCGTCTTTCAGAAGCACCCAACGCACAAAAGCTCTCCTGCAGCCGCAGCGCACGCCAGCTCACCTGCCTACTCTGCTCTTTCATATAGCAAACAATGTACAGGAACCTTAAATATAGAAATATTGTCTCATACATATTGACAGTTGTTTATATTGAATATTTTCTAACTATATATTATTATAATTATATATATATTACAGTTAAATATATATAATATATTCAATATAGTTATAACATTATATATTACATTTAAATATATAACCATATTATAGATATTATTTTTATATATTATGTGCTATGTATAATATCTGTATAGCTATATATGTGTTATTATATACATATTGACAGTTGTATAGATTGACAGATACCAATAGAAAAAAAAAGGGAACAAAACTACCTGCAGGCAGCATAAGTACTTCTTGTCCATATTTCCCTGGACTTCATCGCATTTCATTCAATAAACCGGAAGTGGTAATATATTAAATTTCTGGTTTATATAAACCAGAAATGGTTTCTTTAATATGATTATAATTTTTATTTAACATTATTTCTAGTTATTAAATATCATTTGCTGAAATAACAAATATTTGTGTATATCAATATTGCGTGCACTCAGGGCAAGATCTGCAGCTTCTGTGGAATTATATACAAATATTCGTTATTCCAGCATTTATTTAACTGGAACACATATCAGACCAAGTTAAAAATAAATCTGTACAAGCTATGTACTTTGCTTCTCTACCACCTCGCTATGGGAAAGATTACTTTGAGTTTATACACCAGTGGTTCTCGCACATGAACCAAAACTCTCCCAGTGCTTTAAATATTTGCAACAGGACAGGAGGGTTAATATTCCTCCCCTGGCCATTCATTCTTTCCACTAAAAGGCTAAGTGAGAAGTTGAACTTAAGATATAGAAGTGTATGAAGGGGGACTGCATCGCGCTTTTAAGCAGGGGAATATCATTATTACTGTTTGCACTTTCTGATCTAGTTAATACATTAAAACCAGATGTGAAACACTCAAAAAAACCCCAATGATGGCATCAGCACAGACTTTTTGCTCTGTCAGGTACAATGTATCTATGTGCTGTTGCAATGTGGATCTCACACAACTAACTTAGTTCATTTAACATAAAAACCCAAAAAAACCTAAGATGAGTCACTCACGGAAAGCAGCTGGCAGTCAATATGAAAAGGAAACCTGCTCAAACAGCAAAGCCCTCTCCATCCTCTCTGAAAAGCTCCTTGCAGGGGTCACAGAATCACAGTATCGTATAGGTTGGAAAAGACCTTTAAGATCATTGAGTCCAACCATAAACCTAACACTGCCAAAACCACCACTACACCATGTCCCTAAGCACCTCATCCAAACGTCCTTTAAATACCTCCAGGGATGGCGACTCAACCACTTCCCTGGGCAGCCTGTTCCAATGCTTGATAACCCTCTCGGTGAAGAAAAATTTCCTAATATCCAGTCTAAACCTCCCCTGGCGCAACTTGAGGCCATTTCCTCTTGTCCTATCACTTGTTACCTGGGAGAAGAGACCGACCCCCACCTCTCTACAACCTCCTTTCAGGCAGTTGTAGAGAGCGATAAGGTCTCCCCTCAGCCTCCTTTTCTCCAGGCTGAACAACCCCAGTTCCCTCAGCCGCTCCCCATCAGACTTCTGCTCTAGAACCTTCACCAGCTTCGTTGCCCTTCTCTGGACTCACTCCAGCCCCTCAATGTCTCTCTTGTAGTGAGGGGCCCAAAACTGAACACAGTTCAGGAGCCCTCAGGCAGCCAGGCTGACGCAGGAGCCCATGACCTCATCTCCTTGGCTTTTTTTGGGTCAGGCAATGAGTAAAGGCTGAGTTTTTTCTTTCCCAAACTGGACTGAGCCTCTGCATCACGCAGCAGAAAACCCGATCCTGCAGAAATCGTGGCTGTCTGCAGGTGAAGTTTTGCAATGTTGAGTTTTTCAAAGGCTTGAGCTTTGCTGGGAAACACCAAAAAATGCCTGATTTCCCCATGTAGAGCATGAGGAGCAATGGATGCCTCCAAAGCAAAGCGATGAGCCCACAAGCTGGTGCCAGCCGCCAGCACCCTGCCTGCTGCGGTCAGCCCCACGTCCCACCCCACACCTTCCTCCACCCTGCAAGCATGATGGAGCAAGCTTTACCCAGCCCCACATGCAAGCCACCTTGTGTTTTTTCTGCTCTTCTTCTCTGCTCATGGTTAAAACATCCAGACGTGAGGCTGGGCACCAAAATATGGGGTGCAATCAACCTCCCTCCCCAGGAAAACCACCCTCCTCGTGAGGCTGGGCAGGGAGGTGGGCTGTGGCTTAGGAGACATCTCTGTCCCCAGAGCTACGTGTGTGATCTCACCCACCACATTTCCTGTTGCTCCCTCCCAGCACGGAGAGCCGGGGCTGCAGGCTGTGCAGGCAGCATGAAGTGCAGCTCAAAACCTCGGTGTCGGGCAGCTGTGTCCGGGTACAGGCAGGGCATCCTCTGAGGAGATGGGTGAGCACTGCTCCTCCACATCGTGGTGCGGTCCACAGCAGAAACCACAGCCAAGTCCCACCATATCTGACATCTCTTCAGGTACCACCACGGGAGGAGGTGCTGGGCTGCTGGGGGCCCCGCAGCCGGCTCGCAGGCAGGGTCACGGGCAGAACCGCTGCCATTCCTTAGCAAAGCTCAAGGTGCAATTGTTGTCCAGCGTAAGCATGAGGTAAACTCACTGGTTGATGTCTCAGGGAGAGGTGCTGGGCTGTGCTGACACCCAGCTACAGGGCTTCAAAACATTATGCCTCAACATCAGCACAGGATGCAAAATTCAAGCAAGCTGGGATATTTCATATCAGTCTCTTAAAAAAAAATTGAGACAAAATATTCCTGGGGGCTGGGATTGTATATTCCTGCCCTGAGCAACAAGCTGCAAATGACACTGCTGTTATTAAAATAGATGTCTCAAGTCATCTCAATGCAGGAGGAAACAAGTCAGAGCTGCAGTGGAACAGCCATTACTAAAATATACGCCTTTCCTCAGGTCGTTTCGATTTGACTCACCCATCACTACTGTAGCCAGAATAATTTTGATATAATTTAGAAACGTGGGTCACATCGCACTGCGCAGAGCCCAAGCTGCCATCCCCAAGGAGATGCCAGGGGAAGGCAGCTTCCACCATGCAAATTCCCCTGGTCCCCAAACCTGGGTCCCTCCTCACCTCCCCAAAGCTGAGACACAAACTGAGCTAGTTGGCCAGGGTCAAACACCTTTCCTGGCCATTCTCTCTCTTCCAAGAGGCATCCAGGGTGCCCTAGACTGTAAAATAGAGAAAGCAAAAACTCACCTGCCTTCTCTGCCCTCTCCCAGCACTAAAGGTGTCTTGCTCGAGGTCCCAGGTAACCACAGAACTTCTCCAATGCTCCCTGCTGGAGGGATGAAGGGGTGTGATGCAGCAAAGATGGCCATAGCATCCTCAGTGGTGTCATCGATGGGTGGGCATGCTATGGGGGAGCTGGTGATACAGCCCTTTCTCCCTTCCCTGTGCTGCTCGTGGCTGCAAAGCGAGCAAGGGAGAGTCCCAAAGGGCTGTGGAAAGAGTCCTGTACCACCACGAGCAGACAGGGACATGGACACAGGGCCTGCAGGGCTGGGTGCTGCTGCCTTGAAGGACTGGAGCCACATGAAGCTCAAACCATCTCCAACCCATCATCTTCCAGCTCACACAACCGGAGACACAGGTTGGAAAGCCAGAGGCAGTTCATGTGTATGTATCTCCTGTATGCTGAATGTATACACACCCAGAAGACAGTTTCTTTCTCTATGCAATAGTAACCACATGAAAGAGTTGGACCCTGCCCTTTTCTCTCACTACCTGCAGGGCAGAGGACAGAGATGTTGGGAGAGCTATGGAGAACCGCAGGATCCGTTCTTGGGATAAATGTCCTTGTGCAGGGCCAAGAGCTAAGGAAGATTTAAGTGTTCTGCATTAAAGAATGAGATAATTGGAAAATTAATAGTTTCAGAGGAAATGGATGTGGAGTTTTGTAGCAAATGGCTTCCTTAAAATGACACATTGTAATGAGATCTCATAGTTAAGAACATGAAAATGACTGGTTTGTTTCAGAGCAAAGGTCTGTCCAGACGACCGTTCCATCTCCAACACTAGCTACGAGCAGATGGCTAAGAAATATAAGGACAAGACAATCATATATGACATTTTCCCTCAATATTCAGACTACTTTTAACTAAAAAGATTTCCTGAGCCTGTTGCTATCCATTGAGTAACCCACAATGGGCCTCTCGTCCAAGCATTCGTCCAGGCTCTGCATCCTCAGTGTCCTTTGCCAGGGACATCCGTGGGTGAAGGATGACTTCATTTGCTTTCAGTCTCACCAACATCAGCTTCATCTGCTGCCCCTTACTTTCTGTATTGGAAAAGGCAGTGAATGATCAATCCCTCTCCACTCCCTCCCAGCCACTCATGATTCTGGACACCTTTAATATATTACCACTTAAATCATGTTTTCAGGCTAAAGAGTCCTAGCCTGCCTACACGAAACCCATCTCAGACCTCTGAACCTCCATTTTGCCCTTCTCTGAACCTTTTCTGGTCCTACTACTTCTTTTTTGAGTCCTCTCTTTGAGATGGGGGGGTGAGACCAAGACACAGCATTCAAGGATTTATACAATGCATTGGACCATGCATTGACCAGGGATTGGACCATTGGACCATACGATGACATAGCTGTGTTCTCTGTTTTATACCCAGATTCTTTCCTATCTGCTAACATCTGACTTGCTTTTCCTGCTGGGCACTGAGTTGATGTTTCCATGGTAGTACCTGTCTTAACCCAAGTTTTCACCCCTGAATGGCAATATTTGGCTCTTTATTATATAGCAAAGCCAGGACTGGTTTTCCTTGCATGCATCACTTCACATTCACCTACTCCAAATTTCACCTGCCCCTGTATTGCCCAGTCTCTGAAAGATCCTTCTGCAGTTCTATGTTTACAATACATAAATGCAAGTAAATTAATGCGCATAAAAATAAAGTTTGCAGGGTATGTTTTAAACATGAATTGTTATATGGCTACTGAGTCCAACACACAAACGGCGTGGGAGCGGTACCTCTAGGAGAGCAGATATGGAAAGAGGAATCACACACTTCTCTTCACAGTAATGGTGGGGATCAGGCTGTTAAAAGTGAAACTCTTAACACCAAATTGTGTTTGTTTTGTTGATGATGGGAGAACGTTAAATCATCTGCTGTTTTTTGATGCAGTCATCTCTCCTCTTTTGAACAAGGTATCATGGCTTAAGGTTGCATCTTACAGGTCTAACTCTACAGCAAGGATTGGTTTTTTTCCCAAGTAAATGCAAAGTCGAGAAGAAATAACAAGTTGTACAAGTCAGCCAACGCTATCAATAGGACCACAAAATGGATGAAGCAAGTAATCTCAAGCAAGCCACGGGTTTTCATACCGCCAGCACTGTCAGCAGGAGGGGTGGATAATCAGAAATGAGAACACTTCCTCCATTCCACTAGCTGTAACCAACTACAGAAATTAAAGTTCCCTCTCAAAGATGTTAAAAGTAAAGATGCACAGCAATAGCCTGCTCTGGGAAAGTCCTCCTGCGCCGCACAGATAGGCCCAGAAACTCCTTGGGGTATCTCCACCAGGCTTTCCTGCCCAAGGTCTTCAGGGAAGAAGGTCTATGTGTAGCAAGGAAGGAGACCAGACACGACAAGACTCTGAAATGATGGAAACAGAAGTCAGCTCCTAGGGTATGAGACCCTGGAAGGGGGCTGAACTAGGAGGACAACTGCCAAACAGTGCCTCAAACCCAACAGAAATTTGATTGTGGGAATTGGAAGTGAGATAACGAGCCCACTTGACCAATTAAAGATGGATGGAACTGCTCTTCAGGCAAAAAAGAAAAATATACACCAGAGCTATACAGATGATTTTCCTTTTCCTAAGGAAAGCCCATATTCAGTGCTAGAAAATATGAAGTCTTTCTGTAGTTCTGGACTGAATCGCTGTGGTATTTAGGAGATTGGAGCTGCAAAAAACCCAACCTGTCTACTGCCAACTCCAGCTGTGGCACTGGCGGAATAAATTGTCACCAATCCCCAAAAGATGCCGTCACGGATTGCTGATTTACCAAATGTCTGCACAAACCAGCTATGCAGCATCAAGAGAAAAGGTGCAAGAAGCCCGTGGAAGGAAAACCCTCAACAGATTCAGGTTTTCTTGTATTAAACTCTGCTGAGGTATCGACAAGCATGGAGATTATGGAGATTTTTTGACCCAGCAATCAGGTTAAATATCCATACCATGCAGAGGTGAGTGCACAGGAGTGTTTGTGGTTTGCATACTGTATTTATAAGGTATGTGATGTCTACACTAAGAGTACCCAGAAGAGACTGCAGTATTTAGCCACTGAATTGGAAACATGAGGCTACAGTGGAAAAATGGTGTGTGAGTATCTGGTGCATGACAGTTGTACTTGACATTCTCAAAACCCCTTCAATGCTGCAGCTTTGCAAAGAAAAGGGGGCAGCAAGTTGCTCATAAACCACAGCTTCATTTCACACCGGAAAAGTTGTATGCTATAGTCTCAACATTTTTTTTTTTTCCTCTGTTTGAAAGAAAAGTTTGCGATTTGCAAATAAATTTTGAAATCTTCCTTAAAAGTTTCCATTCCTCCTCGTGAAAGAGATCCTTCAAAGGTTAATGACAGGAAGAATCAGCAATGCTCAAGCAAACACAATCCGGTGTCACTCCCTGAGTTACCACTAACTGATCACTTGCAGGGATCAAGCAGCACCTGCTCATCAGCAGCAACGCTGCATCATTGCTTAGCAATGGTCCTTCTGAAGGCCTACGAGGAGATGCCATGGGCAACAAAAACAATGGACCCGATACAGCACGGTCATTTTGGTGCTCCTTTTGTGGCTACCAACCATCACAGCATAACTCCCATGCCCTGAGATGTGCTCCTGCTGCCAGTCACACAATACCCTGAGACATCCGTGCGATGTCTTAGTATTACTAAGAAGTTGAAGAGTTTCTTACCACTATGCAAAAGTCACTGATCCTTCCACAAAATGACTAAGAGATCAATCATATCCGAAACTCAGCACCTCATCCAGCTCTGATGCCCCAAGCTCCCTCTCATGTCCCATGTCTTCTCTGTTAAATGGATGGAAGCAAGCACGGGGAAAATTAATCCTAAACTCACCTCCTGCCGAGCCCCAGTCCAAAAATGCGGATCCTTGTCAGTCTGTCTCTTCCCTGTCTGGTTTTGTCTCTTCTCTCCTTGCTCCTGTCTCCTCCTGTTTAATTGTTTGACAGGAATTAAATACAGACCTAGGCTTGCCTTGGTATATGAAGATAAACCTCAGTCATAAGCAACTTAGGTTTGAGTTCACCAGCAATCAGAGCCCTGCAACCTTGGCTATGAGTAAAAGGAAACTTATTGGTAGGTTTGGGAGAAAAAAGAAATTACCTTCTGCTGTCTAATCAACCTGTCTGGCGTCCTGACACCTCTTATACAATGCTCTGCAGAAGTAACTGCTTGTCTGAATGTTTTCTTCCTTAGTCATATCATCACTGTGGCACTGCAATAGAAATTACTAATAAAACATGCTATTAATACTAGTGTTTCACTGATTTGACTTAAGTCCTCAGTCTAACAGTGACAAGTCTACTGCAAAATATCATCTAGAGGACAAACTGCCAAACCAGAGCATGCTACAGTCAAAGGGATTTCTTGATTAATCTCATTAACCACCTACCCCTCCCAGTTTTGGAGTAGGTCACCAATGTAAAACATACATATACCAATCTAAATTATTTATACAAGTGTTGACTTTAAATTAGGGCTTTTCCTGGAGGTCCTGTTTATGCCTGGAGCTTTTCGTAATCAAATCATTGCCATTGCAACTGTTTCAGTTGTTTTACTATGCAAAATAGAAACAGCTTTGTGCTAAGAAATACCTAAATGTAGAACCCAGAAAAAGATGATCCCTGCCCCAGCTAATTGATTATTTAGGAGACCTGAGATGGGGGCACAGGAAAAAGGGGTGGGTTTGTCTGATCACACACAGACATCTCCATCACAGCTACGCTTCCCTGGTGCCCTCTCTGGCCAACGAAGGGTGTCCATGCTGAAGAGAGATGCAGGACAGCCCACTTACAGCTATAGCTCTCCACTGACAGTAAGCTTTGGTCTTGCTTTAAAAGGATATATTTATTAGCGGTTTATTGCAGGCAGCAGAAAGGAATAGCTCCCCCTGAAGCCATCTCCTGTGACTCCCCAACATCATCATCCCTGTCCAGTGCAAGGGACAAGCACCAGAAGAGGCAGGGCCTGGTGGTATCTTTCATGTAGTAGTGAGTCACAAAGTGCTTCAGCAAATAAAAGCATGAAGAGGAAAAGCAGACCTCTGAACGGTGACGCAGAGCCTGGCATCTGAATGTGACACAGGAAACAGTGGCTTCGCATGGAAACCAGTTCAGTCTGTGAGCCACGAGGACCAAGATCAAGGACACCTCTACATCCAGGAGAGGAACCTCTGGGCTCCTGTTTGGTACCCAGGACTGATTCATAATAAAATTTACCATTATTCAGAGACAAGAGAGAAGTAAGATGTCCCTACTAAGAAAGTCAATGACCCATCACGGATGATCCTTTAATTGTATACATTCTCCCAGCACATCCCTCACCACATCTCTGAGGACATGCACTACGTGCTGTAGGTAAGCATCCAAGCTCTATGGCAGAGTGAGAACCTAGTCCTGACAAACATTCGGTCCCCTCATCCTCGTTTGCCAGCACGTTCACTTCCATTCAAGCCATGCTGAACAACAGGAACCAGGAATTTTCCTACTTTGGTCTCAGGGGGGTTGCACTTTTGAAAATGCTTTTGAAATTTCATTTTCTGACACTCAGTTGTGATGGTGATGGAAGTGGGGCGGGGCACTCACACAACAATCGCGATGGATGGCAGGAACCAGCTCACTTCAGCATCTCAGGAAACATGGGACTCAACTTTCGTCATCTACAAGACAGGGCCATAGTTTCAGTTCTTTGCCTATGATCCTCCATCAGCCTGTGAAGACAGGCGCTTACCAAGAGCAGCTCATCCCATTAAAAAGGGAGGATGAATTCTACTGAGGATAAGGAGAATAAACTGCCCACTGAAACCAGAAGGAGCCTATGCAAGTAGCATCACCTCATGTCTCATCTGGAGACAGCTGGAGAGCCTTGGAAGAACCTCAAGCCTGATGTTGACATTTGCTTGATGGAATTTTGAGATCCAGATCCTTGTAACGTTGTTCAATTAACAAAACCTATTTTCTCTTCATTTTGCCAAAACCTGCTCTATTCCCGGTAGACATCACAAGTATCACAGCCTCATGAACATATGAATTTCATACATCTCAGCAGGCCTAACAGCAGCTTTCCTCACTCACCAACGTGCTTCAATGCCCAGTGAAATAAACCCAGCTCCTAAACCATCTTCCATAACTCATCTCTAAGTAGCAGCCACAATAGCAATGGCATCACAGTCAGCAGCACCTGGCTTCTGACATGCCCAGGAAAAGGGGGCTTTCTTTGCAAAGGAGTAACAGAAAAACACCTTGCACAGAAAAAGAATCAACAGGAAAGCCAGGAAGTGCTAACCAAAGAAATAAAAAAAATATACCAGCCCACCACCTCGCACTCTGGTGAAACTGTTGCTACTGTATGTGCAAAGCTCCAGGAAGCATCACCCATACCCATGTGCAAGTGGTCATCTGGTGGCAGCAGCAAAGGCCCTCTCCGTTGAAGCTTGCAAGGTTTTTTTGGCAGGGCGGAAACCCCTGTGGTTAGAGAACAAAACCACAAGATGTTTAAAAAAAAAATGCATACCCATGGGGCATGGGGCTTTCTCGGTGGGTTTCAGGTCACAGACCACCTGCCTTGCACAAAGCAGCTTTTGCAGAGCAATTGCAAAGAAGAATTGCTCAGAGAACCATCGAACACCTGAAGAACTCAGCTGCATGTCGGCAACACGTGCTTGGAGATAAGAAAAATACGCATGGATATTTGTCATGAAACACCCATCTTGCTTGCTAGGCAATAAAATACGGCGTGCTCTGCCATCCGTACGAGACCCCTTGAGTGCGCGCAAGTGAAGGCAGCAGAATCCCCGCCAAGAAACGCGACCTGGGGCCTGGAGCCAAAGCACGGGGCTTGTCCGTGACTTCTGCAGAGCTGGAGCTGCTCTGAACCCCAGGCGGCTGGGAGACAGCAGGCTGCCGTGGCTGACCCTACCCCAGGCACGAGCATCAGTCTGAATCTCTAGGGAAGTCATCGAGGCAAAATCCTTGAGGCACCTTTAAGAACCGATAACAATCAAGGAGCCCAAATTCTGGATTAGAAATGAACGTCTTCAGAAATCTTTTGTTTTCCCCATTCATTTTGCTGCAGATGCTGAACACCGTCTCTTTACCCAAGAGGGTCCTGATGACATCACATCCTCTCCAAAGAGCGACGCAGCCTCCTAAGTCAAGTGAGAAAGATCATCTCTGCTCCGCTGCGCCGTCCCCAGGGACAGCCACCCCTAGGAGAAGATGGCCGGGTCTCCTGCACTGCTCCTTCTGCTCGCTCTGGGGCTCTGTGAGTATGGACACAGGGTTGTGCATCACCTTCACCGGGAAGGGCAAGTGAACCCCTTCCACTGAATCCAAGAGATTGGGCTAAATAGTTAAAGGGAAAATAAAAAGCAAACAAAAAAGGCTGACTTTGAGGTTTGCTCAGTAATTGTGGAGGTAAAGGCGGCATCACCTCAGCCAGCGTAGGGCAGCCAGAGGGGTGGCTGCAGCATCACGGGCACCGGGAAGGGAGCCCGGTCGGACAATTGGTTCTGGAGGGGACAGGGAAGGGGGAACAAAAGGGGATGTAGCAGCCAGTGTTTTTAGGGAGTCGCTTCAGATAAGCTGGGAAGAGGCACCATCCCCGAGAAGGCAGCTGAAAGGTCATCCTTTGCCTTTGACCTCGCACCCCATGGACAGGGAACAAGGTTAGCCCGGAGGGGACGCGGCTCTTCCCAAGTGGTTCCCACAAGGATTTCTCTCCCGCAGGCTGCCCTGGGATCCATGGCCAGAGGTACAAGATGACGGCCAGGTTTCGTGACAGCAGTCTCACGCACCCCCGGGTGGGACAGCGGCTGGAGCTGGAGTGTGTTACCACCAAGGAGGACAGTGGCGTATTCTGGGTCCGCCTGGACAAGGGTGAGACCCTTCACTTCATCGTCTTCATTTCCAGCCTGGCCCGGGCCACCTTTGAGGAAAACCAGAAGACATCCACACGCTTCGAGGCAAAGAAAGTCGGGAGATCCTACCAGCTGGTAGTGAAGTCGTTCACACCACAGGACGAGGGGAACTATTTCTGCCTCATGAACAGCAACCAACTGCTGTACTTCAGCCCTCGCCAGCCTGCCTTCTTCCCAGGTCAGCAACACTTCCACCCAACCTTGCTTAGCTCTGCCAAAATGTCCCGCACCCCCTGCCCATGCCTTTTATAATCAGTTGCCTCTCCCACAAACCCTGTTTCCCTGCTTGCTTGCCCAAGGCATCTTGTGACCAATGCACCCGTCCTCCTGCCAGAGGCTCCCTGCTTGCCATTTCTTCTCATGCTATCACCCCTGCCCAAAGGCAAACATGAATGGACAGACCCAGCATCACCTCCCATCCACCCTTCTCCATCCCATTCATGGCTCTGAAGGGATGAGACTAAAGCAAAGTCCACCACCACCCCCTCCTCCCTCACCTCACGTAGGTCCCAAAAGTCCTACCGAGCTCCAGGTACTCAGGCTTTCTGAGGGTGGTGGCAGAAAGCAAGAAATAAGGAGCGTGCAGCTCCTTATTGGGTCTTGGAAGACCCTCCTTGGGGGATTCACTATCCAAAATGGGCTCCATGAAGTCCCCCCGGACCTGAGCCCTACACTGGCCACAGGAGCAGCCGTGCCCTGGCAGGGGTGGGAGAGCAGAAGGGCAGGAAGGAGCTGTTTTATTTTATTTCCCTTTCATCTATTTCATCCATTTTCACTTATAGTCACCACCACGGCAGCAGCACCCACCACACCAACACCCACCACCCAGCATGGCATCACCAAAAAGGACCCCTGCTTGAAGACCCCGGATCCAGGTAGCCCAGCTGCAGGGAGGGGGAGGGGAAGAGTTGGGCTCTGGTCCACTGACACCGAGGGGGATCCTGCAGGCATTTTGGGATGCGAGGGGGAGAGAAAATCCTTAGAGCTTTATCATCAGAGTTGCATACCTGGGTATGTGCAGCTGGGAGGGTTAAACCCCAACGTTTCATCCCACTTAGGAAAGGCTAAGGATGACTTAAAAAGCACAAGCGTATCTCCTGGCTGGGCACACTGGGAAGAGGTGGAGGGAGGGCAGACCCTTGGGGGCCAGTGCTGGTTTTTGCCAGGGGACACAAGAAAACTCTTGGCTACCTGTCCTCCCATCAAGTCCCCAGGAAAACACCCACAGCAGCAGCACTAACAAATGCTCACCACTGGGGATGACACCCATGCTGCGTTTGTGGACATCCCTGGTGCCCACCTCTGCCTTTGGGGGCCAGGGGAAGCCCTCTGCCTCACCGCCAGCCTCGCTGAACGCCAGGCAGGGTCCCTGGCTCCACCACAGCTGGCCATAACACCAGCCGTGAGCACCTGGTGGACCTTTCCTCTTCTCTATTCCTGCAGAGACGAGCAAGGAGAAAGAGCTCAATTTCTTCTGTGACATCTTCATCTGGGTTCCCTTGGCAGGCACCTGCCTCCTGCTCCTCGCCGCCCTGGCAGTCACCGTCATCCTGTGTCAACGTAAGGCTTACCTGTAACCCCCTGTAGATATTCCTCTAGCCCAAAACCACAGCCCTGTCCTTCAGGGGAATGGATCTTCTAGCTATCCCCTTTACACAGACATCAGATAACCAGGACACAGTCAGCTCAAGAGAAGGACCACTGTTAAAAAAAAAAGAAAAAACCAAATAGTATACGTATTCTCCTCCTCAGTAGGCTTAGTCTGAGAAATAATTAGCAATTTCTACACTACAAGGAAGAAAAACAGATTAGAAAGAGAGAAAACTTACTCTTATCAAACAGTATTGCCTCTATCGTCCTTAAATTGGTGTATCAGGGGGTGAAACTACCAGAACCTGAAACACCTCGACAGAATAGGATAAACATGCTCCACATGGGGCTTGCAAATTCAAATGCCAAGACTCCCATTAGCAGCTTGAGCTGTAACCAAACAAGCAACTTAATGACACAGCTTCAGAGACTGCTACAGTTAAAGCAGTAATGCAAAGTCTCTGGGCAGGCACAAGTCCTGCGGTGAAATTTCATGTTTGAAATGTCTTTCAATTACCCTGAGCAAGCAGTGAGTGCAAATGTCTTTTAAATTGATTTAACACTCACTGAAATCAGTTTAAGTTTCCTTTGGGAGTCTCCCAATAGCCCCAGAAGTTACACTGATTTCATTAAACCAGCTTAGCTTGTTTCCCTGGAAAACCAAAGTGGTTTGCTGCTGAATTAACCTAACGAGATCGTCACTGACCCCACAGCCTGGAGCTGATGAGAGATGAATTTGCCAGCTGGCCCAGTTAAAAAAAAAAAAAAAAATACAATTTTTCAGCATGCTTCAGCCCTGAAAAATACTACTCACCACGGTTGGCAGCGATAGGAAGGAATAAATGAAAAAACAGGGATGAGCCACAGCCAAAAATCATTCTTCTTGAGGGAAATAGCTGCTGATACAGCAGAGCACCCGGAGTTGGTCCAAATTCCCTCTGAAGTCACCAGGAGCCCTCCACGTGCACCAGGGTTCCCTGGTGACCTGCAACATCTACTGACCTACAAACACCACTCAGTGATTGACTTCGGCCTTTTAATGCTGCTGGGAATGATCAGTGAAAAGCCTGTAGCTGCAATTCATTTCTGCAGCAGGCAGCCCGAACCCTCAAGGACAGGTTTCTACCTCGTGCTAAAAATCAATGGCTCAACATTGTATTTCACTGAATGTGTAACGACATAGACGCTAAAACAGGGAAGAGTATCGTTCAACTTGGTTGCGTGCTGCGTGGCATCATTGCCACTCATCTGTTGTAGAAATTAATTGCTGCCAATGGATTTTCAGCAACGGGCCAAAGTCGCTGGAGATAGCGAAAAAATAATTCACCGTCAGTGTTCCCAGGCTGACCCTGCTACTCTTACTCACATCAAAATTCATTTCATGAAAATGCTTAAGTGGACTGCCAGGGAAACGGGAGCTGCAGCACCACTCGCTTGCATGGCTTTCCTCAAAAATAAGCTTGCTTTATCTGTTGTTAGTCTTAAAGATAGCAAGCTGCTAGGGAATGCCAGCCCTACCTTCCTGCAGCGTTTCTTTACTGAGCTGTGGCTTGATATCTTTGAACTAAAATGCTTTCTTTTTTTATTTTAGAAACCAGAAGACGAAGATGCAGATGTAAAAGGTTAGTAAGTGACAGGTGGTTTTGCTCTTCATGACATTTTTCTCTTCAACTTGGCAGCATCTCACCCTCAAGCAATAAAGCAGGCAGGTGCCAAAAAGCGACCTAAACATTCTTCATCCGATACATAGTGGATGGGAGGGGACTGTGTAAGGAATTAAGGGCAAAAAAGAGAGACAAGATTCTCTTCTCCTCTGTTTGGTTTTTTTTCATATTAAGTCATTCAAATCACTGAGCACCGACACTGCAGTAGGTACTACACAGAAAGAGAGGAGGTGTTTGGGGCAGCCTAAAAACTTTGTGCATCACCCGCTGCTCATAACTAACATCACATTTGTGTGCTCCCGACGCACTACGCCAGCTTGTGCCTGGGGCTGACCGCATTTCATCCCTTCCCTTCCTTCCCCAAACCGTTCTCTTGATTTCATCACGGGACCTTCAGGTTGCGCCCGTGGATCAGATGCAAGTTATTGCATCCCAAATCCCCCTCTGCACAATTTTGGACCAACATCACCATGGCTTTATGCCTCGCTTTCCCCCAACAGGCACTAAGTAAGAGTAGCAGAGAGGCTGATGCGGCCCTAGATGACTTTCCTGAGAAACAGCAATGCAGATATCTATAGCCTTAGGGTTATCCTATTTTCTAGGGCAGACAGGGATCCTTTTTTTACGCTTTCCCTCCTGCCTCCCCAAACCCACCCATCATCCTGAGGCACCAGGAAAACACTGTCAGAATAAAGGATTGCAATTTGCCCGTTTGGAAGAAGAAATCCTTTTGCCTGCAACTAACACGCATTTTGCTTCTGCAAATCAACCTCCCTGCCACGGTTTCTTCTCCTCGCCTGCTCTGCAGAAACCCGCTTCTGCAGTTGGCAAGCCTTGTGCCGAGAGTGCGCCCTAGGGCTTGCGGCAAGAGAGCACCCCAGCACCCAAATCCCCGCTGCTGCTCCGGCCAGGCCAGCACTGGGCTAGCACTTGGAAAAGCCGGGTTGCAAGAAAGCTGGGAACAGTATGTTCACACCCCTGGAGCCTTATTCTTTGCAAATCAAGCATCTTTTACATCGGATCAATTCATATTCCTTGTTATACATCCATGGGTTTCATAGTAAAAAAGTTGATAGATTTTCCCTTGCCCAAATTAACACAATCACTCAGAAAGAACCTCCTTCCCCCTACATTAACAGAAAATGGATCTCTACAATGGTTTTGTGTTTTAAAGGCAGAATGCATCAGAAACCGAATCGCCTGAATTGCCTGAATAATAAGTGTTTAAGGCAAGAGGCACTCAGCGGCAATGCCTTCTGCCCTGTGGGTGCAATCTTTCTATGTACGGATCCGAATACAGCTGTGCCCACAGACCTGCATTTTCTTTTACCTCTCTGAAAAAGGGAACAGCCTGTCATTTTGATGGTGGATAGTTATTATACCCAGCGTGCTTCTGATCCTCGCCTGGCTTTCCAAGGCTAAGTGATAACCAAGAGCTCTTCTTCCAGCCTTGTTTAGGACAATGCTCACATTCTTCTCTTATCTCAATTCCTGTTGCCAACCTTGGGCAAAGATGCAGCATGTTCTCCTCCCTAACGGGAAAAACATGCTGCCGAGCTCTTCAGTTTGGCACTGATGGAGCTGTTGGGTTACAAGGGCCTCAGGAACTCCTCTCATCAAGGACAGCTTTCCTTCAGCAGCGCTAACATGACAGAGTCCTGGTTTAAGCAGCTGTAGCATATGTAAGCTTTTCTTTAGAGAGGAAATTCCTGCTGCTCTGAGCTGTTCCCACTTACTGCAATGAAGCTCTTTGGAAGTTAATAGTGCAATTCACTCAATTCAAGAGCCCCTCAGGATCTGGCCTGGGATTCTTGCTGGCAGCTGAAGGATTCCTCTTCAGTGGCAACAGCTGCCAAATCTCCAACTCATTACATCAGCATCAAACTACCAGTTGCTGGAGCCCACTAATTTCTATCATTTTGGGAGCATGCTGGTTGTCTAGAAAGCCTCTTGTTAAACTCCTCTGCAGGAAACCTGCTTGCAACAAGAAAAAGTCCTTGTGAAGTGGGAACAGCTTCCCCAACTCCAAAAAAGCCCTGAGCTCTTCTTTCTTCATTCATTTCTGAATGTGGAGGAAGGCTTGATGAGAGGACAGGAGTGTGCAGAAGTCAGAGGTAAATTAAAAAAGCCCTTTTTGGGTTTGTTTTTTTTTTTTTTAATTAGTGTAAGAATTGATTAGCAGTATATCTTAAGATATACTTAAGATGTACTTCTACTGGCTGTCACTAGTTGAAATGTTGGCAGATCCTTCACTAGCACAAAGAGGATTTAGGAACACTCCGCAGCCTGCTTTCAGAGGTCCCTGGCTGCAGACCACGGCTAAACCACCTGATCAGCAGCCATACATTAATTGCCTTCTTGCTCCTTTCACATCAAAGTAAATCAAACCCTTTTCTCTCTCTAGACCTGTGAATGGGAAGCCCCATGTGAAACCTAGCATGCCAAGCCAACACCTATAAGCATCTGCACCTTTTGGCTTCTGGATCATCTTCTGCGAGCTGTCACCGCAGAAGCCCATCACCTCTGTTATCTATAGTGCTACGACTTCTCGTGCACTCTGCCCTGACAAGTTTGAAAAGACAAGATGGAGCGGAGACACATGGACAGCAAGCAGGCACTTTTTCTCTGAACTGCACGCTAAAGCACAGCTCCTTCCAAAACCTGAGGTTTTTCAGATTCATTCCCAAGGCCAAACGCCACCTCTATTCCCAGTGACAGAGCTCTGTGGTTCAGGCAGCAGAAACAGGTCAAGCCTGATGCTGACATGTAGCAGTGATAAGCCGATGAGAAATAAGGATATTAGCCGGATCTTTCCTCAAAAGTGTGTAATAATTCTTTCTAAAATGCAGCTAAGTTGAACTTGCTACAAGATTACTTAGAAATAAAAGCCCTCACTTAACACACCCTCTTTCCATGGTGCCACGTATCTCCTAGGAGTTCTACTGCTTCATCTAGTGTAACACAGGGCTGCACTGAGAAGGTAAATATTGATTCAAGGGCCTTACTTTCTAAGTTTTTCCAACCCTGGGGGCTAAGGTTTACTGTTTCCCTCTTGCTAGCCTTGTTCTGCTGCCAGCCCCACTTCCACTGATTTAAGCCGGAGTTTTGCCTGAGCAAGGAAGGTGGGATTTTCTTTCTTTCTGGAAGAAGTGGTTGAGTGCTAAAGAAAAAAAGTCTTTCTCACTTGCTTTGGTTAAGCAGGACTTTTAACATACCAATTTGGGACATGTTGATTGACTACAGTGAGTTTTGTTTTTTCAGCTCTGTATTTGATGTAAATATTTCCTTACTATACTTGCAAATCAGGAACTGAGGAAAAAAATAAACCAATGTTTCTAGTTAGACTCACTAATGTTTCTTTCTTTCTTCAGTTCCTAGCCTCAGAAAAGCTAAAATCCTTTGTGAAGATAATAAATGAGGGTTTGAGGAAGTCTTGGGTAAGGGAAAAGGCAGTGATTTACATGCCAGCCCAAGCTTTTGGATGCCAGAGTTCAGCTTCCAGCTTACTACTGCCTAAAATGATCTAAACTTGTTTTCCCAGGGACCTGCAAGATGGGCCCGCTAACACTCCCCCATGCCAGGAGGGTCTATGGAGCTGGATGAGATAAAGACTCTGGAGGGACTCAGATATTCTTGCCAAGGGGCTGATAAAAACCGGGGGGGGCGGAGAATGAAAGAAACCCTTTGCTAGTCTCCTCCTTTGCAAACAGGCTGGGAAGGAGAGAAACTCAGAGAGAAACAAAAGTTCTTCCAAACTTAGTTCTTTGTAGTCCTTCATTAAAAAAATAATTAGGGACTCAGTAAGTGTATCTAAACAACAGCAGGCAAATACTGAATGACACAACTATATATATATCTCTACACACACACACACACACATATATATATATATATATAAAAGAAAGAAACAGAAAAGTCTTAACACTGAAATCCCTATGAATTCAAAGACGTTAAGAACCGCTAATCTATTCAGGGTGGCCTCGTTCAAGCCCCAGGTGCTAAGGTGGGGAGAAGCAAGGCTCTCACCACACCTGCAGTGCCAGGCTCTGCCCCAGCACAGAGTCAGCCTCATCACCAAGGCCCAGCTGCATTTTTACAATAACGTGAAGCAGATCGACTCACCACCCTGTTTCTAGGCAGACTAGGTCCAACCTTTAGCCCTCTTTTAATACATTATGGTTACCTAAACCAGTCCAATCTCATCCTCCTACGGTCAGCTCTAACCATGCAGGCGAAAAGCTCATACCTTTTCTCCCTCTCCTAGGAGCATCAATTCTGTTATCAGCTCGTCCTGGAGTCTCTTGTTGACTTCGTGTCAGCTAAAAGTTTTCACTTATAAAGCCTTAATTCCTAAAGCGTTTCTGCAAAACAGCTTACAAGAGGTAGGAACATCACTACCTGACTGCTAGCATCCTCTGCAGCTGGTTCCTCCTTGTTCCCAATCATTTTATCCTGGGTTTTCACGTTATACGGGAGCTTTGGTCTACATCATGCCACCTTCCTGTAACCCAGGCTCTCAGGCAATGCTCCTCCTGACCCAGCACTATCCCCCAAACCTAAATCCTCTTCCAGCAACTTAGATTGCCTCCCCACTGCCACAGTGACCTTCCCCTCCCACTCCGGCTCTTTGCAATCGTTTTGTAGAAAGGAGGGGAAGCGATCTCACTGCATGCATCCCTTGTTGTTTCCCCATAAAAGGCCACATATTATGCACGGGAAGCATTTCCTTCAAAATGCATTTTCTCTAGTGTGACAGTTGGATGTGCCACATCCAAGATTCAATGTATACTGCTAAACAGGGACCAGAAAACCTAGCGGAAGCATTTTTCTGTGTTTTACTCCCTCAAAGCTATGCTATTCTTTCAAATGAAATGCTTATTTCACAGTCCGCGGGTTAAATATTTATTGCTAGTTCCATTGCTACGAGAGCCTACAGAGGTCAATCCTGTAGTGGAAAACCGGGTATGGGTATTTAAAAAATCAAAAAGCATTTCAAGAAGATGAACACACGTACAACACATTCGTCACTACAGAAACCGCATGGAATCCTCATGCGGGATGAACAGAGCAAAATAATACCCTAAGCAGTGTAAAATGCATATATTTGGGCATTACTAACTACTGACAGTACTAAGAGCAATGCTCCACTGTGCAGCGCTGCACTAAGACCCTGGTCCTGCAGCGAGACCAACACAGCCAAAGCCCTCCTGACACCGCAGATGAATGTAGAGAAGAACTGGAAGCAGTATGCGTTTGGGGTTTGGGTTTGTTGTTGGTTTTTTTGGTTGGGGTGGGTTGTTTTTTGTTTTTTTTTGGTAGTCTTCACTTGCACAGGAAATCAACATCTAGAAAAAAAATTACAACACTGACAGCTGTAATTACCCTCCTGAAGACGGCACAAAATCCACTGCACAATGCGGGCTGCTGACTTTTGACCTGCAGTCCAGAATCGCAGAACATCGCTGATCTCTTTTAACCCCAATGCCAAACTCAGGAGGCTTTGGGATGCCTCCTGTCTCCCTCTGCGCATTCTTCATGCTGAACCTCCAACCTGCGCTCTGCAGGCCACGGTTCACGTCGCGCCCCAGGGTACGCCCTGCTCAGCACGATCCTCAGCAGCCAGCGTGCATCCAGCTATCACAAACCCCGATAAATACCGACCACCGCACAACTGCCTGCCGCAACTAGGATCTACCGGCTCAGGCTCTGCATGCACAGCCAGATGCCTTAAAAGAAACCAAAAACAAAATCTCACCTGCCAAGATGGCTGGAGCCTTCATTCATAAAGTCACGAATCTATGAATCAGCAGTTTCAGCACTGCAAAAAAAGGACTTTCATTGCAATGGTACTGCCTATAGAACACATTCCCTCTTCACAGGGTATATTTTACATACAAAGCAAGCCCAGTTAACAGACACATTACAAATTCTCCTGCCTGCCAACTTCTGGGGAACACAGTGACCAATTATGAGGAAAAGGCTGGGGTACTTAATGCCGCCTTTGCCTCAGCCTTTAATAGCAGGGCCAATTGTTCTCTGGGTACCCAGCCCCTGGAGTTGGAAGATAGGGACGGGGAGCAGAATGGAGCCCCCATAATGCAGGGGGAAATGGTGAGTGACCTGCTGCACCACTTAGACACTCACAAGGCTATGGGGCCTGATGAGATCCACCCGAGAGTACTGAAGGAACTGGCAGATGTGCTCACTGAGCCCCTTTCCATCATTTACCAGCAGTCCTGGCTAACTGGGAAGGTCCCTGCTGACTGGAGATTAGCAAATGTGACACCCATCTTCAAGAAGGGCCGGAAGGAGGACCCGGGGAACTACAGGCCTGACCTCGGTACCGGGGAAGCTGATGGAGCAGGTCATCCTGAGTACCATCATGCGGCACGTACAGGACAAGTAGGTGATCAGACCCACTCAGCATGGGTTTATGAAAAGCAGGTCCTGCTTGACCAACCTGATCTCCTTCTACGACAAGGTGACCCACCTAATGGATGAGGGAAAGGCTGTGGATGTTGTCTACCTAGACTTCAGTAAAGCCTTTGACACGGTTTCCCACAGCATTCTCCTGGAGAAACTGGCTGCTCATGGCTTAGACAGGTGTACTCTTCGCTGGGTAAAGAACTGGCTGGACGGCCGGGCCCAAAGAGTGGTGGTGAATGGAGTTTACTCCAGTTGGCGGCCGGTCACAAGTGGTGTTCCCCAGGGCTCTGTGTTGGGGCCAGTTCTGTTTAATATCTTTATCAATGATCTGGATGAGGGGATGGAGTGCACCCTCAGTAAGTTTGCAGATGACACCAAGTTGTGTGGGAGTGTTGATCTGCTTGAGGGGAGCAAGGCTCTGCAGATGGATCTGGACAGGCTGGATCAGTAGGCTGAGGCCAATTGTACGAGGTTCAACAAGGCTCAGTGCTGGGTCCTGCACTTGGGTCACAGCAACCCCATGCAACGCTACAGGCTTGGGGAAGAGTGGCTGGAAAGCTGCCTGGCAGAAAAGGACCTGGGGGTGTTGGTTGACAGCCACCTGAATATGAGCCAGCAGTGTGCCCAGGCGGCCAAGAAAGCCAACAGCATCCTGGCTTGTATCAGGAATAGTGTGGCCAGCAGGACTAGCGCAGTGATGGTCCCCCTCTACTCGGCACTGGTGGGGCCACACCTCAAATACTGTGTTCAGTTTTGGGCCCCTCACTACAAGAAGGACATTGAGGTGCTGGAGAGTGTCCAGAGAAGGGCTGGTGAAGTGTCTGGAGAACAAGTCTTATGAGGAGCGGCTGAGGGAACTGGGATTGTTTAGTCAGGAGAAGCAGAGGCTGAAGGGAGACCTTATCGCTCTATACAGCTACCTGAAAGAGGTCAGTCTCTTCTCCAAAGTAAGTAGTGATAGGACGAGAGGAAATGGCCTTAAGTTGCATCAGGAGAGGTTTAGATTGGATATTGGGAAATTTTACTTCACTGGAAGGGCTGTCAAGCATTGGAACAGGCTGCCCAGGGAAGTGGTGGAGTTGCCATCCCTGGAGGTATTTAAAAGACATTTGGATAAGGTGCTTAGGGACATGGTAGAGTGGTGGTCTTGGTAGTGTTAGGTTTACGGTTGGACTCGATGATCTTAAAGGACTTTTCCAACCTATACAATTCTGTGATTCTGGACAATGTCATCACAACTGTAAGCTATGAGGGCATGGCCTTTTACTGGGTACAATCAAGCTATTCAAAATACATGACTGTTCACTGAACTCTGTTAGCAGCTTTCAGCTTCTCACTTGCTAACTGTCAGCCAGGCATCATCTTCAATGCTTTATCTTCGTTTGTGTCTTTGGGTCTCTTTAAAACACAGATCTTGGTGGTGGTCTCTGATGTTGGTTCTTAGATCCGTAAACAACCACAGGGATGTATCACCCAAACTGCATATTAAGCTTGGCTGCAAACTGCATAGAAAATATCAGTAGAAATATCATCCTTCTGTACCACTGAAACAGATACCAGGAGTTAGCATAAACCTATTCAGGAATTAATTTTAAAAGCATACCCAGCTCTCCACCTGCATACCTTCTGCGAGATAATACAAGTACATGTTCATGGGCTGCTGTCCGTCCCAAGATACCCAAGGGTAAAAGTTGTTCCTCTGTCTCTTCTTGCATGGCCTTTTCTATTTGTGAACCACTGCAAGTTAAATATGTTTTAGAAATACACCAAACACAGTGGACTGAACTGCTGCGATTCAGCATTTGCTACACAACCAGCAAAACCACCTCTGCAGAAAGTCAGAAGGCTGAGGGAACCAGAAGAGGCGGCTTGGGGCATGCACCAGGACAAGCACTTACCCTTCTTTAGTCACTGCCCCAAGTCTCATGTTGAATACCCCTGAGATGAGGAACTCCTCACGGACAGACACATCCATGAGAAGTTTGCTTCAAACCACCAGACTGACTTCACCAAGGAGCCCTCCGGCAGAGGCGGTGACACAGCACAGCTCTCCAAAGCAACACTGAGTTTCCTTCACCAGCTCTGCCTTCCACATAGCCCCAGGATCGATTCCTCTTCCAGTTCAGGTCAGCTGTAGCCAGCACTGCATCCCGGATTTAAACCCACAGCTCAAGAAGGCCTCTGAAGTTTTCCATTTATTATGTGTAGAGCTTAGGAACAATATTCTTTATAATCACCTTAATAAGACCTGAATTTTCTTCACAAGACAAGCATTTACCTTTGCACCCCTACTGATAAGCTACTGAGAGAAGGCAAAAACCAAACCACACCTTTTGCACCAAAACCTTAATAACCAGATGCAAATATCAGTGCAGCAGTGAGCAGGGAAGGAGCCGAGAGCAACTCCAGCCCTGCTGCAGAGGTCAGTGACTAACACAGCATCAAGCAAGAAGGCACAGAGATGCCTCCAGCAAATCAAACAAGCTCACAGCAAACTGGCACAGTTTGTGGTTGAGTAGCAATGTCTGGGCAAGAAGCCTGGACTGCTGCTTGCGCCGATGAAAAGGGAAGGATTGGCTGAGCTGGAGCCTAGAGAAGCAGCTCAAGGGTGCTTGCTTCTCCATGCAGGAAGCTGCTGTTGGGCAGGCCCTACGCATCTGACAGCTTTTTGCTAACAGCGTGTGGGGGACATTCTAGGTTACATGGTGAGGTGACTGCAAAGGCTGCGAGCTGTTATGGGTTAATACAAGGCAAACAAGAGTCTGAGATCATAGACTCATAGAATAGTTTGGCTTGGAAGGGACCTTTAAAGGTCATCTAGTCCAACCCCCCTGCCATAAGCAGGGACATCTTCAGCTAGGTCAGGTTGCTCAGAGCCCCGTCCAGCCTGACCTTGAACGCTTGCAGGGATGGGGCATCTACCACCTCTCTGGGCAACCTGTTCCACTGTCTCGCTACCCTCATCATAAAAACTTTCTTCCTTCTATCTAGTCTGAATCTACCCTCTTTCAGTTTAAAACCATTACCCCTTGTTCTAGCGCAACAGGCCCTGCTAAAAGGTTTGTCCCCACCTTTCTTATAAGCCCCCTTTAAGTATTGAAAGGCTGCTATAAGGTCTCCCTGGAGCTTTCTCTTCTCCAGGCCGAACAACCCCAACTTTCTCAGCCTGAAAGTCATTCTATATCTGAAAAAGAGAAGCAGAAAGAATACATTTATTCAGAGGTTGAGGGTTACCTAATTGTGGAGTTGCTCAAAACTGATAGTGGAGTAACTCAAAACTCTCAGCAGCTCATGGGCTAAAAGCAAACAACCTTGGACTTCACGCTTAATGGTGGAAAGACTAAGAGCTGACTTACAATTGAAGCATAACATCAATTAATAAAGAGAAAAAGGGCACAAGATGGTCACTGAAAGCCCTGCGAAGCTGAGGCAGGCATCAGATGCCCCCACAACACAGAGCATCCAGTATTTGTTGCCTTTGTTAGACACCTGCTTCTCCCCCATCCCGTGCTTCACTTACTCTGAAATCTTTTCTGAGTCATAAGGGATTTTGAAGAGTTAAATAAGCTCCTGATAAATAACACAGCCAAGATGACCCCAGAAGAGCCAGTATCTGCACTGGTCAGTTAAAAGTCACTTTGTCTGTCCAAGCCTGTATTTCACGGATGACCTGTCACACTGAAGGCACCGAAGCTCAACCCAGACTCCTCAGACCAATGCTGTGGTGCGTGTTGTGCCCATACTTGCAAGCCACCCCACAGAAACCATAACCTTGCTGCTGCTTCTGCAGCATTCAAGACAGAAAAGCAGAATAAGGCGAGGAAAGAATTACAGAAGTCTCTGGAAGAACAGCAAAGAGACAGTGAAATACGACCTTCCTGTAACTAGGTTTCTTCCTTCCGATGCATCTGAAACCAAATCTATTTGACATGCAGGATCAGCATGACCTGTTCATCACTGGATTCCCGTCCTGAGCTGTGCTGAATAAATTGAATACATACCATTTTTGTTGTGGGAGACCTATTACATCTGCTTGTGCTCCATGTTCTTGGAAACCTCTTGTGTAATTCAGAAACCCTGGAAATTACTGGAATTTACTCTGAGGGGGAAAAACCTGTCAGACAAAATTGCTGTGTTGGTATAGTTAACTCCTCCCCCCACATGCAAACGTCTCATGGAGGACGCTTAAGACTTGAACCAAGACACTATTTGCAGCTTCCCCATGCCTTCGTTTCTTTAGCCAAAGGCAAGGAAAACCCACAGCGATAACTTGACACTTAGTAAGAAGGAAGAAACCAACAGCAGTGTCACCAAGCCTGAAAAGAAATACGAGGCAGAGGAAACGCCAGAGAAAAGGGTATATCCATTTCAAGGCTGAATTCAGGAAAGCTTTGCTCACTCCAGTCCAAGTCACAGCACCCACAGCTTCAGCACGGAGTCCTTGTTCAGGTCTGCACTCGAACTGTGCTCTCTGGCTACACTCAAAATAACCCTCTAGAACGTGAAAAATTCTTAACTCTAAAGTGAAATAGGAACCGGGCCACACTACCAGGGCTTTTGCATTTCAATACACAGATACAGCTGTCCTGTAAATCTACAAGTCAGTGTGATCCAGAAACACCAGTTCCTGCATAGAGGCCCAGCAAGATTCAGTAAGAGCTTAGTAAGCTGTAAACCACCCCAATTTCCATATTCCCCTATAGGACTCCTAACTTATGGCAAACATGAAGTCATAAAAGAATATTAAGTCACTCTTCTCACACGTAGATACATTTTTGTCAACCACTCTTCCTTTATATCTATGTTAGAGCTTGAATTAAATTCAGAATAGCAATGTAACGCTACATCACAGCTCTACTCACAACAGATCATTGCTGCCACTCTCATTTTTTTTCCTTGTTCTCAAAGCGCCTTTCCCTACACTGCAGTCTCCTATTCACAAAAGGAAAAGCGCAAGAGTTGGGATGGATTAAGGGGCACGAGTTTTTTTCCCCCAGACACAAATCAACCTCTGCAGCGATAAGCACAGAAAGGAAAACAGTATCTTGCAGTAGGCAAACAAACCTTGCAAGGAAAAAATCTAACCCAAACTTACTGTGTTAAACCTGGCAAGTTGGCTCTGAGTAGTCATCAATAACTTCAACCTCAAATTTTAGCAGCAGCCATCCTGTAAAATGTTAAGAAGAAAGAATGAAAGCAATAGGATGGAGGCAGGTCTGACTTAACAGGGATCAGAAGCTCTCTCTCATTACTTGTAACACACGGCTTTCACTGCAGCTTCTACACACGTTAATTAACCTCACTTACAGAGAGAAGACTGAAATCAATACAGTATTTCAGTAGGGAAACACCGATTTTTAGCAGGGAAGATTGGTTGTTCAGCCATGTCTACTTGCAACACGTAGTGCTGGAAGTCACTGCAAGAAAAGACTTGACTTCATTCAAAAATACTTCACAGAGCAGCTGATCATCGAGAGCACTATGGGAGGTGAAGACATGAGCTTTGTGTTAATGACAGTCATAGTGCTACAAAAATGATCAATACCTTTGGAGATCAAAATGGCTATGTACTATTTTCATTTCCTACTATCTGGTTTTGAGGTTTGATTATGTTTTATACCACAAGTCAGACTTGAAACCCCACAAGGACATATCACAATAGATCTCCTATTTAAGACATTTACAAAAATTAAAACTCAGTCTATTAATAGACATAGAACTAACACTACTAACAAGCTGCTGCTACAGAAATCACATTTATATACATCCATTATTTTTGGAGCACCCATAAGCTAAACTAAACTTTTTATACAAGCATGGTCAAAAAAATCTTGGTTTAAGACCCATCCACATTTCTAGCTGGTGCACTTGGTGCCACAGAGCGGCTGTTCTGACACGTTTTGTAAAGGAGGGGGGGAGCACCAGCTGCAAGCACAACGCAGCATGCAGAATGACACAGTGATCTCGATACACATATAAACGTGCTGAGTCTCTTTACCCTCATTATGCAGCAGTCTCATTAAAAGGCACTTGCTGCACAAAGGGACTAGTTAAAGGCTTCACAACCTGGTCCAAAAGTGTAACAGAGACAGACGTCAGATACCACCGTAGCTTTTAAATTGAATTTTTTTTTTTTTTTTTTTTACTACAGATATTCCCAAACCCTGTTAAGAGAAAATGTATGCATATCAGGTCCTAACTATATTTAATTATGAAAACCTCGGAGTATTATTCACTTTTCCCTGTGCAAGCACTTTCTCTAATTACCAGAAGCGTATCAGGCAGTAGTAGAAGACAACTTGCATCACCTCAAAGGGCAAACTGGATAGCTGTAACAACCAAAATGCAGACGTGTTCCACAAACGCCCAGCACAATATCCCATTACTGTAAGCACGTAAGCATTCTATATTAAACTGCTAGCATCATCTGTCGGTGGAGCTTCAAAACTGCAAGCAATTATTTTTAAGTAAACATACAGACAGCTAAGGAAAAGAATTGCAATTATCTGGTTAAAACAGCTGAATTTTTGAATTAACTATGGATCTATAATATGCACTATTTGAAAGGGAAAACAGGACCACTTTGTATTAAAAACATTCTAAGTTGAATTTGTACCCTATTGCCATTTAATAACTGCCATTTTGTACTCTAAGCAATTGCATTAGAGGCACTACCAACACGAACTGCTGTTCACACCAATGTCAAAATACCATCAGTGTAACAGAGAGAGATGCAGCAATTGCACTTCAGGGTGGTTTTGGGGGGTTTTGTTATTATTGTTTTTTTTTAAATACTTCATATGCCATTTCATATAAATGCAAAGCATTAAGCAATTCCACTCAGAAGAAAAGATTAAAAGGAATTTCAGCAAGACTAGGAAACCTACATGGAAAATAATATCCTCACCCGTTTATTGTTGATTTTACCACTTGGTAACGCGGCTGTTTTGAACTCAGTGTGAATACAATTTAAGTTTTGCAGAAAAATCACACACCTGTATTTTTCACATGTATCAAACACATTTAAAGTTTAAAATTTGTGTGCCTTGACTTGCTCCTCTTAATGTCTCTTTAGGGATGTCCATTGTCACCGATCCGATAGAGTCCAACGCAGTCTCTCAAGTCAGGTGACATACAAATTCAAAGGTGTAGATTTCTCAAAGACGGTCTTCTCTGTAGTGCATTGTGCTAGTGCATTCAACCAGTGTGTCAGTATTCAACCATATAAGCTTGGGGTTTGTTTGTTTGTTTTTTAACTACACAATACAGAAATATAATTTTACATGTAGCTTCGCATGCCTTATGGCTGCTTGCCCTACTATAGGACAGTGCAATAAATACAAATATATGCACACTAGAAAAGATTTAACTGCCATGATCTACATCTTGTTTATGAGTACAAATTTACCTATTCAACAATATGACAAATTTAGCAGAAAAAGTGGCAATGGCAGTAATAGTCTACTACAAAAACAAGGCTAGAAGCAAAGTGTTCTCAAGCTACAGAAAACTTGCTACCTCCTAATATATGATGTAGGGCCCAGTTCTGCCAAGTGCAGAGTTGTGATCAGTAGATTGCATCAGAACATGCTTTTCCCCCATTTAACAATGAATACTTCTACAATTTATTTGGTTTTGATAACTGTTTATAAATAGCACACTATAATGACTATTAAACTATACAGCAACATGACATTTATAGCCTAATCCTGAATACAAAGTTCAAAGAACATGACTACAAAGGCCAGAGAGCAAATGTCATCGACTAAAAGCATTTCCACTTCAGAATTTATTGAATGTTCTCTTACACAAACACTTCTCGATTGTGAAACCAAAAGGAACAGGATTTCCTATTCCCTCTCTGCTCCAGTAGTAATTTAGCCACACATCACCCTTATAAATTAGTGATGGATTTTAACAGGTAGCCCCTTGGGGCTATATATTTTATATACTTTATATATATGCACATTTACTTTGAATTCTATGTAAAAGTTGAAAAAATGTTTGAAAGAAAAACTCAGAATATATCACAGCTTTTTCAGCGAAAAAAATACAAATTAGTTTTATAACCACTATTCAATTTATCAAACTTTTTTTTCTGAAGTATTTACCTTTAATTATGTACACATTACAGGAAATAAAACTTTTTCCACAAACATTCTCTAAGGTGACAGTTATCAATAGAATGATAGAATAATAGCAGGAAGAATATTAAACAAATGAGGGTGATCAAGTTCTGCTTTTAAAAAGTCACCATATAATTAAGTACAAAAACCTGCATTGAATGACAACTGCTGGTGTAGTAACTTGATCAGGTATGAAGACCAAGAGTATAGTAAAGCCCTATGGTAATAATATTTCTGTAGCATTTCCACTTGGTATGTATATACTAAATGTTGGCAAAGTTTCTGTAGCATTAGCTTATACAAACATAGGAGTCCTCAGTCTGCTGCATAAAATGGAACAAGTGTGTTTTAATTCTCCTGAAATGCACCTGAAATCCAGAGTGTCACTTACAAACTGCATAATGAAACTTTTCTTCAGAAAAATATCTGTTTGGCATCTCCAGGGCTCTGTTCCATCGGACAATAGGGGCATTTTAATCTGGGGACAAAAGCAACGTGTTAGAATCGCGGCAACATGTGACAACTGAGCATTAAGCTTTTTCATCCGTTACAAAGGTATCGAGCTTGCAGTGATATTCCCTCCTCTTTTTCCCCTGTAGCATGAAACAATGTACTCTTAACCCATAATGCTTTACTTGGCTCCATTAAAAGTCACCTTTAGCTGAGAGAGACCTTGTCACGCTTTTTCTTCTATATTCTTTCTCACCTTTCACCCACACACCCCGAATTACTAAACACCAAGAAATTACTCTTCATGATTAATCTATTATTTCTACTTCTAGATTAGTTTTTTGCATTTTAGTCATTTTAAATAGGCTGGTAGCTTTCACTTTGACTTCCTCAGCATCCAGTGCTTTTTACTCTCTGGTTTGCAAAATGCTGTGATTTTACAACCCACTTAGATCAGCTCCTGCAGGCTATGACTAAAGAGGTCAGCCTGGCCTCCCTGCTGAGCTTTCCACTGATACAATTCCACCTGCTTACAGTATTTCTTCTAGCATTGATCCATTTTTCCCCATCTCTAAGTTTGGGCCTTTGATCCTCCCCGAGTTAATATTGCCAGAGCTGTGCTGTCACTAAAGCTGATCAATGAAAGCATCACAAATGAATGACTCGAGGAATAGTGTAGCAGCAAGTTTACTAGCTTAAAATGGCTAAAGTCACCCATGAAGGAATACCTTTAGGCTTTTCTAGCAGGGCAAAGAACGCAAACATCACTCAACATTTTCATTTATAGCATCACTTATTTTCACACTGGATCTCGCAAAACAACTTATGGCTCTAAATTAAGCTGACAGCCTCCACAGAAGCTGCATATATTCAATCCAAATTACCACTGGTTCTTCCTCAAGAAAATCTGTATAGCTCTCTCCCTCCCACTTCCTCCTTTCCAAAAGCCTGTAGGCACCCCACTGGTATCTAAGGAGGAGTATTTCCACAGCGATAATTCAACTACCTACTCAATTACTAAGCTGTATTTCCCCAGAGTTTTGATTTTATTTTTAAGGGATGTTTCATGCATTACTAACCTTGCTCCCAACAAAAAACTGTGTGTGTAAAGCCTCCATTTTGAATTTAAGACAACACAACGGTACTTACAACTTGGAAAATTACTCTGTTCATTGCATTCCTTCATGTAATCTCACTTTCTACATCAGAGGGTTTATTACGCTTTTCTCCAGCACGTCAACCCAGCTTATCTGGTTTCTAAGTCATTCTCTAAGATTAACAAACTTCCACCAACTATGTAATTATGAACTCAGTTTTCCCAAAACACAGTATTCTATTCTTAAGATTTGTCCTTGTCTATATGTTGCTTGAAATAAAAGAATGGTACTTACTTGCTGCCATTAAACATTTTATTCAAAGCATCCCTTGATATAATATGACCACAGACTAATTTCATAGGTGGATTATTATCTGTTGTTTGCTGACGAAGAATGGGACAGGCAAATATTGAATGATACCAGCACTTTTTACCGAGGTCCACTTCAATCTGTGAAAGAAATTAACATAATTTCTCTTGGGAAAATATGTTTCCAGACAATTATCCCTTTTAGGTCATGGCCCTTACTTAACTGATTTCACAATTCAGCTGTGAAGACAGCAAAATCCATTGTGTGGATGCCTGACAATTTCCCAGCCAAAAATACTTAATTGTGATCTTAAAGTGGTGATTTATGTTGCTTCTTCCCATCCCCAACAAAGCAGAGTATTCTGCCAAAGGACAAGTGCATATTTTAGTGCAGATCTATGCCCTGGCAGGAAAACTGAGCTGATGACCCAGCAAGACTTTCTGTATTTCCTAGGCAGTGATTTCCAAAGTGGTTTAGATGATAGATCTCATTTAAGGGGGGGGGGGGGGGGGGGGGAGAGAAAAGAGAAAAATCCTTGGATTGATTGATTATGTTAATGTTCTACAGCTTCTTGAAAGACTCTCCCAACACCTACAGGTCATGTCAATAATGAAGTGTATCAGAATCATTTATTTTCAGTATCAACAAAGACGACACTGGTACAGCACAGCTCTTGCCATCAGGACCAAATAATTTCAGAAAGTGACATCTCACAGAGAAGAATGGGTCTGTGACTTCAGGAATCGATTGAGAACTATAAAAAAATCACAGCTTCCGTACCTGAAGCTCCTGGCTCTGACCAGTCCTCGGTTCTGACAAGTTTAACCTTCAACAAAATCTGACAATATAACCTTTTCACACTACTTAATCTCTGTCTTTGCACAATGAAAATAAGACTTCCCATCCCCATTCTGCCTTACCAGTAAACACTAGAGACCCTTAAGTTTAGAATATGCAAGGAGGCATATAAATACTATTAACTGATCTGCATCCGACAGCAATCTTTTCCCAGATGCTCCCTAGCTAATCATTCCTGTCTGGATGGCAGGGCATGAATCTGTCACACTTTGAGGTTATGCTCTCAGTGTTACAGAAAACAGCTGGGAGAAACTCAGCACACATACTTACACTATAAATGAATCTCTTACAGCTACAATCAAAGAGGCTAACTCAGTTCCTGCCCAGTTAGCACAAAATAGGTTTTCTTTCCAAATCAGGAGCGGGCCACTGGAGAGCTGCACACACCTGGTAAGAGCTATAAAGGGAAACTGGGGTTTCATAACAACTGGACTTCATTTCAACTGATACAAACGAGTTGTGCTGAAAGCATAATGCACTGGATCCCAATTCAGTTCTTGTGTCCCCAGATGTAGCACTAATTCTTTCATCTCCCATCTGCCTGATAAAGAGTTAGTGCAAAGCAGCTCATGGACAGAGCTCAAGCATAGCTAGGGGAAGTTAATGTTTCTCAGTGGGATGCATTTCTTTTCCAGTTATATAGAAACATCTCATGCATTCAGTGTAAGGCTAAGTGGAAGGTGAGAGCATCTGTTTTGTTACGGTCATTTGATCAAAGACCTTTTTGAATGCAACAGGGGATAACAAGTAAATGGGGGAGCAACAAATAAAACAGAGAAATATAAACCTGACGGACAAGTGTAACGGAGACAATAACAAGAAACAACCTTGTCAGTCACACTAATTGATAGGTCATCAAGAAACTGCAACCAAACCTGGTCTTTGCAACAGATACGAATGCAAACCTGAGGGTCTTGGAGGAGAGGGGGTTAGCAGAACTATACAAACTGCAGGAGGAATGTGTAGGGGAAGGGGACTGGGGAGGAACGGCCAGAAAGGGGTATAAAAGTGGCCACAAGGGCCACGCCAGTATTTGAGGGTCTGCGAACATGCGTTCGCTTGTGAATCTAGAGTGGTGCGTGTGTGCTTTCACCAGTCAATTTTAATCTTTACCAGCCAAAGAGAAGGAAAGGGTCTTGGCTGTCTATACTTATGTTTTATGCAAGTCCTGTATGTGGGTGCTGTTGAAGGCAGTGCCTTGCCTGTGGCAGCCTGCGTAGCCGGTCGTATCGGTGTCCTTTGTGTGTGCGCGTGGGTGGGTGTCTGCGATTCATGCTCAGCTTCACTACTGGTTGAACCTACAAACAGGAAACCAGAAGCCACATCCATCGGCCTGGGACGAGACCCTACTGTACAGAGACCTCGGGAAGTCCCAAGCCCAGGAGCTGCTGGAGGTGGTGGCCGTGTGTAACATCCCTTAATATTCCGCACAGAAGAAACCTGAAAACAGCATTCAACATTAGAAGTCTGCCCTGCGATAGCTTAGCATCAACTCACCGGTAGTTCATCCTTCTGGTTCCAAACACCTGTGCACTGCCTTTGTTCAATAACTGCCTTGATATTAATTAGAGCTGGTAATGCTACACAACCTGCTGAAAAACTGCAGAAAAAGGAAATGTTAACATACAGTGCTGTTAGGAAACCCGTATTTTTCATATTTCTACTTTAAAGGTTCACTGGGACACAAGAGTGTTGTACTACTTCATTTCGTTACTGTCTGTACTTCTAAGCTCCCTTCAAGTATGACAAGCAAGAATTTTGGGGCAGGTTATTAGTTACCCTGCATCTCAGGCTAGGGCCCTCATGTACTACATTCTGGACCGAAAACAACAGTTAATCCCTGCTCTGAGTCTTATAATGAATTGATTTTCTATACCACCTCCTTCAATTTTCAGCTGTACAGGAGGAAGACATCATGTTAGCTTATATAGGTAGTTGCTCTCAACTATGGAAGAGTACATGCAGCCTAAGAGTTTCCGCGTAACCCACACGTACACACAACCCATAATCCTTTAATTATATGTAATTACCATGTAAAGAAACATGTCTTTCCACCTTCACCTTAAATCAAGAAAACAAATGTAGAAAAAACAAAAAAAACACATCGGAAGGCAAGTGAAGGAAGGAAACCACAGCCTGTAACAAGAATGGCAGTATACAACTAACCAAAGTCAGTGTCCCAACCGTTCAGCCTGCTCTGACAGTTACCCATTAACAGAACTTACCACATTATTTTGAAATATTTCACTATGTTACAAAAGAAAGTATGACACTGAGTTTCCACAAATTAACAGATGTTTTGATGGATTTAAGTCTAATGACAGTACTATAGGCCTGGAAATCAGGAGCAACACAAACAGGATTTGACCTTGGTATCAGCCTGCTCTGTTTCTCTGGCAGATTATTTTACTATTTGTGCAAGTTTTATTGTCTACAGAAGTCACAACCTTCCTTTCCACTCTGCCCTTCCAGATACTTGTTTTTATGTTTCTGCAGGAACATTCTGGCTAGTTTACTTGGGAGGGATGTGCCTGAAATGTATGGATCTCTTGCCTAAGCTTTAAAAAAAAAAAAAAAAAAAACCAACACACACATCATATCCCTCACCTCCGACTGGCCATTTTAATCCTTACACTTTGCATTTTGGTTATTTCAGCCCTGAGTGTAACTTGTGTTAGCCCTGTGGAAAGTTTAGACAAATAGTATCTGTAGAAATAAAAGCATTAGTGCTTTAATGGTTCTGTATGAAAACATCTCTGGAAGACCCCTTTAAGATTATAACTCCTCAAGTAAATAGTGAATTCAAATGGTGTCCTGTAGTCCTTCAAGACCCTGATGACCTCCTTTGTACAGCAAGAGTTCTCCCACTGACTCCACGCAGTAACTCAGACCACAAGGCCTGTACAGGATTAGATACACACTGGAGAAACCAATCAGCCTTAAAAAAAAAAAAAAAAAAGGACTGCTACCCATGTTCTAGAAAGCAATATATTTTATAGCAGGGATTTAACTTCAAGCTGGTTTAATTTCTACAGGATTTGCAGCACTCAAAGATCACACCACTTTAGGACAGTCTTGTTTATGACAAGAGTATCGATACCACCTATACAGTAAATGCATTTCAGTGCAATTGATTTCACACCAGGCGCAAAGAAAGCGTCCAACCAGTCCAAACATCGATAACAGGGATTTTCCACTTCACCAAAAATCTCTTGGCCATTTGCGCTGAAAACCATATTATGGCATCAGTGCATGAGCAATTAAAATGCAAAGGACTGCTGTTAATTTGACTAAAACAGGAAAAAGAGGAAAACTAAAAACCAGAGATAGAAGTTTTAGAAATCTATAAAACCCTCAAACTGAAATTTGTAGCTTTTATTGTAGAAAGACAATTAATCTGAAAGTGCTCCCTTTGTTGCTTCTGTTGTATCTTGTGACAAGAGGTGCAAACAGGAGAAGCAGAAGGCTTGACAATTTTAAGAGTTCTAAACTAATCACAGACCTCTAATAATAGTAACATGTAAACAGTAAAAAAAAAAGCCAAAACAAATTAAAAAAAAAGAGGTAGTGAAGCTTCTGCTAAGTACCAAATCTAGCCCAGAAAGGTATATATAATTTATAATTTTCTATTTAATGTCTGAAATGAAAATGAGAACATTGGGCAAGTCTATTAGGAAACTGGAATCCAAAGGCTAAATAGCAGCTAATCTGTTTTATCTTCAGAGAAGCTAGAAGGAGATTAGGTTGGTTTCTCTTCACATTTCCAACAGCCTCCTACAGATTTGCATTTTGTCAGATTAGCTACTGAGCTTGAAAGCGCCTCCTTCTTCTTTGCAAATGAGGTCCAGCAAATCATTTGGAAATTCTAGCAGCTGAAATCACAACATAACTCTTAAGCATTCTTCTAAGGACAAGACAGGTAAAGTAATGTGTGGATTAAAAACCAAGATCATCAAGTGCTGACAGAATCATGGCCGGAGTTTTGGGTTTTTTGCAGTTAAACAGCAGGGACAGTTTTCACACATTTTCTGTAGGAATGATGGCTGATTGCCACCCTCATCTTTCAGACTGATGTCTAAACTACAGAAGCCAAATTCCATCCATGAATGCTTCCTCTTGAGCTGCAAAGGTGCAGGACAAAGCACAGCACACGGGAACCTCTGATTTCTAATCTCTGCAAATCTTGTTAGAGCTAATTGTAACCATACTCTTTATTTAATACAAGCTAGATAAGACTACTTCTCAAAAGCCATTTCTTTTGTCCTCAATAAGAAATAGAAACCAAAACACTATGTACCTGGTCTTAAAAGCAAGTGAAAACCAGCATACCTAACACTGAGAGGTGATTCAACTGAGAGACCCAGAAGAGCACAGGCATCTCTTGTAAAGATGTCACAGATGTCCGCCCACTGGTTTGCATCTAATAGATGAACGTACGGAGAGTTCTCTATACCTTGCCGCAGATATACCAGGCTGCCCATCAAAACCTGAATATCTGTGAGACACCAGGAACAGTTAGTTATTTTATACTACAAATAAAAGCTAGTGTCTACAGTTTTAGCTTTCACACGGGGAACAGGCAGATACAACAAATCAGTAATACACATCCTCACCTCTACAAAACGCAATTACAGCCTTCACAGAACAGAAGTCTACAGCTACAAGAGCACCAGTCCACTATGGATAGACTAGGGGGTCATCTGTCCTTCTACAAGCATGGCATGCTGCCTATTAATTTGCTTCAAAGAGGTTTACCTTTTTTGTAAGCTTTCTGTGACATACACAGTACCCTAAAAATTAGGCTTTACTGGATTCAGTGTGAGACAGTTCACTTAACTCACATACTCCCCATTTTTCAAAAGTTTCATTTCTCTTTGTATTACCCCACGCAGCAGAAAATAGCAGATGACTATTCCAAGAACATTTCTGTGCGTTTTTAACACTTTACCCTGGCAGCAGGCCTATTCTAGATGTAATCTACATATTATTTAAAGAGTCAAAAACCTTAAATTTAAGCAAGTGTGCAGACATATTAAAATATAATTTTGTGCCCTCTTTAAAAAAAAAAAAAAAAAAAAAGAGTTAATTCAAACTGTAAGGATTCAGGTTATACATGTTAAATACAAAAATAAGAAGCCTCTAACAAAACGAAAATAATAGAGTAAAACACATTTGGAACATGATTTATATTTTACTACAAGGTGCCACATCCAAATGCTTTAAATCCCCTTAATGTGACCGAAAACTTACCTTTCTGATGATTTAGGGCGAACGGCTGGAAGTTTTTCGCATACTGAAGTGCTTCTCTTTGATTTGCTGTTCCACCCATCAATAAACTAATGAAATATAATCTGTGTAGTTTAAATTCCAACGAACTATTCTGTGCCATAAGCATTTCTCTGTTGGATACCGCCCACCTAGAAGAAACGAGGAGGTACAATGGGACACGACACAAGAGTAATTGTCAGCCTACACCATATAAAATTATTACAATTATCAAACACCTATTTCAAGGAGAATATGACTGTTCCCTGAACTTCTATGAGTTTATACGGAGCACAGAAAGTGGCAAGACTCTTTACAAGTAACAGAGCTACACGGGGCACACAACACGTGAATGATGGTACTTCTGGCGCTGCTGCACAGGTTAACCTCTGCAAAATTCACCACTCACTGGCAGGAAGGCAAGACTGAATTAGGCACAATATAAGGTAGAAACAGCTAAAATCTACTGTATTTTGATTAATACCACTCTATCACTGAATCTTAACAATTGAAGATAGTCTTCAGCTGCATGTTGAAGAAGTTTGACCAAGCCTTTCAAGAACATATTTTCTAATTTCCTCATTCCCCAAACATTTTCTCTAAGCCACTATGTTTATATGCGTGTGTATGTTGCCTTGGAGAGGGGAAGTACATCTATGGGGGCTTCAAAGATAGACATTATCAAGACCTTACAATGGGGGATAGGGGGAAGGGAAATCAGTTTAAATATCATAGAATCATTTAGGTTGTACTTTATCCTGCTTAAACTTTGCTTTCTGTGTTATTTTCAACTTGGGCAATAAAAATATTTCGCATTTTCTGGGTCTCATTCACCATGACAACACTAATGTTTGGCTCCCAAATAACGTGAAAGAATTCCTATAACATGCACAATTAAAATAAACGGGAATTTTTAAAGCACTTCATAAAAAGTTACTTTATTATTTAGATTTTATCCATCCCTCTCTTTTTTTGTATTTTTTTTTCTTAATTCAATTTAGTGAGGCCTAAATCAATCCAATCTCTCAAGAACTTCAAGTTTCAATGTTCTTCAGTACATCTGTTTCTCATTAGTGTTAATTAGTTATACTATTTTCACTGTGGGGGCCCCATTAAGCAAAGAGCTTTTAACTTTTCAGCAAGGAAGTGAGGTAGTCCCTGTTCCTTAAAAAGAAGGGGTATGAGAGGCTTCTGTTCTTTTCAACCAATATTAAAATAAGAAAATTAAGCATTCTTACAGTACTGGTAAAGCCTCTGATGCAAGTTAGCCTTCTGCATTAAGATGTAGTGTTAATGAACAAGTATCTACTTTCAATTTGTTGTGGTGAAAGTGTCAGGAGTCTGACTTTACTGGCAAGGCTTTGTAATGACATCAGTAACCTTTCAGTAGGAAACAGTGAAAACTGTAGCCTTTGAACTAAGAACAACCTCTACTGTCCCTAATTTCAAGCAGTTTCAGATAAGCAGCCTCAGAAGACTGTCAACACTGTAATCTCCACCAGGAGGGTGACTAACCATGGGCTGGTTTTTTTGATTGGTTTTTGGTTTGGTGGGGAGGGGGGTTGTGGGTTTTGGGGGGTTTTTTTGTTGGTTTTTTTTTGTTTGGTTGGTTGAAGTTTTGTGATCAGTGTCCACAGCTTAAGCCAGGTATAGTGGGAATAAAGCTCACTCCCGACTAAGAAAACAAAAGCCTGAAGTTAACAACGATAGACCAATAAGCAGCTGAAAGACAAAAACTATTATCAATAAACAGTAAGACTAGTATCAGGCCACAGTCCCATCAATGAGATATTAATCTGTAATGCATCAAAAGGGAGGCATCAAAAGAGCCTCCATCATCTCCCTGCCAATATTCGCAACCACATGACACAGTACTTCATCTTGCTGAGATTGAGTCTATTTTTCCAAATTAGCTTTTAGGCAGGCTTTCCATTTTTAGCTCTTTGAGTGGCAGCACAGATTTGTATCAGAAGAAAGCAGCCACAGAAGCAAGGCCTGAGGTGTTTGGTCTAGGATGTGCTGTTCCTATTTCTAATGGAAAGACAAAAAAACAGCAAGTGAGGTTTAAAAACATTCAACCCACATACTCTCTACCATGGTCCAAAATCATTAGTAATCACAACACCTGTCTTCCTACCTCCTCTCAAAATGATATTTTCAGAGTGTTTTCACTTCTGAGACTCAAATCCATCTGAATTTTTTAAAGTTGACAGTATACTATTCAAACCACAGGTACACAGAGCTCTCTTCTAGATCCCACATGGGATTTAGTTAGACTTTGTGAAATTCAGTTTAACAAAGATTAAATTAAGTTTAAACCATACCCCAAAGGTCCCAGGAAATACCAGGACCTGGCCGCCTTGCTGCTTCACAGACATAAGAGAAGACAGTATCTCTTCCCCAGGAGATTACAGTAAAAAGTTTTGATCCTGCAAGTCATTCCCACCAGACCTTCACATGCAGACCCACCTGGGCTCAGAAGGGCCAGAATCTACCCAGAAAGAACCTATGGATTTCCCTCCCCCATCACCAAATTACAATGCAAAAAGTCACTGGAAATTAATGGGATCCTGTGGAGGTACAGAGATGACAGGGCTTACGGTGCAGGGCCAGACCGGGCATCTACAAAGTCAAGTTGCACACCCCACAAAAAAAGAAGAATGTTATGGCCAGTCGTACTAAATTTAATTCTGAAGTGTAGTACTTGTAAGTGTTGGAATTTGTATTAGTAAGAAAATCTGAGAAAACTACAATTATGGTCTTTTTTTTTTTTTTTAAATCAGATACAAATACTAAGTTCTCTCTATCACCACAGCAGGGCTTCAAAAGCCTTTTTGAAAAGTCCTTAATCTGACAATTCCCTTTCCATGGCAGTGACCAGGAACCAACGCGTGTTTGCTTCGTTTCCAACACTGAGTTAAGCCGAGCACCAACTACAGAGCACTGGCAGAGCCAGAGAGACTGGTTATTGTTTTCATCCCAACCTTCTGCAATTTTGCATGGGTAAACCCTGCTATACTCCCCTTCCTGGTTCATGATACTCTAATTAATTCTCCTTGTGTAACACTCGCTTTCTGCTTCAACACCACTGTCAGCAGCCTAGCCCTAGAACAGGCCAATTTGGGACTGCTTTTATGCACCCCTGAAGCTGTATTTACTGATGCCAATTTTAGCCATTTATTAGCATTTTGCCCAAAGAGCACAATGCCACCCCTCCAAGCTCCTCTCACATAGAGGCTCTGCCTCCAGGAGCAGTTTCCATCCCTCCTCCTGAACACCCACGTCTGCTGGGAAATAATATGGGAAATACATTCACTAGCATCAGCAGTTCTGTGGAATAACCAGGCATTTAAGACATCAGTTACCTCCTAAACTGTATAGTTTTCTCACATTTTGATCGTCCTCACTGACAACCATGTTTTTTACATAAGCATCACTATAAACAAGGACCCTCTGTGCCCAGCAGCAGGCAAAGAGAAGCAGATAGCTTTTGTACTGAAGAGTTTAAACAGAATAAACATTATGAACAGAAATGAGGCAGGGTGGGGGAGGGAGACCAGCATACAAACTGTGCTGACAATACACCCTATTCTCTCTTCATTCAGCTGTCTTCGGAATAAGAGTTCCTTTGAAGAAGGACCATGCCTTCTCCTTTGTTTGAAAAATATTTAACACATTGCAGGAATTACAAGATACGACTTAAGTAGCAATGAGTAAGGCATAAGGCCTAGCAAACTGGAGCTAAAATGAATTTAGTGACTTCAAGTGGATGGACACAACAGCAAGCTACTGTTCCTCGCAGAGTATCCTTCACAACAGCTATGTTACTATTTGAACTACAAGAAATACTTGCTGTACCTGACAGTAAATCCTGTTTCAGTTGTAACACCAGGCACTTCAGTGTTGATTCCCTTCAATTAGCCAATTCAATAGCAATAAGCCACCTGAGCTTTCCACCTGTGTAACTATATTCAAAGACCAACTGTTTAGGTGAAACTTTGCATGACCCAGAGGCATAAATCCAAGATTTAGTTTCTGAACACCATGGTTTGAATATCAGAGCATCCCTGCATTTAGTTTAGATGCCAATGACCTGCAAATTGACGTACCCATGTTGGATCACGTTAAAGGGAAAAGAAAACGGTCGTTGATATGAAAATGTATTTAACTGAATAATGCAAAAAAGGTATTTTAAATGTATGAATTATACTCTGGAATGCAACAGAAATTTTTAATTTGCTTTGTTTCATTGTTTCTACTTTTAAAAGGTCACTTCAAAGCTATTTTTTTTTTTTTACTTACTTTTGAGACCAACCTAAGCTTACCAAAGCTGTCACAACCTAAAAACACCAACACCACAAAAACCCCAAAAAAATACAACAAAATAAACCGCAGAAACATAGGTTGAGGGTTTGTTTGGGGTTTTCTTGTTTTTAAAATAAAAGCTGTTCTGAAATGGTACAGCACAGTTACATATCCACTACTGGAAAGCAAAACAGTAGCCCATGAGACATTTCATTACATTTCCCTCTTCACTGTCACTTTTAGCACCAGCTTACATGTCTAATGGTTGTAAAGTCTACCAAGGTCAAGAAAACATCCTGGTCTAGGGTTGATTGATAGACCTCAGATATTCCCAGACTTTGTTTTCATCTGAGCATTCAGCATTACCCGCTGACTTCTATGAACAGAATTGTTTTGTTCAGAAGAAATCTCACTAACAGATCTCACTCTCAGTCCAGGCTCCCAGCTCACCTTCCGCAGAGGTGTTTCCTGCTGAGGAAAGGGACACACCTCTAACCCAGCGTTAATCAGCACCTACCTGGCAGCCACAGCCTGCAAAGTACACACCTATCCTTTCACCCCCTCTTCCCACCCTGTGGTCCCTTATCTGGAAAGGGAGAGTGACTTGAGGAAAAGGCAGAACTTTCATCCTGAGCCAAGTTCTGCTCACCCCAAGGGCTCGGTGAAGCTGAAAAGACTTGGTGATACCCAACACCTTTAATAAGTCCTGGTATCCTTCATAATTGAACCTTTTAAAATAAGGTTCACTAATGATTCACTATAAGGCTAAATACCATCATGGCAGACAACTGTTACTCTAAGTGATGTTTCTTCCCAAAACCTGAAATCAGCATCACAAACGATTCAAGTTAATCCTTAATCTAAGAAAAAGACCCTTAGTTAAGTACTGCCCATGGGGAGGGACACAGAGGGGACAAAAGGAGAAGGTAGGGGTTCACTCAGTAACTAGACCTCTCAAAAGACAAATGGACACACATCAAAATATACTAAAGACAATATTTGAAGTGAAAAACTAAGGATTTCTTAAAAGCATTCAAAAAAAAAAAAAGGGGGGAGAAAAAAACTAGTAGACTCACTCTAACGCAGGTCTCAGAACTCTAACTTTTAATGCTTCCAATATTCGATTCAACTCCACAAACGGTTCTTTTTGACTTTGATCTATTGATAGACCAGATTCCTGAAAAAACAAAGGCAGTTTTTAGTTGAAGCATAAGAAAACATGGGATTAGGCTGCTGTTTTTCTGACAGTTTAAATATTCATCTGGAACTTTAACATTCAAATAAGGATGCAAATCCAAAACATAATTTTCCATGGGCGATAACATTCAACATCCACACTTATTGTTACCTGACAAAGTTCCTCGGCTACATCCAACATCCCCTGCCTGAAGAAGTGCTCCACCATCACCTCGTTGAGGATTCGCTGGCTGTCAGCCTGCCAGCACCCATCTATCCCCACGCTGCTGATGTCGGAGTCAAAATTCTGAAACGTACAAATTAACAGTTAATAGGCTGGAACAAATCGCCCCATGTAATTTTTCTTCAATTATGCAGGACACCTATGTCTCCACCCTGATGCTTTCTGCCTATTACCCAGCTGGCCCTCAATTACCTCCTGTTCAAAGTGAAATATATCTGTCAGCTGCTTCATTATCTCCTGTGTACAGAAGTAGTAGTCCTTTGGCTTGCTTGTTTCAAGTCTGAATATTATCCACTACAAGGAATTACACTGACAAATTACAAGTCTAGCTAGCAAATCAGAAATCCAGTTAACTAATAAAGGGTTTTCCAGACCACGATGCGTTTTTGAAGGAAGTATCTGCAGAAAAGGTTTTTTCCATATGTAAAAACTGAAAATGCATAGAGAACAGAAAACAAAATTGCCTACACTAGAATCAAAATAGCATTATCAATGCATCACTGTCACTACAGCACACCAAATTAGAAGTAAAAGCTTAAACTCAAGAATTTTTTACATAGCTGGGAAGGTAGGCAATGCTGAAAAAACAAAATGTCACTTCTCCCCACCCCCAAATGGCAAAGACATTCAAACCTCTGAAGACCTCAACATCCCAGCAACAGCATCAGCTTTGAAGATCTGAGAGATCTTTTACAGATCTAACCCCGATGATCATACTGCCGTGTATTTTTAGGCCAGTGGCCTATGGACATATTCCAGGAATAAATAAAAATATTGTCACGGTGACTCTTTAGTGACACTTGGCACTGCTTGGCACTGTGCCTCTTGGCAGCAGGAGAGCAATGTTTATTCTTATCCAAGATATAAAACAGGATTTTAACTGCTAACACGTTTTATGATTGGGACAGGCAGGTTAATTTGAATAAAAATCCTCACCCACTACCTAAAACAAACCTCTTGCAAAAGAAACAGTCTAGAAGTCAGTGCATTGCTTGCTGCCTGACCTGATGGCCTGGTAACTACGGCTCTCTTCCAGGAAGGAAATTCAGAAATCAGTTTGGTGAAAATAGCAGTGCTTCAGCTACAGCTCTGTGACAATCAACAGTCCTGCACAATATGGAAACACCTACCTAGCACAAACGCACACCTCCGTCAAAGCAGGCAGAGCAAACAACACAGAGTTGGTACGAGCTATCTGTCAACCACGTATTATCGGTTCCCCATCAGCCAGCACAATGCTGGAGTGGCAGGTTAGCCCATACCTGACCTGCTGTAAGGTTTGCCAGCTCAAAGCTGGATGACCAACTTCAGAACAAATCTGAGCAGGTGACATGGGTTTACATTAGATCAGCACTTTGTATCCCAGGGACCTGCAGCAGGAACCCAGGGAGTCATACATTGCTTTGTCAAAACACACACCAGGCAACAGACATTTGCAGAGCGACGCTGCCAAAAGCATTCAGGAGCCTACTATTAACCTGTTTCAGAAGTTAAAATTGAGTTGGAAGGAGATTCTTAAATTAAAAAAAGTAGAGAACATCATGGCAGTTTCAAACTTTCAGACCAAGGGGTCACTTTTACCTTGCACAAGTCTCTCTTGCACAGTTATGCCTCACTGCTTTTTCCTTAGGAGGTATCAAATACCTAACCACAATTCAGATGTCAGCCTCCAAGACTGAAACTGCTGCTTTTATAGGCTGGCTGGAGAGGACCGGAGTGGCATGCAGTGATTAACTATAGTAAAGACAGATGCGCGGTGGCATCTCCCATACAGAGGGGATCAGCCCTTCAGAGGCAGCCTTACCAACAGCGAGCATGTCCACCTCTTAAATGCAAGGGGGAAGTTAAAGGCAGCACAGTAGCATAAATCTGCAAAGTTTCTCATTCTCCTTCCAGTACTCTCCACAGCTCAGCTTCACACTGCGTCTTCCTTTTATTCACCACTTACTAATTTCCTTCATCGGCCACCTCCACATCTCCTTTGATGCTGCTCTGTGTCATCATGAGAAGGGGGCAGCCTTCTCATCCCCGCACATGTGGCTTCAAAACCACCACCCCCTTCAGGTCTCTTAGCAAACTTTCAGTAAAACATTAACCTTAGGCTAGCAAATAGTCTCTTCCATCTTTCAGAGATGGTGCAGTAAGATGAGCATTTAAATTATTGCCATTGATTCAAGCCTCACATTTAACAATATTTTCACTTGAGTGTCTTAACCTGTAAGTTCCTTGTCATACTGCTCATCTTTAAGCTGTATCTTGAAAAAGTTTAAGCATCTTGAAGACTAAATAATACTGTTCTTATTTGTGGCAACCCTTTAAGGTTCACCACCACTGCTGATCCTGGTATCTCTGTCCAAACACCGCAGGTAACATCAATCCACCAACAACGCATTAGAGAAATACCAGAGGCAAGAACACACAAGCTTGCTCTTGGTACTTAGGGGTTTTGGGTGGGGGGATGGGAATCATCAGTAATCTAAAAATAATCGACTAAGATTATTTTTCATGCAATTTCAAGTCCTACTGAATGTATAATCCCGTAAGAAGAAACTGTATTTTTCCGGGCAGTTACCAACCATTAGAGCTGGACCTATGCCTTAAACATCGTGACATCCTTCTCATTGCGTGGGGGCAGGGGTGGTAGAGTCACTTAACTCAGTTCATTCACAAAATCCACATTTTGTTCTGAAACAAACCTATAAGCCTTGAGAACCTTTTCAAAACCCCATCCTAAATTAGGTTTTTGTTAAATTCTATAAAAGATGCTAACAATATTAACCTAGATGTTCTGTAGATTCAAGTCACATCATACAACCGAAGGATCGCGCTTTTTTTTCTCCCCCTCATCCATTCTCCAATCAACCCAGTCTTGACCAGGTTCTCATTTCAATAATGTCTTTTTTTTTTTTTTTTTAAACAATTTCTGAGGTATTTATTATATGTGGGATTCTACAGCTCTGCCTCCAGTGGGTCCTGAGGAGCTTCAAGAACTGACTGTGCATATTACAGTGAGTGACTGTCACATGTCAGAACAAATTACTGCTTGCCTTTGGCTTACATATTTCATAACTGTCATGCATGCATGACAGGCTGGTGACTACACATCTCAGTTTTGTTTTCTAAATGCTAACAGTATGCTAACTGATAGCATGTGGGGTTTAATAAGATTTCAAAAGTTGAAATAAATTCCATAAGTTACAAACTCCAGAAAGGTTATTTTATGCTTTTCAGGTTTTAAGCTCAGAAGAGTGTCAGTTAATATTCCTGAGAAACAAGCCTTTTTTTAAGAGCCTAACTAGTAAGCCTAGGGCTAAAAAGTAGAATATTATGTGCTAAATACACCAATGATACAATGTAAAGTACATTACCGATAGTTGCTGAAATGTGAGGACTTCAAGACGCACGCACACACACAAGATGGACCACTTTAACCAACATACAACCTTCCAAGTTATTAGTAACAACATGATATGAAGAAGGATGATGATTAAGGACAGTTTTATTCCTCGGTTTCTCAGTTGAGATTACTTTGTGCGTTCCTCCCTTCTTCTGAATTCTGACCCAAAATACAAATAAAATACATTTGTTTACCTTGTCTGTTCAGTTTGTTGGCTAATAAGATAAAGCTTGACTTGCAAAGACTCTGTATTTATCTAGCCATATTCTTCACAGCAACATAATTAAATGATGTTCAGTAAGGGTTTTTTTGTTTGTATACAAATTTTTACATGAAACAAACACTAACTTAGGTAAAAGTTTACCTTCCCAAAACAAAGGTTGGATTAAAATGTTGGTCCTTTAAAAACAGGCTTAAAATTCATAGATAAAAAAATGGAAGGAGCTCCCATTTACACCACTTACTTTCCTGAATGAAGGCATTTAACCACTATTCAGACAGATTGCCGCTAGAGGGAAAACATTCACTAGCCCCATCAAACATGCTTTGAGATGAATTCAAATCATTCCAGAAGAGTGATTGATTTACAGGGAGACTGATGAGTGAGCTACCTGATAACAACTTGCTGAATAACAGTGACATGATGAGTTCTGGAAGCAGAACAAATTCTAGCACAACAAAGGAAAAACTGGATGCAAACATTTCCTTCCAAAGAAAATGCTCTTTGGAAGAATGGGTAACCCTTCACGGATCAGAAGCATGTAATCCATGTAGAACTACTATGAAAAAAGGTCTAGCTTATTAGATAAACTTTCCAGGAACTGGTAACTAACTAACTAAAAAGCAACGCACCAAGTTTTGGCATTTCAGACTTTGGCATGGTTCATATTTGATGCCAAATTTTAACTTCATTTTTCAAATGCTTAGAAGCTTCTGTTTTCAGAGTGAACTCTGCAGGCAGACACATCTAGGTCCCATCCAAGTTCATAAGCAATGATTACACTAACTTAAAAACCAGCCAGACTAAACTTTACATATAGGTATAACCCTGCCTCAACACTGGAAAACAGAAGTTTAACCTGAAATTCGCCATGAGCTGATAATTCAGCAAGTTCTTTCAAGCTTGTTAAGTAGGAAGTTTGTTGATTCTACATGTAACAACAGCTGTCATTTGGATGCATCACACAAAATTGGTACCAATATTAGCATGTTTCCCAATCTCAAATCAGGCAATAAAATAATGAGTTACATTTATCTGTGCCTGAGCGCATACAGCTAGGAACACTATAAGCAGTGTTCTAGAGATGTTAATCCATCTATAAAATAAATGAGGAAAAATGCTGGAATGAGGATTTACATGTGACAGAAGCAAAACTCAAATATCACAAATCAAGGCAAGGGCTGTGCTTCTTTAAATTCTAACGAGCATTTTATTTAGGAAGCAGTAGTATTTTGCCCAGAATGTGTTGAGAATCAATTCACTATGTGAATTACACTTAATTACTTCTACTGGTTTAAGCTTAAGTATATTATGGGGAAGGAACGGGGGGGAGGGCAATTTCAATAGGTTATGGGACTCAGATGCCAACACAGACTTCGCTGGCAGGTTTCAAGCATATTTTCCAGCAGCATAGGGAAATCACATTAAGTATGTACAGAAAACTTCCTTCAAATGTCACTGTCCAGGGAAGCATTAAATTCCACCTGGATTTAAACATTACACGTTTTCATCTGACAAAGAGGCCAAGACTTCAGGGTACATTTTAAAGTAGCTCCCTTAAGATACTACAGTCAGGGAAAACTAATAAAATTCAAACTACTTGCATTAAAAAAAAAGGCCAACAAAGTTCATATTTAAGGAGACAATCCTAACTGATGCTCTGAACTTCATAAAAAACACGTCCTTCATTTCAAGCAGAACTGGGGACTCATGCAGTTCCCACTGCTTCTAGTCTTTTGATGTAAACACCACAGACACTAAGCAAGACTGAAAAGCCAGAGAAATGAACACGCTGAATACAGCAAGTTGAGCTCATTTTTGCACACCTCACTGAAACAGCCCTTCTGACACTCAACAGGCACAGAGCACATTATTGGTACCCTTTCTACTATTTCACAAAACCACACACTTGATATTTAATAAAATGCTTTTATTTACAGCTATCCTTTTTCAAATAAAAACAGTAGGTAAACTTAAAACAGCAGGAACAGAAACAACACTGGAAAAACTATGCACTTGACAACTGAAACAGCAATTTGGGGATTAGACTCACGTCTAAGCTTTATTAAGCTCTCAAGTGTTGTTTTCTTTGGCTTCTAAGAAATATTATCACCAATTTCTACTGAATATTCACACCCTCTATACATGACCTAGGGCTGCTCTATCTCAGTACTTAAATGAAAAAGGTATAGCAAAACTTTAAAGCTTATTTGTACAAGGTCCACTTGCTAAAGCAGAATAGGAAAATTTCAAACTTGGGAAAAGATTACATAGATTTATTTCAGGCTTCAAGCCAGTAATAAGGATGGAATTTTACTCTAGTTAATTGGTTTAGATACACCAGCAAGGATTAGAGACAGATGCGTCCTTAAGCTTTGGATAACGGTGACGCTTGGATTAAAGCTATTAGTACAAAGTCTGAGCTCTCCATGATGGTCAACCATAGATATAAGGAAAAATGTAACAGTTGCACAGACATTCTGACAATAATGCAGTGTTATGTACTTTGTCCCTTCATTGCACTACTGTTAAATTATGCTTTAACAGATATTCATTACTAACAAAAGTTTAGATGAGATTCCCAAAGGATGAATGAGTACTCTGTAATGCTGCAAATGTCTTTGTCCAGATGAAGAGACTAATTTACTAGTGCCTTCCTTAGTAAGATTATAAAGTGCACCTCAAACCAAATGTTAAGACCCTATCAACATAAGCATGTTCTGATATGAAAATACCACACAAGAATGTCCAAAAAGGCAAATACAATACTCCTTGCCTACAGAACTACTTTATATGAAAGAACACGCAGAGTGAGAAGAGCATGACCTGAAATTATACATAAAGCATCACTTACCACAAAAACAACAAGTTTTAGTACCATTTCAAAGAACTGTTAATAATATCTACCTACAAAAATATATTCAGATCCCAGTTATTCTTGAACCTGGAATTCATATAAGAGTGTCTCAAAGAAGCATCAAAGATAAGTTGCACTACCTTGTTATTTGTTATGGCATAGACACAGATATTACAAAGAGTTTAATCCACTCTGCTCGCATTAAGAACACTGTGTGTTAACAAATTAAGCCCTAAGAACCAAAACCACACCTGAAATATGTACAAAATGTCTTTCTTAAAAAAAATTGCTTTTAAGCTGCCTTCTAGAACAGAAGGCCACTTCCAAATCATTTGCTACTAAAAATTAACTACAAATTATATATAAAAAATACAGGATTTCTTATTGAGACCAATATTGCAGCAAACGTTTTGCTAAACTGATATAACACATACTATTACTAAGTTTAGTGATATCTATAAGGCATGTTCTCTCAGAAATTAAGAGATTTGAGCTGCCCCAAAAGAAATATTCTGTATACAATGAGTTCTGAAAGCAAGTACTATACACCCCATTGTCTTGCCTCTGCCCCAAGCCTATGTTTCTGCAGCTGACAGGAAGATTGAATTAATTGTAGTATAAATCCAAATTTTGTAAAGCAGAGTACATATCACAGAATATACGTGATAATACAATCAAACCACAATACCAATACCTTATCAATGGCTTTTCCAACCCGGGATACGCTGCTGTGAATGTCTTTATGATCGGAGGCCAGTTTTTGAACAGTGTCTTTTATTCTTTTACAACACTGTGTCATAACGAGTGAAATTGTCCCCGACAAGTCTCCATCTTGATCTAGACAAAAGAGAGGAAAATTACTAACTTAGTTACAAATAAACAGTAACATTAAATCTCTCAACATATGCAACAACATAAGGACAAGAAATGGTATTAAAAGAAAGAAACACAGTCTAGAGAGTCTTTGCAAAACAAGATCAGTTTAAATGAAGATGTACAGGACACAGCTCACCCATGGAATTAGGAATCCAGTCAGGTGCGCAACAATACTGAACAAGTGCAACAGTTTAAAAAATTAATGTAACCATCTCATGCGTCTCAGTCACAGTAGATTAATAAACACACCTCAAACAAACACCCCAATCCACAAATCTCACAGGATATAATAGGAAGCTACTGAACCCACTGCAGGATCAGTTTTCCTTTAGACGGTTCCCCGAAGAGACGTCAGAACGTCATGTTTAACCTCGACAAGATGCAAACAAAATTTGGATTAACGAGGGCCCAATTCATTCTTGCTTCACAAACTACCCTCTTATATCAGACCCTCTTTGCATTTGAGCTGTATGAGACTTTTGCTTCCTGACTTGTGGAAACAGCTCTAAACATTTCAGCCAACCAGTCTTGAATTCTCCTCGACAGACAAGAAACAGCCCATAAAGGACCTGACTGTGAACATCAGATCCACTCTTTCTCGTTGTAAGATCTACACTCTAGAAACTGTGACATTTTTAAACCCACGTCCAACCAACAGGTGCAATACTGTATGAGGCATTCTGTGAACAAAATAATAAATACCAAAGGTTTACAAGCCCCTGATCACATCACCACACTTAACAGTTTAACCCTTCGTGCCTCGACTCAAACATCACTCAGTAGCTTTAGTTGGAAAAAAAATTACATTTTTTTGTGCTTTACTCCAGTCCTTTCTTCCAGCTTTTGATTTCAAAATACAAGGTGAATCTCTTTTCCAGTCTTACCTCTGAAGGTGTCTCCTTCCTCAAAGTTCATTCTACGTAAAGAATTTTTCCTTTAAGGACACGAACTTAGCAGCCTTCAACTGCATGGGAAAGCTAATTTAAGTGGGAGAGCAGCCCAGAAATGCTTCCCTAACATTCCGAATCCAAACCCTTCATGTGAAAAAATAAAATGCCCAAAAATATCTCTTTAGAAGAAAGATTTTAAAAGCAACCACGTTTTCCATAAAGTTTCTTCCTTTCTCATTTTGTATTTTAACACGCCTTTGGTTTCAGCAGCACTTTAGAGTCCAGTTTCTGGTATTTCATGGAGACCAAAACACAGGCGCATCCAGCTGCTGCTGCAGGACCGGCAACCCGAGAACAACAGAAACAACTCTTAACTCTTACGGTGTACCTTTAACAATATGCCTCAGAAAGAGCAAAGGAAATCCAGAAAAAAAAAGGTGTAATCATAGGGGTTAGGTAATAATTTACCAGCCACTTATTCTAGGTACCTTCCTTTATGCATCCTAACTCTCAACCCTGCTGCTGATGTCAACAGCAAAAACAACTTTCTGTTGTTACACACTAAAACTAGCTCATCTCTAGAAAAGTAAATAGCTCCTGTTCATCCCCACAAGCCCCAGCTCAGGAAGCTTTAATAGCATTTTTGTAACAGCTATAGCTTTTAAGAAAATAAAAAAAGCTTTAACTTTTTTTTCTCCCTCCAGTCCCATGAAGCTAATGATCACCTCCCAGGCAAATGCCTAATAGGGCTCTCTATTTTTCCTAGTGAATGAGTGAGGAGTAACAGGATTGAAACTGTCTCTTCAGTGCATGTTTGCTAACTTGACTCTGTGCACCCCAAATTAAAAACGAAAGCTTCACTCAACATAAAGTTCACCTCCTAAAATTATTTCAAGAATAATCATTATTTCTTGGTTGCTATTTAATTTTTATGATAGACATACAAAATCACATGAAAGCTCTTAAATAACTCTCTCATGACTTTTGCCAAGACAAAATGATCAGCCAAAGATTACGCAACAAGCAAAATGGAAATACTCATACTCCAATAAACAGAGAGGTTAAAATACACTCTCTTAATAGCCATTTTTTGCAAGCCATTAAGCTAAAACCCAAACAACTCACATCCGTAACTGTTTTTACCCCAAGCAAATAAGTGAATTACTGGCCCCTAACATTGTAGCAGAAACCAACTACAGCAAAGCAATGAAAATGTCTACACAGGAAAAGCCATCAGAGCCGTAAGAGAAAAGATTTCCCCCCTGTACCCATCTCTTTCACCTTTAATTAAACTATGAGCTACTTCTAATAAATCAGCAGAAGAAAGCCTGCAGACAGTCATAACAGTAATTCACTGTTCACAGAACACTACAGACCAACAGCTTCTCTCTGTATTGTGTACGCACAGTCACAATTTTTAAAAAAATACATTAGCGAGCAGACACTAGGCACAGAGTAGAGTCCAAAGCCAAGTTTACTCAGCCAGATGCATTTATACCATCCAGGAACGCACAATCCAAGTAGCCTTGGCTACTCCAGGAGGTGAGATATATCATGGGAAGAGAGAAGAAAACCAAACTTTGTCTTCCTATTCACAGGCCTTAGCATAGGGCTGTTCTGTACTTAGGCTTTAATATGAAAACAGCTCAAGAAATTTTAAGAGACTGTATGAGTGGGGAAAAGAAAACCAGTTTAGAGGTTGAAGCAACTTCTAACAGTTTCTTTTTCTCCACCCACTTCCTTTTTACATCCACTGCTTATTTAAGGTCTTTTCATAGATCTTTGCTCTCAGATCTTGTCCTACAGCATTAATTTCTTCTTCAGCAGTGAGGGTTTTCTTTTCCTTTTCTCCTTTTAAATTACATATGCAAGCATATTTCTGCAGTTCAGACCACTGAATTACAGAGCTCCACATATGGAACTCTGGCTGCTTCCACTTCCATCAATTTTCAAAAATACTCAGGATACAGTATATAAAAGCTGCAAATACCTGTTCTTATTAGAAAGTTATAAATAACATGTTAAAGAAAAAATAAGAATTTTGCCTCCTATGAAGCCAGCTTACCCTCAGATGCCAAAACTGAACACAGTCCCCAGATGTTTGAGAGTGCACTAACAACATATTGGCTTCATTCTAGAGTACTTACTGCAAGAAAGTTCGATTTGGGATGCACTCTGCTGGGACAGCATCACCACTTATTGGGTAAGTGCTGAAAACATGTCCAGGGCCTTCACAGGACAGTCCTAAAGATTCTTAATCCAAGTTTCGATGGAAAACCCAACAAGGACCCTGAAGGAACTGCACACTGGAACCTTTTAATTTTATTATGAAGAGAGTAAAAGCTCTGGACCTGCAACAGGATTCTCACAGACAAATCTTTACAGCCTCACAGAGTCCTATGAAGATCAATACAAGCGTAAGGGTCACGCCACGCAGCTTTCCGGGCAAGGTCAGCATCTCAGTTTGTGAAGACATGCATTTTATCAACTGTCCTTAATGCACAAGCCCAAACCGTTTCAAACAGTACAAAATGCATTTGTTGAAACAGAGTTCAAAACAATACCAAAAAGACCAAAAGTTATTTCATCCCAAACAAGTGCCTCAGAACCAGAGTTCCACATTTGCTCTCTACGGAAAATGCTGTGTACACACAGCAGCTCTAATACACTCATGTTTATGTTCCTGGAATTATACGCACTTGTAAGTGAGCTTTGCACCCGTATTTGTACGGGACTACAGCAAACACATTTTTCTCTGAACCAAACAAAAGCCGATTCTGCAAAACAGTGAAATAGCACAGTTTGCTCTCAAGTTTGGGCTCAGGAGCCTGCAAGTTCCCATTTTTAATCCCTGAGCCATCATTCGCTTCCTGCATGGCCTTGGGTAAATCACTTCAGCTGTCTCACCGTCCCCTCCCACTCCATCAACAAACACTGCATAACCCCCATCTCGGGGATTTCGCAAGGTTTAAATGTCTCATGTTTATAGCGCGCTTTGGCCATCCAGCCTGCCTGCGCAAGGGCTCAACATCAGCTGTAAAACACAGACAAGACTTCGGAGGCCGTGTTTACTTCTTGCTAAAGAGTGGCTTTGCCCTAAACACTTCCAAGCCACATCAAAAGAAAACAACTTAGTGACTTAGGAGAAAAAGAAAAAAAAAAGACAAGAAATAAGAGGGGGGGGGGAAGAAAACAGGGCAGCCCTGCTGTTTATTTCCCCTGGGGGTGACTAACCCCATTGTAACTCAACATAAAGGCGCAGGAGGTATGGACACGCTGACCAGGGTCACGCCATGCCTGCTGATCAGGAACAAACACTCCCCTTCAGCAGCGCACAGAAGGCAGGCGAGGCCCGGGAGGGCCGATACCTGTTCCTACCTTTAACTTTTCCCTGTCAAAAACGCACACAAAGCTCCGACTCCAGGGGGGTGAGGGGGGCAGGCCTCCAGCTCAGCCCGCCCCAGCAGACAGACCTTCCCGGGGGCCGGCCATAAGCGGGGCAGGAGCCCCCCGGGAGCGGGGAGCGCTGCTCAGCCCCAGGCTGGAGGGGGGGGTCTCTCCGGAGGGGCCCCCCAGCCCACAAAGGCCCAAAGTTTCGGACCTTTTAACCCCGGAGGAAGGAGCCGGGCCCCGTCTCCCCAGGGAAGGGATAGGAGGGGAACGGGGAAGGGGGGGGCTCCACGTACTCTCGGTCTGGAGGATCTCCCGGCGCAGCCCGCCCGCGTACTGGATGAGCTCTTCCAGGCTGCGCTCGCAGAGCTGCCCGTAGCCCGAGAACTTCTGCAGCACCTTCTCCAGCTCCCGCTCCACCGTCACGCACTGGTCCATAGCGGCCGGCACCGGGCCGCGCTCCTCCTCCTCCTCCGCCGCCGCCGGGCCCCCCTCTCTGCTCGGGCCCCCTTGCCTGCCCGCCCCACCCTCGCCGCCCTCCGCCAGCACCGTCCCGCCGGCGCGGCCCAGCTCGGCGCGCCGCTCGCTGCCAACTTCCCCGTCTCCTCAGGCTGCGGCAGTTGTGCGCAGGCAGCGCCGCGGGCAGGCGGGGACCTCGGCGACGCTCGGCACAGGCAGCGCCACGGCCACCTTGACCAAAGACCTCCCCGCAGCCCGCGAAGGGCGGGGCAGCAATTATAACTCAGGCAGCGCGGCGGACAGCCTTCGCCTGCCGGCGGGACGAGGCCAGGGGGCGGTGAGGCGGGCGGGCTACTTCTGCCGCTGTCCCGCGATCCGGGGTGGCCCCGGAGGTCCCGGACAGCGCTGGGCTTTAGGCTTTTCGGTTAGGTGGGCCATGGGGCGGACGGTGGGGACATCAGCGTGGGGAGAGGGGATCCTTGAGGTGTCAGGGCTCAGGCAGGGAGGTAGGCAGCTAAGAGCAGGGGCCTGACGGGGAGCGCTGTTGCCATAGCGACGTGGAGGCCGGTAGGGGTGCCCGGGGAGGTGGCCGGGCCGGGCCGGGCCTGGCAGCTCCCCCGGCTGCCCCGGCCCCGCAGGAGGCCTCAGGGGAGCCAGGACGGCTCCTCTCGCTCTCAGGGCCGGGCTGCGCGACGCCTCGGACCGGCATCTGGCTGCGCGCAGCAGCTGGGAAGCGGCAGGCCGAAGCCTGCGCTAGGGCCGATGGGGTGGGTGTAGTGTCAGCGCTGAGGTAAAACCCCGGGCGGCGGGAAAGCGTGGCGGGGGGCTCAGCGCGGTAGTGCGGCACCTGAGGTAGAAGGGGGTTCACTTCCAGTCAGGCTGTGGGGAACGCATCTCGCAGCTGCCCCAAACATTTCACAAGTACATACCGAAGAGCAGCTTTAAACGCGAGTCAGGGATGCATTAAGAAGCCTGGCGTGCCGGAAATAGAACATTTAGCCTGTCATTAGGTCGTTAACTCGGTCAGTAAACTTCCTCTTGAGTTTTATGTTGACTTACAGACTGAAGTCATGCATCTGACTGGCAAGCGTCTTGTAAAAGCGTGCTTGAAAGAAATGTCTCAGCTCGAGTACCACTTGCTTAACATACTCATTCCAACTTCAATATTTGGAAGCGGCAGCACAAGCCAGATACGACTTTTCTGTAGCACAGTACAACCGAAGCTCCTAATAAACTTGGACAAAGTTGACTGCAAAGCCAGCATTTGGTCTGAGTCTGAGGCAATGTTGCTTCATCTGTGCCCATACTGCTGGAACAGGACAAGAAAATAGAGAAATTTGTGTTCTCGTAAGAATACATGACATGTAGATGCTTACAAGTCACTGTCACTCTGTCAGATTTAGGCCCAAACTGCTGCTTTTGTTTGTATTCTTGCTCTTTATGTAATCATAGATTATGTTTAAAGACATGCTGATATATTCTCATTTCTTAGGTCATTAGCACACTGGTTTAACTTAAGTTCTTTACTGCAATGGGCTCCTTGGTCATCTCAGCACATTCAAGCAAGGGCTCCTGATTTTATTTTTTTTTTTTTGGTCATTAAACAGAGCGTGTCTTCTCCAGAGGGCAACAAATGGTTTTCTGCTGTTACAAAAAAAGAAAATACCAACTGCCTAGGAAAAAAAGTGTCTTGTATTTCAAGCTTTAATTAATGTATTCTGCTCCTGTGAATTGGTTCGGCCTTGATCGATGTACATTTCTGTGCTGTTGACTACCGCGTGTTTGTAGGCAAGGAAAATTGCCACAAGAGGGGAAGGGGTGACTTTCAGATAAAACTGTAGACTGCGTAAAGCCCTGAGCAACCTGCTCTGGTGTCACAGATGACCCTGCTTTGGGCAGGAGGTTGGACTTCATAACCTGAGGTCCTGTCCAACCAGAATTACTGTCTGAATCACTACAAGATCACGGGATTGCCTTACCCAAACAGCCGGTGCTTTAGCTGAGGTGTCAGATATTGGCCATTGTATTACAGAATAACACCTGTAATAGTAGGAATTAGATAGTAGGAAATAGATAGTAGGAAACATCTGATTTGAAATAGATAGTAGGAAACATCTGATTTGAAATTATTCTACATACAACAAAATAGTGTCTGGGCTGCTGCCGTCTTGCTTTGAGAATCTCGTACAGGCTTGTTGGTTTATTTAATAAATATCAGATAATGACAAGTAGTCATGGTTTCATATCACGCATAAAAATGGGTTGAGATGCACAATATGTTGCTTAAAAAGTACATCAAGAGACTCTGTTAGTGAACTCCTAACAATTGTATTTACAGAGTTGGCTGACTCTTAGGAAAACTGGGTTTCAGGTAATTTAAATATTAGTTTGCTGAAATTTATCTTGATGTGTGGCAATATTAAAACTGTCCAAAAAAAGGGTACGATAATATTTTAACATGGAAAGGGATTGAATTAAGCTTTTCAATCCTGAGTTTTCCTGCCTTCAAAATGACAATACTTTTCTTAATGTTCCCCATAGAAGTCTGGAAAGTGGATTATTGTCCGTATTCCCAGGCTGCGCAGTCAGCAACTGCTCGTAGGAGAGGATGGGGGAGGAGAGGGAATCCTTGCCATTTGTCAACGGGCAGCAGAGGCTTCAGGTTTGGCTGTCTGACAAGAAAAGATAGCTGTCCCAGTTCTCAGGATTTGGTCTCATTCTCTCGTAAATCACAGTAAAGTATTTTTTGCTGCCAGAATTGTTTAAAAGCAGATCCCTGCTTCGGGTTTTTGTTTAAAGGTGGAATTGACATTCATCATGCTCTTCACATTTGTAATACTTGCTCTACGAGCACAGGACTGACTGTCTGATGACTGCTTAATGTTGTTAATTAGGTAGAGTTAACCCTGGGGTCTTTAAAAATGTCAGTGTGTGTCATCTTTGTCTTCAGCCCAAATGAATGTTAATTCACTGTTAAGATATTTAAATTTTCCAGATTATTAAAACTCCCTGAAACATTGTTTGCAGGTGACATGTCAAAGACGATCCGAGTTGCAACTAAAAACCAACAAATAACGGCTGTATCTAGGAAATACCACAATTTCCAGTAGGGTCAGCTTAGTAAGTCAGGGATGTAAAGGTAGGGAGGAAAGAGAGGACCAGAGAGCCTGGGAGAGGAACTGAATCCGTTCAGGTTTTCTCTGCCAGTCCTTTGGTCAAATCATCAGCTGCAGTTCTCGGTCGTACCCCTCGCTGCCCTTCATTTGCAGCTCTGCCCTGTCCCGTCTCGTTGCCTGGGTGCTTCTGTGGTGGTAGCTGCTTTGCTTTTGGTTGTTCTGGGGAGTTTCGAGTAGTGGTTTGAAACATTTTTACTTTCTTGAAATGACTCCGAGGTTTTGAGTTTTGGCAGATGATTAGCTTCGTCTCTGCAGGGGACTCGTCATCAGTTACCACTGGGGAATGTTAAGAATTGATTTAACTCGGCCCATGAGCATTAAGCAATGACATGTTGGTGACAGCCTCCCCAGCAGTTGGTGTTACAAATAGTTTAGCTGTGAGCATAGACTCGTAATTGTTGCTAGGTGCTTTCCTGCCAGAGGAAGCGAGGGCATCCCCGAATGAGTTACAGGGGAGAAACACAGGGATCGGGTGGAGAGGGGTCTGCGGTGCTCATTAAAAACAAACCAACAACAAAAAAACCCAACAATACGTTTTCTAACTAAAGTTAAATACACAAGGTTCCTCGTCAAACACCTAACTCCCATCTCTTCCTCCCACCTATGACTTCACATACGCTCGAGCTGCTCACTTGAAACAAAAGGTAGAGAAATCAGGCAACTTCTTGTACCTGCGACAAAAGAAATGGGGCTTCACAAAGCATATGAAAAGGAACTGTGTTCCTGGGATGTGTTTTCAGGGCTCAGGGAGAGCCTGCTCTGGCCCTAACGATGGGTGAGGTTCAGCGTGCGTTTCATAGACAGTCCCTTGGCTCTGCCAGCTGTGATAACAAAGCCACTCTCTTGTTTTGTGCCAAGGGGCGAGGATTCGTCTTACTGATGCTTGGCCACTTTCTCATTAGGGAGATGGGCCCTGGCTCCGTTGAAGGGCGAGTTTACCAAACTGCAGCAGCTCTGAAGGAGAGAGCAGCACTCCTGCCCGGCCTCCCGCCAGCTCCTTCACAGCCTGTGCCTCCAGTACGTTCTGTCCCAGCTGGGCCTCCCACCCGAGGCTCACTGCAAATCCAGCTGAGCTGCTGAAATCCCTTTGTATTTAATCAAGCAGCATCAGCCCAGCTGGGTTTTGCAGTCCACCTCTAATCTTTACCACATAAAAATTCTGAAGAATAAAGGTTTATATGACTTCCAGTGCGAGGCACAACATTTACCAGCCCATAAGGGCTCGGTTTGTGAGCAGCTACTTCTGCAATCCCTCCACTCTTCCCCTTTCAAGAAACAAAATGAGCCCATGGCTGAAGAAAACAGTCATCATTTTTCTTCTTGAAGAGGCCACAGTGGCTGCGTGACAAAACGGGCTGAACCTAGCTTGTTTTTGTTGGGGTTTTTTTTCCCTTTTTAAATCACATCAGCACGCTGAGAACCCTGTAAATGTGTTTTAAAGGCTTGGAGGAGCGCGGCCATTTAAATGCTTTCTATGGGTCAATATTCATGTGTCTTTCTGAAATTCGGTAGCATGGAATTACTTAAGCATGTGTACGCTTGGGGGGGTTGTCAGTGTTTTTAAAATTAAGCCGTGCTATTTTTGTGCTCATCTGTATGAGTTGGCAATTTTCATGCAAATTATGGATTCTTAAAATAACTAAACATACAAAAGAAATGTTGAGTTCCCTCCAGAGGAGAGCCTTCGTCTCAAAGCAGCAGCTTGATTTTAGTACATCTTTGGTAGCAGATTAAATCGCGTCTTTGCAGCCTAACACTTCTTGTATAGCCTGGGATGGTTTATTTGTGGATCCACTTAAGGGAGGACCCACGCTGCCCTCCAGACGCTCCCGATGGGAAGAACAGACCCAAATTCAACCTTTGTCAGAAGTCGCGGTGCTGCTGGCCGGTTGCCTTTTACAAGCTCCAAGCGCTCGAGTCCCAACACAAAGCTGCAGAACCCCGGTTCCAGCCCGTGCCGATGGATTTCACCTCACGATTTGCCTTAGCGGCCGCGAAGGGCCGGCAGCGGGGCTGGCGTGCGGAAAGGAGGAGCGGAGGGATGGCACCTACACCCGGCAGCTCGCAGCAGCCAGACTCCCGATACCCCGCGTCCGTCACGCCGTCTTAAACCTGTCCGAACAGACCGACTCGATCCCGGCCGCGTAAATATTTTTCTCCTCGTCAAAAACGCCCATGGGGCTCGGCTCGCCCCGTCACCGACGCCCGAGGTGCCGCTATCTCCTGTTTCGCAAGGCAGCGCGGCCGCTGGGTCCGAAGTCGCTGCCGGGGGCCGGGACGCCGACGACACCCGAGCCGGCTGACCGGGGGCCGGGCCGAGGTGCTGAATCACGGCGGGGGGGGCGGTGCCGGCCGGCGGGGCAGCGCCGGTCGCCCCTCCCGCCCCGCCCGCCGCCCTCCCGGCTGCACACGTCACTTGTTATGTCTCCGCCGGCGGCCGCGGCTCCGCCGGGGCGGGGACAGCGGCGGGAGGGAGGCGGGGGGGCCGCGGCCCCGCGGCGCTGACAGCCCCCCTCCCTCCCTGCCTCCCTTCCCTTCCCCTCCCTTGCTCTCCTCTCCCCTCCCCGCCCCGCGGCAGCCCGGCCTCCGGCTCGGCTCTCCCCGGCCCCTCGGCGGGCAGCCCCCGGCGGGAAGATGTGGGTGAAGCTGTGCTGTTTGCTGCTCTACTTCCTGGCGCTCTTCGTCCTGGCCAGGGTGTTCGAGGCCGTGGCGTGGTACGAGAGCGGCTTCCTCGCCACGCAGCTGGTGGACCCGGTGGCGCTGAGCTTCAGGAAGCTGCGGACCATCCTGGAGTGCCGGGGGCTGGGGTACTCGGGGCTGCCCGAGAAGAAGGATGTGCGGGAGCTGGTGGAGAAGTCAGGTACGCGGAGCTCCCCCCTCGCCCACGCATGGGGAGGGAGGTCGGTCCCCTGCCACCCCCGCGTGGGGAGGACGATCCCCGGTGACCCCCGCGTGGGCTCCCGCCGCCCTTGGGATGGAGACCCGGGCGCTGCTTCCCACGCCTGCAGGCCGGCGCGTCCGCAGGGCCAATTTGGGAAACGAGCTGGTCGTGTCCGTCCGTGTCGTCCCCCCCCCCCCCCCCCCCCCCCCCCCCCCCGAGGACCGAGGACCGAGGACCGGAGCGGTTAAATGGAGGAAGGCGGGGGGAACCTCGGGGGTGGTGACGTTAAAAACCTCCGCGGCGTTTTCAGCCCGAATAGGCTGCGTGGAGGGAAGGCCTCGGCTGGAGGGGTCACCGGGAAATGGTTCTTCCCGGGGAGTTACGCCGGGTTGCTGTGGGCGGCCGGGGTCAGGATGGCGAGGTGGTGGTCGCACAGATGAGAGAGAATGTCGTCTGCCGTGAAAAACGAGGACTAAAGAATCCAGAGATAGGCAGTGGGTTACTGTGTACAGCCGGGGCCGGCTTTTCCCGTGTATTCCTCTCCCCGCCCGTTTGCTGGTTTTATGACAGGTATCGCTACCCAGATGGGTACGGAGGAAAGCAGCGCTTTTGTAGCGGAGGAGCAGAAGGGATGGGTACCGAGGGACGCGGTGGCTTTCTAGAAGAGGAGGAGAAGTAGATCCTATGTACAAAAGATGGCTTGGAAATAGGCAGGGAGGTGTTTTGGAAGTAGGGAAAACCAGGTGAAAGAGGTGGGCTTCTGGGGGTGATGAACAGCGAGGGGTGAAGAGCAATGGAGATGTCAGGGATGGCAGGAGTGTCCTGAAAGTAAGGGTGCTGGCCTGGAGTGCTCGGAGGGAGCTGGCCCCAAGGACTGGGAGATGGGGCTGATGTAATAGCTGTGGTGGCAGCCAAGCAGGAAAATGTGGGTAGCTGCTTTTAAATCGATGATCGAAGGGCTGCTGATACAGGGGAGAGAAATCCCTGGGATAGGGATACACAGTGAGGGGCTCAAATGTCCAGAGAGAAAAAGAGAAGGATTTGGATGAATATAGTGAGTGCCACAACCTTAAAAATGCTAACTTCTTTTAAATAATTGATATGAATGCTGGGCATTTAAATCTAATTTGCTTTTATTGTTCATTGTTTATTTATGTTGTTTATTTGCTTTGCTGCTCCAACAGTAAAAAGCATTAGGCGATTTCACTTTTGTTTCCAACCACTTTCACTCCTCGGCTGTCAGGTACTTTTGTGATGTCATGATGTTTGGGTTGCAAACGCTGCAGGGAAGTGTTTAACTCCAAACAAACTGTATTAACCGACTTCTTCAAATGGCATGGAAACCCTTCTCATACCAACAGGCTTTGCAGCATTTTTCCATAATTTTTTTTTCTAAATTCTGTGAATACTTTTGGAAACCCCTCAAGGGTTTCAGCCGTAATGCTTTTTTTTACTTTATATTTTGAAGGAAATGGCCTTTTTGGACGAGACTTAATTTCTTCAAGCTTAATAGATTAGTTACTAGAATGCTAGTTGTCATTAACGGGGTTTGTAATGATGGTGAACCAAAACATGAGAAAGAAATGGGATTACAAAGGAAACATCAGATGATTTTACTGTGAGCTCTTTACGTCGCTAGGATCGGAGTTCATGGGAACTTTTTCCAACTGTACAAACAAGCCAACAGCTAAATGATTCTACCCGAGATCTTTACTTGCAATGGGACAATCAACACATTTTTTTGGTACAAAATTATTGATTGAAATTTTGGAATTCTGTTTGAATTATCAGTATTAAGAAGTTGGTTGCTGCAAAATTATTGTCCTGTGAAATGAAGGCAAAGATACATGAATTAAAATTGCTCTCAGCCACTGAATATTGTTATTTTCAGAGAGTGAGGCTTAGAAGATGTTCATGTATTTTTGTGTGCTTGGTTGCACGTGTGGTACGTCTGTGTAATCAGAAGCATAGCGTTAATGTCTTCTGTGGTCTGACAGCTGAAGTCAAATTGTTCATAGTCATGTCACTATAGATGGAATTAAAATAACTTTGAAGTTCAGCTACCTTTGTACTCAAAAGGTTCTTTGAGCAACCATGTAAAATATAGTTAAACTGTTACTAGAATTGATGAAGTGATCTTTCTTGAGTTCTGTTTTAATTGAATTTCTTCAATTGTCTCTTTTTCAGGAGACCTCATGGAAGGAGAGCTTTATTCTGCTCTCAAGGAGGAAGAGGCCTCCGAATCAGTTTCCAGTACAAACTTTAGTGGTGAAATGCACTTCTATGAGCTTGTAGAAGACACAAAAGATGGGATCTGGCTGGTACAGGTATAGACATTGGATCATTTATTTTTATATATTTATCACATCCAAAATGTGTTTCAAAGGACGAGTTTATGAGGGTAGTTAACTAGTAGTGAAAGTGTGTAACAGAGAGATGGTGACAAAGATCAACTACATCAGGGAGATCATAAGGAAACAATCTGTTCAAAAAACCAAGAAAGACTGGAAGTGACAGAGTTCCTATACAAACAGGAAGAAAAAAACCTCTTATTCCGTGGATTGCTTTTTGAAAAAACCAGGTACTTTAAAACCAGAAAACAAGCAAAGCAGCACACACTTAAGTACACAGACTATGCAAGTACTTTGCCCTGGTATTGTAAGAACTTGTGTAATGTGTGAAATAGGTGCATTAAGCGTAGATGCTCCCAGGTGGCACAGGAGAGGTGCCTCTGGTGTTGTTCTTCCTTTTAGTTGCATTACATGCTCTCAGACCCAACCAGTTTAAGTTTCTGTTTATTTAAGAGGCATAGAGCACTTTTAAAATCTGTTGCCTCTTCACAAAGGCAAGATCTCAGTGTGCTACTTCCCAGGCTAGCAGGCTGCTTCTGCAACATATTCCAGTAGCTTAAAGTTAACCTTCCCCCAAACCTGTGGGCCCACCGATTTTTTGAGCATGCTTCCCCGGGGCTGCATGATTATAAGAGAATATTTAGGAAAAGAAAGAAAGACTTTTGCAAATAGGATTCTGAAACAATTTATCATCACTCTTGAGAACATAAGTAATCCAGACCAAAATGTAAAAATGCCTTTCTGCATCAATGTCTCTATTGATAAGAGAAAATTTTTTTTAGGCCTAAGTTCTCTGCTGACAGCCACATCAGGCAATCAAAATTCTCCACCAGACAATTAATTGTTCAGTTGACAGCTCTCCTGTCTGGTGTGTCTGGTCTCCTCACTTCATGTTTTCTATTTAAATAGATTATCAAGATTTAATGACTTCCTGTTATTAGACCTGCGCTGTCACCACATCAGATCTCACCCTAAAATAGACAATGAGAGGACAGATTACCTTCCTAGTCGAAATGGCATTTGTGTTTTGGGAAAGATATATTTGGAGTTTATTGAATCTAAGTTTCAGGTTTAAACCATACAGATTCAAGCAGAGAAAGGAAGTTTATGCATCTCCAAGCTAGTTGACAAATACGAGCATGAATATGCTACGAAAAACCTTCCCTCCTCTCCATGCAGCTCAAAAGAATAAAATATAGTAGTTCTCTGTTGTCTGTTGCTTGCAGAATTTTAATTGTAATATATTTTCAGCTAGCTTCATAATAGCAGATCAGATAGGCTGCGTTTTGATATTTCTAGTGTGATGAATGTTGTCATCATTCTGGGAATATTTGCACAGCTATTCAGTTGGTCACAATAGCTGTGGAAAAAAAAAAATTAGTGGAATTTACTGAATAATTTACGTGCTGAATGCTATTTGTCTGTTTCTCCACAATAAAAACCACTAGACATGTCAAATTCCTTTTTTTCATTCTTGCCTTTCAAGTTTTCATCACTTTGAGTTTTCATTTGCTCCCTTCCCCGCCATAACTCCTGTCTGGATAACTCCTGTGCTGGATTCTTCGTGTCCTTTCACAGGTTTTCCCATGCTCTTTTCTTAGATCTCATCCCTGCAGAGCTGTGTTTTATCATCACTTCCCTGTTCTGATTCTCAATTACCCTCCCTTGCCCATGCTCCTTTACCGTCAGGCACCCTGTGGAAACTTTACAGCTAATTAATCAGCTCGGTGCTTAGGCGGAGGACAGTACGAGAGTAAGGATGTCTCATGGATGGGTTTGGTGACCACAGACAAGGTCAGAGCATTCCCCTGCTCTGTTGTTGCTACCGGCTGGGAAGCAGAAAGGATCTCCAGATCCGTTTCAGGATCCTGACCCTGAATCCCTGTTCCATGGGGGCTGCTGGAAAGCAGTGGAGGGAGAGGAACAGTTCTGGCTCAGCTAGCACAGTGGCTGTTGGTTGAGTTGGTTTTGAAGACTTTGATGATGTGTTGTAGTAGTCACTTTAGCGATGTATGGGAGGATGGGGACTCTGAAGATTATTTTTATTTTCCAATGCATGTAAATGAAATTTCTGGGGTGGCACAGGCTGGTAATGTGATAGCCATCACTGTCTGCAGAGAATCAAAGGAAAAAGAAGAAACAATTATTATTTCTTGACATGTTTGACACAAATTCAGATGTGAATTTATAATTTAGAGCCAACAAGGTGAATTCCTTGAAGAAAGTCAAAGTCCATACACAAGGAAACAGTGTTTTGTGGCTTTGTTTCTTTATTTTCTGGAAATCCACATGCAAAGCATCCAGGCTCAGTGGTAATTTGTTTACCCGTGTAGCTGTTCACAGGTGCCCTCTGCTCCTATGTGGAGCTTCCATAGAGCTACAGACAGCAGCATGTTTTCTCTCCTATTAGCTCATGATCTCATCACCTTTTATGCCTTTCTTCTTGCTTGCCAGCTGCTGTTGTGCACTTCTTTGGCTGGCAAGGAGGATGAGTGGTAGTTTCTAGAGCTGCTTCTCTTGTTGGTAGAGGAGTAACATGCAATGTTCTCACTTTTCCAGACTCTGCTTACGGCTCATGCTCTCTGGTTAGTCTCTAGAAGCCTGACACATCCAACAATATCATAGTCATTATGACTTTTAAAAAACATACAGTAAATGATCTACAGATTAAAATCCTCTTTGAATGAAGTTAAAATCTAAATTAACGTATATTTTTATTTTAAAAAGTCCCCGCTGTAACATAGTGGTAGAGAGAAGTAAATGGAACTTTCTTCCGGACATTGAAGCAGGACGACAAACATTTTGATCCTGTCTGGTAAAGCTGCAAAGGACATTATTATGGATATAAAATGTTGCAGTCTATTCTGCATCTCAGCTTCTTGTTCAAGTGGTGTAGCCACAGAGCAAGGGATGTGCCTACAGGATTTTGGTGGTGGTTCATTTATTCATTCTTTCTTTTGCTTGCATGTAGGATGAGTAATTTTCATACTTGCTTTTTAATTTTTCCAGGTGATCAGTTGTTCTCGCTACAAGGAAATTAAGTAGAAACACTCAATTCTTTTAAAATACATCGTTCGGTATTTGTGTCTTCCAGTAGCCCTTCAGGATCGTTCACCGTAGGATACTCCATTTTAACTTTCAGTATCCTTCTTGAGAGTCTTCATACCCAGTCAAGGGTGCAGAATGCCATCAGCTAGAATGTAATAGTTCTCATATTGCCTGCATATCTGTGTTAATTCATTCCAGAAGCTCATTTATTCTCAACCTCTGACTTAACTGACAGCTTAACTGAGCTGTTCAGATGGGTGCATAGATCACCCCACCTCCCTTGAGAAACTACACGTAATTTTGAGGTGGTTAATTTTTGCATGCCGTGATGGATGTAGTCTTCTGTCTTTGCCTATTTTGATCTAATTTCTCATGGTCTCTTTCTCAGAAAAGAAAGGCAAAAAATCTCCAGACATCTTTAATCCATATGGATGGATTCTGAACCAGTTGTGAGTTCTTAGGAAAGAGTGACAGTGTGGAAATTCAGTTTCATCAGCACAATGCCAAATAATAACCAGAGAGTGAGATGTCTCAGAATTAATAAAAGTACAGACAGTCATGTAGAAACTTACTGATGTTATCTGGAATAAGTGGGCTTTTTCCCATGCTTTTAATACATAACTCACCAGTCCATTTATAATTAATTGTATTTCTAAATGAGAATTGTCCAAATATTTTTACTTCTGTTTTATCTATGGGGAGGATAGTTTGCAACATAGCTGTTTATAATAAAGGGTTCTATGAAAAGCATGTAAGAAGCTTAATTAACAGACTAGGGTTTTTGAACCTTTGTGGATCTTTGTGGATCCCTAAAAATCTTCCAGCGAGTGCATGGACTCTTTACAATAGTATCAAGCTTCCTTTGCTCATTTACCCTCTGCGGGCACTGTGGAGGAGTTCCTGGACCTGCAGGGGTCTGGATATCTCAAACTGGAAACTGCCAAACCAGACTGACAGTTTTCGCATACATACAACCATACCAGTTCATTAAGTAAGTTAGAAATCAGTTTTGCCTTTGGCAAAATCACCCATTTTTTTCTGATTCAAATGTCTGCACTCCTTCATGTGGAGACTGACTTGCTGAGGCTGGGCGAGGATTGACTGCTCCCGAGAGAACTACCTGTACGTGTGTGTATGCAGCAAGAAATGGTGTCTCTTATTTAATAGGTTTTGTTCTTCCTGATGGTTTAGAGCCTGTCACAGTGCCCTAGTGCCCAGAGTTGATGAGCACTTGGAGTTGTTGTCTTTGTGGCTAAGCTGTAAAACCAAGTTTTGACTATTCATGCGTATTCGAAATTGTGTGTGCTCTTGGTATGAGCAGGTGTGCCTGACACCTGGTATCCTGGCTAAATTCCAGCTTAGATAATGCCTGAGCTTCCCTTGGCGCTTTCCTTTGGATACAGTTTTCTCTTCCTTTCATGGCACATACTCCTAACCCATAAAGGCTGAGAGATGCTGGCAATGTGAATATTCTTCCATCACAAAAAATATATATAAAAAACACATGTGCATCACTTAGCTTGGAGCTTCTGCTGTATTGTGATGATCTCACAATTCTTGGTTTCTGCTTTGAGTTCTTTTTTTAGCGTTCCCATCTCTGGCGCAATGTAACAAACACAAGCGGAATGACTCTTAATCAATCTAGCAAGGCACGAGGGCTGTCGAACGTGCAAAGTAGACAATTCATCAGGATGTTTTTTCCCTTTAGTGTTACTGAGGTTCCTTTGGATTCCTGAGGCCATTAGAAGCAGTAATAACTAGTTTTAAGGGCTGATTTTAAAACGTCCTCTTTAAAAAAGCTATCTGTCAAGGGTGTTCAGGTTCTGTGGGAAGTTATCCTTGCATATAGTGTGGTCTGCACAGTACTCAAGTTGCTGCAAGTTGTTGGAGTGGAGGTAACTTGTTAAGAGTGTTGGTTTTGTTCCAGATGGTATACCTGGTCTTGCGCACAGTACATTGTAGGGATTATTCCCCATTAAAAAAATGCCAGTTAATCCTATTTTAGTATCTTTGCTGTGAGGATATGTGTAAGCTCTTTCCAGCATCGTGCTGTAATTCTTCTTATGCATCAAATGGTTAGTACGTTTCTTTCCTCTGTATATCTTAACCATAGGAGGAAGCAGAGAAAATAATTGAAGGAGCTAGAATTGGTTAAAATAACGAGAGTTGAAATACCATGAAGTGTTGTTTGTTCTGCATATGTCAGTCTCTGACTTTCATTCTTAAGCCTTGTGATATTTGAACATTTTTAGTTGTGAGTGAGCTTCAAAACTTACTGAGATCAAATCTTGTTACAGTGACCTGTTTTGAAATCTCTACATGCCTGTCTACAAGGGATTGAATAATATCTGGTTTAAATGAACAGAAAATAGGAGAGTAAGGCTAGTATCATGTTGTGCTCAAGTACTGCTGTACTCACATTGCTACAGCAAACTCTTTAACAGCAGCAGTGTTTCCTTGAGCCATTTCAATTTCTGTCCCATCTTCTACTGGTATTTTAAGAAGGTACGTTTCATAAAATAATTTTTAAAAATCCTTAATGATAACTGGGAAACTAAGGAGCAACTGCATCGATGACAGTTATGAAGCAGATATTGCGATATCTAGGCATCTACCTGAGACACTTTTGTTTTGGATTAAGCAAGAGAGGCAAAATGTCTTGCTGACATTCTCCTATTTTTCCAAGTGTTTATATCTTTCTGTCTCCGGGGTATTTGCTCTTAAAGTCTGTTTGCTTCTTTAATGTCATAACTATGACATTTTAACTTATAGATCAAAATGATTCTATTAATTACGTTCTCGACTGGCCTCTTTTGGGACAGTTCTGTCTAATTCAAAGTCAGGAGAGCTCTTTCAGTGCAAAAGCTACCTATGCAATTGCCTGTTGAAATCATCAGCATTTCAAGGATTTCAGTATTATGTGTCCCTAGATGAATTCTATTTTAACTTTGTTTTCTGTGGTATCCGGAAGCCACCTTTTTAGTTATTTATGGAAACTAAACAAGAAAACTCAATCAGAACATGTAGAAATAAAGGAGATTTCCAAAGCCCCATCTTTCCATTTTTACTTTGTACATCTTGGTGGCATAACTAACCTGCAGTATTTCAGTGTCGGTTGAGAATTGCCTGACCTTTTGGGATATGGTGTGGTCCTCCCAAATTCACAGATGGAGCACAAAGAAACTTGTCTGAGACTTCAGAGGGAGTTTGTGGATGGAAGTCCAGTGAGGGCCTTCTTTCCAGCATCTTCTTCCACTAAAGAAGCCAGTAATTCATACATAGAGGAAAGATGGTAATTCAGACCCTGCAGTTAGAGCCAGTCCTCTGGCCTGGGTTAGGTGTTGATTAGGGAGCAGATCTATTCTGTGATGTGGGATTGCTAAATGGCAGGGTTAGTTTGATCCTATTGGATTCTCTTAGCCCATTAAGATGATTAATGGATTAATTGTGTTATCTTCATTGTCTTACTTGTCACTCTGACATATGATATTTTGCAGATTGTAAACATAGCTAATAATAAGAAAAGCTTGAAGGGTTTGCGTTCCTCTAAATGTGGTGTTTGTTTCCCCGCTGTGCTAGCTGATCTCATAAAAGATACCTTCCTCTATGAGCTTTGTCTTTATTTCTTTAAAATGAAGTAGAGCATATGACTGAAAGGGACCTTCTTGATGAGCGAGTTCAGCTCTCTGTTAGACTATGGAATATGTGTTCATAAAATAGCTTGCTGTCTTTCTTAAATCATAAGTTGTTTTGAGTGTAGTACTCATACTGACTGTTCCCCTCTTCTTGGAAACCTGTATCCGACTTCTGGCCTAAGCATATTCATGGCTAATTTGTTCCTATTGTGCTTAAATTGACATCACCCCTTAGTTTCACGGACTCCTGATATCTACCCTGCTACTCCCAGTACGTGAGGTAAATCCACCAGTTTGTTTTGTCGGGCATAATATATCCTGGGCTTTGCGTATTTCACAGCCAGTTAATATTGATGGCTGATAGTTCCTTTGGGATCAAGTATTAGACCCAAGCTTTTCCTCCCGTTGCTGTTTCTAACGGATGAACTCCCCGAGTGTCCTGTTCATTGTTGAATTCAATTTCATTTCTGACACTCTGCATTATAAGATTTGTGCAGCTCTTCCTGTATGGCATTAGAATCCTCTTTTGTACATAGACGTGCTTCCTGGTTTTATGTCATCTACAAATGGTTTTGGGAGACTTGCAGGAAGGGCATTAATAGGAATATATGCTGAACTGAGCTCTAAGGTAAATCTGTTCAGTCTGTTAGCACCTTTCTGGCATTTTTATGTTTTCTTGCCTTAGCCAATTTCTTACTCACTTTAAAATGTTGTTTGGGGGTTTTTTTTGTTGTTTTTTTTACTCACTATAAAAGCTTATCTCCAGTTCTCATGAAAATTTTCCATGTGGCACAATACATGATACTCTACCAAACTACTGACAGGATACTACATTCCCTTTCTCTTGAAACTCAGTTCTTTTCCTCCAGGAAAAGATGGATTTTTAACTCTCAATTTAATCAGGAATGATACATCTTTAGGAATTCCATGCTGGAAAGGGGTGGAAAATTCAACTGTCTCTGCATCTTTAGAATTTGTTGTACAGTTTTGCATACTGTTGAGATCAAACTGGTGGGATAATTTTTTCATTTGCTCTTAAATATAGTTACTAACTTGTTATTCTCCTGTCAAAATGTAAATTAGTCTGACGGGGGGTTTATAAGAAATCTTCGCAGGTCCATCTGTGATTTTGTGTGCTCGTTGTATTACAGTTCTGGGATGGAGATTACCTACTTACTCTGATTTAAGTATGTTAAGTTACTTGAGTTTTGTTTCCATCTTCAGGTGGTACAGTCTCTTCCCATAAACTCGCTAACCTGTCCGTGGCCAGCCATCTCCTTTTCACTGAAAACTGAGTCAGAACACTAATTTCATTTTAAAAAGAAAATTATCTTACATTTTTACCCTGTCTTCATTGTATGGTGATCCTGCTGCTTTTCCCCCTGTTCTATTCTTATTCATAGGACTGAAAAACCTTTTGGTGCAGCTTGTGATATTCTTTGTATGGTTTAACTTGAATTACTCATTTTTCCTTACATGTTTTTGATTTCTTGCATATTTTTCTTTGCTAGCTCTTCCTTTTGACCCTTTTTCATTCCTTGTAGATTCTCAGACTATTTCTAACATCTTTTTGGAAGTGCTTGCTAGGAAGAAGTGCAGGACTTGACAACTTTTTTCCCCTTGCTTGAAATATAAAATCCTGATAGCTTTAACACCTTGGACTTGAAGAACTTCCAGGCCTCTTCCACATTCAAATTCCAGGTCTCCTCAGTCACAGGTTTTTAAGCTAAATTTCTTAGCTTATCAAAATTCACATTTCTTAAATAAAATCTGTTACAAGTGTTTGCAAGTTATCTTTAAACTGAATTACATTGTGGTTGCTTAACCTGCAGTATTTTCTCAGACTCCCTCATCCACAGAGAATGATGACTATTTTCCAAAATACAAACCCTTGCCTCTGTGTGGTGAACTCCCAATGTTGTAAGTGGGTGTTGTCTGCAAGGAGCAGCTGCCATGGACATGTTTATTTGGGTTTTTTTGCCATAATGACATAAAACAGCATGAGCCCAAGAAACTTTACAAAGCTTCAGTGTGCAAAACCATAGTAGGGTTCTCTCTATCTAATTACAAAATACAAACTGCTAGTTCTGTCGTTGTCCTCCAGCATAAATAACTTTCTCCAAGAGGAAAGACTTTTTCATAGGAAGGGAATTAAACTAGTATTAAAAAATCCACCAATACAAACAGCCAGATGACATACTGGTGACCGTATTCACAACAAATCTCCTCCTCTTGACACATAAAGTGAATATTGTAATATCAGACAGAAGAAACAGCTGAGCAGGATCGGTCCTCCTGCACATAAAATTAGCATATTCTCAACAACTGTGCTAAGCTTTTTCACAACATGCAGACAGAATTTTGGAAGAAACCGATCTCTGAGTAGTTGTACCAAAGAGTAATCCAGTTATCAACGTTTTACTTCTATGCTTACTCATAAAATGTAGTGATTCCTTACTATGTTGGATGCATTTATCATGCCATAGTAGCTCTGAAGATATACTGGCATTAAGGTGTCTTCAGGAATGTGATCTCTTTTAGTTGAAGTGCATGGAAGGAAGAAGTTTAAAATATCCGAAGTAATTATCTCAGTTACATTGGGTGATGTAAAGAAGCCTCAATAATACAGCAGATTTCCCCAGCTGGTTGTCTCGGTGCTTGAAGGTTATGTTTAGCTAATCAAAAAGGCTTTTCTATGTGATGTGTGTTTGGAGAATAACTTGAAGGATTCTTATCTAGATGTTCACCTCTGGTTTTATTTAAACATTTTGGGCTCAGTGGAATGGGAGTGTAATCTGTAACTTCAGTTTAGCTTTGTTTCCCTCGGTAGAATGTTCTGCTTAGTGAAGTCTCTTAAGTTTCTGAGAGGATGCTACTTACCACAAAGCAGATAATTTTTTTTGAGTCTCAAAGGCCAGACACGCTTTCCAGGTCTGCATCTCAGCCTGTACATAGAGAATTGTTAATCACGGTGACAACCGAACTTCCAGAGGAAAGCTGACATTTGAGGTTATTAAGTCAGAAAATGATTGGGTGAAGTTTAATGGCAGGTAAACAAATACCTAACAAATGGAAGTTTCAAAACTTAATTTAAAAATATATATTTTAAGTCATTGCCAGTAAGCCTGCAGAAGCATGTGAGGCATTTCTAAAATAGAAACTGCGACGGCTCATGAAATAATGCATGATCAGTCATGTCACTCAAAATTACCTGTCAACTGCAGGCAGGCGGGTTTTTCTTTTTCTTTTTCTTTTTTTTTTTCCTTTCCCTGTACAGTTCTAAGTCAAAGGATGAGTGCTTATTCTTTGCCATTTGTGTCTGCAGAAGCTTACATCTAGGTAACCTGAAGTACTACTTTAATATACTAGGTTAGAACAAATTAGACCTTGGGATATATCACAGTGAATTATTATACTGAAATGGCAGCTAGGACATTGGAGTTGGTGGAACAGTCACGTAAAGTTACAGAGTGAGTCACTGGCAAAGCTAGAAGGAGTCAAGATTTTTAGGCATTATCTGGGAGTTTCATCACTAGTTTCCACTGCTTAGAAGCGGTTGTTGGCAGTATAATGTGGTACCAGGTACATACGTTCCAAATAATTTTATTTGCACCGAGGCAATGTTTCTTCGGTATGTTGTAATTTTTTATGGAGAATTGTAATAAAATAATGGGGTTTTTTACTGCAAAGAAGAGGAACCTGCTGCACCCTCTTCCTTTCTCCCCTACTGTGAACTGGTTAATGATAGTTTTGTTATTTTCCCAAGGCTTTTGTTACCTACCACTGATTTTAGTATCTTAACGGGTACTTAAAATGATTATGTCCTTTTGTCTTTCTGCAGAAACTGTATTTCCATCTTGGAGCGTCACTCTCCAAAGACACTTAGTGTGACTACCAGTTGTATATACCTATTGTGTGTTCTAGGAGAAGGGGAAAATGGTATCAAGGGTGACTAGATCTTCCTTTTCATGATACTTGCTCTTTATTTTGCAAAGCAAACTTAACTGTGATACTAAATTGTTATTTTCTTTTGGCAATAGGTCGTAGCAAACGACAGAAGCCCCTTGGTGGGTAAAGTCCACTGGGAGAAAATGGTGAAGAAAGTATCAAGATTCGGCATACGTACTGGCACTTTTAACTGTTCCAGTGACCCCAGGTATATTCTTAAAGGATTATTTAAATCCCAAGAATATCTTAAGGCTCAGCTGTGTTCTGGCAGCAGGGCTTGCTGTGTTGTAAAAGTAGTTGTGACAGAAGGTGGCTTTATTCATGTTTTTATCTCTACTAAAGTCTGTTCAGAATTCTCCATTACATTATTTATCAGCATCATAAACACAGATCTGCAGCTTCCTAAAGCGTCATGTGCGAAATACACGATTAGACTATGCAGAGTGTACAGCAATGGAAGGGAATGAATAGAAGAATCTGGCCTTATAGTCCAGGCATTCGGGGACAAGAACTATGCTTGCTCAGGACAAAGCTGAATATATATAGCCCATGTAAGAGAACTGTATCAGTTGTAAAGTTGTCATATTGCCATCTGGAAAGGAGAAACACAGGTTAGCATGAACCTTGCAAACAGTGCCTGCTTCTCAGGATTACGGACAAATCCTGTTCCCTGACAAATGTGTGTATGTTTATATATAACTTGCACACGCCCTTTGACAACATACAATGTGCTATGCAAGATTCACTGTTGTTTGCATATGATTTCGAACAAGGAAGGAGAGCGGAGCCAAAGAAGCTATTAATAATTCTGTGCTGCTGTAAAAAGAATTTTTTTTAACATTTTGTTGGAAGCATTTGCTTCACATGATGGGAAACTTTGTCTAGAATTCCAGTGGCATGTATGGATCTGCACGTGTCTTATACAGCTTCAGTCCTAAATGTTTACAGAAATCTCAAAGTTAATCATAAGAGAAAATTCTTAAATTTTGCAGTGCTTATGCAAAATAATCTTGTATAATCAAAACATTGGTATTTGAACATCTTAAAAATTTGGCAGTGTTTCTCTTTGCATAGCTCCGAACTAGTCTTAATGTTATGATCGAAAAATTATGTTTTAATTGAATTCATTTTTTCCTAATAGAAGAAATGTTTTGTTGAGTAAACCCTCATGAATAGTTTTCATCAGGTTGCAGCTGAAATTCAGAACAACACTGCACGCTACAGTAGTCAGGATACCTTTATTAGTAGGGTAACATCTTATGGCTCCTTCTAAAAACGTTACATTCAGATTCTTGAGATGGGAAGTTGTAATTGTCTAAATATGCTTGATAGACCAAAACCAGAGAGGATGTAGGTAAGATGGCTAGTGAATGAGGCTGTTGGCCCCTATTTCAACGTGCAGGGATCTTGGAGACAGTCTGCATGCCTGTTGGCTGTGTGATGTTGAATTGGGTTGTTGAAACTTGCCAGATATTTCCTGAAAGGAGGACTAGATAAATTGGGTGGTATGGTGATGCTGGTAGGAAAGATGCATGAGAGAAGGCATCTTCTGAGTCATCAGACTCATCTCATAGTTACTGGGGTCTGCACCATGACTCAGGGTTCAGCCTTGAAGAGCCTCTTCTTTTAGGTATGGATTTGGAGTTCGTCCCATCTCAGCAGTCTGCCTGCCAGACAGCAGGGGTAATTCTTTTAGCCCAAATCATCTGGCAGCATGTGTCTGCTTCTTCCCCCACTGGTTTTGTGGTGAGCTCTCTTACCACACCTCTTAGCCTGTCTGCATCCTTCCAAAATGGCTCCAGTAGGAAGTGGACACTTGTCAGCTTCGTCAGCATCATTAAAGCAACTGCAAACAGACCAGTGTCTTGTTAACTTCACCCCATTGCTGCTTGGCAAAACTAGGATGGAAGGAAGCTCTGGGGAACTTATCTGCAGGCTCGGGAAAGCTGTGGGATGTTGAGTTACGCTGTAGTAGTTATCTTCTTGGCTGGAAGGACCAGGAAAAATAGCTTCTAATACTAAAGCTTTATAGCGAAGAGTCACTTTGCGTATTTTTCAAATGCAGTTACAAAGCATGAATGACTGTATGGCCTTGTTTACTATAACAACCCATGAAAATTAACACTATTCCTCTTCCTGTTTTATGAATACCTATCTCTTTACAACATTTCTGTAAGATAGATAACAAACATATTGCAACAATAAATACACTTTGCCAGAGAATATTGGGTGTCCGTATTTCCTGCTGTTATATACAAAGGTTCCCAGGTGCTCAGCATGTATCATTTTGGGGCTCATAATAGAAATTTAAGGACTGCAGCTCCAGGGGTCTGAAACTCTGCAATCTAACCTGGCCTTTTTTTTTGTAGATACTGCAGGAGGAGGGGTTGGCTGAAATCCACCCTTATTATGTCAGTTCCGCAAACCAGTACCTCCAAGGGAAAAGTAATGCTTAAGGAATACAGCGGGCGCAAAATCGAAGTGGAGCACATTTTCAAATGGATCACAGCCCATGCTGCTTCTCGGATCAAAACCATCTACAACTCCGAACATTTAAAAGAAGAATGGAACAAAAGTGACCAGTACCGTGTGAAAATATACCTGTTTGCCAACCTTGACCAGCCTCCAGCATTCTTCTCTGCACTAAGTGTAAAGTTTACTGGAAGAGTAGAGTTTATTTTTGTGAACGTGGAAAACTGGGACAATAAAAGTTACATGGCAGAAATTGGTATCTACAAGACACCATCGTACATACTTAGGACTCCTGAGGGGATTTATAGGTATGGAAATAACACTGGTGAATTTATATCACTACGTGCCATGGATTCCTTTTTGCGCTCGTTACAACCAGAAGTTAATGATTTATTTGTTTTAAGCTTAGTTTTGGTTAATCTGATGGCTTGGATGGACCTGTTTATCACACAAGGCGCTACTATAAAGCGTTTTGTGGTTCTTATAAGCACTTTAGGGACGTATAATTCATTATTAATTATTTCCTGGCTACCCGTGTTAGGGTTTTTGCAACTACCCTACTTAGACAGCTTTTATGAGTACAGTTTAAAACTCTTCAGGTACTCTAACACCACTACTTTGGCTTCTTGGGTAAGAGCCGATTGGATGTTCTACTCTTCACATCCAGCCCTCTTCCTCAGCACATACCTTGGTCATGGTTTACTAATCGATTACTTTGAGAAGAAAAGAAGACGCAATAACAACACTGATGAAGTAAATGCTAATAATCTCGAGTGGCTGTCAAGTCTGTGGGACTGGTACACCAGCTACTTGTTTCATCCTATTGCTTCTTTTCAACACTTTCCTTTTGACTCGGATTGGGATGAAGACCCGGATTTGTTCTTAGAGCGGTTGGCCTTCCCCGATCTCTGGCTTCACCCTCTGATACCAACCGATTACATAAAAAACTTACCGATGTGGAGGTTTAAATGCCTTGGCGTCCATTCTGATAAGGAAATGCTGGAAACCTTTCAAGACAGCGAAAGTGACTCTGACAGTGAAACCAAAGAGGTCTTCAGTAGTGAAAAAGAAGTCTCGGAGGACGATGAGCTAAACACGTTTCATAGGCGCAGTGAAGGAGAGCCTCGGTGCGGTGCCGAGACCTGTTCATGTGCCAATAAATATTGTCATCACGAGCCATACGAACGGAAAGCGAGATCCTATGGCTCATACAGCACCGCAGGTGAGATGGAGCCAGATTGGTCAGCCTGGCCCTCTGAGATGTTGCACTGTACAGAATGTGTTGTGTGTCTAGAAAATTTTGCAAATGGTTGTCTGCTCGTGGGCTTGCCGTGCGGCCATGTGTTCCACCAGAATTGCATCGTGATGTGGCTGGCCGGCGGGCGACACTGCTGCCCCGTCTGCAGGTGGGCTTCCTACAAAAAAAAGCAGCCATACACACATCCGCAGCTGTTGTCGAATGATCCCCCATCTTAGCTGTGTGCTGATGTCCTTTGTAAGCTTTCAGGATATTACTGCTTGCCTTTTAAATGTTAGTCACTTAAAAGATTATGTGGTTTGAAGTTTTAGTTTAAATGTTAGTGCAGTGAACTAAAATATACATGATGCTAACGTTAACGACAGAATCATTTGGTTGCCTTGTGTGTTGAACTGAATGCATACTTATCGTACAATAACTTTCTTTTCAACATCTGGAAACTTGATGCTGTTTGTGTAAGCACAAAAATCAAGCCTACAACAGAAGCGTATTCCAGCAAACGTTTACAAGTTAGGATGTGGGTGAAATTGAAATTCTAATCGGAGACAATTGCTTAATTTAAGTGTTTCTTATTTTAGAGTCTGTTCAGCACATCTTTGTTGAATAATGTATGTTGTAAGACAGTACCATTTAAAAAGAAATCAGTGAAATAAATTATTTTAAAAGGAGATTTGTAATGTTAATTGTTTTGATAAATATTTTGTGTGTATGGTTACGGATGTCTTGCTGGTCTGATTTATCTGTGAAGACAATAAAAATGTAACACAACTTTTGTGACTAATAAATCATCTCCGAGTGATGCAGGAATTCATTGCTCCAGTGTTAGCCACTGGCCAAGTGGAAGGTGATGGTGTTTCACTGGGAACTACTTCCTTCCTAAGTCCTCTGCATTGAGGTGCTTCTCTGCTTGACCAGTGGTTTCCCAGTTGATGACCAACTGCTTTATCAGACGGAGACCCTCTTCTACCAGCCGTCTCTCCAGCACCCTCATCTGCAGACATCTAGGAAGACACTAGGGTAGCCCCTCTACAGCCTCAAAGGAAACCATCGTGAAGTAGCAGAATATTGTCATGAAGTGACAAAAGTGGCTTGTAAAGGTAAAAATTGCCAGATTCCAAGTGGTGGTATTTTGAAGTGATTTCTAATTTCTTGGAGAAAAGTGATAGTTGTTTGATGCAATAAAAAAATTAAGTCTATTGTTCTCTTTATATTTCAGTATGAAACTGTGGTTTTGGTTGTATCTTTCAAAAATCATCTGGCTGAAAATCCAGAGAGGAAATGTTGGTTGGAAAGAAAAAAGAAAAAGGAAAAAAGGGGGGGGGGGGGAGAGCATGAGATGATGCAAGTAGAAGAAAAGGCTAAACTAGAAAGGCATTTTCAGCTGTCTCATTGTTTTATTTCTTTTCTAGTTCTTGTCCATGTGATATGGAAGGAGGGTAATTAAATGAAGATCATAATAGGAAATATAAACACAGGTCCCTCTGGCAGTTACGATCCATCTCTTGCTCTGTGCCTTTACAGAGAGCTGGGAGGCTGGTGCTTACAAAGCTGTCTGGCATCGTTTTATCTGTCCAGGGTTATCTGGGCACTATCTTTTTTAATAACAAATGTTTCATGCCCCCAGTCACCAAGTGTCCTCCCAAGAGGATATTCTCCTAATTATCAGAAGAGCTGTTGTTAATTGTGAGTACTTTTTCCTCTCTCGTTTGCTTTTTCCTATTGCAGTACTGAAGCAGGGAGTTAGAAGGGGCATAATATCACCAACTCTCCTGTGGTCCAGAAAGTAATTTTTATTCCAGTTGAGGCCTGTCAGTACATGCCCTTTATCTGTCATTACAGCCGCGGCAGAGCAGTGGAGAGGCATAACGAGGGCAAAGAGCGTTTCTGCTTCCACTTTGTGCGGCAGCGTGCCACTTAGCCTATGTGCTTATCATAACCAGCTGGGGTTGAAATCCACATAGTTTCAGGACTGTCTTGAAACCTGCACTGAACTGAGATCTTGCCATCTCGAAAGGGGAATGGAGGAAAACTTGGGTGAATATAAATAAGGCTGTAGTTGATGTACTGAAGCACACAAGCCAACTGCTGTATCACAGTCCACCGCTGTCTTTCGCTGGTACCTCGGCATTTTGCCAAAGACTGGGAGCAGTAAGTTCGAGCAGGGCCGCGTCCTCGGGGCACCGTGTGCTTCTGGAGCGCAGCTCTGCTGCTGAAAGCTGACCTCCTCCTACAAAGCCTGAGCCCAAGCAGCTCCCGTGCACAGGTTCAGCCTTATTTGCGAACCATTGTGCACGCCTGTTTCAGCTGAAGGCTTGCTTTAATGACCTCAGTTGCTCTATGAGTCCAATTCTTTTGATGAATGACACAAACTGCTGTTTAATTAGCAGGAGAGCCGCAGAGAGCACATCCATATGAGCAGATAATTATGACCAGTAGATAGCTGTGACTGAAGGTTCGGTCCCCTCGTGTCCGTTAGCCTGAGTTATATAAATTGTTGTGATCCAGTTCCTGGCGATGCATCTGTTTCCAAATCTACAGCAGCTGGTGTAGTGTATTGGTAGTCCCAGCAGGAAAGAAAAAGCAGTTGGATATATTTATTTTATGAAATGCTTGTGTCAGTAGCAGCAGAGGCATCCAAGTAGGATTGTTTTCTACGGAGTGCGGAATCTCAGACAGCCCTTACCCAATGCGTTGACAGTTTAAAATCTGGAGAACAGAGCAAAGACTGTGCCTATAACAAGGTCAGCAGTTTCTCTGCTCGCTTGTTTTGCCTCACTGGGCTGGGTTGTGCTAGTATTTGTAAAGTGTCTTAACTGAGATGCTAAGCGTTCTTGAAGCAGTGTTTTATTCTCTGCCTGCCCGAAGGCTGGCGGCCAACTGTAAACAGAAAATGTCAAACAATTGATCTGCGGTTACTTATGTCAGTAGGTTTAACGAGGGCGATTGGTGTTTTGTTCTGCTATTAAGAGAGGATGGATTTAAATCATCTCTGAAGGTCTCTGCCAGTCTCACTTTCAGCAATTATTGTTTTGTTACACTGGCTTTCCCACTGCTGGTACCCAGTCCAAAATGAAAGCTCTCCTGTCCAAAGCGTATTTAGATCTGTCTTCGTTCTGCATTAGGTTTTGAAAGGAAAAAGACAAACGTGAAGTGCACATTTTTGTAACTGTTATTAAAGTGTCTTTCTCTGGGAATTAAATAATGAGGGTAAGTATAATTGTAAGGTATTAGAGTTAGATTAAGCCAATAGCACCTTTTTCTTACCAAGCTTTTGTACTCTTTCTGTGCATCGGTGGTTATTTCTAGTCCTCTGTGTCTCAGCTTGTGCATCCGGGCGCAAGGAGATGGGAGTGACTTGCCAGAGCTCAGCCCGCAGCACCCAGCAGGGTGGCTCCAACCTGTCCATTAATTTTGGCCAGGTTACCCACCCTTTGCTGCAGAGAGGATGACGGAGGGTGGAGATGAGCCAGGCCTTGCTGGTGGGGCATCTCCAAAAAAACCTTGGCAGCTGAAGACGAGGCAGGCATCTTCTGTGCTAGCAGACGCTTCACTTTTTGGGTCTCCTGTGGGTCTTCCCTGGGCTGCAAGTGTTGTCCCAAAAATCAGGGTTCGTTTACACAGTGTGCAAAATGCCAATTTTGCCAAATTTTTGCCAATTTTGCAAAATGCCAATATACACCCAGAGCAGAGGTATTTTATTGCATGTTTGCACGGGTGCCTGTCCCAAGACAGCACAGCCACAGCCTTCAAATTAACAGTTATTTATACACAAAAGCATTAACATATTCAACTTCCTAATACATATGCAGTATTCTTCTATTAAATGATTGGTTAAAATCTCTTCATCTAGCATGTAAATTAGTACGCATGCTTAGTTGTTATTCTTCAACCTCATCATTTGAGTCGGTGGTATAAGTGGGGTAGGCGGTCCGTGAGTTGGTCGTGATCTCCCCCTGCCAGAATTACCTTTCCCCTAGTTTCCTACCTTTTTAGCAGATCCGAGCACTTCTTCATGGTTTACTAACTAGACTAGTAATGCATCAGTTACTTTTGCTTTTTGACAGCCACATCCTACTTATTTAGACAGAGGTACATTGTATGAGTTCCTATGGAGATAGGGTAGGGCTCTACAGTGGATTTCTATAGCAGCATCCATCTTTACGTGAATTTCTGTAACAGCATCAATCTTTTAAGTGAATTTGTGTATCTACATTTGATTATTGCAACACAAGGGGAAGACATGAAGTCTAGTTTGAGTCACCCCTTGCATGACTAGATTTCGTAAATACTTTTACTGTGCTTTCCTGCAATCTACGTGACAGGGGAGGGCAGGTGGTGACGTAACCTGCTCTGTCATCTGCTTTTTATTGCTCTTAACAGGTACGGCCCACCATAAACTCCTGCCAGTCCAATTCACAATGCTACCGACTCGGAGAAGGTGCCTGGGCAGTATAAACACCTTGGCCAAATCCTGTTAACTCCTCCGCACCCGCTCTCTCCAGCGTGTCAGTGCCACAGGCAGCGCCCTGCGGCTTTACGGGGCTGTGTGAGGGCTGTGGAGCCGCGCGGGGCCGTGTGGAGCCGCGCGGGGCCGTGTGAAGCCATGCAGGGCCGTGTGAAGCGCGGCTGCGCCCGGGCCTCGATGACCGTTGGGACCCCCCCGAGGGGCGGGGCGGGACCGCTCAGCCACCAGCCGCCCCTCCCGCACCGGCGGCGCATGGGCAGTGCCGGCGGGGGCGGGGTGGAGCTGCGCGCATGCGTGGGAAAGGGGCATGCGCGGTGGGGATCGCCCGCCCCTGACAGCGGGCGGGGTCGGGAACCCGGAAGGGCCGGGCGGCGCGAGGCGGCTGCCGCCATGGGCCTCTTCGGGAAGACCCCCGAGAAGCCGCCCAAGGAGCTGGTGAGGCCCTGGCGGCGCCGCCGCCTCAGGCGGAGGCTGGGAGGCGGCGGGGACGTGTGGCTCGGGGGCGGCGGCCTCGGTGCACGGCGTTGCTATGGCGCCGGGCGGGGGCTGCGGAGGAGCCGGGCCCGGCTTGGGCGAGGCACTGTGGCGCCGGGGCCCTCGCCTGACAGCACCCGGCCCGGGACTGAGGGGAAGCGGCGAGCCCGCACCCCCGCAGCGGGGGAGAGGAGGGTTTGGAGCGGGCGGGGTGCCCCGGTGAGGTCTGTCCCAGGGTATCGCTGTGGCGGCTGGGCCTCAGCAGCAGGTGAAGAGCCCCGGTACTCCGTCCCCAAACGGGCTGGGGGCACCCGCGCTCGGTTACTTCATTTCTTCTGAAATGCAGCAACTTCTTAGCGCGCTCGGCTCGCTGTCAGAGCGCTCCTGCAGCCTGGGGGTGTGCAGAAACCTGGGGGGGGCTTCTCAGGGCCACAGAAGCAGTAGCCAAAGGAGCGATGCATCCTGGGTGGTGTGGTTTGGGGAGGCTTAGTCAGCGGTTCCTGGATTTTTAGCTTGTTGTTAGCTGTCTTCCATAACTTCTAGCTCTCTGGCTTCATTAGGGGCTTCTAGCTCCTGCTGCAAAATCAGGCTTAAAAATATGAATAGCTGAAATATTGGCACTTGGTGTTTTTTTGAGTCTGCAGGCATACTTTGTAAGCCTTGCTTCTACCCACACGTTTATAATGTTACAGTGAAATGAAATAATCGAGATACTGATGGATTTAACTGTTTCCTTTCATAAATCACTACTAATATATCAATAAAAAAATCTATTTGGTGGGGGAAAGATCAAATACATTAGAGGTACTAAAAAAGCAACAGGGAGAAGGTGACAGATACTGAAATTGAAGGCTTAGAAGAGCTGCAGTGTCACAGATATTCCCTGCTGCTTTGTAGCAACCAGGTCCCAGGGGAGCAGGCTGTAGTCATCGCTTGTGGGGTGATAGCGTTAGATAAGGAATAAACTTTTGATAGCGTACTTTCCCTCCTTCCTCTACCTGTGTCAGAGCACCATGCAGGCTGATTATAGTTTGCTCCATTCATGAGCAGTGTTGGAAGATACCACAGAGAAATGGGGTTTGGAGATTGCTGCTCTTAATGGAGGGATAAAGCAGCAGACAACCATTTAACCTGCATGATGTGGTTATACGGCACGGATGAGTTCTTGTTGTTTCATGTCCAACAACCACTCTTCCCTTTCCATAACTGACAAGCTTGCTGTGTTTTCTAGTAACACAGCCTGTCTGTGGGTCATCTTGGAGCTGTTTGCAGAAAAGCCTGCAAAGGCGTTAGAAAATAGGCGTGTCTGACCCGTAGGGAGAAATGACGTGGGTCGCCTTGCAGTCATGAGCACGTTCTTGGGTTGCATGCTGGCATGATGACTTCACAGGTCATAACAGTGCTGTTGAGAAACCCATTAATAGTAAGAAATTTCTTTCCTCCTGTATCTAACTACGCAGCTTTAGAAGGAAGGAGTTGTTATTTCTGCTTACTAGATGATGGGGAAACAGCACCGCTTACCTCGTGTCTGCTGGCAGCTGTACATGAGATACTGTCCCTGAGTAGGGTTACAGAAAGCAATCTCAGCACCACAGGAGGTGGCTGATGATGGGAAGAGGTTGAGATTTTTGTGATGGCAGTGAGACACCCTGGGTTTGTTTGTATGCTCGCTGTCTGTTGATGCGAAATAACTTACTGGATGAAAGATACAGGGCAAACATCTTCATAGAATCATAGAATGCTTTGGATTCTACAGGTCTTCTAGTCCAACCCCCCTGCAAGAGCAGGGACATCTTCAACTAGATCAGGTTGCTCAGAGTCCCGTCCAGCCTGACCTTGAATGTTTCCAGGAATGGGGCCTCCACTACCTCTCTGGGCAACCTGGGTCAGTGCCTCACCACCCTCATTGGAAAAAATTTATTTAAATCCAGTCTAAATCTGCCCTCCCTTAGTTTAAAACCCTTGCTCCTTGTCCTGTCACAACAGGCCCTGCTAAAAAGTCTGTCCCCATCTTTCTTATAGGCCCCCTTTAAGTACTGGAAGGCTGCTATAAGGTCTCCCCAGAGCCTTCTCTTCTCCAGGCTGAACAACCCCAACTCTCTCAGCCTGTCCTCATAGGAGAGGTGCTCCAGCCCTCGGATCATTTTCATGGCCCTCCTCTGGACTTGCTCCAACAGCTTCATGTCCTTGTGCTCCAGAGCTGGACGCAGTACTGCAGGTGGGATCTCACCAGAGCAGAGGGGCAGAATCACCTCTCTCGACCTGCTGGCCACGCTGCTTTTGATGCAGCCCAGGATACGGTTGGCCTTCTGGGCTGCCAGTGCACATTGTTGGCTCATGTCCAGCTTTTTGTCCATCAGTACCCCCAAGTCCTTTTCCGCAGGGCTGCTCTCAATCCCATCATCCCCCAGCCTGTATTGAAACCGAGGATTGCCCCGACCCAGGTGCAGGACCCTGCACTTGGCCTTGTTGAACCTCATGAGGTTCACACAGGCCCACTTCTCCAGCTTGTCCAGGTCCCTCTGGATGACATCCCGTCCTTCTGGCATGTCATCTGCGAACTTGCTGAGGGTGCGCTCAATCTCGCTGTCAATGTCATTGATGAAAACATTGAACAGCACTGGTCCCAGTACAGACCCCTGAGGGACACCACTTGTCACTGATCTCCATCTAGACATTGAGCCATTGACTGCCGCTCTCTGGATGTGACCATCCAACCAATTCCTTATCCACTGAACAATCTACCCATCAAGTCTGTACCTCTCCAATTTAGAGAGGAGGATGTTGTGGAGGACCGTGTCAAAGGCTTTACAGAAGTCCAGATAGATGACATCTATTGCTTTTCCTTTGTCCACTGATGTGGTAACTCCCTTGCAGAAAGCCACTAGGTTGGTCAGGCAGGACTTGCCCTTGGTGAAGCCATGTTGGCTGTCTCGAATCACCTCCCTGTCGTCCATGTGCTCTAGCATAGCTTCTAGGAGGATCTGTTCCATGATCTTCCCAGGCACAGAGGTGAGGCTGACAGGTCAGTAGTTCCCAGGGTCATCCTTTCTACCCTTTTTAAAGATGGGCACAATGTTTCCCTTCTTCCAGTCACCAGGGACCTCATCTGACTGCCATGACTTTTCATATATCATGGAGAGTGGCTTGGCAGCTACATCAGCCAATTCCCTCAGGACTCTGGGATGCATCTCATCAGGTCCCATAGACTTATATATGTTCAGGTTCCACAGGTGGTCACAAACCTGATCTTCCCTTACAGTGGGAGGGGCTTTACCCCCCTGGTCCCCAACATGTCGTCCATTGACTTGGGAGGGGTGAGGAGAGCAGTTGCCAGAGAAGACTGAAGCAAAAAAGTTGTTGAGTACCTCAGCCTCAGTCTGTTGATACTAGGTCACCATTCTTGTTCATCAGTGGAGGTACACTTTCTTTAACTTTCCTTTTCTGGTTGATATACCTGTAGAAGCCCTTCTTGTTATTCTTTGCATCCCTTGCCAACTTCAGCTCCAGCTGCACCTTGGCCTTCCTGACCCCATCCCTACACAAGCAGGCAGCATCCCTATACTCTTTCCAGGTTACCTGTCCCTGCTTCCACTGCCTGTGCGGTTCCCCCTTGCTCTTCAGTTTGACCAGCATGTCTTGACTCAGCCATGCTGGTCTCTTCCCTTCCTTGCCTGATTTCCTACATCTGGGGACTGAGAGCTCTTGCACTTTATGGAAAGCATCCTTAAAGATCTGCCAGCTCTGTTCTGCTCCCCTGTCTCTGAGGACTGTTTCCCAGGGGGTCCTACTGACTAACTCCTTGAAGAGCTGGAATTTCGTTTTCCTAAAATTTAGGGTCCTGACTGCACTCCTCACCTGTCCCATATCCCTCAGGACTGTGAACTCCACCAGTGCATTGATCACTGGAGCCTAGGCTGCCTCCAGTCTTGACATCACTGATGAGCTCACTTGCATTGGTGACCATCAGGTCCAGTATTGCATCCCCTTGGGTAGGGGTGTCTATTACCTCGGTTAAGAAGTTATCCTCAATGCACTCCAGAAGTCTCCTGGATTGCCTACAGCTTGCTGTGCTACTTTTCCAGCAGATGTCGGGGTGGTTGAAGTCCCTGAGTAGGACAAGAGCTTGCGAGCATGATGCCTCCTGTAGCTGGAGAAAGAAGTCTTCATCAGTAGGCTCTCCTTGATCAGGTGGCCTGTAGTAGACACCAACCACAAGGTTCCCTTTGTGTTCAGTCCTTGTGAGGAGCTAGTGATGCATTTCAGCCTGTCTAAAGCTGGGGGTCTACTATACGTTTAATGCCATGCCTGGATTGTTTGAGCCTAAAAAGTGGTTTTCCTCCAGTGTAGTCTGAGTGGTTGATTTCAGCTTAGTGTTTTGCTGGCTGACTCTCCAGTGTGATGCGGTGCTGTGAGAACGATGCTTTTGTTTATGTCAGAACTGGAAGCAGATTAGCTTCATCAGCATGGAGTTGTGCTCAGGGTAATTAGCCTTGCTTAGTTGACCAAAGCACTTCTATTCCCAGCATTGCTACCTCTGCGCTGCATTGTACCATGGTTTGTAGCCATATCCCTGGTGTCCTGCGTGAGGTCAGCAATACAACTTCTTTACTGCTAAACAAATTGTCTCATGTAACTGGAAGCATGCGGTAGTCTAGATGAGAGTCAATGGGATTTCCTCCTCTTCTTACACACAAAATTGGTGATGCATGTTGGGAAGACCAGGGAATTAAGAAGCACCCAGCTCTGTCTTTATGAGGACAGTTGTGTGAAGCAGCTTATTCCTGGGCAGTATTAGGGATGAACTATCAAAGAGTTTTCTGCTGTTGGAGTTATCAGGGACTGATGGCAACATACGACCAGTCGTGGTTTAATGGTGTCTTTGCTCTGGATTGTGCATCACAGAGGCAGAATCTGTGAATCCTGCTGTAGTTCATTTGACAGTTGCCGATTGTGCTTGTACATGAAGGCTTAATAAATGTTGGTTTGTTCCAGAATACAACTTGTAGAGCAAATCTCTAGATCTTACATTTGAGGTGTGACAGGTGGCCAGCCAGAGTTCAGTCATGCTTTACCTCAGTCTCTTTCCCCTCTTCTCTCCATCTAGTATAGGCATACTCAAAAGAGGGACCTTCTTAGCCTCTTATCAGGGTGAGGAATGAATCTACATGAAATTTCTTTGCCCTATCCTGAACAGCAGGAGGAGAGGCTGCAGTCGGTCCAGCAAGGGTGGGTTTTTTTTTTCCCTGTAATAAAACAGGATTCAACTAAAAGGTACAGAAGCTTTCTGAAACCCCTTCAAAACTTCTGCACACCCATAATGTACACACAGAGCTCTGCTAGGCTTTTGTGGGTTTTTTTCCAGCAGATTTTATGCTTGGGCAACTCAGGTGGTGGTTGTTGTCTGTAGTCAAAATGTGGTCTTGTTCATTGTGACTGAGAGCACTTCTTTTGAGACCGGTAGAAGTCTAAGAATCTGTCTTGCTCTGCTGGGCTCATGCACTGAAGAGCATGCTTTTTACAGTTCTGTTATAAAGCTTATTCAGGTAGACGAAGCTTTTTATTTGAATTTAAAAAATCACATAAAAATCAGGGTGATTTTCATACAGAACTATTCATACAGCCAACTAGACTTCTTGAGTGGCCTGTGCAGTGGCATGTACAGTGTGCAAGTGGATCCATGAACTAGAGGTCATCTTAATACTTAGGGGTTTTTAGATACTGTGCAAAATCTGTGCTGCTAATAATAGCAGTAGCATCAGAGCTCCAGAAGCATTTGGCACTCTGTGCCAGAATTCTTGATTCTGGTTCTACAGCCCCTCTCTGCTTCCTCGTTTACCACAAGTGCTTCCAGTTCTCAGTTGGATGTCTGGCAGCTGCTGCCTGTCTGATATCTCCGCTTCCCCAGAGGGGTGGTCAGGGCAAGTGGTGCTCCCCACCTCCTTCAGCAGCCTGTGTTGGGGGAGCCAGGAGTGCTGGAACAGAGAGATCTTGGTGGGTTCCAGGAGGGAAGCTGTAGAGGGGGTGGCTGTGTTTGAACCCCACCAAATGCAGGGGAAGGGAAGCTGGAGGGCAGAGCTGCCCTGTAGAGGGAGGGACCTGAGCAAGTGGGAGGAATGGGCCAGCAGGAACCTCACTATGTTGAGCAATGCAGGGTTATGTATGTGGGACAACCATCGCTGCACGTAGGGATGTGCAGCCTGGGGCTGGCTGGGCAGCAGCTCTGCAGGAAAGGACCTGGGCTTCCCACGGATAATAAACTGAGTTAGCAGTGTGCATTTGCAGCGGTGAGGGCAAATGGGGCTGCATTAGTGAATTGTAATCATCAAGTTGAGGCAAATGGTTGTTCAGTTACTCTGCTGCATTTGGCATTAACAAGGCCACATCTGCAAAACAGTGTCTCGGTTTGGGCACCCAGTTCAAGAAGGATATCGACAAACTGGGGAGACTGCGGCAGAGGGCCGCCAAAGTGGCAGAGGACTGGAGTCCATGATACAGGAGGAGAGGCTGAAGGAGCTGGGCTTGTTTTAGCTTGGTGAAGAGAAGACGAAAAGGCAAGAGTCTAAAGCCTTTCACTGCCCCTACTGGGGTTTTAGTGAAGGCAGAGCCAGGTACTTTTCAGGTGTGCCCAGTGACTGGAAAGAGGCTATAGCCACAGGTGGCCAGAGGAGAATTCTGAATTGGACATGAGGGAAGTTCCTCACCACAGGAGCAACTAAGTGCTGGGAGAGATGCCCAGAGCGGCTGTGAAGTCTCTGTCCTCGGACGGTGTCAAAACTCAATGGACAAGGCCCCAAGCAACCTGTCTCAACTCTGAACTTGGTCCTGCTTTGAGAAGGAGGTTGTCTTGGAGACCTCCTGGGGCTCCTTCTGACTGAAAAGGGTAGTAGCACTTTTGGTGCTGTCATCCCATGCAAAAGTTTCTACCTTATGCTGAAACCCCCTGCGGCATGTTCCCTCTGCACAGCGACGTCACTGTGACGTGGGAAGTTAGCCAGGCAGTGAGTGTCTCCAGTTCACAAATCGTGTCCTCCTTAACTCCTTGTCTGAATGGTAAGAGGAGTGCAATAATTGGTGGTATCTCTGCAATGTTTTTTTTATTTGAATAATGAAATATTTAAACATGACTCATAACTTAAAGCTTGTGCATCGTGAAGTGCATCTTTTGATATCGAATGGTTAAGTTACATGAAAGTATAAGAGCATAGTTTTAAAGTTGGACTTTCAAGTAACTCTCACTTTCTCTTTTTAAGGTCAATGAATGGTCCTTGAAGATAAGGAAAGAAATGAGAGTGATTGATAGACAGATCAGAGGTTTGTACTTATGTTTAATTTTTTGTTTTTCCTTCCCCTCTCTGCCTTCAAGTTTTTTCTGCTTTAATTGGGGGAGGCTGTGAAATCTAATAGCCTGGGATACTCTATCGCATCTGGAATAAAGGAAGATGAATGTGATCCTGGGGCCAGACTTAGTCTGTGTTACAAAATGACGTCATTGTGACGTTCTCCAAGTAAAATTTTCAAAAGAACCTGAATATTGTATGCTTCCACTAAGACGTAATGCTCTTAAATTCCATTTTATAAGATGAATTAGACTTATTACCCAGAACTTCAGTCACATTGATTTAATGAATAGTATCGGTGTGGTATGTAATTACACATGTAGAAAGTTCCACAGGTATGTACTGGCATGAAGTGCACATGCTAAACAAAAGTAGCTTGCTGTCAGCTTGAGAAAATTGCGAACAGGAGAGAAGAGGAAAAAAAAAAAGACTTTTCTCAGTGGGAGTTTTGCTGTTAAATTATGGGCATTACACTTTTGAAGAGGTCTTGAAAAGCAGAGGAGTTGCTTATTATTACACTGCTGCTAGTTCAGTTTCTTGTTCCCTCTTCTGCCCGCCTTCCCAGAATCTGAAAATAGGTTTGGGGCAGATTCTGTTTTCCCCTTTTTGTCTTCTACCCTGCCCTCAGGATTGGTCCATGGGATGTGCTGGTAAAGGATGTTTTGTGTCATCATCTGGTTATTAGGCACATGTCTGTTTTGAGTGACTCCTCAAGGAGTACATTCTCCCTTCCCCCTTCCTCCCCAGCCCCATACTTCTGGGCTAAGCTGGCAGGGTTCACATATTCTCCCACTTGTAGATTTGTACGAGTTGGTTGGAGAGAGATGCTTGTGCAGTACAAAGTCTGTCTTTGTCCTCATTTTACAGATGAGGACAGGGTTTATGCCTCTTCCAGGAAAACCAATGTACAGTGATGTTCATTATGCTTGTGAATTGTTTTGCATTCTCCAAGGCACTTTGTGTGGCTGTATCGGGCACAGACCAACTGAAACATGGCTGATGTTATTAGCAGAGTATGTTTTAGGGGCCGCATCTTCCATGGGAGCAAACTACCCGCATGTTCACTATTGATGGTTTCTTGAAATTTTGGTTTTCTCTCAACTTTATGCATGCCATAATACTTCTAATGGCCTATATAGATACTGGGTCATGTGGTAGTCTGACATTTTGATGTGGATGTAAATCTAATTATTGTAACAGCTTTAAACATCTCTGTATATGTATTTCAGAGTGTTACATTCAAAGAAATACAGTTCAGCACATAAGAGCTTAGACTAACCACCAACCACCTGCATCCCATTAAAATAAAGTACAGAATATCTTTGTAATGCCCCTATTGTGCTAGGATTTCACATCGTACCAAATGTCAGCTGTGGAAGTACATAGTTCTGCTGGACACTTATCCAGCTAGCAGGCTGTTGCTGAGAGTTGACAGCCACATGCCACTAAAGGGTTTTGGTTTGGGTTTTGGTGGTGTGTGGGTTTTTTTGTTTTGTTTTGGGTTGGGTTTTTTGTTGTTGTTTGTTTGTTTGTTTTTTGTTTGTTTTGTTTTGTTTCAAAAATTACCCACTGTAATTGGATTCTGCCGTGCTTTATCATTTGGATTGAGATTTACCCAGGAAATTGCTGTAATCTTTGAGTAAGGATGCTGAGCTGGGACCTGTTTTAATTTCCCTGGGGAAGGCTCTGCTAGATGTTTTGATATGGCAACACTCAGACCCACCTGGGATGAACTGCGTGGGCTTGGATCACTCAAACACTTGGCTTGCCCAGTCAGCGCAGTTACTAATATAGCAACATGCTGTTTCAAACCATCTGTTGTTGGACTCTTGCTGTTGTCGTGATTTCTGTTTGGTGTATGTTGCTTTTGAGGGCTTGGAAGGTTTGAAGAAATGAAAGGTATCCTTGGTATCCTTGTGACTTCAGAATTGAATTTTTCAAGTTAATGTAGTTGGAGTAATACAGTAACTTCATGCTTTACTGAGCTTGCAAGTCCCTCTCACAGGTGCTTTGGACTGCTTTGTGCCTCTGTTGTGCTTGGTAGTGCTGCAGAGGGGACTGGTGTAATGACTTTGGCTCACTAGAGGTGCATAGCTGGCATTGACCTTCAAAGGTGGCGTTGACCATTCTTGCATATTTTATGCCACTAATCTCATATTCAGCAGTTCGTCATGCAAGTGAAAGCATTCGCTCCAGTACAGGGCCCCACTACCCTAGTTTGGATGTAGTAACACAATACTTGTGGTTATTTTTAGCTTGGCAAAGTGAGTGTCATAATTCCTCAGTACTGCTGGAGTACTCTTGGTGCTTTCTGGTTTGTGCTGTAGCACTTCAGCAGTTTCCTACCTGTTCTGATATGCTGGGACTTGGCTCACTCCCATGTCTGACATACAGATGTCTTCAAGCTTGTGACATTTCTGCAGATAATAGTGGGGAAGCAACAAGGAGTATGTTTTTCTGATGATGATCCTACAGATTTCTGCCGGTCCTTTAGGATAAAGATGCCATTGAATGATATTGAGAGAGTGACTCATCTTGAGTACAGGGTTCATTAATGCCTACGTGAGAAGCTATGTCGAAGTCTCCAAGTTGGCCTGTGCCAAAAAGTATGTGTTGATGCCTTTGGTTTTATAAAAGGGCGACTTCTGGTTCTTGCCTACATGTAACTTCTGTCTGTTATAAATCAAGAAGACTCAAACAAAACCAAATTTGAACAAAGCCTTTGCTAGAAATAACTGTTCTTGTGGTCATTTCCTTCAACTCTTCGCAGGAAGGTGAGCCTAACCATTATTATTTGAATTCTTTATTTACTTTAGGATAATTTTTTTCCAGACTCATGGATTCACATTTCATCAGTGGCTAATTTATTGCTGAGTCTGGGAAAGGAAGGGTGTGTTTTAGCCCCTGCTTGTTCCTGCATTTCTTACTCTGAGTTTTTTGAGGTACCTGGCTTCTGCTGTACACAGCCAGCGTTATCTGGCTCTGTGTGAACAGTCACCCCAGATTTGCTAGAGAAACCTACGTTATTTACGGAAGCCTATTTAGTATATTGCAATATTGCAAATCCAACTATTTGGTGCTCATTTTGTACAGACTTAGTTCAGTACTCCTACTCCAGCATGCTCTTATAAAAAGCTGTTGAATGAAGCTGGATACCAAGAGAGTTGGAACAGACTGCTTTAAGTTATAACTAACGATTTACCAGCATACTAGTTTTCACTGATAAATTATCCATAGCTTTGGCACCAGCCAGCTAGCTTATAATTTGAATGTGCCAGTTTATAGAAACACCTAACACATGTGTCTTAAAGTATGAGCAGTATAAACTCAGGACCTTAACTCCTTAAGTACAAGTATAGACTTGGCTGTGTATCCAGTTGAGGCTCAGTGAGTTGTGCCTGACGGGGGGAATAATTCAGTCAATCTGCAAGGATGAAGGCTTTTTTTGGCAGTAGTTAACAAATCTGTGGTTTTAAGTAACTCTTAAAGTTGTGGGCACACCCTTACAAATTCACTATATAAATGGTCATGCTTTTTTAAATTTTTTTAAAGGCAGCGTATATCTAAGACTTTCTAGCTTCTGAGAGATCAGCTTTCTACAATCTTTCTGAATGTATTTTTTTTCAGAAAAACACATTTCAGGGATTTAGAAACAGTGAGGACAATTTTGCCTACAACAGCCCGCAAATTCACTTGAAGGTGGGCCTACAGGTTAAGCTTTGAATGTAGTCTGACAGGAAAACATTTTTGCTAGTAAAATGCCTGTCTATCTTCTGAGACTATGAGTTTTAAACTCCTTGTGACAACGTTGTTCCTTCCTGGTGAAGTAGGGCTATCTGGTGATGAACATGGAAGAGGTAATCTTGTAAGCAGGAAATCAGTACAGTAGTCTTAAACTGTGTGTGTATATATTATATATGGGTGTATGTATTTTATATACATAAATCAGGCCAGTTTAATAGTCAGGAAGTTATTCTGAAGTTGTAAGTCAAGTAGTCATCTCGGAGTGCTTTGTTCTTACTGGACCTTTTTTGCTTCTTAAGAATTCATCTTAGTCCGCTCAGCTTCATGCAGTGATATTCTTGGACAGTCCTTTACAGTACTCTTAACTGCAAAGGAAATTACAGAGCTGGATGTTTAGTAATGAGAATTTTCCTATTAATATTTAGTTGAATTAATCAGCTAACATGTAAATCAGCCTAGAACAAGGTCTTTGAGTAACAGGGGGATAGGGGGGGATCTGAAATCAAGCAGAAACGATTCTTTGTATTGAAAATACACCCCAACAAATGACTGGTTTCTCTTCCAAATCCTTAGCAGTTTAACGCTATTTGCTGTGTTTTTCTGTACTCCAGATATCCAGAGAGAAGAGGAGAAGGTGAAGCGGTCGATAAAGGATGCTGCCAAAAAGGGTCAGAAAGATGTGTGTGTGATCTTGGCAAAGGAACTGATCCGCTCTCGAAAGGCTGTAAGCAAACTCTATGCATCCAAAGCTCACATGAACTCTGTTCTCATGGGGATGAAGAACCAGCTTGGTAAGAACACCTTCTAAGCGCTTCTAGCTTTAGAGGTGAGGTCTGGGTTTCCATTTTCAGAACCAAGGTCAAATGCAGACAGAGCTTGAATTTGTAAGCAGTCCTATTCTTGTGAAAGGCAGCTGGTTCCAGTGGGCTTCAGGACCGAGGGAAGTTCCGCCCGTAGCAGGCCCAGAGGTGTGAGGCTGCTGCAGTTCCACGTCCCCACATCCAGCCAGGCTGAGCACCTATTCCCAGTAGGCACACACGGCCACACATGCTTACAGCAGCACCTTTACCAGCGCCCATGTAAACACACGCAGCTTTCACACAAACGTGAACAGCACTGACAGCTCAATCCTGGTCTTCCTCTTCAGCTGATCAGGACTGAGGTCCACTAGTAGAATACATATCTATACACACATGCACAATATATGGGTTGTTCCAGTAGCTGCTCTCAGACACTCAGTCTAAGCTGGCCATGTATCTGGTAACTGGCCCCAGATCTTCTCCTCTGCCTGAGCTGCTGGTACCTGGACCTGTAGGCCCCTGAGGTTTGTGGTTTTCCCTGGTCCACCTTGATCCTTCCCTTTCTCCACCTTCAGTCCTTCCCCTAAACATCCAATAAAAAGTTTCTCGTGTTCAATCACATTCCTGCAATCCCCTTAAAAGATTCCATAGTAAGTTTTTCTTGGTTCAAAAAACACTCTTTTCCCCAGCATCCCATACCGAGTCCTATATCCCTGTAGGCAATAAGACCCTTCAGTCCGCAGGATGTTCTGGAGACCCTTTCCCCACTGCCCTGTCTTGGATGGGTTTCCCACCCTGGGCTCTGGAGTAGTCATGGAGCTCCCAGTTAGCTTCCTGGGGTTCCTACCCCTCATTGTTCCCTAGATCCTCGCTGGCTCTCTGTGTTTCCTCTGATTAGCTGCTCAACAGATAATATAACACCTCTCCTCAGAGCCTGAGGGTTGCAGTGACATGAGAATCACGTGCTCTGAAACAGAACTCTCTTCCAGTAATTTGGGGCACGTTTTTAGTGTGTGTTTGTAAAGTTTGAATGCGTGCCTAATATCCCTGTATCCTTGTGGAGCCTGTTGTTGTTACTGATTCTGACAGGATCTGTAACGCGAGGTTTATTTCCTTCAGTAGAATTCCCTTCATCTTGTAAATTATTGTTTCTTTAGCAAGAGTCTTAGGACACTTACTAAGTCCTAAATGGAGATGGGGGGACAGTGTTTGCTTTCCTTAATGTGGATTAATCGATTTGCCCTGTGGCTTAATACCTAGCTCTCTGTAAACCCTGCTTGGTCCTTTGTGCTCCCCCAGTACCAGCATATTTCCCTCATTCCTCGTTCCTTATCCACATCAGAAATCTGTTGTATTAGGCTTCCTGCAGTATTTTCCATACCTTAGAGCATTCCAGTCTGCAACGAGAGCAGAGCAGAAAGCATCAAAGCCAGGGAGAGACTTGGTTGAGGCTAACATGCACTGAAATGGCAAAGTGTTTCATTATCCAAGCTAGTTGCTAGTAGATTTTAACACTAGATGAGTGATAAATCAGGAGTTGCAATGTGAACCTTAAGTGTAATCTTATGATAGGCTCCCCGTGTACCTCATTCAGGAAAGGGAAGCAGAGGCCATCCTTGCAGCCTGAGGTGTCCTTTAAAAGGAAAAACTCCTCATTACCACTACCGGCATCTTCGTCTTACTGGGAATGTTCTGATACACTTACCCAAGCAATAGGAAGGAATCTAGAATTCAGTCTGGGTTTTGTATTAACTTGCTTCATCTTGGGGAAATGACTGCTAAAGGCAAGATGTCTGTTAGTTTGTTAACATTACAAGTGTAATGTTCTTAAAGAAATTAAGTATTAAAATGAAAAATAATATATGCTGTACCTTCATTTTGCTTCATTAAGGAGTGACCATTTTATGTACAAATAGGTAAGTTCTCCATGGTTAGGAAGCTGCGAAGTTAGATGGCACAATTCAAGAACCTCAAAGTATCCTTAGTTATTGCATTTTGATCTTGGTATATCAACATATATGAGAAGAGCTTTTAAGCTATATTATGAGAATAGCTTCTGGAAAGAGTATTATTAAATTCAGTTTAAACTACACTTAGTTCCAGCTTATCTGCTTCAGTATTAATTTTCTAGCTTGCTGTTCGCTGTGAAACTATTGCACTAGAACTTTTGCCAGAGTTAGTTTCCCCTACCTGATGTCAGGCGGAAGGTCACTAGTTTGGTCAGCAGCCAGACGTGGAGCTGGACTGTAGCTCTGCTGGTGAAACCCTCAGCAAGACCTCTGGCTGCTGAGGGGCACAGGCAAGAGCTCCTGGGGGATATCTCTTTATGAACTGGAGTGCAAGGGGGTGGAAATCTCTCTGCAGGCAATCTGGATTGCTCCAGGTAATCCCACAGGACCAGTATCTTTGCTAGAAACGTATTTTTTCCAATGTGGGTAGGAGTTGAGCGTTTCCAGGAAGGTAGACAAGAATGAAGAAGCAGGATGCCCATTTCTTTTTTTAATTAAATTGCCTAAATGCAAACAAATTTCATACATTTCCTCATGTATGGAGGATATAATTTCTCTCCTTTTGGTGGTGCATGGATCATTCAAGCTTTTCTATGCCTCTCCTTCCCAGCTGTCCTGAGAGTAGCAGGTTCATTGCAGAAGAGCACAGAAGTCATGAAAGCTATGCAAAATCTAGTCAAAATCCCTGAAATCCAAGCAACGATGAGGGAGTTGTCCAAGGAGATGATGAAGGTAAGATCTATAACATAAATAAGACTTGGGTGAACAAGAGGTGGTTGTTAGCGTGCTGTGCAACCGCTTAGGTGGCCCCTTTGTCAGAGGGCTTGTGCGAGCTCTAACAAACAGAATTTAAAGTAACACACTAATAGCTGGGGACTTTCTAGCAAGTTCCTGTATGTGGGGAAAACCCTGATTGATACCTGCAATATGTTTGGTGTAAAGCTTGCAGCTGAAAAAAACTGCTCAGGTTGAGGATGGAAGAAGGAAGACCAGTCCCCATACAGAGCGGTTGCAGCTTGGACTCCTCCCTAGTCCCAAGAGCAGGGGGAGACCGAGGCTCACAGCAGGGCTCATGCCTGTGCCCAGTGACTGCCCGTATCCCCGAGCTGCTCTCTGTGCTGGGGAGACCGAATTTCCTGCTTTCAGGGGTGAAAATGTTCATTAAGAAAGACCCACCACAGCCTCTTGTGGAGTGGGAAGCTGAAAATCCCATCGTAGGCAAGACGGCTATTCTGATACTGGGTTTAAAACACCTAGCATAGTGTCTCCATCCGATGAAAGCGCTCTGATTTTATAGTATGCTACTTCTCTATCGTGGTTATTTTCTTTTCAGCTACCAAAGTTGTTTTGCCTTTTTCCCCCTCTTACCACTCCAGATTGTTTAGGTCAAATCAGCTTATTTCTTAATAATTTTACCATTGTGCACCAGAACAATTTGGCCGTACCTGGGTTGCAGGCCCTGCAAAGGAATGTTTTCAGATGCAGATAAAAAAAGGGAAGTTATGTCAAACACTAATTTTACTGCATGTCATACAATTTATGCTTCATGACTGAAGCATGTGAAATATAGCTGCAAACTTGGAGCAATCTGAGTTGTCAGTGTTTAGACATGCAACGACAAGGAATAACAGCTTGAGGGTTTCAAAGTGAGAACATGTGTGTTTAATCCTCACTTTTCTTACTGCTTTTCCTGTGCACCGCTTGTACAGATACGTGCTTAAACTGTAGGCTGGTGTGCTGGCCAACCCTCATGCAACAGGATAGCCTTGATCCAAAAAGCTTGAGCGTCAAGCTTGTTGTTAAATGCCGGGCTAGGCGTAACCTGATCTTGAAAATAGGAAGCGCGTCCTCTTACTCTGCTGTTTCCAAGGGCATCACGCGCTGCCTTTTTGTTTTCTGCTAGGCTGGTATTATAGAAGAAATGCTGGAGGACACCTTTGAAAGCCTGGAGGATCAGGAGGAAATGGAAGAGGAAGCCGAGATGGAAATTGACAAAATCCTTTTTGAAATTACAGCTGGTGAGTTTGTGTGTGTTCACCGAGAGTGGAGCCTCGCCCCCGCTCTGTTCAGTACGACACAGCAATTTAAATCTTGGTCTATTCTGACTTAACTGTGCTTTCCCAGTGGTGTCTTTGCCTTTGCTAATAGGCAGAGTGCTCTGACAAACTGGTTTCTCAGGGAGTACTGGCTGAGAAGGCCGGTGCGGTTCAGTAAAGCATAAGTAATACGCATCAGCTGATGTCTGTGCAGTTCTGTAATTGAGGCTTTAACAAGCTTGTACAGTCGATCTTCTTAACAAGGTGAAATTTGTCGGACTGGATATACTATTCCTAATGAAGCCAGGAAATAAACTCAGCTGCGTTGCCTTGACTCTTAGGCTATGCTGTGATTCCTGGCTGTAAAATGCCGTCAGTGTCTTGAGTTGTTGGGGGGGTAGGGGGAAACCACAAACCAAACGAACAAAAAAACCCCTATAACCAAAACCCAACCCAAACCCCCAACTTCTGCCTTACAGCTCACGAACTAGTGATCTACTGGTTTAGTTATTTGACTTAGATAATCCTTAGCATGCTCCTTACCTGAATTTCTTGTGACATGGTGTGACAAATGTAGGTACCAGAGCTGTGTTCAGCTGTAACACACTGAAAGTGCAGTTCCCCAGCTCCTGCCCTGCTGTTACCTTGTGCCTGCTGCTGGCTTGTTGCCCTCTCTTGTTCCTCACATCCTGCTTTGTTTTTTTCCATCCTGTTTCCTGGCTGGGAGCAGCTCCTTTCCTGCCGGGGCGAGCGGTGGGAACGACGAGCAGCAGGGCTGGGGCGGGAGCTGCTCCTCCCCGGCTCACCAGCCGGCTCAGGAGGGGCTGCCAGGCCAGTACTGTTGCATCAGCCAACAGCCTAGGGCCCATCAAGTCAACCAGTTCTTGTGTGTGACCTCTACCAAAAGTCACAGGTTGAATTATTTTAAATATCTGTACCTAAAAGCTGCTAATTATTAAATGAAGCCCTAACGCACACTAACAACGAGCCTGTTTGTTGTTTGCAGGGGCCTTGGGTAAAGCTCCTAGTAAAGTCACAGATGCTCTTCCAGAGCCCGAACCCATGGGAGCAGCTGCTGCTGTTGACGAGGAGGAAGACATTGAAGCAATGCAGTCACGACTAGCTACCCTCCGTAGCTAAGGATGAAACGAGTGTGTACAGTTTGCCTTTTTTTTTTTTTTTTTTTTGCAATGGGATATTCTGTCCTACATTCAAAATGCAAAACTTAATATGTGAGAATACTTTATGTAATATATATATATTTTTTTTTTTCTTCCTGGGGAGTGTATTTGCCAAGAAACTACTGTAATATACTTCTTCTTGGGGAGTGCAGTCTGTAGAGATTATCTTACACTTTTCTGTTCAGCCCATTTCCCCCATGAGGGGCTGTGGTGAAATGGCAATGGTGGTGTAATGTTATGTATTTTTAGATATAAAGTCCTGAAATACATTCTTAGCTTCAAGGACCATCTTTCCCTAAAAGGCACTTTGGCTCAATCTGCTACCACAAACCTTCAGTGGTAAGATCTTTGCTTTTCTGAATCACTACAAATTTTATTAAAGCTGCTTTTAACAGTTGCTTCTGTGCATCGGTTCAGTTTGCATCCCTTCAAACTCTTTTCACAAACAATATCCACCTCTAATAGCTTCCTTGTGGTTTTATAGCACCTTTTTTTTTTTTTTTTTTTTTTTTTTTTTTGTCTTTAGCAGATTTAGGGCCTTCACAGCATAGCGAAAGAAAAGCTTCCAGTCAGAGCAGCTATTTAATTGCTGCTCTCTTCCAGCGCTGTCCAGGCATCGTATGTTCGTGGGAGAGCCTTATTTAGCAAAGGCAGGCTCAGGCTGCCAGTCCCGCTGCGTGGCTTTCCTTCGGGGCCAGGAGTTCTGCCGCAGGCAAGAACGGCTGGTCAGGCGTAGTGATGCAGCAGCCCGCCTTGTGCTGCCAGGAGAGAGTGCTCCCTCCTCAGCCCTGGCAAGCGTAGGTGACCAGAGAAGGCTTCCAGGCCTGCACAAGCCCTACCCTCTTGATCTTGGCCACCCCCAGAAGCTTTTTTTTTTTTTATTCCTCACTCCAAGACACATGTAAGTCATACTCCTAAAAGACAAATGTCAGCCCTGCCAGCTCCGTGCTTTGCAGGAGCTGAGTGAGAGCAGCCCTGACAGACAGGCTGGTCACTTGCAGAAGGGATAATGCACACCATGAGTGGTTTTGCTTTCCTCTTCAACAGCCCAGACTCTTCGGGGGGCAGGAGAGGGCAGCTGAAGCACTTGGGGCAGGGTTAACCTCCCTGCTTTGGGGGAAGGTGGGCAGAAGGAAGGGGAAGCCCCCCGTCAGCAAAGGTGCTCTTCCCATCCCTTTCAGTGAACAGAGGGCAAGAGCGGAGTCTTCTCTACCCTGCACATGTTGGGAAAAAGGAGCCCAGCTAGGGAAAAGACAGCTTGAAGAGCCAAGCTTAAAACAGACGGGGTGAAAGTGATGGGAAATCAGCTGGCAGAGGTAGGAGGCGTGCCCTGACTCACGGTGGTGGTCGGATGGTGTTCACCAGCCCCTGAGACAGTGGAAAGGGCTGTGCCACGGGAGGTGACTGCAGCGTCTTGCAGACAGCAGTTGGTCAGGTCTGGGACCACAACTGACCCCAGAACCAATCCCTGTAATTACATTTTTCAGTCTTTCAAGATTTATAAAAACTAAATCTGGTACCCACCAGACTTCTGAGACCAGACTTCTGAGACAGGGGCATGTGTTACCTGCTCTGCTCATTTGCAAATCCAGTAACAGAACTCAGTAGTCTTACAGGCAAACAGACACTGGCCAGAGCTCTTCATCTGGTATTTTGTCCGTCACTGAAGTACTGCACCCATGGGGAGGTTCACTCAGCTATCCTGATGCTTTCTTAACCATTCCAGGTACTATCACCTCACTATCCCACAACCACAAGTGATGAAAAGCCATCTGCTGCTTAAATGGCACATTTTTAGGGTCAAAGGAGAGGTGAGTGTCTCCTCTCCAGGAAGAACTTCAGGCAAAACTGATGCCGTGACTCACAAAAGGCAGTTTGCAAAACAAGTATCCACGTGTCGATGCCACAAGAGCCTCACAGGCAAAGGAAAGTTTCTGATTTTAAGGAAGACTTGCCAAAAGAAAACTAAGTCTATAAACAATTGTATTCCAACAGCAAGGGTGGAAGAGCAGACAAGGCACGCAGACACCTGGATGGTGTCCAACAGCTTCCAGTTTCAGCCCTAAAAAGCAAGGAGGGGCCAAGCACCATTCACCTTCCTGCCACAGGGACAATCCCCAGCAGGCAGAGTAACCCCAAGGCCTCAGGGCGATTCAAGCCCCCCCAAATGTAACAAGAACAGGCAGATGGGACAATTTGTTTCTTACGGTCTTAAAAATCCAGAGAGGACAGAGCAGAAAGGAGAAAAAAAAAAGGCAGTTGAGGAGCTGGTAAGATGGGTTAGATAACAGCTGCAATAAAACCAGATTGAAGTTGGATTTTGAACTTTGCTGTTGCACAACAATGGGTCTTTTCATCTGTAGGTGTGTGCATAAGTGTGTACGAGATGACCGTGACTCATTTCACTTGCTGGGAGGTCAGGTACCACAACATACTGCAGCTGGCTCCAAGAAAAGCAATTAGACTGCTTTGTTTCATTTACATCAAACTCGCTACTGCAAGAAAGACCATTCAGCTAAAGCGTTGCCTTTAGGGATACTTAACTAGTTCAAGCGTGAAATGCCAAACCAAGGGTTTATTGCTCTTCTAACTTTAGAACTAAAGCCAGCTGAAGCAACTAGAAACTGTCAGAGGCCTCAGCAAGTAGAGATGGAGGGAAGTTCTCACTAACACAGCGAAGATGTGTCACTGAGCAGAATCTAAGCTAGCAGCATAAGCCAAGCAAACCAGAACATTTCCCCGCAGAAGGAGAACACCGCAGCGCTTGCGCTGCCTCACAGCTGCCTCCGTGCCTCACCCAGCATTACAGATCTCGGCACAGGCAAAGCGAGCTGTGAACGGTCACAAAGAGCTGCGGGTCTGACACACAACAGGACCTGCCCTGGAGCAGGCCACTGCAGCCAGCCTTCGGGAAGGCACGTGCACGGACCGGCCAGGCAATAACCACACACCACCTTCGGTTAGGGTTTTCTTTTGCTGCTTGAGTTGTTCTCAATTTTGAGAGGAAGGAAGCAGATGCACCTATTCACAGTAGACACACCTTTTATGAGCCCACTTTATTCTAACTCGATTAAGAGACTGACTCCCCGCAAGTCACTGCAGTCTCAGCTCCACTCCAGATACCAAGGGATGGATAAGAGGAAGTTCCTTTGAAAAAACTCCTGTCCCCTGCGACAGACTCAGAGCAGTTAAAGCTGATCATTCGCAGCAGGTGAAGTACCACAGGGAGGGGAATTTGCCCAGAGTTTGTCAATTTGTTACATGAAGTTCAGAAAAGTGACTTTTGGCTGACTAGGAAGTTCCCCTCCTGCCTGGCTCTTCCCACCAGCGATCCTGTGCACCTCAGTGCTGGAAAGGCTGTGGAGAACAGACCTCCACTTATCTTGTTAGGTGAGAGATGCGCTTTTCCACTCTTGACCCCTCTGCCTGTTTTAAGTTTTATGACGTTTTCAGTCTTTCTCAAAGTGATTTTGGAGCAACGCGTGTGCCATTTAGGACTGAAGCTGCAGAGCTCATTTGATACAGACCATAGTAGTGGCACTGGCTGAGCGTCAAGGTAAGCCACCTTTTGGTGAACCAAGAAAAGCTACGAACAGATCTGTCACTAAGTTCCATGCCCTAAGCCTTCAGAGACTTTAAAACCCAGTATGAACAGTACAGGATACACAATTTTCTTTTGCGTTTCAAAGCACTGCACCAAATGAGTTACATTTTAACAGTCAATTGAAGAAGCCAGGCAAGGAACAATATCTGAAATAGAAGAATTTTATGTAGACCATTCAGTGTTAAAAACCAGAGAATCAAACATCAGTTCAAATTAAAGAGCGGTTTCAAACAGAAGACATTTGATTAAAAGTTTCTTTTAACATTTAGAAATTTAAATACATTTACCTAAAGATGGTGAACCCCCATCTCTATGTTACTATACAATAGCTTAAAGCTACTTTTAAATGCTAGTTCTATGTTAATGTGAAATTCCAGAACTGCATTCTTATTGTTATGTAAATTGGTTATTAAATCGGGTGACTCCGTACTTCCTCCCACCCCAAAATACATTTTAAAAATTGGAGCTTTACAACGTCTTGAATAATATGTTTCAAATGAGTAATTTGGAATAGTTTCCGACAGTTCTATAGGAGGTATTTTGTACAGTTTGGAGAGCAACTCCATATAAAGTTCTATTGCAACTGAGCATTCACAGTATGCCACAGTCCATACATATTACTACATATACATATCAGGTTTGTAAACATTGGAAGAATACACAGAACATAGTACCACGATCCTCTGGTACTGCTGAAAGGAAGATGAGGTAACATTCATATAATCTCAAAGTCCACAGAGGTCCTGACTGAGTAGTTAAAACAGCTGCCGACACTTCCGTTTCATCGTGCGTGGTTAAGGCTTTCCACTTTACGGTCTGCTAAGGCTGGATTCGTTAGCTCTCAGTATCCCGACTGCATCTTTAACAGCATGGTATATGACATTCTTCACCTAGGAGGGAAAGAAAAGGCGTTGAGTTTTACAGGTAAACAGCGTGGCTGGGGTCAGGCTGGAAGCCTCTGACATACAGAGAACACTTGCACAACTTTCCCTCTTCCCCACACCCCGTGCAGCTCTCCTTTCAGCTTCGACACGCTCATCTGCACGAGCTGCGCTTTAATCACTAACTCGTGAAAATAAGGTTCAAATTCTAACAGGGTATGAACTGAAACCCTGTAGCTTGAGGAGCGTATTGCAAGCTCAGCTACAGGGAAAACAAGAAATGGAAGAAAGAAATATTTCAAAAGAACCTCAGGGAAGTTTCAGAAGGCTTCCTCAAAACTACTAAAAACCTGTAACAATTCAAAAACCTACGGAAATTCCTCTTCCAGATCCAAGGCGTTAAAGCTGACCTGAACAAGAAAGCAACTTGGGTTGCGTGGACACGCTCCTGCCAGGTTTGGCGAGGGCTCTTTGTTGTTCTGTGGCAGGTTTTTTTGAAAGGGTTCAGAGGGGCAGGGTTCATCTTGAGTATTGGTAAGTTACCTGCAGTTTGTCTTCATGGTTCGTATGCGTATGCGACAGATATCTAAATTCCTGAGTGAGCCAGAAGCAATGTTTGACATGCTCTGGGGATACAAAGTCTTCCGCAACTTTAATACAACTGTACAAATTATGAACCTAGAGAGAAGAGACAAGCGTTAGCCGTGCGCTCAAAAGTCTGCCCAAGCCGTCAGGCTGTAACAGCGTCCCTGGTCCTTGCCTGGTGCGGAGCTCCTGCTGGGATGAAAACTACATCTCCTAGAAACTGTACAATAGCCCAGCCTTGAACTCCATACTCTTGATGAAGGCGTTTTCTTAGCGATCGGTCCAAGTACCAACTCTGATCGTGAATGGGATCGTGATCTACAGGGTTTTCTTGACCTTGTTCTTCCGCAACCTGGAAAGTCACAAGACGACAGGTATTATAATATACCAGCCTCACTGGACAATCAAGATGTATCCGTGGTATTCCACATGCACACATGCCAGATGGAGTGACTTGCGCCATGTGTTCAGGTGTAAAGTTACACCAGGAAAGTTTTGCATTCTTGTTCAGTCCTTAGTTTGGCAAGGCTTCATCATTTCTCAGTCCCTCTTGCTTCACAGACACGTTGCAAATGGGGATATAGGAAACGCAAGTAACCCCAATTTACAGTAAGAAGAAACAGAAGGGTGAAGTGACTCATGCGTGTTCACAGTGGGAACCCCCGTCGAGTATGGGGTCAATACTCTTACACTACTAGAGCCTGTAACTGGAAGAAACTACTGAGTGTGGAATTTAGCAGATGTCTGCCCTGAGGCCAGCACTAGTCAGTGTGCTCACTGACCAAAGCAGAGGATGCTAACTAGATTTTCAGGAGGTACGAGGCTGGGAGGCACAACAAGCGATTTAGAAGAGAAATCTGAGGGCTGTGGGGAGAGAATTTCTGCAAAAGTTTCACTATAAATCCAGTTTGCTGTGGGAATCGTTTACACCCAGAACCGTAGCCCCAAAACTCATTTGGGTGGAGATAAACAGCTTGGTTCTGCTCCACGACAAGCTGCTGAAAGCCTCACACCTGCAGGCAAGTATGCTACGAGGGACCAAGAAGAGGCGTGAGACACAGATGTCAAAACTCAGAACGCCAACGCTTATCAAATTCAGTATCATGTTTTATCACGTATAAGATTTGTTCTTTGTTAATACTAAACAAATCTGCTGTAGCCTGTCTATGCTTCCGCCCAAGGCAGTAGTCAGGCTGACAAGGCCAACAGTTGTTCAGATCATCCCATTTATCCTTTTAAACGTCAACGTATTGGCTCTTTCCACTTTTAGAGCACCAAAGCCGTTCCAGAACTAAGACCACCAAGAACTCTGGCCCATTTGCAGTGAATTTAAATACTGAAACGAGCCCTTTGGGATGCAGTATCACATCTCTACTAAACCTTTAACTCCCATGAAAACATCACCGAAAATACTTCATGCTTTTCCCTTAATCCAAACCTCATAAAGGTATGAAAAAAAGGTAGAAGAGGGAGAGAACAAGGAAGAACTTTATGCACCACATATTGCTCTGACATTTCCCAAGAACATCTCACATGCATGCTTTTAAGCAGGATCTAGTTTAAGATTAAACTGTGGTTTTCCTTAAATCTAAACCAGCTATTTTTTTGTTCATTACATAACATCATTACTTGCGCTAGAAGAAGCGCAGGCAAAAGCAGTGAATCTACACCCAGGATAACTTTACCCTTCAACTCACTACCCTCCTCAGATCCCACAAAATTCATAGCACACGAGAAGTTTTGTCTTGGATACAACTCAAGTACATTTGTTTCCAGAAGAGCTGGGATAGACAGGAGGAGAGGAGCCCCAGGATACGTATTTGCAAGCCTACACAGACAGAAGATCAGTTTTCCAGATATAACGGCTTACCTTTTTAAGGAATTCCCGGATCTTCTCTGTATCTTTAGCAGCATAAATGTGCCACAGAGCTCCAGGTTTTTCTCGACTTTCAGTAAAACGCTTAATTGTCAATTCATCAGAATCACCATCTTGTATGGTTTTAAGCACTTCTGTTGAGAGTAAACACGAGCAGTTACACTAACGGGCCCTCCTTCCCTCCACCCACAGGAATAACCCCCCCAGAACACAAGACAGACTTCACCTTCTTCTTGATCAGCCTGGCCTTTGGGGATGCCCACATAAACCATAACGTTCGCTGCATCAGACACATCTAAATGGAGGTTTGTTGTGCCGTATTTTCTATCCTCTGGTGTTATTAAGCCTGAAACAAACAAAAAAAAAAGGAGCAGGCACATTAGTAAGACAAAAAGAAACCTTATGGCCCTCTCAGCAGCATGATCTGAAAAGACCAGAGAGCTTTTACTTTTATCAGGAAATGACTCCAGTACAGCAATATACTTTTTATCCAGGACCCTGCCCCATCTTGTTTGTGTCTTCCCAAGCGATTAGTTTACAGGCTGACACATCAACCTGTATTTATACCTAGCCTGTATGATACATCAAAGTCATATTAAAGTCCTGCTAAAAGAGGGTTTTTCTAGAGCAGTTTAGAATAAAGCACTCTGAGAAACAGTCCCTCTAAAAGGCAGCTCCTACAGTATTTACTAGCCACGATCTCCTTACTGGCCATGATCCCGCTTAAAGTTTTAAATGCCTTTTGAATGACGGCAGATGAACTAGCCGTGGAAAGAACTGCTCAAGAAGAGATTAAGAACTAAGTGATACAGCCCAAAAAGGAGAATTAACAAAAGCGATACAGCCAGAAGTAGCAAAACAACAAATACACGTGGCCAGCTACAAGGAAGAGCAGTTGTGTATCCACACATGGAGCACGTGGATTGGAAGACTGGGAATAAATATTATTGGCTTGAACCCACCTGGACAAAAACCATTTAATAACATCATATAATGCTCTGGACATCACTAGTACCTACAAATGAGCCAAAATTCAGTTTTCAGATCAACGGGATTAAAAAATTGTCTACAACAGCAAGGATTAATTTAATTTACAGTAAATTTTAATTTGAATGTGTGGAAAACATGACCTTTAGAGTGAAAAATTCCTTACCGTATGCATTGTACATCTTTGGGCCCAAATCTGGTCGCACAAAATAGTTGGGAAGTCGAGAGGCAAGGTTGAGCTTGCCGCCTCTCCTAGTATATTCTGGCAATGGGATATTTTTCATCAAATCATCAAACCTAAAGTAATACAGCACAATTTAATGTTAGGAACTGATTAAAAAAGCAGACTAAAATAGACTGCAACAAAAGCTTTCTCCCGTCAAGAAACTGTACTCCTTCCCCCAGGGGGTTTACTGGAAACCACAAAAAGGAACAAAACAAGCAAGACACAGGAATATAGCAGATAAACAAATTTAACTGCTCTGGAGTAATGCTATTTCCTTGTGTAATCATCTCAACTAATATCAAACAGAGTAAGTCAGAATACTTAAAAAGGTTTGGCAAGAAAATAAGCTTCAACTGAACTTTAGATTTTAAAATGATTTAGGCTTTTAGGAAGCTTCCAAAGTTTAACCAATTATTAGCAATTTTAGGTACTCACTTTACTTGGCAAGAAATACAATGAACTACATAAAAATTTATCATACGACTTGTTTAGCATTTCCAGCTATGTCAGGCATCTCTGAGAAACAAAATGATTCACATGTGACCAACTGCTGCTCAAAGCTGAAGCAGGTGTCAAAACATAAGAGTATTCCTATATTCCATTATTTTGGGGGCGTACCACACAAACAACGAACAGTTTCTTTGTAAATTCGTACCGAGAAGGCATCATATCTCTGAAGTCTTCTCCTGGAGGCCAGTCTTTAAGCTTCAACACCATCGGCTCTCCTTCTTCTGTTCTCAGGCGACCTATTGTCAAATATTAAACAAGTCTTAGTTTTCAATAGTTATACAACTCAAAATCCAAAGAATGAAGACAAAGAAATCCTTATCTTGGTTTCAAATCACGTTAATTCCACAACTATTTATGTAGAACCAAAGAGACACAAGTTCATCTGACACCACAGTTGGGTATTACTGCCGTGACAAACGTGTTACAACAGGAGATTTCAGACTGGACCAGTAGCCTTTACCAGCTCTCCTCCTCAAGCACATCCTATAGTTTAGCTCAGGCATCTGTTTTGTGTTTGAGGCTCGAGTAGCTGATAAAGCCAGGTCTTTTCAAAGATCAAGTAACAGAAAAGAAAGGTGTAAGTGAGCCTCCCAGCTCCCTCTCTTCTTGCCCCAGGTACCAAATTCTGTAAGTTCACATCACAGAAACAGATGAAGTACAACTCCAGACGCCATGGCAAGTATTAATTCTCCTGGAAAAAGTTTTGTGTTTACCTAGAAGTGAAAACAATGCCAAACCTCATGCTTGCCTCCCCTAACCCCATTTTTATACAAAATAACTTTAGTTCCTTAGTAGCAAAAGGCACCTGCAAGTTAAAACAGCAGAACCCAGTTACCTTGTGAGCACCAACCCTACACATGCTCTTTTATGTTTCACTCAATCAGGCAAAAAAGCTGACAGGTGAACCTGCTTGCTAGGAAGATCCCAAACTCTCTCTGAATGCTTCCTCAAAAGACTAAAGGCAGCCAAACATACTCCTGAAGGAGAGTCCTCCATGGGGCTGACAGTTTCTATCCAGTTCACCATCCCACAAGCATACATGGTGAGAATACATTGCAGACACACTCTCCACGATGAAGAAAAAACCTGGAACATCTTTTACACTGCTGGAGGCTGCTTAAGGATGACAATTTTGTGCTAGGGCAAGAGTATTGCTGCTGAATATTTTACCTATTGGAACAAAAATTCACACTACTTACTTGAAATATCTTCAAATCCATCCCAGAAATCCCCTACGGTAGCTCCAGTGATGATTTCATTGGTCCTGCAGTTAACTAGATCTACTTCCTGTTGGCCAAATTCCTTCCTAAAGGACTCCGGTCTCCAGAGGTCTGCGTTTAATTTGTGATGCACTCCTGACACCATTACAGGCTATGAAGAAGAATAACATATTCTGAAGAATTATTAAACACTAAAAATTCTAATTCCAAACAAAACAGGGCAATACATAAAACATACTGAACATCTGAACACAGACACTTTGTGAACACTGTATTTTCCAAAATAAATGCTCAGCCTGCCTTAACAGAATTATGCCATGCATTTGATCACTCTATTTCAAGCTATGAGGCAGCTTTTTATACCGAGCCGTAAGTTCAGCAGTGTGTTTAGAAACTGATTTCAAATAGTAAAATACACATCCTTTTATCCAAGGATCTAACAGTGCTCATGGTACACTTTACGAAGGTTTGGCGTTGCTTATCACTGCAGTAAGTTTGTACCTGCAGTTCAATTAAAGTGCAAAGCACATGAACTGAAAATGGAAAAAAACCAGAAGAACTCAAATACCTGTCCCTGCTTCCAGCACTCCCTGAAGACATTCCAATTACTTTCATTGGTGGGATCTTGAAGACATAGCAAGCGGTTATCACATAACCAGTAGTGAGGCGTATCAAAGCCCATTATTGTAGGCTTTATAGTCAATCCTTGAGGTTTCTTAGGCAAGTCTGTAATGGTTCTATTTTGCACAAGGGAAGCAAAAATGTCATCAAGGATTTTGGGTGTACTCTTGAGTCCATTGTCTGTCTGATTTAAAAAAAAGAAAAAGAGAAAGAAGAACAAAAAAAAGAAGTTGGTGCACTTTTCTGTTGCCTTGTCCTGCAGACTTTAAAGAAGATACTTGCCACTTTCAAAATTTTTCACTTGAGCTCACAATCACGCGGAGAAACAAAAATCTGCAGAACTTTGCTGTCTAGAAACTCACCATCATTAAATGCCAATGCCATTTCTGACACTTTTGTCTACAGCATTCTGGCATAAGAAGTTCTGCTCTGATTTACATTTCAGCAACGCTGCAGAAAACCATGAAATGCAGCACAGAACAGGACTTTATATCAAAGAACAGAAATGCAGTTTCATCAAGGAATTCTCAAGGCCAATATTTTACCCCACCATTTTGAATATCTGTATTCAGATATTCAAATCTGTAAGTGCAAACAAAGCCCAGGAACATCTGAAGTGAACCAGTCTGGAAACGAGGTATGAGAAAGGTAGTCACCCACCACAGAATGTTGTTCCCCCATCTGTAAGTTCCTTGAAGTTTCTTTTTTGAGCTTAACGGCCATGCCAATTAATGCACCTGTCAGATGCTAGCCTACGTAGATTCATCTGCTTTATCACTTGGTTCCCAATCCCTCACCAAACAAGACTTGCTGGTAGTACCACTAAGCTACTACTCTAGAAAGCACTAACTGGAGCACTGCAACATAGACACTGAATTAAATCCTTTTTCCCAAATGAAGACAGAGTTTTACCTACTGTGACAAACGTCTGCGGTAGTTGTTCACAGGTTTAGAACAGTGGTCTAAGCCTGGTATCAACTCAAACCTGTAAAACAAAATTTTTCATATACCTTTCCTCCAGAAGAGTTCAACAGATTCCGCAAGAAACCTGTGTTATTGTTGCTCACGGGTGTTAATATTGCACTGTTGAATGTCTGCAGGGCTGCAGCAGGCTTAGCTAAGCTAGGGAGTGTCTGGAGAGGTTTATTTTCATTCTTTGAAACAGGTATGAGGAGTTTCTCTGAAATGAAGAAAAGAATACATCTGAGAATGAAGCAAGGATCAATCCCCTGAACCATGAGAAGTATATGCTTTGGATTTATATACTTTGTTTTGGGGTTGTGGTTTTTTTTTTTTTGACAACAAGATACTTCTATATGCATACATGCATGTATGTACATATATATCTCTCTCTCCTCTCAATACATGCAGATGAAATACCCCTTTCACTTAACTCTCTTCAACACTCCAAAGTTTTTAAAGTTCTAAATTTACACATTCTAAAATTAATACATTCTCAAATGGAATTTTCAAGAATACTTGCATCAAAGGGATGTTAATCCAGTTTTCAAAAAAGAATATGCTAACCCTGCCAGGTTTTACTCCAAGTCATTGCCACAGGCACTGAACGCCCATCCCAGCAGGCGGATGATATCATTCTCAATGCAAGATATTGCTGGGTTTTATCTATATTCTTCTGACAAACAGCCACAAAGGGTTCACTCTTCACTGGTTCTGCACATACCTTTGTTTTCTTTATTCACGTTTCCACTTGTTAGATTTGATAACCAACTCAATGAAGGAGAAGTATTTACTGAAGCAGTTTGTTTACTTCCAATTGCTGACTTTAGAGGAGGATCATGTGTAGTGACTTGTGGGCTCAGGACAAAACTGTTATGTTGAAGGCTGGTCCTCTCTCCAGGTACCAAGTTCTGAAAAAACAAAGTGAGAACTTAGACACAAACACACTCTACTCAGAAAGGGGAAGCAAGCAGTAGCATGTCCATGTTCATTCTTTTACCAGAAAAATGGTTTGGCCCTTCAAAAAATATCTGATCTCCACAAGAGGTCAGCATTGTATCGCAGTATCAGCCACAGATGACAGACCAGCAGGATTCGAGATCTCTCGACTTTAAGAGCAGGCAACAGAGACCATCGCCCCTCAAGATGAGTACAGAAAGCTGAGTTTCCCAGACACATTTTCTGGGACTGCTTTGGGAACCAAATGCAGTTTTAATAGCAGCGCTCTCGCAATTCTAGTGATAGCTGATGTTCAGACCAGGGCTCAGCTGGAGGTCTAGTTCAGGAGATTAAAACAAATACACAGTGCTCCTAAATTTTTATCTTAAGAAGGTGGCAAAAGTCCACTCACCTGCCAGGTCTAAAATACACCTGCGCATGAGTGCAGCACCGGCCTGGCCAGCACAATCCAAGCACAGGACTACTGTACATCTCCTATGGAGCCGATTTGGAGATTCTAGGTAACAGACTAACTAGAACTACTGCTTTGGCCTGGGATTCCTGCATGACTGGCTAAATTTCTTCTCTGCTCAAATACCTTCCAGTCAAGAAATTATTCTGCACCTGTGTCTACCTATGGCTACATTCTTTATTTCATCTCTTAATGACTGCTGATGCTTGGTAAGGATTCCAAACATGACATAACATCAAATGCTTCAAGCTTTAATAAGCTTACCCTTCACACAACCAGTGCAGTACCCAATTTTACAGAAAGAGAGGTTTAGATAAACTTCAATGCAGCTGGTTGTCCAGGGTCACAGAGGAAATCTCGAGAAACAGAAGACCGAAGTTAGGTCAGTTATAGGCTAAGTTTTGAATCATGTAACCATCTTCCTCGCTTCTAACGCTTCACAGTACTTTGTCTCTTCTATTGATTACCAACATCAAAATCCAAAAGTTCAGCCTGCTTCTTACACTTAAGATAACACATTTATTCTCAAAATAAGTTTATGAATAAGCATGCAACAGAATTAAAATTACTTAATTCAGCTGGTTCCTTGCAAGATGCTGCAAAACTAAGCCATTAATTTGTGCTCTATTTGTGCTCTAAGCAAACAAATACTACATCCATTTACAAATAAACATATGGTGTTTGTTTGGTTTGGGTTTTTGTTTTTTTTTTGTTTTTTTTTTTTTTTTTTTTTTTTTTTTTTTAATATAATGAGCAGCAAACTTTCTACCAGGGTTCCCAGAGAAATCAGTGCTTCTCCATACTGCTCTAGCCCTCACAATTTTATTCATGTTCAGTTCTTTTATGAATTCCAGTGCTCTTCCATCCTACTTACTCTTTTAGATGCTGCATGTATTACATCTCCAGGACCCAAGGGATAGCCTACGCTTTGCAACCATTCCCACTAGTCTGTTCTTAAGACTCTTCTCTTAAGGGTTCTCTCAATCTAAGCCCATTTTTGCTCTAAAAAAATCCTCACTGAGCATTTTTCAAGGATAAGTCACTTATTGAGGCATCAGTGTGTCAAAGGGATACAGTGAGATTTTCCCCAAAACTTAAAAAAGAACTGAATCAGAAAGATGACTACTGAATACATATTTTGAACACAAACCTACGTGGTGGAGTTATCAGCAGTGGTCAGGATTGGCATACCTACAAAGTCAATTACTATTGGCTTCAAATACGGGTAGTAGACTGAGGCAAACTTATACTACACAGACATAGTATGAGACAGTAGCAATACCTGTTTTGAATCCTCCTTTAGAGTTGGCTTTGATAGTGCCTTGAACTGCTTATTTGCACAGGGACAATTTGCCTTTATTCCCCATTTTGTTCTTACGGAGTGAACAATATCACCAACATCATAGAGAGCTGAAGAAAGAGTCATTAGTGAGCTCACGTGTAATTAGAACATCCAGCATTCAGTAACACTTTCTAAGAAATTGTGTATTCCGTGCAGGTAAACCACAGTACACGAACACAGTTCATCATTAAACAAGAAGTTTTGCTACTTCTTTGTAAAGGTCAAAGATAATAAAATAGTACTAAGTACACAGGCTATTCCAGTCTTTGGACAATAAATACTAAGCTTTTACTAACTTTATTACTAAAAAAACCCCCTCACTCAGTACAGTATCAACAACATAAAAAAGACAGCAAAAGCCTACAGTATTTTTTCATCCCAGTCAAATATTTAAAATACCTTTTCCAGGAATTATTTGTGTAGGCATTAGATTCTCTGGTTCATGTACCTGCCCCTTCACACATTTAAACCAGGAGAAAGTATCCGAGTCATCATCTGTAAAACAAAACCATTAAATTGTTTTATTAGTGCATCTTTCATCCTCCTCTGGAAAGCTACATATTTTACTATTATTGATATACCAAACCACAGGTCTACAACGCGTTCTTTTTGTTGGGAAGGCTTATTGTCTTGTTGTTTAAGGTTGTTATTGATTTCCAAGTTCAAAATACAGGTTTTCCGTCCCCTCTCCCCCCTTTGTTTAAAGTAGCAATATGCATTCTGACCTTCATGTAAGCTTTTTTTCCTCATCCTGTAACAATCCACACACACGCCGAAGCCACACTTAGAGCACACCCAATGAAGGTTGAAGATTGTGGTGTCACAGACATCACACATTTCTCGAACTCCACGAACTGCACGCTTCCAGGCTACCTGTCCTGTGGTAATTGACAGATTAGTCAAAGTGTTCGTTTAAACAAAACAAAATATTTGCATGTTAAATATAGCCACATTAAAATATTTCAGTGATGCAAGACTCAGACTTGTTTTTGTATTGGAACTCCAAAACAAAGCCTTTGCTGTTACAGATTCAGAAAAGTAGGTCCAAAATGGAGTCTAAGCAATCAAGACCACTTTGCTTTCTCCTGTGCAGCACCAACTACATCCGTTACTCCTGACATATATTTGCCCAAGTTAACACACACACTGCTGACCATTCTCCTACATGGAAATTCCACAGCTACCCTAGAAAAAAATCAAGTTACTACTAGCAAGCTAAGCTTAATGTCTAGCTTGCCACAACCAGCTTGTCCTCGTTCTCTATTCAATAGCGTAGTGGGCAAGTAGTTCTCTTCCTTTTAGCAGGTGGTTCTATATGTTTATAGGTGTGTATCAGACCTTCTCAGAATGATCACCTGCTCCGTTGTTGTTCTCTGAAGAATTACTTACCCAGGATATTGCACCTTTCCTCACCTCAAGTCACTTTAGTTCACTCAAAACATCCCAAACATTGACAGTATCTTTGGAAAAATTACCAGCCCTTCCAGGGCTGCATTATGGACAGATTATTTTAGCCTGATCTTTATTTCATTATGTCGCCAGCTAGAAAACTAGACTAGACAAAAAGCACACATCTGCCTCCTCCTCCTACCTCCTTCCACACTTGTAACTTCTCTCAAACTTTTCTGCCCACAATGTTTCTTAATTTTGAAAGCAAGTTATGAGGACCACGTATAACGTATGCTAAAAAAACCACACCAGGATCCAAGACATCTGTTGCTTTTCTTCTTTATAATGCCCATTAACTATGTATGGAACAAAACTAGAATAGCTTGGCACAATTTGTTCTTAAGTAGGAGGTAAAAATTGTTTGACTACTTGCTTCAAAATTCTTCCAGGAGACAGAGGTCTAAATATCACCAGTTCCATTCTTCGCTGCCTTTTAAAAACATGCACTGTATTTACCATTTTCTAGGCCAATCCTCCCATTTCCCCAAAACAGAATGAAGGGGTTTTTTGTTATCTGTTGCATGTTATTTCATACTTCAGTTTTCTGATTTTGTCCTTTTTGACTCCTCCTATTCTTTTGTTTCCTCACTGTAGTCTGACCCCATGTCCTCTTTCTGTAGGTCTCCTTTTGGCACTTGGTGGCCAAGGAGCAATGTGACCTAACAAGCTGTTCTTTCTACACTGGTCAATCTTTTACTACACCAGAAGAATTTCACTTGTGCTTTTCTACTTATTCTTTAAGGAACTCTTTTTAAGGAAGCTCTCCCAAATAATTTTCTCCTTCACACTTTTTTGTCTCATGGCTTTACATACCAGAGTCCAGTAATTCACTGGTAAAAGAGAGAAGGGCTGACCCTGAGACATACTGTGGAGTCCAAAAATATTCAAACATAGATGATCCCCTAAAAAGTAGTACCTGAATAAAATATTTTGACATTTTGGAAAAGGTCATTTTGTCAGAGCCAGAGTTTTTATGAAAAGGTATCATTCCAACTGAACTCTGCCAAGAAAAGTTCACCGTAACTTTAAATGGGGTTGCAGGAGGATCTACCTTTTTCCTGTGCCAACTGAGTGAGCACTCTTTCACCGAACTGTTCAAAGAATGAATATCTAGACTGTAAATAACTTCTTTCCTATGCAGGGCATTAAAAATATCCTCCATTTTAATGAAATTGAGTTCTCTTACTCTCACCAGCCAGGGCAATAAACAATCAAAGAGGAATTCATGACACTTTGCTCCTTTCAAACCAACTCCAGAACTCAGGGGTGTGTGTGTGTTTTTAAGCAGATGATGTTTCTGGTAGGTATGCTAACAGCTGCATCCTCTGCCATTAAGAACCACCACACCTCCTCTTTGTTTCAAGAATTCCACCCAAAATTTCATCCTTCCAAAAGTGTTTTGGTATTCCAGGCTGTACCTCTCACTTTGGCTATCGATACTTTGGCTCTATGGGCCTGAATATGTTCCAGTTCAAGCAAAGAGCAGAGCTTGCAGATTCGAAGTAATCCAGGGTAAGACCCCACAGCAAGTGGGGTCTGAAATATCTCGAGTCTTCCCTCCCCTTTTGAAGGGCGTTCAAGCCTGTTCAGTTCTTTTTCTTCTATGAAAACCTTGGAGTGACTGGTAAACTGATGTGATCTTTACATAACATCAATACTACCCAAATGCAGAAGACATTGGGTAGACAGTCTTCTAAACTGTGCAGCATCTCTGTCATGTAGTTATAATCCAGAAAACAAATATGGTTTTAAGAGTCATTCTACTCTGAGAAGTGATAATGCAAGATCACAACCTTCCCCATTTGTCTGCTTATGTTTGCTACAAAAAGGTTCTGATGTGGCCAAAAACCTGTGTTCGAGGATGCAAGGTTTGCCCTGTCGGCACTGATAAAGCTCTGCAGTCAGTTACCCCATCAGTAGCACCTCTCTGGTCTATTCCCAGTCAGGCTGTATGTATACTCACTTGAAACAGTCCTACTGGAAAATTTCAGGTGGAGGCAAAAATATTTCTTTACTGACTTGACAGGCAGCATTAGGTCCATTATGCAAGAACAACAAAATAGGACCAAAGCAATCTAACAGAATCTGTGCAGTCAAAATGAAAGCTTTATTTCATTGACATGCTAAGAATAGGTTGTTGTCAGCTGCCTGCTGGTTTTTTTTTTTTTTTTGCACTTTGTTTCATAACAGAATTACACTCTCCACAACAGGAAAAGTAATTTGATAAATTGAGAAAAGTCTTCTGACATACAGAAGGGTAGAATTACTTTTCCCTTTCCCCTGCCTGTGAGCAAAGAGTTGTTGACAGTAGTTCACACTGGATCTTAACCATTACCTCTCTCTGAGAAGAGAGGGAAACACTGAAGTCATACAAGATGTTTCCAAATGCATGTAATATATTTTCACACAGGTCAGAAGCTTAAAGTTTCACATAAAGCTATTAAAATACAGATTATTTTAATACAAATTGATCTTACTGTGTGGTTCAATCGTAGACATAACTTCCTTTTCAGATATAACTAGCTGACAAAAGTGATCTCCAATGTTGGCTAGGATATACTTCGCTGTGTCGAGATCTAGACCCACAACATTTTTTGATAAAGGCAGCCATAAGCTAATAGCCTCAGGGTCGTATTTATTTGGAGTTAAGAAGCCTTCCTCACGCAGTATTCCATGCTTATTAAACTGCAACCTGTGGAAAGAGGGGGAAAAGGAGAAAAATCCATCATCTCAAATGTTTTATTAGTTTACATTCATTCCAATGAGCCCATGCCTGAACTGTAAACATGTATACTGTATATCAATGAGTTTAACACTTAATGGTCGCAACAGACATGGGTAGTTACTCCAGTCTCACGCATTTTTGAACCTTTCAATTAATGTCAGATTATCCCAAGATTTACTAAAGTAAAATCTCTAATCTGAGGTTAAATAACAGATTGGTAACACACCACCTGTTTTTTTTTTAAACCTTTAGCTACAAACATGCAAGGGGGATGGTGTTGCGGTGGAAAAAGAATAAAACTCAAGAAACAAGTGAAAGAGTGGAAGAGGTTTTTTTCCCCCACAATCTTTGTAACCTTTCTGCTTTCAGTTTTCTCTCTTCAAAAGGTCTTCAGGCCTGTAGCTTCTTTTTATTCTACCTAGAGACTCAAGAGAAAGTCATTCCTCTGAAAATCAAAAGGAAAACTGAGCATAAGCTAGCTTCCCATCTCCCTTGTAGTAACTAGTATTTTTGCTTTTCCTCTCTAATATCACAAGTGTTACTTTCTTCCCATAAAACACAGTCCATGCCTCAAAGCTTAAATGGGTGTGGGGGGAAATAAAAAGAAGCATGCAACAACATCTGGACACGAGATCAAATAGCTCATGGAAAAAATTTACACGATTTGAAAACAAAGGAAAGGACATGTTAAAAAACAGCCAGACACTGCAGTTTGACAACATCCACCCTAGGCTTACAGATAGACTTCAAGTAAGAGTTTAACACTCTTTTTGAAAAGGTTCCTCACAGTGTCTTAAGAGCTAAAGAGATAAAACATCAAAAGACCTTGACTGTTCAACTCAATAATCAGGCTCTGGGGGCTGTAGGTGGGGTATAACAGATCTGAAGCTGCAGATCAGGTTTGGAAGAGCAACCACCACTCCACAGTCAGGAGGTTTTCCTTAAAGTTGTCTTGCTGACCCTCCCCATCTATCTGCCCTCCTGAAACCCAGTGAGCGTACTGATTAAACACTTCTATAGCAAGATTAAAGAAGTGCCACAAACTCTCAAGTGTAAAGTGGAACAAAGAATGGAGCAACACAATGTGAATTATTTTTTTGCCCATCACTATTGCATGACTCCAGCTGAAAGCCCCTGGCTGCTTACTGCAAGTCTTCCACAGCTGTGGATATATGTCTAACATTTCATATGTCCAACCACTAAACTTTGGGAGACATGCACAGAATCTACCCTCTCACTACTATCTCCAATACTACTGAGCTGTAGCACTCAAACTAAACTCATGTTATCCTATTGGCACTCAGCCCAGAATAGCAAAATAAAGAGCTTGAAGTCCTGCCAAAATATTTTCTACTCAAATGAAGCAGTTAAAAAATGTCTAAGGGCTAAAAAAACCACAGGCAACCTCTCATTAATCAGGTATATTAGACTTATAGCTTAACAGCTATGCACTGACATCTAGCAGTTTTGAACCAGAGACCTAAGTGAGACCACTTTGACCAAGTAACTGTTTTTTTATCTCTCCTGGAAGATGAAGATCCATGTTATAGCTAACAGTGAGCACTCAACAGCCCCCCTTTCAGAAAAGGAAAAAAAGGTCACTTGGATGTGGGGCATGTTATTCACATTTAAAGAATATCAAGGTCCATATAGAGTGAAAATTGTTCTTACCTTCTAAAGTGAAAGAATCGACAAAAGACAGTGGAGTCTCTTTGCTCTTTGTTCTTACGATAACTGTCCAAACGGCATTCCCTGCATTTATGCAAGTGAGGTGCGATATTATTGCAGGAACCATCCTGTACAAATGCTTCTCCACTTTGCTGCAGCTTCTTCACTTTAGAGGCATCTGCTAAAATTGACTTGCGAACAATTACTGCAGGGAAGAGTAGTGTAGATTAGACAAGCTTCAGTTTCTCATATAAAGATGCAAGCAAATGTATTTTAGGGGAAGATCCATGTCAACTTTTCCTCTAAGTTTCACATTACACTGAAACAAAAGTTATGCTAAAATATTTGCAGTTGGCAGAAGCCTCTTTTCACGTCAGTAGAAACTTTCTCAAGCTATAGTTCCACTGGAGTCATAGTCTGTGGACCCAAGTTTAACAGCTCCTTTTGCTCCTTCACAGGGGAATATTTTGAAAGGGCGTCTGCTTTTAATGAAAGTTCTTCAGCCATCAGGGCTGGAGTACCTGAGCACTGAGTAGACCAGGGCATGAGGCAACCACATTTCACAAGTAATGAAGACAGAAGTACAACCTGGCCATTTCCCAGTCCTGTTTTCACCCTTCATGATGCAATGGCTTTCAGCATCTTACTGTAACAGATGCCAACCATCTCTCTTCCTCCCACATTGCGGGTGAGGCCTAGCAGGGCACAACAGCGACTGCTTGGCTGACTGTGTACTCATGTTAGTTATGGAATAGCACATGGTAATCCAAGACCAAACAACATGAGATTGGAACGAAAGAAGAGGTGAGTGTGTAGGGAGATTCCCAGAATCCTGAATGATCAGCTATACCACCTGATGCACAGCACAATGCATAACATCAGGAGTCCAGCTCCTTAAACAACTACAGCCATTCCCATTCTGTCCCATGTGGAAAACGTGAAGAGTTCACCAAGTGGAACCAGACCACAGAAAACACAGAAACAAGGCGAGTTGTTTTGGGGTTGGGGGGGGGGGTGTTGATTTTTTTTTTTGGTTGGTTGGATTTGTTTGTTTTGCTTTCAGAACAGTTATTAACTGAAAGCCCCTCTCGAACAAAGCTTTGTTGAGAAAAACTTCCATCTCTCACCATGCTTACAAAATTTCAGACCATCACTAAAAAAAGCAGTCTCATTATGCCATCAGCATTTGCATTCCAAACAGAACCTTGTTTTTGTAACCCATTTTGTCATTCTGTTCTTGCATACATTTTGTAACAACTTATTTCTAGGAATTCATTATTAGTCCTTTTCCTTTACCAGGAAAGGACTTTTTCCTCAAGTTTATGGCATTCCTCCTGTGACCCACATTTGTGAACCCACAAATGACTCAAATTCCAAATCACTCACACAATTTAAATTACTAATTTTGTGTATGTTAGAGGACCTACTTGTATGTAGTCACACAAACTACAAGGACTTTCAAATGACAGGAAGTTTTAAAAATACTTACTATTATCCTGGACCTTGGCACTTCCAGTCCAAAAGCTTTCATTTTCATTTCTGTCATAAAGATTCTCATTTGAATTTCTTCTAATAAAAAATTCCATGTCTATAAGTTCATCAACCTTGTTTCCTTTGTGGCTGTTCTGGCTATTGCAATTGCTTTGTGATTTAACTCCAGACTCAGTAAAAGAGAGAAGATGAGCATCTGAGGTTGAGGGTCTACAATCTAAAGTCCGCTGCAGTTCAAGAGTGCTACTGACTCTGGGTATTGCTATGGAAGAGTTAAGATGTTGCAACTGTTTTACAGAAACACACTCTTTTGGAAAGTTTGTTGTGGGCTTCATAAGAGGTTCATTTGTATTTTTCAGGTTGACTCCTTTTTCATTAGCTGAATCAGTCAAAGATGAAGATCTTGAGGTTGTCAAAGAGGTATATTTACCATTTTGATCATTGAGATTCTGCGTTTGTTCTTTAGATATAAACCCTACTTTAGGAAAGGCCGTCAGATCTTCCTTCAATGGTTTAATTCCAGTATTAAGACAAGAAGGATGAGTTTCCGGTAAGCTTCGTCTACATGTGCTGAAACACAAGACATGCAAGAATTAGATCAAGAAAAAGCTGTCAAACGAATCAGGGCATCAGCTGCTCAATCTAGTCACATTTAAAGCTTGAAAGAAGAAATTTAATCATGTACTTTGAATTCTGATGTTCCAAGATTTTAAATTTTGTGTGAGGTTAAACAGGTTTGTGTTTTTGAAAATTCTGGGTTTTGTTTAGGGCTTTTTTGTTGGTTGTTTGTGGTTTTTTGTGGTTTTTTTGTTTTTTATTTTTTTAAGAGTTGGATAGAATGATAAAGCTGCGCACACATGTAGGCACATACAAGTTTAGCTACTGCAGCTACTCCACTACCTTCTCTCACAATTAAGCAGTTACTTTCTCATTTTCTCCATGCAACAGCTGTATAACTGAATGAATTTCACTTGCATGTCTGTGTGAGAAGATTCTAATTCTCAAGAAACTTCTGGCTGGCACTACAACTCTACATTAAAGGCAGTAAAACCACTCCCACACAAAAAGCTCAAATGAAAAAAATCATCATTTCTGCATTTATCTTGAGATACATACACAAAACTAAGTGGGGAAAAAAACCCCATACCACTTCTTTTAAAACTAACACACAAAATTTGAGTCTCCCCGTCACACTATTTCTACCATATATGCTCATTTTTTTCACAGAATTGGGGGGCACAAACACAATATGCTAAGGTTCAAATTATGCAAGTTAGGAAGGAGCTGTGATTACGCTCAGGAAAACAGTTACAGTGACCATAGCAATACAGTTCCCGTATTTGCTATGGTCAGAGAATTGAATAAAACATACCCTTCATCTCAGGCCCTGACTGCATTTCCTCCTGTCACAGCTTATGCAGAAGTTTGTATTTTGCAGACATTTATCTGATTGAAAAATGCATTGACAACATGAATTCTAGAGCTAGATTGATAGTGGAAATGCAGTATTAGTTCAAATTTGTTCAAGGGAAGTTTGGAGTGGGAAACTCTGTACTTGAAGGTTTTACACCCAGTTGGACAATTTCTAGACTCCTACAGGTAACAAAGAAGTTTAAAGCCACTAGTGTTCAACAGAAATATAATTGAGAACCTGTACTTGATCTGCAAGAAGCTAGTATACAGGACACCTGCCTGAATGTGTTCTATTTTTCTTGGGGGCAGGGGAGGAATGCGTTTGATAAAAAGTAGGCACCACACCTACGTATAACCAACTGATCAGTTTACAGATGGGTACAATGAAGCAGTAACATTGGCTTGTGACACTGAAGGGCAACTACCTCAAAGATAATGTCAGCAACACGCACTCGTGGCCCAGAAGGCCAACTGTACCCTGGGCTGCATCAAAAGAAGCGTGGCCAGCAGGTTGAGGGAGGTGATTCGGCCCCACTACTCTGCTCTGGTGAGACCCCACCTGGAGTACTGTGTCCAGCTCTGGAGCCCTCAGCACAGGAAAGACATGGACCTGTTGGAGTGGGTCCAGAGGAGGGCCATGAAAATGATCAGAGGGATGGAACACCTCTCCTACAAGGACAGGCTGAGAGAGTTGGGGTTGTTCAGCCTGGAGAAGAGAAGGCTCTGGGGAGACCTTAGAGCAGCCTTCCAGTACTTAAAGAGGGCCTATAGGAAAGATGGGGACAGACTTTTTAGCAGGGCCTGTTGTGACAGGACAAGGAGCAATGGTTTTAAACTAAAGGAAGGCAGATTCAGACTAGATATAAGGAAGAAATTTTTTACAATGAGGGTGATGAGACACTGGCACAGGTTGCCCAGAGAGGTTGTAGATGCCCCATCCCTGGAAACCTTCAAGGTCAGGTTGGACAGGGCTCTGAGCAACCTGATCTAGTTGAAGATGTCCCTGCTTATCGCAGGGGGGTTGGACTAGATGACCTTTAAAGGTCCCTTCCAACCAAACTGTTCTATGATTCTATTAAAAAAAAAAAAATATGGCATAATCAAGCACATTATGTATCCAGGACAATTAAGTCTAACACTTTTCTATGCCAATATTACAGAAGACTAGTTACTACAGTTCTTTAAAATGACTTCTGACTTTGTTTTGCTAAGAACTGGAGTTATTTTTGGAGGAAAAGTCTGCATAAGCATAAACTGATTCCTTACCCCTGAGGAGTTTCTGCACCAAGATTGGGTGGCGAGTTAGCTGGCAGGGGCAGGCCTTGATGCCTTTGGTCCTTATTAGCAGGAGTACATCCTAGCAATGCTTCACCCAACACTGTTGGCACTGACTGCACATGTCCCTGACTGGGAGAAACCTGTAAGGGAGATTTTAACAGTTAGGAAAACTCAGGATAAAAGAAATACTGCTTTGCAGAGTTCAGCTTAAAAAGAAAAATACATTAATGCCCTTCCCACTGTGTTAAAGCTCGTTGAAGACCATTCCTCACTCAGTTTGCAAGTCAGAAAGACCTTAGAGTGTCCTTTTAAACCTTATAGGTTCCATGAAACACTGTTCATGTTAATTCATTTTCCCCCAATTAACAAACTTTTTGCGGGGAAGGAAGGTGTATTAAGGTGGAAAGGAAGATAGAAAGCTCTGCTCTTCATAACTGCCAGTGCAATGATCTTTCTAAAATAACTGCAATAATCCGAATTCAGAAATAGCTTTCAGAGCTCATGCAAAAAATCTTAGAGAAAAATCAAAACTGTGAAGTTAGTCCGACAACGTTACCAAAAAGCTAGATGTGAACTTCCCTGTAGTGAGAAAATCTTTGCACCAGGATTCTAGGAAGTGTTAAGTAAAGAAATCCTGTGCTGACTGAATCACCAGCCTTACAAATCTACAATTCTTTTAGGAATACAAACAGGCCTATGAAATTAGCAAGTCTCTTTAAAAACAGTAGTTTTCTGTGGGGTAAGCTCCAAAATCCATACTCCAGCTCCAAAATCCATACTCCGCTCCCACAGGCTCAGCTTACTGCTGAAAGTTACACTACAGACTTGTTACCATCAACTCCAAAATATTTCCTTTCTGCTTTGGTATAACACAGCTGTCAGGCATTGAGACAAGCTCTCAGAAAAATGCTGGAATTAATTAACTCCATATTAGAAATCAGAGTACTATCACATACTAAGTAAAACAAAAAATATGGCTTCAGCTTATCACTCCAATATATTCACATCTACCAAAAATCAGAGAAACAAAAAGAGCTTCTGTTTTCCTTATTAGAAAGTACACTGACTTGTAACCCTTTTGAGAAAACAGTTGTAAGATATTTCCCAAAGAGTACAAAAGGGATAAAGGATCCAGTTCTCTGAAGGAAGGCAGACTAGAAAATTAGAAGTAACTTCACTACTTTAAGGAAAAACTATGGTGAAACAAGCTATGAATTCAGATCACGACAACTCTTCTGCAGAACATTTGTCATATGACAAAGATCAGCTTTGCGTGCATCAAGCAGGCTGCTCGATGGCTGAATAGGCAGAAAGCCAAAGACTGGCAAACTGAGCACCTGAAAGATGCTAAAGGTACTCAAGCACAAGCTATAGAAACAACATAAGCAGAGTATGACTGCAATGCACTAGCTACTTCATGCCGATTTGTTGCGCACTCTTCCTCAGCAGTACATACAAGACAGATCACTCTTTTCATTGAGGAATCTTATCCTGTACTTGCTACCTCATGCTGTATCTTTGTGAAGCCATAAAAGATTTCTAATAACTATATCCAGTCATTAGCCAGATCTACACAGTTGACTCGGCACAGGACCGACTGCACAGAAGCCAAGAAGAACACGAAGCCAAAAAAACGAAACAAAACCCAACCCTCCCACTCCACCACCACTCTAGAGCTGCCAGAAGGCTACTCCTGCCTAAAATATAATTTTTGGTCTGAATCACTGGGTCAAAATTATAGTGCAAGTTTGAAGTACTGTTCTTTAGCCAAGCCATTATTTTTCATTTGCATTTCTATGTTTAAGTTACCCAGATCTTGTTTTGACCTTTGAGACAGTTTTCTTAGATCTCAGTGATACTTGGCAGGTCACTCACAAAAGAAATAAATGTAGACATGGAAGTACTAGAAAAGTAGTCATATTCCCGTTTTTGTACTGAAACAACATTCTTCCAGACTGCTGCTTGTATAGCTTGGATCCTCAAAGCATGCAGGTGTAGCTGAAGGTTTTGGGGTTAAGTACAAAATAGTTAAAGAACGAACGTGAAAAGTAAAGGTTATAAACTTGAGAACTGCTTTGCATTTTCTCCCACTACAGAATACATGACCAGGCAGGCTAACTCCTAAGCAGGAGGAAGGGGCAAAAAGCACAGTTAAAAACCAACAAGCTTCAAGGCTCAGTAACTTTTTCTCCAATTATCACAAGGCAAGACATTTTACCCATGCCTAGACAAGTTTCAAAGAACTCAACACACCCTCCCAGGTATTATATTTATTATTCCACTTTCCTATCTAATCCTTATTCAAGACCTTTCTGAGAAATGACATAACCATTATATAACAGTCATATATAACATTGTAAGACATTACCTCAGGAGAAGATTTTGTGTGTTTAGCATCAACACTTCCACTATTCTCAGATGACTTTCTTTTCATGCCCCCAATTTTTTTAGATTTATCTGGAAGAGAAGGTGATCAAGATTAGTCTATTTATCACAAATATGCTACTTAGTGTTTGAAGGACAAACAATAATAGGTCTTACCACATTTTCCATTGTTGTCATATATGATTTCAACATGAATTAACTCTGGATCTAGAGTTTTTAAAGCTGGAATCTTGGAAAGGAAAAAAAACCACAGAAGCAGCCATTTAGAGAGGTGAAAGTCACTGTTTGTATTTATCTTAGATGTTGTGGTATACACTAAGCTCAGACACTTAACTTCTAGATTCTTTGAATACCAAGCTGAATTTAATATATTGTTGTGACAGTGTCTCTGCATGAAAACACACATATAAACTGGTGCTTCAAAGCACTGCGTACACAGCATAGAAAGGAAAGAAACCAGGGTCATACATTTGCCTCACTCTTCAAATAAAGATTCCGGGTCCCCCTCATTTTGCATAGAAGGCCATTTGTTATTTGATAATTCTACCAGCAGCATATAGAAACACTTTAGGGTAATAGATTATTCTGCACTACACTGATCCCCATTATTTTTAAGCTTATTACCGTAAGGATGGAATTAAAAATGGTGTTGATGGGGATATAAATACAAGTTCTCACCCATTCCCCATCTCTGTAAACCCCCAGCAACTGGTTCTTACCTCCTGACAGTTGACTTCTAGAGTTCTTGTAGCTGGGTTACCATTGACAACAACAGCTGTGAACCACTGAGTAGATGGATCCAGGCTATAAATTCTAATTTTTGAACCAATGATATTTTTTCCACCTTAAAAATTGAAAAAAATACAAGAAAAAGGAGCTTAAGAAAAAGGGAGAATGAAGATCATCACAGTTGCCAACATGAATTTGCCGACAGTACTGCATGCAAGATGCAAGTAAACAAAACAAACTGAGAACATTGAGACACCTTCCACATAGCGGGGGGGGGGGGGGGGGGGGGGGCGGGGCGGAGAAAAGGCATGATAAAACTATGTTCCAGCTCCCTCCTTCCTGGAATAGTTCAATTAAGTTTTCTGGAGGTTAAGACATGCAGCAGAGGCCAGACTGACCTCCAGATTCCAGACAGTGAGGCAGATCAGTGGACACGGAAATGAAGATTCAATGATTAGATGTGAATTTTTCCTCTCTTTACAGTATTGGAAATGACAACTCTAAGTTGCCATATTTACCTTCCCATAAAAGAAAAACATTTCTTGCATATGCAAAGATATGACTACAAATATGCTTGTATGAAACCAGTAATTAAGAATTTCAAGCTGGCGAATCTAAAAATAACAATTTTAACTTGACTAAAAAAAAAGTAGTCTCCATGTAAAACTTTACCTTGGAACTTTTTATAAAGAAGCAGCAGACTGAAAAAAAAAAAAAATCAAGCTACTTGAAACAATAAACAACTCCAAATAATTTCAGTGAGGATTGCTACATATTTGATATCTCTTTCACAAGTGCCAGGTCATCTATATGTGCCTAAATTATGTATTCACTCTTACAAAGGAAATACTTGAAACTTAAACCTCTGTAATTCTTCACATTTTGCATTCATTGCTGTGAAAAAAAGTGGAATCAGTACTTTAAAAAAGCTTTTATCCCTAAAATAGATTACTGTAATTTACACCATCACTCTAAGATTTCCTTTTTGGCTTGAGTATTTATTGCCAGAGTTTTCCTCTACAGAGTATGCTTGTACCTTGTACCAAGCGTGTTTCATCTAGGTGTTTCTTAACCAAAGCCTGAATTTCTTCATTAACATGTTGATCATCCTTAAGAGGAAGCCTGGAACTGTCCACATCCTATTTCAGGAAAAAAAATATAGAAGTTGGTATTAAGCATAATGCTTTTGATTAACAAAACCCTATAATATTTAGAAACAAGATAACAGCAATTCATACAAGTCCAACAAGTTTCTCATTACTCTATGTTCCTTCAGCTCCTAGGATATTGTATTTATTGAGGCAGACATCATTTCCTTACCACTAATCTGGATCAACCATCTGCAAGCCAGACTGAAGCGAGCTCTCCAGGTCCACTTTAATATTGTTCTGAAAACAATCTGGCTTTGTTTTACTACATTGCTAATGAGAACTAAGTTTAATTGAACCATCCATTTTTTAATTTAGGATTTTAAGTTCTCAGAAGCAGCAACTAATAAGTAGTCCTGAACAGATGTAAATGCAAATATTTTAAGTTTTATGTTTCTATTCAGGATGATAATGCCAGGATCCAGTCCATCTCAAGACACCATTATAAAATGTTCATATGAGTGCAGAGTCAGCTACATCTAAATCATTTATAGTTATTCAGCATCATGTATTTATATTTTAGGGGTTTTTTTCTCTATTGTTATCTAAAACAAGCTGCTTGACAACATTTAGAATTGATTCTGAAATGGAAGGCTTAGAGCAGGTTTTTACCAATGACTCAGAGTGCTCAAAAAAGGTTTTGATAGGGTTTTTTGGTTGGGTTTTTTTTTTGTTTTATTTTGGTTTGGGGTTTTGGAGGGTTTCTGTTGTTGTTGGGGTTTTTTTGGGGTTTGGGTTTTTGTGTTTTTTTTTTTTTTTTTTTGTCCCAAGCACTGCTCTGGTATTTGTAAGAAGCAGAAGGCTGAAGAGCTAGTAGTCAAGAAACTGTTATTCAAGATGCCAGAAAAGCAATCTTCTCCATTGCAGTATTGAGATTAGGCTTCTACATAAAGAAATCTCTACTCTGTTGTTGAGCCAACACAGGCAAGACAACAATCTACAACTCAAATTTACCTTTAAGTGATTCTTTTGTTAGTTTCTCAAGAGGAGTTGTCTATTTGCTGACTGTTAACAAGTCAAAGTAGAACACTAATGATGGTGCTACTAGCAGTCTCAACATGGGACATCTATTACTAGTTTTATTCAGACTGTTTATAGGTCTTGAGAGTAGTTTCCTGAAAAGGTTAAGCCCTTTATAGCAGATACTATAAGCCCTAATAGCAGATACTATTCTTCAAAATGCCTGACCAGTTAGTCACACAGGGCAATTGTTTCAACCCGTCTCTACTTAATTTTCACTAACAAATTTTCCTCCTGGTGCTCAATACAGGGACTGTAATTCAACCATCTCATTTACATCCTGCCCAATTGCTCATTTGTTTAGGATTAGAAGTGATGTGCTTCTATTAAACGGCAAGATTTAGTCCAGATATCCCTGCAACTCCTTTCATAGCAATGACAGTCATGTCACAAGAACAAAGGGAAACTATTCCAGATTATCCCCACCATCAACATGACGCAATTGCTGTCACCTGAGCTGAATAACTGTCCTAGCACTCTCCCTCATCCAGCTCTCTTAAGTGACCATGTCCTGGATCAGCTTCAGAAGGTTTTTAATCAACGGATACATTACACTCAGAACTGATATTTATGAGTTATGGCAAAACACACCTACTCCAAGTTTTTACCCATCTAAAGTTTGCAGTTAGAATATATTAACTAGACGTATCTTAAATACCAAGATTAAAGATTTATCTCCCATCTTTATAATGCCATACAAGGTTACCTGAATGGGTGTCAAAAGGTCTTTAGAAAGAAAAACACATCTCTCTTCACCGAGATAGCGTACTGAAACCATTGATCCCAAACCAGCTTTGTCCACTAAGGATTTGTAAGTCTAGAAAAAGTGATAAACATTTTCTTAGAAACAGAGTAAGAAGATCTCATCATTCCTCATGTGCATTTAAAAAATTATTTTAGTTTTGCATCTATTTCTCTGTTAAGATACCACATCTACATGCAACCCTCGAAACGAAGCAAGTTTCTAATAAAACTTCTAATACGTGCCTAACAAAGGAGTTACTGGACTATACTTGCTATACTTGAAATTAATTGCATTTATTAGAATGAGTTAGGAATCCAGTTCAGGTGGCTGTTATTAATAATCGCTAATCATTCATCTCAACATGAAGAATTTACTAATACTAAGAGTTCTGATTGTGCATATGTTAACAAAAAACCCTCCCTTACAGTAGATTGGGGGAATAACTAGCAAGTCAATGAAGGCCTGCTGCACGGCTTGCATTACAGTTCTCAAAGCTCATGCAACATTGAGAATATACTGAAGCCTTAGTTTAGGCGCATATGATGACTTGTATAGCCTCACAGTTGTTATACCACTGCAGTACAATGTTGAAGTTATGTTCAGGTATACTAAAGGCTTTAAGAACAGGCAAGAAACAAAAGTTTCCTTTAAAAGCTTCTGAACTCTTCCCAATATGTTCAATATGTAAATTTTGTCTGGTCCTGCAGTAACAGCTCTGAGCAAGTAGGCATCAGGAGCCTGGAACATCAGAAGTGGCAAGAATAACTCCTTCCTATGTGAAGGGTACATTTGTGCCCCATTTAAAAGAAAAAAAAAAAAAAAAGGAAAATAATTCTGATAGAGTATGCATTTGGGTTTCCAAAGGACTGAGCAAGTAAACAAAGACTTTCTTCCCCTTTGTTGTTTTCACTTCACTTAGGACAGCATTGGCAAAGGGGCAATATCACCATAAGAGGAACAAGAGTCTCTCCAGGAGTGACCAAGCATTAAAAGAGTTCTGCAAAACTACTCCATTTGTCAGAAACATACTCTCCCATATACTTGAATCAATAAACTGTGATCAAGATTTAAATAAATTAATCCACACACCTCTTTTGTGACCACTTCTTTCCTACCTTGTGGTGTGGTAAAGGGAGAAAAAGTCTTTTTTGCCAAGGCAAGCTCCAGTATTGTGCTTTACTTTTATCCTACAACATTCCTCTGCTAAACGAGCTTTGGAACACGTACACCGCATGAACTGACAGATCAAACACATCATGAGGAAAACCTTACGCATAAATTGAAGACAAGTATCCAGTAAGAACTGTTCAGATACTTGGAAAGGGACAACAGCTAAGTTTAAATAAGCAGGTTTTCAGAACATTGTATCAGCAAAATCTACTAGTAGAACTGCTGATATTAATGCACAGGTCAGGAAATAAAATTAAGGATTCATCTTTCTACTTCCTCTCCCATCCTATTTGGCCCTACTTCCAATAAATATCTGCTTAGATTAGCTTTGCTTAAGAAAAAAGCTCAGCTAAAACTCAGCATATGAATTACCTTGCATACTTTATACCTAGCAAAGTTAAGGGTATTAAAACATGGACTACAACTTCAGCATAATTAACGTACAGCAAGTTTACATCTTCATTTATTTCACAACTACTTTTATGAGTAGCAGTATCCAAAGCAGTGAAGTAAACTATACTGGCTGAATGAATACATTAAGAAATGTTCCCTGTTCACCTCTGTTGGCTAATTTGCCTAGCCAGCCATGCATGGCAGTTACAGAAAGCTTAGTTCTCTGGCTTGTACAGTGTAGCTCCGGTTTTTATATGCATAAAATCCAAATTTCACAAATCATCTGTGCCAGGCAGCCATCACATAAAGGTCATTTAAATTATTTTTGTCTCAGATCAAGAATCACTGAAGAATTAACAGTACTTGAGGCAGAGTAAAACAAGAATTTAATATAAAAAATACAGGCTATCCTTAGAAACCTATTATTTACCCTTTTTCTCTCTATTCTTAACTGCAATTTCATGAAAGAAGGAAGAAACATGAGACTAGAGGGAGAAGGAATTAACATTGTACAGAACAGTGGTTTGGGAGGGAAGCAAAGTCCTAAAAATACATTCCTGTATCTCCAGGCACAACATACCAACTTTAAATGCTTACAAGCTCTGCCTAGCTCTAGCTGTACAAAGATTTAGCCTCCCTTCAGATGACACATAAGAGTACACGAGTGAAGCTGTACTTGAGAAATTCACACTTGTAACACCATCCTTGGAAGATGGAACTGCAGAACCAGAGTTAGGCCAAGCGTATACTTGCCATTGCAGGCCACTGGACAGGAGACATAGAACTGGCTTGAGATTTTCTTTCAGCCAGTACTAGCTTTTGCTCCACCAGAAATGCTTTCATTTTATGGCTGTAGACTTCTAGCCATCTTCTTTTTTCCCATGACTCATCATCAAATTCTACACAAATCTACAGAAAGAAAACAAAGCAAAGGAGTGACTAACCATAAAATTCAGACACATACAACATGAAAAAGGATAAAAAAACACCAATTTCCTCCAAAAATAAAAAAAAAATCATTAAAAGTACTTATAATGCAAACATGATTATTGCCTTTCTGTCATACAATCAAGCAATCACTAAAGCATCCCAGGCTGACCTAGTATTTTGTAAGTGATAGTCAATGTTAACTGGTTTGTCATCATTACTGTCGCATAAAACATTAATATTCCTATTTAACTCCACAACTCAAAGTCCTCTGCTGCTCCAGGGCAGTTAAATGTGTTAACTCTGCCACTAGTGTTTACAATCAGGGAAAAAACACAGCAAAAAACCCCAAAAACTTTAAAAGACTGTATACAGTAGTGGCACAGCATTTTCTACAAACTCTAAACTAGAGTACTTGAATAAACAAGCTGGTTTTCCAGAAATATTTTAAGAATAAGAGTCCCAAAGAATAACTTCTGTTAATTTATTGAAAGCACAAATGGCAGTGTGCCAGTAAAGGTGATCAAATTATATAATGTGAAGAAGGTCATTTGCTGCCTGCTTTTAACTGGTATTTATCTTTATGAATCTCTGAAGCATCTATACAAACTTTTCAAGAGGAAAGCAGTTGTCACTTCATGGCAAAAATATGGTGGCTTGACCAATTTCTTTGGGATGGCATTACCCTTCTTTCATAGGCAATACAGGAAGATCAACAAAGGATTGGGAAAGACCACAAATACAGCTTTGCCTGAATACAGGAATTGGAACGTCTTGGCAGAGAACACTACTCTCAGAAAAATCACTCCCTCTTCCCATAAAAATATAACAATCCAGTCTAAATACATTTAACTAATTTACCCTAAGAGCAGAGAAACCTCAGTTGAGTGAATCTTAGAAACATTCCCTTGTGTTCAGCTTCCCTCTAAGGGGAAAGGCAAGTAAAAGCATGCACACGAAACAGCATTACCACAGACAGGAGTTGTAAAACTAATGGGTGCAGAAATGCATTTAGTCATTTTGAAGTTCACGAAAACAATGAAATAGATAAGCAAATAACACAAGCACCAGAACCAGAATGGCTTGTTTTGCCCGTAGTATCAACACTGCACAAACAGGAAAATACAGTTCAGAAAATACTTTCAAAACTAGCTGACAGTCCATCTATTCTCTAGCTTGCTCCTGATGCTATACAAAAAGACTAAATATTTCTACTCCCTTAGAGACTTTTTTCTCCCCAATCTATTACTATTTGGGATCTAACGATACATTACTCTTCCACAGAGCTGCGAGAGAGGAAAGGAGTTTGCGTGTGGTACAAAAGCTCTCTACGCCTCGATTGTCTACTTTGCAACTTCTTTAACACTTTCACTGGAGAATGCATTAAGTCAATCGCTTCTGGAAGAACCCTAACCAGTTACAAGGCTCACAGTAAAGTCCCCAACAGCACCTGCTCCTTCTCCTTTTAAGTCCCAGAGAAGGTCCTTTAGAAGAGCTTTATGCAGCAGCAACATCCTCCTCCTCACTCCAAGTACGGCATGGGCACAGCCCCGCCGGCCAAAGATGGAGAAAGCTCCACCCCTGACGCAGATCCACAACAAGACGCTCGGCCTCTAACAACACGGGACTCTCATAACAAAGTTTACACTTTCGGAAAAGAGCTAGAAACACGTACTATTTCTTCTTGTTTGACATGGAGCAGGTGTTTCGTCAGTTAATCAGAGGTCACAAAGTTCTTCCCGTTAAAAAAAAGGCAAGGAAACAGTTTTAATTGAAAGATGGTACTGTTCTTGCTGTCAAAGAACAGCCTGCCACCAAAGCCCTTGGAGAAACAAGTAAGAGGCCCATGTAACAAGATGCCGTTACTATAATGGAGTTTTGTCCTTAGCGAGTACTTTGTATGCTATAGTAATTGCCCAGACACGGTTGAATAGTTTTACTGACTACAGTTGCCAAATAACCCCTAAGAGCTTCACAGCCAAACTGTGAAAGTCGGTTAACTTCCACGCAAAATACATAGTTCCATTTACAATAACTGATTGCGTGTTTAAAAATCCCGTTGGTAATCATTATTAAGAAGCGGCCACCGTGCAAGAAGGGTCCAAGAAACTTCCAACACCATACATGAATTTGGGACGTCTTTTAAGACGGTAGAAGTACTTGTTCGTTACCAGCTACTTCAAAGAGCAAGAAAGAAAAGTCACCAATCCCATCAACATGGGGGTGTTTTGGTTTCACAACTAACTGCAATCTCTGGAAAAAAAAAAATCGTTTACAACTGACAAGGTCTTAAATTACATTTCGGAAATACGCAGAAATAAAACCTAGGCAAAGTGGGTGCAATAAAAACCTGAAGTTTTCAAAATGCTGGTAGAAGAAAGCACATTTATAATAAGTTTGAGGTAATTTCCGGCATTAGTACAAGCACATTGGGGGCTTTAGCCAGAGGTGCACATGTTTTCAAGCATGTTAAGCAGGCAAGTTGCCCAAGACCTCTCTCCCCCAACAACAGCGTGTGTGTATATATATATGTGTGTGTATACACACACCCCCACGCATGCACGCACACGAAGCTTCCAGGTCACAGGGTAAGCACTCTCGTTTTAGAAGGTCTCTTTGAAAGTTCCCGGTTACCTTCAGGTCTTGTTTGGATATGTCCGTGTGTGAAACTGCTCGGATCTTTCCTGACTTCCAGGGCCATTCCGAGATGCGACTGGTGTCCCATGACCTGTCGTCTTCTTCCGACAGGCTGAGGAATCTCTTCCCCACGAGCAGCGACCAGCTCCCCTCGAGCCTCAGCACCATTTTAACTCATCGGGAGGCCTCCAGGGAGGAAACCGACGGAAGGAAGAGAGAAAAACAAAACAAAACAAAACAACGCGTCGGTCAGCTGGCAGGCCGCGCTCCGAGCCCTGCGGGCGGGCTCGCCCCCCGCCCGCCTTTCCTCACAGGGAGCCGCGGGGGCCAAGGCGGGAGGGAGCAGCGCTGCTTCCTTCTTCCTCTCCCCGTCCTCCCCCCCGCCTCCGCTTCTTTTCGAGCGGCTCAAGCCGAGCCCTCAGACGCCCACAGGATGCTTCTTTGCCCACGGTCCTGTTAATCATTGCCTCAGTGGGGGTGGGTGGAAGGAAATACCAGAAGCTGCTGCAGCGCAGCTCCCAGCTATTTCCACCCCGGCCGGCCGCCACCCTGCCCCCGCGGCCTCTTTGTTCCCTCCCTCCGAGGAGCCGAAGCGGGGAGCGGCAGCTGAAGGGGAGGCAGGGAAGCAAGCGACCGGGCCAAGCTCCTTCCGGACGCCTCTCCGCCTCACGAACACCCCCTCCTACCCGCCCAGACAGCCCTCGAGCCTTGCCCCTGCCCTCACCTGCTTCCCCCCCCGGCCCCTGCCGCCGGTCCCACCCGGCGCACCCCGCGGTCACACGGCGCCCGGGCAGCGGGCTCCGCGAACGCGGCCCTTCCCCTCCGCCCCCGGCAACAGCCGCTGCGGCGAGCGCTACTACTCGGCCCCGCGCTCGCGCGCACACCCCCTCACCCGCGCGCCCGCCCCCCACCCCGGCCCGCGGCCGGCCCCTGCTGCTCCATCCCTCGCTCCCATTGGCTCCCCCGCGCCAGCGGGGCGGGGCTCGCGGCAAGCCTCCCGCTGCGATTGGCCTGGAGGGGCGGTGCCCGCGCTCCTGGCCACGCCTCGAAACCGTTGCTCAGCAGATGGCGACTGAAAAATGAGTATCCTTCCGCAAAGCTTCGAGTGAAGGAGTGCGCCAGCCCGCCCACGTCCACGAAGAACCCAAAGATGGGGCCAAATGGAAAAACAAACATGTTTTAGGCCGCAGCGTGCCTCGAGGCTTGTGTTTCTGCCTCAGGCGAGCTGAGCCTTAAGCTATAAGGGCTGCCTTTAGGAGTCGGCGGAGGGATCTGAGGGAGGCCAGAGGCGTGAAACGCCCGCTTATACGTGCGGTTCGCGGCGTACTCAGATATAGCACAGGGGGAGGGGGCACCTGTGGGGTGCTTCTGCGCAAGCGCACATCGGCAAGGTGCACCTGCGGGGGCGCTGCGGACAGCCTTCTGCGCACGCGCAGATGGGGAAGGGCCTGACACCTGCTCGGGGGCCGCGTCTGCGCTTGCGCACTAGGGGTTCGGCGGTGCCGAGGGACGGGCGGAGGCGAGGCGGAAGCGTCTTACAGGCCACCATCTTGTTTGGCTGCCTTGGAGGCTGAGGGGGACTGGGAACAGCTAGCTCCTGCGTGGGAGGAGAAGTTGCAGAGGAAAAAAATAACATGTGCTAGAGGTTCCTTGGGAGGATGGCAGGCTTTAGAGGAGCTCTAATTGTACCTGAGCTGGGTTATGTAGTTCTATCTACAAACAAATGGCTTCCACCACCTCAGATCCCTTCTTCCTTTCATGCAAGACCTGCATGCTCTTATGAAAGACTATAACCAAGATCCTAACAGAACCAGGTAGTTAAACTGAGAACATGGTAAAGAGCTAGCTGATAGTGTTCTGCAGTGACCTAACAAGATACGTGTACTCATCTTTTACCACAAGACTTTCTTACTAGAGGGTGTGGGAGGAAGAGGACCAAGAAATGAAGAAAGTACCCAAGGCCAAGAAGCTGTTGAGTCATCCAGTTTACTGGAAACTGGTGGTGTTCAGCTTATGCTTTCTCTGGAGTTCCTCCCATCGCAAGAGGTGTCTGAGCTCCAAAAATCCCCATCAAACAGCAGCTGGGACTCTGCTGCAGGCGGGATATTCCTGCCACATTTTGGTCTCGTCCTCCATTTTCTCAAAGAAGCCAGTCCTACCTTTCTGTTAAATGCATTTTTAAAGATTTTCCCACCAATTCGCTTGAGGGCACTCCACTGATCACTTGTCTACTGCTACATTCAAACACATTCACGTGTGAAATCAAAAGGCACAAAAAATTCCTCATGCGCCGTGATGAGGGAGGTACTGTCCTTCACGCCATGGAAATCAGGCAACCCAAATTCCTTGGTAACTTTAAGGCCTCTTCAGTGATTCCTAGCAACAAAATGAAGCTAGAAATATGTAGCATTTTCAGCAGGGAAAACAAACGAACAAAAGTGAATAATAGAAAATTAGTCTAATACATCAGCAACTGCAGGTAGCCTGAAGAAATGCTTGTTAGCAGGCACTGAAAGGAAAAACAGGTATGTTTGCTTCTCAGATTTTAATATTTAATATATAGACCAGACCTACAAAATGGAATTTGTGATAAGAGATTGCATAGAGCAAGCTATATTTGGAACTACCAAATCGCTTGTTTCATTGTAGGTATTAGGCTCTTGTAACAGCAGCTGTGCAAGGTATACATCATAAAATATAGGTGTTGTGTACCCTCCTTATTTAAAGCCCTTCGTTTTTATGCATACACAACACTTGGCCTCAAAGAGTAGCTGATTAATACATGCAGGAAGAGCGACGTTAGGCAATAAAGAAGCAATATTAGTCAATACAATAGATCAAACTGTTGGTAGCACTCCAGTTGCCTAATGGTATTTTTTTTTCTGTTAGCACCAGAATAAAGGAAAGCTTTAAGGAGAGATTTGAAAGACAACAATGGGGGTTTTGTGTATGAGCAGCTCCCACATGCAAAGAATAACAAGAAGATTGATCAAAGGTGTTTTAAAATGTAATAGTTTGGGTAGGTACTGGCCTAGAGGGCCAAGAGTAAGAGAGCAAGCACAGGGTGATAGCTGCAGTGACATAGTCTATGAATAACCTTGAAAATGAACTTACACTTATATAGGAAATGATGCTAGAAGAAGAGTCATATGATCAAAATGCAACGTTCTGAATGTATATAAAGTAAAAGAAACTATCACAGACCAGAAGAGAAAATGGTGAAGCAGGCAGAGTACAAGTTGACAGGAGCCTGGACAAAAATCACACATTCAGGGTGCAACCAAGCTTTCAGTCCTGAAAGAGTAGACATATTCAAAATCCGGGGGGTAGAAGTTGAAGCCAGATAACTTAAGATATTTTTTTTTTTGAGCAAGGAAGATAAGTAGCTACTTACTTCACTTCCATAGGATTCTTCATTCCTTGAAGAAGTTAGATCAGGACCAAACATATTTTTTAAATTATCTAGCTTCTTTAAAAGTTATAAATTTGGGGTAACCAGTGAAGTCCTGGATCAAAAAGTCAAAAATACAAAATTTTAAATTGTGACTATAAACATATCTGAATTTGTTGCATAGTTTTAGAATACATTTCCCAGGATTTTAACCATACAATACAGAAAAATAAATCCTTGTGTTTTTCTTACCTGATTATTTTATCAGCACTCAGAATAGTCTCCACAAAAACTACTGTCTACTAGAAAAATTTTGTGTATGTCTGCCCGCCCTCACTCACACAGTGTGTCAACAGAAATAGCAAAATATTCAGAAATAACTTTCAAACAAACACTGTGATAATGGCACAGATGCAACTATCTCACTCTGGATTATGTACATCTCTCAAGAACAAAATGCCATTCGAAGTACCTGCAGAACAAACTAGTGCTGTAAATATGCAGAACTTATTAAACTACAAAGCAGCAGATTTCAACCTGTTCTTCTGCCTGCAAGAAGTCTTGAACATAATTTTTTACAGCCGCCTCTACCAACTGGGTTGAACTGCTAATAGGTAAGCCTTTAGCTCCTATTTGAGAAAGGAGTAGTCTCAGCAAACAGGTGCTCTTTAAACAATAACTTCAGAACACACTTGAATAAATTCTTCCTTTCAGCCACCATTAGGTAACAGTACTTTTCTCTTGTACACGGTATCACTAGGAAAAAAATGTAAGAGGCTTTGGGTGAAGAGAAATTTGAGTTTAACAATATATGCGGTAAAACTCAGTAGCCAGTTTTATAACTGTCAATGCCTAAAAAATTCCACATTCAGGCATTTAAGCCTACTTCTCCACATATAAAATCTGGATGTGCTATTCAAATATTTGTACTTTAAAATTGGTCTCCTGCTATCTAGAAGTATTTGATATCACCAATCACAGACACTTTGCAAGGAAGAGACATTTTATTCAGAGTAGGGCTGGTAACTAACATTAACTGTCATGGCATTGTGGTCTTGGAAGATGTTTTCTGTGCAGTTTTTCAGGGCTCTCGTCCTGCATTTGCCAGATAAGCCCACAAGTTTGTATGCAGTTACAACAAATGATGGTTGACACAAGATCTTATGGATACCATTTTTTAAAATCTCTATACTGTAGCAACATTTAAAGGTCTTCATTCTCAACTGAAGCCCCTCTGGAGGCTGTACAAGCACAGAAAAAGAATATAAATTGCTTTATCTTCTAGTGATTAATGATGAAGGTGTAAGGATGTGTAATTAAAGTTGAAAGTGCTTATGGTCAGACTACAATACCAGCCATACCAACTAGAAACAGGGCTTTGGAAGCTACCTAACAGTTTCATTTCTCCAGTATGTCTTGAGATATGGTGCTAAAGAATGAGTGATAACAGACTACCAGAAGCTTTGTTATTCACTAGCACCCAAATTGATGTAGTTAATTACTCCTTAAGTAGCTAAAGTAGATCGGTTACTACTATTCATTCTAGCTCCAGTTATAGCATGAAAAGATAAAAACCTGTATAAGCTCTTTTCTCAGTTACAGTCATGCTACCTCAGCAGACCTCACATGGATCAGCTTTGCAAGACTAGCAAGACTAGTTCTGTCTTTTTTCCATGCTTATCTCTTTACCATAAGTTAAAATAAAATAATTTGTCTTACATTAGTTAATATTGTCTCCTTCTCTAAAGCTAAGGGAAGCATGTATTTTGACACAAAGTACACTATAATGCTATGCAGTTAAGTTTACTTGCTGAAGTAAAAATTCCATAAGAAATGCTGAACTTACTCTTTTCTACCACCATACATACTCCACAGTGGGACTAATTTGCTTTTCTTTTGCTAGCTATGAGTTAGTAGGACTTAGATTTGCTATCACAACTGTAGAAACAGGAAATTGTGAAAGGACTTTTAGGATAATAAATCAGGATTGACTATTAAATTTTAATTCACTAGTAATTTAACATTTAATGATTTAATTATTTAATTGGATGTTAAGTATTGTCTGGGGATTGGGATTGGATATTAAATTTTTCAGATTAATTCTAAAGTTGAACAGGTATTTATAGATAGAGCAATGCAATAACCTTTAAAGAATAACCACAAACAAACATTAGACATAAAGTGTGGTTATTAATTACCTGCTTAATTTGTTTTTCCTTGGCTGCTCCAGATGAAGAAGGTCTGTTTTGGAAGAAAAAAGCCCTTTTCCCTATAGGAGTTAATTATTGAAAGGGTTCAGGGTATCATTCTTTAATAAAAGAATGCAAATCAATATTATCTTGATGGATATAGCTGAATCAAGTCTTAGAGACTGCCAGAACAGCAGGAATGTCTTAGTGATATTACTACCTACATACAAAAAGAAACACTGAAAGTTAGGTAAAGGTAGGCAGTGAACTTTACGCAACATTATTTAATGAACTGAGGAAAATTGTTCTTTATTAATTAGCTTTACCTCCGAAAGCCTCACAACAAACTGAAAGCATGTCATGTTATTCATATTCTGCTACTTAATAATGGCCAGGCTCTTTCATCATTGAAATAACATAACTTGGATTTGGCAAAGACCAGTTAGCCTTTACACCATTCCCTGCCAGTGCCAGAGAGGTTCTTGAAGTTTATTACAAGTGCTTCCTGCTGTCTCTTTTAGTTTTAAACATATCTGTCTTGTGATTGACCTTCTTCCCTTGGGAGTAAAGTTACACCTTTCTCTGGTAGATCAAACAAGAAATTTTGGCAACTCAGGCTCCTGGGCATGTGTAGCAAGGTGTCAGGTCAGTGAATCCTAGACTAGGTGATAGAAATTTTACTAATATTGAACTTTTCTAGGATCATTTGGACAAAATTCACAGTGCTGCTTTTGTTTTTTCAAAACCACGTGTATTCTGTTGACAGTATGTGGAACGCTTTCAATCTCGGTAATTTAATGTAGTTCTTGACAAAATAGTGAACACAGGGAGAAGCAGCGATTGTAGTAAGTTATGAATATGTGCAATTTGGACAAGAACTTTGGTTGTTCTTGAATGTATATTTACTTAAAAAGAGGCTCAGCCTTTTGACTTGGATGTGAAGGAAGCGCTTGAGAGTGATCTTGATGGGTAGGCTGTATGTGCTTGAGTCTTACCCGATGCACCACAAATCCTTCCACTCCCCGCAGAGAACGCTGGCTTTCTTGACTCTAGTTCTTTCGTCCTGACGCTTACCAACTCTCCCTGGAACTGGAGCAATGGGTATTTAGCAGAGAACATTGTACGTTTACCTGCTAGTGTGGTAATTCTGATTCCAGTAGGAAAATACAGTATCTTTTCATGTCCAGGGCCAACTGAGAAATGCGTCTTTTTTTTTTTTAAATTCTGCATGTTTCACTGATACAATGTTAACAAAGCTAAAGTAATGCTATTAGCTTCAGTATCGCTGAAGCTAAAGAAAAAAAAAATAAAGTGAAAGGTTAAGATCCCAGATATTGGTGAATATAGAATTGGGAATTTTTAAAAATTGTGTCTTGCTAAACGTGACCTAGTTGGTATAGCACAGAACTGGGAGCCAGATCTGGAATCTAACACTAAGTGTGTCATTAGGCAGATAATTTAATTCACCTCATTTCTCTCTAAGATGGGAATAACAATAATAATTCTTATGAATTGCTTTGTATTGTGCACCTGAAAGATGAGGAGTATTAGAGCTACTAATTAAACATTATTTTAATCCTCAAATTGCCTTTTCCTTTTAAACTTTAATAAGTGTTTACGCTCCCTAATGCCAGGGAGGAAAAAAGCATGATTGTGAAGCAGCTGCTAAGAATTTTTCCCAGAAGATATTTAATGTTAAATTGGGATTGAGTCATCTGTTTCAGATAAAGGGACAAAGCAAGAAATAATAGATAAGCAAGAGTAGAGGTTTTGAGTAAAATATCTTCAAAGCAAAATCAAAGCAGCTGACACACCTGTGCCTTCAAACTGGTTCCCACCTTCCCTGTACTCTCAGTCCAGAAGTTGGAAATGGACATTGTGATTTCTCTGCAGCTTAATTAGCGAGAGCAAATGCAACAGTATCACTTAAAAAATAGGTACAGTGCTAAGTTACAGATTGTTACTGGTGCTCTTTCAGTCTGGGCTCTCCTGCCATGTGCTGAGGCCTCTTCCCCTGCACTGCCAGCCAGCCCGGCGGAGCGGAGCACTGGACAGTTGTAATGCCACTGGGACAGCGGCTGAATTCCAAGCTGAAGCCTGCAGTGCAGCGGGGCATTGATACTGGCACTGGTAATTATGATATGCCTCACTGTATTTATCACTGTAAAGCACTTAGTAATTTCCTACTGCTCTCTGTAAAGCTCCCCAAGTCAACTACATGTCAGTGAAACTTAATAGTGTCTTTTCCCTAACCATCTCTCTTCATAGTTGTCAGAGACTAATGGCTGTTCTCCAAACCCTAGACTTTGGCAGTAGAGGTTTGTGCCTAAAATTAAAACAGTAGTTCTAAAGCAAATTCCTGACTCCAGTGAAACCACGAATGTCATCCACTGATTTTTTTAAGAGATCATATGTCAACCTTGTCTTCTCATAAGAGGAAGATTGCAATCTGTCTTGTCTCTCATCTCTTCTAAAAAGCATAAGAAGGCAAAATTGAACTTTTCTTGCTTCCCAATATCTAATGCCCTAAATAGCATAATTACCTAACTGCAGTTGTCCAAAAAATGGAAATTACATTTTCCAGTTTCCTTTGCAGAGGAACTTGTGCTGCAGCATAGGTTTCCAGTGCTGCTTCTTACTCTTATTTCCCGTGCACAAATGATCACAGAATAAAATTTACAGCTGCAGTTTTCTAATGAGAATATAAGAGACATAGCCAAGTTACTCCAGGCTGTCTCTGTTGTCCAACAAACTTGGACACATAAACAATGAGGAGTAGCTTAAAACCTGTATGCCTACCTTGATTTGTTTCAAAAGCAAGTAGAAAAATATTTTAGGTGATTGAAACAATTGCCAAAACTGAAAGGGATTTTATAAATGCGATGTTGGAAAAAAAATTCAGCAGATCATTGGAGGACTTTGAATTTTAGAAGGCATGATTGTATGTCAGGTGTTAGTTTCCTTGACTCACACCACTGAGATGATTAGCATTACGCTTCTGGTTGCAGCAGAGGTAGGATGTGTCTCACTTTGTATAACATGTAGGTCACAAACTGCCAATACAAAAAATAAGCATTTAATGAACTTTGTCCACCAGCAGGCATCTCGTTGTCTAGGCTTTCTCTGCAGGGAACGAACAGAAGCATCTCCAGAAGGAGATTCATATTAAAATAGGTGTCTAGAATAAGTGGGACAAATTATTCCTCAGAGATGTCTGATCTTCCTCATTTGCTGTAGAGATCCCTGATTATTGACTTACGTTCCACCCTTTCTTTTAGAGTAAATGCTGAACTAGATACAAACGTAAGGTGGGATGATGTCTGTGCTACTCTTTGGTTTACACATTGTTGCCCAAATTAGGTAGGCACTGAATTTTTTTTTTTTCTTTTTCAAAAGCTGCTGGGAATGAATGTTAGTATGAGGCACTAATGAGCTAATAAGCAGTACAGTGTATGTTCAGGGTTCACAGGTTTCCAGTGGTACAAATGACCTTATGAACATTAGAAGAATAATGTCTCAAGACAGGAATCGCAAGAATTGGTTGTGGCCATAAAGAATCTTTTAAAGAGGAGGAAGAATGAAAGCTTTATTCTTAAAGTTCATTATTTTATTGGAGTGCTTGAAACACTTCTGTTGTTTGTACATTAATGCAAAATAATCATTTATGAACACAGGCTATAAAAGACACCAGATAAGTTATGAATGGTTTAGAATGCTTACATTTGACTATTCCATAGCACAGTGTGTTAGACACGCTACAGTGCAAAGGAAAGAATGATCCCTTTTCTGGGTTTACCATCATAAACTATATGCTTGCTCCCCAAATACGTTTTGTGTAGACTCTTTCAAAGTTAGCAAAAAGTGAGTAGTGAAAATGGAGGCTTGACTAGCAATAGAAATGTTGCCTTATAAGCAGACTGTTAGCAGGAGAAAACAGGATGTGCTGTAATTGTTAGGGCTTTATGAGCAGGTCATATCGACCAATGGCTTAAGAAATGCTGTATTAGAGCATGCATCTAGGGGTATTGCTACTGGTTCACTGTGTGGAACTGGCATTATTACACAACCTCTTTGCACTTACATTTTCCTCTCTGGGATTAACAAATATTTACCCACTTTTAAAAAGCACCTTCTGTTCTTCAGAGAAGTGCTAAATAAATATAGAGTAGTATTATCATCATCATCAGGTAATCCTGTTAATCTAACATGCACGCTATGGGTATGTTGAATATGCTCCATGCCACTTGATCATTGTAGTTAGATTAACAAAGGGTATTACAGGGATTAACTCTTAAGTAATGGCTGCAGCTGCCCACCATGTGTGTTTACTGTAGCCCAAAACCAGGGTTTGAAATCCTCTTGCCTATAGTGAATAGAAGGAATGCACTTGACTTCTGCAGAACCAGTTTTCCATTCAAGAGAACGATGTCTTGACCTAGTCGTTACCAGTAAGAGGTTTGTAATACAACCTGTTGCACGGCGCTCTGATAGCTGCTGTGCTGCTGGCACCAGGGAAGACAACTTCAGTGCTAAGACAGCTTCAGGTCTCTGCCTGCCACACCAGTTCTGCAGAGCTGTTGTATGGTTAAAACCACCTCATGTCCCACTACACTGTAACAGCTGCAGCTCACAAAGTCATGTCTAGACTACTTTATAAAATATTAGCTGGAGACAAGGCCCTCCCCAGTGTAATGCAACTTCAAAGCTTGCTCTGCTTTGAGCTAGAGGTTGGACCGGATGACCTCCACAGGCTACTTGCAACCTAAATTACTCAGTTATTCTACAAAGTCAGGTGTGGCCTCAGTGGCATGGAGCTCAGCATGAATTGAGAATCACCCCCTGGATACTGAGGACATACTTGTGTAGCTGTCTCAGAGTAAACTCTGTGTTGCTACAGCAACACCTTTATCAGTGCCCTAACTGGTTGCAGGGTAGTTCTGGGAAGACCGTGTGATTCGCTGGCGTGCTTCTCATGAGATATAGATATACCTTCACAATCCTGCTGTTGGCAGTGCTATTCACTGGCTTTATTTTGTCCATTTCATTTCAGTGGTACTTGGAGAATCTCTGAGCTGTAATATACGTTGGAAGTATTTTCAACAGAGGATGGCTGAAATGGGGTCTGAGGGAGAAGAGAGTACAGAAGACACTCCATCACCTGCATACATGGCAATTAAGAGTCTTTTATTGGAGCATGGAGGGAGAGGGAGGGAGAACATGTGCTCACAAATGCTTCTCTTAGCTCGAGAGGTTGGAACTTGCAGTTTTCCAGGTGGAGACTTGATATGGAAAATGGAGAGCAAGCACAAAGGCTTCTTTTTTTTTTTTTTAGAAGTTGGCTGTTGTCTTTTTTTCTCCTCATTACCTTTATAGAGTAGTTTGTGGTATTGAAGTATAGACTCCTAGGAGTCCATATTTCCATTTCCAGCTGTAGCGTTTTCAAACCTTGTGCTAAGCAGGCAGACTGGGTCACTATTTGTGGGGAAAACTATTGCCGCTTTCCTTGGTCAGACATGCATCGTTCAGAAACATGTTAGAATATTATCACTTCTCAGTCCCAAATGTAGGGAGTGCTCTATACGCTATTCCTGCACCACTCACTCTGACCTTTGTAAGTTGTAAGCAGATACTAGCCAAGAAACTGTTATCTGGTCTCATTAATAGTGGCATTAAAGTGAGATACTGTAAGTCTTCAAAAGGGAGCAACATTTATAGAGATGGGATCCTCTATAAATAGCCTATAGAAGGTAACTTGAAAACTCTTATCACAGTGGGTGTATTTTTCCTTTATCTTTTTTCTGAAGCCTCTAAGTTGTTTGTTTGGATCCTGCTTTTTTTCTGTTTCAGTTTTGGAGCTTAGCCGTTTTTGTCTCTGGGAAGGCAATTAATTCTTGTTCTTACTGCCACATAATGAGAGAGAGAAGCAGGATGATACTGCAAGTTTTTCATATACCCTGACTGCAGAGAAAAAATTTAGCTATATAACTTGTCCATATAAAGAGGCATATTTTCCCTGACATCCTTTTTACTTTTTCCAGAGTTAAATAGAACTGGACCTAGCTTAGTGTGGTGGAATTTCATGTTCGTGAGTATTCATGGTATGAGAGTCAGTGTCTTTAATATGCCCTGTGCTTTGACACTCAGCATTTCTCTTTGCATTTATAACTGAGGAGAAAGCAGTTATAAAGCAGTGGGTGGTTTACACACCTTGAGAGGAACAGAACAGGACATATACGGGAGAGGCAGGTGTATTGTGGCATATGGGAGGAGGAGGAAAGCCCTGGAAGAAGTATGGGAAAACCCCTGGAGAAATGAGTGCACTCACAGTGAGGTTGCTGCTCACCTGCAAGTACTTCTGAGCAGCTCCTATGGGAAGGCATCTTTGCCCGGTGTGCCAGTGCAGCTAGTTTCCTTCTGCCTCCCTCGGGGCTCTGCATGAAATTGAAATCTGTAGTTGCCACATCCTGGTTTGGGCTGGGATTTAAATTGATCCTGAAGGTCAATAGCAGCTTTTTATTAAAACCTACTGTGAAGTAGCATTTATAGAGTTACTAAAGCATGTTTTTTCAAAGCCACGGTAGTCTAGTAATTGCTTAGTAATTTCACCTATGTACAGGATACAGCTAAACAGAGCAGTGCCTGCGATACCAAATTGGTTGGTTAAAGGCAATTCAGCAAGGGATGGCAAAGAAGCCCACTTTGCTTTCCTCTCTTATTGCCTTCAATTTTTTTATTACATCAGTCTGTGAAGACAGCCTGTCTCTAGAAACTGCTAAGACCAGCCTGCAGCAGTCCTTTAGCTTTCCCCTAACATAATTAGTGCTGTCCATAGCCTCCCCCACATTCCTTCTCTGTTTCCTTGAAGGAAGCCTTCTCTCTTCTGCTCATCAGAGAGGCCCCTTTCACTCATTATTTACAGCTCCTTGTTATCTTTAGCATTCCCATCTGCATGGCGCCTGAGTGAAACCTCAAGGCCCTGCACTGACTGTATTTCACTCAGCATCCCTCTTTAGCAAATGTCCTGTTCACACTAGCACTTAATTACCTTCCTCTTTTCTTTCTGTGTCTGCTTTAAGGGCAAGAACATGGTCAAGTCATCCTTCAGTACATTTACTGTTGTATTGTAGTCATCGTTAAACACTCTACAGTAATAAAATTCAAAAAAGCTCATCTTTCCAGTGCAGGAATATAAGAACTGATACACTGGATCAGACCAAAGTTCTGTGCATCTTAGTATCTCCTCCCTGGTGGTAGCTGCTAATTAGGGCCCAGAGAGGCACACACCAGCAAATTTAAAGAGTAACCCTCCCCTGGTCTTGACTCAGTATGCATTGTCCACAGCAGTTTGCCCAGGAAGTGGCCCTTTCCTTTTCCTTTTTCAGAATGATTAAACGTCCTGTTTTAAAGCTAGAATAGGCTTGGTCTTGCTGCTGGTTTCCAGTCTTGGGAGTATGCCTTACTATTAGAAGTCACTCTTGCAGTTCTTCTTTTAGAAGTTTCCTTAACAGAGGGAACATCTCTGTCATGCTTGCCTTCTCACTCCAGCAGACATTCAGAGAGCTAGTGTTAATGAAGAAGAAAAGCCTCAAGAGGAAGATGGTGAGGATCTGAATGTGCTATGGGGAAATCCCAAGCTGACATTCTCCCAGCATCCAACCAAGATGTCTGAGCAGCATGTCTTCCTCTTTGTCTGCAGTCTTTATCAAATATGTGAGTAGGTTCTTGTTTGGCAGGGACAGGGGGAGAAGCGCTTCATAAAAATAAGGGAGTTGTATGTCACATCCCTAAGAGGATGCAGTGTCTCTTCTTACCTGCTGTACCAGGAGGCTGTACAATTTGGTCCAGAAGATCTCTCTTCCAACAGTCTGTTTTCTGATCACCATTTTTTTTGCTTGTACATGATTTTTTCATTGAACTGCTTCCTTTCTTTTTACATTTCTGTTGTAAGCTGTCCATAGCAGGGTGTCTAGAACATAAAGAGTGACAGGCAGATCATTCGGAGACATGGAATATATCTGATGGTTGTGCAGGACTAGGCTGAGGTGGAAAGATGGTAGCCAGTAACAAGGGACAAGAAGACTAATCTGCATGTCAGAAGTACTGTAATAATAGTGGTAATTTATTAATGTCTTTATTGGCATTTGAGGCTGAAAAAGTAAGTTCCAGTCTAAGATACAGTCCTTTTTTCATCAATTTATAAAATGCTGTAATCCAAGCATTTCTTTGTTCTGAAATAGTAGAATGGAAAACATGCTGAATTGGGATAATTTCCTATGGAGCTGGAGGGTCTGCAGATGCCTCACAGCCACTAATGAATTAATCTAAGACACATGGATTTATGCTAAGGCAGAAGCATCTTGTAACATGTAAGTTACAGAAGGGAATATGGGAAGCAAAGAACAAACTTCTCAGAAGACACTTTTGATGCACAACTTTAGGTATTCAGAGCTTAATATTTGGAGATGTTGAGTACCACTGACTGATCTTTGTGCTGTAGAGTTTCGTGTTAGAATATTTGGTACCATGCTATCCCATTTTGGTTACCCAAAGCCAAATAATACATTCAAGCATGCTGATCTGCATGTTTTCCCCAAGCTCTTTTAGTGAGTCACTGAGAATTAAGAGCGCTCAGCAGTCACAGTTCCCAGCTCAAATGCCAGACCACACCACTTTTGAGTCAAAATAGGCATTTGTTAATCTCTCTTTGCTAATGGCCATAGCTCTAAAGCAAGTAATTGAATAATAAAGATGGAAATGGCAGCCAGGAAATGCTGACTGTCTCCACATGCTTTAACAATACTCCCCATAGAGTAGGATTAACCTTTTTGTATCTAGTCCATATCTGTTAGTAAAGCTGTAGTTTTAGAAATGGTCATTTTTCATTACTGTATTCAGGAGCTGCATTCTTCTTGGATTTTTGCTCTAAATGTCCACGTTGTCTTTTTAGGTTTTTGTTAATTTGTTTTTTCTTTTGCTTCCCAAGTAGAAGTCATGAGTTAAATTCAAGAGGTCACCCGTTCTCTTCCAGTGGGTGGAAGACCAAACATTTCTCTTCCAAGAGGCTGAGCATATGTATATATATGTGTGTATGTACGTGTGTGTTGCAGAATGTCTATTTCTTGATCAAACTATCTTTCTTCTCCTGATACTTTTGAGGTACTGTAACAATACTATAGAATATATGTGTGCACTGTTGCACATGTATTTTATTTACTTTTATTATTTTACATGTATTAATTTATTTTTATTATTTATTATTTTGTTTTATTATTAATTATTTTTATTATTTATTTATTATTTATTTTTATTATTTTACATTTTGTTATTTTGTTTTCTCCATGTGAACTTCAGCACCTAAACATCACCACAGGTTTCCTGTCTGATATTTTTCTCTATAGCTGGGGACATGTCATAGCTAGGTTGTCTTCTTCTCAAGCTTTTCTGAAGTGCCTCTGATGTACGTTTGATCCGTTGGAGGACATGTCTTCTTGGTAAGAGTTGTCCCTCTTCCTGACCTTTTCTGGGTTTGGTAACAGAGTGCCCTGTGCATATATATCAGTCACTCTTCTTGTTCTAAGAAGTGGAGCTTGGCAGTTGTTGTTCAACTGTGAGGCTGACATCCCCTCTCTCTGGGGCCAAAGAGGAATGAGTCTGATTATGGTAGAGCTGTTGGGGGGGTCTGACTTTTCTACAGCTGTGAACTGCTCAGGAAAAGCAGTTGCTAGGAGAAGACTGTATAGTATTTAGGGCAAGGGAGGTGGCTTTGCCTTCTTTAACAAAGCTGGTTTATTTTGTTGTTTGGGGAACAGATATCAAACCATCTAATAGTGCAATCTGCGTAGGATTTTTCACTGCCTGACCTTCTTCCACTGCTAAAGCTGTTCCAAAATGTTCCACTAGCATCGGGTGGCCTCTCTGCTGAGCTGGCTGTGTAAATTAATTCGTATCTGTCCTTACAGCTTTAACTCTTCTTGTGTCTCTCCGTTATTTCTTTATAGACTGGGTCAGGCCGTTTAATAGCAAAGGAAAGGGTTTCTTAAAGCAAAGCCTCTTTCCAGGATGCTTCGCATGTTGTCTATGGAGCTTATGGTCACAGGGCTGTATGACTGTTATCCGAAGACACAGCCCATGGAGAGTAGGTAGGGGGCATTGTCACCCTTCCACTGATGACTCAGTAGAGCTGAATTTCTCCCCTTCATCCTCTGTTTACCAGACAGCTATTTAAGTAAAGCTCCCTGCATTCCCATTGACAGGCTCGTTAGGTTTTCCATCACCAGACCTACCTTGTTAACTATCTGTGTACATTTGAGGCTTAAGATCAGTCAACGATCTTCAGGTGGTGATTGTGTCAGTTGTGTACAAAGCAGCAGCACAAGAGAGGTCCATGTCCTGTTTACCCCTGTCAGAGAGAGCTTCCAAGCAAAAGAAAAAATCTTCAAGCCTTTCTGATGGTTGCTGCCCAGAAAAGAGAGCTGCAGGTCAGCAGTGATGGTGACTAGCAGGAGCTACAGGCAACATGGTGAGCTGGAAGAGGCTGGAAGGAGCCAAGAGGGCATGAGGCTGAGTTTTATGTTTTGGGCACTAAAATGTTTTCCTGAAGCTTTGGGTGATGTCCTCTGTCTTATCTCTCTTTATGATCCAGTATCTTCTCCTGTTGGTCCATTTTTCTATGCTTGAAATACAGAACTTGTCATTTAGTCCTTGCTGTGTATGCTGTGGTGATTACACAAATATTTGTGCAGAGACATCTGTGCCTTATACTTGATAATATCACATCATTAACTGTAATAATGTTGTGGAGTGTCTGCCAACACACAGTCTAAAATCTCACACTAAGTAATCCTGATACATGGAAAATCTTTGATAACAGATTTCCAAGTACTTATTTGGCTATGATACACAGGCAAGACAGCCACAGACAGGATGACTCACTGCCTTAGAGTTTGGGCTAGGTGGCCTAATGGCTTCTTTTGGAGAGAAGGCAGTTCTTCCAGAGAGCTATCTTGTCTGGAGAAGGCGGCTAATTTTACACTTGCTTATTGCAACAGGCCACCTAGTCCTGTCTTTGTGGTGCTTGTATAGCAGTCAACATGCTGGCTGTAGCGATGCTGCCACTGTAGGCCCTTGCAGTCCCCGAGGCAGGAATGTTTGGTGGTGGCTCTGTACCTCCAGCTGTGGTTCACAGCTTGTCTGTAACCAGAAAATACCGCTGTTTGTAGCAGAAGTGCTGCTGTAACCCAGGGAGGTGGGTGAGGAGGGAACAGCTTGTTACAGGGCCCGGCGTGAGGTGGAAGTTCCCTCTGGTGGAGGAACGGACCCACTACAGAGAGAGGAGCAATGCGGCGATGGAGGCACTGGGCTCTCTTTGAGTCTTCCTCTAGAAGATAATTTTTAGAGGTGCTCAACTTTAACTACATGTATGTCTATACCTGCAGATTTAGCTGAAGACGATGGCTGCTATTGTTTTTCTGGGGACCAGGTCCAGAGAGCCTACATAATAAAAGATGATCCCATTATGGAGGACTTTGAGCTGAGCAGAAGAAGGATGTTAGGTAAGGGCTGGATATTGCGTGATGCTCATCCCCCTGTGGAAATGGACAGGAGTGTAAGGATGGCTGTGGCTGCCTGGGACCGGAGAGGTCTGTGATCAGCTCCTAGCTCTGCTGCCTGTGGTTTGAAATGTTCAGCCTCTCCCTAGAAGAGTTCCTCACAGGTTACTCACGATATGTTAGGGAATTTCAGCCTCTTTCAGCTATGCTGTCTCAGAATGACAGGGAAAATTTGCTGCAGATGCACAGTCCCAGAAAAGAACAAAGTGTCGGGCATGGAGGCAGGGATCCTGCAGTGAAGCCAGGGTGGCTGGAGCCCTGGCCCTGATGTCTGAAACCAGGCCAGCTGCTCCATGGAGCAGCCTCCCAGTGAAGCTTGGGGCTGGTCTCATGGTGGCAAGCTTGAGAAAGATCTAAGGATTGCTGCGAGACTAAAACACATAATGAATTCCCATGGGCAAGTGTGCTTCTGATAGAAGAAAAAAAACAAAGCAGGGGAAGATGATTTCCGGCAATCTAATCACATTTGGCATGTGCCAATGTAGCGAACGAAAAGAACCCGAAGGAAACTTAGGGAAGAACAACCTGCAGGTCAAGCCAACGTCTGTTCTGCATGTGGGCAAATGTTCCTCATGGAAATTGGACTTGATAGCCGTGAGACTCCCTAATGAAAACTAACCTGGAGGAGAGTTTGCTGGCTGTCATCATCGACAGGGACAGGGAGTCGCCTGGATCGTGCAGCTAGTACCCTTGTCAGTTGTGCCTGCGAACTTTGGGGCATGGAGGGGGATCCCTCTCTTCCTATGTATCCAAGAAGCCCATCAACACCATGCCTTAGCTTTGCCCTTACTGTGATGCGAACAGTCGATGGGGTTTGCTTCATGGCCTGCTCGGCTGCGGTGGTCCAGAAGTGCACGCATGGGGAAGGGACCCCTGCCCGGCTGGCTCTCGTAAAGCATCTATATGAAAACTTTCTACAGGAATACTGGGCCAGAGCTCGGCTGCGGTGGTGCACGCCCGATGCCGCAGCGCGGGGAAGGGACGGACCCCTGCCCGGCTGGCGCAGCCACTGCGCTCTCCTTGCGCTCTTCGCGCCCGAACCCCCCCCGTACGCTCGGGGGGTCTCCCGCTGGGGCGGCCGGAGGGCTCTGCTGCTCCTCCTCCTCCCGCAGCGCCGAGCACGGCGGGGGGCGGCCGCGGGCCCTGCCCAATCTCCGCGGCCGGGCCCGGCTGCGCGTTGGCTGCCGGCGGCGCCGCCAGTGAGGCTGCGCTGAGGCTGCGGGGCCGGATGGCCGAGCCGCCCGCCCCGCTCACTCGGGCGGCGGCCGGCGGCGGGCGAGGAGACGGGGCGAGCCCTCCCTGCCGGGAGAGCCAGCCCTGCGGCACGCAACGCCATGGTCTCATGGATCATCTCCAGGCTAGTGGTGTGAGTAGCTGCCGGCTGGCACCTGCACGCGTGTGCCCGGCGTGTGCCCGCGTGTGCCCGCATCTCTGTGCGTGTGTGTGTGTGTGCGGTGTCCGTGCCGTGCCTGCTGCTTGTCTCCCCGCCTCGCCCCTGCTAGGAATACGTGGTGGTGGCGGCGACCCGGCTAAATTTAGCAGGTTGTTGTTAGGGATGGGACGCTCGGCTGCTTGGTGGGTGAGGGAGAAAATAGGTGGGTCAAACGGTATTTTCCAGCGTGGGAAAATTACCAGGGGATGGAGGGCAAAATGCTGTCGTGCTGTACAGGGCGAGGTGACAGGGGAGAAGGAGGGCGGCTGGCATCGCCCGGTGCTCGGCGATGAACGGGCTCGGGGTCAGGAGGGGGAATCGAGCATCAGCGGGTGGGAAAATGGACGTGGGTTTGGGCAGCGGGGCTTTGTTAGCGGGGCCCGCCGCGCCGGGACTCGCGAGGGGGCGCTGGGAGAGGCGGCCGCGGGTCTCCCAGCCGCTACCGCTGCTTTCTTCTCGTTCTCCTGTAAAAGAAAGAGCAAATATTTCTTTCCTCCTTGCAACTTGGCGCCCACCCTCTCGAAAGACCTTCTCGATTTCCCATTAACCTGTCAGCCTGGGAGGAGAAGCGTGTGGCTCTTTGCGCTTGTCCTACAGCTTTTCCATGGCTGGAAGTGCTGTAGTAGGTGGGAATACATGTAGAAATTCCCTGGAAATGCTTCCCAGGCAACAGGGGGAAAATGGAGCAAGCTCGAGATACATGTTCATCTGCCCCACCTGAGAAGAGATTCGGTGAGAAAAGGGCATTTTTGATGCCACTAGGAAAATTCTTGGGTGGGGAGTTTAGGCTTAAGGTGGGGCAGCAGGATGGCTGATCTGTCTCCCTTCTGGAAATGTGGCTGGTCAAGGTTAGTACACTGAATCAAATGAATCATTTGCCAGTTTTCTCTGTCCAGCACATATAGCTGCAGACTCAGGAGAACATCTGTTGTGCTCTTAAGTTATATGTAGAGGGTCTGCAAGGGCCTGTCACTTTCTTTGTCTGAAAGAAATATGCCATGATGTTGCACCATCAGCATCATTCCAGAAAGGCATTTTCAAGGTCTCCTCTTTTGCCATATGGGAAGAAACATCAAAAGGAAAACTCACCTTGATCTTAACTATCTCTCTGTATCACTAAGACATTGGGTGGCTGTCAGATATGAAGATTTTTGGGGTTCCAGAGTTGAATTTAGCCCCTGGAGGTATGTGATCTGGATTCAGCTGCAGCTGTTGCTAGCCATTATTGGGTTTGCACTTCATTCTGGGAAAGCATGTTAAATACTTAAATGATTTAATTTGAACAGTATAACTATTTAGATATCTCTGACAGCAGTGTAAGATGTAGTGTGTATTGTCCAAAGCTGCTTTTCTTTTTTCTCTACTAGACTAATTGCCACTTCGAAAAAACCTGCCACCCTGTAACCCAGCTAATCCTCAAGAACAAAGAATGTCTACAGAGAGATGGTAGTTTAGCTTACTTACCTTGGCACACACACATATACACGGGTGATTTCATCTCAGACACATGGACTGGGTAAAAATCCGATAGGGGTGGGACATAGAGCAGTTGACATCTGCAGTCAGGTAATTAGCTGAACATACAAACCTTCCCGTTCTCTTCAGCTTTATCTGAATAGCATGTTACAGTATGAAATCAGCTGTGTAGAGGGTGGTACTAATTATTTGTTATACTAGAATTTCAATAGCAAATAACAATTTGAATATGCAGTGAAAATATTAATCATTTAGTAATCATAGTAATAATTAAAAAAGAATTTTGCAAGGAAACCTAGGGCAAGCCAAGCTTCATCACCACTTTCTTTGCACGGCTACTTAGTATACATCCATCCTTTAAGAATGTTTTGTACCAGGAAGTGCTAGTTTGTTATGATCCCAGCAAGAAACTCTGACTCTGGAGAGTATTGCTTAAAATACCACTTACTAGAGCTAACATTATAAAGAAAAAGAGGACAGTATAAATGATCTTACATCCCTTCAGATGCTGAAAACCCCAAGCTGCCTACCATGGAACAGCCCTCCGGTCTGGGTGCAGCACACCACGCAGATCTGTCTGTGGAAAGGTTACTGTACATTTAGGTCTTTTGAGCCCTTAGAGTATTTTCTTTAAAAAAAAAAAGAAAAGGCAATTCTATTCATAATTTCTACTGTCAAATGAAAAGGATGGTCACAAGAGAACTTGTTGCTGTACTTTTAGATGAAGACAAACAAGGAAAGGCAGGTGGTTTAATTGCTGGTGACCACTGTGAGCTTCCTACAGGCTCCTTCATTACAATTAACCAGCTGAGTTGATCCTGCATCCAAGGGGTGTGCGCAACACAACGTGGGCCAGAAGGCCAAGCTATACATGCAGCACAGCACAGGCCTGCACCCACTCAGGTTAACTGCTAGGTGGATCACTGACTTCTCGGTGTACAGTGGTCTTCAGATTAGGATCATAACAAAGATTTTATCTATCTAGTCTGGTTTCCCCATCTCATTATGAATCACTAGTTGATCCATCAGTACAGATAGCTGTGCTCTAAGTAGAATGGCCACCTGGTTGAGCTTTTTTTCCCCCTGCTCATGCCTATTTAGTTGGGGTTTTTTCATTAAATCTTACTAGCTGATAAGGTTTATGAGGAAAGTGGTGTGGTGTGGTTTAGTCACACTGTGAATATTGCTTTGTGCTCTTACGACTTCTGATCGCCGTGGGGGTTATGTCTGATATGACTCAGCTAACAGAAAGGGCTTTAAAACAAAAAGCAAACCTGTGCTTTGTTGCTTTCACTATCTCTGATTTGGTTGTTACCGTCTCTGTCCTGGCAGTTTCTATTTCCAAAATGTTGCTGAAGGAGAAGAGTCTGTGAGCACTTCTCACTCACCTCAATAGGAAGTCAGGCAGCTTACTGCAAACCTTCTCTTACATCATTTCAGCTGTAGCGTTTGGACTTTGTGTTAACACTGGGCCAGAGTGCTCGCTTGTTCTGTTCTGCCTGCAGAGATGTGTGCTGGTAACCCCCAGAAGAGAATGATAAAAAATTTAGAGCAGCATCTTACACTGCCGTAGCTGTGTGTTAAAGTCAAAGACTTTATTATTGTCAGGATCTGCACTAGGTACTGTACAAATGCGAAACAAAAAGATAATCCTGTCCCTGGACATCTTTTTCCTTTAAGATCTCAGTTTTCATCCTCCTGTGGTCCAGGTAGTTTTTTCACTCGCCTCAACGAGAACAAAATCAGGATGTTCTTTTTCTCATGGTAGTAGATCACAGGTGACTTTTCCACCAAGGGATGCCTGTGATCACTGTAATTGCAACTGTTGCATCTTGGAATTATTTGTTACTTTGTCTCTCACAATAACTGGAATGGGATAGCATCGTTATTCGTGGGTTAATTACAACCCCTTTTTTATTCATCATCTCTGAGTACATCTCAAAGGACATCCTGGAACACCTGTATCTCAGTTTCCTCATCTGTTAAGTGTAATGAACTGTGCTGAATTTATCTTCCCTGAGACAGACCAGAAGGGATCAGTGGCATGTCCTACCATCTACAGTTTATTGCTATTCATTGAGAAGGAGATTCTTTTTTGCTTCAGGTGGTAGAGGCCACTCTAGCAGAAGGACTTGGGATCTCTCTTCATTATGGCAGTCCAGTTCAGCTACAGCGCACAGCGCTGGCAATTGTAGGTGGTTACGGGTCTGCTATACCTTTTGGCTGTTGTCTAAAAGCATTTTGAAGTTAAAAGTGTTATATATAAATGCAGCCTATTGTATTTGCATGGAAATCCTATTCTTTTCCCAGAAACATGGAACTTGCTTTTTGTGCTTGGGATCATGCAGAACAGAAATACAGGTTTTGGCTCCAATTCTGAAAGTTAGGCACGTCACACTGCCTGTTGAAAGCCTTTCGATCTGGAACGCATGGCAGAGGAAGGAGAAGTCAGTAGAAATGAGGCTGGATCAGACATGTCATCAATAGTTGAGATAATACTGTGTGACTGAGGCATTTGAATTTCTGCTGTGAGGAGCTTAGAAGTGCATTACAAATTATTATAAAATGGTTAAATATGTTCTTCATGGTGAAAAACCACAGCCTTAATGATGCTTTTTTGCCTGTATTTGTTTTCTTTTAAATCAAAATATCAGTAATGGCCTGTCTGATCACTTACAGTTTGATGTGAAATAGGGTGGCAGCCTCAGATATGTTCACTGGGAATTCCTGGCCCTGTGTGGAAGTAACAGGGATTTATCCGAGGCATCCTTTCTTCCGGCTGTCACTGGAAATAGGTAGGTCTGAACAAAACCAAAGAGGAGCCAAAGAATTCTTTGAACTGATGAGTGAAATTTCCTTCCTCGTCACAATTTCTCTGCTTTCTCTTTCTTTGTTGCTGTGATGCCATTTTAGCAAGGGTAGGTGAGATCGGCCACCCCCATCCTCAGCTGGTATAAATCCATAGTGCTACTGAGTCAGACATTGATTCAATCAAAAGATACTGCTTACATCAGTAATGAATTTCCATTTTAGAGAAACTTAGCAGATCCTTCCTCCTCCTGTTTTTTGTGTGTATGGGAAGCCTGAAGAGACTTATGAATGGGGAAAAAAAAAAAAAAGTCATGTAATAGAGATTATATGATGGTAGAAAAGGATAACTTGTATCCTCTTTACCAGAGGCAGGCAGAGACAGGATCCGCTCAAGCGTGCGAGAGCTGTTCTCATGAAGGCATAGCACAGCCCCGTGCTTTTAGTTATTGATATGCCAGCATTAGCCTCTCAGTTGATACATACCGCATATGTGAAGGTCCTTCTTCACAGTCTACGTTATTTACTTGGTGCTGGCAGGTGATGTGAAGGATTCTGGTATCTATTGTTCTGTATGGGCTTCAACACCAGTGATGCGAAATTATGTCAAAATACAGCAATGGACCCAGCGTGGCTTGAGCTCTCGGCTAAGGCTATGGGATGAGTTTGCAGTAGACTCTTTTATGTGCTCTGAAGCTGGGAAGTGGGAAGGGCAGACCACATGCAGAATTTGCTAAGAAACATTACCTATACAGTAAGGTGGTATAATCTGAAACAGATCTTGCAGTCTTGCACTGCTGCTCTCCCTCGCATGAAGAACAAGTGGTCTCTGTGGCTGCCGGCTCAGCTCGGCATCTACCACGTGCATCTCTGCCGCAGCCTTTATGGCTTTGCCGAGGGGGCAGAACCTGTTGGTGACAGTAACTGACAGAGGAGCATCCAGCGCAGGTGCGACATTTGCTTTGCCCTTCATGTGAAATGTGACCGTGCTGATCACACTGCAGGGGATAACGCTGCCTGCTGCTTTGTCAACCATGACCCAGATTTTCCTGCAGAAGCACAGATGTGCTGGAAATGCTCTTAGCCCCAATGGGGAAGGTTTTCTTGCATGCACATCACAGATGTTACTAGTCCTGGTTTGGTAAGGAAGGACGTTTTACCAAACTAGAAGTTGTGGAATATAGCTAGGGGGCTTGGCCTTTGCAGCTGCCTTAATACAGTATTTTGCCTTTGTGGGACCCTTTCCATTTCACTGTATTAAAGCACTTCAGAGCATTAATTTAGTAAGTATTGTGTCACCAGAATGATTTTTTTACTGCCATTTTACTGGTAAGAGCACTGAGGCACAGAGAGATCAACTGATGTGTCCAGTATTCCACAGAAAACCTGTGGTAACCGGTGGTATATTTCCTCCAGGCTCCTTGATCAATAAATTAATGAAAGGGGATCTGATCAAGGGAATTGGGCATTATGTTTATAGTTTGTTTTATGGATTTGTGATGGGTGTGGGAGGGGTAGAACAAAACTACAGACTTAAATAGATGCTACCCGAAGTAGTCAAACAACCAAAGGCTTAAGTATTCTGAATAATGACCTACTCCCTTTCAGATCCTCAGTGCTGTTGTCGGCGTCATAGACAGCAGAATGCAACAGCCAGACTGCCTAATTCAGGCTACTAAGTCAGGCATTACACTACGTAAAATTGGTTACTTAGTCCTAGCAGGGACATTTAGAGCCAAGTTATTCAACTTGTGGTCCACAGATGGCTGGCAGTCCACAAAACATCAGGCAGTCCGTGAAAACATTTCAGCTCTAAAACAGAACCCCTCATACAGGCAGTTGTCAGTTACGTACTAACTTATTTAATCAGGTGATACCATTTTTTACTACATTTTTAGTTACCAGTTTTGTAATTACAACTACTGAATTACAGTTTTGTAAAATATTAACATTTCAGCATTTTACCAATTCCGTGTGACTTATCTCACTGTTGCTTAAGAATAGATGATATAAAATGAGCTCTATGTTTCTTTCAAAGGGTCAGGTGGTCCAGTGAATAGGAAAGGTTGAGAAACACTCTTCTGTGCTCTTATTGCAGTTAATAGAGGGAGACAGACATCTGTAAGGAGCTTCCATTAAAGGTAATGTGTTGCATAGAGAGCTGCTTGGTCAAGAGGAAATACTTGGTATGGAGAGGACAAAGGAGAGCATACAATCATGCCTACTACTTCTTGAGCAGTTGCTTCTAAGTACTAAGCACTGCATTTGCCTTTCTGCTTCCACGCTTTCAGCAGACAGAGGGTGGTATCTCAGGAACTTTCAGGCTGATCATAAAGGTAGGTGAAGACTTGAGTGCTGCAGTATTGGCCAGTGTGGGTTGCCGTAGAACCTTTGTAAGTCAAAATTTCTTCTATGTCCTCATTAGGCAGCTAGGATCTGAGTCAAGATTTCCTTTTGTCTGACTCTGCACTTGGCTTGATCAGGGCCACTCAGCAGATTTCAGATAGGCCTTGTGAGATGAAATGGCTCAATGCAAGGATGCATCCATGTAATAGGGCTCTTCACAAGCAAAATACTTATATGGCAAAATCTCACTTAAATCACCTGTGGTGTTGAAGTTAATCACATGCTGCTTTTTGCAGAGGAAGGTGTCACATGCTTTTGTTATCACTCATATGCTATTTAGATTGTAAACTCTTTTGGGCAGGAACTCTTATTTAGTATTTTTGGTTTTACAGCACCCTAGACAATGGGGTTTAGTCTCTAGTTGGTTCTCCTAAGTTCTGTAGTAATATAAAAGTAAATAATATATGAATAAATGCAACTCTGCCTTCTAGGTGAATCACTTATGAGACTGATCCTGTGGTCCTTGGTAATTTCTTTGTGACACTATTACTGGTACTGTGTTCATGTTCTGTTTTGGCATTTCACATACATGTAGTAAGACAAGATTCCTGCTCTGAGGAGCTCCTAATTTAAACTGATAAAATATAGGCAAAACAGATGGTGAGCGGTGAGTGGGGAGAAAGAACTAGAAAGAGCGACAAAATGAAAACTGTGTTTTATCTTTCCATGACTTATGTGCTTCTGAAGAGAAGGACTGAGATAACAGGACATGCCTGCTCATTCTGCAGGCAGGACCTAGGAAGGCACTCCAGACCTGGAGCAGCATGTAATGACTAAAACATGGTTGGTACTTTCCAAGCTTCGTACATAGAACAACTCCATCTTTTGATACGAAGGTCAGAGCAGGCATATCTCCTTAGTGGGGAGATATGCTTTTTTATGCTTAGTGCTTTTTGTTTCTTGTGGGCACATTTTGCAGGATCTAGAAGGGGAGGACAAGGGATTTTAATTTGATATGGGTGGTAATGCAGCGACCTGCAGGCTGGTAAAAGCTGCCACATAGCCAGAAGAAGGGCAAGGATGGTACCGAAGAAGGAGACAAGTTGGTTGTACAGTAAGTAGAAATGAAGAGCAAGGATTATGTTTCAGAAGGGACACACATTTATATGGAGGCAGAGGATTAGGTGTCAAGTTGGAGATTGACTCTTGGGAGCGACAGGGGGACAGCTGGGAACGCTGGCCTGGTGTCATGCTTAGTAAAGGTTTGTTTCTTCAAATGCTGCCTACTTGCTTGCTGTGTCCCTTACTGCTAATGCACTAATTGCTAATAAATAAACAACCAACCAATTCCAAAGAAGGAATCAATCAACTGGTCAATAAAGCTGCAGTCCATCTTTCCCCCTTCTCTCTCATGGAGCCAACAGTAATCTTTTGCTTTCCAAAATGGCAAATTATACAGGACAACAAAACCAGCATTGAAGAACTATTTGTGAGGAGCTAGAAAGAATGCCCCTCACGTCTGGAATTTTGTGCTTTTTTGGACGGGTCCCAGGGATGCCAGGGCAACATGTGTAGCCTGCCTTTTACCTACCGAGCAATTCAATGCTATCAGCATCAACAGTTGCAGCTCCTGCTCAAGAAGCACTTCTCTTCTGTTGAGTTCATGCTGTTGCTTCCTTTCATTCAGCTCAGTTGAGCTCATTTATTCTATTTCTTGTTTCCAGCCTCTAAATAAAGTGTTTTTAGAGGAAAGCCAAAAACTGACAGACGTTTCTTGCCTCATGTTTTGGAGGGAGGCTTATGACCAATAACCAGCCTTATACGAGGGAGGAGGGAAGGACTTGTGCTGCAGATTTTGTATGAGGATACCAAGAGCTCGGATTCAGCGGTGCTGCAAACTCCCCGGGGGAAGAGGGCAAGTTATTTATTCTTTATGAATTTGGTACCTGTAAAATCAGCTTAGTGATAACTTATGTCTATCTAAACTATCAGTTCTGCTTTACATGTAATAGACCCTGATGTAGGCATGAGTAACACTCACTGGAGTAGAATTGGAGGGGCAATGTAAATATGAATTTTGAGCTGAAATTTCCAAGCGAGTGGTCAAAAGTTCAGGGGTGCTCTGGGACGTTTTGCGTAGACCAGCCTCTTTTGTGGCAGAGCTTTCCTGACTGTCAGTCCCTGAGAAGCACTCATGGAGGCGTGAAACCAGGAATCTTAGATGGCATTTCGTGAGGATTACCCTTCTAGGGAAGGTAGACGGGAAGCACCTGGTCAAGATTAAGAGCAGAGCAATCATAGGAAGACGACCTTCTCCTGTCATGACAACATTTCATGGCTACCTTTGCCTTGATGTCTTCGGCACAAATGCCCTAACACTTGCTGTGAGCATGTGGGGAGAGCAGCTTACCCAGGCTGCAGGTCACATTAAACAGCCACCATGATAAGGGAGTTGTTCTGCCTTGGGCAGTTCCCGCAGGGCTGCTCTGGGCTGTGCTCTGCCTTGGGCCCTTTTGTGGATGAGCAGTTCGAGACTCTCGAGCCTCCTCCTGCTTGTGGAAGGGTTCTACTTGTCCTGCTGCCTCTTGCTGGGGATTTGGGAGGACATGTGTCTGGGCGTGTCTAAACTTAGACCTATGAACCACCCATATTATGTGACCCACAAGAAACTATCCCATGTTAGATCAGCCTGAATAACACCATCTGGCTCCTAAAATCTACCTGCAGAATTCATGGTGACACTTGAAGGAGAAAGATGGATGCTGGAGCTGCCCTGAAGCTAAACGGCTTTGGGTTTAGTGATATATTTCATGAGAAAAGATTGAATGGTTTCACTGGGCTTGCATGGCTGGAGAATGAGCGCAAGACTGGTGGCTATATGGAAATGAATTGATGGTCAGTGTTCAGATTCCACTGAACGTGTGCCTCTGCAAAAAACCCCACTATCCTGGCTGGTATTTTTTGCTGGAAATCATAGCAGAGAGCCCAGGGACATAATGGACACAGGCACTGAATGAGACTTTCTCCCCTCCAGATGATCCACCTAGGTCTGAGTTGAAGCACATTGGCAGGGCAGCTTGGAGGCTGTTTGCACCTTCCCTGGCTTAATTGCACCTCTTTTGCAGCTGAACAAAGGAGTCCACTTTCCAGGTTTATTGTTTTCACTCTGCTTATAAGGATTTTGGTTAAAACAGAAAGATGTTGATATTTAGAAAGAACATTAATAATTAAATTGAGATACTCTGGGGAATATACCTCATAAGGCTGGATTTGTTGAATTTAAGTAGATAATAATTTCCATGGCAACACACTCTGCTGTCCTATATACAGAAAGGGTCTTTCTTGTAGGATCAAATGCAGAGAGGAAGCTGTTATTTAAAACAGATACCTTAAAAACACAGACAATGAAATAAGAGTAAATAGTTTAGTGCATAAATGTTGTTGGAATTTTCTCATGTTTGTTATATTGTGCTAACCTCTTTTCATAGCTGTCAGACTGCAAACAGTCAAACCAATCCCCTGCTGACTGTAATGATTTAGGGAGAAACTGTAATCTAATGATCCTTTCTCAGGATATCATCTCTCTCTCATAGAGATATCCATATCTGTAGATGTATATAGCTATAACTGTCGTGAATCTGTAACATAGGCTACTGTGGTAATTTTGAACAGGCCTACTAGAATCTCTGTGCCTTACTGCTTATACCTGTGTCTGTGCTAGTAGTCTCCCATCTCACAGCATTAGTAAAGCTTGTTTCATCAGTATTTGGATAGCATTTTGAGATCCTTGTACATGGTGTGTTCTGTTACAGCTGACTGTTAGATGGGAATTTGTAATGATGGTCTAGTACCTGAACACTTAGAGATAATTGAGTAACCACACATTCACTTAGAGAATTTGGGGATTCTTAGATCCAACAGGAATTACACCAACTCTTTTTCTCTAATCTAGCAATCAAATAAGTGTATCATTTTATATGCTCAAAAAAGCCTTACAGGCACATGATCAGAGTTACAGAATCCTTGTGAAGTGAAAAGTGATCATCCAAACAGAAAAGATGGAATTTAATAGAAAAGTTCTCAATATAACCTTCTAACAAAAAACCCACAGTATATGATGGAAAAAAAATCAGTTCATATCTGAAATAATTGCAGCTTCTCTGTTTTGTCAGTGGAAGTAGGCTAAGTGGTGCATTGCCAAATTTTAACAAGAACTGCCACAAAAATTCCCAGTCCTGGCTTGTGGTAAACCTGAAGGATCAAGGGTGGATGTTCTGCAGACAGAGGGAATAAATAGCTGGAAAATGCTGATTCAGTGCAAACCTCAATCACTTTCTCATCCTTAAGGCAATACCAGGGCTTCAAGTTGTGTTAACTGATGCAGCTCTGCTGAAGTCAGTGAGGGTGTAAATCTACCCAGGTCAGAATCCCAAGGTTGTGTTTGTAGCTCAGAACGGTGAGCGCCTTGTAGAGGGTGCCAGCTGGATCCTAGAAAATTGAATATTATACGATGGAAGTTGGCCAGTTCAAGACAACAGAGGACTTCTGTTTCTTGTGAGCCTCAACTGCCCTTTGAGGGGTGACAGATTGAGGATAGAGGGCTCCCAAAGACATGATTCTGTCAGGACAGCTATTCTATCCTTTTTTTCATTTTAGTGTTGGGAATTTCATTGCTAGATTGGCGTATGGCTTTACCTGCACTTCAGCAACCAAAGCCAATCAAATAGGCTGTTCCAAAGCCTGTAATCAAGATACCTCTGACCTCAGATCTGGAGCTCTCTGTTGAGCTTCACTATTTAGCTTCTCTCTAGTAAGCGTTAATATCCACTGAAAGCTGAGAATGAAGAGCATGACCACCTTCTCTTTTGATTCAGTCTAAAGAATCCTAATGCCTTATTGCAGACCACCCAAGCACGTATATTTTAAAAGCTTCTTTAATCGTGTCAGACAGGGAGAAACTCTGTCATCTCTCATGCTTCATCCCTGTGCCCTTATGTGAAGATCTGTTGCAGCAGGTGCTGGACATTGCAGCATGTTAGCTAACCATGGTCTGCTGCCATTAGCTCTTAGCTTGCATCCCTGATCCTGGCTATCTTAAATCCCTTTCAGTGCTACTTTGCAGGTTGTCCAGAACGGGGAATCCCAAGGGCTCACTGACAGCCATTTCCAGGGCCCAAGGGGATGTGACATACATGACTGATGGTGCAGACCCTATGCATATTTCTGCAGATTATTCCTAGATCACTGCAGAATGAGCAGAGCTGGTTAAGAGACTGCATACAGCCAGAGTGAAAGATCTTGCCTGCTGTCCATGAGGCAGGACATGCATTTTAAGTACATAAATACTATGCCGGATTTTGCACGGTACTGGAAACCGAACCAGTCTGCTTTCCTTGTAGTTTGTGTATGATTCATAGTTAATCTCATGTAAACCTGCTCTGTAAAATCTCCCCCCACCTCGCCCCCCTAGGATTTACTTATAGATTAGATATTTTTCCTCTCTTTGCTATAGTGTATCCTGAGGTTTTTGCACTCAGATGTGCTATACAGCCACTGGAATAGCTCAGCATTCTTTTTCAATTATTATTCTGCTGAGGTTTGCAGATACTTGGCTGTAACAAATCAGATCCCTATTCAAACACTATTGTGTTTTAGGTATATTCTTGAAACCAAGAAACCTCACTCTGGGCAGTCAATCCATAAATGGCTGAAGTCTGTGAATATCCAGTTCTCAAGGCACATTTTATACAGCTACATGTTGTGTTTGAAACAATTAACCATTTCATTTCAAAATAGCAATGCTTTGTTTCTGGAGAGTGGCACTTGCAACACTGTCATCCTGTGTGAATCTTCTTGCCTGGGAAGGAGAACAAGCACTGGACTGTGGCATTTAAACCAGCAGTATTACAATGAATAAGAAGTGACGGAAAAGCATACATAAGATAGCAGGCAGTGTGGGCGTTCCCACAAAAAGTACAAGCTGCCTTCTCAAGCAGCTGCTTGCTTAGAAATCTCTGTAATGGACTTTGAAGCATTGGCTGTCTTTCCCTTTGCTTTCCTCTAAAGCTATTTCTGTGAAGTCTCCATCTGGCTCCTAAGCCTCGGTTTATATTTCATTTTATATTTTGAGTAGCTGCCAGCTGCAAGGTATATGTGTGTAAGAGAAGGTGAGAAGGGAAAGGAAGAGAAGTCACTAAGCCAAAAGAAAGAGAAGAGGCAAAGCCTTTACTGTTCTGAATTGTACAATGCACTGGCTTTTTATCCAAGCCTGAAACAAAGAGTTATTCCTCACAGTGTAAGAATGGAGCTATGCCTGTGTCACAGGCTTTGATCTGAACACATTTGTGTTTGGGGAAATGCAGAATAGAAGAGAGTGGCATGGCTTATCGCTTTTACTCTGATGCTCTTAGCCAAAGACGGAAATTCTGAAAGATATGAGAAGTCTGGGAGAGATCAAAACTGAATGCAAATGGGAACATGACATCTTCTGTCAGAACGAAGATTGAGTATCTGGGTAGCAATACTGCTGTCTGGAAACATTAAAAAAAACTAAGTCAAACCCCTTCACCTCTTCACCAAATTGTGAGACTGGATTTAAAATCCTGACTTTTATAGTATGTGCACATATATATTTCTCTGTGCATCAGATCCTTTGATTTGTACTCTGAACCTGCAAGATTGTTTATGTGTTCTTTTCTGAGAAACCATTAAGTCTGAGAATTTATTTTGAACTGAGATGTTCCTGTAATCACTTCCAAGAAATCACCTGATGAGATTAAATGAACAAATGTGAGGAGAATTGGCAGTACTGCAGTACTAAGCTGTGCTCACAGAGTGAGATCATCTAAGTGTAATGGTGGAGGTGATAAAGGCTAGCACAGAAGCATAGCCTGGAAATGGTGACTTCTGTTTCCAGATCTCACATTGGCTCTGCCTGGGCTGTGACCAAGCTGCTGATTTCCAGTGGTGAAAACCATTTCATTTCCAGCACCATCAATGGAACCTGTAGATATTTGTCATCTCTGAAAACTGCCTGTTGTCTCAGGCTTCTTTAAAGATTTTTACCCTAGGAATGTCTCTATCCAAAATCTGTGATTTCCAGTTGGTGTCATGAAGCTCTCAGTATGAAGTGCTGTACTGTGAGATGCTTCAATAGATACCTGTCCTTGCTCTTAAGTCTCTCCTGTGCTTTAGGTAATAGCTGGTTGTTAAAAACTGTAATGCAGATGAATAGTAGTAGTGCTATGAAAATTGGTGGAAGCTAAAAGAAACCCCTTCCTCTGTCTTATCTTTAGTTAAAGACCCAAAGTTCACTTACTAAAACACTCCAGGGACTGAGATCTAGAGTCCTTGGTGTAATAGGCAAGTGTTTAACCCGTTAAGCTTTAGGGAGAAGCTATGGTAAGATAGGAAAACACCAGAAATTAAACAAAGAAATCAGATGTTGGTCAAGAAATACAAAACCTGAAGGTACTTAATTAGATAAAATTATTTGGGAGGAGCAGGGAAAGAATTGTCTTTTTGTAGCAGAAGAATATTCAGTTGTGGGATGAATCATGATGTAGGAAAGTTAGAGATGTAAAGAGATTCCAAAGTTCAGAAGAGAAGCCTTGCGTTTTAAGAAACATCCCAGAGTGCTGAGGAAACATGTCTAAATTCCAATATTTCTGTTCTGATGTGTACATTTGTACATATATACTGTTTGTTGAGCAAAGAACAAAGGTATTTTAGAACCCAGTGCAAACTGCATGAGTTCTATCTGTCACATACACCTGCAAAGTGAATTGCAAGTCAGAAATGTTTAACTTGGGCTGTGGTTCTGGGCAACATGCAAGTGTTATTGAGGGAATGGCATGAATTTTAGGAGGAGATGCAGTTGCATAGCCTCTGAGAGTTTATTAGTACACCCACACTGTATGCTGGTATGCTCCAAGCCAGAAACAGTGACAATATCCTGCCCAACCCGAGCAAGTTAAAGGCACAACAGATGCAGCTTTTGCATGTCAATACTGCATGATGAATGTCCAGCCAGAGGATTACTCAGCTGGGTCTATGAGAAACCAATCTGTAAAATGGGGCTATGAGAACTTAACTGTTTCCCAAAGGTGTGGAGAGAACTAATTGAGGATGGTAAGACTTACAGAGATGCTGGTGTTTCTGTGGCTAGGGTCCTGCTATGCACTCAGTTATAGTCCTGAAAAGCTTCTTAGAATTAGTAGGTCAGAGAAATTAAGGCTTCCTGAATCCTGGGGTGTGTATTTGTCCTGTTACTAACACAGGTGAACCCTTTGAAAGTGCTGAATATAACTCTCCTTAGAATCAGTTTCATTTAATCTTTCTTCATTTAACCTGAAAATATAATTCTCCAACTGCTAAAGGATGAATTTAGGCACTGTGGTGGAGATTGTCATTTAAGGAAGCCCTTTAAATGAGTTTTCCCTCAATCAAGGCTTTGCTGGATGTTGCAGCCTCTGATCCTTTTAAAAATGATCATAGCATGACTATTAGCCATGTGTGTGGGTAATTTACTTTCTCTGTGAGCTTCCCAGCTCCAGCAAAAGAAAGGATGCGTCATTTTATCTCCAGATACTTACCGTGGGCTATGGTGTTTGGCATAGAAGTAAATAAGCTGATAATGACCTCCCTACTAGTGGCTTTATGTAAGAATAGATCATGCAACAGCATTACCATAAAACCATTACATTTCGCAGCAATGCTGCACAGTTAATGACACAAAGGCTTACACTGTGAATACGTGGCTTTAGAGATAAGGGAAATCTAGCTGTTCTTTTCCTAGCTCACCAAAAATGGCTCGGCAAGAGAATTAAAGCAATAAGTGTTTGTAAATATTCATTTCATCTCCGTTACCCCTTTTTTTAAAGCTCTTATGGTAACAGCAATTTGGTCCATGTTAAGTCCTGCAGCTAAGACAAGGTGGTACTGTTCTTCACATACTTTCCTTGGCAGTCAAGTTTTGTTTTACAGGTAGCTAAGTGAGGTTTGTACTACTGCAACAGCTCATTTGGAGTAGGCTAAAAGGAGCATTTTAGGAGTCCTGCTGTACCGTGACATCTATTATTGTCATACCATGACCCCAGCTTAGCTCCTTGGGGTGGGCACCACTTGCAAAGGAAAGGGTGTGGTGTGGCTGAGCAAGGAGGTTCTCCAAGCAGCAAGGAAAAGTATCCTCATTCAGGGAGTAGGTCTCCGGCTCTTCTGCACCTCTGATGATAGGAAGGGTGCAGTGCTGTTCTTCTCCTGATCTCGATACAGGATTGGTTTAGTAAGAGGGTTAGCCAGCAGGTTGAAAAAAGTGATTGTTCCTCTCTATTTGGCAAGTGGGAGACAGTGTCTGGCTGGAGTAGTGTCCCCCATTTGGGTCTCCCTAGTATAAGGAGGGCACTGGCAAAGTGCAGTGAGTCCAGTGGAAGGGGGCTGGAGCACATGGTGCACCAGGAGAGGTGAGCGGGCTGAGTTTGTTAAGCCTGAACGAGAGATGGTGAAGGGGAGATCTTATTGTTGTCTTCAAAAACGTGATGGGTTGTTACGGAGAAAATAGAGCCAGGCTTTTTGTGGAGGCGCACACCAAAAAGGTGAGAGGCAATGGACACAAGTTGCAGCAAAGGAAATTCTGGTTAGATATAAAGAAAGAATTCTTCAAAGTGAGGGTAAGCAAACACTGGAACAAGAGTCTGGAGATGGAAATACTGAAAATTTGACCAGACAGGGCCTGGAGCAACCTGATGTAAACTCAAAGTTGGTCCTGTTTTGGATTAAAGACTTGTAGAGATCTCTTCCTAGCTAAATTACTCTGTGACTCTAGTCTTAAGGACACATTTCTATTTCTTATATTACATTTGCCATTCTTTCACTCGAACAGTTCCCAGTAGCACACATGTGATATCTGTCACATAGGTTTTGCTCTTTCTCTTCTCAGATGGGAGAGTGTGGGGAAGAAAGGTGTTTACAATGGTTTGGTTTAGTGTTGACAGGCTTTTTAAATATCTAAGATGCTTTTTGTTGATACGGGAAAAAATAGGCTGAAGATTTACATCTGGCAGAGGATTGGTGCTGCTCCTTAGGTGCTGGTTGAGTTTGGTTCCTCTGAAGTCAACCCTGGAGGAAGTTCTCTTACTCTCCAGTGAATCCTAGTGATGAGGCTTCTTGGCACAGAAGCCAAAGCGCTGGCTGTCCCCGATGTTCTTCAGGAGAACTTCAGGGTATTATTTAGGCTCCGCTACCTGCTGTTTTTTATCGCTTATCCTAACACTGTGATTTAGGATTATCCACTAAATGGTCATTTTTCTTCTAATTTATTTTAATTAGAGACAAATAATTTTACTGGTAGCTGAAGCTGAATTCAGAGATGTAGCCAGGAGCTCTGATTATTCATTAGTGATCCATGGCTTCAGTAAAGAGGCTTGCTTCCTTCTGATTTCCTCTCCTTTACATCTAGGTTAAACTGGAGGCTGGTCTGTATCAGTTTAGCTCCAGCTGGAGATCTCTCCCTCCTTGTTTATCTCAGTTGTACCATGCATTTCATTAAGATGCTGTTATTAGCCATATAAAATGGAGGGATTAAGAAGGATTAATGAAATGAGAAAAGACCCTGGAGGAAAGAACTCTATTAAATTCACACTAGAAATCCCTGTCAAATGCATATGAGAAAAGACTAGAAGTCTGTCTTTTTCAAGCTGTATGACAGTGTCTCATTTCCTTTCTTTCCTTTTTTAAAAAAATTATGCAGGTCCTAGTAAAAAAAATAGGTGCCCAGCCCCTCCCTAAAGTGTTGTTATAGTACCCAGAAGAAATACCAATCTGTGTCTGTGGGCCATAAAGAGAAATGTGGTTTGCATGGCCCATGAACTCCCTGCAATGTCGCAGCTGTTATATATAGCATGTGGCATTCTGATACCCGTACTAACGAAAGCACTAAGATGGTCTGAATATTCTGAAATTACCTGTAGAATCATCTTGCCTTAGTTTTCCTACACTCTTGCTTTAAAACTGGAGTTGAAAACTGGGTACTGCTCATGTCTGTGACATGAGCTTCCTGTATAATTTCAAGTGGGTCTCACTGTCCTTATCATTTAAATTAGAGATAAAACACTAATGAAATAGAAATAATCAGAAATCAATGGAAGTGCAATTGACTTCGATACTCAGGTCACTAATATTAATACTGCACTTTGAAATCCTTCTTTGAAATATGCTATCAAAAGGAGAAGAGATGCTTTAAAGGTGAGGTTGTTTTTTGTTTGTTTTTTTCACTTAACTAGGAATTAAATACCAGCTCTGGAACATAGAGCTTATGACTGACTTGGGTCCCACGTGTTTTCAATGTGGCTGGTCCCTCCACTTGTTTGGTCTTCTAGTTTTTTGGGTTAATGTTGTAGAGTCATCAAACATGTAAGAAGTTAAGGTCAGTTACTGATGGAAGGAGTTATGCTGTTTATTGTTAATTTGCTAGCATATTTATAGAAATGACTAGACAATAGTAAGATTTTCTCTGCAAGCTGTTTTGCACCAAGGTGGCCGTGACCGTACCTGATACCTGTTCCTATACGAAACTGTTCTCCTTGGCTAGTGTAGAGACCTAACTGGGGTTTCTGTCCTCCTCCAAGAGCTTGTGGAGGTCTCTGAGACCTGCTGCTGCTCAGAGCAGCCTTGGGACTGCACGATTTGTGTCAGTGGATTGAACTGTTGGTAACCCAGGACTGACGGTGATTCCATGGGAAGTCAACATTTTTCATGGCTTTAGCTGAATATTTGGGCCAAAGAGGTCTTTTGGTTTGGTTTTTAAATTATATCAGTGAGCTAAAATATTCCTTGCATTTAGTTAAGCACTTCTAGTAATATTCTGTCCCTGGGAAGCTGAAGTAACGTTACTCTAAGGAGATCCCATGTTGCAATTGATTTGGATGAGTTATAGTTTCATTTAATTTTGTATTCCTGTTTTCTGTCCCATGAGTACAACACTGGAAGTCTAAAGCTGTCTTTCAGTGGGGGATAGACAAACAGGAACTTTCGTGTTTCTCACCATCTCCTCAGACAGTGGTAGCACTTACGGTTTGACTTCCATGACCTGAACTGAGTTTTAGGATACACAGAGTGTAGGATTATGCTCTAAATTGAGATTCCTGTACGTGTTTATGCTTCCTAAAAGTTGATTCATGTAGCATCAGTTAAAATAACTCCAAAACAATACTTGCAGCATGATCTTTGTGGTTTTATATGACACTAATGCAGACCTGCTTTGTTGATATGCAATCCATTTTTTATACCTTTTTTAGCCTAGAAATTAGTTTGGTTAGGTTATATGTCTCTTTCTGTTCCTTTTTGTATCATAAGCCTACCATAAATCTGTAGGCTAACTCACAATACAGATTTTAAACCATCTGTCATCTCTAGAATATAATGTCAGTGCTTCTAAAAAAGCCTTTTTCCACATAAATATCCCCCTCTCCAGAATCAGGAAAAGCAGCCCTTCCCATCTAAAACATACCATTTAGTTTTCAAATTGCCATTTATTTGACTTGGAAAAAGACAGGGCTCTCAAAGCAGGAACTATACGGTCAGTACTGGATAGGGAAAACATCAGGGGCACGCAGATGCTAAGCCCTGCCTTTTTGGAGCAGCGAAGCTGGGTGAAGATCTGACCCGGTCACATAGCAGAGAATATTTTCTTCTCTAAAAGGCACAGATTTTATTCCCCTCAGTACCACACTTTGATGAATTATTTATTCTCCCCCAAAAGGGTCCAAATGACGCGGTGGGCTGTGCCAGCGCTGGAGAAAGCTCAGTGCTGGGGACTGCTTTCTCCTGCTTTCTCTTGCAGTCCTGCTGAGCTGAAGCGCAGGGAGGGGAGGAGTTGCGACAGGGCAAATGCCTCTGATGAGGCCCACGAAACACTATCTCTTGCAGGCAGCTGCTCAGAGTCCCGTGGCGTGTGCCAGGCGCAGCGTTCCTATCAACCCGCAGCTTCCCACCTATGGGTTGGGGCCCCACACCAGCCCTACACACTCTCCATGTAGACCCTCCCTTGAAAGCATTGCCTCGAGAGCAAGCAAAGTCCCCTTGCTCATCAGCAGCCCATCTCCACTGGGCCAGGCAGCTCCACTGAATACAGCATGAAGTAGAACAGACCAGCTTAGTAAGCCATCTACCTGCAATAAATTTGCTTCCTAAAATAGCTGCAGAGCCATGGGATATTTTTATAGCAGCTACACAGGCCTTTTCTGTTCTGAAGGACTGTAAAGAAAACTTTGAAGTGTTAGCTTGTGTGTAAACTGATGCAATTCTGCCTGAGTTTGAAGACAGCCTTGAACAATAAACTTGGGAAGGGTGAAGTACCTGCTTAATCTTGGTTGGGCTTTAAATATGATACTCAAGGGTGTCAGTGTAAAATATGAACCCTGCGAGACCCGTCACTGCTGGTGGTTTTAGTAGTCATCAGGTGCGTTATGTTAATGACCCCAGTATTTTACAAGGTCTCTCCATCAGTAGTAGTGTTATTTTAGCATTTCTATCTTCTGCCTATAACAAGAAGTGGGGAAAAGGAAATCATGTTTGCCCTCTTTAGACAAATCTGGATGTAGGATCTCAATGTGAGTAAACGTAATAGTTGTGTGATAACTCCAGGCTGGCCAAGGCCACTTCCTCCACCCGTCCCCCTTGCCATGTCTCTTCACCTGTTTGTGCCTGGCCTTCTTCCAGCTCCCATGTGAGGAGTGCCCTGGCTGAGGGGAGAAAAAAAAAGGTGGTGTCAACTGGAGAGGAGTATGTGCTGCTTTCAAGACTGCTTAAATTAGAAGCATCAAGGACAGCCCTTGCTCTTGCTATTTCTGCTGGAAGGACAGTTGGGCGTCCCTTTACCCCGCAGTTACACCAAGAGGAGCGATTAGGTTTCACCAGCCATTAGGTTACACTAACCAAGACGAAGTTTGCAGTTTGCTTCTGTAGTAGCCTGGCTGAGAAGTCAGAGGTGGATCTGGACGGAAAGCGGAGCATCTTTGTGTTAGACGCTGAGTTCTCCTGGGCCTGCCCTCTGTTTCCTCAGTGCTGCGGGTGTGCATGATGCTTCAGAAGTGCTCATGAGGACAAGGTCTCAGCAGCCAGAGCTAAGCAGGATGTGCTGGGTGACTGTTCAAGTGGAGCTTTACACCTTGTTAATACCCGTGGAGGCGGTGCACGACTGGCCGAGTGACATGGGCACAACTGCATGGTTGTCCTCGGCAGCACTGAACCAGCCGCACGAGGATGTTTGATTCGAGTTGCAAATGGAGTTTGAAGTGAGCCTGATCTGTCTCAGGGGTGTCAGGGCCCAGTGCTACCCTCACGGGATTTTTTTGTCACCAAGGCACGGTGCGCCTTTGGTATTCTTGGTGTGTATCGGGGTGTCAGGCTGGCATGGCTGGGTTATCCACATCTCCTGGGGCCCAGGGTGGGGATAGTGTCAGCTGTCACCCTGAGGGTGAACAGGCAAGTTCCGGCTGCCCTGGAGTCACTGTGCAGGACCTATTCTGCTGCGAAATGCTGACAAAGAATCTGCAGGAGCCATCTCCCAGGGAATACCAGCCTGGAGCCTCCTCTGCAGCTGGTGCTTCCTCCACCCCAGTCCCTTCTTGGATATCAGGCATTTGGCCTGTCAAGGGGCTTGCGTTAACCCTTTCCCTGACCTTGTGTGCTGCTTACTTTCACATCCCCAGCTGTTGGATTTGAACTGGGAACCTTTGGTGCAAAGACAGTACTGTTTATTTTTAATCTGTGGCACTGTGTGAACATTAATTAGGACTGATAATAAGGAATACAAACCTATTGGCACCCTTCTTGGCAGTTTCAGCAAGGAGTGCTGACGTGGTGACAGCTCAGCTGCTGCTCCATGCATAAGAAGCATGCACTAGCCAGTGAACATGTTGAGGAAGTAGGAAATATTTCAGTGATTCTGTGCTGGTTTTGGCTGGGATAGAGTTAATTTTCTTCATAGCAGCTAGTATGGGGCTATGTTTTGGATTTGTGCTGAAAACAGTGTTGATAATACAGGGATGTTTTAGTTACTGCTGAGCAGCGCTTACACAGAGTCAAGGCCTTTTGTGCCTCTCACCCCATCCCACCAGCGAGTAGGCTGGGGGTGCACAAGGAGTTGGGAGGGGACACGGCTGGGACAGCTGACCCCAGCTGCCCAAAGGGATATTCCATACCATAGGATGTCATGCTCAGCATATAAATCAGGGAAAGAAGAAGGAAGGAGGGGGGATGTTCAGAGTGATGGCATTTGTCTTCCCAAGTAACCGTTACACGTGATGGAGCCCTGCTTTCCTGGAGGTGGCTGAACACCTGCCTGCCCATGGGAAGGAGTGAATGAATTCCTTGTTTTGCTTTGCTTGCGTGTGCGGCTTTTGCTTTACCTATTTAAGTGTCTTTATCTCAACCCATGAGTTTTCTCACTTTTACTCTTCCGATTCTCTCCCCCATCCCACTGTGGGGGAGTGAGTGAGCGGCTGGGTGGTGCTTAGTTGCCAGCTGGGGTTTAACCATGGCAAACTCCTAAATGTGTCCATCCCTGTGTTTGAGCGAAAGTTTGCCATCTTGGCTGCTGTGTGAGGATGATATGGAAACACTAGTTATTTATGGGCAAAATAAGGGCTGTTCTATTTGTGTTGTAGTAGTACAATGTTCTAAATGTTTGGGCAGCCCAAACACTGCTGGTGGCATGGTAACTAGATGAGCAAAACTTGGATGGCTTGGGATGTGGACGGCACCATGCTGGTATATTTGTAACAGTAGGTTACCATCCAGAAAACACCTGTGTGATTAAAAATACTCAAGAGAATGGATATGCAGGCATTTCTGGAGGTAACCTGAGTCCCGGCCAGTACTACTGAGAATCTCTGAAAGTCTTTCCATTTGTTTCAGTGGCTGCTGTACAAAATGTGAGAGTTAATTTTACAGGTAAATGGCTGTAGGACCAGGCCCCTCAGGAGGAAAATAGCATCGCCAAATCATCAGAACTCAAGACGTTATGAGGGGCCCTCCCAGGTCCTGGTGCCAGCTCTGATGCTGATCCCCAGGCTATAACCTAGATGCTATTAGGGATATTGCCACATCTGAGTTAGCCTGTGCTCTGTGATGGTCAGATCACTGTGCTAGCAGATTCGGAGAAGGAATAGAAGGATATAATAGCCAGGGCTGGCTGTGACTGTACTGGTAAGTGGAGACAGAAGGAGGTTTGGTGGTGGTGCAGCTGCTCCCCTGGAATATGACAGAGATTGCTAAAGAGGAGCTACCAGTTAAGTTGCTTTAATATTCCCCTGAGAATCAGGAAACTTCACAATATGGGAAGCTTCATCCTTTCCTGTCTCATTTAATGGTAAACTTGAATAATGAAAACCAAAACCAAACCCCAAATCCTATGTAATGTAATGATATAAATAAATACAGTTATTAAGTTCCACATATTAACTCCTGGTGATAGGGAGGGTTTCTCCCCTCCTTCTTGACTTTGTTCTCTTGATTCAGTTTAACATCCCCTTACACTGCATCAGTAGGAGCAAATAACCTCAGTTATTTGTCTTTGCTGCAAAAGAAACAATTGCAGCATTTATAGTCGCTCTTATGGATCTTCCCCAGTGCGCTTCCACACACTTTCGTTGCCCTTCTCCTTTCCCGTTCTGCCTCCACCGTGTCCCTTTTGACAAAGAATGACTAGAAGCACATGTAGCGGTCCAGACTGGGGATTGCTGCTGCTGATGTGCCTAATAGGATTGTAAGATTTTCAGCATTAATCCTTATCCTATTCTTTAGGAAGACTAACCTTTTACTTAGATTTTTGCCTCCTGTTGCACAGTTAGTTGACTCTTCAGTGATTTCTTTACAGCTGCTGTTTTGTCCTTTTTCAAGGCGATTGTAATTGATGTAGACCTCCAGCATGGAGCAGCGTAAGAATTGTTAGACTGTTGCGGTTATTTGTTTAGTGCTGCAAGTATGCTTTTCTTAACTCGCTGATGAATGTCACTACTTCCTTGCCTTTCCCTATACCCTGAGGGTATGTGTTTGTTTTAGCCCAGACTGTAGGAACACATCTCTGTAGCTTTAAACGTAGCAACTACTACATCAAGCTCTGGAAGTCCCTGGTTTGCTGATAAGGATGTCTGCTTCTGCTTTTGCACAGAGGGTAAAAGAGCCAAGGCTTTCCAGGGTACACAGCTCATTCAAAGGAGCTTTGGAAGATGGAAATGGGTGGGGAGTAGGTTGACTCTGTATCTGTAGCCTGGTTTCCTAAGGAAATGAGGCTTAAGCAGTCTGTTTTTTCCACTGCTGCTAACTTTTGGATCTGCCTGTGTGCAGGTATTTGTCTCCAGAACCCTGAATATGCTTTACAGAAATGCCTGAACATCTTTTGTCTTCCATTTGTAGGGTGTACGCAAAGGCTAAGTGACTCTAAGCCACAGCAGTGACAAGACTGGGATCCAACATTCCTTAAAAGAGTTTTCAGTCTGGTAAACCATAGCAATAATAAATGTCCATATATGCACACAACACACTACAAGGCAAATCAGTGAAACTCTCAATCTCCAATTTAGGGAGAGCACATCACCTTATTAACTGTCCCTTGCTCTGCATATGCAAAAGTATTGCACAGTTTCTTTCCCTTACAGGAATTTTTTTTACAAGTGTTTATTGTCTGCAACTAATTCTTTTCTAGTGATCCTGTAAACTGTTTGCTGCTTCAGGATCCAGTTAATTTCTGTTACCAGCACAAACTGAGGAAATGAATATCAATCATTCAGTGATTATTTGCAGGAAATAAAAGCGTGAGATAGCAGCCAGCCCGGGCCAAGAAGGAAGGACAGAAATGTGGTACTTTTTATAAGTAGAGACAAAAATGTTATTCATGTGCTCAGCTGTTAGTTTCTGAATATTGTGGAGCTTTCTTCCTTTTGTGAGCTCTACCTTCTTTGGATTAGGTCCTGCTACTGTTGAACACAGAGGGAATATTTGTTATTAGCTTCAGTGAGAACAGGATCAAGCTATTGTCTGTGTGTTCCTCCTTGCTTTAACCAGTGTTGCTGTTTGTTAAGATATTGCAAGGGACAAAAACGCGTTTGGTTTCCCAGAATCTTTCTGAGCATTTCTATCTAATCCCTGCATATAGCACAGCCCCTGTGGGTGAAATAGGTTCGGAGCTGGCTGTTTCCAGCAAAGCTTTTTGAAGCCAGTGTGAAGCCTCTGTAAAATACTGAATCTCCTCACTCAGTAGCTGCTTTTCTGAAGTCTGCATTGTGCTTCAGGTTTTGCTAAGCTATGCTACAGTAAGTATGATGAATAGCAGGCAAATTGTTCTTGGTCACTGCTTTGGAAATCAAGATGTGTGCTGGCTCACCCCATTCTTTCACAAATACCTTCTTGAACTACGGGAAGTGCGATGGTACATCATATCCCAGAGTGTTAATTTTTAATATCTTATGCACATAATGGACTCAACTGTAATTATGAGTCCCACGGCACACAATTGCTACTGGCAGGATGGAAAAGATGACTGCGGGTCCATGTGGCTCCACAACTAGGGACTGAAACATTGATCATTTCCATTCCCAAGAGAAGCAGAAACAGCTGTATGAATTTAAAGCAAAAGCTCCAGAGGAAAGAAGGGTAGTTGCAAGCCAATAAACATTCCCCTGCAATCTATTAAATTCAGACTTTGCAGCATCATCCTACTGCATTGAATAAAACTGACTGAAACCTGGGCAGGGCAAAGTGGTTTTGACAAGCCTATGCTTATGTCCAGAATAATTGAAGTGAATAAGCAGCTAGGCAGTGATGCAGAGAGGAGTTAGTATAAAAAATTCTCAAGGTTTTTTTCTCAGTAGTGCTATTTTTAATTTACAGATCCTTATTTCTTTCTTACATGAAATCTTGAAGCTGACAGCATCCCTTTCAGACTTGAAAATGAAAGGAAACTGTCTGAAAGAACAGTAGAGCTGGGATTTTTAGGCCTGATCCTGTTGGCATATCTTGGTGGGCAAATTCCTCCTCCTTTGATGAGCCCGAATTGACTTTACCGAACAGTGCAGGGCTCTTCCCTTTAGCAGATTTAATGTCGGATAAGGCCCCAGCATTCAAACTCTTGTGCCAGTAGAACTTGGATGCTGTTTTATCCTCTGCTAGCTTTTCAGAGTATTGAATAGAGGTGGAAGCGATTTTAGACAAATGATGCTCATTTTGTCCTGCCTCTGAAAGCAATACCCCTATGTTCCTGGTGTCACAGTAGATTATTTTGAAATCAGGTTTTTAATTTCCTTTTGAAAGTGCGGTGGCCTTTTTTTGTTTTTTGTTTGGTTGGTTTGTTTTGTTTTGTGCATAACTCATAAGGTACAGCTACACAAACCATTGCAAAAGGAAAGTCAGCCTGAATCTCTGCTCTTCATTCATGTCACTGGCAATAGTTTCTCTGAATTCAGTGATGCAAAATCACTTCTGTACTGTACTTAGTGCACTCAAGCTTAAATGAAATCCTAACACTTTTTGCTAGTGCAAGAAACACATTTAGCAGACAGGGGAAAAAAAAAATCTTTCTTTGTGACAGGAAATAAATTTAATCCATTTGTTGTTTGTTTGTTTTTTTCCAGGCTCATATTTGGCACTCTTTACCCCGCATATTATTCTTACAAAGCCGTGAAATCAAAGGACATCAAAGAATATGTGAGTAATGACGTTTGTGGCTGTGCTGCAGGGTTTATTTTCTAAGATTCCTCCTCACCACATTGTAAAGGTGTTGCCTGTATTCTGGGAAAGCTTGTAAACCAGTGCAAGGGGAAGACTGGCCTGAAGGTGGACTGGCTGATTGCTAGGCACAAGTCTCAAATAAGGACACTTGGGTTTGTGCTTCTGGCTCCTCTGCAGAGTTGATGTGTTCTTTGACAAATGTATGCTATTTCTCTGGTGGTGCAAGCTATATACGGCCGACTTAAAAGGTGTTTGGCATCCAGAGCTTTGCATGTTTTCCTTTGTTTCTGAAGAGCAGAATAAATCAAAGCCTTTTCAAAAAGCCTTGAAGCTTTAGCTGCTCATTCAAAACAAGGATCAGAGGAGGCAACTCGAAGCACATATGACTGAATCCTCAGATAGAAACTTCTTTCCTTGTGGAGCAACCTATTTACAGGCAGGTCCGGCAATCTTTTGCTGAAAAATGATCCCTGGGCCCCAGTTTCTAAAGGCATATGGGGCCATCATGGAAAGTGAAATGTGGGAGATTCAAAACCACTTGCATGCTGTTGGGGTCCTGTAGGATTTGCTCACAACCTGAGCTCTGTTAACTTCACTGAACCTGGCTCAGCTTCCAGATCTTGACTCTTCAATCCTCTCAAGATCCCAGGGATAACAAGCCCATTTTCTCCTCTGGGTTAACAGCATAGATGGCTATCCCATTAAGTCCTTAGTGCAAGCTCAAACTGGGACTCACTGTGGCTGCTGAGATTTTTCCTACCAGTCCCCTCCTTCAGATAACGGTTTCGGATATTTTGAGAACAATAAGTGTTACAGAACACATCAGATACTTAAGGCAAAATGTCCCTGCAGCCCTTGCACAGCTGTGCTTCTCAAGGTTTGTACACCCTTTGCCTGGAAATGCTGAAGACGTGCGCTAGCATCCCCAAGCAGTGTCTGCCACTGATACTTAACACTTCCATAGTCCTTTTCTGGAAAATATTTTGTTGAAGAGTCCAATTCCTGTTGGAAATTCAATTGCAAAAGAGGAACTCGCATCAGACACATGGAGTCGTGACCCAAACGTGGGAACAGCTGATCTAAGACCTGGTCTGCACTTACAATTGTTTTTCAGTTGCACACACCAGTTGTGGCAATATGCCCATTAGGGTCTGATTTTTTTTTTTTTTTTTTTTTTTTAAAGTAGGAATTTACACTGACACAGGACAAACCTTCATTTATTAGTTAAAACTGATGTCACTGTAGTTTATTTTTATTCTGCTTGGTAATAGTCGTTTTGATAAATGGTGTTTTAGGCTGATCCAAGCCCATCCACACCAGGTCTGGGTTTGTGTTTAAAAGTTTTGCTGGCAGTAATGTCTAACTGACAGAACCGTGCTGGCAGTGAGGCTTTGAGGGAGTTGCAGTTATGTAAAAAGTCTGGCAGAAGCTGCCCTGGGAAGACAATGCTCTCAGGCATTTGGCAGTGCCATTCTACTGCTGTAACACTAAATATAAATATACATATAAATCCCAGGGGAGCAGTTATATAGCTGGGTGACAGGTGCTCAGGGAATAATTTCAGTACCTGCAGGGAGATGGAGAGACACTACAGATACTGTCCCCACTGCATCGGGGAGAAGATGGAGCAAGCCATTTCAGAGCTGGTGACATCCAGATTTATTGCCACCTCCATCCTCCCTTCCCCAGAGTAGCACCTGGTGTAGGTATCCTTCTGCCTTCTTTCCACCCTTCCCTTATTCTGTTGCAATTATCCCAGCCTTAGGTAACACGGTCCCATTAATGGATTTTCATGGATTTTTATTTCCTTAAGCTTTCTAACATTCCAGCAAAGCTGCTTAGGGATCTCCATTTTCAAAGATAGCTAATTAGACAACAATTTTCAGTTAAATTAACAACTTTCATCTTACCATCTCCTTTCCTTTGGAGAGACAGATTCTTAAAGCTGTTTGAACTTTAAGTTCTACAATTTTACAATGGAAAAAAATATTGAGGGAGAATAAAAGGTTTCTCTCTCACCTCCAGTACTTGGAAATTATTCCTTACATCATCTCTGTGGTGACAGCGCCGCAGAAGAGGAGCACCACATCACTTGATAAAATCACTGGAAGTGCTGATGGCGTGTGACAAATACGTTGTTTCTTTCCAGCCCAAGAAGGACCAATATTGCATACATCAGAATAGTTTAGCTGTGCTTTTAAATGCCATTTAGCACTCAGTGACAAAAATCCCCAGATTCCTGAATTACTCAAGATACTACAGTTTGCCTGACCAAGTCACGGTCCCCAAAGACTCTTTCTGTGTCTGTTGCTATCACTGCAAAGGAGACCATTCATAAACCACCCACCAAGCAGTCCCCCACAGCGGAGTTACCATAGTTGAACACAGTGACAGCACAGCACATGCTTTCACTACCAGTGTGAGGTAAAATGCTCTCACCTAAGCCCCAGCTAAGGGATTTAAGCTAACACACTTGCCTTTGTCACTGCAACGGGCTCAGGGTGTGGATGTGAGGAGGCACCGCCACTCAAGTGATGCACACTAATTCAGTAAGCTGCGGTGAGTTGATTGTGCTCCAGAGCCCTCGATCATGGGATGGGCAGTTACCTCTTTATCTCTTCCTGGCTAGTTTCCCCTGCCTGTGGGTATTATGTAAGTAATTACATTTTGTCTTATTTGCAGTTTGGCCAACACCCTAGTATTAACCTGTGTTATTGAGGTGAGCCAAGTGAGATATTTAATGCCCTGTGATAGGGCTGTGGTCCTCCGCTGGCCAGTGGAGCTTCTTCTGTAGGCACAGAGTCAGACTGCTCTTCTTTTCATGACACCAGTCCCAAAGGCCACAATCTTCCTTCCCCATGGCTTGTGTGGAAATATGACGTGTGTTATGTGCTGAGGTGGGGGAAGCTCTGGCATCTTCAAGTCCATAGTAATTGTTAACACACGGGGCAGGGGGAAAGAACCTTTTTTTCTGTGAGAGTTATTCTGTGCACTTGTGCCTGTAAGAGATAGTTTGAGGCCCTTCGAGGAAAATGAGCCAGCTACTGTTTTTGTTTACCAGGTCAAATGGATGATGTACTGGATCATATTCGCGCTCTTCACGACAGCAGAGACATTCACGGATATCTTTCTTTGCTGGTGAGCACCAGATGGGAGATGGTCTTTGTCATGAAATGGAAAGAAAATGGAAATGTTTATGAGGGGAAAAAAGGGGTAACAGAGGTGCACTGCCTCCTGAACATGGGGTTAGCAGCTTCAGGTGCATAGAGGTGTTTTGTCTGGAGGAGGCATGCTTCCTTTCTCGGTGCTGTCATAGGAAAAGCAAGAAAGAAGATGGAACTGCTCAGTGATATCTCATTAGTGAGAAATCATTACAGCAGTCTCAGTCCCTTGCCTGTCAGAGAGAGGTACAGCTGATTGCTGAGTTGGATGCTTGCAGAGATAATCACGTAAACAACAGTAGCTTTAACTACAGGCATAGTTCTAGACTTATCTAGCTGTGTCCTACAGTAAATACACAGACTGTAGGGATCAGGCAGAAACAGCCCTGCAGCACAGGACTTTGTAGGTTGCTGCCTGGATTGTTGTTCCTGGGATGTTTTGCCAGGCCCGTTCCTGGTTAAGCTGGGTTTACAGTTTGATGGAGGATAGTGACAGCCCATACTGATGGGGGCTCTCTGGTGCCAGTGGAAGGATTCCTGGTGACCTCTGTCAGGATGAGAGCACATAAATGCTCAATTTTCAGATTCAGTTCCTTAAATTTGGATGCTCAAGTTTGGAAATGTTTGTTGCTTGGTTGCCCTTTTTAGTAAGGCCTTTCTTGTGGAAACCAGTGAGATCAGTAGACTTCTGGATGAAAATTCAACTGTAGTGCATGGCCCTCACCTAAAGCCTGTTCCTGTGTAGCACTGCACGCCTCTAGTGAGTCCTCCAGACAAAGGGAATCGGGGGTACTTGGCAAGATGTCAGATCTGTTGAAAAGGAGATAAAAGACATTATTGTGTCTCTATCTAATTTGCATGCAGATCTACCTCCACTGTGTTCATCTGGAGCTTTGTTTTTTTGGAGGATGTATTATGTGGGTCTCTCGGGAGGAATGACAGAGGGCTTGTCCAGCCTGTGAAATCAAGTATGCTGTAGAGATCCTCAGTGAGGTGGAAGACCAACCTGGCAAATCCATGCTCAGAGTAAAGCATCAGAGAGGCCCTTTGGGTCAGACCTGGATGCTGTATGACCCAGCTGGCTCGGTGACAGCTAGCACAGCTAGCACAGCGGTGCTAGCTAGCACAGCAGGAGTCTGTCTGGGTCCAGCTGGGCTGGTGCACAGCTATCACAGGGTCTCTGTGCTGCTCTCGCTTGCCCCTGCCTACAAAGGGTAGCGTTGGTTCATCACACTGCTGACAGCAACGTGCCTGCCCGCATGAGGATGCCTCTAGCTGGCCAGCCTTGAGCTCTAGACTTTGTCCTCCAGAAAAGAGTCTGGATAATCTAATCTCAAGAAGTTCCTGACTTGTTACAGCTAAAGCATGTCCTGTTGTTAGTTAGTGTCCTGCATATTTTGCAGTGCTACCTGAAAGCCACAGTATGGATCTGCACCTTTATGTTGCATGTTGCTTGGACAAGGAAGGTTCTTGTATTTCAATTTGAGTCAGATAAATGTTGTCTTAAAAGCAGAAAGGCAGAGAGATGAAAGGTGCCTAAATATATCAATGAAATAGTGATTTGCTGGTTTGCTCTTTGCTCCCTCCTAATGATTGGGGATGCTATGAAGACAGCATCTGTGCTTTTTGCATGTAGAAAGCTCCTCTTATCACACAGCAGAGTCTCTTCCAAGCCGTTAAATAATGGCCCTGATACCTGAGTAATGATTTACCCACATGCCTAGTTGAGATGTGTGTGAAGGTGAATGAATGTGTTTTGGTCTTTGGATTCTTTAGTAAGCAAAAGCTGCCCTAAGCTAGACTGGCCAGTCCCTTCCTGTACTGAGCATCTCTAATTAAGGGTAGTGGTTAAATTGGGAGCAGACATTAACAGTTCTTTTTTCTTCTAGGTTTCCATTCTACTATGAACTCAAAATAGCTTTTGTAGCTTGGCTGCTGTCTCCATACACAAAAGGCTCCAGCCTCCTGTACAGGAAATTTGTTCACCCAACACTGTCTTCAAAAGAAAAGGTAACCACAGGTGCCCAGGTCCTCTCTGGGTGGAGCAGATCTACAATGTGTTTACTCTAGTCTTCGTATCACTCATTTTCATTGAAGGACTGGGAGTTGCCGATTCTCTTCCTCTGTCATTTGATCATCTTTTTGGTTGGTGTTTGTGGTTGTTTTGTTCTTGAATACTGGCATCTGTTCAGCGCACTGACACATATTAACTAATCTTTGTGCACTTGAGAAGTTGGGAGGGAAGGGGATAAAAATACCTCCTGAGCTGCTTTGCACGTACTGGCTGAATATAGCTGGAGTGCTGTGTTGTGGCTGGATATAAAGATTAGAGAAACAGGGTCTGGCAGCCAGGGCTCCTTAACTTTGTTCCCAGCTCTGCCTAAAACATTGTGCAGCAATGAGACAAATAGCCAAGCCTGTCTGAAAGGGGCATAGCAAGCACTTGCCTAACTGGGAGATGTATAGCATGTTGAAGTAAGGCATGTAGCATGTTGAGGTCCTGGGTTGAGAAATGTCTTGCTCAAATTAATGATGCTAATTTTGGGGGGGACGGGATGGGATGATGAGGGGACACACACATTACATCTTGGATCATTTGCCTGCCTAGGAGATTCCTGTGGCTGTGAATGGGACATTGTCAGGCAGATCCACTTGGCTCATGTGGATACATGGGCCAAGAATAGCTATCAGTCACACACCAACATGCAAACTACAAAGAAGTGAATACCTGTTTCCCACATTGGCAACTATGGAAATGAAAGATCTGTTTAGCCACAGGCAGTGCATGAACAGTTGTATCTCAGTCCTGTCCAAGAAGGACAGTGGGGATCAGTCTTCTGTCTCTCTGCTTCCTGGGAACTTCTGCTTATGCTTTTCACAAATAGTGCTTGTGCATTTTGGATTGCCACCTCTTATCTACTAGGTATAGGGACAGACTTGCTAAACAGCCAGCAGCTTCTTGTAGCCTCCAGTCCCTACTAACCCAGCACATCCAGTAGCTGAGTACTAGAAATCATTGTCATCCATTATCATCCAGACCCCTGTGTCTTGAGGGAGGGAGGGTTAGGGCAGGAACTTTCATAACCATTTCACTGTATATTGAGCAGCATCAAAGTCCAGAAGCTCTGGGCCTACCAATTCCATGGGCATGTTGAAGCCACACACTGCAGTGATGTGCAGAGATATCTCAGATACTTCTGAGACCACCAGTCTTGGACCCAGGGCAGTACAGCTGCAGCTGCCCAGTGTGATAATATGATTCTTTTTAACTATGGGGCAATCCAATTTGTCTTTAGAGTCCATAGATTGCAAATGGCTCCTGACACACCCTGGTCCATTCTGCCCAGGTGAACATGTCTGTCTTGCTTCCAGGACCTATTGGTGGTGGTTGCACTGTGCAAGTGTATCCCAGCTTTGGGTCCCAATCTTCCATTCACAGAATAAAGAGTTCCCAAAGCCTGCAAAGGGGGTTACAGCTCCCTGCAAACCTCTCCTATTTGCAAATGTTGGCTGTGAACTTCTCTTCAGCCAAGGTGGAGGAAATGGAGGATATCTGCCTCCATAAAAGATGACCTGGCCCTTCCAAGAGTTTGAGGCTGGGAGCACTCTGAACTTGTCCTTCTTGTGCTTTTTTTTTGTTTTGTTGTCTGCTGTGACAGGAGATCGATGACTGCCTCGTCCAGGCAAAAGACCGGAGCTACGATGCCCTTGTGCACTTTGGGAAGCGGGGGCTGAACGTCGCAGCCACGGCAGCCGTCATGGCAGCTTCAAAGGTAAAGGTGTGGGTCAGGATGGTGACTCATTAGCTTCTCATCTGCATCCATCACCACCAGCAGCCACAGTGTGGAGGGGGAGAGACGGTGAGGGTAGGGATTTGCTCACTGATTTTGATCATGCCTCCCAATCTCCCATTCACCAGCCACACAGCTGCCTCTTGGGATGATGACGGTATGCGTGGTGCCTTGTGAACCTATAGGAGGTTGAAAATGCAGGATTAAGACTAGGGTCTGCCTCAGGCCTCTGTTGAATTTTATATTTTCCATAGCATTCAGTACCCAGGTGACAATGTTAGCAATGCTGTTCATCACAGCCTGTGCTCTTCATTTTCACTGTCAAAATAAGAGCATGCTTCCCATGAAGCATGCTGACATTAGGTGGACACAGTTAACACCCTGACAGGGAAATGTTTTTTTTGGTCAGCACCTTCTGCAGTGAAGGGAAAGGCCATCTGCGGCCCAGTTTGTCAATTTTTGTGCTGAATTTTTGAGAAGTCTGCAGGATGTAGTGACCTGTAATTTGGGTACCGACAGAAAGCAGATGTGATCTGAAGTTCGTGAAGGCTAAAAGTTCGTCTGCAAGGCTTGCACATAACATTCCTTGTGTATAATTCTCTGGAGAAATGTTTATGTAGGAGTGAATGGGAAGTGGCATTAGTTGCTTTTGGAGAACGAGTAGATGTTGGATGAGTGGTCTTGTCTGAGGAGGTGTATCCTGTACTCTGTTCCTGGCTTAGAGCCAGAACCAGGAAATAGCTGTTGTCTCGGTTCTTTACTTGCATAAAAGCCACAAGGACTTGATAACTGCATTTTGTGGTCCTGCTCTCTGGCCATGGATTATCATGGCTTAGGGTAGATGTGCACAGTGACTATACCCTTGTGTTTTGGGGGCAAGACTTGTATAAAAGATATGGCTTTCATGCAGTCAGATACAATGCCCTCTTGCAAAAGGATAGTAGAAACATATGGGCAAGGTGGGTACTGGTGTGTGTGAATGGCAGTTGAAGGAAATTCTTTTCCTCTGTCAGGTGCTTTTCGTACGACCTTAGGCACATCATTTTAGTATATCTTGGCCTTACCTTCTGTAAAAATGCATAATACATCCTAGGGAGGCCAAATACCGTAAAGTCTATAAAGCATGTTGAATGCAAGGTATTATAGAAGTGGGGAGCCCCTGGGATATGGCATGCACATGTAGAATTGCAGAGATATGCAAAAGCTATATCCTGTTGCAAAGAAAAGCCAAAAATTGCTTCCCTTTTCCCTGCCAAGCATTGTGCAGACTGTGGCTGTCAGGCCTGGCTCAGTTCTTCTCCTGAACTGTTGCTCTTCAGTGGGGAGGCTCTGCTAACCCAGGGACTGCTGGCTAATCCAAACTTGAACTGCAGCCTGGGATAAACACGGAGCTAAGGCAAAGCTGTGTGTTAATATGCCCAATGAAACAACATTTGTGTGATGCCTCCATGACACTTAACACTTTTGCTGCTGCTATGTAAGCCTGCAGAAGTTGCACCATGGACATAAATAGGTTCTGGGAATGCCTGTTTTGCAGCACTGCCTTTGCTCTGAGCCCCTTCCTACAAGGTGCTGCAGACTCTCTGTGCTAGAGCTGTTTTTAGGACAGAGTGAGAAACTGTGTGTGAATCCCGAAGAAACTTGACTCCTGTTTGGGTAGCTCCTGAATATGAGAAGCTCAACAGCAGCCCAGACCCACAGTGCCAACCTGTTCATCTCAGGACTGCAACAGTGTCTTTTTCTGGTGTTTTTCTTAAGAATCTCACTGCCTTGTAATGTGGCTCCAGTGGCAGTGGGAAGCTGGGTAGAAGGGAGAAGAGTCTCCAGGGTACAAGGAAGCCATTGTTTTGCATGAGTTAATGAAGCTCCCCATTCAGTGCTTGAAGAAAGCAACTCTGTGACTTGTGTGGTATTGCTGTATGGCACATCTGCCAGCCTAACTTGAGAGAAAACAGTTAAGATATTGCAACCTGTAAATGGACCAGAAGAGCCTTTCCTGACAGTACTTTGGGGAGGTGGAAAATGATCTGTTGATAAGATTGAGAGGTTGTTATTGGATTGATTAATCCATTGACTCATTTTTATAACAAAGCAAGGACTGTTCATGTCTTTGCTTCAACCTTGACATTTAAATTACTCTGAATATGTGAGGAAAAATAGGACTCCTGGCTTCCTTCACCACTTCAGCATGTGGCCTCCAGAAAGTTGCTTGCTTCTGTGTGCCTCAGGGTGCAGATCCAAGAGACAGGGTGAGCCTGATCTGACAGCTCTCCTCCTCCAAAATGTGGTAACGCTCCTGCTCCCAGTGGGTTAACCAGCTCTTTGGACCTCCTCAGTTTAATCTATCAGAAAGCTAATCCAGAAAGAGAAAGAAAGGGAATACTGTTTTTTGAGCCCACAAATGTGTGTCAAGTGCCTGAGCCAGCACAAGGGAAGGGACAGAACTGCATTGTGAGGAGCATGGCTGGAGGAAAGGAAAGCAAGATCTTCCCTTCCTGTTCATGGGAAGCAGACAGATGAGCTCTGCTGCTCATGGGACCACACCCTTAATACATTTACACTCTTCATGGTGTAATAGTCAGGAATGGTTAAAGCAGCTTCTGTCCCTTGCCCTTCTTAGATGGAATTTGTTGTCTTTTCGGGCAGGGAGAGTTGAATGGCTGTGATTTACAGCCTGATGTGTTGCAGTACAGAAGTGCTGAGCTGGGGTCCCGCAGGTATTCAGGATGTGAAGTGTGATGGGTCGGGTGTGGATGTGTCTCCATTTAGCTGTCCCTGCTGCCATGAAGGCTCGTGAAGGGAGCCATTTCCAAGAGAGGAGCGATACAAGCAGGTACAGGTGATAACACCTTTTGTTGCTCTGGTTTTCAGCTGCTGTTAAATGTATGGCAATGCCCTTACTTGCTCACTTGAGAAGGAGGTTTAACAGAGCTAGATTATACTGTGTGAGATAAGTTTAAATGAGTAATTATCTGGAAAACACTTTGAGCTGACAGGTGCCAGACAAGACTGCAGTGCTGTCCTTAGGGGGAAGTTTCCAGGGAGGGAGGAAAGAGAATATTATTTCTAAGGTTTATCCTGGTTTTCCCAATGCCAAGGTTCAAGGGTATCCAGCTAGCCTGTGTTGAGTGTAGATGGGAAACTGAGCCCTGAACAGGTTCATTGGGTTTCAGCCTTTAACGGATTGTGTTAAAATTGGATCCTATAGAGATGACCATATATTCAGAAGCACTGAGCTCCTGCAGCTCCCATGGAAAACGTGGCTTTTACCAGCAAGTGAATGTGAGGATCTGTCTTATTTCCTGCTTCACTTGGATTAGTGGGTGAGGAAAAGATGCTTTTGTATTAAGAAATGGACCCTCAGACTTTGCAAATCAGCAACTTCTGGTGGCAAATACACAGTGAGCTGCTGGGTTGAAAGTGTACTCTGTACAGACCTGTTTTCAGTAAATTAAATCTAAATCTAAAGGCTCCTGTACTTGGAAACATGTCTCCTGCTGTGCATAGCCCTGTCCTTGCCTCTTTCTCTGAGCTGTGGTAACTGATCTTCTTGTGCTCCCACAGGACCCATCATGATCTTTTGTCTTTTGTGCTAAGATCTTTGGGCAAGGCCCTCTTCGTTCTTTTTATGTGCAGCACGATGCTGCTGGCGCTCTGATTGGCGTTTGTGTGGGACAGGCTGCTACTTATATATTTACCACAGGCTAAGATGCTGCAAGGTGTGCACAGCCACACCTTCCTTATCTCTGATCCCCTGGCCCTTTCCCCTTTCTATCTTAAATAGCCTAACGTTTTAGTTAGCCAACTGCAGGCTTTTCTCCCTTCCCCTTCCTCCTGCTCCCTTCCCCTGCTCTGTTTTGTTTTGAAGCCACAGTTGTGCTAACACTGGCAGAAACCTGTGCCAATTCATTTTACAGGCTGAGGAGCTGTCAGTGTCCCAAGTACCCTGAGTCTGCCCAGCTGGCTCGCTTGGGTGTTTTCTCTCTCTCTCCGGAGAGTCTATTTTTGATGCTCTCTAAGCAGACAGAGCATTGGATATCTGGTCTTATTACCCCTGCTAGGTGCTCAACACTAATCTTTTCCGTGCCCCCAGCAGCTGGCATCCCCACCAAGGCACATAATCTCATCTGGGGCTCTGTAATCCTGTCCTCATTGCTTGGTCATTCTGCCACATGCTGTGATTTCAAGTGGGTCTGTCCTAAATGGCGGGATTAGATGACCGGGTAGTAAATCCTGTTGCTCTTTGCGTGTTTTCAATTAGTTCCAACTAGTTCAGCCATTTCCACTTCCGAAGGGCTCTGGGCACTGACCACCACCTTCTTTCCAGCTCACCTCGGGGGAGGAGAGGAGAAGCAGAAAAAGGAGCCTGCTTTTGGGTCACAGCAGAAGGGGAGCACCAGCAAGGCTGTTACAGCCCAAGTAGCAGGGAAGGTGCAGGGCCTTGGCTGGGCAGCGGAGCCATCAGATGGAGGCCTGGGCATAAGTGGGCTTTTCATTGGTACCAGTCAGGTTTCTAACGTAAGCAGCTGGGACACGTATGGCTGCAGTGAGGAGAGGTACCAACGCATTGGAGGCAGCATCAGCCTCCTCCAGCACACTCTCATGTACTCCCTTGCTGTCACCATGCTCCCAGCACTTGCACATCCTCCGCCTGTCACCCTGAGCCTCCTACCACCTTCTGCCTTGCCCTATCCCCAGTGCCCAACCCTTCTACTCCCTACTTCTCTTCCCAAGACCCAGCCCAGCCCTGCCATTGCCTTCTGTCTCTACAACCCTCCCATCACCAGTTTTACACTCTCCCCCAGCTCTCTGACCTTCTCCTTCAAGCTCCTGGGTTTCCCAGATCCTGTTTGCATGTATCCTTATTCCTCACCCTGAACAAACCAATTCTGCCAAACAGGCCAATGTCTCCTTTTTTCCCCCCAAGACAAGTCCTGCTCCCAACCGCTTAACCATGCCAAAGCTGTAGCCTCAACTCTGCTCTTCAAAGGAGAGCTGCAGAAAACATCCCACAGCCAACAGATCATCGTAACCCAGAGGTTTCTGATAATGTACCTTTCTCTGCCCTTCTTCTGCCCTCCTGTGTGTAGGGCAGGGACTGTCTGCACAGCAGCTGGTGCTGTGTCCCGTTGTGTGCCCCTTGGTACAGCTCGCCTTTAGGAGGGGGAGTGGGGCACAGCGTGCTGCTGGCAGTGGGCGCAGTGCCTTGGCAGAAGATGATAAATGAGGTGGAGGGAGCAGGCACGCATGACTGGTGTCGATGAAAAGCCCATTTGTGCCTAATAAGTCTGAGAAACAGTCCAGGATCCTTTCATGCGTGGAGAAATATGGCTTGTGGTGCTTCCAGAGCTAGCAATCACTCTGGTTTATCGGTTAAAAGAACCAGGCATGCAGACGAAGGCGGGAGGGTTTCAGTATGTGCATCCACCTCTTTAATGCTCAGGAGTGCAGTGTCAGCAGTTCCCAAACTGCTTCAGCTTGCAACCACCTGTCTGGTCCAGCATCGTCACTTCCATTCCCACCTTTGGGCTCACCACTCCCTGGAGGGTCACAGCTCTGCTACTTTAGGGTCCCTTAGCCCAATAAATTTATTGGGAAGTTTCCCAGTGTATTGCTCGTTTTTTAAACCAGGGCACTGGAAGGGAAATGCTGGTGATGATTTAGATTTTATCCTCTCTAGTCAAACAGCATCTTTTCATTCATTTCTAGTATCTGGTTGGTATAGGAAGTGCAACTGCCTGAAAGTCAATATTTAGATCCCTAATTTTCCATGAGAATTGAGACTATTTACTGTGAGAGTTTGGAGCAAAAACTTGTGTGGGAGAGAGATGCTGCCTTTTGTAGCATGACAGTGGAGAACCTCACTCTTACTTGAGTTGGGAAAGAGGGAGGCAGGTGGTGGGGAGCATCCTTCCCTTTAAGATGCTGGATAAAGCCTCTTTGTAAGGATGAGATCCCACTGCTTGGAGGAAGATTGTTTCTTTGCTTATCAAACGTATCGGCAAACAGTTCTGTCCAGTCTGCTTAGTACTGTCTCTGTAATGGCCCCATTGTGTGCCCTGGTCTGTAACATGGCCAAGAGCTGCAGAAGTGAGTACGCAGTTTGAGAAACCTTTGAGGATCCATTAGTGTTATCTCAGGAGGGCTGAGCATGCTGCTTTTGAAAGTAGCTTCCTTTAAAGGTTCTCCATTTGGGATCCAAAATCAAAGATGTCATGGCTGAGCTATGTTACACCAATAAAGAGGAACAACGAATGGCTTTCTTGAGACATATGTATATATTCCATGAACTGCTCCTGTCATGGTATGATGTATCTTTCATTCTTAAGTTTTTGAGAATCTGTTTTTCCCAAATCAATAAAACCCCAATGCTGTTTGAGATACAATCCAGGTAGCTGTTTCCGGTTTCTCTCTCTTGTTGGCTCTTTTGTTGGTGTCTCCAAGAAGCAGACAATAGCCAGTGAATGCACAGGACAGCAGAACCAAACAGTAAATTTATACAGAGAGACCAGGCTGGGAAAGACAATAACAAACAGTTCCCAGGAGAGGAAATGAACTGCACAAACAAAAAGGGTGGATGAAATTAAGTTTCCACCATTAACATCAATGTCAGCTGGTTTCCCTTTGAGTCTTTAGTACTGTCTGACATCTCCAAACCGGGTAGCTGTTCCATGCTAGGCACAGCACGCAGGCCTTGGCCACAAGGATATTGCTTGTAGGATGTTTGTGTTCATATGGTGGCAGAAGCAGTTTCCTCCTTCACTCAGGCCTGTGCTCAGATCATAAAGCCAATAATTTTGCTCTCAGCGGGGCCTGCCTGCAGCCAGACATGATAATGCTTCTGCGTGCAAACTCCCACTCATTGCCATGAGTAATTCCCCAGCCTTACCCTATTTCTCAGAAGACCTGTCCGTCACCAGGACTAAAATGACTGCCACGTGTCCCTCACCTAATCCTGTGCCTAAATTAGTCATAAATGCACTCTGTTCTTAATGATCTTAAGTCTGGATTACAGAGGTGTCCAGACACTGGGGGTTTCTCCAGTGGGAAGCGTTGATCAAGTGCAAGGAGTGGAGTGGCAGCCCGTTGTGTTTATAATTTGCTTTACTCTTTAAACACACTTGCTAGGTAACACCCTGGCAGCTGGGGTTATGGAGTGGTTTCTCCATCTCTCTGGGAAAGATGAGGAAGGGAGAACCTACGTTCAAAGGTGTAGTCCACAGGTGGGTGTCCCTGCATTTTATGTGTATGTGAGTCCCTGCACATGGTGCCCAGTGTCACGCTCATGTCTCGCCTCAATTACTTATGCTTCAAATAGATCTTATTCTCAAAGCTTTTATGTGTGTTGCCACAATGGCTCTCTTTTTTCCCTTGCTAGGTGTCTCAGCTACTTCATTTACACTTGTATTTGGACCAGAAAAAAGGGCAGGTAATCTGCTGAGTGCTTATACTAACCTCTAACTATCATCTGCCTCCCCATTAGACTAGTTTGAACTGTTTTCAGCTGAGATTGGTCTGAGGCCAGATGCTGTCTGCTCTGCTTCCAGTGGGTAGATAGATCCTTGCGTGCTGAGCTTTAAAAGCCTGTCTTTGATCTCATCAGCAAAATGCCTTCCAAGTCCTCTGCTGGCAATCAGAGAGACTCCAGCAGCCAGGCAGGGAGCTTTGTATGAGGAAAACCCATCTAACTCAGGTTGTTGCTATTGCATTGGCCAAGCTGCTGTGTTTGCTGTTGTTTTCTCACTAATGGATAAAGGGAGCCTCTCTCCCACTGCTGTGATCCCAACTGGGGTTGCAGTGGAGCTAGTGAGGCCGGGACTTGGCTCAGAAGTGAAGACACATCTCTGCAAGCATTTTCTGATAGGTGTGGTTGGGGAAGTCCTGCTGACACCGTAGCGATAACTGACAACCTAGGAACATGCACTACACCTTATAGTGAATATCTGCAGGATGGAGGCTGTAACATGCATGCAGACATGTCTGCTAGCATGGAAGAGAACTACTAACCAAAGTTAGAGCAAAAAGAGAAAAGAACATTAACAGGTTTAGCATTGTGCTGGAAGGGTGGTGAGCGTGACTTAGTGTTCCCTTGCCTGTTCATTAACTACTGATCCTAAGATGCAAAAGGCCAGAAGGTGCTATCTGGTATTAACCCTGACCATATTAAAAGCTTCTCTTTTATGACTTGATGTTTTTTGGTTCCTGATTTGTGTCACTTCACCATGCTGTGTTACAGTTTCCACAGCGTCAAAATGGAGTTTGTAGGTATTAGAAGTGTTTTGAAGCCTAAATAATGTCTACAGAATTCTTTCAGATTGTCAGACTGAAGGTATGATGAAATCTAGGCACTGTTATTTGTTGTTGACTTTGTTATATAAATTGCAGGTTTTTAAATTATGTGCCTAATTTTATTTACCTAGAGCCTATGTAAAGTTATCTACATACGTTGAGTATTTTTAATGAACAATTTCATTAGATGTAAACCCAGTTTTTCCAGACTCCTAATTCCATCTCCCTCTAAAAAGTTTTACTTCAAATGTGAATGCAGAGATTAATTATACAGAGGCAAAGTAATGAAGACAATTCCAGCTATTGCTGATGGAGTGCCTTTTAGAGTGCCTGACACAATAATGACTTCAGATTTTGGAAAGGATCAAGATTTCTGATCCTTCCGAGCAAATATTGGTTGCATTGGTGTTTGTGCTCTGGGCCCACAGAGGTTAATGTTTGTTTCTGGAGATGATGATGTCTGCAACATTTAGAGGAAGGTAGCATGCAGATTAGGGGGCTTTGAAAGAAAGCTCAGTATTTTGATACTGTTTTGTCCCACTCTTTAAAGCAAAAATAAGGAGAGAGTGTGCTAGATGTGGGGAAGTAAGGTATGCCTATACTACAGTTGCAATTTTGACTGAAGCAGGTAGAGATGTACCTAAATTAGTTTTAGATTAATTACTATGCCACATGGATGGGAGCTTTAACTGCCCTTAGAATCACAGATTAGTTTCTGCAGCTTAAATGTCCATGTCTTGAGGGATGATGCCCTAATACCATTGGTAGTGTCATGAATCTAAATAAGGTTGAAACCAAGGTTGATAGGGGGATGCAGTTACTGGGGGGTGATATTGCCATGTTCTTTTTAGTATTTGTCTTTTGTCCTATTCAGTAGCACCGAGCCCTGCCCCAGCCTGGCCCTTCTCTGCCCCTGTAAAGAGAACTGTCCCATGTGTGGACCTAGCAGGGTTCGTGCGTCCTGGGAGAAGAAGAGCTGAAGAAAGCCTGAAGAGGTCCACTTTCAGCTTGTGCCGTACCTTCACCTAGGGGGTGAACTTTCCCTGGGACAAGAAGATCAGATGAATTTGGGAGCAGGTACACTATAGAGAGCAGGGAACAGAGAGACACCTTCTCCCATTTATTGCCACCAAAACCTCACCATCTAGGAAAATCACTGTCTACTGGATCAGAAGTACCATGCTTACAGGGACAGTCTGTGTCCTAGGAGAAGCTGGATGAGGTAGAAGTTGAGGCAGGAAGTCATGTGCCCAGAGAGAGTAAGGCTTAGTCTTCCAGCACCACTTCATGCTTGTGTTCTCTTCCAGGGGATTAAGTCCCCAAAATACAGGTCCCACACTGCCAGCACAATCATCCTGACAGGGCAGTTGGTGTTCAATGAGGGGAGAGAGAGAAGTGGTGTCATCTGTAGGTGGTGTCATCTGTAGTCCCACAGCCCTTCCAGTCCCCATTTTCAAAAGGTTGTATAATACCACCATTCTGTTTTGCTGTTGACACAGTGAAATGTTGTTATCATAGCGACTGTCATGATATTACTGCTGTCACGCGCTCTGGGATAAAACTAGCCCAAATCCGTGTGGACATGCTGCAAACATGCCTCTGGCCTGCAGTGTAGACATAGCTACAGGACCTGGATCTTCTCTCTGTGCAGACACATGGTGTGCTGAAATTTCTAGGGCATCTCCCATGTCTGTAGCAGTTGGAAGAGCATCTATATGATCGTGGCCAAGATGGTAAACAAAAATCCCCAAAACAGCTGCTCTTCATCTTCCACATGATTGTTTTAACCAAACATGGCCCAAGTAGTGTGCTGTGCTAAATCTATTCTGTTGTGAAATAAAGCTATTAACTTGTATTTTTCTTTTGTTAATAAATGGTAAGTCTTATTGTGGAATAATAAGCGTTACAGCTGGATAAAGTCTTTATTGCTAAAACATATAACTGCAGCAGTGCAAACTCTCAGAGTGCTAGCTTTTCAAATGTTTGTGATTTCATATACAGCAGCTACTTATCTGTCAGGGAAATTAAGGTTGGTAACAACACTTTCCATTTTACTCTGAAACCATCCTGATTCTGTGGTAATCATAATTTTTGTCATGTTTCTGTTTGGGGTCAGGCAGAAATGTGGCAACTGGGAAAGAATTGCATGTGTTACATTGTGCCCTAGGAGCAATTAAATCAAGTCTATCCTTACAAAGACCGAAGGTGGAAAAATTTGAAAGAAAATAAATGGAAGGGAAGTCAGCAGGCTTTCACACGTGTTCACTGTCCTCACTTAGCCTGAGCCTTTGCTATCCCTGCCATTTCTGAGATTTGGACAAGCTGTTTCATGGAATGGTAGGAACAGTAATATTGTACTATTATCTGTGTGATGAGCAACATTTAACTTTGCTGTTATAAACTGAGGTTAAATTAAATTAAAAAAATTAAAGCAAAAATCAAGAAAAGATAATTTTTTTTTTTTTTCTTGGAGAAAGTCAAAGTTGCTTAGCATAGCTGCTGTGACTGTGTGTTTAAGGCTGTGGTTGTACATATTATATGCTAATGTAACGGACCCACAGATGACAGGCACATATCAGGCCCTTGTTGTTTCAAAGCTGTCTCTGGGGCCTTTGATCATTATATGCCGCTACATCACAACTTGCAATGCAAGAATATTAACGTATCTTCCTCATTTTCAATGCAAAAGGTGCATTAGTGTCATCTTCCCTGCCAGGTTGGTCTGACACATGAATCTCATCTCTAATCTGACTCATGTCCACATACATAAATCGCTCGCTGGAATGAAATAGTATTTGAGTTAGCTGGCTGAGCAGAGCGGCTAGGAGGAGGTTAAAAGCTTGAGCACTGCTGCCACTTGAGCTGGTGGTGCAGGAGGAATACAGCACTCATGTTACAGCAGCTCATCAGTTGCTAACCCTCTGGCTTTGCTGGTCTGGTCATTCTGCAACAGCAAAATATTATTCAGTGATCTGATTGCTCTCAGCTTGCTCTCGCTAGGGATCTGTCTGTTGTAGTCAAACTGCAGGGTAGGGTGTCTTCTGTTAGCTTTAAACCCGTTATTGAGAATACGGTGGCAGTGCAGGGATTCAGTGCAAGCTACAAAACCAATCCAGAACTGCAGTGCACTGAGCTCTAGGCGGATGAGATAACTCCCAGCTAACCAGCCATGCAAGGAAATTTGAGTGTACCAGCCCAGTGGCAGTTGCATTTGTAGACTGCAGAGTAGAGGTACCTTAGACTGGCCTAAGAAGAAAAACTTGAGATGCCTGTTGGAGTGAGAACATGTCCCAGGAGTGGCTCAGCCACTGGCAGGAAAGTAGCCAAAATTCAGGCATCAGCTCTTGTGGCGTGTTGGAGGATGAGATGGCAGAGGTGAGATTTTAACAAAACATCGGCTCTATGGACTCCACTGCCAAGCATATAAAATAAGCAAAATAAAATGTCTCAGTACACCAGCAAAAAAGCCCCATCCATTTAAAATACATTAAAAAGTAGAACAGGCTAATGCGAAAGAGCAAAGTAAGTCTGCAGGAAGAACATGGTGGGTGTGTGGAAACTTCTCTCTGATAGCCTGCAGAAAACCTAAATGCAAAATGCTGCCAAACACGGTATACATAGAGAGATCTTAAGAAACCAAAGATTCAGTATAATAAAGAGAAAAATCCTAGTGCAGCTTTCTGGCTAGCTCCACCAGGTGACTCTACCCTACAAAGGACAGTTCAATTTTATTTTTCTTAGATGATGCATATTTCTACTGATGGTGCTTTGGGACAGCATTGAAGAAATTATCATCATGTGCTGTTTGCTTCTTGCCAATGCAGAAAAGTGCTGTAGTCCTGGATGTATAGCCTGCCTGTGGTTAAGTTGATACGCTATGGAGTTGAGAAGGAAGTTTGAACCCTTAAAGGATTTTTCTTGTATGAAAAGCTTCAAGCTGAAAAGTTAGGAGACTACTGATCTAGCAGTTTTCTTGAATGCAGAAAGTGCAAGCTGTCACAGTGACTGTAGTTATAAGCACCTGATGCCTTGTCTACTTACAGTCCCTAAAAGTAAGGTGCTGATTAATTTGTATGGGGTACAGGCACTGGTATTTCCAATACTCTACATGTGAAATTTCTGAAGTGATGTTGGTAAATCAGTATGTGTAGGTAAATTGATGCATTGCCTTCCCAATGTATCAATGCCAGTGCACTAGGGGACAGGCAGTGTTGCCTAACTGCTTTAGCAATGAATGTGTCCAGTCTTGCCTTTGATCGTAGATGGTCAGGATGAGTCCCTTCTCTGTGCCAGGCTGGCACCAGAGTGTGCTCTCCGCTGGTCCCTCACCTTCAGCCTGGTTTTGTGAGCAGGATACTCAAATCTGCAGCCCAGAAGGGAGCAGTGATGTATTCTGGTCCAGCCCCAACCTAGAGCCTTCGGCAGTGTTCAGGCTATGCTTCCACTTATGTACTGCTTTGTCAAAACCAAGTCTAAATGAAGGTGGTGTGTGAATTGCTATGATGTGCCTTCTCTGTTTTGTTAAACAGGGCAATATTTACTGTTGTTTGCCATCTTTCTGATTTCACCTCAGTCAAAGTATCTATTGAATTTTTACACTAGCAGAAATACTTTTAGAATCAGGCTCTATGTATTTATTTCAGTATTTTTTTCAAGACTATATGCTATCTTTCAGACTCCCCCCCCCCCCCCCCCCAAAATGTTAAAACCTAAATGTACTTTTTATCAGTTATGCTATTTATGTTCTGAATGCCACTTAATGTAGCCAACAGAGAAGGATAGATAGGTTCTGTATTGATTGTATTTTCTGGCATTCTTACTTTATGGCAGTGGTGTAGTATGAGGATTACAGAATTCAGAAGGAGGTATACTTGTAGTCAACTTTTTGATGGGATGTAGTTTTAATGAAAGGTATCTTTTAACCAAGCCATCCTTTACAAAGAACATCTACATTCCTTTCACCAAGGAATATGTTTGTTGCCTGATTGAGAGCTAGTCTAAAAAGAAAGAGAAATGTTGTGTTAGTTTATTTCTTCCTTAAGGTGCATGAAAAACAGCACTGGAATATTTCTTTGCATTTAACAATAACTTTTTATTACTTTAAAATTTCAGATTTTCTGTGTGTGCTCTGGAAATTCTGTGTATGACTGAGAATGGCTGGGTGAATATTATCATAGATTATTAACTTTAAAAGGGAGTTATTTTGATGCAGACTATTTAATTGTGTTTCTGAAGCCAAGCACCTATTTGACTCAGATCCTAGTGAAGAAAAGTACCTACTAGGAAGATACAACATCCTGCTCCTTTAGATGTGGCCAAGGCTGCTCTGAGCTCAAATGACTGCATTGAAGAATCAGAGATGCTTGCTATCAAAAGTTTGAATGACTTTGTGCATAGAACCACTCCAAAAGGAAGAGCAAAGAGAGGGAAATGATGCTTTTAACTACTCATTTTTGTCCTCTCTAGGTTACTGGACCAGGCAATTTTTTCCCTTCCTATTGTTCTGATGGATTTCAATGAGCTAGGGAGGAGAAAGGCTCAAAATGCACTGTGGAATCTAACTTTTATGTGTGTTATTTGCTTGCTTGTTTAACTAGGGACAGGGGGCCCTGTCTGAGAGACTAAGGAGCTTTAGCATGCAGGATCTCTCGACGATTCGTGGAGACAGCAGCAGCACTGTTCCTCCTTCGGTCACTGTACGAACAAGTAGCAAACAGAGCCAGCCAAAAACATCCAGAAGTGCATCAGAAGGCACTGGCAGCTCAGGTAAGTGCCAGTGTTATTTTCAGTGTTGTGTTGTCTGGAATATCATGCAGTTGAATGAAGTCATGCAGTTGGCAGGAATATATAGAAACAGACATTGCAGACAGCACATACCAGAATTCACAGGACACAGACACGCTGTTGAGTCTCTTGGCACTTAAGAGAGAAAACAGTGTCATCGTTTGATGGTTACTATTCCTGGCTGGTACCAAGGACTGGACTTGAGCATGCAACAGGGCCAGCATCAGTCCTTGCAACTTGAGCTGAAAAGTTAGGCTCTGGGCTGGGAGCTGCAAGCTGTGGTGGGTTTTCAATGAGAGGGGCTAATGGAAGTGCAAAAAGGGGGGATAATAATGCACAGTAGTGGGCAAGGATCATTATTATTATCATCAAAGCCCCCATATGGTGATACAGCCTCTCTCTCTCTTATGTTATCTAAACATAAATGCAAGTTCTAATGGATATCTGGTTTGAATTAGGCCCACTTGTGCTTCTTCTAAACTGTACAGTAGCTATTACAACACTTGACAGTTGTAGTTCCAGAACTTTATCACTGATGAAGCCTACTGAGAAATAAAACCCATATAAAGCACTCCTAGAAGCAGAGACCAAGATCTGACAGCTGTCTATGATATGAAGGATGTCTGCATAAGCACTGTTATGGAAAACAAGTATCTCCATAAGTGACGGAGAAGGGCATAGGTGAAGGGCAATGGTTTGTTTTCAAATTCTGAACGAACAAAGGGAAGAAACATAACGGTGGGAATAAGATCCATTCCTGAGGATTTAGTTACAAAAATTTATTTCAAGCTTGGTTAAAGAAATCTTTGTGAGCCCAGATCCAAACATTTAATTGGAGATAGCTTTGCAGATCAGATCTCAAAAATTGAGACATGGAGGGTTATCCCAGGCAGGGGGTTCCAGATGGCTTCTGGGATTCCCGAACACCACCAAAGATCATGCAACTCAACTGCTGTGATGAGAAGCCACAGAAGGTTGCAGGCATGTTGCACTTGGTAGCTTGTGAAACATATGCTGGCAAGTTTGAAATTTAGCAGTTTCAGCTTGTGTGTGTTGAGGTCTGTGCAAACATTCACTGTGTTTCAAGCCTGTGTAGATTACTACCCCTTCTAGTTTGCTTTAGTTTTGGAATGTATTGGAAACGTCTTGTCTCATCCTTCTCTTAAAGAGTAGTCTTCAAGACCTTTACAAATTCTGAGAATTATAGGTCACAGACTTCTCTGTTTATTTTTTTTTTAACATCATCTGTTGAATAAATTCTCTTTACAGGTAAGCTGAAATAGCTAATAACATCAGTGGTGCACAGTGGTTTTATTCTGATGTTTATGTAAGGTCTTGTATACACTTCTCTTGAAGTAATCAATCTGAAAGTGTTCACATGCAGAATATACAACTTTTACTCCAAAAAAAAATTTCACATATCATTTCAATAACATTTTAAATAACAAATGGCACAAATAAAGCATAATTTAGTTATCTTAATTCCATGTTGTGTAGAGCAGCCTTTGTAGTTTTGTTCTTAAGGCAGCAAACTTAGCTCACCTGGCCACAAACCCCTGTCTTAACACACAAAAGTTTTTTATTTTGATTGCATATCATATCAATACTGTACAAGGATCTCTCAAAATGAATCTCTGGAAAATTGAATTGTTCATAAACTTTTCAAACTGAGCCTAGTGTTTATCACAAATTTTTGGATCTGAGTAATTTGAGATTTTGTTTTAAAATCTTCTTTTAATGAAAACAACACAAATTTGCAAAATATTCCAAGACCTTTATCTGTCCCATCTCACTTAGTGATTTCATTGAGGTCCCTAATCTAGGGACCCTGCTTGTAGGCCCCTTCTACACCTGCAGACAATACAGAGAGGCACCTCCAGAGGGTGATTTCACTCACAAGTGGTGGCATCGTGCTATGTGGAAGACTATGGCCACAGTTCTGCTCTCACTTTAAATCAGATTAAGTGAAAGAAGTGGTCCTGGTCTCTCCAGTCCTTGTGCTGTTTGGGTGGGCACAATAATATATGTATTCAGAATGTTTAGAGGGGCTAATTGATCAGAGTCATAACTATCGTGAGTGTGTATGGAAGAGTGTGATCTATCAGCCAGACTGTGTCACATCCTGAGGGCCATATTCGGGGTGAGATGACACTGTTCTAGGCACACCAGGCGCAGACATGGTCCCATCACTCCACCTTCCATACTTGTTTAGTTGGAGTGTTGCATGTAAGCAAGGGGCAGAGAGAATTTGCTACTGCCTATTAGTATGCTATGTATACATGTAATATATACATATATGAGTATGTGTATGAGCAGTCACTACAGAACAGCTGACACACAGCTCTTTTTCCTGTCCCAAAGCCCTTAGATAACACAAATGTCCATGTCAGCAATCCCCACTGTCTCTCAGAAACATTAGACTTCTCTTTATATTCCTGCTTTAGAGATAATGGGACTTAGTCTGACATCAGAGGGAGTCAGCAAAAATACCCTGGACTATCTGTTTAACATGAGCATGACTCAGCCAAAGACCTCACCTTTCTTGTAAAAGGTCTTTCTAACCAGCTGTTAGAAAGCCTGACAGCAGTAGCTGGGGTATACAAAGCAACTTTAAGAACATTAATAGAGAGCCTGGCTGGGGCTGCAAACATTGTACCTTTGGTCTGAGTAGAAATCTTGCTTTATGGAGACCTTTAGGGAAGGCTTGAAGGAACGGGTCCGGTGTCTGCAGAAGAAGTGGTGTAGTGGTTAGGAGGCAAGGCTGTGAGTTAGGACACGTGAATTCACACCCCGCTTTATTGCAAAATACTGGTATGACCTGGAGCGTACCTTTGTTCCTCAGTGTGTCTGTAAAACAGAACAAATTGTACTTCCCATGCCCAGTTCCTGAAAGCCATATGTGGTAGAAGATACTTGTGTATTTTAAGGTCAGTACCTTAGAAGATTTCTTATGTGGCTTTCCTGTACACCTTACTTCAGTGATTATAACATGTAAAATACCTGTGGAAAAGTCCTATCTGTGGATTGATCCCTGTTTTGTAAGAAGGTTTCTGTTTGTAGTAACAGCGCTCTACCTTGCTACTACCTCTGAGAAGTTTCTGGACATCTGAAATGTCCCTTTTTATGTTTTCCCTTCTTTTATTCTGTCCTTTGTTTCCCAGTCCAGGCATCTGAGAAGCTACATGTGGGTGTGCTGGGATCTTGATGACTTGCTGATCTGGGCGCTACTCGTATAGCCTTTCTTCTGCCATTTGTTCATTCAGGTGCTTCCACTCCCACCCATTTCTCTACATCCTCCATCCATACCAACCTATTACAGTCCTCTGCAAGTACAGCTCTCAAAGTCATTGCCTGAATTTACAGATGATCAGTAACTGTGGCAGGGACAGGAACCTGAAGCGTTATTTTGACTGGATGTGTTGAGGAGTGCTGCTGCACGTGGGGTTTGCCCGAGGAAGGGGGCATTGCTAGGCCACAGCCAACCTTACTAGTGGAAAAGCCAAGCACTGCTGTAGCAGTTGTAACCCTTTTCACTTCGGGACTGGCATCCCTGTGCCTGGGAGTGTGTGTGAGCATCAGTCAGTCCTACGGGGGTTGCAGTCTTTGATGAAGGAGTACATTCACAGATTGCCTATGGGAGTGCTTTTATAGCTCCCTTTTATTTCTCTCATATGGCTGTCAGGGATGTACAAAGGCTGAAGAATTAGTTTTGCACCTACCCAGGCTTTTAATTTTCTCAACAGGAGAGACAGCCACGTCAAAGGGAGAATAGCAGCCTTATGATAACGAGATGTCAAGTGCTACCCTCAGGTGATGGAACAGTCTAGCTATGGTCACTCAAGCTGTCCAGTAGTAAAGAGCTGTGGACTCGGGAAGAAATCCTGAGTTTGATACAGATGAAAAATACTTTCTTGTACTATTTTTGAGGGATTATTTTTAACTCGGACCGATTTGCTGATCTGCCTTACTGGGAGCCTCCAAAATAACTGTTTTGAGAGACCTTCGGGGAGATATGTTTTGAGATCAAGAGGCCACGAACTGGAAGCTCCTCAAGCCAGCTTTGCTACTGAACGAATGGTACATGGAAGCACACCCTCGCTTACAACAGTGAGGCAAAGACAAGAGGTGGCTTGTCAGGTTGAGGTAACAGGAGTTTAGATGGGTCCCATTCCCTGAGCAATGAAAACACAGCCAGATCTGGTGTGGAACTTGGTGTGGCTCAGTTCCAATCCTGTTATGTGACTGTGTTTAAGAGCAGATATGATACCTGAAAGAAAGTGATTTGGAAAGACAGGGGGATGAGAGAGAGGTCTGTTGTCTTCCCTGCACAGATGAGACTGCTGAAACTCAGGTTTGTCAGTATGAAACCCCCCACTCCCCCTTTGAGCACCAGGAGTGGTTCAGGTGCTGGTTTCACATCTCTTGGGCATGTTTCTCAAGCCCACTGAAACCCATGAAAAGACTTTCCTGACACTGGTGGGCTTTGGCTGTGGCCAAAAGCTGGCTGCAGGACCACGCTGTACTCAGGCTACATTAAATAACCACTCAGCTTGTTTCATTTCCATTGTTGTTATTTTTACAATGTGACTGGTGCTGGTTAGATGGATTTGTGACTCTCTGAATCCCCTCTTGACACAAAGCAGCATCTGAAGAGCTTGGCATTTAGTTAGTAACGGCCACATGCAGACACAGCAAAGGTTTATTTTTGCCTGCTGAAGAGTGTCTTATGAGGCCAAGAAATAGAATATGCAAGAGCTGCCTTGGAGACAAGGGGAATTACTCCTTCTTTTCCTCTACCTTTTGCTGCCTTTTTTTTTTTTCCCCTCTACCTTTTTCTGTCTTTGCTGCCTTTCAATGGTGTCCGCTATACGTTGAGCAGTCCCGCTCGTGCAGATGGCCTTCCGCAGGAGTGGGACTGCTCAGTGTATAGCAGGCTCCAGGTCAATTCACACCCATCCCACAGAAAGACCCTTCACTTCCTCCTCACACCCAGTCAAAAGCCACACACAGATAACACAAAGGGGCAAAGGCTGCTTTTGCCGTGATTTGTGTGTGGCTGCCGACCCCACACACAGCACATCACGTGAGGCATTGCCACTGCTCCTGAGAAGCACGTGCACACCTTCCTTTGACGCACACCGAAGAAACACAATGATTGCCCTTCTTCCACGTAGCAGGCCCACCACCTGTCCTCTTCATCTGATCTTTTGCTTTCTTGATTTAGTGTCCTGGCACCCTGATGATAGCCTGTGATATTTTAGCTTCGATGCATGTTCCAACCTGTGCTTCTTCCACAGGCAGAACTGCCCCTTTCTTTTGGGAACTCTAAATGTCATATGGCTACTCATCATTATGGAAAACTGGAAGCTCCAGAACAACGTTTCCAAATATTTTTCAAGGCAATCCTGTTGTTCTGGCAAATGTCCAGTAACAATCCACATACAGATGTGTCTTTAACAGTGGGGGGCTTTTGCACTTCTTAACCTTACAGTATTACCTTGAAAGCATCCTGGACAGCGCAGATAAAACTTGTTCCCTTGCAATGGCTGGTGAGTGACACGTGTGACTTGAGCAGTGGGATATTGGCCACTGTGTCGCATAGCTCAATCCCATAGCTGATGCAAACATGTCTCATGGTTGCTGATGTCAGTGGAAACCACCAGTGTGGGCTGGGCACTGGAGGCCAGCCTTGCTTTTGGGTGAGTCAGTGGGATATATTTCAGCAGCAGGAGATTTGTGTTGCATCACGGGACGGCCAGTGTCCAGAGCTGACGCTGTCTGGGCCAGAGGATCACATATTACGGAGCCACCCTCTGTATTGCCCAGACTGAGTGCCCTTTCTGCTGAAGCTTAACCCAGGAAGAGATCATTCTCAGCTGGAACAATTTCAAAGCAGAAATGTGCAGTATGCTTTCTGATACTCTCCAATCCTCTGTGCAGGAGAGAGTCAAGTCTATTTCTTGGTATTGCACTTAAGTGCTGAAGGCTTTGCAGGACAGAACAAAGGTGGGGAATATCAGCATTCAGGATATGTCTGAATAGCTCAGTCCCCACCAACCAGAAAAACTCCAGAAAGATGTGTGAGAACAACCCATATGTATATGTTGTATGAGGTCTCAAGAGAATAAACCTTCATAAAATTGATCAGCTACCTTCTGTGTAAAATCAGAGGCTAAACCCACAGCAGATCTCTTGAGGTTGGTTGAGACTCATCTCTTTTATACGAAGGCCATAGTTTCACAGCGGCATCCAGCCAATGTGAGGCAGCACTCCCGTTGAAAGGGTATGACTCAGCTGCTTGCTTCTGCCCCATACTGTCCTTTCCCTTGGACATGTTTAAATCTTATTTACGTATGCTGACCCCAGCCAGGGAGCTGTTTCAAGTTAAATGCTGTTCCTTGCTTCTAGGTTGCTCTTGACCTGGGTCAGATCCTGAAGCCAGTAGAGAGCAGCAGCACAGACATCAGCAATAGGACAAGGAAGGTGGAGGCCAGAGCGTGAGGGGCAATGGGACATCTGCTTTCAGCAGCAGTACTGGTTTATGCTGGTTTAAAATGACTGTGAAACTATGGAAGAACTTGCAGTATCTACAGTGCAGTATCTAAACTGAGCAAATAATAATAAATGATAATCTTACTAACCAAAGAAATCATACAGAGCTCAAACCTTTTTTTTCTCCAAAACCTTTTTATACCTGGAGTCATTGAAGCCACTGTGAGGATTAAATTGGAAGGCTCAAACTGGAAATTATTTCTAGGCTGTTTCCTGGAACAAAAGCTATTCCCAAGATGAAGCTGTAAAGGTCACACTTTTATGAACTGCTGTGAATCACCTGCATTTGCACTGAAGGGTCCAATGCAATTCCCTTGGTTGCTTTCATTCTTACAGCAATTCCAGCAAAACATAATTCCTGCAGGACTCCTCAGCACATTCTTGATTTAGGAAGATCAGGGATCTGTGGATAGTTTTCCTTCAGAAGCTGCATGAATGGCTGCACCAGTGCTTGTAGAAGTCTAAATCTACTGAAAAAAATCCAGGCATGTAGCTATACAAGTCCCAGTATTGCACCCTGTGTTTATTATCATACAGCCTTTTGCACTGTGTTACCTATTGCTTATCCACGCTCCCAGGCCCCTCTAGTCAGGAGTTATTTCTGTTTAGTGATCTGAGAACAGAGCCAGGGAGCTGTATGTAATCCCAGCCTTAACACCCATTAGGCACATAGCCTGGTGTCAGGCACGTTCCCGAGTCTGTGCTCCATGCTGGTGAATAGAGACGATCGTCCCTTAATGCACATGGGGGCTGTGAAGTCCACCCCAGGATGATACCAAGTGTTTTCTGAGAGGTAACTTAGCCTGATGAGTTCCTAACGCTCAGCTCCTCTTTCAGTGTGCACGTGTTGCTCAGTATGCCGACTCCTCAGAGGTGAGTGCTGGATTTCCTGAGCCCCGATACCCACGCGTCCCTTTTGGGCATGACCACGTTCCCCAGCCTGGCTTGCTCCTGCCGCTCGTACTCACTGGGTTTCCTAACACCAGGGGAACAAACTTGGGGAAGGCCAGGCTGTGAGTGAGTTTGTGAGCTCTGTGTGTGCTGATGGCAAGTATTGTGGTGCTTCTCACCTTACTGACCTGTGTGACTGGAGGCTGGGGAGTGTTTCTCTGGAGAAAAACCTCACTCCTTTCCGTTCTAGAGGATGTACCACTGTTCTTGCTGCACTAGTGTAACTCCTGCCCCGTATTCCCCAGCGCTAGCATAAAACTGCAGGGAAACCAGCAAGAGCAAACCTTCCTCAGTCCCAGCCCTGCTTTGCTCTGTTCCCTAAGGATCGGCACGTATTTCTCTGTTTGTGGAGAGGACACTTGCGTTTGGGATGAGCAGGGTAAATAACAAAGCCCAGTAGCAGACCCTGGTACGATGAAATAGGGTTGAACAGACTGACCCAGCTTCAGTCTGTGCTAGAGCCATTTTTGAAAAATGTCCCAGTGTCCCCAGTGTTGCTTGTGGTTACAAACTCAGGAGTGTAGTGAACGGTTTAGCTACCGGTGGTCTTTACAATGCTGCGCCAGTTAGCTCGGTTGCTAAGAGCTGAGCCGTATCACTTCTGCATTTTGTCCCAGTGGCAGATGAAAGGAGGGGGAGGCCTCTGATCTGGGCATGCATGCCAGAGGATGGGGCTGCCAAGCAGCTTGACTAGGGAGAAAGAAGAAATCCAGACTGTCAGTGTCTCATGTTGGTGGAAGCAAAAGACCTTTGTAACTCCTTCACTTCTCATCTCATGTGCTTTTTGTTTATTTTGCACACTGTAATCAACCTGGGGATGGCAGCAGAGGGATTGAAGGATCACAGTGCTGCCACCGTGCTGCAGCCATCGCTGCTGGCTCCTGTTACTTCCAGAGTACTGGGATGTGCGTTCCCACTGCCTTGCACCTGATGTGCCATGCAGCCCTGTGCAGCATTAATGTTTGGAGGCTGGTGATCCCAGCCTGACACTGTCTCCTTGCACACTGCTTAGGTGGCAAACCGACTCTCATATTTGGTTTGTCACCCTCCCTGTTGTCCTTTTCCAGTTCTTTTCACTAGCACATTTGGGGTGAGTGCCACTGTGCAGGAGAATGAAGCCTGTTTAAGGTGGTATCTGTTTAAGCAGTCATGAAACACTTGTATTCATAGTGCATTTTATCAGCACCCTTCTAATGTTAGCCTAAACTGATTGTATGGATTTGACTTCAAAGTGTTATTTATAAAAAGAATCACTGAATCCTTAAGTGCTTAATAGTCATGAGTTAATCTTTGAAGAGTCATTTAATGACACTATAGCAGTAATCAGTCCAATATGTTTACAAATTGGGCCCAAAGTCATGTTGATCTGGTTTAAATTGCATGCCCTGTCTTTCAGATTGGCTTGTTTTACTTTTTTTTTTCCCCTGACATAACCTAGTCCCTTGGACCATGTCAATAGGGATATGCTGAGGCTCTATCTCATAGAGGGTTCATTCTCTTTCCACAGGCTGCCCTTTCTCTGTCGCCAAGGCAATAGATGCATTAATGCACTCTCCGACAACGGCCTGCCGTTTAAAATGCTCCTTTGTAAGTGCAGCTTTGGTAGCTTAGAGAGCTGACTACGTAATGTGAACACGCTTTCTCAATGCCACAAAAAGCAGGGGGAAGAAAGAAGCTAAGTTTGTTTAGCTAGGACTAAGTTGTCCTAAACTATTGGCCCTCATCTTTCCTTGGTGCAAACTTTTGTGTAGCCAGTTTCAGAGTACAATTGTTAACAGTACTCATCTCCAAAGAGTGTATAATCTAAATGGACAGATAGTCAAGCCTTACCTCAAGCAGGAATGCTGAAGGCTGGTTTAGAGCCATGATGCAGCCTTTTTGGCAGGAGCAGTTGCCTTAATGTTTTTGCAGATGAAACTCAATTGTTTCTCTTGCTGGCTGACTCATAGAAACCCCCACAGCTCTTAGGAGAGCACAGGCTGGTGGGAGCAAAAGTCTGTCCATCCCACTCCCTAGATGATATCCTGAGAGAAGCATCGGACAAGATAAAAATAGTTTGGGCCAAAACATGGTGGTTTCATGACTATCTGGCTTGCAGGTGCCATGGGAGTGTGCATTTATGCGGAGACTGAAGACCAGGCTGAGTGCAGCGTGAGCTCACCCTGTACAGGAGCAAATCTGTCACTGTCAGCGGTGATGGGCTCCTCTGCCGCTGAAGATGTTTGCTTGACAGAAGAGCTCCTTCCTGCCCAGTTGCCTCACTCCAGCCAGCCTCACGGTCTGCACATGACAAAGGGTTGACACAATTCAGGACATTCATCTTCCTTTGCTCTGGGCAGCTTCACTAAATACAAGTGTGTTCCAGTAGATATACTCCAGCATGTCTTCTTGACAGCTTCTGTGTCAGCTCTTCTTGCTCTTGTTCAGTGGCAGGCCTTTGCTGGCAGAACTCCTTCCAGGTCTTTATACAAGTTTCTGATTTATCGCTTCTATGTTCACGGCCTGTGCAAAGTCAGGCTGCAGCATTAAAGAACAACGGTACAATTACGTAAGGGCTCTTTTTCCCCTTCAGGAAGGACAGAGTGAAAATCTCCAGGGATATCTGTTTGTCTTTTGGCAGTGCCTGGTAAATGCTTAAACGCTGGTCAATATTAAACAAGCTTGCTTGGAACTGGCATTTAAGAAGTAACAAATACTATGTTCAGTGGTATTCTCTCAACTAACGTCTCTTAGGTGCTGTTGCACAGCCCTGTGGCATGGTTGAGAGGGAGGAACAATTTTAATCCTTGCAGAGAATAAATATATCTAGCAGATATTGAAGAATCAGCTGCATATCAGGAGAACTGTCGCGGCTGCATGTATTTGAGGGGGCATTTAATACTAAAATGCTAATCAGGAGCCTCAGGCAATGTAAGAAATGTGCAAGGATATTAGTGATGAATGCGATTGTTTTTTGAGTGTGCACCACAGGGTTGTGCTCCATAGCAGTGACTGATACAGTAATGTACACCTTAAAAACTACAGCTCAGCAGTGACTGACGGTCAGCCTAGCCAACATGTTCAGTCAGCCATCAACAAGGTGTTGCAGCATAAAGCCAGCCCCTGGAGTTTTTCCAGTAAAACAATGTTGGATCTGTTCCTACATGTGATTGTCATCCTGAAGACAAGGTGACAGATCACACACAATCAGCAGTACAGCTCAGCGAGGACCTCAATGGGACATTCACTTAATTGTGTTTTAAACAAATCACCTTATTGGTATATTAGATGTATCCAATGCCTACTTTGTGGTACGCTGCAAATTGCACATGAGATTATTACAGTGGAAAGTACTCTTAAAAAACTAATTGACTTTGCATCAAGGGGGCTGTTCATATATCTCTGAACTAATTCAATTAAATGGTGTAGGTGGTTTCATTTTTGTTCTTAGCCAGTTTTGCTTCCAGCTCTTGTGCTGGGATTTACAGATTTTTTTTTTTAACCTTTCTCTCACTGAGCTTAAAGAACAAGCAAGAACTTTCCGTTGCTCTAGTCATTTTGTTCCCTAAAACTTCCCATTACTAAATGTTGAATCAAATTTTTACAGGGATGGTTTTCATCACTTTGCAACACTACCTCTGAATGGCAATTTGGGAGTTTCTCTGGGTATTTAAAAATACTTTCATAGTTATTTTGGTTATTTCAGGGGAGGAAAAATTTTCATACAAAATCAGTAGGTTCTTTAAGTCCATTTGCATTTTAGCAACAGAAATTTAAAACATTCATTGTCATTTAATAAACTCCAGTTGAACCACACATATTATGAAAGTGAAGATGAAGATTTCTGTGCTCTGAAACAATGTTCCTTCCCCCTCTACACCCAAATGTTTTCCCCTAACAGTTTATTCTTTCCTTTTCTCTATGTAAATATTATGGGACTCTGATGTAAGTGTTACACATTGCATGAGTTTTCTTCTGAGGTGTTTGGAATAGACTAGCACTTAACAACTTAATCATTTGTGGGATGTGTTTTCATTAACGGATGACTTTGTTGATGTGATTAGACTTGTTTGCTTTGGTTGTACTTGACTTCAGCTTTGGAAGGGATGTCTGCCTCTGTTTTGTGGCTCCTGGGCAGTGTGTGCTGGTGGAGTTGGCTGCTCCTACCTTCTTGGTTTGGCAATGAAAACTATTGGGGAAGTACATGACTTGTGTCAGTGTCTTTTGGAAATGATGGCAAATTTGTCTTTGTTGCAGGGAAAAGAAGCTGATCGCCATCATATAATAAATATCTGCTCTCTTGCTCTTACTAAGTGGTGTGCAAACCTCCTTATATGAATTATCCCCTGGAAAGGCTTAGCTCTGGAGTGACTTTGTCTTCCATTACAATAATACAATACCTTGCTCCTGGTTTGTGTAGTCTGTGACTGTGGTTTTCCCCATTGCTCCCGAAGAATTACAGTGACAGGAGAAAGAAGTATTGCCTGGGAAAATAAGGGGGGTCCAGCTTCTCTCAAAGGTATTGGGGTGCCTGATTCCCACTGTAACTGTATTTAAATGTCCAAATTTTTCAGAGGATCTAGATCAAAGTCCTTTGCTCCTCTGTAATTAGAGTGGGTCAGGCCCTGACTCCTGTTGTACTCATGAAAATCCATAGGAGTTACTCTGGATTTAAACAGCAGCATAGATCAGAGCCTGAATCAAAGCACTTGCTGAAAAAACAGCCTGCTACTGAATCCCATTTGTTGCTGTAGAATGAGTTTTGCAAGTGAGATTTTTTAGCCTATGTAGAATCACACAGATTAAAGATGATGACGATCTGGCCCTACATTCCCTTGTCTGTGCTGGGTTGTTCCCTGTGGTGCATTTAATAGCTTAGATCCCAACCCTGTCTACTTTAACTTGAAATATGCCCAGCTTCAGGGCTTCCCACAAAATGTGTTGGTTGTATCGGTTCCCTGGGAAGGAATTAGGATAGGATGATAGGAACTGGAATTAAGGGGTCCCTTTCCTTATGCTGTTTACAGTCAGATTCTGTCTTGCCTTAGTGAAGAGAGGAGTATAATCTCATCTGGATACTGAAAAGACATTTACAAGAGGCAGCAGCAGCTTTAGCCCTGGCACACTAGCCGATTTCCCATTTCTGCAGCAATTCTGCCCCTCCACGCAAAGGTGTGGAGCCATAAATGTACGAGGTGGAGACACCCGAAACACAGCCTGCTCTGAGATGGGGAGTGAGAGTCTCCCAAAGACGAGAGAGCCAGGGGAGATGTCTGGCACGTGGTCCATGCTTTTACGAAGCCACCTCCTGACTGTGACATGGTCCCTGGGGCTGTCAGCTGCTTCCCTGGAGCAGCACACGCTGCTGGCTCTGCGACTTGGGGGACATCTGATAGTGGCCTGCAGCCCCACAGTCTCAGATCCTAAAGGCGGCTCTTAGGAACACACAGGAGGTCACCCAAGGCCAAGTGCTGTCCTCAAGAAGCCTGTGCCAGCCCTGACAACATGTTTTGCTCCTCAGTTTTCACCTTCTCACCTCACCTTCACCTCAAACCTTGGTGTCCCCGCACCCATCCATTCACTTTAAGCCTCCATCTCCTTTCTCACTAATTCCTCACATGTGTGCTTATTATTCTGGTTAATCCCCTGCTTCACATTTTCTCCTGCAGAGGACTCACTCTCTTGGTGTAGGAAGATTAGTTTTTTATCCTGTCATCACTCTATTCACAAAAAAAACAACTTCAGAGTTGGCACTCACACAGCAGCAGCCCTTCGGAGATGAGTTGCCTCCAGTCCCATAACAGTGTAATGCTTCCACAAACGTGGGACAAAGTCTGGCACCCCAGATCAATACAAAGTTGGGGTTGCCCACAATACAGATGTCCTTCCAAAGGCAGGATGGGCAGGGAATCCTCCCTTCTTGTTCCAGGTCTTAGAAAAAGGTCCTTCTGTATTCAAGGTATGCTCTCGTCAGTGGTCAGAAATGTCTTGGAAAGGCCTGGGATAGACCCACTTCTTCCCTTTTCCAGTTCAGTGAGGCTGAAGCAAAACTGGTTCTCATTTGGCTGGTTTTCAGTGCCTCATTCACAATGAGATGGAGCAGGGGAGAAGAGGGCCTCAGCCCAACTTCCAGTGGACTTCACAGACCTCTCTGCTGCGGGGGTCAAAGCAGTATGTGCCTGCTTGGAGGCTGAGCTCTCCTCTTGATCTTCGTGGAAGCAGCTCCAGGACATGGATATGACGCTGAGGCTGATGGGGAGAACGGAAGAGCCTGCAGGAGGCTGGGCCTCTGCTGTGCCTGTCATGGAGACGGGCGCTGCAGGTGGCAGAGCTGCCTGGATATCTTTTTCACACAGCACCCAATTCGAGAGAGAGAATAATATCGGAGAAAGCAACGTATGCTAGAAAAGCATGGGATTCCCGGGAGTGTTATCAGGGCTGACAGTTCCTTCTGTCTCCTTTTGCAGTGGAGCGGCTGGCTGTAGGAGAAAAGGAGCAGGGCACATTTGCCTAATCCTGTATGCTCTCAGCTTCAGCAGCTAGCATCTCCACAGTCTGGTCACCGAACACTCTAATTCTGGTTCTCAAACATCCCTCTGTCCTGCCCCCTTTGAAGTCCTCTTTTTCCTGGGCAAAGCCGTTGTTTCCTCGCAGCAGCACGTGGCTGGGGGTGTGTTGTTGGGCCAGCCTGCAGTCCACATCTGAGGGACCTCTGGGGAAGAGGGCGGCTGGGAGCAGCCATATGGATTGGTGCTGGGGGCAGTACTTAGCCTCCAGGCTGCAGATTTGGGCATGTTTCGTTCAGGTTTTGCTCAAGCTCTGAACAAACAGCATTAAAACCAAACTTGACTCCATTTTTCATTGGCTTAGAGAGGCACAAAGACCAACTCCCACATCCAAGATGACCTAGGCTAGACTCCTCCTGAATATCTCACTTTCCAAGTGGAAGGATAATATAGTAATTAAAATAAAATGTTCCTGACATTTGCCATGTGGACTAGAGAACATTTAATTCTCCCCACAGTGTATTCTTAACACCACAGTCATATACAGAAAAAAACCAATTCAGCATTGTCCTGGGCCTCTCTGCAACGTGACTATCAGCATTTTCAGTACAGCTGGGTAAAAGTCAACTTCTGGCTCTTCCTGGAAACCTGTGATGGCGTCTTACAGCCTGTCCATGCAAATGGTGATAAAGGGGTAGGAACACAGGGTTAGTGGCCAGAGGATGGTGTGAACCGCTCTCTCAAGCAGCAGCCGCATCCTGTGGGTTGAACGCAGGGGCTGAGAGCGTTTAGCTGCTGACTTGAATTTGGCACTGGAGAGAGCCCCAGTGACCTGCTCGTGACTTGTGGTGTTGCTGTAGCCAAATCACTTCCCTTTTGTCTCTCCATTATCTGCTGAAAGAGCTGTTGGAGAATTCAGTTCTTCTGTGCTTTAAGGATCTAAATGGATTAATAAGTATTAGACGTTTAAAAATCCTTTTTGGTTTTAGTATTTGGGTTTTAGTCTTTGGTCCAGCAGAGTCTTACAGTCAGGCTGAGACAAGAAGCACGGAGCATTATTTCTATGTATGTTTATGCAACAGTCTAAGTATAGGGCCAGTAATTGTGGTTAATGCCATCTAAACAGCAAACACTTCCACTCCTGACATATTTCAGAATGAAAAAAGCCTAACTATCAGTCAAACACAGAAAGCTCCAGCCCTGCTGATAAGAAACTGTCTGTGGAGATGCAGAAAGCTTGGTCACTCTGGGTGTCCTTTGCTGTACCTCTTGCTTTGGACTGGCCATTAAAAATACCATCCTGCTTCACTGTCTGGATTTAAGGCAGCAAATGGATTGTGTTGTGCAACATGACCAGTCCCACAAAGATCTTGCCATAAGTTACAAGGTTAAGAACCACCAAGCAGGTGTTAGTGGTCTGTAGTCATGGGGCCATAATCTGCCTTCAAATCCATCAGTGGAGTTAATGCTCCATAAGATTTACTCCAGAGTGACAGAAGAGAGACTTTCCCCCACTGTGGTCTTGCAGCAACACACCCACTTGCTAAGGGTCCATTCAATGCCTGTTGAAGCTTTTGGTTAACATCAGTGGATCTCAGACTGGGTGCTTGGCTTGAGCTCTCTCAGCTTCAAGTCAGTTCGTGCTGCCATGCTTCATATTTCTGCATCCCAGGCAGCTCTCTCCATACTGTCCAGAGGGCTTCAACACTCATTTGGTGTCTTCTAGAGGACACTCCTTCTGGAAGCAGTAGATGCAGGAACAATGGATGGAATCAGTGATTCAAGAAATCAGCTATTTTATTTATCCCTAAGCCAGACAAAAAAATCTCTTTCTAGAGTCAACCTCCAGAACATCAGAGGCTGTGAATTTAGTCTCAATTCTATGTACAGTAATCCAAATAGAGCTTATAATGGCTTCATAAACGAGCCTTTTGATTTCTAACCCCACAGCTGCTATTACTAGAGTGTGATGTGTGAACCTTCTGTCTATTAATCCCTGGAAGATGCATGGCTTTGCAGTGATGTGGCATTTGGCAGTGTGAATCAAACCATCTCTGATTTCGTCATCCTTTGTCTTCATGTTTAGACTGTAAATGGCCGTGTTAAATAGGTGTGGACAATAAGTATGAAAAGCCACCTGAGGCAAACTGTGAAACAAAAGGCTCTGTGTTCTCAGATGATGAAGAGAACGATTCATTGGATTGTGCATCCATGAACAAAAGGCCCAAAAAGAAGGATCAACCCCTTGAGGTACTTCCATATTGTCAAGGCTCCTCCTTCTGTGACATTCCTTGAATCTTCAACTGAATGAATATCTCTCTTTGGTCTAAAAACACTGAGTCCAAATAATACATTTCTGGTCTTTCAGGGCTGGGTCTTGCTATGGGTTTGCTCACTTTTCTGCATGTGTGGATTTCCTGAAAGAAGTCTGAATTAGTGCCTGTGGAGATAATAGTTATACGGGGCTTCAGAGTTGGATCTGAATCGCAAAACTTTTATCTAGCTCTAAACCATGTGCTAATGTGGAGGTATTTGAGCGAGAGGATTTGGATATCAACTGCTAGTTGATTTTTCATGTCTGTAGAGGAAAATATATTCTCACCCCCAAGGCAGGATAGTTATGGTGAGAACAGCCAGCACCCACAGCCAGAGCCCTCACAGTTCAGAGCCCAGTCCCTCTAACTTGAGTTCGCACCTAGCCAAACCCCACTGACACCAGCGGCAGTTCTTCCTTCATGACTTCGGTAGGTTTTTGAATCAGGCACTGTATTAACAAGTATGCTTTAAGTTGCTTCATGGAAACAAAAGAACTAAAGGAGATGCAGATCTCGCACTGTGGTTTGCTAAAAGCAATTTTAGCAACATTTTGTTGTGGAAGAAATAAAACCTCCATGGGAGATGCTGTAGGCAAAGACTCCTTCCAGATCTGGGCAGGGGGGATGGAGCCACAGCCAGCAGCTCTCAGATCCAAGCTGGGAGATCTCGACCCTCCCCTTGGCTCAGTATGAGGCAGCTGGAGCAGTGTGGTTTGGTAAGCAGTTGTGTGATCTTGTAGTGGGTTGTCCTAGCTCTGGGGGATCTCACCAAAAGCTGGGGGGCTCTGTTCTTACTGTGGAAAGGTGCAGCTGTGACACAGCCTCTGTTGCTACTCTCAGAGCTGTCAAGTGGCCTCCCAGAGGAGGCAGAGCTATTCATTCCTGATTTAAGAGTCTTTACTGTGCAGTTAATGGCTGCTTTAGTCTAAGAGCCATCTGGCTTCCCCAAGAGCATCCTTCTCCCAAGCTGCAGGAGATACTGCTGTGGTTGTCAGGCTGTGTCCCGGAGCTCCTGGTTTACAGGTAGTGACTCAGAGCCAGCAGCTATGGAGTCTGGCTGGTGTGGGATCCCTGCCTGCCATACACAGCAGCTTTCTTCCTCAGCTTTTCTCCTCCAGCTGTGCCTTTCTGGATGCAGCCACCACATCCAGCTCTGTTGTGCTTTTGGGAGTTCACAGTGGGAACTTGGGGTAAAATTTCAGGCTTGGAAGATGGGATGGGGTGTTGGATTAGTCCCATCTCTGTGAAAAACTACCTTGGTTTATGGGCAAGCTGGAAGAGATAGAAATTTAGATGGAGTCTAAACAAAACCTTGCTGCACTGCAGTTCCTTATCCGTATGAATATTTATACCTTGCTGCATCACAGGAATGTGGAAACACAGCATGATCTTGCGTTGGAAAGTCCTGTAAAATAGAAATGACAAAGTCCTCACTTACGAATGGTAAGGCCCTGTTGTAGTCTTACAGGTAAATAGGTTGATGCTGTTAAAGAAAATAAAGCTTTGGATATTTATGTAAATGGAGTAGAAGAGCCTACCAGGCCTTGCAGTGTTCCATGATGCTATGACAGGCCTCCACACTGAGAATTTGTGCTCCTCCACAACATCTGGTAACTGTTTCTTCTTGTGAAGCTTGCAAGACACAATGCTATGCCAAAGCTCTTCTGAGTATGTAGTGCAGATTAGGTTTGGGGTTTTTTTTTTGTTTGCTAGTCTAACTAATTTCTGTCTCAGTCTGGAGAACGGGGTTAATCACAGTAAACCAATTTCATGGAGTTGGTCTGGCTCCTCCTGGGCATTCAGAGCTCCTTTTTAAAGCTCTCTGCATCAGCTGACTGCAAGGCAGAATTGCAATAGTTGGCTTCTAAAATAATTTCAATGGATTGTGTCTGGCCTGTCTCCCAAGCGAGGGGCTGATCTTTTAAAAGAGCTCTGCCTTGTGAGAATTACAGGCCCAGTGTGTTTCACCTTGGGGACCCCTTCAGCTTTGTAATGCCCCAATGAGATGTACCCTCAGAGGGGCTGTGGCTGGGCTGAACAGTGCAGGGTGGGCTGGGAGATACCAGAGCTGGCTTTCTGCCACCAGTTTGCTCTCTTGATCCAAGAGCTGCTGTAAATGGCACCAATTTGTCCGCCTCCTTTGACTGTTATGTCATTAGCAACCTTTAGCTACACCTCAAACCAAGCACCAGAGTGGAAAGTGTTGGTGTAACCTGGGTGAAGGGGCTACAACAGGTTTCTTAAAGGAGTGAGTCTTCAGCTGGTCCTTCATTAATGATCTTCAAGGCCAAGATCTGCTTCTCCGTTAATTCATGCCTGGAATGGGATCATTGTCACAGAGGTGCCACAAAGATGGGTGAGTTTTAAGGAAAGAAAAAACATTTCCTATTACGCCACTGAAGTTTTCTCTTGCTTTTCTGCAGGCACCGCCTAGGACCCTTAGACCTCGCTTCAGGAAGAAAAGTACCTCGTCCTCTGCCACTGAAACAATGTGAGTGCAATGAGCCAATAGCACCAAGATCCACAGAATGTCTCTCTTCTGCCTTAAAGAGCTACTCGTTAATAATGTAGGAAACAGCAGTGGGATGGATGTGCTTTGATGTACAGCATTGTAGACACGGCCTTTCCTCTCTCTGTATCCTTCTGTTACACGCTTCTCGCGTTTGTCCGTGACGTGGGTAGTCTGGCAGACACCTGCAGGTTAAGAGTCCTTGTCTCGTTTGCAGAGTGTTTGCCCACTCACGCTAATCCTGTAAGGCTGTACATTTACAATCCTCGTTTGTGTCTGCATAGCTAGCTCTGTGAATGCACAGCGGAAACAAAAATAATCAGTTACTCATGATGATACATTGACAGTGTATTTATTTATGGCTTTATCATTAATGAAGTGGATTTGCAGAAGCCATGGATTTCTCTTTCCTCCCTTCCTCCTCAAGACTGTGAATGATGTAACAAATGTCAAAGTACTTTGACTGTACAAAATGTCCAAGATTCATTAGCGAAAGCTGAACTGCAACTCTGTTTCTTTTTCTGCAAGTAAATCACATGTACTCTAAAAACCATAGAGAAAGAACCACTTACAGACGATGAGGAAGAGACGTGCAAGAGAAAATAAATGGTTTCAACGATGTAATGAAGGGGGAGTCTTAATTTTGATCAGCCTGAGCCAGGAGAGTATTGTGTGGAAAACGATGGCAGCTAGAAGAACTAGATCATATCGCTTGTGGCTAATGTTCTACTGCCAGTTTTAAAGTGTGAGCAAGCCAGGCTTGTACTAGCTGCAGTGACAGAAGTTCAAATCACTTTAGTGACGTGCTTCCAGGGGAAGACTCACCTTTCTCCCCTGCCTGCAACAGTGTCAGTCCCAGTCCTCTGCTTTCCTGGTGAGGTGCTGCTGTTTTACTTGCATGAGCAGAGCAGGGCGCTGGGTCTGAGCTGCTTTTTGAAGCCTGGAGTTTCGCCTGTAGCATGGAGTTTGGTTAGAACCACAAGAACCAGATGGAGTGGTGTATTTGTATCCATATATAAATGAGAAATATAAAAGAAGATGAAGACGTGGTAGGGTTTGTGTATTTGTGCTTCAAGTTGGTGTCTCTTGTAAGTGTTGAGCATGTGAGATTCACACATAAGTTAATTACGTGGCCCTTTGTGTTTGCTCTTGGACCTGTCACATAGACTAGAAAAACATTTAGCATTTCGTAGAATGTGCCGTCACTAATGGATCAGTACACGGGCTTGTTGATGAACAGTACTGTTGATCTAGTTCAGGCGCAGCAGTCCAGGATGCCGACAGCCGGCTGGAGTGTATCGGGCTCAGAGATAAATCTGAAGTGGCCTTTGAAACCTTTTCTCTGCTGGGTATGCATCAATACCCCAGCTGTCCCTGTCTGACGGATCCCTGAGGCTTCCCCCAGAGCTTCCTACATATGTGGGGAAGAGAGAAATAAATTATGCGCACACACAAATGTTTATCTGACCTGGATAGGAAGTGGAAAAAGCAAGCAGGTGTTTCCTGTGTCTGCCACAGTATTTGGCCTCATTACCTGAGAATTTTATTTCCTTTACATGTGCTAATTCAATCATATTTTGCAATGTGTAAGAAGGAAAAAGTCTTCAGAAAGTAAACTGAAAAAAACCAACAAACCTGTCTAAATAGCAGTTACAGAAGAGTCAGTGCTTGGAAGATACTCAGCAAAAGCTTTGAGGAGCTAAGCGTGTGTGTTTTATTTTTAAGCAGCTTTAGAGTTTATTTGATTTCTGTTGGCAAACATTAAAAAGAAATAGAAAAACTGCCTGCAGTGTTAGCAGAAAATAAAATCCTGTTGCAAGCAAGCTGTGTTTCCCTGCTATGCAATGGGCTGCCATAAGATAAAAAAGAAGCTGACAAGTTTGCACTCAATTATGCCAAAAAACCCCAACAACATAGAGCTACATAACATCTGACAAATTCTATTCTCAGACACTCTGTATTAACATTGATTCTCACTAAAATTATTAAATGTGCGTCTAATCTGCTGTTTTACTGTAAACTTGACTGTTTAGCATTTCTTAAGTGCTGAGGTGAAATTGTTGACAAGGGAGTTGCCTTATATCTCTCAAAACATTCACTGTATAAATGAGAAAAATAAACCTTTTCATATCTCTGGCAAAAATGTATTAATTTATCAACGGAGCTGTATATTTGTGTATAGATAGACGAGAAATGCGAATGCCTAACCACGTACGCTTAGTGCTGTAGTGTTCTGCATACAGAAGAGAACAGTCATGTGCTTTTGATTCCTCATCTTCCACACACAGGTTGTTTACAGGTGTTGCCCCAAGTCTGTCATTTCACTCCTTGGCTACTTGCATTCATTCAGAAAAAAGAGCAGACATGAAGTCTTTCGTTGCAGTTTTTCTCTTGAGCCTCTGCCAAGGAACAAGCCCGATTCAGCGAGTCGCCTTCCTGCGCTGGTGCTGACCCCTCCTGGCAAACGAGGGTTTGCAGGACTTGAGCAAAGAGAGGACACATGGGTGGTGGCTTCTTGGGCATGTGTTGATGGGGAGCAGTTCCCAGCTTCCTCCCAGCTCAGGCTCGGAGCGCGCAAGCCGGCTAACCGCTTGCAGATTACTCCTCCTAAAAGCAAGCCATCTTTCAGCCGATGGTTTAAAATAGCCACAGATCTGGCTTAAGTAAGAAAAGCCCGGTCGTAGGGGCCTTTCAGGCAGCTGGCCTCTACAATCAGTTCTGTAGGGCAGCCGGGCACCTCCTGACTTCTCAGAGATGGCCTGGAGAGTGTCACCCTGAAAGGAACAGGCCAGCCCTAGAAAATACAGCCTTTAACCAGCACAAGGCTCAAGTGAAACATGCATTATTTTGAGCAAGTAAAATTCAGGCTGAGGGGAAGGAAACTGCAGCTGAAGATGCTCCATGGTGAAAGGGCCTGTGAATTACCTCACCCGTTTACCATAAATTTACCTCCATTATGAAGAGAATAAGCTTGAGCAGGTCAGTGCAGCCCTCTGTGCCTCCTTTCTCGTGGTAGAGCAGGTCAGTGCAGCCCTCCGTGCCTCCTTTCTCATCATAGGGGCCAGCATCAGCGCAGTTACAGCAGTCGCCGATTGCTGAATCGGGATCACATCAAATATAGACAAGACAGACTTCATGTGTATCACTGTCACCTTGGAATTAATCCCACACCAATCTAAATTGTGTAAATGCAAACCCAGCACAGAAGGAAAGGAGAATCTATTTATTCCTAATGAGAGGGAGAAAGCTGCTTGGAGAGATATGATGCTCCCTAGCCTCACGTAAACAACCTGCTGCCTCTGACTGCTCTCTGAAGTGTTCTCACGTAGTGATGAAACCCTTGTACTTGTGACCAAATGCTCCTTAATCACAGTCTCCTTTTTGCTGTTTGTTTTGGGTACCTATTTTGCACCTAGCACAATATTTGAAATAGCAGAGAACACTACGTTGGGATTTGCGCTTAGACAAACTATTTAAGGATCGTAATTGTGCCCTTCATGTGATTTCTTTCCTGTGATCGGTAGAAAAGATCTGTGATGAAATGGTACACTTAATGCCTCACAAGGATGGCCATTACAACAGTATTCCAAAGGTTGATGTTTTGCTGGTTTTGTTATACTGCTTGATACACATCCTGAATAAAGTCTTAATCTTTTCTTTAAAAAAAAAAAAGAAAAAAAAGAAGAAGAAAACACCTTTAGTCTGTTCAATGTATCTGGCAGGCCAGAATAACTACTTTGATCACTGTATTATTTTTATCTCAATTCTGGCTGACTGTATATAGATGTATTCACTAAGTGCTGCATGTCCTTCACAACTTCTTTCTGTATTATGAACTGGAAAAAAAATACAGCTACTGAACACTCCGAGTAACTAGTGAATTCATTGAAACACTACAGCCTTGTACAGCAAACCATCTCTCGCTATACAGGTGGCTCTGGAGCTGATAACCAGGGACTATCTGCTTAGCAGTGGCTTAGTTATTAGTGAACTTTTCGAGGCTACTTCTTGAAGGAACTGCTTTTCATACACTTGCTGGAGTATCACCTTTGTAGAGAAAACCTCCGATCTAGCCCTTAGTGAAACCAGAGATGAGCTGCACTGTACGCTCCAAAAGGACCCTGTAATAAATCCTTGGTTTTGTTCCATATATACATGTGATCAGAGATACGCAATGAGGTACAAGTAGGCTTAAAGAAAGAATAAAAACAAGAAAATACTCAGAACTGACTGCTTGAGGATGTAGTATAGGACCCAAAGAATATATTCTACTACTCAAAAACCAACACAGGATACAAAATGTGAGTCCTGTAATGAAATTTGGTGGCTAATACATTTTTACATCAGTTATAAAAACTGCATGTAGCCATGAAACACTTTTTTTTCTATGCTCTCTAGCATGGAGACATGGCAACAGTTTATCTGGTACCATGACAGGTAACAATACTGACACAGACCCTGCTCTCCTTTCTCCCCTTCCCCAAGGAGACTCTATTCAGTGAGCTACCAATAAGTTTGGACACAGCAAAATATATTCTGGGTTATTTAAACATGTTTCTTTTAAAATTTTTAGGATTAAATATGTCGAATTATTCACTTTTAGTTATGTTTACACTGTATTCACCCACATTACACACAATCACAGGAAACCAACAGACGTCAGAATGTGTAGGTGACCAGCTTGACCTCTGCTAAGTAAAACAGAAATTGCAGCTCAAGATAATCTTGAATATTCCTTTATTTTGGGCATTGATACCCATAATTCTCATCAGATGACATGCATATGTTTATTTAGAAAAGTAACAGGTATCACAGATTCATGTTCTAAAATTAAGACCATACCATATGTACTGCCACCTCTTTCCCACAGAGATGCAAAAATGAAACCAAGATTTCTACACACGAAGATTCGTGCGATCGTGATACTTCTGGTAGGGATCATCAACATACCAATTTCGTCTTTTCCAGAAAGAAGTGGTCATTTTATCAAGGAGTTTACACTGTGTTCTAGTACACAACATCATCTCTCTCAAACGCTTCTTCTGGGCGGCTGACTTCTTCCACAGTTTCTTCTTATAACCAGACTGTCAGAAGAAAATACACACAAGACTTCTAAGTGGGTCCCTGCAAATACATATATACAGCAATACTGATAAGCAAACCAGTACAAATCCCCCACTTGCAGGAAGATGGGAGTCTCTAGAGGTTTTTTTAACTTCCATCCTAGCTGCTGCCCTCTAACGGAATGAAAACAATTAGCCCGCTGATTGTAAACGTGCTTTTATTACAAAAAACAAAGAAGTCTTACTTTTCTCCTAACCCAAAGGCCATTGTGCAGCCGGAGAAACCTATCGATGACAGCCTTCACGGTTTTCCTCTTTCCATTCCGCAAGCTACAGTAAGTGAGAGTCCTCGCTGGCTGTTGAAGTATACTTGGAAGTAGAGATGTGACACTAAAAAAACCCCACCCCCAAAATAGGGAAAAAATAGAACAGGAATGAAACATCTTTTTCTAAAAGTAATCACTGGCTTTTCACAGAAAGAGAAATCAGAAGCAGCTGTGACTTGTCTGAAGGAGGTTAACAAGAACTCATCTAATTACAGCACACCACTTAAGGAGCGTGCATGTAGGAACACTAACGGCAGTACTGCACTCTAGTTGCAATTAATGTCGACGTTATTATTCCATACACAACAGCTTTTTCATCTAATAGAAGTGGTTAAACACTCAAAAGCAAACGTTCAACTGTCACTGGCATTCAGGAACTACCTGTAGAACATCAGTGACCAGCAAGAGAAACTGTGCCGATTATAACAAGGCTTTTTGTAAAGCCTATGTCTGCAAAGTCTATTCCATTTTACATCCTGCCTCAAGTATTATGCTTAACAGAAGTGGGAGATTTTGGGCTAAAACAGAGACGCGTTAGCTAGAGTAAAAAGCAGTCCAAGAAGTTGCTCAGACTTTATGTAAACCGCCTTTTAAGCTCTCCTTCCAGAAAGAACGGCGCAGACTGTACCTGCTTAGGACCGAGGGGGTGCCTCCCCCGGGCAGGCTCACCGAGGGCAGCCGCGGTTTCCACAGCGGGGCCGCTGCGGGTGCCCGCACTTGCCTGACGCACCGGGCGGAGAGGCCGGAGAGAGCGCGTCCCGCGCCGGGCCTGCGGGCAGCCCAGGGGGCCCAGCGCCCCAGGATCCCTGCGGAGAGCCAGGCGCTCAGGAGACGCCCCGAAACACCGCCCCGCGCCGCCATTTCGGAGGCAGCCCCCTCACCCCCGGCTCGACATGGCCGCCCGCCTCCCCTCAGCCGCCGCGCGCCACCGACCCGCCACAGCCCCGCGCGCAGCCACCACCGCCGCCGCCGCCATGTCTCCACGCCCCGGCTACGGCAACTGACGAAGGTCACGCTGCGCCGGGGGCGGGGCGGGGCGGCGCCGTGCCCCACCTAGCGGGGCGCTGCCTGCGGCAGCTTCAAACCGCCCCGTCCTCGCTACACGGGGCGCGGCAGGCCGGGCCGGGCCCGCCTCATCCCCCGCCGCGGGACCGGCGATAACCGCTGCCTGCCCCGCAGGTCCCCACACGGCCCCACCGGGGCCGCCCCGAGACCCCTCTCCCGCGCATGCGCCACCGGCGCCGTCCCGCGTCAGGGACACACCGCCGCCGCCGGTGGGAGGATACATTTGCATACGGCCCGTCCGTATGCAAATGGAAGGATACATTTGCATACGGCCCGTCCCCTCTGATTGGACGCGCTGCCCATCGCTCTCCGCTGGGAGCGGCCACGCCCCTGGCAGAGCGGAAGCCCGTGCAGCTGCTGCGCATGCGCGCCGCGCTTTACTCGCGGCGGGGGGGGGCGGAGGCAGGCGGCGCTGGGAGTTACCGCGCACGGCGCCTTCCTGCAGCCTGCCCCCGGCTCCGAGGCCATGCTGCGGGCGTGCCACCGAGCGGGGGTCGCTGCGGCCGCGCAGGTGAGCAGGGCGGCGAGCGGTGCGCGGCCCTAGGGGAGCCCCGCGAGCCGTCCTCGCTGCCGCTTGCCCTCCGGCCGGTGCGGCCCGGCAGCCCGCCTCGCAGGGACCGGGCGGGGCCGGGCCCGCCGGCGGGGCCGAGCGGAGGCAGCGCCGGGCAGGGGGGGTATGGGCGCGGCGCGTCCTCTAAGCGCGGCTCGGTCTTCTCTGAATGACTCCGCACGCGCGGGCCGCGATTGGCTGCTCGGCTCTTGAGGGGCGGCCGCGAGCGCCAACAGGGCGCCTGGGCGGGCGCGGGCTGGGCGCTAGTAGGTCAGCTGTACTACGAGTCCCGGCGTGCAGCGCGCCAGTCCCGCGCGGGGCGGAGGGGCCGCCGCCCGCAAGGCACGCCGGTCCTTGTAGTCCGCTGCGGTTCTCCTACCGGGTGGCGGCCCCGGGAGAAGTAGGGCGGGCGGGCCGGGGCGGGGCGGGGCTGCCGGGGCGCGCCGCGCTGCATGCTGGGGGCTGTAGTCTCCTCGGCGGTCATTGCCGGCGCCGGGCCTGCCGCCGCCTCTCCCGCCGCTCCCGGCCTCGGGGCAGCGCCGGCGAGCAGCGGCCGCAGCCCGGAGGGGCGGCAGGGCTCGGCGGCGGCTCGCGGCCGGTTGCCTCCTCAGTGGCGGGGCGGCCGGGCCCGCTCACCGGCGTGGAAGGACGTGACCTTGCCTTCCCCGCCGCGGCCTCCCCTGCGCCGCCCCGGCCTGCGGCCCCGGTACCTCACAGCCCTTCCCCGTTTTGACCACAGTGGGTCCGATCGCCTGGCCGTGTCGTTAATAACGGGGGTCCCGGGGCTCAGGGTGACGAGTAGCGTCAGCTTTCGGGTGTGGGGGGCCTGTGGTACCGAGTGGCCGCAGCGGGGATCCTGCAGTCCTCATGGTCAGACACGGAGAGGAGCGAACAAGCGATGCCGGGGGGGAAAGTGCCTGTTGGGTGTGTTTTCTGGGCCTTTGCCCTTCCTCATCAGTAGAGATTAGGATGATAATATGCTACGGAGCCTTTTTAAAGCAGTCGGCCAACTTTAAGAAGCCACAAGGGTTTATAGGTGAGGGTGACTCCTCTACTAAGGCCCCAACTTGTATTTCAGGTGTCTGCTTAACAGTAATAAAAAATAATCTGATTAGATCACTTCTATATCCTACTCTACGTTCCAGTGTTCATTACTTTCTACTCACACAGTTCAGCAAAGGACAAGCTGTGCATTCAGCCCTCCCGGCTCTGCAGTTGAAAGGTAACCGCCTTAAAGCTTGCAACCTTTCCCACCGCGGCAGCTGGCATTTCCTCTGCTGCTTTATAAGGCCGGAGAGCTCTCCGGGCCGGGTCATATGATGCCCACTAAAATAAGGCTCTGGGTTTGCAGGCCTGTGGAAAGTTTTAGCTGGGAGTTGAGAAGACAGAAAACACGCTTTCGCAGATGGTTGTCACTTAGGGCTATTTGCATGTAGTCAGTCTTTAAAAGAATGTGTCGAGAATGACTGTACAGCACTGGAAAAGCCAGAGTTGTGCGTTGCAGCTGGGAAGTGTGCCTTCAGTCTATAAATGTTTGGTGGAAGACCTGTGCAAACACAGAGGTGCCACGGCGCTCTGGAGTTTGTTGTCTGTACCCTTCCTGTTTGCTTCCTTACTTCAAAAAAATAACTTTTTTTTTTTCTTCCTTCATCCCTACTCGTATTTCCTGATGAGACCAAATACAACGAAGGTTTAATTTGGACAGCAAAAGTGTATGGAGTGAAACAGTTTTTTATGCATTTTGATTCTTTTTATTCATATTGTGGGGGAGGCTTTGTGGCATACCGTAGTATATACACATGAAAGCAGTTGCCGGTCCCATGGACTTTCAGCAACTAAAACTTGGTTCTTTTTGGGTGACAAAAGAGCCAGAAACTGGAATTAAGAAACAAATGTTTTAATTATACTGCTTGTTTTGCAAGAGGTGCAGAATTGTGGACTCTAATCAAGGCATGCCAACTTGATCTGAGATGATACTGGGTAATTTTTCACAAGAAGTGAAAACTCCTGTCATGGAAGTAAGACTCCCTGGCTGTTAAGAGGTTGTCAGGCAGATGCTGATCCTGTCAAGCCTGGAAGGGGCACCAGTGCGTTGACACCAGGATGCTCCATCTGTCTGTGCTACCTGTTGCCTTGCTAATAAGGGAAGGCATCCTCGCTGCCCGCATCCTCCTGCCTGGGGGAGCACATTCGACAGAGACGTTCTTGCTGGAGCAGCAGCATTGGTTTATTCTCTGCTTCAGCTGCGGTGATCCCCAGGCAGCCACAATTACACAGTTTTTATATCTTATTATCCATCTTCCATTTTCTTGTCTTTACTACCCCCTTCAGTCCCTCTTTTTTTGACATGAGAGTCGGTGCGTCTCATGTCATGTTTAGGAGTTTCTCTCGCCCGGCTCAGTTAGCTAAAGCTCAGGCCCGAGCCTCGGCGTCTGCCTGCAGACCTGACGGTGGCATTATTGTGAGTGATGGCACCTTGCTGGTACCTTGCTATTCAGCTAGGGAAACTTAATTGTTCTGCTTTGATACAGCCCAAAAAGAAATGTGTGTTTGCGGGTGGGTTGTTTGTTTGTTTGGTTTTTTTAAAAATATTAGTGGTGGCAAGTTTTAACAATGCTTTTTTAAGAATGGAAATAAACCCTTTTTACATATATAATATATGGAAGCTGATAGTGAGGCAAGTCCGCTTCTGTTTTGTGATGTTAAGATACTCCTTTACAGGTTAAAAAATCCAGTTGTCTAAAGAGAGCTGGACCTGGCCAGGACTGTGAGGTAACAGGTCCTCGATGCTCGCTTGCTTGAGCAGACTGAGAGCTGGGAAGCAGAGCATGGCTGGATGGGGGAAATAGCAAAGCAACTGCTGCTCCCCAAAGCCAGAGCAGCATGAAGGTTTAACTACAGAAAATCCCAGTAGAGAGCTCGTGGTGGAGACTAGGAAAAATTTTATCCTTCTCTCTTACTGTGAGCTCTGTGCGTGGAGGATCAGCAAGCTTGTTAACAAGTAAATTGAAGTTGTGGCTTTGAGAGAAGCGAGTCTTCGTCGCAGCGATTTCATAAATGTTTTCAGCTACATGTGCAGTGCTGCAGAGAGACTTTTCTTTCCTTATTTGGAATATTTCTGTAGTTTTCTTTGAAAAGCAACAGAGGGCTTTTTTTAAAAAGGTATGATATTTAGCAGAAGTCTTGAGTGATGGGAAGTTAATTTGAGTTCTGTGGTCAGATATCCTTGTTACACCTAACCTCTATCATAACAAAGACAAACTTCCTCTGAAGTTTCTGGTTTGCTCTTTCTGTTTAAGTACGCAAATCCCATGTTGCAGAAAACCATATGTGTCTTGCAAGCTTCATTCTGTGCAAATTCTGGGTCAAGACGCTTGAGCCTGGTGACTAGGAGAGGTTTAGCTAAATGAACTCAGAGGATGGCGTGTCCTGTGTCTGGTTATTTGAAGTTAGGTGTGAAGTATAAGCCTGCAAGGCAGATTTTATTTTTTTAATAATGTTCTGCCGTGCCGTGCTGTTCCTGTCCTGAGCGCTTTGCTAGGGCGAGCTCATGTGGATAACCTCAAACGCTGAATTCACTGCGGCTCTTAATACTAACCAGAGTGAAGGTATGATGTGCCCCGCAAAGTGATTCTCATGCTGATATAATAGTACATAATGAATGTAAAATAATAAGCGTTTAAGAAGTGAGGTGAAACAAACAGCACGTAGAACTGCTGGAAGAGGAGGAAGAAATGGCAACAGCTGCCCCACAGTGCCCCTGCTACGGGGATCTGTGCTGTCTGTGTGATGCCTTATCCAAAGGATTTTCTCTATCTTCTCTTCTGCAGAACAGCAAATGGTTTATTTCTGCCTTTTATAGGGCATAGCAACGCATGTGTGATGTATTTCTTCCAAATCCTTTGATACGTTATTAGAAATAAATAACAAGGGTCTAAAAAAATGACAAACTCCTGGAAATTATGCAAAGGGGAGATTAGAAACTACCTGTAAATTTCCACATTAATGTGATATAGCAAATACAAGCAAGATTATTATGCTGGCCAAAAGAGAGCAATGCTTCTTTAAAAAAAAATGTTGTTTTTTTTTTTTTAAAAATCAGTGATTTTTGGAGGTAATAGTGTATTTGGATGTGAGGGAGGAAAATTAGACTCAGGTTTCTGCTCATAAAACTTTGGTACCTAAAGATTTTCAGTGGTTGTTCCCCTGGCCAGCTGTGGGAATTTCTGTTTGCAGCATCTTGAAAGAAAGAGTTGGTGGGGACTTGTTTTGGTTTTAGTTACTGCTCCCATCGCTACGTGTACACTAGTGCGAGAGTCTGACAGCGTAGGCTGAGCGCCTGCACTTTGGTTCTTCTCGTCTTAATGAACAATGAATAAAAATGAGGATTTGGATAATCACAGAACAGCCCAGCTGGACCAAAACCAATAATCCCACAAAAAAAACCCCTCCCGATGTACGACGCACAAATGCTGAACGCCGAGAAGCAAGGTTTCTCCTCTGCCCTGCTAGCTCCCGAAGCGCAGCCTGTTCTGAAGTGCAGGAGCCGATGTGTTTACTGAAGGTGGGAGAACTAAATGGGCAGGGTGTTGTTTGCCATCACTAGGTGTGAGTAGGGGTTGTAGCCAACATGAAAATGGATGAACTGGCCCAGGTACCAGGGTTACGGTTGTGGCAGCCTCTAGGATTACCTAGAGGAGTCAAGTCACCTAGTGAGGCAAGTCCAGCCTGAGCAAGGACGGGCGAGTGAGTTGCCTTAAGCTCCCTCTTGCCGTGGCGCAGGGTGGGATAATCTTCAGAAAGCCTGGCAAGGGGCTTGGGAGTGGTGGCTTATTTTCAGGTGAGTTTTAGGCAAAATAATGTAAACCCAGAGTGTTGGAAGGGACTGAAGTTGAACAGGTCAACAGAAATTAACGTTTTTCCCCCCCCTCATTTTATTGGGTTGAGCTGTACACGTAACGCTGAAATATTTTGCTCATCCTATGCTTCATGGTGTAATAGGGACCTATTGAGACTCAGAAGCATGTCCAGCAGTTGATTACAAAATGCTTTAAGAGGCTTTTATTAGTGATGTTCCATTTGAAAGGACTGGTGAAACCTCGGTGTGTGCTTCTGGGGCAATCAAGTCTAATAATTAAAAACATATTTATTATTTTGTCTCCTGTTCTATCCATTGTAAACCAGAAAATCAACCACAGAGCACAACTAGGGCTCATGAAGGTCTTGGGGGTAAGAAGAGCGCGTTTCCTGTTGCTGTACTCATGCTCCTGTTACTAATTAAAAAATTTTGGCTGCTGTTCTGGAAAGAATAAGAATTCAGTGTTCCTGTCTTTCCTCTGTACGCTGTTGGACAAGGATGGGACCTAAACCACAAGACTTGTGCTTGTTACTTATTGCCACATGCAAAAGGAGATAGAGAAACTTACCTTCTGGGGGCATGTTGTAGTGAAGAATCTCCCAATTTTTTTTTTTTAAATAAAAACTTTCTTGTTTCCCCAAATATCTCCCCTTTCTTGTTTCCCCAAATATGTGGGAGAAGTTCCTTTTGTGCCTTGTGCACTGATTTCCCGCGAGTCCTGTACTTCTCTCTTAGCAATTCACACGTGGGGAAAAAAACACCTGAGGGGAACAGTGTTTTTCCTTCTTCTGTAGGCTAGAGTAGCTTAACCAGTCTTTCTGGTTAATCTTAATTTTCAGCTAAAATATAAAGAAGATAAAAATCCTGGGCAATGTGGTTTTTGTTAAGTAGAATGTAATGAAATATCACTCTTCATATAGTAATTTCATTTATATTATAATCCGATGTCTACCTGGAAAGTGGATGCGTTGCTAATTCTCTTAAAGAGGAAGTCTTGGTTTGGAAGCTCAAGGGGAACTGCTTGTATGTCTTCAGAAATAAAAATAGTTTTAAGTATTAAATATAGTTTTTAATAGTTTTAAGTATTTAAACAGCTGTTGTTGTCTTCTGCACTGCTCACAGCTGAGCTGTTCTAGCGCACGAGATTGTTGAAGAGAATCTGAACTAACCCAGTTGTACTGCCCAGACTGGAGGTCGGGAACATAAATAGGCAAAATAAATGCAGAAATAAGCTGGGGTGGGGGTTTTTTGGTGTTTTGGTTTTTTTCCCTCACTTTTCAAAATTCCTAATTACTTCTTAAAAAGCCCTTAACCTACAAGCTGCATGTGAGAAAGGTCTTTCCTTTGTTTAGGGAAAACCGAGTCCAACGTCACTGCTCTAATGCCAGCTGCTGCTTTCCTTCGGAGGGCGTGCAAGATGTGGCGATGGAGCAAACCGCTCTGATACTGCTGTTGAGGTGAAGAGACATTTAAATGTGCTTGCTGCTTACCTCTTGCCTCCTCCACCCCTTGCAGAATAGCCGGTGTGGGAGAGCGTCACTCCGTCCGTTACGACTGTACCGTGGATATGCTACCCCCTCGGGAGAGTCTGGGTACGTAGAAGGTTTTGGAGGGTGGAATTGGTTCTTCTGTTGCGTTGACCAAGAGGGAATCTGCTCCTTAGTTCCACATGAGAGCAAATTGCTAGTGGTGGGATATTTTTTGTTGAGTAACTCGTATTCTCATGGTTTTGTATGTTCCTTGATTGATTCAGTCAGATTTAAATGAACCCAATCAAGGTGATCAATATTTAGAAGGAAGTTTGCAGGTTGCTGCCTTATCTTTTTGTTAGTCATGAACCAGTACGGTACCAGGGATTCGCTGGTGCTGAAAGTGATTTGAAGTGGGTGCTGGGTTTGTTGGCAAGCTTCTGGAACAGCATGGTTGTCCCCAGCTGTAAGCTCAAGATTTATAATCTGTTTGACGTCTGTCATATAATACAATTTACATGACTTTCACTTTTCTCCCCCCATACACCCCTCAGTGTTTCTGTAGGCAAAATCATTGGTGCAGGTGTCCTGTTTGTGGGTGGAGGAGTAGGTGGAACCGTCCTGTATGCTAGCTATGATACGCAATTCCGGGAGAACGTAGAGAAGGCTGTTCCCTACTCTGATAAACTCTTTGAGATGGCGCTTGGTCCTGCACCTTATAGCGCACCGATGCCAAAGAAACCGGTAAGTGTTTCCCACTCGCCCTCACCCTTTCATTTTTCTTTTTTTAAAGAGAGCATCTGCTCTTTGTTTTCAAATTCTGATTAATTTTGTTGTGTGCTAGGTTTAAGGATCATGTACTGAGATACTATGTGGTGCTGCTTATACATTTGCCGCTATCATCTTGTGATTGTGGTCTGTTGTTAAAAATAAAGCTGTTATTTTACAGTAAAATAATCTAGTAGAATCCTAACTGAATAGCTCTTCTGCTTATACTCAAGTAAATTGGGGGGAGAGAGAGGTAGGTGACGCATTGGAGTTCAACTGTTTTACTGTGGCTGGAGATTTAGTGTAGTTAGTGATGTAGCAGGATTAGACAACTTTTATTCTAAGATGAATTTATTTTAAAGAAAATTGACAGCTTTTCAAATCAATAAAACTTTGAATGGTACAGAGCCATGCATAAGCACCGTACTTTGAAATCCTAGTGATGCGACCCTGCAGAAGGGAAAACTTGATACAGCCTTCAGCACAACTCTGGAAATTGAATCTGGAAGTTTCTCTGTTCCTGCATCTGAAAGCAAATGCTTCCCAATTATCCAAGTGTGCTGAAAAGCTGCTCTGGCCATGGCCGTCCTGAGCTTTCAGAAGCCATTTGGCCTTCAAGAAGCCCAGAATATTTTTAATTGGAGTTTAAGAAGGCTGTTCTTAATGAATGGGAGAATATCAGTTAACCAAAACTGTATCTCTTCTGGTTTTAGCTCCACTTGACTTGTGATCATCCAAGCTCTTAATGCCTCCCAGGCACTAGTAAATTTTGCAAAACAGACCGGTCAGACGGCAAAGTTACCATCTGCCCAGTCATGGCTCTAACTCAAATGCTTTTATTTTTACCCTGTGGCTTTGCGTGATGGATATTAAAGGATCAATATCCTAAAACCTCACAATACTCTGTGCCTGAGTAAGTGTTCGTCTGCCCCAAACACTGGCATCTGAATCCTTTCAAAGGGAAATCAGTGAAGTCGTGCAACTCTGATTCTTCCATGCCTCTCAACCCCACACCATGCCTGTAGCATCTTCTGTTCAGTGATACCCAGACAAAATAATTGTTTGTTCTTTTTTTAAAAATGTATCTTTAATTATGCAGTCACGTATATTTAAAACAATTATATAATTTTTCCACTACAACTTGAAAAGGAATTGCCTAGAAACTGAGCAGGATGGGAGGGGTGACTCCCATAAGTGTTGGTGGACAAAAAAATTACAATTGAGGGAGCCAGCTGTTGGAGCAGTTATCTGAAAAACTGAAGCTGGGTAGAGAAGACTGATGGCCTAACTTGTTTTGACAACAAATGCTCAAGAGGTTTGAAATGAAGAGTCAACCGAATTAATTTAAGATATACCTGTATGGACTAAATAATGTCCAAGCAGAAATAATTGAAATCTGCTTTCTGAAGTTGTTTCAGACCTTCACGTGCGTGCAATTTTTATAGTTTCTGCATTATCTGTAGCATTCAACACACTCAGAAGTGTTTGGAACATTTGGGGCATGAAATTATTTGCTTTTTATGCATACCTTAATAAATATTTCTTTGTAGTGAAAACTGCCACTACTGTAACTTCAGTTTTGGAGAGGTGAAAATTGTAAAGATTCCTTCCAAATTAAAAATCAAGGCAGGAAATTATATGGCCTTGCTACTGTTTTCATGTGTACCTTGAAGTTTAGGTTTATGATACAGTTGTCCGGACATGGAAATGTCCATTATAATGGAAGTGGTGAGACACAGGCTGTTTGGAAAACTGATGATATTTCTTATTTTTGATTTTTCAAGATACAGCAGGGCCCACTGAAGATCTCATCTGTAGCAGAAGTAATGAAAGAGTCTAAACAGCCCGCTACCAAATCCCAGATGAGCAAAACAGAAGCTGTTGCTCCTTCAGAGGAAAAAGAAGGTAAATTTATAGAATGTCATGTAGAGGGAAGCAAAAGACCTAATGATGTCCTATATCATACATGCTGGGGTAGATTAAAATAGTCCTTTGGAATGGTTGAAGATGAGCATGTTATAATTTCTTAGAATTAATTCTATTTTTTTTTTCAGTCATAAGAAAATTTGCCTAAAATGGCTTTAGCTTTTTTTTGCTATTTTTTAGGAAATTTATTTACTTCATAGAATATTTGGAATCTCAGATAAACAATGACTATCCTGCATAGTTTAGATATGAGACTCAGCAGGAAGAGCACTTTGGGTGCTGGAGGCCATTTACCTCCACTTCTTGCAAGCGCAAGAAGCTTAATTCTGGGTAATTACTGAGCTACTGTAAAGCCAGATCAAATGGAACTGGTTTAGAGCGAAGCAGTTGTGACATCTTTTTACATTTATCTCTCATGGCTGTGTGTGTGTAAGTAGTACCTGGTTGCTGTTTGTCCAGGAAATTCTCTTTTTTCTGGAAATAATAATATCAATGTCCAAATAATATGTTTCTACAGAGGAAAAAAATTGTCTTATATCCCTGTTCTTACATTATAGCACATATATACTAACTGGTTTTGTTCTACAACTGTATTTAACAGCAGGCAAGGCTGCAGCACAGATCATCTCTGCAACAGGTGTAGCCATGTCGGTGCCAGCTCCTGGGATACAGACTGAAGAAGGTGAAAAAGGTCATATGAACACGATGAAGGAAAACAAAATCCTGTAGCTTCGAGTGCATAAATTCTTACTTCTGTGTTGGTATTTGTCAGTTTTTAAAGGCATGATTCTTTCTGCCTTTTGCAGAAGAAACAACTTCCATCATCTGTTAACAGATCTTTACCATACTAAGAAGCTCAGATTGATACCTGGGACAGGTATAGGCATGAACGCAAGAAGAAAGCCTGCCTTTATGCTGAACTGGGACTTGTCCAGTTTGCCTCTGCTCTTTGTGGCTTTCCGATTGCTGTTCAGAAAAGCGTGTCTGCCCAGGGTCAAGTGAAGAACTGCATATGTTGTTTAACTCAACAAGAAACACTAGCTTCTATATGATAGTCTTTTTCAGATGAGACTAATATTAATTTCTTTATGTGTGAACACATTTCATAAAAAGTATGTCACTAATAAGTAAATACATTCTTCAGAGTTAGCATCAGCATTATTAAAAGGTAACCTGAAGGTTTTTGTTGCAGAATGAGTCTGAGAGCTGAGAGATCTGGGCTCTCTCCTCAGTTCAGATGCAGACTTGCTGTTGATCTTGAGACAATTACTTAGGTCAATGCTCACTCTTAAGGCATTTTAAGTAGCCTTAAGCTGGGAGTAGAGTATAATTGTGATTCACCATAGCCCTCTTGCTAATCTTTTGTTATTTTGGCTGGACTCTCTAAGCATGCCAAAGGAGAACTGGAAAAAACATAAGAAGAGATACTTGAAAAACACTTATGGAGCCAAGTTTAAATTTTACTTCTTGCTTTGCCTTTGACTTCTGAATCTTGTGTATTTTTGTAACTAGACAACGTAAAATCTACAGATGCATGTGAGGTATCCATGCTACTATCTTTAATTTTAAGATGTGAGACTGGCCTTTGTAATTATGGATCTAAAAATGCTTGAGGTAGTTTCAGCATGGCTGCATGCAGAAGTCAGATTTATAAAGTGATACGGACAATAAAAATCAATTTTGAAAAGAAAGTTACTTCCCAAGAAGTAATCCGTATACAAATGTGGACTCTCCACTTAAACAGTTTAACTCTTTTTCACTTCTGAATAGGTAAAGAACATGAAGATTCCCATGCTATAAAGGAACGGTCACCAGAAGAAGTTGCAGCCCGGCTTGCCCAGCAAGACAAAGAGGAGCAAGAAAAAATATCAGGTAAGTCCATACTGTTAGTTTTCCTGTATGTGTTGTACATGACAGAAGAATTGTTGGACTGTATTGGCTTTAGAGTTCTAAGTTGCTTACGCACCTCTTTGTTGTCCCTGTGTTGTGTTGGCAGAATGAGTGGTGGTGAAGCTTCTTCCACCCACTAAGAAGTAACTGATAGCCAAAGAACGATGGAAAATTCTGGGTTGGAACAGACCTCCAAGGTCCCTAGTCCATCCCTGTGCTCTAGTCAACCCCTCTGCTTGGAGAGTTGGGGCAGGTTAGAATAGAGTAGAATAGACTATTTCAGTTGGAAAGGACCTACAGTGATCATCTAGTCCAACTGCCTGACCACTTTAGGGCTGACCAGGTTGAAGCATGTTGTTACGGGCATTGTCCAAATGCCTCTTAAACACTGACAGGCCTGGGGCATCGACCACCTCTCTAGGAAGCCTCTTCCAGTGTGTGACCACCCTCTGAAAGTATAAATAATGGTCCTTCCGCAGGAAGGGTGCTCAAGGCCTTCTGCCCTGGAGATTTGAAGTTCGCCAAGGAATGAAGATTGTTCCACCTCTCTGAGCAGCTTAGCAAGCGCTGCTTACGATGGAGAATTTGATACATCCAATTAATTTCTCTTGTTGGCACGTGGATCTGTTGTCTCTTGCCCTTTCTCTGGGCACCTCTGACAAGTCTGGTTCAGTCTCTTCTGTAATACCCCATTAGATGTGGAAGGCATTACTTCAGATACCCCTTCAGCTTCTCTTCTGTAGGCTAGAAGAAGCCTAGATCCTTCAGCCTCTCATCTGTGTCATGCGCTCCCATCCCCTAACCATCTTAGTGCCTGTCCACCGTTCTCTCCCCAGTTTGTTTGTACCTTTCTTATACTGAGGCTCTCAAAATGCGACACTATTCCAGATGTGGTCTCGTAAGTGCCAATCAGAGGGAAATCATTCCTTCGCTTGATCTGTGGGATGTGCTGTTGTTTGATGCAGCCCTGTTCATGTCAGGACTCATTGCTGCCAGAGCACACTGACCCGTGTTCAGCTTGACATCTTCTGGGATCCCCAGGTCCTTGTCTACAGAGCTGCTGGCTAGACTTCTTCAGTAGTGGTTCAGGGATGGTATGTCAAGGCTCTGTGAAGAGTTGCCTGTAGGTTCTAGGTTGGGAACTGTGACAGTTCCTTGCCTGGGTTCTAACTCAGACCTATTAATCCAGCTCAGTAATTAACTACTGAGAGGTGGGCTGGCTTTTCCTATGTCCCAAAACTCATGTCCTCCTTGTGTGTCTTGCTCAAAACAATGAGTTTTGCTTCCCCCTTGCCCTCCACTTGGTTTGTTAGATTTTAAATACTTCTGGGCTGTTGTTTGGTCTTGGTTGGGCTGCAGCACGATTGTTTAAGTCAGGAGTTTTGGGTCCTTCCCTGGTTTGCCTCAGGGGAAGCCAGAAAAATAAGAGAAATTTTTTTTGGTAGATGGTGTTTTGCTGTCTAGCATGTCCAGGCAATCTGTAGCCAGCTACCTTGATGCTTACCTTCTGAAAGCAAACCCAGCTCAAGCTGCAGATGGCTTGCAGTGTTAGGAAGCTTCCATATCATCCTCCAGCCAGTGTCGATGAGGATGAGAGGGAGACCAGCCTCTTGGAGAAACGGAGGGGTGTCGAAGGATGACTTCTGACTTGGGGCAGCGCAAGGACTGCTGACTGCAACGGCTCTGCAGACCTTCTGTGGTGAGGGAAGGAGTCTCTGGGGGTGGGTAGGCTAGAGGCATTGACTACAAGGATGCTGAACAAAGACTGTATTTAAAGTAAGTGAAACTTTACTGTTAACATAGGTGTAGCCAGTGAAAATAGGCTTGAAAGGGAGTTTAAGAGTACTGAGACCACGTATTGGACATGCTTCAGCCTGCTGCGGGAGCTGCGGCCTTTTTATTTTATTATTCTTTTAGTGTTTGGAAAGGGCTGATGGTGGAAGAGGCACTGGCATGGTGTGCTGCATCTGATCTGACCTGTCCGACCGCTGTGCATGTGAAACGGGGTCTTGGCAGATGTGTCGACCAGGCTCAGACTTTCCTCTGAGTACTCTGGTCCTCGGCCAAAGTCCGAGCCTTGGGCTGTTGTTGCACATGAGGGATGAGAAGGCTGTACAAGCCTGGACTTAACAGGCTCGGAGTAGATGTGCTGGTTGTGGTCTGCTGCTGCTTGCTTCTGCTCAGAGCTTTGCATGGTGTAGAAGAGCAACATGAACAGAAACAAGAGGCTCAGCATTAGTTGTCTCCTTCGTACAAGGACTTTTTTGCAAGTGAAGACGTTGAGATGTTTGTTACACTGAAAAAATCCAGAGGAGTATTTACCGGAAAGGTGGATTTACTTACCCTAGTACTTAAAAATAAATGCCTGGTTCCAGAAAGGCAGACATTGCTCACTGTAATTAACCATTGTGATTTGGTTCCTGCTTGACTAATTAATAGCTTATTTATGCCTCTATACCAATAGGAATAGATAGTTGAGTCCACCACCGCCTTGCCTAGGAAGAATAACTCTGCATTTGGAATGTATCTTCCTTGTGGAAGATGGGAAAATTTACTTGTTTTCTCTTAACCATCGTAACAAGTGAAGATGGAAAAAATCTGTTGAGTTAAAATGCACCCCCCTGCAGAAGCATGGTAAAGGTCTTCCACTGAGTAGCTTTATTGCTGTAAGTGCAGACTTGCACCTTAGTACTCCTCTAAATAAGGAGCGTATTCTGACAACCTTTCTTCTTCTGTCGCCTGCAGTTCCCAAACTGACCAACTCTTTTGGGTCATAGAAAATAATATAAGGAGACACAGAGGATGTAATGTGTCAATTCACTAATTCTTCAGCTCTTTTCCCTGTAGTTTAATTCAGTTAACTTTTTTCCAGCCCTTGCAGCAACTCTAGAAGGAGCCCTAAGCGCAACAGCTCGTGTAACTCTTCAAGCGATTACTGCCCAGGAATCTGCTGTGCAAGCAGTGAATGCCCATTTGCAAATACTGAAGGAGGCCATGGATGATTCTGAGGTAAACTGGACAAATGGGGACAATTCTTATTATTTTTGCATTGCATTTAGCAAAACTTTTCATCTCACAATTAAAGTAGGAAGCTTTTCTTGCAGTGTCTTTGTGTTTATCAGTTTTAACTAATCTTTCCACTCATGAAATGTAGTGAATGAATAATAAAGTGGTTTTGCTTTTGACTTCTCCCCCCCCCCCCCCCCCAACTCCTTCATTCCCCTACAGCAAGTAGACAAGTTCAAGTTAATACACCAACACAAATCACGTTGTATTTTAATTCCCAAGCCCCTTTTTTACCTAAATATAGTTGGAGTATAATACTGTCCACCCTGATATTCGGTTGAACCATTCCCTTTGCCAAAATCTTGCTGGATTGTTTGTTTCTTGTTTGGAAATGAGTAAGGGATGTACGAGCGATACCAGCTTGTGGTTCTGGTGTGCTAATGCTGGGGTTTGTGTGAACTGCTGCTTTCTAATCAGTTTTGGAGCAGAGGGTGTAATTTAGTGGTTAATCAATGAACAGGAGCATACAGGCAACTACACAAGCACTCAAGATTTAATCTAGTAGTTAGAAAAACAAGTATCTTAAGAGTTTTTGCTTTTAAGCTTAAGTATTAAGCTAACTTTAAAATTGAGCAACTTCACAGTATTACGGTACTTTAAGTATTAAGCTTAAAAGCAATTTTAAAGTATTACAGTACTTTAATACATGTAGAGATTTCCCACCAAAACGTTGTGGCACCATACAGTGATCCTCACACAAGCTCTTCTGCGTGGACGAATGGCTGTTGCTCAGGTGGAACAAAATGTTAAGAATCAAACAAAACAAACCAAAACATTGGAAGGGAAAAATAATTCGTAAAGCTTCCAGCTGTGCTGTTGGTAAAACACGAATATGTTGCTTGGTTTGAGTGAAATGAGCGTAGCAACTTCTGAGTCTTTACAGGCTTTCATTTATTTTTGATAACTGTTTTATTTCATGATTGCGATGACCCTAATTAAGCATCTATGCTTCTTAGGCTGCTGGGGAGAAAAAATCATCTCAGTGGCGCACTCTGGAGGAAGCGCTGAAGGATCGGAGGAGAGCTGTGGATGAAGCCGCTGATGCCCTTCTGAAAGCCAAGTAAGCTGCTTGCTTTTAAGGCTTATCAGGTGGTAACTTAATATCACCCATGCAAGGGCTGGCAGACACGAGATGGGTTTCTAGAAAGCATGCAGTCACCTGTGTTCATATTAAACTGACGTGTTTGTGCCAAATCAAAAAAGTCACGTACACTAATGAATATTTTAATTTGTAGTGTGTACATCTTAGGTGCCTGTGCACATGGTCTTCACTGTACCAGAGAGTCTGAAACAGTCTTATTCGTCTTTTTAAGAACTTGTTTATCTCTTTAATACTTATCTATAGTGTTGGTAAGTTCAAGTAAGATTAACAAAAAAAAAAAAAATCCATAATCCTTTTTGTATTATTTTTGGATAATTTTGTCATTGTTAAAACCTATTGTGAGGACTCCATGACTGCACTCTCTGTGTATTGAGTCAGTAACATCACTAGCTTCTTTTAGTTATAATGAAAAATTAAACCTTACAGCATCGTTTGGCAGTTCTATCTGTCAGCAGAGTTGCTTTTAAGCGCGTGTCTAAGAAAACCTTGAATTCTGAAATGGAGCACTGCTCGTAACCCAAGGTTCTGTATGAACCACATTGATGAGCAGCGAGTCTGGTGTGCAGACTCATTGCGTAGGGATTATAGCAGCAAAAATAAGATGACAGACAAGTATCTCCACATTGCCCTTGTAATGAGGATAGACACAAATTTGGAAGCCCTTTTGATGCTTCTGAGGCTGAGAGGGCAACATCATCCTTGAAGATGCACGGTTGCGATTTAAGTCACAAACTTCTCTTATCTTTGAAGTTGCTGTGCTGACTGAAAATAGTTAGGAGGTGTAACTGAGGTTTCAAAGAGTAAAACAAAGCTAACCCAAACCCCAGATGCGCTTGCTTTCATTCTCTATTGTTCTACTGGATGCCTTCGCTTTTATTTATTTACTTGTTTGTTTATTTTAAAGCTTGTTCCTTATTTTAGTGAGGTCATTAGAAACCTCCATTGGTTTGAATGGATTTGGAAAAGGAATGCTTTTTCACTTGTTCCTTGATTTCCAATTATGCTAGAGAAAAGTGGTTCTTTCTTAATTAAAAAAAAAAATCTATCTTTACAGAGCTCTATAAATTTTCTCCCATCCTCAGTTATGTCCACCAGTCACCATGTCCAAAATACTTCTGCAAGAGTAAGCCATCTGTATTAAAAACGTTTCCTTGATGCTCTGTTATGTGATGGAAATGTCTGCCTTCTAATACTAACTTAGTTTTACTAATACGAACTCCTTTCAGTGAATTTTCTTTCATCTGCCCCTTCCAGCTAAGTCTTGAGTACTAATTGCACTATAAATAATTCTCATTTTACATGGAATAGACACACTGACATCTTTAGGTTTCAGGTTGTGGGGAAAAAAAAAAAAAATCTTTAATCACAGCATCTTAGCCATAGAGCTGGTAGATGGGAAGCACCAGTAGAGTTATCCGGTAGCTCTTCCTGTAAATACAGATAGCAGAAAGTAAACTTTTCTTTGGGGTTAAGTTGTAAGACCTGTATGCGTTATAATTAACAGCTGCTTCTCTTTTCAGAGAAGAGTTAGAGAAGATGAAAGGTGTAATTGAGAACGCCAAGAAGTCTCAGATCGCAGGAGCCAAATCTCACATTATCGCTGCAGAAGAAAATCTTCATCATATGATAGTTGACTTGGACAACGTCGTAAAAAAGGTAATGCTTCCACAGACTGTTTTTAGTTGCCATTAGAGTAAGGACTACCTGGCAGCTTGTGCAGGCCTCCCCTTCCCAAGTCCTCTGTAGTAGGTTAAATATTTTTGAAGTGTAAATTCTGGTCTTTTTTTAGCTATACTCAGTCTTCGAGCTGATTACCTACCAGTGAACAGTCATGACAAGATCTTTGCAAGAAGAACTTGAACTCTGTCCTGAAAGAGTCTCCAGCCAGCTTGAGTCGTGTCTGTCCTTTCTGTAGGCGACTTGTAATTCTTTGCATTTGATGCCGAGAGGAATTTACCATGAGGTTAGGGAGGAGCAGGAGCAAGTTGTGCTAATGACTTGGTGGGTAAATCACTTTACAGCTCAGAAGACTGGGGAAGAAATGTAAAGGTGAAATTTATCCCCTTTGCAGCACAGTTGATAATTCATCAGGTGTGTTTTGAGTGGAGAATTTAGCCTAATAGTGGGAATATCAGAACTCACTGAGGGGGGCAGCCGTCACAGGACGGGCTTACTAGGCCTATATGGTAGCTGAAAGCAGAGAAAAAGAGCTGGAGATCTTCAAAGATGCAAACTGAATTAAGATACTCTTTTGGTCCTCTCTAGGCTACAGACTGGCTGTCTAGTTACAGTGTGCATGTGAGGAGAAATGGATTTGTGGTAGTTCCAGCAAATAATTATTGTATACAAGAGGTTTGATATCACAGGGTGGGTTTTTTTTCTCCCCCAAGTCAGTTTGCTTTGGTTGGGCTGGAGGGTAACGATACCTGCCTCTAACTCAGGACCTGGCTTTAAATTATGTATGCCTCTGTTTTTGATATTTGCCTTGACAAATAAACTGATCTCATTTTTGTTTGTTACAGGTTCAGGCAGCACAATCTGAGGCCAAGATAGTAGCTCAGTATCATGAGCTTGTGGCTACAGCTAGAGAAGAGTTTCAGCGAGAGCTTGACAGTATCACCCCCGATGTACAGCCTGGCTGGAAGGGGCTAAGTAAGTCTCTGACTGCAGGGTTACTTCATGCTTGTTATATGCCCGTCACTTTGGTTTGTAGTTTCTGTAACTATGGCCACTGAATTGAATGTCCAGCCTCCTGTTTTCCATATTGTTTGGTCGGTTTGAAGTGAAAATTAATTCACAATTAAAATAAGTAATCTAAAGTAGGTGTTACGAAGAGGCTTAGTTCTGGAAACTACCTGTGCTGTATTGGAAGCTTCAAAAAATGTAGCTCTTGTGTGATAGATATCATGTGGTGTTCAACCACCTCTTCCCTCCCCTGGTATTCCAGGAGGAGAGCCAGGTCACTCCAGATTTGGAGCAAATCTGTGTTGCTCACTGATCAAGTGTTTGTCTGGTTGACTCTCTGTGGTTATAGGTATTATAATCCACCATTATTACAGAGTGATAAAGAACTCCCTGAATGTCTGTAGATCATCACTGACATGACAGATATACTGAAAGATAGAATTCACTGTTCATACCCTACCTACCCCAGTATATGTTATTTCTAAATTAAATTGACACAGTAACTTATCTTGAACAACGGAGAATGCTGCACACGAGCAGTGAATAGGCACCTTATGTTTTGTTTATGCTATTACTACTGTAGTTCTTTGCCCGAGATCTGAAATCTCATGAGCTGCCTTTCCTTGTGCAGGCTCAAGGTAGAACGTCTTGGGTTTTGTGATCGCTGCCCTTTTGAGGGAGGAAAGGGAATCTCCTGGTAGCTTCCATGCACTTCATTTCATACCGCTGTGACCTACTGAAGTATACACGGGACTGAGCTGTTAGGGTCTGTGGCTGTGCCCCTTGGGAATTTGTTTCTTGACCAACTGCTTCTGAACAGGAACCTAGAAATGTCAGACTAAAATTTCCAGTGTCCTGTTGCACTTTTCTACTTCAAACTTGTATTCCTTGCTCTGGCTAAACTTCAACACCAATCTGTGGGTTTCCAAAGGTGATATTAGTGGTTGGGATGTTTTGTGCTACATCTTCCCTGTAATGTAGAGAGACTTTTATACTTGACATACTGTTCTTCCTAAATTCCTAGAGACTTGGACTCATGTTTAAGTCACTGTAGATAAGAAGCTCTTAGTTTTCTGTTTCACTTTTGCATGACTGACTTGCTGTAGTGAATGTGCATTAACTTTTCCAACCTCTCCTCTTTCTGTTACAGAGATAACTGACTTAGGTGAGTTCCTGTAACCTGTTCTGGTCTTGTGAATGTCATCTCTTCTCTTTGTTCTTTTTTACGTTTGTGTGGTCCATCACTTTAAATTACAGGCAGTATCAACCAAGGGGTGAAATGTTGCATTCCTAAAACATTTCAGGCTGAGGTATGCTCTGGGATCCTTTCCACTAGTTTTGCACATCTAGCTTGAACCACAAACTTTGTCTAGCAGCACTTCCCAGGTCAGTGTGATCGCTGGCTTCTGAAAGCCAGGTTTAAATTTTCTTTGTGAATTTAAGTCAGTCGATACCTGCTGCTGAGATTCCAGTGAGAAACAGAAACTGTGGCTAGTTCCAGCTGAGCTGTGTGGTGGTGTTTCTCCTCAAGCAGGCCCACCTTGCAGCAGTCCTGGCTTGAGAGAGGTGCTGGATGCACCAGCTCCTGCTGATGCCCCTGAAACGTCTAGGTACTTTGCATGCTTGAAAAGCCACGCAGGGCTACTCTGAGCTGGGTCAGCAAAACCAGATTCGTTTACACTGAAGTTGGCTTGACTCTCCAAATTTAATCTTCACAGTTGACTTTAGAAGTGTTGATTAACTCTTTGATTCTGAGATTATTACTTTTTTTTTCCCTCTTGATCAAAGAAACCTATTAAAACCGGAGTGCAGTAAAACCCCGTTCAGTTTGTAACAGTGTTAAGTTCAACAGCTGAGCTCAGCGGTGCTGGTCAGCTTCCCTGCTGGACACGAGCACTGTTGCACTGAGCCTCCTGTGCCAGTCCCTTCTCCAGCTCTCGCCAGCAGGATGGCTGAAGGACTGTGGAATTTCACTTGCTTTGATCCCTGCAGGAACGCTTTCCCGAGTAGTCCCTGGTTTTCCGTACAGGCGATTTAGCTGGCAGCCAGTGCAAAATGAGCTGCAGCATTTTACAGAGCCTATGCCATTCTCGGGTCATCAAATCTACAAATGCTGCAGGTGTAGCTTGTGTCCTCCTCTCCCAGAAGAAAAGTAGCAGATTCCTTAGCAGACACAGATGTAGTTGTGACCCCTACTGCTCTTGGAGTAGCCAAACCTGAAGGGTACAAATTGGGGTAAGAAATCTGTTTGGGACCAGTTGGCCCTGGAGGACTGTTGAGGAGAGAACGTGAATTCCGGCTCTGTCTCACAACGGCTTCAGTGTTTTCAGGATCAAATTTCTGTAAGCTTGTACCTAGCTGGAGGTATCGGTCAGCACCGGGGTTTTACATACCCTGCTGCTCTGTGTGCTGTCACAGGGGGAAATATGCGGTCGTGTAAAGAAAGAAATGGACAGAGTGTCGACAGTCTCCTCGAATTGAGTGTGACTCGAGTATGGGAGTGCCAACAATAGCTGTGAATCACTTCAAAGAAACTCAGATAATTTCTCTCCCAGATAGAAAGTACTTGCTTGTAGGTGTGGTATTCGGTGGGCATTAGCACAGGTCAAGGGCTTGAAGTGCTTAGAAACTTTTCATAAAACATGCTCGCCAGTCAACCACTGGAGCCTTAGAGTGCTCTAGTGGGAGGTGGGCAACCCACTGTGGTGGCAGTTTCCCTGCAGACCTTCCTAACGCCCTGTGTCTTCTCCAGCTGGCCAGTTATCCACAGACGACTTAAATTCTCTCATTGCACACGCCCACCGTCGCATCGACCAGTTAAACAAGGAGCTGGCAGAGCAGCGGGTGAGGGAGCAGCAGCACATCGAGTCGGCCCTGGAGAAGCAGAAACTTGAAGATAAAAAAGCATTTGAGGCAGCCGTGGCCAAAGCGCTGGAGCATCACAAAAGCGAGATTGAAATAGAACAGGAGAAGAAGGTAAAGTGGTGTAATGCACCCGTTGGGATCTCTGGCTCAAAAAGGATGTAGAAGAGCTAGAGGAAGCGCACAGAAGAGCAACTGGGATGTTCCAAGGGATGGGAGACTTCAGATAGGGCGACCCCAAAGATAAGCGTGGAAAGGAGATGCTGAGCAAGGAAACTTCTGCAAAGTTAGAATGGTAAAATCATACAGCGAAACAGGGAATGACTTTCTCACGTTCCTGTCTGCTGTTGGAGATAGGATTACTGGGTCAAAATAAATGTTTGATCTGACCCAGTATGGCCATCGCAGGGCTTTGTAGCCCCTCCATCCTGCCTCCAGGAGGTATCTCCGTGTCCTTCCACTCTGGCAGTGGTTCAGGATTTGATTCTTTCAGAAAGACTATGAAAAAACTCCTCAGAATTTTAATGCTGCTTTGGACATGAAGCAAGTGCAAATTACAAACAGGAATTTGGACACTGGAGGTTGTATCATTTGAGATGCCATATTGCAGGCAGATGTTTTGCCAAATACTCCTGCTGTTTTCAGATGTGTGCCTCTGAAAACAAGATTAAACACTGGCCAGTAGTTGAAAATTTTGCATTGACTTGAGGGATACTAAAGATTTCACCTATAGCCTGTTAGTTCAAAGCACTGCAGTGACAGGTATTAATTAAGAGCTCTTTTTAAAAGTTGCTTGAACTATCATCTGTGCATTTAATGTAAGGATGGAACTGTCACAAACCTTTTTAAGAAAACCAAAAAAACTGTTCACCTGCTCCTAAACAAACCTGCCCTCTCTAAAGTGGCTGTTTTATACAAGATTGGGTAAAAGGGGTATTACTGTTTCACTAAACTCTAACTTGGACAGTATTACAGCATGTAGGGAAAAGGTAAAATTTGTTTTGTTTGGAAGCTGGTTTGTAAACACTGGAGGGTTTAGTTTGTCACGTTACTGTATCTTTGATACAGTATTTTGATAATGGCACTAAGTGCCTAGTGAGTATAACCGCCAGTTACAGGCATTGTGGGCTGTGAAGCTATTCTTTAGCGTCTTTAGGAAGGGGTTCAGCTATAAAAATGGACCTCGGCAGCTTTTTAAGATGAAACATGGGCTCTGTCAATGCCACTTCTATAAAATGTACCCTAGGTGATTGCTGATGAATGATATAATCATAGTGTGTGACGAGCAGTTGAAAAATAGCGGTGTAATAACAACTGCTTGTGTGTGTACAGGTTGAAGAAGTCCGAGAGGTAATGGAGAGTGAAATGAGGACCCAGCTCCGGAGGCAGGCTGCTGCCCACACAGACCATCTCAGAGACGTTCTTAAGATCCAGGAGCAGGAACTAAAGGTGGAATTTGAGCAGGTAAGGGAGAAGAGTCCCCAGGGGAATTAGGGGGATATTTGAACCCTTGCAAAGCACGTACTTCACAGGACGAGAGTCCTGAACCATCTTCCAGGAGACTGAAATGCGGGCTGGGGAGGGAAGCCTGCTCATCTTGAAGAGATGATATCAAGTGCCTGAACACGTAGGTTTTATTCAAACTTGTCTTAAAACCTTTTGCTACAGGTGAGAAATTTTTGACAGTTACAAGTGCAGTAACTGTTAAATTCACCCTAATAAGGCTTCGTACTGGTACATTGTATGTACTATATGCATTGCTCCTAGCAAGAACAACAGACTTACAGAAACATATCTTAAAAGTAAGGTAAATACATACATCAGACCAGAAACAGCTCTTTAATTGTATCTCGCTCTGTTTCAGAACTTATCTGAGAAACTCAGTGAACAAGAAATGCAATTCCGACGCCTTACTCAGGAACAGCTCGACAACTTCACATTGGATATCAACACTGCCTACGCCAGGCTGAAAGGAATTGAGCAAGCAGTCGAGAGTGAGCACTGAAATCGTGGTTTTTTTAAGGATTAAAGTTGCAATCCCCAAAGGCCCATTACCCAAACCTGGGGGGCCTAAACCCAGGCTTAGGCACATAGCTTGTGGGCCTGCGTTTGCCACGCTGCTGAGCACCCGGCAACTTCCAGCTGCACGAGTCCAAAGCTGCCGTCTTGTTCTGACCCTAAGCTGTGGAACAGGCTTGCTTTGAGGTCAGATGCCAAGGGGGCAGCCGCTTTTGAAAGCGGGGTGTTCAGAGGAATGGCTTTTGCTGCTTGTGTTCAAAACTCCTCCTGTACATGTCCCCCCAGCTGAGAGTGCCTTTCTTGGCTTATTTTGCAGGTCACGCGGTAGCAGAAGAGGAAGCCAGGAAGGCCCATCAGCTGTGGCTTTCTGTTGAGGCGCTCAAATATTGCATGAAAACAGCCTCTGGGGATAGTCCCACAGAACCACTGGAGAGCGCAGTGAAGGCCATCAAAGCCAGTTGCTCTGGCAACGCATTTACAGAAGCCTTAACAGCAGCTCTCCCTCAGGAGTCCCTGACGCGGGGAGTATACAGCGAAGAAGCCCTCAGAGCCCGTTTCTACACAGTCCAAAAACTGGCAAAAAGAGTGGCTATGATCGATGAAACGAGAAACAGCTTGTATCAATACTTCCTGTCTTACCTGCAGTCGCTGCTTGTGTTTCACCCTCAACAGCTGAAGCCACCTGCTGAGCTCAGCCCCGACGACCTCGACACGTTTAAATTACTGTCTTACGCTTCATATTGCATCGAACATGGAGATCTGGAGCTCGCAGCTAAATTTGTCAACCAGTTAAGAGGCGAGTCCAGGAGAGTGGCACATGACTGGCTGACCGAAGCTCGAATGACCCTAGAAACAAAACAAATTGTGGATATCTTGACAGCATATGCCAGTGCCGTGGGGTTAGGAACAACTCAAGTGCAGTGAGCTAGGATTGTAGTTTCGGAGGCAGTTCAGCAGTCATTTGTGCTGGCAAGAAATCCAATGATCTCCCAGGGGTTGCAAACCGAGCTGCTGGCAGGGGCTGGAAGCGTTAAATCAAAGCACGGGTACAGTCTTGTTTCCTTGCACTGTATTTAACTTTACCACCTGTTGTATTTGTATTGGTTTTGAGTTATCATGACAACCAACTTCAGGAAGCTTCTCTACAATTTGTGTAAGAATTTTGTTTCCCCATCTTACCAAGCGGGCTTGTGATCCAACCAAAATAATGTTTGTAACCTACCATTAATGATTTGCCACTTTGTCAGCTGAATAAAACAAGACTTCAACCACTTCCTCCTGCTGTTCAGTCTCCTATTTCTATTTAAACATCAGATACAGCTAGGCAGTACAAGAACAGCCTTTCTCCATGACCTGAAGAAGGTAAAACTTATCTCTGTTTTACTCCTTTTAAGGAGCAAGGATTCAATGATGTGATCAATGTCTCTATGCAGTGATTTGTACAGCTGTAAAAAGGCCCATGGATGAGTACAGGTTGAAGTAGATGTAACTTAAGCTGGTGTCAGAGCACGTATCTGGTGGACTTCTCCCCCTGCATGTTTCTTCATGTCAGACCTGCTCTTCTGTAGTTTAAGAAGACCAGGTATTTCTATCTAGAAGCCAGATTTTGGTTCAATCATGAGAACTCACACAAAGCCCAAGTTCCTTCCTTCTCTTACCCTTTCCTTAATTCTTCCTGTCAGTGAAGACAGATTGATCAAACTTACTTAGTACCCACTTGCTGAAATGAGTAACTGGTGCTGGGTCTACATGCTGATCCAGTTTTAAATTGTTGAGACAATAAAGCAAAGAGCACATCACCACCTCTGAAAGCCCTGGATCTTTGATCTACCCCTGTACTTGTCACACATTCCTGGAACAGGCATGTTTGTTTGCCTTCTGGAGCAACTGCTGCCTTCAAACAGCTTTACTGCCCATTCACTCCTGTCATGTGAGGAACACTTGACTTTTAAGCCTTTCAGCTGTAGTTTGTCCCACCTGTAGCAGCTGTTGTTTCCCAAACTCATTACTGAGTTATCCTTAAGCTGCTTTCCACAGCAGTGTGCTCTTCCTCATCCTGCAGCATCATGCACATCAAGGCTTTATTTTTCACAATAGAGAATAGTCTGCTAACTGCTTTTCACTAGGGCACGGTTTAATCCTCACAGGAACAAGACCTTCTTTGTTCAAGATAAATTACCTCAAAAACCCCCTTCAATGAAGCTTCCTCTATAAGCTGAGAACAGCAGCACAATGCTGTGAGGGCCAGTTAACTGTAAGGCAGAGGATGGAACAGCGCAGTCTCTGTCTTCCCAGACAAGTCACCTCAGTAGCTTTATTGCTGTATTCTGCATGAACTTTACTTACTCTCTCGCAGAGCAGCAGCAACACTTTGTTATCAACAGTTTTGGCACAAGGATTATCAGAATACAGCCGTGTTTAATGTCAGCTGTTTATTAGATGCAGTCTCCAGCTGTACAAATCATAGCTTTTTAACATTGACAGTCCAAAGCCTGTCCCAAAACATCAAAAAGGAGGAGGAATAACACCACAGGTGGTAAGTATTCATTACGTACAGTGTTTACATACAGAGTAAGCTTCATATTTAAGTAGTTCATTAAAGTTAGCTGGAAAGGAATTAAATCTGGCACAGGTTTATGTTGCAGAAGGTCCAAGAGAAGTCTTGCTCAAGCTGTCCAAGTCTTGTACCTGTTGAGCAGGCTCCAGGAAGCAGCACTCCCCTGACTACAGCCCTCCAGTACCTCAGCCAAGCTGTTTAAGCAGGCCACAGCTGCCTGGCAGGAGCTAGCTCGTGCAGGTAGTGGTGTGGAAGAGACTGTTGGTGTAGCCCACGCTGTGTCTGAAGTTACCAAGAACGTTAAAAAGGACAGCTTCTAGCTTGCTCCAATGAGGACAACGTACTCTGCCAAGCAGGTCCCATATCAGAATGCTCTGGAGTGCTTAGCAGTGCCGCAGCACCTCCCAGAAGCCGTCCCTTCAGTAATTTCACTTCTCACAGAAGCCTCCTGGTGTCAAAAGCAACGGTTGCTCCCAGTTTTCCCAAGAGGAAGGCAAGAGGGACAGCTACTCACGGTCACTGTCGCTGTCACTGTCACTATCGCTGCTGTCACTGTCTGACTTGATACTCTCCAATGTCTTCCTGCAGATGTAAAACAGTCCAGTAATCAGTCACCTGTTGTGACTTTTGCTTGAAAAGAGATATCCAAAACACAGGGTAAACCCCCTCCAGAAAGAACATTATGGGCTGTCTGAGGCCTATTATCCTCAAAGGACAGGTCCACCCAGCATTTGGTGGAAGTACACCCACCTCCTTTTAGAAAAGCAGACTACTTCAGTTACCCAGAAAGTGGTGGGCCAATTGTTAAGGGTGGTGGACTTCTATTTATTCATTCCCTTTGACCAGATCACTGGCTCCAAACTCTGGTCCTTAAGGCTAAGCCCATCATCTGAGCTTGGCTGCATCGGCTCAGCAACAAACCACAGTGGCTAGCGAGACGTACTGAAGATTGACCATGAGCCTCAGAACGTGTGCACCATATGTGCAGGGCCACCCTGTACCATTCCCTGCTTTTACTAGCCTGTAATCAGTGTCTTTTAGGTGGCCAGACCCAGCTAGGAAGAGATTCTGGGAAAGGAAGGTGATAGCAGATCTGAGCGGCGGATAAGGCTAACCCCATCATGGACAGTCACCTTCCCTCCTAGGTGGGATGGATACAGCATGGGATCAAAAACCGAGGGGCCGTTTTGGGTCAGTGAATCCACCAGAGTCACCACAAAGGCACATCATTCTGAAGCCAGTTCTCTGCCACCTTTCCGCAGGAATTACCCCTCCAACACCCTGTCTACTATACCCCTTCACCAGTAACATAAAGTACTCCAACTTACTTCTGCTTTTCAGAGAGTTCAAATTCCTTCTCCGTTCTGCTTTTAAGCCTTTGAGATGAAGGAAGACCGAGGGCCGCTGCCAGCTTTACCAGCTTAATTGCCTCATCTGGGCAATTGGTTTGTTTAGCACAGTTCAAGAACTCCTCCATCACCTGGTCACTGCAAAAGCAAAGGCAAAGAGTGACTGTTCACGGGGCCCCATTAACTTACAGCAGGTGCTTTAGAGAGGGAGAGGAGGTGACAGATTTTCAGATCGCTCAACCAGCCCAATTCTGCTCCTGCCAGGAGTTTCACCTCAGCCTTCGCCCCACACCAATGTGGTGTGCTTGGGAACTCCTATCCTAGCAGAAAGCAATGCTTCTCCTTGCACGAAAACAGAGGGCAGCAGCTCACTGGTTAAGGACCGCACCTTAGCAGCAGCCTAAATAACCTTCTCCTCTTTACAGTCCCCAAATCAGGCCCTCACCCTCTTTTATGTGGCTGGCAGAGGTAAAGGAACAGTATAACACCACGTTAACTCAAAGGCAGGCGTCTCGCTGCCAGAGGCTGCTCTGCTGCCTGTGGGCATTGGGAACTGCTAACAGCTGGCTCTGCTCTGCCAGCTCCATTTCATGCTGAAGTGCTGGCTCTGCTCCTTCGTCACCTGCGACAGCTGCTGGAGACACCTCTGTTGCTTTTAGGAGGGAAACAAGTAAGTGTTTGCAGCTGGTGCCGCAGGGAGCTTGGCAGAGAAGGGAAGGAAGGGGACAGTTCAACCAGAAGAGCCTCTGATCCATTTGGTGACAGCAGGGAAATGATTTTCCCTTCACATTCATAACCCGTGGCACAAACCATCAGCTACACCACGATTTCAGAAGGAGAATTCTTCTCCTCTCCCTATTCCCCAAACTGAGACAGGGGCTCTGACGTGGCTTGGCAGTGTCGAGGCCTCCTTGGGCCACGCTAGCGGCAGTCTGCAGAACAGGACAAGCACAGAGGGCCACTAACAGCTGCCTACGGTCTACACACCCTCACTGGTGCAGGCAGCCAGGGAGAACGTGCATCTCGGTGAAATTCTCATCTCCAACATCAGACCTAAGGTGTTCATTTCTGTGAGCACCAAGCAGTTGTTTGGGGTTGTTTTTTCAAAAGTGCATTCCTTAGAAGTTGTTTTCTACTTCAAACAGAAATTTTTCCTCCAAAATCCTGAGAAAAGCTAACTGTTATAGCCTAACAGGGTACCACATAAGATTTAGGATTTGACTTGATATTTTTGTCTTTGGAAACCCAGACACCTCTGAAGCACCTAAGCTCGGTTAATAGCATATTAGAATTTTTTTGGGCACATGGGAAATCAGATGTCCTAAAGAGTCCTGCTTAGACTGATTTCTAATGCCAAGTTTATCAGTGGCACCATTCTCCATGTCCCAGAGCTTCATTCAGTGACATCTCAAGAATCAACCAGTTAACCCCCGCTTTTGCATTTTCAACATTTTTTGAGACAGAAAGGTCTCGGAACATATCAGCTGGATAAACAAACACCCATGCTCACAGGGACAGACATACACACTCAGGTTTCGGAAGTAACAATAAGACACGGACCACTATTGTCAGTTATAACTGGGGGTTGGACTAGATGACCTTTAAAGGTCCCTTCCGACCCAAACTGTTCTATGATTCTGTAATAGAAATGCAAGATCTCAGCCAAAGGGGAGACTCAATACCTGAAGTCAGAACCTAAAAGTACTCACGTGGGAATCCTATTGATTTGCTGGAAACGCTCCATCATATTCCTGTTCAAAAGAAAACAAAATAATAATTAGAAAAAAAACCCAAAACACCATGAAACAGGAACAATTAAATCTCTTGGATAAGCCCCCGCTGAAACACAGGCAAGCTCAATTTCATGAAACCATCCTCCCCACAGATCTGAAACAGGTCCCATGCTGTCTTCTCGCAGATGCAATGTGTACCAGCTAACTTCATTGATTAGTTTAACACAAAATATCTTAACTAGTGCAGAAAAAAAAAAAAGCGTAGCTGGTGGCAAGTTTACTTTAAAATATTACATATTTTAGAAGGGTACTTGCCACTTCTTTCTTTCAAATGAATCACTGCAAAAAGAACATCTGTATTTAACAGAAAATAGCTCAGAACCTTACACTGGAGGCTAGATATATTAACCAGCACTTCAAGGTGAGAGCATGTAGGACAGTAAATTCAAGCTACTGGAGAGTTCTAAAAATACTCTGAGTTTTAATTAGGATTAATTCTAATTAAAAATTTAATTAAACTCTAATTAATCTCTTTAGCAGTTTGAACTCGAAAGAATTCTAAAAATTAGAAAATGGGAAGCTGTAGGAAATCAGCAATGCTTAGTGAAGTGAAAATCAAACCCTACCTTGCCATAAGCAGCTGTACAATGCTCTATGCCAGTTGCTGCATTAACTTCTAAACCATTTTTAAGATAGACAACTGTAACTTGGTGCCAAGAATGAACAATAAAATTAAGAAAAAACCTCATCACATTCCCAGCAGGATTTATCCCCTCCCTTTGCCTGCACTAGCATTCCAAGGCAATCGGTCGTTAGCTTTTGATTTTTGTGGTTAAGCCTTGAGTTACAGTGTCAGCAAGCCAAGAGCTCACGACAGCTGCACACGTACCAAGCGTCCTGGGTTCTCCCAGCCCTGGAAAACAACAGAGCGACGTGGCCCAGCGCACTGCCTGTCCATTCTAACAGGGCCTGCTCCCTCACGCTTTGCTCATAGACGGCTTTGATGTCTTCAGCACACTTGGCAAACGCCAGTTGAATCTGTGAAAAGACTGTGCTATTAATCCCCAGACCTCTAGAATTAACATATCCTTTTCAGTACAATTCCTCCTACAGATCCTACAGGTCTGTCCCGTATGCGATTTAAATTTGTGAATTAACAGCAGTTACTCCCGGCAGAAAAACCTCTCACTTCTGTCAGGACAATTGTCCCCACTAGGCAAGCTCCAAGAGGGCTTTGCAGGGACAGCTGTACTCAGAGACCTCTGCATTACGCATACGCCTTTAACCCTCCTCAGCTTGAGGAGCCAGTTACTGCAATGACATCTTTGGCAAAAATCCCTGAATTCTGCCATGTGCTTCCCCAGAGATGCGGCTGGCTGGGCTGGATTGCTCTTCCAAACCCTGGTAAGGAAGTGATCCTCTTCTGTGTTAATTTGAGGTTTGAAGGTTAATTTGAGGTTTGTCTTCTATAGGTTGAAGACAATCCAAAGAGCTTAGAAGGCCTGGATAAGCTCACATAGATCTGGAAGTTTGTAATGGCATATGCACTGGAACTGGACCTCTAAGACTGGCCAGGGACAATAATACAGCACTTAAATACAGTCTGTATGCTGCACACAGAAACAGGGAGACATCTCTACTCTTTTCACTGACTTTCTGTACTGGTTTTGGTTGGGATAGAATTAAATTTCTTCACAGTAGCTTGTATGGTGCTATGTTTTGGATTTGTGCTGAAAACAGTGTTGATAATACGGGGATGTTTTAGTTACTGCTGAGCAGCGCTTACACAGAGTCAAGGCCTTTTCTGCTCCTCACCCCACCCCACCAACGAGTAGGCTGGGGGTGCACAAGGAGTTGGGAGGGGACACAGCTGGGACAGCTGACCCCAAATGACCAAAGGGATATTCTACATCCTTCTGACGTCATTCTCAGCATATAAAGCTGGGGGAAAAGAAGGGGGAATGTTCAGAGTGATGGCGTTTGTCTTCCCAAGTAACCGTTACTTGCGATGGAGCCCTGCTTTCTTGGAGGTGGCTGAACACCTGCCTGCCCATGGGAAGGAGTGAATGAATTCCTGATTTTGCTTTGCTTGCGCACACAGCTTTTGCTTTACCTATTAAGCTGTCTTTATCTCAGCCCACGAGTTTTTGCACTTTTACTCTTCCGATTCTTTCCACCATCCCACCGTGGGGGAGTGAGTGAGCGGCTGTGTGGTGCTTCGCTGTTTACTGGGGTTACACCATGACAGCTTCCTTACCTCTTCAGGGTGCTGCTCCCTGCTCATCAAAGACAAGAGCTCTTGCAACAGGTCTTGTCTCCTATTAAACCCCAGCTGTTTCATATCTGTTTAGAGAAAGGCAGTAGTTAGTAGGTGTGACCCATACCCCCTGCTCCCAACTCCTGGTAATATGGCCAGCATAACTAACACCATTTTATAAGGCAAACAGCCATTCTCTGTGACTGAGCAGGTCACGTATTAGTTCCCTTTCCCCTCATTATCAGGCCCTGAAGGTCCTGTGCACCAAGTACATGAACCAAACAGATTTCTTCTTCCCCTCCCTGCTGGCCTGAAGATTCCTGGGTGCCAGGCTGACTACTCCCCTCATTAATGGCCTTCAAGGTCCCAGGCACGCAGCCAACCCAGTGGTGGTGATGACCCTGTCACAGAACAGGGAAGGTAACGGCACACAAAGCACTGTCTATAAAATCAAGCAGGTACAAGTCCTAACTGGGAACCTGGACCTGACCTGCTGCTGGACAGCGAATCCCATGACCCCAGTGGCCAGGGACACCTCCACTGAGGACTGAGTGGCAACTTGTATTCTTTCACATGTTTTTTGAGGCTAGATTATGATTTTTATGCTGATGCAGCAAACCAACTATTGAGATTTGACCCAATCTGCAGAGGGTCCAGGTGATTAGAAACCATAAGCTAGACGGTGCTATAAAATTCTGTACTACACTACTTATAAAATTGTACTACACGGATTCTGCTTATAGAAATCCTGTGCTATTCTGATTATAAATTCTGTGCTATGCTAATCATAAAATCCTGTTAAGAAAGTAAAGCTTTAATTATAACTATAAATTAGTGCTGTCATCATTCTGCCAAGGATCCCCGAAAGAACCTGCCTGTCCCCTCAGTGCTGCGTGACAGTAGGATATTTTCTGTGTGCTAAAGCCTGTATCTGCATTCTTGTCTCCTCTTCTTAAGGGGCAAAGGACAGGCAAATAATTTAAATGAGTTAAACCTGGGCTGTTAAGGTATTACTCTCTGGTAAGCAGCTAGTTTTCCAAGACACTGACATTTAACTGTGGCACAGCCATCTCTCCGATAGTCTGGGCTATTGGTTCTGCCTTTCTCTAATACAACAGCCCACCACTGCACTAAGGAATAAGGTCCCTCATGCCAAAGCACCTTATTGTGGCTATTCTGAGCACTGGGAAGTTTCCCAACTACCTCCCACTTTGCATTGCTCCTGACTTTCATCAAACTGCCTACGTAGCCATGTGGCTATCACTAACCTTCCCAGACTGAAGGGATCGCTTCCAAGTGGTTGGCTGCATCCAGTGCTTGAAGGAGGTCCAATATATTTTTAGGAGTTGGATAGAAGTGCTGATGAAGGAAGAGAATCACTTCAGTAAACCGTAAATGTTCTGTTTCTCCATACTAAAGCTTTGAAGTTTGCTTACCCTAATACGCACTTACCGAAGGGGACATTTCTTTGTACCATTTCAACACAACATCAATTTGTTCCATCATACACAACAATGAAAAGAATTTTGACCTACAGGAGGGGAAAAATGTTCTAATTCAGTAATGATTAGATCAACCAAACCATACAGAAGCACCAGCAAATGGTGGTGTTCTGATCAGATTTGTATTGCAGATCAGGGAAATTTCCCTGTATGATTGGAAGATTCCACACAATTAAAAAAGCAGTAGCATTTTTTATGAGAGAACTTAACACTGACACTAGGTATTTGGCAGAATTAGTAAGAAATGGACCACTGCATTTTAAAATCTCAAAAAGATGCAATCTCCCTGCCTGACACCAGGTTTGAGGTATCTGAATCTCTCTCAAATGCAACCTCTGGTTAAGTACCACTTTAAGAAGTGACCTAAATTAACCTGGTTACTTGTGCAAGTTCACAATACAAGCCTGGGACCTTGATCCAATGTGCTAAATAGGAAAAGTGTCTCTACACCAATTAATGGAAATTAATTTATTTCCCTTGATTTATTTACAGGCTAAATAAGGTAAAATCATATGAACCATCCCACCCCTGAAACTACATCTTATTTTGATGATAATTATTTTTCATGAATTTACTGGGAGCATCTCTAGTTCCAATGCCTAAATAGGCTTTTCTTCAAATCAGTATGCTCCAAGTCCTTAATTACGTTCAGTGACTGCAGCACTTAATGACATTGGTAAAGATGTTTCAGATGCCATGATTACTGTGTAGTTCCAGCATTTGACACTGGAGTTTGGTGCCTAAATACACCTGCTGTGTTGCAACCTCTCTCTACAACACCATGCAGAGAGCTAGGTCTGAACTGTACACTATTTTGGTGCTACCTCTTAAGCTGCCATCCTAAATGGATGACAGGATTGTAGAAAACACAACGGGTTGGTACAGTTGTTGGATGGGGATTAAGCTAAACTGATGCTCCAAGACACTTTATTTCAGTTTGGGCAAGGACACAAGCAGAAAATGAATTCTAAACTATCACTGTTCCTAAGAGGGACCTAATTCTCAAATTGCACATACAATAGCCAGCTGATATTCAAAGCACCCTTCTGCGCAATATTCGAGTCCTAGTTTGTATTCAAATTGACAACAATACACAAGACACTGGATGTAAGCTGCACTTCACTCACCAGTAGGCATTTAACCGATCCATGTCCAAGAATTTCCAGTTGTCTCCCTTCTCCATTGCCTTATTTAACTGATAGGCAAGCTTGATATCCTTAAGATCACAGCACTGCAATAAAAGTTAGATTTTAAAACTATCAAATATAACACTTAACACATCCCTCTGAGACTCACTTTCACAAAGGTATAAAGAGTAATCAGCTGGCAGCAAACATTTTTAATAGGATGCAGTGACTGCCAAGGCATTTTCTTTAGCCGAGACAAATGTGCAACTCTCCCAGTGGGCAAGAGCTTTCTAACGTAAACTGACACCTACGGAGACCGTCTGAATGCTGCAGTGTCACTAGGAGGAGGAGGTAGGGCACAGAAGACAGGGGCTTAGGCAGCCATCTCTAGCAAGACATGCACATATCACAGGCATGCAAGTTACCAATTTAGGAGGTATCAAGCAAAGAACTGCAGAACTATGGAGGAAAGTTACAGGAGGTGATGAACACAGGTGAAAAAGGGAAAGATATTGAGAGCTAAACCTTGTATGACAGGTTGGAAAACTCACAGGCAGCAATTCTGAAACAGCTGGAGGGCTCAAAGGAATTCTGATAGCAGGGAAGAGGTACTTACCACTTGCATAGCAGTGCCAAAAAAGTTGGCTGAAAGGGAGAAAATGGAGTCTGTTAGCTTCAAACTTTCATGAAGACATACAGCAGCTCATTAACCCAGCCTCCCAGAGGACAGATGAGACATGTTCGATTAGAAAGCTGAATTTGTAGCTCAGTTTGACAATGTAGCAGAGATCTTCACTTTACATGTAGAGACTTTGGTGTGTTTTGAGTTTTGCTAGCCAGTGTTCCGGAGGCAACTATACTGCTGTGCTTCTGGAGACAGATTTAAGCAGATGATCTGTTTGACTTTAGGCAGCTTTACAAACGCTACATTCTCTTGTTTGCTGCAAGACAGCATTATCTGTCTAACAGGCAGGCTACAAAAAAAGGCAGCCGCACCACTGATCTTCTCTATTTACTCCAGTGGAAGAGCACGCATGCAACAGAGACAGGTGTTCAGGCAGGTTATCCACCTCTTTAGTACATCCCAGAGCTGCCCAAGAACATACAATTGCCTCCTGAAAATTCTCCTTCCAGTTTCGTGAGGCTTTGACTCTGGTTTCTGTAACTGACATTTCAAAGCAGCACAGACACTGATGCTGCCTGAGGGAGGCAAAGTAAGCCACAGCAGGAGGAAGGACATAAACTATCCTGCTCAGTAGCCAATTTCATTTTTGTGGTGAGAATTTTGGATAGGTGTTTTTGTTTTTTTGAAGGAAACATAAGGGCACTGGATCCTATCAGAGATTGAAACAATGGCTAGCTGTGAGTAGCAAAATGGTGGAAAGAACTGTAAGGCAATTTACTTAAAACTATTAGGTACAATACACCCCTCTTTCCCTTGCAAGACTTAATAAATTAACTAAATACTTTTAAGTCGGAAAAGACATTTTTGAGTTATTTGGGTGTTTAGTATACACTTCAGCTACAGCCTACAGAATCCTCTGGGCCACGGCAAGGCCTTGCAGGGAACACAGAGGCTTCTGAAGGTAAGAGTCAGTTCACACACAACAACACACTAAGGAAAAACAAGCCTCGGTTTTGTTCAAAGTGTCAACCTGAATTCTGCAATAGCAATTACCAAAAGAGCATAAGAGGGATCCCCTGTTGAAGAAGAGCAGAAAATGTTTACATACACATCTTGCTTAGACAAAGTGGCTTTGATCTAGCCTTATGTGAGCAATCTCTCTCTCTCTTTCAACCGCTGTGTAGAAAAGCTCATTCAACTCCCATGATTCAGGCAAGACCTGTATCGGCATGCCCATAATCCCTGCCTTTGCTAACAGTGGTATTTCTATAAAGAGTCTGAAGGAGCAGAGCGGGTATAGTCATTGTCTATACTTCTCGCAACTGCTTAGAGCCAGAGCAAGAAACAGTATAACACACATAGCGGGACAGAAGCAAATCAGAGAGGTGTACAACATCTGACTATTTCCAGGCTTCTTTCCAAGGACAAAAAAAAAAAAAATGCTGGTAGGGTAACCTAATATGCTACTCTGACGTAACATCTAATCTTTGTCCTTTAAATGGCCAAAAAACATATTAACTCCTCACTGGTTTCCTGAAGCATGCACTGCAACAGCTTCTTCACCCCATCATATATAGAACTGTCAGCTGCTAAAGAGTAGCTTCTGACACTTTGTTAACACCACGTTGTATACAGCACAGCTATAGACCCCTCTTTGCCACACCTGTCTTCAGATTGAAGCTGTATCTACTTCCAAATGTACAGAAAGGCTTATGAACATCCTAGGGCAAAGTTGTGTACATACAGATGGCAGAAAGAGCCAGTGAGACATGGGATGTTCAGAATCTACCCCTTCTACAGACCCAAGCTTCAGTTCTGCATGAAGTTTTATTTCATGCAACTTTCTGAAAAGGATTAGGAAGAACTAGAACAGGAACTCAAACCATACTACAACAAAACCCTGCTCTTCACCAGACGTGTATCATTTAATGAAGCCGCTAGCAGACGTTCCTCCTTAAACTAGTCTTGTAAGCAGCCTCGTCTTTTTTATGGTGTGGGACTCAAACGCTCATTCACATGGGGTATGCTCCTACTTCCACACAGAAGCCAGTGCACCAATGCATAGCATACCTTCCCAGCACTGGAATTTGTCCTTCTTTGTCTCCAAAAAGTATCAGAAGGGACTGATATAAGCAAGCAGCATGCGTTCTTTCTAGCTGGGTAGCACTACTTGAAATTTCCTAGGTACCTTTCCACCCAAGCTTAAACAATGCAGATATACTGAAGTCCATACCGTCATCAGGGTCCTGGGGAGTGAAGCTCCTCTTTTCAACATCATCTAGCACCTCAGAGATGATGCCTGATGGGCAAAGATCAGCTACGGGACAAACAGACAAGCAACATCACATCTCAGTTGTACTATGCACTTCATTAGTAAAAAGAGTCAGCCTGCAAATATATTATGGAAATGGAAACAAGCATCATGATTTCAAACAAGTGTCATGATTCTCCTATCTGTACCCTTACTCGTGGTGCTCCACACCAGCTGCAATTTTATTTGCACTACAATTTGCCCTACTATTGCCAGATTTCCACAGCACAACAGGATAGATGAAGAAAGACACAAGTACTTTCTAACAAGGAATGCAACAGGCCTGGAAGTTTGTCTGTTAGAATGTGGCACTGAGAAAAGCAATGCATTTCATAAACAAAAAAAACCCCAGAGACTCCAGAGCAGTTCCTCCACATTTGTTATAAGACAAGGACCGCAGTTATGACTACTGTGTCTATTCTTTTCCCGTGCCCACAGATTTTTGGCTAAAGGATCTCCAACAGTTGGGCTCCTGCCTTCTAACACAGCTCTATTTCAAGACAGCTCCAACGCGCAGAACTGTTGCAGAAAACCAGAATCCCTGTGCAATTTCTTCCCTGCAAGTGGCACAGTCTATGAAATCACACGTGTTGCAGTCAGATCCAGCCTCCACAGAGACTGAGTAGCATTTGCTCTTTAGCTTTATCAAACTGTGGCCACAAATGGAAAGGAAATGGGCTTTCTTTCCAGTTCTGCCTGTTCTCAAAACACAAGGACTCTTCCCTCCCTGTAAGAGGTTATGATCCTCTGTAGCTTTTTCTTCACCCAAGTACAATCAGACTGCACAGGTAACATTAGGATTGCACACATAAGAAGTTGTCTTTTAATCCATAAATCAATTGCCTTCACCCATCACATTTGGAAAGCATTTAAAGTAGGTGTTAAACAGAACACATTCATGGATAAGTTGATATTGCACGTACCGCCTCTATAAAATATAAAGAGAAGATGATCATATGTTGCAAGGCTAGGCTCTGAAAAGCAAAAACATTGAAGTTACTTCGACATTCTTGGCTGAGCTTTATGCCTAGCTCTAATTCACAGTCTCCAGCCCTTCCAGTCAGGCAGCATGCATAAGTTTACTCTATCATTTCTCTCCCCATCCTCCCTAATGCTGGACCAGACCTCACGTACAACTGGGAGAGACGACATCTGACAGTGGACCACCAGCTGAAGCACCATATTACTATGGGGCAAACAGCCAAGCTTCCCTGCTCTAAATTAAAAGCAAAAATATTTCATAACTAGTTTTCCATTCTGCTCATGAACCTACCTTTGGTTTATCAGCAAGCATGTTACTAGGGCAAAGCACACTCTACAAGACATCAAATCAGCTATGCCAACATTCCCTGTTTTTGCAATGTTTACTTGACATCAAAAAACATCATCTAGATCAAAAGCTTTTTTTCTGTAGAGATGTAGATACATAGACCTGAACTGGCTTGGGTGGCTTGTGAAGTAAATCTCCTTGATCTATGAGAAGCTAACAGACTCAGCTGACTGCTGCAAATATATATTCATATTATTCACTATTTCTACAGCAGTACTACAATAAGGACCCCGCTGAGAAAGAGCCCATGGGCCAAGACACACTCCCCCACTGCATACACACACCTGTCCTTGAGTAGCTAGAGGTAACCACAGGTAAAAATGTAGTGATAAACATGCTCCTAACCTAAAACACTACAGCATCAAAATGCTTCATTATTTGACCTAAGGGGCTAAGTGCATCCACTATATTGTAATTAGTAATCAACACTGAACAAAGACTCTGAAGATGATGATTCAATTTGAAATCCACAGGCACTGGCTTGCTGAGTGGCCACAGCTCAGTACTTATGGATTTTTGTTTCTCAGTTCTCTTGCAAAAGGAAACAAATAGTGAAGTTGAGAACATAGTAAGAAATTATTTCTTCTACAAGCTTTGGACTTCTTTCCTGCAACTAGGAATCACTGTATTGTTTGCTGCTGCACTCTTTAAGTTAGCTATTCTGGAGGTGGCACTGGAATATAATAACCATTCTGGTTCTCTTACCTATATCAAGTGCTTCCATTTCCTTTATTGCCAATAAAGACATACTTCTGCCTACACCACCACATCTTCTCAGAGTCTTCAGTAAAGCATTAAAAGTTAGCAGATTTGGTTGCACTTCCTGTTGAGCCATGTGATTCAGGAAGACCTTAAACAAAATCCCCAAATCCTTAGTGCTTCACATGTTACAGATCACAGTTCAGTTTTTAGGTAGGTATACATGCATTTCCTCAATCTAAGCCTTCTCAGTCCCTTCAAGTGAATGTCTCTACCTCAACTGATCATTAATTAAGGGCGTACCATCTAATTTTTAATTAATTAAATTAATTAATTTAATTAATTTTAATTTGACCAAAAACCATGACTACAAAATTACATCAGATCAGATCTTGGCGAATTGTGTCTAGAACATCAAAGAAATTTTTAAATGTACGTACTAACTTTCCTTACTGATGTTATTAAAACATGCCTCTAATGTTACCCCTCAAAATTCCATTTCCATCACACCACCATGAATCACAATTCAGAGAAGAGTTTTTAACTAAAACTGTTTGTTTTTATCTCCCAGCATAATTTGCCAATTACTTTCTGTCTGGGCAGTTCTTGGATCAGGTATGTTCTTACAATGCAAAGCACTGTGCAAGGGCAAGGTTGGATTTTGTACATTTCCCACTCCTCAATAGTTAGTTTGTATGTGTAAACTAGTATACTTCCTTTGCAGCAGATATTAGTATCTTTGTACAAAGCTCTTGTTTTTAGTCTTCCAACAACTGCAAAATTCTACTGATAAAGCAGGTGCAGCCCCTACACTCTTACCCCTTCCCCACCTCTTTCGCTCTACCTCCTTACCTTGGCTAATTCCCATCTTTCTAAGAACCTCTCCTTTAGATATGGGACTGCTGTAATCAGTGCGTTGAAGGTGTGCACATCAGCTGCAAAATGTAAAATAATTCATTTTAACTGACGATTATATTCTACGGAAGACAGTTTGTTCTAACATGGCTCAGTTTTTGGCGAAGTCTCATGCAAACCTGTTTCCAGTGAGCTGGCCACATGCCAGCTGCACTGAAATAAAGTTTGCATTCAGCTCCCATGATCTAGCTGAGGTCCGTACCCCTGCGCCAATCATCATTGCCATGAAACAAATATTCATGTACCCAACAACTGGTTGCTGCTACTTAGAAGACCCCAAGTCAAAACCAGGAGTCACTTACCCTTGTGTCTTTCATTCAGCAAGTCTATGTACATGTCATAAGCTTTAGCAGAAGCCCCATGCTGCAAAAAACAAAAAAAACAACAAAAATGAACAATCTCCGTGACTGTGTGAGATTTCACAAGCTGAAAAGAGTCCTCCCAGCACTGAAGGATAACTTTACCTTCACCATCCCACGGATCATTGTGCAATAGGAGTGTGCATTCCTCTCTGGCATTATCTTAAATATCCTTTCAGCATTGTTGTTCTCCCTAGAATCAACAAATAAGCTGAATGTTAAAGAACTCAATAAAAGATACCTTTAGGAAAAGTATTCAACATGCAGAATAAAATAATGGCCTGTACTCCCAAGGGCTGACATTCAAATTTATTACTTGTGACACTTTCAGCTATTCTACAATCACTGACTAGATTTCCATCAACACTTTAAAAGATTAGCAAACACAGATGTATTTAACAAGTAACACCTGCAAGTATGGGCTGCTAAAAAGTCTTTAAGTCTGTTTTATAACAACAATGCACGTGCACAACCCACTGAATACAGGAATACTGGCAACATTTTCTATACCTCCATCTAGAGCCAGATGACTGTGAACCTCTTTGGAATTGTCTCTTTGGAGCCTTCTGCTCTGAAGCATTCACCTGGAGAGATTTTTGCAGAAGTAAGTTTCTCAGAGTTCAAAGTTATGATTAAACATCAAATGACATGATTTGGTAGCAACATAGTAGTTCAGCAGCAATTTATATGCTACCAAAGGTGTTTTTTAATGGGTTATGTTAAAATAATTTCTGTTATAATGTTCAGGAAGTAATAACTAGATTAAGAATACTGTTTATGTTATTAAACATACTAACAAGGCAGATTATATGTATTTGTGGAGTTGGTGGGAATCATTAGACTGTAGCACATACTCTGTAAGACCCTTGCTCCTTCAACAGTCTTCCCAGGGACAGGTATTGTGCAACACACCTACAACTGTACCCTGCGACCTGATACTCTGAGGTCACAGAAGAAGTCCTCAACTTCACTGAAATCTAGTTATAATGGTTCAGACTGGAAGAAAATTAACTAGCTGGTTTTACACTAGAGGTACTAGAGTTCTTCTTTGCAGGCAACTATAAAAACAAGGCTGTCAGTGAGAAACGGTTATTTAAACACAGTTCAGCAGAACTAAGCCAAGACAGGGTTCCAGCTGCTAAATTCAGCTTTATGGAAACTACTTTTGCTAGTAGGTCAGACACAGGATTGTTCTAACTGCCATATCTCTAGGGAACGTTGACTGCATCTGACCCACCTCACACCATCTCCAGGGAGGTAGTCACAGTACAAAAGTCTTGACATCACCTTGATACACTCCCAGTACGTATGAAAGAAATAAATAGAGATCAGCAGGTCTTTCATACCCCTGGTTCTTCCAAATCCTCTTCTTCTTTCTCTTTTTCCGGAGTAGATTCTCCATCTCCATAGAAGCATAACAAATCTAAAAGGCTGTTTGTGGTCTCCAGAGATACAGTGGTACCTATGAAAATTAGGATGTAGAGTCACAGAGAAATTAAAGAACACACCATTCTACAGCTGTATCAAAACACTTTCTAACACCCAGTTATGTCACTTTGTTCTCTTTTGACATAAAGGTGTTCTCTAGCAAGTCTGTAAAACCTGCGTGTGACGCTAATACTTCCACGAACTCATTCATAGCAGGAGACAATTTTAACACTGAACTAGAGTATCTGTTTTTCTGTTGAAGCCACTGAAAGGGTAGAGTTTTCCTGACCAAGTGGGAGAAGGAAGTGGCAGCTGGCAGCCAAAACTGTGAAGCAGCATAAGCCCAACACAACATCTGAAATTTCTATTGCTTTTCATAACTACTCCTAGGATAAACCCTGCTGTGAAGATCACTTTGTGTGTTTCACTTTCTATGAAACAGATTTAAAACCAACAAAAGAAAAGAGCTATTTGACGGAATCATCTGCTTTCCATCTTGTAGCAGATATGAGAAGGTCTCACCTTCCCAGTAAGTTTTCCTCCTTCAGAGGCTGTGGCAGTTACAGTTTTCAATAGAAACTTCCTCCTCATTCACCCATGGCAGAGATAAGGTCCAAATTAAAGAAGAACTGGGAAAGACTCATTTATTGAGGGCAGGCCCACAGAATGGGCACTCAGATGGTATGCTATACCAGTCCAACGCAGCAGCACAGACGTAGCTTATGCCAACCGATACGCTACTGCACAAGGGCCTTTGCGGGCAGAATGGTTATCACTCAATCACACAGCATCTGCCCACAACAGGCCCTACTCTACTACATCATGAATTCTTCCACTTTGGAAGAGAAGAAAAAAACTCAACACCGTATCATCTGCTTCTTGATCAAGAAATTATCTGTTCTCCGTATCACCAAAGTGACATGTCAGACAAGCAGTGGATAAGGAGGGCCCAATAATTCTGGAGAACCACTCCACCAGACCAGAGCCAGTCGTGAAAGGCAGCAACATAATCCTGAAATTGTCTCCATAGCCTGTGCCAGCTACTAAAATATTTTTGCCACAATTTAAGTAGAGCTCCACCACAGAATCTGGCAGGTGACCACATACCTGCTTGTACAAGCTGATCAAACAGGTCCACAGAATCTTTCACCCTTCTGAGGTGGATACGCTCTTTTAGAGCTTCCTCACTCACTCCTTCAATCTGAGGTGTAAAAGTCTCAGGCATCAAGCACTAAAAACAAAGAGTGCAAGTTAGACATGAGCTCAAACCTTCTCTCAACCACTGCTAAAACACTTACCAAATATGCTTACTCTTCACCCAGTACACTGCTTTGATAATCTCCCGACCCTCCCAGCCTAACAGCAGCAGTCCTTTTGGTGATGAAGGACCACACATCCTGATGTCCCCACTTTCATGCTAGGAAGTCAACATCTAAACAACATTTATTTTCTTATTTTTATCTAAAGAACCTGATCTGATACTGAATTTCTAAGGAAAAATGCTCACTTCAGAAACATAATGGAAATATACCACTGCTTTCATAGCTTTCTGCAAAACAGTTAACAAAATTACCCTTTTATGTTAGTTTTGGCCCAGTCTGACAGTTGATTTCACCATCTGACAAAGCACAAATGTAATGAAAATGAAAAGCAAAAAGCTTACTGGTATGTTGGGCTCTGCAAAAGTCTTGTCAAAATATTGAGGAAATTGCTTAATTATGTATTTTGCAGCATTTCTTCCAGACTCCTTTGACAATGAAAATAGACGCTGCATAGGAATGAGAGAGAACAAGACGAAGAAACACGCAATTAAAAGGCTGAGAGTGAGAAAAACATTTTTCATAACACTGAGCATTCTGATGGGATCAAATTAAACTCACGCTTCCTTTTTAACTCTTAGTAAGAACACAGGCACGAGACAACATTCCAGATACAGGTTCTGGTATTTATGCCAATATAGGAATGTCTATTCTTTAAATGAAACCGTAATTTATCTTTCTGTTACTCAGTCAAGGGACAAAGTTCTGTACCAGACACACCTGAAATGCTGCGCTACTACCTCAAGCTCAAAAGCATCTCTCTTTTTAGAGTTATGGCACTTGGATGTTTCTCACCCCATCTGTCATTTCCAAGAGCATCACCTGATTCCCATTCACCTCTTTTCCTCAAGTTCTAAAGTCAGACCCTCCTTTGCTGTTTCTTTTAAAACTCTTCACATTTGACAGCTGCCTTCAGCCTTCTCAACGGCTTCACCTCTGGTATGCAGAAGAACTGAAGTTCTCTGGTAGCCATATCACTGATCTGCCACAATGTATCTCAGCTCCTAGTCTTCTCTTGCTACCCTCTAATTAACATCACACAGAGCAGTTCCTTCTTGCCCTTATTTCCAGTTCTGCTTTCTCCTGCCTCAGCTTCAGGCTCTTTCACCTTATGCAAAGATAACATCAGGGGAAGACTCCCTTCCTTCTTCCTTTCTATTATCATCTCAGTACTACTATTTCCCTAAACCCAAGTTACCAAATAGCTGCTCTGATAAAACTAAAATTCCAGGGGCTTGGCCGAGACAGTTAACTGCTAACATGTAGTCTATGTAGCAACACACACACAAGTGACCTTGTGTGTTTTAATTCATACATTTAATTCAAATTTAACTAAACTGTAAGCACAAAATCTTGACACTTGCAATACCACATATTCACAGTCTACATCCAAGGTATATAAACACAGTTTTAACAGGCTGAATGCTTCACCTAAAGAATTACTGTTGGGAGTTATTTAACGGACTAAGAACACGGAGAAACAGAGCAACTCAGCAGGTAAGCCACTAACTTCCAGGAATGTTAACAGAGCTGTGTCAGCTGGAAGGTCCCTACAGGGGCAGGAAGAAGAGATAACTTTGTGTGTGCAGAGTGCATTTGTCCAGGGAAATGCTACAGTCATTATGCATTCAGAAATACACAGAGGAGAAAATTCTGAAAGAAGTCCAATACTTCCATTTTCTTCTGTAATTGAAACTATGCTCCAGTTAGATAGAGTTTTCACAGCCTAGATGAAGCAGGGGAGGGGGGAAGCTATCAAGGATTTGAAAGGCAATACTTACAGAATTGGCTGCATTTCTTGGCATAAGGAAAGGGTCATCCTGGAACATATAATGAGCAGCAGTAGGATCCTGTAGAAAGGAGAACCCAGGATAGAAACGTTTATAGTTATGTACACAGGCACGCTGTAGGCATATCACACTGCCTCATGGAATTTAAGGCACAACAAACAGGTCCATCATAACCACCACCTGACGCCCATTTTACAAAAGCTCCTCTTGTTCAAAAGGTTTAGCCTGTTTGGAAATATTTAAAAGAGCTTTTCCATTACACACACACATGCAGACTAACATAGGAACAACAAAAGGGTTCTTACTATAACATGACAAGCAATGAGTGACCTGCAAAGCAAGCAGGACCCCGACTATAACAGTCTCAGGGGAGCTGAAGGGACTTGCAGGATCAGATGCAATTTCCAGAACTCAAGACAGACAGGATTAAAGAATGGCATCACAGCATTTACAGCTGTTGCCTAGCAAGAGTAGACACTGATTGCTCTTTGCAAGGCTTACTTTTTGGACTTAGACTGGGAAGAGGCAGTCTGGATTGGAAAGCTGAACTGGTAAAGGAACTTGCTCCTGATGTTAGCAAAAGCCTTATCAAAGCATTACAGTTTTCACTGGTAGTTGCAGGTCTCTCTTAGCACTAGAATGAGGCTTTAAGGACACAGCAAAACGTTTTGAGCAAAATCCGTAAAAAATGGATGTCCTATCTTTCGTTTATGGCCAAAGTAGAAGCAAAAGTGCACTCCAGAGTGCAAGGCTACTGCATGAGATGGACAACTCGACATATTTCCATGATCAACAGAACTACTTACCTTGTTTACGGTAGAAGCCAATGTTTGAAGAACTGCTAGCTTACCCCTAAACATAAAGAAGCTTTGATTAATACTCAGCTGAGACTTTGAATGTTATGCATTACATTGTATGCAGAACAAGGACAGGATTATCCTGGCCTGTAAGGATTTTCATTTCTAGGAAATAATGGGTTTGCTGCACTTAGAAAATATCACTTTTCACATAGGGAGGGAAAGTTCAATTGCAAAAAAGGTCTCAGTTCTGGAACAACCACAGGAAAAAGAAAAGACTTTGAGGAAAACCAGAAAAGCACCTGTGTTTCCTACTACAGCTCCTGCCCTTACTATCAAAGAAAGAAATAGGGAAGGCATACAGAAAGAATTCCCTGGAATGCTCCTCTCAGAGCCCCTTAAGACTATCGCATCTCTGAGGGATGGACATGAGTCCCTCTCCAAGACAAGTCTTGGGAGGAAAAAAAACCCCAAACAAAACAAAACTAGATTTCTCAGGACTTCTGTGCCTGTGGATCCTTAAGACTTTGGTTGTGTTTCAAGCAAACGAGGAAAGGCCACTGAAAGTGTTGTTTAGGTGAAGGTGGTCTTATTTCAGGTTTACATGCAGACACTATTTGACTATAAACTTTGTTTTTGCTGTACAGTCATGCAATTGCATCTTAAGTGCTTCCAACAAAATAGCTTTTGTTCAGCTGCATAATTTCTAAACAGGATTGATTCAGCCAGCTATCAATGGCCAAGTTTATTTTGCGGAAAGAAACATACCTACATGCAGACAGCCAAATGAGCTTGATTTTACAGATTTCTAGCAAATGTGATCTTTTACAAAGAAACAGAACTACACTTAAAAATGCAGTCCTTATAACTTTTTAAAAGAAAGGTCAGGAACGGAGTGTACATACTCTGCACAGAGAGTAAGAGTCAAGAATATTCCCAGAGCTCCCAGTCAACAGGAAAGCCACTAGTGGGACATTAAATCCAGCAGCACAGCAACCTGAACTTTCTTTTTCAACTTCGGTGGGCAGACTATATTTAGCTGTCTAACAATGATTTTCTTCCAGGTCGAGAGATATTCCAGCAGTAAACACTCACCATGTTTTCCTTCGTGGGAGCACAATTTCTTCTTGAGTAACTATGAGAAACAATATCAAAATTGTTATTAGAAACCAACAGATGTCCAAAGAAAACTTGACCTCATGAAAACTGATGAATTAAGCTGATCCAGCTGAAAGTACTAAAGCAAAGATTTTAAAACCACAGTCTAACATAGGCCACAATTTATTGCAACGGTAATAGAAAAGGCTGGCGGGGAGCTTAAGTGTCTTGTGCCAAGACAGTACCAGAGCCCTATGGTAAACAAACATCAAAGAGATTGTACCTATTTACCCATTCAAGCTTCTTCAATCATCCTTATCCCATATCTTCTAGCCTGAGCCCCAACCCTTCCCAGTCCCTTCCTTTCCTACTCTTAGTTCCCCAGTTTGAAGTTTGCCATCTCTGCCCATTTGGCTTCTCCAGTTCAGCCTGCCTGAATACTGCAGCAAAGTGCCCTCTCAAATTCCTGCTCCAATAGCCTGATACCTGATATCAACTGCTTAGTTCCTTCCACCCCACAGATCAATCTGCCCAGCCTTCCCAGAGAGGAAAAAAGAAAAAGGACAATACTAAAAGAAGCAGCTAGAGGTTGTCAGTAAAGCATCTTAGCAAATTCATTCACAGAGGAGCGTGTGGGATCTCCTGATTATAAACCCCAGCGCCAGGGTCTGTAGAGGCACTTTTCCCACTGCCTCTGTGTTGATGCTCCCATGAGCATCAACCTGCCCTTGTTCCTGTTACTGACCGGCAGGAACTTGTTCCCATGCGCAGCACAGCTCCAAGCATCCCAGCTTACTTTTCTCACAAAACTCATAGCAGAAATATGGTAAGGAGTACAGAGAAGCAGCAAGAACGTGAAGGAAACTGTCAGGATTAAGGTGGAAAACTCTTTACTTTTAATTCATAGTTTATTCCATTTCAAAGACCAACTGGACAGCTCATGGAACTGGACAACTCAGTTCATGCTCTCAGAGCGCAGAGCTGGTTGGTGGTGAGGGTAATCAAGTTCAGGCAGGAGATCTCTGCATGCACAGTGAAGACAGGGGAAAAGAAAATCCAGGAAGGGGAAAGAGGGCATTCATGTCTTCTTTATCTCCTGACACACTATGTTGTTTGGAGATAATATATGCAAGAAACTAGGAATTAAGACATCATACCTTCTGAATTGTCCACAGTCTTCCCAAGAGCTGTACTACTAGAAGAGCACCTATAAACCAATTAGAGTTTTGAATTTATAGTAGTCACATTAATATAGCAAAAGTAGATTACTGAAATTCTGTACTACAGGTCAGAATTAATTAAAACATTAGAGGGGAAAAGTAACTGGAAATGTTGCACTGTTACCAACTCCAAATTATTATCATAAAATTCGTATTTGATGCGTCTCTTAAAGCCCTAATTTCAAGAGACAAGAATAGACACAGAAAATCATATTATATAAATTTGTAATTCTTTATTTTTGGGGATATCATGGCTTTAAAGTAGTTTTCATGTATTACTGCATCTTAGAAAGAAAATCCTGAACATAAATCAGAACATAAATCATGTTTTAGAGGCAGGATCTAGCTGAAAGCAGTACCTTTTAAAAAAATATTTTAGTCCTGAGTAGTGTTTACACAAGCAGAAGACGCTGAGCTGGGATGAAGGGAAATCAGACCTGTTTAGTTCCAGCTGCGCACTCTCTACAGAGCTGCAGACAGCACGCTCACACAACCACAGCTGTAGAAGGCACATCCACATAGGCTTGCTTCTGCTGTATACTACAAAGCAGCTGCTCTGTGCTCAGTTCAGAGTCACAGGACACAGCTCCAAGTCTTTCTTACAATTGCTCATATTTTATTACTTTTAACACAAATTAAACCTTACATGAAAATACTTTATTTCTTTTTCCTCACAAAGCAATCTAACACTAAACCCTTACTTGTAACTCTGGCATTCGCATGTGCTTCCACACTGACCTTGACCCTGAAAAGGAGATGCTGTTAATGTGCACTCATACCTCTGTGCTTTACAGTGATATTGCATAATTCTAGCTGTTCCTGTATGTCACATAAAAGTATTAGGTATAATTTTACCATTCCACATGTGAGTTACATTTTGCCTATAAAGAGTACCCAGAGGAGAACCCTTTCACTTGAGGCACTCCTTAATGCAACTTCCCCCCTGCTTCATCTGCTTTTTCGTGAGATTCAGCTCTAGGAATCACTTAATTGCTCAAGCTCGCTCCCAGGGCGGCTCCGAGCCGCAGACACCACCAAAAGCAAGGAAAAGCCCTAGAAGAGGCGCTCCTCCACCCCAGGCCATGCCATGCCATGCCATGCCGACCCTGCCCACCTCAGCCTGCCCGCCAGCGACCCGAGACACCAGCGCACATGCGCCGACCACCCCGTAAGGTACAAGCGCCACCGCGCCTGCGCGGCCTTTCGCGCCTCAACTCCACAGACCCCCCCACCCCCACCCCATTGGTTCCTCCGCGGCGCCACCACCGCCGGGCCCTTCTTTTCCCTCCTCTGCGGGAAAGGCAGAGCCTTACCGGTAGCGCTCTCGCCTCCCGCCCGGTAAGCAGCACCGCCTGCTCAGCGATACCACTTGCTGCCAGGAGCTACCCCCAAGCCGCCGCGCCGCCATGGCGGCACTCGCGCAGTGCCCTCCGGGAAGGAGGGCGGTACCACTCCCGCGGCGGGGGGAGAGGCCTCCCCTCCGCGGCAGTGGTACCGCCCGGCCCCGCCTGTCCCCCGCCGCCGGCACCGCGTGGTGGTTCCCGTGGCGCAGCAGCGTCGGCTGCAGAGAGGGACGAAGTGTCGGCCGGGGAAGACTCGCTCCTTCACAATGAGGCCGCCGAAAGTAGTGCCATGGCGGCGGCTGGTTGGGGTCTCCTTCGGGATGTACACGGCCGAGGAGATCAGGTGAGGATCTACGGCAGGCGATGGGTTGTCCTCTTCCCCCGCCTTGTGGGTGCTGTTGAGGACTACAACTCCCGGCGTGCCCTGCGCCAGAACGCCGGCAGGCCTCGGCGGGCTGTAGGCGCGCGGCCTGCTGGGACATGCAGTCTTGCTGCGTCGTGGCCCTCACCAGCTACTGGGATGGCGGCAGCTGAGTACCCCCCTTTTTTTGAGGTTTAGGGGGCTGCTGGACTCTCTGTGGGGCTCTCGGACCCATTGCGTGGCCTGGAGCCGCTGGAAGTCTTGGAGCAGTGGGGAAAGGCTGTGGGGCCGGGGAGAGGTGGTGGTGGTGGTGGGATTCCTTGTGTGGGACTGAGGAGGGTGGTACGAAAGGGTCTATGAGGAGGCAGGGAGGCGGCCTCGGTCCTCTGAGGAGAGCCCCTCCCTGGCAAGGGAGTCGGGGGGAGCGTGGCCATTGCCGTGTGCTGCCAGGGGCAGAGGCTGTGGGGTGCAGCATCAACTCACTTGGTGAGGGCGAAGGCTGCGCCTCTCTTGGGGGGCCTCCCCTGAGGGGGTGTGTTGCTTTCCCCACGTCCCCTGAACCTCAGCACCAGCAGCAGGGCCTGCCGGAGCCTGAAGAAGCCCTGTGCTGGTAAGGTTGGGCTTGTTCCTTGGTGGGCACACTCCTGGAAACCTGGCCTGGGATCTGATCCTGAGTGCCCAGCACAGAAGAGACCTTGCTGGTTTCGGCGAGGGGAAAATGTTCAGATATTTTAGCACCAGCGTAAGTATTGCAGAGCTGAGATCTTTGTTGCAGAGGTTTTTTTGCAGCTTTTGCCAGCAAATTGTCTCTCCTGGAGTTCTAGAGAGCTGTCAGCATTTCTTTAGTGTTGGTGTGATGTTAGCATTGCGTATAGTTAAGGATGTAAGGCTGTTGTCGTCTAGGTGTTTTTGTTGTTTTTATACTTCCCCCACTGCTTGAGAGGACAGACAGACAAAATTACCTGACTTCTTAGTATAATGGCTGAAGATGTAGAAGAAATATTTACTGTGCTATGAATGATAGTACTCAGATGATGAAGTTAATGATACAGAAATGCCTGTCGCATGCACAAAGTACTCTCAAAAACATATTTCCATCAATTAAAAAAAAAAATCATATAGATACTAAATGTCACTGCTTGTTGTACCATTCAAGTGCATATCATGTGGCTGTTTGCTGCCACTGATTTTTGTTCTTTTCTTTCAACTTCAGGAAGCTGAGTGTAAAACTCATAACAAATCCTCAGTATTTGGATAATGTGGGAAATCCAGCCATTAACGGACTGTACGACTTGGCTTTGGGACCTCCAGACTCCAAAGAAGTGTGTGCAACTTGCATGCAGAACTTCAGCAACTGCCCTGGCCATTTTGGCCATATAGAACTGCCTGTGACTGTCTACAACCCCCTGTTTTTTGATGTATGTATGCTTAATTATTGTCTTGCTGGTGAAATGGGTGATGGTGCTCAAGCCGTCATACAGTTTGTAGTCCTTGAAAATAATAAAGGTGCCAAGATCTGTTTTCTGTCTAAGTGTAATAACAGCAAATGTAGTAGAAAAAGTTTGTTGTGTCATGATGGTTCAATACCAATAGACTCCTTAGACTTTTGCAAAATACACACTTTGTTGTAACTATTTTTTTACTTAATATTGATGAACAAGAGAGGGGGAATGTTGATCACTAAACTATGTGACTGACTGTAGGGTCTCATGCCTTAATTAAATGGATGGCACAGTAAAAACTACCAATTGTTTCCTTTAAACAACTACTGCAACTGTACATGAACAGCTACCTACTTTTATCCTAGGAACTCCAAGTGCTTCCTGGACATTCAGGGCTTGTTTTTGCTCTGAATAGCTGTGTTGTACATTCTGCCCAATAGGTCCTCTTATTCCAGAATAATTTAGACTAGAAAACTGGATCAACGTGGATAGAACCCAGCAACCTATCCAGTAATAGACTGAGTGATGTAACATGTGTGCCAAGTAAATCGAGGAATATAGCATTGTAAGTTTGGTGGCAGCAGAGAGTTGAAAAATTCTAAGCTATATAGAAATCCATCAGTCATTTTAATTAAAAAAAAAAGGCTCTCAAGAAGATTTCTTGCATCTGGAAGTCAGGCACATGTGCTTCTCACAGCTTTACAACTGTTGCATTTACATGATATATGGAATACCTAACGTAGAGCAGAGATTTCACTTGGTGTGCATCTTTCAGGACAGGTGTTATAAGCTTATTTTGAAAGCTACTGGTGATGGTCAAACCGCACGTTTCTCCTAAGTGCTTCATGTGGGTGTTTTTTCAAAGGGTCCTCTTTTAAATATAAAAGGATTCCTGGCTGTAAGGGTAGGATTTGCCTTATTTTGGTCTTCTGAAAGTTAGATGCGTAATCTGATTGTACTTTTTAGCTCTTTCTGGAGTCTGAGGAGTGGGGCTATTTGCAGAGGAAGATTCATATAGCCTATAACAGGAACCTGAGCTGGGGTGAATTTCCCTCCTGATGTGCCGATCTCCCCCATTTACAGTAGCTTGCTCCTGCATAGGCTGTTAATTGAGACTAAAAACCTCACTATCAGATGACTGAAGTTAGATGACGTCCATCCCACTTCTAGTCTTGTCCCAGCTTTGACGTAAAATACTTGAATTTGTCCAAGGAATAAAATCATGCAACGGTAATTCCTAGCCTTCAGGCCACTGGTGCTGTGTGCAGCTAGAGTGAATTGTGTGCAGAGCTATGCTGAGTAATAAAAAGCACTGATATTTTCCCAAAGCTTGAGGAGAATGTGGTTGCATGAAGAATCTTGAGGGACACTGATAGTGCTTGTGACCAGAACGTTTCATTTTACTAGTGTGGAGTTTTGGGTACCACATTCTCCTTTATGGGACAAGCTGTTAGAGTAATCACAGTGCTATGTAAGAGCAGCCTTGGTCCTAGAGTTGCTGTAGATATGACAGGCTTTTCTTCTTGTCTCCTGTATCTGTTATGTAGATGGCCTGCAGATAGTTTGTCTACGGATCATGCTTTCCATATGAGTTTGTGTGGTTGAAATAATTTTTTTTTCAGTCTAATTCTTTATGATTAAATTTAATAATTAGTCTAATTTCTCAGTTATAGTAGCACTTTCTTTACGTTCAAACAAATCTACCTACTTGCTTGCCGTGCAAGCTAGTATATCTACCAGGATAACGCTTTTCCCCCTTTTCTTTCCAGAAATTATACCTTCTAATTCGAGGTTCTTGTTTAAATTGTCACATGCTGACATGTACTCGAGCTGTGGTTCACTTACTGCTAAGTCAGCTGAAGGTTCTGGAAAAAGGGTTACTTCATGCCGTCCACGATCTTGAAGTCATTCTGAACAGGGCAAGTACTGTGTATTTCTCCATTCCTTTTTGAGTTCATAGTCCTGTAACTATAGAGCTATCCCAATTTGTTTTATTCTGTTTCTTTTAGTTTTTAGAGCAATGTGCAGATGCAACAGCTTCAGAAATTGAAGAAGAGTTAAATCACCATGTTCATGAAATATTACAAAGTCATCAAATAAGAGATCACTGTTCAAATGTAAGTACAATCAGTGCTTTCCTGGGATCTCAGGTTTTGTCCTTTTAAAGTAGTAGTGTGCAGAAGAAGGTCTGTCCTTGACTATGTAGACTCTAGATTTTGTCCCAGAGTTCTGAACTGTGTTATGTTTAGAGGGCTTTCTGGGTGAAATGTCTGAAATGAAGCTTAAAAAGTTTTTTCTTTCATGTTAGAGTAACTATTAGCTTTCTGGAAAATACACTTTATGAAGGGAAATGTTTTGTTTGTGTAAATATGATATAAAAATAATCTGATACTGCTGTCAGTACATTACCTACAGATGTTGATACCTCTGTATGATGCTCTCTGTATGAACTGCAGAACATTTTTTGAGAACTCGTGCATCCAGAAAATTTGCAGAATTACTTACAGTGAAATTTTTAGAATTATGTGATAGTAATTGAATTCTCATTTCCATTTAAATGCAGTTTAATGTACATTGTTAGTTAAAGGAAAATACTAGTAAAGAAGTTATTTAAAGGTCTAACATCTTAGAGCAGATTTCTTTATAAGCCAAGTTTGATTCCTTAATCACTTGTTTCAAAACTAACCTTGAGCACTTTGGAAATCATACATTCATGAGCAGTCAAAAGAAGTGATTTGTATCATTCTGCCTTCTTAAATCATCATTAGAGAAAAGCTTTAAAATTTAGTACTGACTTGAAAAATAAAGACTATTTATGTAATAAATTGAAAAAGGAGGGTGGTGAGCATTGAGGGGTGTATGTTTCCAGCGAATATGGGAAGATGATGGAAGAACACTAGAGATCAAGGCATGAATTAAATCAATACAAGGATGTGTGTGCATTGATACTAATAATGTTCGTGTTGATAGTTAACATTAATTATGTAGCATTTAATAATTCTTCATATAAAATACTTTAGATTATTTTTAAGGTTTTTTTTTTTTCTTTATCAGGTAAAAAATGTATGCGAGTGTAGAAATAAACTGATAGCACAGTTCTGGAAAGCACATATGAGTTCAAAGAAATGCCCGAACTGCAAGTAAGTTTAACTACATGAGGAAGTAAATAGCTGGTGTAAAGTCAAATATTGTGAGCATTTGTATTAACTTTTATCTGCCTTTCCTGGTTTTCTTTTTTTCCTTTAAGATCTAGGAGATCACTAGTGCGAAAAGAGCATAACAGCAAGCTGACAGTAACCTATCCTTCTACAGTGTACCATAAGTCAGGAGAGGAAGGCATCCTGGATGAGCCAGCAGGTAAAATATTTGTCTTCTATTCAAATACATTCACACTTATCTTGTATTTAAGGTGCACAGACTCCTCGCAGTGACTGTGCACTTGTGCCTCATGTATAAAAAATTTAAATAAAACAGTAAGCTCAGCAGTAGGGGAGTACCTGACTCCGTTAAATTTCTTTATTTGCAAGCCTTCTTTGCTTTTGCAGCTTTGAGTGTCTGTTTGTACGTCAGGAAAAGAAGCGCAAAAAATATAATCTATGTCAACTCTAATGTGGTTTTGGGACACCGCATTTCTGGTGGGTAGATGATTTTCTGCTAGATTTTTAAATTAGGGGGACTAGATAAAAAATGAGCTGGGGGAAGATGACCAACCTTATTTCAGAATTAAAATTAGGTAATCCTACCTCGTACAGAAGAATTTGCTCTCAAAGAAGACAGAAAAGAAAGTAGGTGACACTTTCCAAGCTTAATTATCCTAGTGTCTGAATCACTTTAAACTTGCCTTTTTCCTCTTCTTGTATCCTTGATCCTTTACACAACCAGGTAAATTGAAGTGGATTTGTGTGTGTTATTTAACCCTTAGAAAAGATTTGTAAATAGAGCTTATTCTGTTTGTAGTCTGTGGTTTTAAATACTGGGTTAAATCTCTGTAGTTGTGCCTGGAGAAGCATGATGTCAGTGATGGGTTTTCAAGTGGAAAGATCGGATCTCTGCTTTAGCATCCTATCCATAATACATTGAAGAAGTTTGGGTATCCCAATAGTGACAACTATGATTTCGCTCCATGAAATTGTAGGCTAATATTTTGGGCTTTTTATCTGAGCCCCTTTAGGACTGTCCAAGGCTTGGGGGTGTGTTTTATTATGCTAGTGATGAAAATAGTTGTTATGGAGGGTTAGGTGAGTTGCCAGAATTGGAATACCTTGCCTCACCACAGAAAGCTTTAAAACCAGGCATATTCTCGCAGTCTCTGTTACTATTCACAGCTGAAGTACAGATAAGAAATACCTTCCTCCTGTCAGTGTTCAAAAACCAAGGCTGTAACACCTCTTGGTTACTTTAATTACATTCAAGTCTTATATCTTCTGAAATGGAATGGAGTCTACAGTTATGTACATTTTGCATAGCCTGTGCCATGGTTGCTCATTGTATTGAATCTTGTAGGGAGTACTTTTAACCTTGGCATTGATGCATTCATGTTTAGGGGATGGAATGGTTTTCTATGTGAAGGAATGGAGAACTGAAGTTTCAGTGTGGAAAAATCTGGATTTCTGGACTTAAGCATAAAGAACAGTAGGAAACTTCAGCTGTGGTCATGGGAGAATTGTTTTACCTCAAGCCCCTGGGTCATGAGGGGCTGGCCTGCAAGAGCAGTGGAAATTGAGACCTAAAATCTCTGGCTTTAAAAAAAAAAAAAAGATCTTTCTTCTTTTCAATAGCAAAACCACATGTTTTCTTTCCTCACCAAAATACAGCTAGCCCAGACTCTAACGTATAATATAGATGGATTGCTAATTGTCGCTATTGTCTCATCCACTTGGGTATTTCATGGGAACCTTGATCTCACTGTTAATACTTGAAGGGACATGGTATAGTGGTGTTCTTGGTAGTGTTAGGTTTACAGTGGGACTCGGATGATCTTAAAGGTCTTTTCCAACCTATACGATTCTGTGATTCTGTGAATCCTACTTCTGTGTTCACCAGCTGCAGGTTGACTCTTGATTTGTGTTTTGGTCAGTGGATGAGATAATTTGAAGAAGGGGTCCAGCTTGCTATTAATCAAATAAAGCGTACACTTTAGATGTTAAAGTTGAGTTTTGTTTCAATTACTTATATAGATATCCATTAGTCACAGAAATGGCTTATTTTTTCCATACTGGGAAGGCTCTTACTTTAGTTAATTTCATATCCCCAAAACAAACATGTTGATATTTTAATGTAGATGTCAACCAGTATATTTTGTATGTATTTCCATTCCTTCTTTGAGCTGGAAGCACTTATCATTGTGAGAAAAAAAAACCCTTTCAAAGTTACCTCTTGTGATTGATTTTTTTTTTTTTAATATTTTGTTTTATTTTTTTTATTTTTACTTTTTATTTTTCAGCTATTGATGAGAGCCAGTTAGGGAAGAGAGGATACCTGACACCAATGACTGCCAAGGAATACATCCTGGCTCTGTGGAAGAATGAAGGTAATTGTTGTTAAGAGCAACGTTACTTTGTTTTCGGTATCATTTAGTGGACAATGTCTGCAAATGTTGCCGTATGAACTCCTTGTCAAGTCTTTGCCTTTTGCCTTAAGGGCTCCTGGCTGCAAGATAGATTTTGTGACAGGAGGACTGGTAGCTAGTGAATGCAGGGAGCTGAATTCAATGAATGGTTTGATTAGCTATTCTCAGATTGTGGCTCCCCACAAATCATGATTGTTGTTTACAGAGAATTTAATGTTCGTATGGGGCTGCACCTAATATTCCCCACAGTTACATTGGTTAAAGACTGAGAATGTATTTAGCGGTCTCTTCTTTTGAGTTCCCTGTACTCTAAATCTGTCTGCAGTTGCCAGGAAAAACCAAAGCAGTTTCATGTATCAGTCACAGCTAGTAGCTGGAAACTGTTTCTTCCTGCTGTTTTGCTTTTTTCTTTTGCTGTACTCTATATTTCTGTTCAGAGTTGTTTCTAAAAAAACATGTATGTGACCAAAAAGAACAATGGCAAATCTTTCTCAAAATAAATGTTTTTATTTTAAACAAGCTCACTAGTATTTAATTTAGCAGATGCTTTTGGCTTGATTGACTAAATGCATCTGGGGGTTTGGATTCCCAAACAATAGCAGTGATAATGAGTTTATCTTTTCTATTGTATCTTTTTAGGTTTCTTTTTGCGTTATCTCTTCTCTGGGATGGATCCCCATGAGAGTTCGGGATTCAGTCCAGACATGTTTTTTTTAGATCTACTTGTGGTTCCACCTTCAAGGTAAAATTTCCCAAAAAAACTTTTGTAGAAATCATGGGGTTCAGCACATACTTTTTGCAGGAGTCCGAGATGCAAACAGCTATATTACAGACACTGGTCTGCTAAAGTGTCAGTGGAGTGTTTTAAAAAAAAAAAAAAAAAAAAATCACAGCAGTAAGTGATGATAAGTTTCATTATAACGTCAAATGAGTTTGTTAAAGGACTGAAATAATAATTATGAAAAAAATGTATTTTAGTATTAATATTTAAAATTATTACAGAATACTCTAATTGTATAGTACTGGTGGAATTTCTCGTTAAGGAATCATTCCTCTTTTATGACTGTCACAGTATAATATATGAATTTTTAAATGCTCACTGTTAGCTTATAGGGATTGTTTTTCATGCATTGAAGACTTAGCTTAGAATGTTTGAGGTTTATCATGCTATTTTTGGTGGCTTTAATCTTGTAAAGTAATTTTGTTCTGCGGTAGGTATCGTCCCATAAATCGTGTTGGAGACCGACTGTTTACAAATGGTCAGACAGTGAACTTGCAGGCTGTCATGAAAGACGCCAAAATGATCCGGAAGCTCTTGGTTTTCATGGCAAAAGAACAATGTCAGCCAATAAAAATTGCAGAAGAAGAAATCCAAACAGTAAGAGTTGCTGGTTATCTTATTCTTTGCTTTTTGGATATGTGGGTCGAGTTCAGGTAGGCTCCTGCTTGAACTGTTCCAATAACAGTTTTTGTCTGGGCTGTTGAAGTATGTGCTGTTGGAAATGTTCTCCATAGCTTTTTTTTTTTTTTCCTTCCCCCTTCCCCCCTCATGCCTCTTTCCATTCACCTGCTTGGTGCAAAAGGAAGAACATTTTACACAGACTCCTTTAGTCATGGTTTTTGTATTAGATTACTGTATGTGAGACATAACGGGCTCCTGTTACTAGAGAATAAAATATGTACAGCACAAACAGTTCACAATAAAACTCTTCCGGCACCTCATCGAATGAAAAATGATGGGGGGGAAAAAGCAACTTTATCTTCTAAGCCTAGTAGAGCCAGTTGTGATCGTGGTTATTTTTGACCATTGATGTCTAAATAGAACCAGAAAATTCACAAATAAAGGTAATTAGTAACAATGCTTGTTTACTACCAACCCGCTCACATGGTCATATAGTGGTAAATAATAACATATGTCACCATGCTTCTTTTCATATTAGTTCATGAATTGTATTATTGAGGGTTCTTTGATACTGGACTTAGTTTCAGGTGAACTTGATTTACATCTTAAGTGTAAAACACTTTGAAAACATTTTTAGTTACTCAGAATTTAGCCACTAGGTGGAGATACATTCTGAAAACATTTGACATGACAGAAGGTTAACACGTTTCAGATGTGACTGGTATACCAACTTTTAGACTGTGAAAACAAAGTGATGTAGGTGATAAAAGCTCTTGGATTTTCATTATTTTTATCTTAAGAATAGGACTGGTAGCACAGTGATTTGTAGCACAGGCTGACTGACCAGAAACATCTAATTTGGAAAGAGGACTGTCACTTACCAGGAGATGATTAATTAGCAATTGTCTGTTAAAATCCCACTGGGATATATAGCTGTGATGTTTGGAAATCATAGAATCATGTAGGTTGGAAAAGGCCTTTAGGATCATCGAGTCCAAGTGTAAACCTAACACTGCCAAGTCCACCACATAGAATCATAGAATCATTTAGATCTCCCATCCAAGTGAGTTTCTAAAGCTTTGACAGCAGACCTGTCTGAGGCACTTGGTTGTATTAATTTGAAAGTTACATTTACATTGTTAATATTGTGGGATTTTTCTTGTTTGTTTTTGTTTGTTTGTTTTTAAATTTGGTGTCTTTAATGAGGTGCAAAAGTGGCCAGTGTTTCATTTGCTGTTTAATACTGTAATTTCAGCCTAGTAAATAGAAGGTATTTTTTGTTAAGTCCAAGTTTCTAATTTCTATTTCTGTAGGAGACAGGAGAGAATAATGAACCTCTGGACCATTCTGTCCTGACAATGATTCCAGGACAGACCATTGCAGATAAGCTGTACAACGCTTGGATTCGTCTTCAGAGCCATGTCAACATTGTATTTGATAGTGACATGGACAAACTAATGACAGAAAAATACCCTGGTATTCGTCAGGTGGGTAGCAGGCAGAATCTGAGAGACTCTGGACTTTGTGTGTCACAGACAGTTAAGAGAAGTTGATGGCATAAGAAAAAAGTGGAATATTTGTGGTTAGTATGTAGGCATTTTCATGATACTCATCACTGTAATATCTGGAGAATCTGTCTGATGTTGCATGCTTTCATGTTTTAATCATTAACTTAACTTCTGTTTTCAAAGCTATTAGAGAAAAAGGAAGGATTGTTCCGCAAGCACATGATGGGAAAGCGCGTGGATTTTGCTGCTCGATCAGTCATTTGCCCCGATATGTACATTGGTACCAATGAGATTGGCATTCCTATGGTAAGAAGAAATAAAGGAGTCGTTCTTTTTGGTGCAGCTGGGGACTGAACTACACTGTAACATTTTCAGCTACATAGCAAGCAGTTTAAAATGTAGAGATTTTCTGACTCATCTGGACTCTTTCCTCCCCAGTGTATCATAGCTGTGTGTCACCACTGTGTGTTAATAAAGAAGGAGCATTGAAGAGCAAGAAATTCTTACCATTATACTGAACACCACATCTGGGAAAGAGGATTAAAAAAAAAGAAAAAGCTGTACTTGCTTCCTGGGATTATGAATTAGTGCAAACTTTATAAGTAGATCCTGTTTCTCCTGTGGTCCTTGTGCAGTGTATCTTGTAACAGCTATGGCAGCCTTTAAGAAAAGGCCATAATAACGTCACCAACTTCATTCATGCTTAATGATTTTTAACCGCACAGAGATGACACCAAGCCTGAAGTTGAGCTTTTCATTATATCATCTTTTCTGCTTGCCTGTCTGCAAATAGTAGACCTGGTGATAATGGGCTGTTTCTCTGTATTTGTCTGCAGATTGTGTTTATTTGCAGAATCTAAAATGATGCTTTGTTTTTTTTAATTGCTAATTGAGTTTTCTACTGCAGTAGAAAATCATAAAAAGGACATCATTTCTATTCTTATGGTAGAGGATTTTAAAACAGAAATGTATTTATTTGGCATGACAGTAGAATGAGAAGATGCATCCAAGAGTAATTTATGTTTATATTGTATGAGTTAACGTTTGACACTGTTTTCTCAGTGACTTAGTACTGTTTTAAGCCAAAGTTGAACAACTAGCTATTTCTCTCCTCTTTTCCCTCCTGTCTAGGTATTTGCTACCAAACTGACTTACCCTCAGCCAGTCACTCCCTGGAATGTCAAAGAGCTGAGGCAGGCTGTCATAAATGGCCCAAAGGTTCACCCTGGGGCCTCCATGGTCATTAATGAAGATGGATCTCGTACAGTGTTGAGTGCAAGCAGCCTGACCCAGAGGGAAGCCATAGCTAAGCAGCTCCTCACTCCTTCTTCAGGCGCGCCCCAGACAGGACTGAAGATTGTGAGTATGACAAAGGCCTTCTTGGAGCCCTCCTACACCTGTGGAGTTTTTTTAAAATAAGAATACTGCTGTCCTTGCTAGTGATTCCAATGGGCCTGCTCACAAAGACTCCCAGGGCAGGGTTATTTTGTCTTTCAGTAGGTGGCTGAGAAAAAGTTGGGGAGGGGCAGTGGTGGTGGGAAGAAAAGCTTGGTACTTTTTCAAATTCTAAAAACCATTTTTCCATCCTGAATTTTACTCTTCTCTTAATAAGCAGCGAGTGGCATTCATCTTGCCAAGATGCGAAGTAGTTTTTCTTTTGCAGCTGACTATTCTTGGGAAGTCTTAGCAGTATGGAAGATAAAATATTGCTTTCATTTTATGCTTTTATGTCCCCCTGCCTCCCTGTCCTTCTCAGCAAACTCTATCTTTTTTTTTTTCCTCTTCTTTTGAAATATTAAATAGGTTCTGTATTTGGAGCAGTTTTTTGGTAGTAGTTCTGAAGGCTGAAATTCAGTGTGCTTGTAGAGTAGGTACAACACAAGCAGTTGATGTGACATGTCTTCCAGGAGTGGGGTGCCCGTGTGTATGTACGAAGTAGAGTCCTCCGTTCTGTCAGCCGTGCTGGTAGTGGCACCGACCAGGGGAGGAGTAGTCTGTGTTTTAGCGCTGACTGCTGTAACCTGGGATCCATCAGCATCTCTTTTTACAGATGACAAAACAAGAAACAACGACACTGATATCCATCTGTTTGTACAGATATTAACATTTGTGAAATGCTTAGTGTTTGTATCAGTTGTTTCTTCAGAGCTGCTGGAGGGTTTGAGTTCTCTGTGCTACAGCTTAATCGACCTTTGAAACTTGTTAATAACTGTATCTCTGTCCCTTGCAAGAGTTGAGAACTTACTATTTAGCTGCTAGAGCAAGAGTTTTGGTGATGGTCTTTGGTTTTGGTCTTTTCACAATGTCTGTTATGTATACCCCTGTCTCTAATAGAGGCATGGTAGAGATTTAAGACTATTTCTGTAATGTCAGTTCTCTCAGAACCCGTCGCAGAGGTAAACATAATAGTATTTAGACTGTACAAACAGCTTCTCATACTCTTGTTGATAACCATTTAAATGGACATACGGGTGTTACTGACAGAGACATTAAAATGAGACTGTTTTGAGAGACTTTGTTCTAGATAAGAATATATTGTGTTGTACTCAAACCTGGAATTATAACTGGGAGATCCCTGGCCTCTGCTTCAGCTGCTGGGTCATATTCTAGGATGTCCAGTGCTGGGTGTATGGTGACAGGTATTATCAATTCAGCCCAGTGAGCTTCGGATAAATAGTTTATTTTCTCATTTACAAATGGCATAATTTTCTTTTTCATTCTTTGATCCCTATATTGCCAAGGGAGAGGAGAGACTGGTAGAGTGTGGCTTGCATGCTGTTAACTTGGTTTGATCACTGTGGTTTGTGGGAATTAATGGAGGATACGCAGCGTTAGTGTGTGGTTTGTTGGAGAGCAGAGGGCATTCGGGGCAAGTAGTCTTGATTCTCTTACAAAGTTTTGTGCAGAACGTTAATTCTAGAAAGAAAACGTTTTGGCTATGTGTATATTTTAAGATGCAGTCTTTTCAGAGGCATGCATGGAAATCCCTTATAGGCAGCAACCAAAATTCTCTTGCAGGTATGTCGACATATTAAAAATGGGGACGTCCTTTTACTGAACCGTCAGCCCACTCTTCATAGACCCTCCATCCAAGCTCACCGGGCCCGAATCCTGCCTGGAGAAAAAGTGCTGAGGCTTCACTATGCCAACTGCAAGGCTTACAATGCTGATTTTGACGGTGATGAAATGAACGCCCATTTTCCACAGAGTGAGCTGGGTAGAGCAGAAGCCTACACCTTAGCCTTTACTGATGAACAGTATCTGGTTCCAAAGGTAAGTAAAACTGTCAGATAAATTTATTCCTATGTGAAATCACTTTGTTTGATTTTGTTTTGTTTTGTCTAATGATAAATGAGGTGGATTTTTTTTAATTTATTTTTGAAATTTATTCCTGGTTTCTGTTCTGTCTCCACTTGTGGTTCTCTTTGTCTAAAGAAGGCCCAGCACACACAAACAATCTCATTCCTTTTAATGTCAGTGTCCAGAAGAGATTTGGCAGAGAGTTGTGCTGTGATGACGAGTTCTTTACAAATGACTTTAGTGGTTTTATCCAGCTGGAATAATTTTGGGAGCTGCTAGCACATGACTTATTATCCCCTCTAACCCTTTTTCTTATCTCTTTAGGATGGGAAGCCACTTCCTGGCTTGATCCAGGATCACATGATTTCTGGAGTTAGCATGACAGTCCGGGGCTGCTTTTTCACCAGAGAACAATATATGGAGCTTGTTTACCGAGGACTAACAGACAAAAAAGGAAGAATTAAAATCTTTCCTCCTGCCATTATGAAACCACAGCGATTATGGACAGGAAAGCAGGTAGTTTATGATTTATTGGGTTAAAGAACGCTGGTGGTTCCAAAGCAAGCAGAATGCTAATGTTAAAACCAGTGCCGCTGAGGGTTGCTGAAAAGCCAGATCCCATCATCTAATCAACACCACGTAGATCTTGGTGTGTGTTACTGGAGCTATGAGAGTCGTCTTTCATTTAAAATGACAGTATTAGAATAGTACTTTTACTTGCTGCTCTGAACAGTGTTGCAGATGGAAGTATAATGCTGCATTTTGCAGGCATGGGAGCAGAGAAGGAATTTGTTGATCATGGTAAACTAGGTTATGCCAGTCAGTGCTTTTAAATCTCTGAACTTAAAGGTTGTAGGTAAATGTTCTGGTATTTAACTTTTTGGTTAAGATCATCATTAGGTTGATGTAATATCTGGGAAGCCCAAGTGAACGCTCCATTTTCTACTATTTAAGAGTGTTTAACATTCAATCCAAGTATTACGTCTCATAGCAGAGTAGGGGAAATTCTCTGCTAGTTTTTCAGTTTTTCCTGTAAAACCCAACAGACAATTTTATATATATATATATGTGTGTGTGTTTGTACATACCTATTCATTGGGAAAAATATTTGGTGCCATATGTTTCTGAATAATTATGTCTCAGCTCATTGATCTTTCAAAGGCTAGAGTAGCAAGAGCATATTCCTGTCTTATATACTTCAGATTTCCAAGCTCTTAAAGCTTTGCTGTCAGTGGAAAAAATATGTATAGGATGTTGCTTTTCTCCTCCATGCCAAATTCTTTACATTGAGAAAGGAATACAGGAAATAAATAGTTCCTGCCACTCTTCCTGCTTCTTTATAGGTTGTTTCTACATTGTTAATAAACATAATTCCAGAAAACCACATCCCACTGAATTTGACTGGGAAAGCTAAGATTGGTGGAAGAGCCTGGGTAAAGGCACCTGCAAACAGATATCCAAATCTTGATTTAATGTGTGAATCTCAGGTATGCTGGGGCAGCAACTCTGGCGGTTGGGCTGGACTGTACTGTAATAAAATTGCGTATACAGTAGAGGAATGGGAAGAGAAACAGGTGGATGACAAAGTCCAAAACCAGATATTCAGCAACAGTTACTGCCAGAAGGTGGTGACTAGAGGATAGGCCTAGGGGTTAGGAAAAACTCTGCTGTGCTCCTGACTGATACAGATTCCATCTGTTTTTGTTAGACCATGTGTCTTCATTGTCTGACTTTATAGGTGGAAAAATACAGATGGTGTTAGAAGTTTTATTTCTACTATAAATTCTGGAAGCATAGATAATCTGACCGTATTTAACTGTTTACCAATATGTGGGCTTTTTAAACTTAAACCTGTTTTCATGTAGATTACACAGAAGAACCTGTAGAGATCATAATAAGATGAAAAATTCTGTTTTCCTGAATATAGCTGTGTTTTATTTTTCAGGTTATTATTAGAAATGGGGAATTACTGTGTGGTGTCTTGGACAAAGCTCACTTTGGCAGCTCTGCCTATGGCCTGGTCCATTGTTGCTATGAAATCTATGGGGGTGAAACCAGTGGGAAAGCACTAACATGTCTAGGACGCCTCTTTACTGCTTATCTGCAGCTGTACAGGGGATTTACAATGGGTGAGTAACACAAGGACTAATTCACCAGTGCTGTAGTGCAGCACCTCCTGAGATATAAAACAGACATTGTTGGGCATAATACATCATGCTAAGAGTTCTGTAAATAAAATTTTGCAAGACTGTCCTTGAGTGGGATAGCTGTTTGCCAGCCTTTTTTTTTTTTTTGGTCTCTTTTGTTCTGGTTGGTGCATAGCTGGCCTTCTAAGCATAAAGAGAAAGTATAATCTTAAGTATGTCCATCAAGTTCTGCTTAGTCAAAGTGTACACAGTCTAAATGTTGTCTTGTGTTGAAATTTTGTTTAGATCAAAACCTCCTATGAGTCTTTGTTATTTTTACTTCTCTGAAAAAGAATTGTTGTATAGAAACCAGAACAACTGATAAAGCAAGATGGAAGAACTTTGAGGGGTTATTAATCAAGTCTTGCATATCTCATTCTACTGTAAATCTTTTGGTAAATGTTTGACTGTCATTACGGCTTTGCAAACTCATACAAAAATGCACTTAGCACGCAATAAAAATTTGACCCTTACTGTACTCTCTCTTCTTGCAATAGTTGAAATATTTCAAATTAACATGTAGAGCTTTACAAGATGTTTTTATACTAATGAAATACTTACAGTATGTAGCAGCAGGAGGGTTTAAATTGTCTTTTATCTGAAGGCACCATATGATCACTTAGAGTTACGTAGACACGGTCAGCTGGTAGACAGCAGTAGTGAGGAACCAACAGACTGCTGTGAGCCAAGGAAAAGGGAAGGAGATCTTTTAAAGTGAGGAAGATGATTAATTGGCTGTGAGACACAGAAAATATGTCTTGAGAGCCAGGGTGCAAAAACTAGTTAGGAAAATATAATGACCCTGGGATCACTAGATAGTTAAAACATCAGAAAGAGATGTGGGACTGGAGCAGGAGTCTGGGATTTGGTGAAGATGAGATGATTTGGGACTGAACAAAATGAGACTTTGGGATGAGATGAATGAGGTTCAGGAGAAGGAGATAAAGTAGAAGAGACAAGGTTGTAATGGGAAAAGGAGAGAAGGGCTGGACAGAGAGTGAAAATAGAGGGACATGCGATGGGGCCATAGGCTCCTTTGCCTTGTAAATCTGTGTGCAACTCACTAAAGTGTCCCACTTGTCCCCCTACAACTGCTGTACGCTTAACCTGGGAGGAACCTCTGGAGGTGATCTAATGCAGCTCCCTGCTCAGAGCAAGTCCTGCCAGATGAGCTTGCACAGGCCTATGTCCAGTCAAGTTGTGAATACCTCCAGGGATGGTGATTGTAGGACCTCTCTGGGTCCCTGTGCCAGCATTTGATCATATACATTGTGAACATTTTTTTTCGTCTTGAAGAAAATTTTGTTTCCTTGTATCTTTAAAGGAGAAACACGTCTTTCAGCCTCTCCTCATCCGTCCCGTGCTCCAGCCATTTTAGTGACCATTTTAATGACTTTTGCAGGGCCCCTTACAAATAGCTTACAGGAGTTAGGGTTCCAACCTTTTGATTTGTTTTAAATTGTTGTTCTGCTGGTCCTGTCATCACGAGGGTCTGTATTTTTAGTTTACCTTTTTAAAAAAGCTAGGAAATGACAAATTCTGCAAAGTTCAGCTAATAGGAACTTTGAAGTAGATGGAGGAGAAACAGTGATGTGGCTGGCCTGTAACACATTTGTTTGTGCAAGTGCACCAATTAAGATTTTATAGACATTGTTGAAGTTAAGACTTCTTAAGTTAGGGAGTTGCATTAAGAGTTTTGCACCCTTAATGCTTAGCTTAGTTGATGTTGCATGGTTTTTTTGACAGCCTATGCCTTCTCCCTCAAAAGCCACTCAGTTTTTTTTTTCCTTGTCAAACTGCAGTTAGCCTGATTTTTAACAATTATCGTATCTTTAATTGTGACTTTCTTTTCCAGCTCTTTGCTCTCAAAATCCCTGACACCAAATGTAGTTCCTTCCTCGATTCTTTTTGGTTTTGATCATTATGTGCTCTGTTGCTGTTCTTAACAGGGATTGAAGATATTTTGGTTAAACCTGAAGCAGACTACAAAAGACAAAAAATAATTGAAAAGTCAAGCCAGTGTGGTGTTGAAGTAAGTCTGTCTTGCAGGATTTCCTCCTTCCTGCCCTCCCCCCCAAAAAAAAAAATTTTTGAAATCCTGCCCTGTTTAATCATGCCTGCTTAGCACCTAAAATACCCCATATTTTACTTCCAGGCTGTTAGAGCTGCTCTTAATTTGCCAGAAACAGCATCATGTGAGGAGGTTCAAGGGAAATGGCAGGATGCCCATCTCCGCAAAGACCAGAGGGATTTTAACATGGTTGATGTGAAATTCAAGGAGGAAGTAAACAGTTACAACAATGAAGTTAACAAGGTTGGCATCGAGGCATCTGTGTATACTAATCTTGTTTGGAGCTTTCTTATTAAGGTTAATTTAATGTCGATGAGGGTTGCCTGACTGTTCTGGAGGCTGAAGCTTTCCATCTGTCCTCAGCATGAGGCTTCACATACTGCCTCGCCACCTCAACCTTGTCCTCCCCAAATGAGAAGACAGCTTAATATTCAAGATGCTTTTAAAATTATAAATAGGAATTTTTGTGATTACTCATCATTTCACTTTCTTAAAGCCTTCAACAGGAATTGCTTTGGTTTATTATTTTATTAATAATGGTTTGGTTTTGTTCCCTTCATCCCACCACAACTCTTTAGGTTTGTATGCCCTTTGGTCTCCACAGGAGCTTCCCAGAGAACAATTTGCAATTGATGGTACAGTCAGGAGCCAAAGGATCCACTGTAAATACAATGCAGGTAATGACAGCTAGAATACTTAGCAGCTACATGTGTTGATGTGATTGGTCCTAGAATGTAAGCTATTGAGAAGCTCTTGTGTGGCTATCTAATACCAAAGCAAGATTTTTATTCTTGGCTTTGGGAACAGAGGCCTTTGGCATGGAAAAATTTTAGAAGAATGTAATAAAGACTTCAGTGGGTGATGGAGGAGAGTCAATGTTTATTATAAACTTCTATTTTTGAATCAGTTCTCAGTATATTAGGATTTATAGAAACAGCAGACCTTCTTTTTAGAAGGAATGCTGAAGATTATATAAACAAACCTACTGTAGGAGAAAGGCCAGGAAAAGTTCTTTGTTGGAGACTGACCCCTCTGTTTCCTTTTTCCACTACTGAATAGGAGCAACTAAATCTTACTTTGATTTTGGTAGAAATGGCAAGGATGCTTTTTCATTTTGCCTTCTGCAACACAGACACCAAGCAAGAAACACTATATAAAAAGGCCATCTAAGATTCTGTTTCTGATGAGAGAGAATGACCAAAGCTCAAGAGAGAGAGGGGTTTGGTTTGGTTTTTTTGTTCTTAGTACACTGCTGCGAGGTAGTGAAGGTAACGTAGGGACCTAAAAAATATTTACGATATTTTTAGTTTCATATTTTTTTGTATTAAAATAAACGTACAGAATGAGAATGGAAATGTTAAGGATGAGTCAGGGGGCTGGAATAACTTAAAGACCAGATGAGATCTACAGGCCTTTTCTGCCCATCAGTAGCAAGAACATTTAATGAACATGTCGACATTTAGTTAAAGAATGTTTAGTGAAGGTTTTCATTTTTTTTACCATGTTTTTCAAGAAAAACTGTTGAACTTATGTGAGCAAAAAGTTGGATGGAAAAGTGATGTTTCCTTTTTTCCTGTCCACATTTAGATTTCTTGTTTGCTGGGCCAGATTGAGTTGGAAGGGCGAAGACCCCCACTGATGGCATCTGGCAAATCGCTGCCATGTTTCCAGCCTTATGATTTTTCCCCTAGTTCAGGAGGATTTGTGACTGGAAGATTTCTCACTGGGATCAAACCTTCTGTAAGTTTAATACTGCTTGTGCTTATACTGCAATTTAAATAAATCTTGGTATTTTAATACAGAGTGTCTGCGATTATAGATAAATCAACTTTGTTCACCCTACTTTCATATGTAGCTTTTGAGAAGGAGCATAAATTGCCAATCTTGGTGTACTTCTTGGCAGAACACTGATGGTACTGTGCTTATTTTTAGGAATTCTTCTTTCACTGCATGGCTGGCAGGGAAGGTCTCGTGGACACAGCTGTCAAAACCAGCCGTTCTGGGTACCTACAAAGGTAAGAGGCTTGTTTTAGAATTTGAGCCTGTAAAATGTCCTTTTGTTTGTTTGGGTTTGGTTTTTGTTTTGTTGTTCGTTTGGGTTTTGTTTTTTTTAGAGTCCTGTAGATTGGAAGAAATGCCTGTATTGCTTAGATTAATTTTAATGTACTTGCTTTTTAGAAAAGTGTTTACTGTCTGAGTGTTGAATGTTTGTTCTAAGCCTGACTTTCGAGAGGACTAGATCAAGTGGAACTTTATAATCTCTAACTTATCTCTGGCACATAGCAGCAGCAACTTTTCCTTTTGGAGAAATCTTTTTCCTGGTGCAAGTAAAGATGTACAAATTCCAGGCAACTCTAGTTTTTCTTGGCCACATTGCGTGACCCTTGTCTTTATTCAAGCAACACCTCCAGTATATAGAAGGAGATGGAACTTTTTAATTGTTTCAGAGGGTAGTGAGGGGTTCTAAAGAAGGAATGCCCCCTTCTTTCAGACAATTGTTTAAGAGTGACAGCAGAAATAGAGAGTAATTTTCTATTTCGTTTTAAGTCACTTCAGTCCAAGGAAACTGGAGAGAGCAACATGCAGTAAGCTTTGCAGTATCATTATGCAATTCACCTGTGTGTCGTGTCTGTATGATTTTTGGTTTCCAGAATTCCTGATCAGTCCTTAAGTGCACTTAAGTTATTAATTAAAACAGTATTTTTCATGTTAGAGTTATATCATCCTTGTTGCTTTGTAGCCTCTTAACAGTGGTTTTGGTTTGTGTTTTTTTTCCTTTTTTTTTTTTTTTTTTTTTTTTTATCCTCTGGAACAGGTGTATCATAAAGCATTTGGAAGGACTGGTAGTTCAGTATGATCTGACTGTACGAGATAGTGATGGCAGTGTGGTGCAGTTTCTGTATGGAGAAGATGGGCTTGATATCCCTAAAACTCAGTTCTTACAACCCAAGCAGTTTCCTTTCATTGCAGAAAACTATGAGGTAGAACACCTAAATCTTAAGTATTTATATGGGGTGAAGGGGGAGACTGAAATGCATGGTAAACATCTGGCATATCTGTTAGGGATCCAGTGGCATAGTTGTTTCTCTCAGTCACTCTCAGACTAACCTACATTTTTATTTGCCATTGTATTAAAAATATGGAAGTGAATCTTAAGTCTGTGGCATGATTTAAGCGGTCTCAATTTCAATGGAGCACCAAACGCTCTCCCTATTCTCATCTATTCTAACTCTGCACTTGGATTCAACACAATGACTTTACTCTTCAGTCTGTCAAGTTTGATTAACTGCCTTTTACCAGTACCATCACTACCTATTAAAGAATGGCAATAGTCACATAAAGATATAAGGAGTTTTGTCTCAGCTGGGTTGAAAACCAATTTTGAAAATTGTTTTACAGCAGCTGAACATTTTGAGTGGCAGCAGATGACCTTTTCAGTTTGCTTTGCCTTTTCTGCTACAGTGAGCATAGAGAGAAGAATAATCATACAGGTAACTTTCTTATAGGTAATCCAGAAGACAAACCATCTGGATGAAGCTTTAGCAAAGATGGAGTCTCACCAAGCTAACCAGCAGTTCAAAGCCATTAAAAAGTGGCGAGCCCGGCACCAAAACACTGTGCAAAGAGAAGGAGGTTTTCTGTTGTTTTCCCAAAAGAAAATGGCAAGTGTAAAAGCACGGATTCCAGGAGGAGAAATCAAAAATGGAAGAGATCCTGCTACTTTACAGGTAACACAGAAGCAGTTGAATTGACCGAGCCCATTAAAAAAGTTGCAGAATTCAGTGATTTTTTTTTTTTTTTTTAAATGGCTTTTTATGTCCCAAAGTGTTTCACAGTCTACTTGTACAAGTTACCTTTTGAAGGAATCATGTGTCAGCTGTGTGGGTGATGAAGCTGAGATTCATTTATTAAAACTTGTGGGCCCTAATGTTAGGGCAGAGGCCAAAAATGCTGAGGTAAAACTGGTTTTAGAAAACAGCCCATGTTTGTGGGTGGTTTTGGGGGATTGTTTTTGTTTGGTTTTTTGGTGGTGGGTTGGTTTTTTTTTGGTTTGGGTGTTTTGGTTTTTGTTCTTTTTTTTCATGTACACAGAGTAGACCTGTCTTGGATGGACAGATACCTAGCTGGATGATAGCCTGTTTAAATAGGAGGATCAGAGGGCTGAGCCAGCCCTGCCTAGTGTTTCAAAAAAGTACTCTTGCTTAAGCCTCTTGTACATCAGGGCACTAATCTATATGTTATGGCTTCTAATGAAGGTTGTATGTATGGACACAAAATCCAAGCAGGTGCTGCTTCACAGCATTGCTTTCACAAGGAATTTACCCTGGTAGAATGTGGACAGTTAGCATTAAACTCCAAGTTGAAGGTGTTGAGATATATAACTCTGTTAGTTTGTCTGCAAATGTTATGCCCAATCACTGGTTCATTTATCAGCTATGCTGAATTTGTGTTGCTGCTGGCACTTCAAATGTTCAGAACAGTTTGACTTGGGGATTCATTCACTGTTTGTTCACTTTTTTTTTTTTCTTTCAGTAGGTTAGGCAGATATAGATGCATGTTTATCTCTGTCTCAGTATATTATAAAGCTCAGTGGACAGACTTCCATGTCACAAGCCAATTCCTCCTTCATAAAACAGCAAGACATGTAGAAGATATGTTTAGCTCATTTTCTGTATTGGTTTTTTTTTTTTACGTTGGTATTAACTTTCTTTATGAAATGCAACATTTGAAATGTTACCTGAAAGACTAGCACACTGAAGAATAGAAGTAAAACTGATTAGCATGCACAAGATGCAAGCTATGTTCAAGGTCTCTGCTGGACTATTGTGCTTGAATGTCAACAGCTGAAAATCAGAGGAGGTCCTTTGTCATGCCAGCTTTAGACAGGCGAGGTGGTAGTCAGCTAGAGGTAAAGATTTAAGTATGTCAAGGGGGTTCACTCCCAAGTTAAAAATCATTATTAGAGGGCTGTATTTCACTGATTTCTGTAGTAGTTACTCTGGATAGATAACTCTGACTATTTCAAGCTTGTAAAGAACCTTGAAATCATTTGGGATCAAAAGTGTATCAGAAAATGGAGAATGCCATATTTGTAGCTGAGTTGTTGACTGGTATGTGTTACACCCTTAACTTTTACACAGGTAATCTTTTCCTCCTCCTCTATTGCTTGATTGCTGTGTTATTTAGTTTTGGTCTTACTGTGGATAAACCAGACTGCTTAAAAATCCCCTCTTTATTTTCAGTTATTGAAGATGTGGTATGAACTAGATGAGAAGAAACGGAGAAAGTATCTGAAGAAGACAAATAAGTGTCCTGACCCAAGCCTTGGTGTTTGGCGTCCAGATACTTATTTTGCGTCTGTTTCAGAAACATTTGAAAATGGAGTCGAAGATTATATCAACAAATGGGAATCTGAGAACAGACGAAGCTGTATGAGCCTAGCGCTTCCTTCTGATAGGTAATTACTTCTGTGTCTTTACTACTTTGCACTGAGCCCCCAAAAAAAAAAGAATCTATTTTTGGACTGAGTTTGCTAAAGATGAAAAGTGTTTATCAACTCTTGTTTTTGTTGTGACCTTTGTGAAACAAAGTAGTGGGTTTCACAATGGTTCCTGAAGGCCAAGTGTGCTTAGTGTGCAGTGGAGAGGCCCTGGTTATCTGTTTCTTCCAAACCTGAATTTTCTGTGCTGCTAAGGGCTTTGGCAAAGGCTTTATGGAATAACAGCAACGTATTGCTGTCCCCCTGCATATAAAATAATACTTTACAGTAACAGTTAAAAACCAAAACATGCTCTTGCCTCACCTTGGAGTTAGCGAGGCAGTTAAGATGAGCAAGTGGGAGTAAATGGACTCTCTTTTGACATTCTGGGAATTAGCAGTAGAAGTAAAATATGGTCTGGCCAAGGCCCCAGTTCTGTGTTAATGGGCTGTGTTTGTCAGATCAGATTGGGATAGACAGTTTTACAGTTTCTGGAGTGTATTTATCCATGAGCTACCAGAAGAAATTGGCTGAAAGAGGTAACTTTATTGAACTGAGCAATGTTTCAGTCTCTTCCAAGTTCTTTATTTTATACTACATTGAGCTAAACCTCTTCTTATATCCTGTCTTCAGATTAAAGGATTTGTTGTATTTAAAGTGGCAGCGATCTCTTTGTGACCCAGGAGAAGCTGTGGGTCTTCTTGCAGCTCAGAGTATTGGGGAACCTTCCACCCAGATGACTCTGAACACCTTCCACTTTGCTGGCAGAGGTGAAATGAATGTCACATTGGGTATTCCAAGGTGAGAAAACTGTGTTCTCAATGGGTCCTTTGCTATTTGTGGCACTTGCGTAATAGTGCTTAATCTCACTGGCAGGTATATGTGGAATCTTGAGGGCAAATGATCCTTCAGTTTAATTGTAAATTGTGCCTCTTCAGAACTATTTTAACGTTTTACAATTTTACGGTTGTTTTGGTTCATTTTCCAGATACAAAGTATCTGTGAAGGCTCCTTACTCTTATCTGATGTATAGCAAATGGCTTATTTGTTTCTGTATTTTAGTCAGTACAGTGTAAGCCTAAAGAAATGGTGCTTTGTGGCTTTGCCCTCTGCCAACCTCCTCTTCCCCCTACTAACTTTTAAACTTATTTCTTTCACACACAAAATTCCACTGCAACTATGAAATCTGGCATGTTTAGTATTATTATCGCCTATGTAGAAAGAGACATGTTTTATAGCAGCCAGGTTTCCCCTGGCTCTTCTGTATTGTGACAGTGACTTTATCAGCACATGTGTGTTTACCAGCCAGTCATCAGCTTGTTCTGAGTAACATGGGTGCTGACCCTGGCCTTGTGTGATGCCTTAGGTGGGAGATGGTTGTGTTACTTCAGAGGAGCAGGGGAGGGGGAGAAAGTTTGAGGAGCATACATAATGCATCTGTATGAAACAGGCTTCATTAGTTCTTCGGTTCTTGGAACAACTTATTATCATCTCTAGTCTCTTCCCGTAATTGGGGTGATAACCTAATTGAGGCAGTAGAGCTACTGTTGTGCTGTGCCTGATGAGGAACCAGAAAAGTGAAAAGGAGCAGTGCAGTGGTAACCACAGCATATGACTTTGGTGGAACTGGCAGTTGCTGCATGCTGCCTATTTAAATGAACTCGATATTTATTTGACTGCATAGTGCTTTTATCGCTTAATTTGAAAGATCATTCTTTATTTAAAGGTTGCGGGAAATATTGATGGTAGCCAGTGCAAATATTAAAACGCCAACCATGAGTGTTCCTGTGTTCAATACCAAGAAAGCTCTCAAGAAGGTGAAACAGCTTAAGAAACAGCTCACAAGAGTGTGCTTAGCTGAGGTGAGCCTCCTATTCAGTGTATCCTTTGAGAGTCTGCAAAACAATATTTCCTGTTTGAGCTCATCAGTTAGTCTGGCTTTGTAGCAGTTTCCATTTTTGAAGGCTGACCTGTGGGTGCAAGATGAGCGGGTCCTTTCTTTTCACCTCTTGCCTACTGAATCTGTAATACCTGCTAGGAAGTGGAGCACTGAAAGGAACTGCAGCTACTGTGGCTGTATGAGACTTCAATTTAACCCGTAGAGCATTGTCACAGGCTACAAACTCTCTAGAACGTAAAGGGGGAGGGTAATAGTTCCTACACAGCAGTAGTATAATGGCAGGGAGGGTTTATGTTTGGTGCCATAGCCTTGTTTGTTCTTTTTCTCAAGCTCATTTTTGTCAGTCTATAGAATTGGAGGGGTTTTGTTTTGTCTTTAAGAGACAAGCTAATCTGGCTGTGACTGGCACAGTAGAGATGTTTTTGTTTGTCCCCCACCCCTTCCTAATCTGGTACAAGTGGCTGTGCTCAATAGAAGCAAAACATGTGGCTCCTTGGAGACTGAATATATTGAAATCTGATGAGTCTGATGTATTCTGTGCTCCCTCTATTCCTAGGAGTGCAGTCTTTCTTGTGCTCTCCGGCATGCCCTACCCTTGTCTGTCTTACTCGTTCACGTTGAAAGCGGCAAGGACAGAGTTAAGACTCAGCTCTGTGCTGAAATACTGTCATGCAGAATGAGCATGGGTCAGTAAAAGGAAGCTGTTGGCCCACTAAGAAGTGTAGTCTCTTGTGAAGGAGTTGGGTGGGAGGTGAGGCTGTTCTCCCAATACTGTCCAAGTTAATTGTTGGGAGGAGTTTAAGCCAAAAAGAGTGCAGTAGGCTAGAGTCCTCTTCCCCAAGAGCTGCCACAGAGCCTCCAGAAAAGTTTGCCAGTTAGCCTTGTGTAATTCTGGTCTCATATGGAAAGCATTGGAGTTACAGGAAGTAAATAAAGTGTCTTCATCAACGGAGCAATGTTCCTACTTGTGGCTTTCGTAGGTCTTGCAGAAGGTTGAGATAGAGGAATCCCTGCATGTGAAGTGCAAGCAGAACAAACATCACCTCTACAAAGTCAAATTCCATTTCTTGCCCCATGAATATTACAGAGAGGAGAAGTGTGTGAAGCCCAGGGAGATCTTGCACTTCATGGAAACAAGGTGAGTTTGCTTTCAGATATTTCAACGTTTGCTCGTCTTTTGCCTTTCCATGGGCTCTAAGGGTTACTGCATGTTGTTTATTACTGCTGCTATGGCTTTCAGAGCAACAGTGTCCTGCAGATCTGCTTGCAGAAGCAACTGTGCAGTTGCTTTTTATGTCTTGAATAAAACTGGCTCTGTGGCTTGGTGACAGTGCGGAATTGTATCAAGGCAGATCTTTCACATCTCTGATATATTCAGAGAAGAGCTGGTGTAAGCAACATCCCATTCCTTATCTTTGGATGCTTAAACGTTTATTACCTGCAGAAATGTTTGAATACTTTAATTATCCCTTGGTGTTCCCATTGAATAGAAATAAACCTTAATTTTAATATTTTTTTTTAAATAAATAAATCAGAAAATACTGGCTGGGGGGTGAAGGGATTGAGAGCAGCCCTGCAGAGAAGGACTTGGGGGTACTGGTGGGTGAAAAGCTGGACATGAGCCGGCAATGTGCGCTTGCAGCCCAAAAAGCCAACTGTACCCTGGGCTGCATCAAAAGAAGTGTGACCAGCAGGTCGAGGGAGGTGATTCTCCCCCTCTACTCCACTCTGGTGAGACCTCACCTGGAGTACTGCGTCCAGCTCTGGGGTCCTCAGCACAGGAAGGACTTGGACCTGTTGGAGCGGGTCCAGAGGAGGGCCATGAAAAATGATGAGAGGGCTGGAGCACCTCTCCTACAAGGACAGGCTGAGCGAGTTGGGGTTCAGCCTAGAGATGAGAAGGCTCTGGGGAGACCTTATTGTGGCCTTTCAATACTTAAAAGGGAGCTTATAAGAAAGATGGGGACAAACTTTTTAGCAGGGCCTGTTGCGATAGGACAAGGGGTAATGGTTTTAAACTGAAAGAGGGTAGATTCAGACTAGATAGAAGGAAGAAATTTTTTACAATGAGGGTGATGAGACACTGGCACAGGTTGCCCAGAGAGGTGGTAGATGCCCCATCCCTGGAAACATTCAAGGTCAGGTTGGGCAGGGCTCTGAGCAACCTGACCTAGTTGAAGATGTCCCTGCTTATTGCAGGGGGGTTGGACTAGATGACCTTTAAAGGTCCCTTCCAACCCAAACTGTTCTATGATTATATGAAAAGGCTGACTTTTTTTTTCTTTCTTTCTTTCTTTTTTCCCCCTGGTTCCTTGTCCATGTCTGGCTGAATTTATGGAGTTAAAAGTAGAACACTTAATGATAAGGGTCTATTGAAAGCTATTTTTGTTTTGCAAAAAGGTTTCATTGATTTGTTCTTCCTTCAGGCCACATGAGTTCAAGCTGGGTTACTTTGTTAAACAAATTTTGCATGTGCTCCTTGGTTTAAAAAGGAAGAAAGTCCAGTAGTAAACCATCTCTTCCGAAGGTCAATGTGATGTGCAGATTTTATGTCCAGATGAGCTTATAATTTTAAACTTTGGATGCATGGCTACATCTGTGATTGTAAGAGAGATGATACCAACCTTTTGATTCCTAAAGGGATGAGAAGAAAAATTATTTGCCTTATCCTAGAAGTACTTTTGCATCCACCAGAGAATATGTCCTTTCATGAGTTGACAGGCTTCTTAAACAAAATAAATGCATTTTCTGACAACTTGAAATTGACTGCGGTAGTGCTGTGCTTTGACATTCTGGGTTGCTGCTTCTTTAAGGTTCTTTAAAATTTTTCTGGAAGCAATTAAAAGGAAGAATGCAAAGATGACATCTTTTACTGAAGTCAGCACCCGGAAGGCAACTCGGAAAGATGTAGATGGTGACCATGACAAGGTACAGAAAAGCATTACTTTAAAAATGCCTCATTTCCTTTACCTATTTTTGAGAACCAGAATTTGGAAAAGCATAGTATGTTTCAATGTGAACATGAAATATGTGAATACTAGATTTTTAAATATTTTCCTCATGTAAAAACTATCTTTGCATTCTCATAAAACTAACAAGGAAATTAAAGTTACTGTGTTTTAAATCAGAATTTAATTAAGACTGTACTCTGAAAATGCCTGTTTATTTTAGCTTCAGTGAGATAAAAGCATATCACTCTCCATTTGCTCTCAGATCAATGTCCTGTTGTAGCAGTGGTTGTCAAAACTTTGGGGAAGATCCTTTTTTTCATTGAAAGGCTTTTGCGTGTACCTTCTGCCATCCCTCTTCCAACAAGGACTGTCATATAAGCAGTGTGATAGCTTATCTATCTTGTAGAGATTCATCTTGTTTAATGTTAAAGTTATCATGAGTTGTAAGTTCATTATTTCTTTATAGTAGTAGGCTTACAGAAGTTAATTTGTCCTTAAAGGTAGACCATTGAACAAGGGATTGTTAAATTCTAAATGTTTGGCTAAAGCCTTTTGATGCAGTTGATGCTTCCTAGCAGAGTCGGTGTGATTATCTCCTCTGTCATGGATTTCTAGATACAGAATAATCAGGAGGCTCCAGCAGAGGAAGAAGAGAACATTGTTGACGCAGAAGCTGATGAAGGGGATGGCGATGCTACAGAAGCAAAACGGAGAAAGAACCAAGAAGAAGAGGTAATGATTTTGTAGGTGCTCAGCACTGCACATTAATTCCCAATTTCCTCTACCTTGGTTTGAGTTGGGAAGGAAATCTTCCATTGAAACAAAATGCTGGAAAAAATACCAAACCCCACTTGAAAGGGGATAGGAAAGTCTGCTTTGTGCTGATCAGTTTTGATTTGGATGGAGGGAAATCTATAGCAAAAGATGTGGGCTGAGACTTGTGATGACCATGGTTGTCATAGTTGAGCCTGGTCACTGCTGTCCGTTAAGAGTGATACAGAACCATGCAAGTTAGAGGTGAAAGAGACCGGTGTTTTTCCGAAGCCTTGTTCTTTAGACATTGGGTAGATGTGTCTGGCAATCAGGCTGTCTGTGCTGCAGTTAACCTTAACTTTACCTCTTGCTAATTTCATGCCATTAATTGTTTTTAAAACTTTACTGGTTCTTAATAAATATTCTCCCTGGCTCTGCATGTTTTTTCTGTGTTCACTACTTCATAATGACTGCTTAAAAGATGGATTGCTGTAATTTCACCAAGAGGGTAGAGTAACTGAAAATCCTAAGGGAATCCCATCATCAGAGTTGGATTACGGGAAGAGCCTTTTCGGGGGGGAGAAAACTAAGTTCTGCTACAGTCCCAATAACCTGTAGCATCCCAGACTGTATTGAGGAATAACGGCAAGATTATAAAGAAATAGAGACTGAATGGAATCTGTTGTATTATTTTCTTTACAACAGAATTGCATTTTTGTTTTGTCATAGGCGAGATTCTTGCAACTTGGCTCTCGAGAATACTCATGAATAAAACTGTTCATGGTGCTCTTTGTTTCTGTACATGTCCTGGCTTGGATGAATGCAACATTATTTCTTTGCAGGTTGATTATGAGAGTGAAGAAGAGAATGGGGAAGAAAGCATTGATGAGAATCTAGAAGATGAAGAGGCTGAATCAGAAAAAGAAGAAAAGACTCCCGGTGCAGAAGATCAGATCGGAGCGGATGATGATGAATCTCAACATCTTTCCTTCATGTCTCAGACTAAAAAAGAGAAAGCTCGATTACTTCAGTCAGCAGAATTGCGAGTAAATGCTGTTCTGGACAGCCATCCCTCAATACAGGATTACGTGTTTGACACCGAAAATGAACTTTGGTGTGAGGTAAGATGGTGATGCCTGGAAACGTGTGTGTGGTTGTGCAATGGTTGCATGTAGCTCCCATAACAAATGGATCTCTTTAGTGGAGTGCCACTGTTTTGTCCCAGCACTCCTGTATTAATGCAGAAAATTGGCAGTGCAAAGGTACTTCTTGACACAATTTTTAGCAACCCCTAACTTTCAGAACCTCTGATGAATTTTTTTTTTTTTTTTTTTTTCCCCTAGAGATAACTGACAGGTTTGTTGTGTTTTAAATCTTTAAATATACAATGCAGCACTCTGTAGCTCCTGATTAATAAAAGAGATGACTGGACTTTTGAAAGAGGCTGTTTAGGAATGTGTCCTCAAGGTGCTGGGCAGAAGGGGAGCTTTATATTGGGAAGCACATTTACTCATGGAGGAATTTAGGATGAATAAAGCTGGAATGCTTGGTTGTATGAAATAGTAATTAGAGGGGACAGAAATTCTTGACCAAATGTGATAGTGGCAGTTGAAAAAATCTGGCAGGAATGTGAATTTCATAGATCCAGAAACATTTAACTCCCCCTGTTTTTAACAAACCTTTTTAACGCTACCAGAAATAAAACTTTTTGTTTCAGATCTAGCTAGCTAATTTTATTCTACACTCTTCCCCCAATTCTACTCCCATATTTCTCCCAAAAACCCCTCCAGCAACAAGGTGTCTTTGACCTCAGCTATGCCTTGTCCACCTCTCCAGTTTTCCAGTTTAGCTCATGCTGAAAAATCTTACGCCTTTACTGTAACCTGAGCTAATACTGCTTTGAAATGGTTGGAATATACAACAAAATCAAACAAGCTGCAGGTGTTGAGAAACTTGCGTGGTCCTCCTGCAAGATAGAAGGGCAAAAGTCTAAACATCCAAACCAAACAAATTAAAAAACAAACCCCAATCGATGTAAGTTCAGAGATCTTGAAAGCAATGTGGATGAATGGTCCTGGGATGTGGTGTTCTTATTAGCATCATTCAGCTGTAATTCTAGTCAGCCCTTTATGTTCCTAAGCACACAGCTAGGATAATTGCAGTTGTTCAGTTGTCTACTTTTTGCCTAAAAAGAAGAGGCTGGCTATTAAGCCTGATGTTCAAGTTTCCTTACAGAACACTGCATTTTTTTCCTTCTTAGGTTTCATTGGCACTTCCATTGATGAAGGTGCACTTTGATCTCTCCTCCTTGCTTGTCTCTCTTGCACGAAGCACAGTCATTCATGAAGTGAAGGGGATCACACGATGCTTGTTGAATGAAAGTACCAATAAGCAAGGAGAGAAGGAACTCGTTCTGCAGACTGAAGGGATAAACCTTGCGGAGCTGTTCAGATACTCTGATGTACGTAATCTACTTACAGTCCCAAACTCGATCTTTTGTGTTCTAGGGAGAGACAGTGGATGATGGATGCCATTTAAATTTAGCAGGGGTGATGTGTAGCCTTTTCAGCTCTTAAACTTTCTTCCTCCTCCTTTTTATCCCCAGATGTCTTGAGAGCTCAGCAGAGCCTTTTCTAAACGGCAGCTTGCAAATCGGTTTTTGTGCAGCAGCCCAGCGTCTAACGACAGATAATTCCACACCATGTTTGTAACTGTCTCTCTAGATGTTCCTTAAGGGAGTTCTTCCATCTAAATGAATTGCAGTACTTGGAGATGAATAGTTCTGTTATGCCATCTAGCCCATAACTCTACAAATAGAGGATTGTTATAAGCTACATCTTCTCTACTGCTTTTGCTAAAAGTTCTGGCTGACTGAGACAGACTGGGCATTGTGTTGTGTTGCTTGGAAGACTTTAACATGTTCCTCTGCTGCTTGGGATAGATTGTTTGTTTGCTTTTTCTAATTTCAGATAATTTTCTCCTGTGGTGAGTTTTGATTCCAGTACTCTTATTTATGCATATAACGCTGTGATCACTAGCTTAAACATAAATCCCCAGAATCATTTTTGTCTGTGTGTGACTCTGAGCTGCTGCCTAGTTGTTCTGTAACTGTTGGTGCTGCTTAAGCTAATGAAAAATGGAGAGGAAAAAAAGCTACCTTAGCTTAGCTTAAATTATTTGGGAATGCAGAGTAACTACTGTCCTAACTTGTATCTGTGGTTTTTTTCCTTTCAGATTTTGGACCTGAACAGACTTTATTCCAATGATATTCATGCCATGGCTAAGAATTATGGAATTGAGTCTGCCCTGAGGGTGATTATAAAGGAAATAAAAGACGTATTTGCTGTATATGGTAAGATTTCTTTGTATTTTTAGAGATAGTCTTTATTATCATTACGATGGGAAAACCCAGCCACAGTGCTTACAAAGTTACGGTTTTGCATGATCTTTTTCATTTGTGTGTGTATTTTTAAGCTGCACCTTTTCATTGTTTTAATCATTATAGTGCCTTCTGTGAAGACTCTTAGTTAATTGTTAGGTTCCGTTTAATCAGTGGAAAATTCACTAGACAAGGTTGAATTTATCCCCCCTTCACAGAGCTTTTTCTTTTCTGGTGCATTTGTTTTCTTTGCAAGCTGGAAGGTCCAGACGAATTAACTACTGACATCTGAGGAAGCTAAGGGTTAGACTTGTGTCGTGGCCCTGAGAAGAGGATTAATCTTGCCTCGCTCTAGCTTTTTAATGATGGCAGTCTAGGCTCCCTTTGTAGTTGAGTTTTTATATCTTTCCTAAAATAGCTGCACTGCATTGTTTGAATGTTCTTCTCTCTGCATAGATTATTCAGAGAGTCCAGGCAACTAGCTTCGGGAAGATGCCGGACTTCATGGGCTGCTAAAGATAGATAGGCATGCTGAATTTGCCTTAAGTGAGCTAAGTCTTGCTATGAATTAAACTATTGAAAAGAGGAAAGATTAATACCGTGGGAATTTTAGCAACCAGCCCAGAATGGTCTGACCTTCAGGTTGTTCAAGAACTGCTAGGTAAATGTTGACAGAGCTGTTAGTGATCCCCCATTACATTGACTCCACAAGCGTTATTTAAAAATAAGTGCTACCTCTTTTTAGCCTAAATGGGGCTTCCTGTGGATGATTTTCTGTGGATGCCTAATATAATGCACAGAAAATACCAGAACCTTTCTGACTCCAGTGCCTAGCTAATGCAGGCCACCAGGTGAGGAGCTAGAGCTCTGTCCCATCACAAATGGATGGATGTGTGATCCCCTTCTCCATAAACAAAGGTAATACAGACCTTACTGATTTTTATGTAGAGAAACTCTGCCACCTTACAGCATTCTTGACATTTAATTTTCCCTGGAGAGATATTATTTTGTATTATAGTGAGGTCTGCCTCTCTTGGATATTTGAGGGGAGCAGTTAAGCCAGCTATGCACAAAGAGGTGCAACTGCCAGAAGAATGTTAATAGAGGTGTTCTCCGTGTTGATTAGATTCAGGGGGTTTAATTTAGACCTGACTTATTTAAAAAAAAAAAAAAAAAAAAAAAAAAAAAACAACAAACAAACCTTAGCCCTTGAATGCTCTGATGATTGCTCTTTCTTGTGTTCTTAGGAATTGTGGTAGACCCTCGGCACCTTTCACTTGTGGCAGATTACATGTGTTTTGAAGGATTTTATAAACCGCTGAATCGTTTTGGAATTCAGTCCAACTCCTCCCCTCTGCAACAGATGACATTTGAAACCAGCTACAAATTCTTGAAGGAAGCAACAATGATGGGTACGTGGTTTAGTTTGAGATATATTGCCACAGCATTTCACATATGCTTTGTTTTCATCGTAACGTTCCACTGTTTTGAGTAATGCATTATTGCATTAGAAAAAATGCCAAAATTTTTGGCTAAAATTTTAATTAAGCCCTTGCCTAGGAAAATGTTCCAGATGTTTTTAATAACATTTTGTCATCTTAAATGAAGTCAGCTCCCACATGTAATTTGTGGGGTCTGTGACTCCTTTCTTTAAGAATTAGATAGGCATTTTTATGACAAACCTTAAGATTATAAAGCTTTGCTATAACAAATCTTAACAACAGACTACTAAATCTGCCTTTTTCTGTCTCTACTATTGAAATTATCATCTCTGCTTTGTCTTCATGTCTCTATTATAACTTCCATATTTTCATCTCTTCTCTAACCTTGCTATTCAGAATTTTATTGTGAGAACAGTCCTGCTGGTAGTTACTTTGATTCTGTCTTTCTTCTGCTTTGTAGCAGTTTACATCTTTGCTTTCTTCCTCAAACACAGACAAAGGCTCAGATTCGTTTGTCTAATGATAGGTTACTGGTGCCGTCTGAGATGCCCAAGAGTATCCTTTCTGTCCTGGAAGGTGTAGAGATCACATGGCTGCGTGGATCATTTAGGGCATTTGAAATGGCACTAGCCATCTACATTTAGGAGTCTTACCCAAAAAACTTGTGCTTTAGGTCTGTCATTAGACAGTTTGCTTGATCTCATGCTTTGGGTACTAATTACATCTCCCTTTTGGAAATAGTCTTGGCTTCTGTCACTTGCCAGTTGGATACGCTCCTCCTTGGATGTGCCTGTGCCGCCTTTGCACCTGTTACAAATGGGAAAAGCTCTCAAAACAATCTCTTCAGCTAGTATCTTAAACTGCCTTGCACAGATGTCAGAGATACTTTTATCACTGAATTTCTTTTTGTTAATGCTGTTTTATACCATTTCTGGGAAGGTAATTTGGGTTTTAATGAATAGTATTGGTTACAATTGACTTAAAATTTAGCTTAAAATCAGAAAGGAAAAGTGTAAATCCAGGGTGAAATTGAATAGAAGAGGATGTTTTGTGCACAGTTACGCTCGCTCTCTGGATTTACGTTATATCATGTATTGACTTAGAAATAAGATAAGGTTTTTGCCAGGTGAAATGTAATTATATTTATGGATAATAATATGAATAAAGACATTAAGTGCATACTGACAGAAGGGCCCAGTGAATTGGCAGGAAAGCTAAGCTGATTACAAGTGGAAGGAGTTATTGATTTCACCATGATGGAAATCAAAGTCATAATGTGGATTGCAGCAGTCTGGATTTAATTTGCTTTAATGTAACTGATAACTTGACTGTACATTTAAAGAGGGTCCTGCAAGGGTGCTCGCTTATGGCCCTGATGAATAAGAAGGGAAAAAGAAGGTTTGTGACCACTGTGCACAGCTAACGGAAGAAGTGCCATTAGAGTGCAGGCGTGCCCCAGCAGACTGCTGATCAGGGTTTAGCGTGCAGAGAGTGCACTGCATCAGAAGTGAGATCCCTTTGGCTCTTTGCTTGAAGAATAACTCTTTGTTAACATCATGTGAGCAAACAGGACAGTTATGACTGGTTTAATGATCTAACAAAGGAGCTTTTTTTTTTTTTTTCTTCAGCTGACACACATTTAGGAGCAGCTATTTAATTATTCAGCTGTAGCTGAGATCAGAGCCACAAGCACATGCCATACACTGTGCTATGGTGCAGCTCCTCCCCCCATCCTCTGTATGATAGAAAGTTCAGTACATTTTGCTCGGTAGAATAAAGATGGCCCAAACTTATCAAAAGTTTAACAATTTTATTTCCAGTCTTCCAACTGCTCTAGTGACAAAATTCCAGCTTGCTGTAGTTAGGATGAATGAAAAACAGCCTGGATGCTTATAAAAACAGTGGAAGCAAAACAGTCCTAGCCAGACATGTCATCTGGAGAGCTTCCAAATTTATGTGACACTATTTCACTACAGTGAGTAACCACAAAATCAAAGGAATTCATGGAATGTCTCTCCAGTGAAAAGTTCTCTTCGTATCTAGCCCAGAAGGATTTAAAATCCACATCAAAACTGTTCACTCTAACAAAGGCAAAAAGGCAGCAATGAAAAGGGAATCTTTTTGGTTTTGCCTCGCTGATGTATTTTATTTTTTAGTGATCTATTTAATCAGCAAAATGTGTCCACTGGAGGGTCAAATCTGTGTTCTCTTGGAATTGAAAACGTGTTGTCTTTTCATGCTGAACAGGGAAGGTTTAGTAGTGTGTGGCCTAATTCTCTCCTTGCACAAAAAGATTGGGAAGAGATAATTGTTGTTGTAGGAGGGGTAGGAAGAGTTTTGGACTCCTGCTCTCAGAAATACAAATTCAGGCTGAGCCTTGGCAGTGCCTTGCTGAAACTGGGGGGGGGGAGTGGGGGGGGGCGAACCAGGTGACTTCTTGCATGTAAACCAAAATGCTTTCTTTTCAGCACTGACCTTTAAGAAACCTTTGGAAACATCCTAATATGATTGTGTTTGAATTCTGTTGCAGGTGCCCATGATGAACTGCGATCCCCTTCTGCATGCCTAGTGGTTGGAAAAGTTGTTAAAGGAGGGACTGGTTTGTTTGACCTCAAGCAACCCCTCACATAGTGTTTTGGTTAGAACTTAAGGATTCTGACTAAAATCTTCATCATAAGAGATACATCTTATGCTTCCTTCATCTACAGCTATGCAACAAGGGCGCATACTGTGTCCCCAGTCATCTTCCCTGTGCCGATAGATTTGTTAATCTGGATACCTGATGAGCCTAATCTATTTAATGAAAATGTCTGCACCTATAGGAGCTATCCTTTGATTCAAAGAAACATTTATTTACTGTTCATTAATATAAAAAATGAGATTATTGGTTTACATAGGAAAGAATAAAATGAAGGAGACTGTCTGGGTCTCAAACAGGCCATGTAACACCTGTGGCAGGCAGAATTGAAAGCAGAAGCAGTTTATGCTGTCTAATTTTTGTGGGGTAGTATCCTATCTGGGTGGGTAGTGTCAGTTGTCACATGGTTGTTAGATGACAAATTTCCAGTACTGGAAACAGCATTCAGAACCCACGGGTGTAGCTGGGCAGCACTGTGCTGAAGCTTCAACATTGTATTGAAGCATCTGTGCTTGAGGCATATCCTCTTCTTTTGCCGTACTTGTGTGCACTGCCATGCCTTTTATAAGCTTTAGAGGATGCATTTTCCTATTCTGCTACTTCATTTATTAAGAATTATGTGTCTGTGACACAACTGTTAAACTTTATTAGCTGAAGACCAGAATTCAGAGGTTTTGTGGTTTCTATAGATGTTTTCCAATGCCTACTCTTACAACTTCTCTGTACGGAACCCAGTGAGAAACCTGACATTTGATAAAGGTTTACTCCTTAAATAGCAACATGAGCTGCTGTAACAGTGACTACACAAAAGACTCCTGTAAGAGTTACTGAAACAGAGGTTTTAAACTATTTTTGCTTAAATATTCTGTATCAAAGAGGTTATTTAATAAAGGACATTGCAAAGAAATATTCTGAACGCCCTATTATGTGGCTGTGTTACTGAGGGAATTTTGTCATGCGGCCAACAGCCATTGCTTTGATGGCTGTTAAAAATCGTGTAGCCAAGAGCTGTTAAACCTCTCTTCAGAAATCAGACTTTGTTATTTATACATTTGATTTTAATCAGAATGCAATGCGCGCAAGTAGTTAAAATTCTTTGGAGTTTGCTCATTACCATCTAGGCAAGTTTTCTAACAGATTTCAACCCGTGATCATTCTCAGTGGTACCTCTAAGCTGGTGGAAAAGCACCAGAGCTCACTTAGCCAGATGAGGAGCTCCTACTTCCAGTAGAGCTGCGCTAAAGAGGATCAGATCAGATAGTGGGAGATGTTGGCTTGGGATTGTGAAAGAGGTTTGTGGTCTCCATTCTGCCTCAGCCCCTTAAAACTGTGTCAAATGTACTGCAAATTGCCCTGAAGCTTAACAAATGCATTAGCTCGGTAGGTCTCCAGTTTCGCTTCACAAATCTTCATGAAAGATTTCCTTGTGTCTTTCTCCAATCTTAGCACCTGCTATGTATTTCTCAAAAACATGTCATTCTGCGAACAACCAGGAAAGAATTAGTTGGATACCGTTTTGCAAATGGTTCGATGGGAAAGAACAAATGTGGTAACAAAAAGACTTTTAATTTCAGGATGGCGTCTGTACTGTTACAGACCATTTGCTGAGAAAGAGCCCCAAGAGGTATTCACAGTCCTGCAGTGAAGAGCATCTATGCCACACTTTCTATGTGGAGATGCAGCATGCTTTAGTTCTCTAGTTTGACCTAAATAACTCGTGCATCCAAGTGTTCATATGATTTCTCTGTGAAGCTTAAGAGGTCGCTTTGATTGTGTCACGGTAATGAATTGTCCTCACAGTTATGGAACCATGAAATACAGGAAAACTTAGTAGTCTTGTATTTTGGCATATATTTCCAAGTACAAATTTTGTGTATTTCAAATGTGTGTATGTGAAACTAGGTTGTGCTGCAGCTGAAAAGAGAGAGAGTCTCCTGAGCAACTTGAGGATGTCCTTTTCTAGACACTAGCTTGCTTTTCTGTTGCTCTCTGAAGCTCCTGAGGCCAGTGTTGCCTGTAGCAATCCTTCTGGCAGGCTTGCGTGCTTCTTCAGCGTGAGTAGTCGTCCTGTATGGTGATGGGGCAGCAGTTGGCCGACGTGCTTTAGGTGGGCAAAGGGGGTGGATGCTAAATGAGCCAGGCAGGAAAGTGCCTATAAATATTACATAGCCTTGTTTTGAGAAAACATACTGAAGTGGCTGTCCTGTGGTTATACCACGCTGTGTGTCAAACTGATGTTTCTTGCTCCCTGCAGAATGGGCTGTGCAGGAAATGGTGATGAGTTCAGTAGGTGGTCAGTTAGTGGTTAGGGTTACTCAGTCCTGCTCCCAGGTTATCTAATACTGATGAGTCTTTAAATAGAGCTGGAAAATGTGCTCTGGCTGTGGCAGGATGAGCCAACCTCCCCTTCCAGTTCTGAGTTGCCTGTAAAATTTAGGCACAGGCCAGGATCCAAAATACTGTTCTGATCTGTACTGAAAGAACTGACGCTGTAGGAAAGCCCCTAACGTTACAACTCAGATCTTACCTAATGTTTGCTTAGGAAAACAAAGTAGGTGGCTGTTCCTGTTGATGGACAGAAGTGACAGGGGAGAGAGTATGGTAGGACCTCGGATGAGAGTCCGTGTCTCCAACGGTATGTATTTTGGCATATAAATGGGCTTAGTTGGCTCAGTTTATACTGTGAAGGAGAGGCAGCTGAGGTAGCAATTACTCTTAATCCATAGCGTGATCAGGTTGGCTTGGGAATCATCTAAATTGCCCTTCCTGAGATGGGAGGAGTTTGAGTTTGCTTAAAATTCACATGCGTGCAGAAAATAGAGGTAGAAGAAACATTCTACTTCCTATGGTCAGAAAAATTCTGTGTCTTTTCACACAGCATGTACCTCTGTGCAGCTAGATCTTCTGTTCTAAAGTTTCTTTCTTGCTCCTTGCACCGATTACTGTCGCTGTACAGTACTTCTTGAGGAAGTGTGAGCTACCTATCCCCAAACGCAGTCTGGGAGAAGGCTACAATAATGAATGGGGCTCCTGCCGCTTTGTAATTATGTAAAATGGACAAATGGAGTCAGTTTTGGCATAAAGGACCCCAAAGAGCTAGCAGTAGATGTGATTTCATAGAGGGGAGGAGATCATGATTGAAAGGCCAGAAGAATGGGCTAGAAAGCCCCTTTGGAGTGTGAGAATGGAGCTTTGCAAATACTTAAATAAGATGGGAATTCATAACTGGGACTTCCTTTTTCTTTTTTCTCCAAGTAAGTATCTTACTGCTCTGAATCAGAATTCAGTGTGATTTTTTTTTTTTTTTTTTTTTTTTTTTCTGCTGAGGAAACCTCCTGGTTCTCTCTGGTGGCAGACCAAGCTCGACTAGTAAGAAGCAGTGAAGAAACGTGTCAGATGGCACTGAGAACTCTTCATGCTATTTTGGACTGTTTTCTGCAGGATCACTCTGAATGCACACTATTTACAAGTCTTCTGTCAACTATCTTTGACTTCATGACTTTGACAATTATAAAAAATAATGCAAAACTAATACTAAACAGTCAAACCTTGTGTTGATTTCCTCTAGGTTGTGTATGTATGCTGCATTTCCATTTGTAGGCAATTTAGAAGTCGGATGCAGTCATTGGTGTCACGCTCTTAATGATTCTTCCCTGGGAACCATCCTTTCTCTTAACTATCTGCTGCACTGTAGAGTGCCAAGATACCCTGCAAAAACATGGGAGGAATGAGAGAAGAAAAGGTAGCTTCCAAAATTGCTTGCTTTCTACATGTTTCCTCTGTTAATAATAGCAAACGATCTGTCTGGGAAGCTAAAGGTTATAAGCTTGACTGAAAGTGCACTCCAGAACAGGCTGGTTAGCATATGCAGATATGAAAGCAGGGGTAAGAGGCTTTTTGAAAGCTGTAACAGAAGGAACTTGGAGTTATTCAGCCAGAAAGGGAGGGAGTGATCCTTGTCTTCTGGTCATGCAGACTTGGCAAGCAGGGCATATATTGTGGGTTTTCTTCTGCTTGTATGGTACGAAACACCCGCTGGCTGATCCAGATTTCTTACCTGTAAAGTAGGGATAACAAATCTTTCCAGTATGTTGGTAACGGTGAATCAGCTTGTATTTGCACAGCGCTTGGAAAGTGAGCTACGTTCAAGCTGAATAAATAGTAATAGAGGGCTTGTTCTTGACAGTAAACTTCAAGGGAAGAAAAAAAAATCCTAAGCCAGGCACTGAGAATGGATACAAATAGGAATTAGTGCTTCTTTCATCTCAAAAGCAAAGCTAAATATTAGAAGACAAGGAGGTGGACAAGTTTGTTTTGCCAGATCCTTGGCTCCCATGTTGTTATGCTTGTGTAGGTCAGTAACCAAGCAGTGGCAACAACACGGCTTGAAGAGCTCTTTAATCAGTCGGAGCCTTTCTGGACAAACTACTTGAAGTGCCCACGAAGTCCTGAAATCTGGAAGCTACCTCATCTGCTGTGGAGTTTGGCAAGTACAAGGGCATGTGACACCTTGGGGACACTTCACACAGGGTCAGATCGTGGTGACCGGGCCATGCTCCCGGGTCTGGCTGGCTGCAGGTGCATCAAGCCCAAGCAAAACCTTTGTCCTCTCTGGGATTAGGTCAGACAAGAGAACTTGTGAACATCGCCCGTAAGAGCTGAGATCTCAGAAGTGTTTTGAAGGTTTCAGTGTTGAACATGGCAATCTATCTTTGGGGTGGCCGTGAAGGCTGGGGTCTGGAGGTGACCACTGTGCAGTAGGTGAGAATGAGATCTGCCTCCCCCGACTTGCCGCATGGCAACCTGCTAACTCAGCCAGAAGGGAACAGTGGAAACTGCATCGTCAGCCCCTGCTTTTCCTTGCAGTTTACGTAGCACACTGAGCAGCAGAGATGATGCTTCACCCAGAAGACCCCCGAGTTTTGGTTTGTAGACAAGTGCATAATAACAATATAACTAGAAGAGAGCAAATGTGACTTCTTTCAAAGTACGGTCAGGGAAGAGGAGGTGAACCATGTCCAGTCGTGCCCATGAGCCTGGTGTTGAGGGCAGCCACTGAGGAAGCAGGAGACCTGCTTTGTCTCTCTGCAGTGCCCTGAGGGGCTTCAACCCCACCTCCTGAGTGCCCTAACGACCAGCCCCGGACAGGGAAACTTCCGTTTTCCTGCTCTGAAACTCCCTGTGCTGCTGGAAGTAACATGCTGTTTGTAGGGATAAGGGAGGGAGGAGGTCAGCTCCGTTCCCCGGGGGAAGGAAGGGGAAACTAGGGCTTTCTTGGAAGACAGGCAGGGGCTGGTGGGGGAAATGCCGCTAGCAGGCAGTAATTGGTGGGGAAGTTGCCTGCAGGGGAAATGCTGGCGGGAGGCAGGGGCTGGCGGGGAAATGCTGCTGGCAAGCAGGGGCCAGCAGAGGAAATGCTGCTGGCAGACGTGTCGGAGGGGGAAGTGGCACCACTAGGCAGGTACAGGCAGGGGAAACGCCACTGGCAGGCAGGGGCTGGCAGGGGAAATGCCGCCGAGAGGCAGGAGGCTGGCAGGGGAAACCTTTCTCCTACTGTTTGTGCAGCCTTATCCAGAAGGGCAGAGAGAAATCCTGCCTCAAAGGAGGATTGCATCTGTCTCTTTTTCAGGATTTAAGGCATTTTCCTGTGATGTGAAAGATAGGGTTTGTAAGTCTCTCAGGCAAAAGAGGGTTATGAAGCCCTGTGTTATGGACAAGCCCTGTAACCCCCAGGTGAAGCAAACACCCAGCTCCTTCTGCATTGCATTTCTGTATCATTTCTGATTTGCTCTGCAGTACAGTTCGGGTTTGGTGAGGCCTCAGGATGCTCCAGGTGGGAGGTGGGCACCAGAAGTGCAATGCCCAAGCCTGGATGCTGAGCTGGAGGTGTACAGGGGGATAATGGGGTGCTCAGAGTGCCGTAGGGTGAGAAATCAAGGTACCTGCAGAGCTCTGCTGGCTGCAGGGTCAAGGGACAGCTAAGCAGCGGTTTTCAGGAATGGAAGGCTGACCAAGGGAGGCATCGTTAGCGCATCCTCCACGGAGGCCTGCACCCTTGAGCTGAGCTGTTGGCCAGAGCCAGCCTGACAGCCCATTCCCGCTCCTGTTAAAGCGGGTGCCGTAGAGCCAGGATTAAGCAAGCTGCTCGTTAATAATGTTTTACAGTTTTCTGGCTTAGATCCCTCCAAAGAGCTGACTGTCCAAATTGCCCTGGAAAAGTTTAGGTCTGATCACAGAGCCGAAGAGGATGTAGAGCTGTTCCCATTTTCCTGGGTGCAGCGCGCTCTGCCAGCTTTGGGAAGATAAATGATGCCCCTCGGCGGGGCTGCCTTGAATCTGGTGGGGCTGTGGCTTGGTCTGTAGTAACACTGCTGCTGTTGTTTGGGTTTTGGAGCCTTGCCTAGCATATAGAGAGAATAACGAGTGATCAAGAAGTAACAGTGGAACTTTAATGCAAACTGCAATAAATACAGAGATACATTATTAATGGGACATTAAAACTGAAACGGCAAGTAGAGCAGATTGCATGCTGACAGTACAACAGCTCTGCAGAAAAATCCCAGGGCTGTACCTTGGAAAAAAATCAATGCTCTGTAAAACACTTCAATACAGGGTTCTTCTGCTTTCCGTTATACCATATTTCCTCTGCCTGGGAGCCTGGATTATTTCTGGAAGATACAGAATTTGAGATGTGTTTTAGAGCCAATAGCCTCATGAATGTAAATAATGCTACAAACCACGGCAGTGCCCTCGGCCTCCCATGGGACTCAGCTGCGACTTAATGGATCTTCTTTAATTTTGTATAAAGCTACAGAACTGAATTTTTATGAGACTGGAAAGACAGCGGAGTCTGAATTCCTGCTCTTGTCAAGCTCAGGCTGGGCAGGAGTTTGAGGCTCGACCCAGACTGGTGCCTGGTGAGGGGCAGCAGCAGCGAGTGCGCGTTTCATCCCCTCTTTGCGCAAACATCAGCGTTGGGGACAACGTTACATAATTTTACAGTAACTGAAGCTTGGGCAGCAGCTCTCATGCTTTGCCTCATGTTTTGGGACCAGGCCAGGGCTCTGGGCAGGAGAGTGTTGCTGAAACAGCTCTTTTAAGGTGCTGATGTACCAGGAGTGCTGATGTGCTCCTCCACCCACCAGGCTGTGGGTCTGCTCAGTTATCTCTGGTACAGCCAGATCATTACAAGCTCATCTTCCTTCATCGGAGATGGACCTAATGCCCATGCACGTGCTCCAACTTAACAGGCCAGCAGCAACTGGGTGACACAAAGCACGTGGTGGGAGCATGGACAGGATCTACCCTTTTTACCTGGACCCATGGGGTCTCATTGACCCAAATCTCTGCCACTGAGTGGCTTCAAGTCTCTATGTTGGCCCCTTGAAGCCAAGTCCTTCCCAGGCAGCACTTTTGCAGACTCTCAGCTTTACCCTTCACTTGCAGGGTATTTGTAGGCATTGCTTTGGCTTGTACAAGCAGCTCTTGCAGCTGAAGCTCCAGCAAAGCCAGACCTAGCTGTGTCCAGCTTAACTGCGTTCCCCCGCTGTGTCCCATCCCCAGCACCCCAGTTTCCCAAGAGCCTCCTCCTTGCTTGGTGGTGATCATCCTTTCCAAAAGCCCACGATGGGCTTGCTGCTCGTCTTCCCTATGGTTAACGGTGGCTTGCCCAAGTTGCTGGTGGGGCTGGTGCTATGGGGAGGGGGAGTGTCGTGCCCCACGCGGCAGCCAGGGAGGCAGGGGATGGGCATGGGCTGCTGCTGCTTTCCTCTTGTGCAGTGGCGGGGTGTGCCCTCTCTGCCCAAATGCCTCCCCTGCCCGGGATGTGTGTGTCTCCATCGGTACTGAAACCAGTTCCTCCTTTCCTTGGCTGAGTGGCCTGTGACCGCAGAAGGTCCCTGCTCCTTCTTGGCTGCAGGATGGTTACAAAAGCCAGAGCTGACACCAGCTGCTTCTCCCTTCTGCTGGGGAAATGCCTCTGCTTCAAATTCAAGGAACTGCAATTTAATTGGGTTTGGTTTTTTTATTTTTTTCCTCTTTTCTGCCAACATCTGTCATCCCAAACTGTTTCCACTCTAAGCTATTTAAGGGAATGAGTCTCTGCTGGTTCATTTTGGGGGTGGGATGGGAGACCAGCATGGAGAGCATATGACCCACGGCACATCCTCCTGGTCAGGCCATGGAGTGTAAAGCCAGGCTGGGATTCATCCATTGCAGCTAAATCCTGACATTACAGCCCAGGGCCTGTGCTGCAAGGATCTGCATTTCCCAAGCCCTCTCTGACTGAATTTAAGTCGGCAGCTGGGACTTCATTCCAGACAGTCCTACAAAGCCATGCAAGGCAAACATTTTCTCCTCCTGGCATTTGTGGGTATTTTTTACAGGAAATGTTTAAAATGGGATTGCGTTTTCTTCCTGGAAATGCTGAGTTGTTCCAGGGAAGCAAAGCTTTCTTCACTGCAGTGAAAGGGGTGTGTAATAGGACTTGGACTCCTGAGTACTGCATCGTCTGTGCAAGAAGAACCGATCCTTTAAAATAAGGTTTTACGGACAAGAAAGCAGAAATGTCGATGCGAGGAATGCAGATGTCCTGAAGAGTCAGTTTGACTTCGCTGGATGTCCTGGTTTTGGCTGGGATAGAGTTAATTTTTTCCTAGTAGCTGGTATAGTGCTGTGGTTTGGATTTAGCATGAGAATAATGTTGGTAACACACTGATATTTTAGTTACTGCTGAGCAGCGCTTATGCACAGTCAAGGCCTTTTCTGCTCCTCACCCCACCCCACCAGCGAGGAGGCTGGGGGTGCACAGGAAGCTGGGAGGGGACAGGGCTGGGACAGCTGACCCCAACTGACCAAAGGGCTATTCCGTACCATAGGACGTCATGCTCAGCATGTAAAGCTGGGGGAAAAGCTGGCCGGGGGTCCGTTGCTCAGAAACTGGCTGGGCATCGGTCGGTGGGTAGTGAGCAATTGCATTGTACATAATTTGTTTTGTATATTCTTTTATCATTTTTATTATTTTCCCTTTCTTTTCTGTCCTATTAAATTGTCTTTATCTCAACCCGCAAGTTTTACCTTTTTTTTTCGATTCTTTCCCGCATCCCCCTGGGAGGAAGTGGGTGAACGGCTGTGTGGTGTTCAGCTGCCTGCCAGGTTAAACCACAACACTGGGCCACCAAAAAACCCCAAAGCAACTCCAGATTGCTACGTCAAACCAAGAGACAGGAGTTTTCCTGGTATAACAAAACCCAACATTTTGTTTGCAGTCAACCAAAAGGTTTCATCTGAGCTTCTGTTTAGGGCAGTTATTTAAGATACCCACAATTTTTGAAATTATTTTAGATGTGAAAAGGTTTGTGCCAGAATAAAATAAACCAGCTGGTTTTCAACATCTGATTTCTCTCTGATTTTTTGTCCTAAAATTATTTTCTAAATCCTGCTTAAATTAGTGGGGGAGTCTGGTGGATAAGAGGGGGTTTATTCACTGCCTGATAAACCATTTGGAAAACCTCCACCTACAATTAAATAGGGAAAACTTGTGATGGGTGTACGCTCTTAGGGCTTAAGTAGCTCTGAAAAATACAACTTGCCTTTCTCAAGACTGTGAGTCCCTCCTGGCAAATTGGTACAAAACATCTTTGTCAGGATCGGTCAGAAAACCCACCCAAGGCACCTGCCTCTTGCTAATGCCTCATCTGAACCATCGCCTCCATATTTACTCAGAGACCATCTCGGATGAGCGAGGGTTTGGGGAACGTGGAGACCTGGAAAGCGGGCCCAGCGCATCTTTTCCTTCCCAGAGTCAGAAGCATCGTCTGAGAGTCACCGCATCCTATGCGTACCTGACAAAAACAAAGCACCAGCTCTATGGCACATCTCTGGTTTCCTAGCAAAACCTCACGCAGCTTAAAAAAAAGAGTTGTCAGACCTGGTATGATTGAAACTGGTATGAATTTAGATGGGTATCTGTCAAAGATACCTATCTAAATATCAAAGATACCCAAAAATCTTTACAGTGGCTGTTTGGGACAACAGGCTGAGAAATCCTGGGTAAACACACCGAGTTAAGCAGAACCAAGGGTAGAGAGAGAAGGGGAAAGGACCAGTAAAGTCCTGTCATTCCCATTAAAGCCAAGCCTGCTGGCTTTAATATGTTTAAGGTGCGGTGAAGGTTACTGTCACTGCCAAGCTTTTTCCCCTATGTCAGAAAAATACATCGGCAGTTGACCCTTATGGGAAAGAAAGTGGCTTCTTAACTATGCATCTTTGCAGTGATACAGCTACCTGCCAGCCAACTAGTAATTAATCACCTCAGTGCACGACCCGAAAATGCAACACAGTCTGCAGCATCCAGCTGTGCTCACTGCACAGGGGGCAATGCATTGGGGAGCTTTAAGCCCTTGTGGGTGTTCTCATGCTATGGTTTGCATTGTCATTTTTCTGGTTCAGTAGCAGAAACATCACTATTTTTCTTGCTACATTATTTAGTGGCTGCTTCTGGTTAGCTGAAGACCTGGCATCACCTCGTCACTGCTGTAGCATCAGGTCAGGGCAGAGCATCTCAGCCTTCACTTCCACAGAATGGTTTGGGTTGGAAGGGACCTTTACAGGTCATCTAGTCCAACCCCCCTGCAATGAGCAGGGACATCTTCAACTAGAGCAGGTTGCTCAGAGCCCCCCCCAGCCTTTCCAGGGATGGGGCATCTACCACCTCTCTGAGCAACCTGTTCCACTCTAAGTCTTGTTACAGGTTGATTTAATGCAAGGAAGCTGGAACAACTCAAATCTTCCACTGAGCGAAAGGGAAAAGCTGCGTAGTTAAGGCAAGTGTTTTTAATGCTCACAAGATCTGGGCTCTGTTCCCAGCTCAAATGCAGATGTCTCATGATCTCAGACAAATCACATCACTCCTCCATACATGGGGGGGGCCTCATCGACGATGCGGTTGATACTTCTTTAATACAGGCACTTTGCAGCACCCTGTAAGATTTGCCAGCAGAAGCCACCGCTCCTAACTAAAGGCTCATAAACCTGTTTCCTGACTGCATTTGCTGTCCGTTTCTGCTTCAATTCTGATCACCTCAAAGACATGTGATGCTATTTTTGTTAACTCTGAAAGGCCCGTACAGAGCTTGCTGCACTGACTTTTGAGTCAGTCCTTGTTTTAGCACCCTGCAAACCACAGTCATCCTTTTTTTTTGCTCAGCGTGGCAAGAAAAGAATTATGGTTAGGAAGCAGGCTGTCCAAACTGTACTTATCACATTGTCCTATTCAAGACAGAAGAAACCATAAGCATTTCTGTTTTCGTCATGCACGAGTCCTCTGCTGTGTTGGTTCAAAGAAGAGAGAACATTTCCTAGCACAGAAGCTCTTTAGCCAGCTGTAAGCACAGCCTGTGCTTTTAGCATAAGGGTTCCCAGTCCACTTTTCCACCTTCTGTCCACAGGGAATTGTCAAAAACCATCCAGACCCCAAGACGATGGATCCAAGGAGAACCCAGAGCCTGGGGTTCTCCTGCCTCTTTGCTGCTTGCATTTGCCATTCAATTTTGGGTCAGCTCAGAAAGCCTCCAGGATGCATGATGCTATTTCTGCAAACCTTGGGAGCATGGCAGAGGACTTGCATTTTTTGGCACTACATACGTTAGTATCCTGCAGACTGCAATCATCTTCTGCTCTGCTCTGATGAGAAAAACAGCGTGTTTGGGAAGCAAAGAGTCCATCCGAGTGCTGTTTCCATCTGCCAGATAATCCCCTTCCGGGAGAGAGAGGTGCGATGATGCACTGAAGAGGTTTAACTCAATTCCCAGGCATCAATTACACTTGGTCTCATTAGTGTTTTACAGGCAATTACTCCTCACACTAAACCTTTCAAAAGGCAAAATACTCAGGAAGCAACCAAGCCCCTGAGGAAGAGGACCAGGGGAATATTTTTAGCTTGCATTAGTCACTAGCTTAGATTTCTAGCAGACCCACCAGCCCTATCTATACTCATCGCTGCATCACTTAAAGCTTGACTTAGTGTCACCTTGCAAGACACTGGCTTAGACGACTTCTCTATTTTTTCTCAGCTTTAGCTGATGACTCCTGTATGGTGTGGAAAGCCCCACAGCAGAAAGTGCCTACCTCCAGAAACCAAACCCCACAGCAGGGGCACTTACTTTGGGGTTGCTTATAGGACTTGGGTGATGATTAGGAGCCAGGCTGCTGCATGCAGCTGATACTTCCCTGGTGGTGTGCTCTGATGCAGACCACAAGCGTGGGGACATGGTAAACATGTCCTCAGGAACAAGGTTTCCCAGTATGAACCTGGGAGATCCCTGAGATAGATCCCACATGCTCTGCTGGATCACTGCAGCAAATTCAGCCCCCTCCCCATCAATCCATAGGGCACAGTCTTCCCTAACCCAGGGCTTTTTTTCTTCCTTCTCTGTGACTTTTGCAGAGGTTTTGTTCCTACTCTCAGGCCAGCTCAGGAGCCTCTCACTATTAGGAGAAGCAGCGGTGTCCTCCAAGTCCAGGCATTTTCTGATGAATAGGACCAACCAGTACCATGAGCCCAAACCATCTTGAGGCTTTTTCATGTGGTTTAGTAAAAGGGTTTTCAAGGTCTTTCAGCCAGACACGCACCGGGCATGGTGGCATTGTCTTCTGCGCAGGCATGCGAGTGTTGAGTTGCATTTGAAACGCAACAGGGATCAAAGTGTGTTTGCTGGCTGGCTGTCTGACATCCAGCAGGTGCTAAAAACTCCCCATTCACCTTTTCGTTTCCTTCTCCGCTGGGATATTTTGGAGAGTGGGGTCCAGCAGATGATTTGCTGAGATGGTGGCACAGGCTGAGAAGCTCCTTCAGGCCTGATGTGGACAAGGTTTCTCCTGGTACTGTGTAAGGAGCAACATGGATGCTGTCAGTGGCTGTGCTGTTGTAGGATGGCCCTGGAGAGCTCCTGTGTGGCACGGCACGGGTCTCCAAGCCTCTGCCGAGACGAGCCACGGCCAGGTCCTGTGCCCTGCCAGGCTACGCTCAGCACCCGCTGACTGCTCTTTGCTCAGAGGCATGTAAGGAGATGGGTGGTTGTGGGCAGCCCCAGTACCGCTCCTCATCCTCCATCTGAGGGGCTTGGGGACGGTTGCACATTGCAGATGTGAAGATTGATGGCTGGAGGTCATCTGGAAACAAGATTTAGGGGGTTTGGGGGTTTTCTGTCAGGAATATGCTATGCTCAAGTGTGAACCAGCGCATATTTCCAGCACCTCTTCGATTACCCTAGGGAGAATTCGGATACAGATGTGAGCCGTGTGGCTTCACCCACCAATGGAGCAATTCCACAAGCCCATGAGCTCTGAACAGACTGTTTCCTTTGCCAAGGGGATCCATGTGGCAGAGGCAGCCCTGTGAAATCACAGCTAGCCCCAAATGTCTGGATGGCAATTTAAATTTTCTAAATCTGCGCAGGGTCTGTGTTTGATTTTCCAGCTGCGACAGTTTCCCCCTTTTAAAAAGCCACAGTGGTGATAACTGTCATGGGTTTATGTCACGTGGTGATGGGTAGTTTCTCTCTGAGGTCTGATTCCTTGAAAATATTTGTTTTTCTTTTGAAAGAGGAAGTTTCTTACTGTGATGGTTACTGTGAAGGACTTCAACATATGAACTCAGATCATTAAAGGCAGAAAACAAAGTAAACTCCAAATGTGTTACTTTTAAGAAATCTTATGGTATCGGGTAGCCTCAGGTTATGAATATTTGGGATCACTAATACTAAAAATAAGGAAACACTTCATTTATTTAGTAGTAAAGAGCTTGGAAGCTGGAAAAAGATACAGGTGAATGAATGGAAGGAATGAATTAATGGTTTGGGTTTCAGTGGATTTCTTTTCAATGAAAGGATGGAAATCTATCCCTGAGTTACCATAGGCCTTCAAAAAAAAAAAAAAAGATCAAACCATCAAGCTGCGTTGTAGCCAGGGGTGTATCGGAGCTAGACTGTGTCCTAGGCCACTTTTGTGACCACCAACCTCCTGCTGACAGTTTTGACCAAGATGTTCTGCTACTCATTGCCTTCCCAAGCCACCCCTGCCCCATCCACCACCCTTACGGCTTCTGGCTTGGTGGGAGCTGCCAGGAAGGTGCCTTTCCCAGGCTTTTTTTTTTGCTGCTTGGAAAATCTACTGGCACATATTTGAATGGCAAATGCTGGCACAGCCCAGAGACTTGAGCTCTGGGGTACACCACTGGGGGGGAGAAGGTCAATGTCCACCCTCTCTACCCTCCCCTCCACTTGCTGGGTCTACCCGGCTCTCAGGGGTGGCCCGGCCTTTGGACCCCAGTGTGAGGTGAGAGAGTAAATAACTGATTGCTGGAACAAAATGCCAGACCCTGAGGTGAGGTTTTACTGTCCAGGAAAAATCAATACATGGGATTTACTTTGGAAATATCAGAGATGGATGGTGGTCAACACAGCTCTGACATTGTTCTGCATAGCGTTGGCCAGAGAGGGGAGAGCAAGGGCTGGAGGATCCCAACTGGGATGTCCTGAATTCCCAATGTCCCTCATCCCTGGTACTGCTGTGCCTTCTTTAGTCTCCACCTTGAAATGTTTCTGGCTGCATCCCCATCCTTCCCACCACCTCTTGGCACGTTACCCATGACCCAGGCATCACACCGACAGTGCCTGTCTCCTTTTTTTGGGCTGCAAGTCAACACGTGCTGAGGATAGCGCAGATGTGCAGCTGATTCACCCACTGCCAATTTAGCCCTAGCTGCTTTTCGTGAATTAAACCCCCCAAAACCCAAGCCTTTCCACCCCTTTGTCAGAGCTGGCTGAAATCACCTCCTAGACCTAAAACACGGTGGAGCTGGGGGCTCGCAGAAGCTGGTTTTGAAGATGAAAAAAAGCTTTTTAAAAAAAAACCAAAAACAAGAAGTGATGAGGATTTGATGCTGGCTTAATGCAGGGCTTAAATGTCACTGCTAAGTTAGTGCATGCCATAGGTGGTGCTCAGCAGGGAGGAGGAAGGGGAAGATGGAGGGGAGAAAAGTGCCTTTAGAAAGGGCTGTCTGCTCCCACCGTCCCGCTGCCAGGCTGGCTCATGACACAAGCAGCTGCGTTAACTTTTTAATGCATATTATATATATAATAGTTATTTTTATATATATTAATATACATATTATTCAATAATACTCTTTCAGGTATGCTTTGGGCAGGATCTCACTCCGCTAAACGCCACTGTGATGAGCAGAGGGGTGATCAGAGCCAGCCCAAACCCATCACCTTGCTTTGCAAGCAGTGTGAGCCCGACAGCAGAGCAAAGGGTAGGAGGGAACAATGAGAGTCAGTTTTTCTGTTCCCCTCCATGGGCACACGTGTGCAGGACAGCAGGGACCCGGTGTCTCCCGTGTCCCTGCTGTCTCGGAGAGGGGCTCTGCAGTCTTAAATAAAATCTACTCCTTCAGCTCATGAAATGGGGACACTGTGACTAGCTGACATATAATTACACATTGTATGTAAAGCTGACAACAAATTACAAATGAGCAGGCAGAATTTGGAGCTCTTCTCACTTCTCAGAAGCAATTCCTAATTGCAGAGAGCTAGGACTTTGCTCTCCTTTCCTATTCCAACCTGTTGACTTGCTCTCCATCATGCTGCGCTCCCATATTTTTCTCCAGGTTGTAGGTAGGAGGGATGGGGAGCAGCTGGGGACGTCTCCAGTGACAGTTCATGGTTGGCTTCTTCTGGGTGCCAGCCCTGAAACATCAGGCAGTTTGCATGCAGCTGTGACTCTCAGCTCTCAGGCTTAGGAATATAGTGAAGATAATTATGTGCTATTTGTATTGCACCATGCTATTTTTAAAAGCCCTACCTCTAAGCCGAGATACAAACCCTTTTTCCTTATGACTATTAGAAAAGAGACACACACTGCTTTCGCACAGATCCTTCCTTTTTTAAAACTTAATTAATTTTAAATTCACGATGTGGTTGCTTTTTGTTAGCAAAAGCATAACAGGCTATCTCCAAATCACTGTCTTGAATGTATGTACGTATATATATGTAATGATATATATGTATGGCAATATATATTTTTTGATGCATCACTTCAACTTTTCATTAAAGATTTAGATGCAAATAATATTCCTGATGAGCAATTCACAATAGAAGTGTTGGACCCATTGATCCAGCTTTACACAAACTTTGCAGCTGTAAGCATGCATACAATTATGCATATAAGTACAAATAAATAGAAATGAGTCCACCCAGTAATGAAGAAGTTAATTGCAGCGATCTCTTTGCAGAGCAAGAATAACTAACTATTCATGCAAATAATCTCCTTGAAATTTGCCTGAACACCTGCAAGTGCAATTGCTTTGACACTGCGTGCAACAAGACGGTTATATTTGTGGTGCCTTTGCAAAGCTGTGAATAAGCAGCTGTGAAGCACCGAGATTGATGTCCCCACGGCACTGCACATGTGATTGTCTTTACATCCACCTTGAAAAACAGGCAGAGCAGGGATTTCCTTGGAGAAACTACTGCTGTGGCTCTTCCAGCTCTTCTAAGGATGGAAAACCAGAGCCTTGAGTTGGAAGACACATCCCAGTGATGGAAAGCTATGAGAAAAGTGATTTTTGAAGAGATTTAAATGTTGCAGCTGGGAAGTTTGGCTGGGGGTGGGGAACAAGCCAATCTAACCACCGAGAGAAGAGAGATAAAAATCACACAGAAGTACTTTTTCCCAAACACTTACTCAGCTGAGAATTCAAAACCACCACAGTTCTGGGTTAAACAAATTAATTATTGACTATCTATTAGGAAAGACTCCTTCTCCAGTCTATTGGCTGTCAGTGGAGAAACATACACCTGAAAAAGCAGGCAAAGTTTGACCTGGGAAATTCTGGCTTCCCCCCTACCCAAATCCAGCTTCGATGTGAAATGCCCAGCCAGAGAGGGATGGGTGCACCATGGGGGTGACCCCTCCCTTCCCCTGCAGCTGCTCACCCTCCTACTAATTCACCCTCTGGCCCAGGTGCCAGATGAATGACTTCCCAAATTCCCATTCCTCTTCCGACCAGATTTTTTTTTTAAATAGCCACCAAGCATGTGGGACTCGATCCTTGCCCTTTGAGCATCCTCCACCCTGGTGGCAGCACTGCAGCTCCCCCCCAGGCAGTCCATGCTTCACCTTTGGAGGACGATGGCAGGAAACAGCTTTAACTGCATAAAAGGAAATTATTTCATACCCATCAGTCATTAAAACGTGGGACTCCTTGCCACAAGATACATTAGCGATGAAAAGTCTAAAGGGATTTAAGAAGAGATTAGGCCCATTCATAGAGGAGAGGGTCCTTGGCAGCTCTGGGGCACACTGGCCTATTTACAGCCTCTGCTTCAGGAAATCCTCAAATTTCTTATTGCCAAGATCTGAGAAAGAAAAAGAGGGGAAGGATCACCCTCTAGCTACCCTTTTTTTTAATAATGCTGTTGGAGAGTGATAGTGGGCTCTGGAGACTTGTCCTGACGCAGCATAGCTGCTTTTATGGGATCGCCAGATGAAGCCCCTGTGCCTGAGCCTGTCTGATCTATATGGCTATTTGAACCCATGGCTATGAGATATCAGGCTGATTTTATGGTGGTGTTTCACAACTGCTTGATACTGGCATGGTTAACCGGTTCAAGGCAATACCGACTTGCCCAATACGCACCGATGAGAATTTCCAGTTTATAATGCAGCTCATCTGTAGTACAGTGGTGCCAGGGAGCTGCTCCTGCCGTACCCTGTCCAAAGCAAAAGCAGTCCCTGCCCCTTGCCCCACACAAAACCCCAAAACCTTTCAAGTCCAGAGGTTTTTTCCAATATTTTTTTTTCTTTCTTTTTTTTTTTTTTTTTTTTTAAGTACTTTGGCTGCTGTTGCAGACAGTGTTGAAATGCAAGGAACCACATCTTTGCTCAGTGGTTTTCCTTCCCAATTCGCTACAGCCACCTCTTGCTCTGGAGGAAGGTGAGTTTGCAGCAGGATATCTCTGTGCTGCAATGCACTGCCTTGGTCTCCCCTTCTGACTCCGGGGCATGCAGCCATGTTACAGACCCTTGTAGCCAGGAATGAGGTTTTCCTGGTTTTCTGACACTTTCCCTTGATGCCTATCATGCTTTTGCCTTGCCCCGGGGTTCAGCGCAGCCTGTTATTTGGACAAGACGACCTTGTCCAAACTGCTGGGCTGGGAGACATGCTGCAAGAGCCCCAGAGCTTCTGCCCAGTGGTCCTCGCAGCTTCTCCTCCCCATCACCTTCATCTCCCTCCTGGCAGGTTTAGCTCTAGACAGTTGCCCTTGTGTCAGAAATGTTATTGTCGTAGTCAGTCCTGGCTTGAGGCAGGAAGTGGGACAGATGACGTCGCTCAGTCCTTCAGCCTGATCTTCTATGATTCTTCCCGTTTAGGTTTCGTGGTCCATGGACTGGGTTTATCACTGGCAGTGGAGAGGTAAATTAAGAGTGAGTGCTATCTGATGGTCCTCCCTGCCTCTGGATCCACCAACATCCCAGTGCAGTGCTGGGGAGGAGCTGCAAAAGCGGGTGATTCTGGAAGCACTCTCCTCTACGTCAAGTTTTAGGGTCATGAGGGTGCTTTCGGCTTCAGGTCCGACCTTCACCAACTGTGCCATCAGGTTGTTAGCAATAAACACATGTACAAGGCAGGGTGTTTCTTGCTTCAGCAAGTGTCCTGGTGGAGCAAAGCTCAGGCCTGAAGCAGACCAGTTGGGTGTAGTCTGTCCAGAGGGCTACAGGCTAACGCTAAGGCTGCTGACTCCATCAGAGCTAGCAACACCTCTAGCGTGAAACAAGTAGACCAAACCCAACCAGGCTTGATTCTAAGGCAGCATGGTGGGAAGAGCTGTTTTCAAATTCAGCTGATTTCAGTGCCAGCATATATGCATGCTCCAGCAGAGCTGGGCTTAACAAAAACATAAATTTAGGTCCAAGAGACCATCTGACGTCTGGCCATAAAAAATGATGAACTGATGACTCAATGAATTATTTTGCTCTTTCACCATATCTAGATTCTGATCTACATTAGCTAAACCAGCCGGTGCAAGTTTTCTAAACTGATTTTAAATTGACCTAATTAAAGCAGTAAGAGCACATAATGGAGATGTACTTAACCCAATTTAACCCTTCCTTAAATCAATTACACTAGAATTTAGTAATTTGCAGGCAGAAGCTAAACCAATTTAAGAAAGAGTTAAGACAGGTTAAATACCCTTGTAATGCAGGTGTGCATTACTTTAGACTAATTAAACTCTATCTAGTGCACATTGTAATGTAGCCAGACCACAGCCAATGTCACCCAATAATACAGGCTTAATGGATTAATGAACCCCAGTTATTAAGGCCAGAAGCGCCAATGACTGCCAGGCCATCACCAACCATGACATCTCATTTTGTTCCATCTATACTGCACCCACTACTTCATGTTTAAGTGAATCGGTCATGCTGGACTCACCTTCTATAGAAACTTGAGAGTTTTCTGCCCTAGTTTGTGATTTGATATTGTCCCATCCCATGTGGACACCGCACGTGGCCTCCAGTTGAGTAATCTAACATGAATACCCCATCACGAGGACGTGATGGCGTGTGATAGATGTATGACAAGACACACAGTGTGAGAGAAGCCACTGGGCCCTGGGGAAGAGCGCAGCAAAAAGCCATAGGCTGGATAGTTTATTTAAACACCCCTTTCAGACAGCATCTGCCTCAATCTGAAGACCTCAGAAGAACGGGGAACACATTGGTGCAAACTACCCATGGCTACAGCTGCAAATGTCATCTGAGCTTCCCACCTGAATTAGTCCAGCTTCAGCTCACTCTTACCAGCTCTTCTGCTGCCTTTTCTTTATCATTAAAGTGCTAAAGAGCACCAACTGGTCCATAAAGGCACTGCCTCCAGTCCCCTCCTGTCCTCTCTCCAGTGAAGTATCATCTCTCTCTTCCAGAAAACATGAAGAGAAACAGAAAATGAAGTGAGAAGGAGAAGTGGTGAAGCCAGCAAGGATTTGCTAGGAGGCCAAGTATGTGGAGATAAAGCCCCAGGTGAAACAGAAGCAGGCAATAAGTGAGGAGGAGATGGGAGCAGGCACGGGGACACTCAAAACAGACACCAAACAGAGAGGTATCTGCTCCTGGTCTCAATAGGAAAGCACCTGGGCAGGTAACCACAGCCAGCACAGGCCTGCAGACCACGCTCATGGCAATGAATCAGTGGTACATCAGGCAGAGCATTGCCTGGTACAGAAGGGAACCCTCATCCTTGAGAATGGGATAGAAACCAGGTGGGAAGAAGACGATTTGGGAGACAGTGTTAAGGGATGTTAAGTGTCAGCAGTGCCTTTTACAAACTGTGGCACTGCTGGGGAGATGAGGATAAGCATTGGTCTACTCTGCTATCAGAAGCAGTACTGCACACAGAAGCCAGGGTACTACACAGTCTGTCGAACAAGGTCCTGGTACAGAGAAAACAGGTTCTGGTGGTGCATTGTTCTTGTTCGTGAACAAAATGGACTGGGGATGAGGTGATGACAGCAAGTCACTCTGCTGCTGCAATAGACCCAGAAACGCAGCCTGGGGAAGGGAGATTTAAGGAGCAAGGCTGTTGCTGCAAGACTGGTTGCTCCATGTACCTGGTCTACAGCCAAAGCATGGAAGGAGAAAGTAAACACTTTCTGCCTGACCTACATTCTGCATCCGTTGTACGGCAGGACAAATAAAGCAGGCTGAAGGCCAACAGAACACGCATCCAGAAAGCTACTGGAACTGGGGCCAGGCTTGCACGGTGGCCTGTGCAGAGCAGAGCCAGTTGTGAGCAGCGTGATTAATGCAGAAGATGCGAAGATGGCAGTAAAACCAGAGGCATGCTGCCAAGCTGTGATGAGGAAGTAAATAGCATCAGGAAGGTGGGATTTCTTGTCTCAGTTGTATACTGAAATCTCCACACGCATTCTTCCAGTGCTGCCAGAGACTTAAAAAGTGGCTGTATGTAAGCCAAAAATTAAACATCAGAGAACTGCATGTGCCTTACCTAGCAGGTCTGAACAAAGTGAACTCTTTCCTTAATGATAAAGATAAGGCTGATTCTTGAATTATTTTTAGTATTATTTTCACAGAAACCACAATAACTGTTGGGGGGCAAAAAAAGCCGACTGCATTTCACAAGGAGCCCCAATGCCCCTACGCATGCAACGTCCCACATGCCCTCGAAACGGGGAATAGAGGAGGATCTGGCCAGCTGTATGTAGAGCATCAGGTAAAAAAACAAGTGTAAAACAATGAAACGATCATTGGTATTAGATGTCAAACTGGCCTCACAGCTAAGTCTTGTGGTTGCAAATATTTTTGGCAGTGTTACTGCAAGTAGACAGCCAGAGCAAGACACTGGTTCTATCACAATATGCTACAGGATGGCTGGAGAAATGTCACTTCAAAGGACATGTGAAAACACCATTTTTAGCGTGTTACTGATGAAAAAGGGGCTTAAAATGGATACTTTTTTTTTTTAGATTACCTTTGTCCAATGAAAAGCTATGGCAGATTTACTGCAAAACATATTGTAGTCATTTGTGGTTAAAAAGAAAATGAAGTTGTTGCTCTAAGGTGCTAAAAAGCCCTCTTTACCCAGCCTGTATCTGCTCTACATGGGGGTTTATAAAGCTGATGCTGAGAAGCCCTCATGGCCTGAGACTTCTAGGACTTCTAGGCCAAAACTTCTTCACCCCACCTTCATCTCCACACATGAGGAATGTCAAACCATATCATTTCCAAAGATAAGAATGACTAAGGGTGCCTATGTGGATTAGATTACATCTTCAACAGACTTTTTAGAAGTTTTTGTGCTGTATTAAAAGCCCACTTTTTTGCTAGTGATAAGTAAAGGCGGCTGGGGCAAGTAAACTGAGCTCTGTCTTCTTACCACTAATTAAATAGTAGTAATATTGATTTAAAAGAAAGCTGAAGACCTCATTTTCCAAGACAGTTATCCACCTTACTCTTCATATCTTTCATCAGAAGCAATAAAATACTTACGCTGCCCAGCACAGGGTAAGTGATTGGAAGAATACAGATATGAATATAATTACCAGAGAATACAATTACATTATCAGCAAAATGTATAACTCTAATTCAATTTAAATAGCCATATTCTATGGCTCTTCTGTGTGGTTTGCAAACAGGCTACTCCCTAAGAACTCAAATTAATTTTTATACCTCTGCTTGCTGCTGCTGCTGAAGAAAAGCTGTGAATAGGTGACTCACAGCCACATTCATGCATGAGCCACCTGAAACATTGCATTTTTTCATCTCCAGTTCTGCAGATCCCTGTTACTATCCATCAGAGGCTGTAATGCCTAATTAAATGAGCTTTTTTCTCTGTTTTCTTTTCCACTCTAGTCTTTTAATACTGTTCAACCTTGCTTAAGGCAAGGTCTGTGTATCTGCTTGCCTGACATTGTTTATTTGCAATTTGATGCTGGTTTCCCCTGAGGTTCATCTGACTCAACCTCCAGGCCTCCCACAGCGATGTCGATATTTGAGCCAGACACTCTGGGCTTACTTTTGCAGTAGCCAAGAGAAACAGGCACATTTAAGGTAGGATTCACCTTCCTTCACATAGCAAGGTCTGCAGCAGGGTGCGGAGACCCCATGCTATAAGTAGGAGCCCCACAATCATCCGTGACTCCATCAAACATATCCTAAAATCAGGGGAGACATTTGCAATGAATTTTATAAGGGCTTTTCATTACAGGCTATGGTAGAAACATTTGTCAACAGAACTACAGCACGTGCAGTTACCGCTGGGAGAAGATACTCCAGCGAATGCTCTGGGAGAGTCACCCCACCAATCTTTCCGCCAAAATAAAAAAGTCACAGAAAACACTTTTTCACTACCAAAGCTTAAAGACTGAGCCTGGCACCTGTGGCCACAGTGGTGGTGAATGTCCTTAGTGCTTCTTGTTTGTTATCGAACAGAAAATGAGGATAATACACAAATGCTGCCTTTCCTCTGAAGCCACTTCATCCTCGCACTTGTTAATGCATTGCTTTCTAATGCTTTTAAACTAGTAAACTTCAAAGCGGTAAGTATTTAATAGTGATTTAAATGCATTTCCATTTGGGAAGGGAAATAAACTATAATGATGTGAGCATGTTTATACTAAATATTTGTGGCTTTTCCTGGTAGGATGCCTCTGTGAAAAAAAGCCCCAAGCAAACAGAAAAGTTCATACCCCTAATTAAAGCAGTTATCTTTATAAAGGATTACAACACCAAAGGCCAGACTGACATCCCTGAAGTCCTACTGACAAAGCTTGCTGCCTGTTGCCTTGCTTTCAGCGGTGCCAGAAAAGCTCCTGACAAGTGAATTGGAACCACTTTCAGAGGAAGAACTGCAGTGTCATTCAGCTGCTCCAGCGCCTGTCATGCTGTGGTATTGGCACCACCACCACAGCGATGCTGCCATGCCTTAGCTCTGTGGCATTGGCTGCTCTGCTTGAATTTTTGAATGCTGCCCCAGACCTAAAAAGGGAATTATTTATAAAAACTAACTTTAGGGACAAGAAAGGGCTCACTGGTCTCTAATCAGAGGAGAGAGAAAAGTCTGTAAAGGGGTATTCAAGCAACCAGTCTCTCTTCCACCTTAATACTTCCCATAGGTTTTGGAAAGACCTCTCTTCCTGCTAGCATTCCCAGATTCCCGGCCAGTTAAAGTCTCAGCTAAAAATAAAAATGCTCGGGTTAACCTTGGGTTGCTTCCTAGAGAAGGAAATGTCCTGGCTCAGTTCAGCTTGCCAGGGAAGGGAGCACTGTGGGCACCGCCAGTGGGATGGAAATTGCTGTTTGGATAGAAGGGATAATGGGCAAAATGGGATCTGGCAGGGAAACGGCAGTGCTGGTGAAGGGGATGATATGGCAGCACTGCTGGGGGAAAGGGAAGAGCCAGGAAAAGCCCTGGTCCCTCTCTCAGGCTTGGTGCTGCAATGCAGGGCAGGAATGGGCAGCCTTTGTGGTACATTACAAGAGACTCAGTGACATCCTCTTCTATCTGCAAGGCAGAAGGCTCTCAGCAAAGCAAGGCAACATTTCGCTGGGGTTCCTGCAATGTGAACTTCTGTCAGGTTCACATGCTCCCAGAGTACATCAGTCCATCCTAAGTATTCACCATGTTTTTGTAGAACTAGTGTCCTGTAGTTGTCAGCTCATGGAGAACACACATGTTACTATGCAAGGCTTAAGAATAATATTCAAGCAAGGTGAATGATAGCTTTTTTGATAAAAAAACATTGCAAAAACATCAAAATGTGTTTCTGATTGTGTTTTAAAACACAGCATCCTTCCCACAAATTATCTCTGTAGTTTCTCATTCAACACTCTTCTTGAAAGCAAAGACCAAACCAGCGGTATTTCCTCTTGCCCTGCCTACAGAGCTGTATTTATACTTCTGGTTCATTAAGGCAGCATCTGAACAGCCAGGAGCTTGCAGGCTTTAGCCACTATCTCTCAGAAACAAACCTTGCAGCAGAAAGAGGGTGTTCAGAAACCAACATGCATTCCAAAGATGCTTTTTTTTCCTTCAACAGAAATAAAAACAAAATGGAAACAAAAATAGAAAGAATAGACAATGCAAATTTAAGTGAAAGTAAAGATGCGTCACAACACACTGAGCATCCAAAGCATGGAGAAGGTCCAAAGGTGCCTCCAAGCAATCCTGCAACTGGATTTTCAGGTTACATGCTTTTGCAGGAAGAATTCTCTATAAATCTATTACAATGTCAAATCCACATTATTTCTGTTTCTCAACCTGAAATGCCACATCTTAAGCAAGTCATTTGGCAGCAGTGTGAAGGGTAGAAATGGCATGCATTGGCTCAGGGCACTTCGTTTTGAACTGGCTCACCAGCCTAGCTGGCAAATAATGCTCTTCTCTGTTTTCAGCGTTGATTTATCTTGGCGCAGGCGTCTCTTTTGTTCTCTGGCACAACTTCAGCAATATTAGCGAGCGAGTGTGATTTAACATTTGTACATTTTTAGGAAGAGCAGCTTTATTTCTTCTGTCAAGATAGAACATCTTCCACCCGCAGGAAGTGTTGGTGGTCTTACTGCAGTGGAGAAGCTGGCAGGTGAGTCCACTCTCCGAAGAGGGGGTCCTAGAAGCACTGCTGAGCCCCCAGCTCTAAATGCACACCCCTGCCTCCTGCCTCTGTATTATCAGGGCAAGACATGGGCGCCCCCTGGCCCTTGTTGTAACATCTACCCAGATTTACAGAGAAAAAGTGGAAGGAAGCTCTTTTTCTGTGAGCTGTTGAACCAAAATAATCTGATTTAACAATGACTTGGAGTGGCCTGCTTTGATGAGTACTCCTCAAAAGAAAACCTGGTACTGACAATGAGGGAAAAGAAAAAGAAAGAAAGGAAAGAAAGGAAGAAAGGAAGAAAGGAAGAAAGGAAGAAAGAAAGAAAGAAAGAAAGAGAAAGAAAGACAGAGAGAGAGAGAAAGAGAGAAAGAGAGAAAGAGAGAAAGAGAGAAAGAGAGAAAGAGAAAGAAGGAGATGGTTTGGACCTGCTCAGAAGATGCTCTGGTCATGCGTGGGCTACACGCCTGACCACACGATGGCAGACAGAAGCACACAGACGTGGTGGGTCCCAGACCACGCTGCCCTGCTGGGTTTGGCACGGGGCAGGGGAACGGGGACATCTGCTGGGGTAAATTTTCTGGAGAGGAGGTATCAGCGTGGGATTTCTATGCTCAGTGTCCAAGATGTGTCAAAACATCTGGATGCCTAGATAACCCCCTGCTTTCAGAGCTTGCGTTCTTCCCCTTTGGGCACCAGCGAGCAGCCTCACATCCCCACGGTATGAAAACGAGCCTGTTTTGATCTGTCCCTCACATGGCCTCCATCTTGCCTGTTCTTTTTCAAGCTTTTTAATTGTTTTGTCCTGCTCTGATTTCTATTATGGCACAGTAAAACTGTGTGCTGTGGAGAGCACGCTTTATTTAATTTGTCATGCAGTTCAGAGAAGTAAAAGAAACTCTTCAATGACACAGCCTCGGCAGATCCTGAAAACCCTGCATAAACTCCTGACACAGCCAGGCACTATTTATTCACAACGTAACACAAAGCAGGACCCTGTCTGCCTGTGGCACATTGTCAAAATACATTCTTCATGCTTTCCACAGTTGAGAAAAGCCTTGATGGGTTCTAGTAATTGCTCTTGCGTCTGTCAGGCAACGCTAAATCAGCTCTTTCCTCCTCCTCATTACTCCTTTGGGCTCACAGAAAGCAGAGAAAATACAACACATGGCAATAGACACGGAAATGTTTGGGCGTGTTTGGTTGGTTGGAGGTCGGTGGTCACCCTTCAATGTCTCCTGAAAGCAAAAATCCCCCTCCTCCCAAAGCAAAGCCATAGACTGATTTCAGGGCAGCTCCCTGGGACCTGCCCTGCAGATGTGCCTGCAATGCAGCCGTTGTAGCACTGCTGCCCAGTTATGAGTTATGTATGTTATGCCCAGAGTTAACTTAGGACTTTATATTAGGTAAAAACACTTCTGGGAAAGCATACACTAAAGCAATCAACAGCTTGCACATCTGCTCAGTTTCCCAGATCTTGCCACTGCCTGAAAAGAAGCCCTCTCAGCCCTGGAGCAGAGCTAATAAGCACTTTCCCCTTCTACAACAGCTTTCTATCTTCTACATCAGCCTGACAGAGTTTGTGCCTGGCAGCTGTAGCCTCAGTGCAGTTCTTTATTTTATCCAATTACTATCTGCGGCAGTTTAGCCTTACTCATAGCAAGCTGCCATTCTGCTGCTCACACTAAGTTAGTATTTTTTGCCATGGCTCTCTGACTTGTCTTGAATATAGCCCAGGTACCAAAGGTGCTCTTGGAGGTTGCAGAGAGGAAGGGACAGGAGGTTCCTTTCAATCACAGCCTCGCTAGCCTCTTTCTTTTCACTGTTTTAATCACTGCATACCTGGTTCATCTCAAGCAAAGCTGCTGTGAAGATTACAGTGGCGGTTTTCTCAACAGCATGGTGCTTTTTTATTGGTTCAGAGCAGGCTGAGTCAGTGAAGACACTAGTTCTGCTTTGCTAAGTTGGCACTCCAAATTGGCAGTATTTTGTGTGTCCGAGCATGGGCATGAATGAACATAGGCTTGCCATGACTTAGCTGCAAAATACTAATGTATCTCATTTAAACGTATGCATGGGGTAACTTATACAGCAATGGATGAAGGTCAAGTCAAGGGATTGCTTGAGAGAACTTCACAAATACAGGCCCATGGAACCTGACAGGCTGCACCTGTGGTGCCGAGAACTGGCTGATGTCCTTGCAAGGCCACTCTCTGTCATCTCTGAAAGGTGATGGAGATTGGTGGAAGACCCCAACAACTGGAAAAGGGCAAATGCCAAACACATTTTCAAAAAAGGCCAAAAGTTCAACCTGCGGAAAACAGGTGGGACAGTCTCACTTTGGACCCTGGTAAAATTATGGAGCACGTCCTCCCAGAGCACATTTCTGGCCACCTGAAGGAGAAGGTGATGGGGAAGAGGTTTGGATTTAACAAGGGTAAATGGTGCCAGATCAACCCGATTCCCTTCTATAAGAAAATGACTGGATTTGTGGATGAGGGGAGAGCAGCAGATGCTACTTACTTTGACTTTAGCAAGCTTTCAACAGTGTCTCCAACAATATTCTTGTCTCCAAGTTAGGATGTTACAATCTGGAGGGGTGGGCAATGAGATGGGTAAAAACCTGGTTGGATGATCAAGCTCAGAGAGTAGTTAATGGGGTGTGCTCCTCCTGGAGGCTACTACTGCAGGGGTAGTGCAGTACTGCAGGGTTCTGTCCTGGGACCTGTCCTGTTTAACATCTTTATTCATGATCTGGACAAGGTGATAAAGTGCACTTTCATCAAGCCTGCAGGTGACACCAGGCTGGGAGAATCAGTCCATATGCTTGAAGGCAGGGCTGCCGCTCAGAAGGACCTACACAGGCTGGAGGAATGGGATGACAGAAACCTTATGAAATTCAACAAGGACACATGGAAAGCCCTGGACCAGGGAAGGAAGAACTCCTGGCAATGACACAGGTTGGGGAATGACTGGGTGGGGATCAGCTCTGCTGAGAAGGACCTGGGGTTTTGGGTAGACAGCAGGCTGCACATGAGCCAACAGTCTGCCCTGGAAGCAAAGAAGGCCAAAAAGCATCCTGGGCTGTATTAACAGGATCATAGGCAATAGATTGATTATACCCCTCTACCTAGCATTTTAAATGAGGCATTTGGAGAGGGCCTCCAAGATGGTTGAGGGCTAGAGCACATGCCCTGTGAGGAGAGACTGAGGAAACTGGAAACTTGTCCAGCCTGGAGAAGAGATTAATGGGAGATTTGATTGCAGCCCCCCAGTACCTGTGAGGAGGTCATTGAGAAGATGGAGCCAGGCTCCTCACTAGGGTCCATGGTGGGTGCATGAAGAGACAACAGGCATCAGTTGAAACACAAGAGGTTCTGACTAGATATAAGGAAAAACTTTTTCACTGTGACAACACCCAAACAGTGGAGCAGGTTGCCCAGGCAGGTTGTGCAAACTCAGTCCTTGAAGATTTTCAAGCCCCAACTGGATAACATCTTGAGCAACCTGGTCTGACCTCAGAGCTGACCCTGCTTTGAAGAGGAGATTGGAGAAGAGACCTCCTGAGGTCCATTCTAACCTAAATTGCCGTATGATCCTAATGTATGTCATTTAAGTTTATCTGCAGAGTAGCTTATCTAAAAAATGGTAGACAACTGATAAAGACAAAGTTAACTGATAAAGAATGGCACAAAAAGAGTGTGGTCTGTGGTGTGTACATACTTCCCATTAAAAACCTCTTGTTTTAGGTCCCTGCTTCAGAGATATGGTAAAGGTTACAGCAGATATGCTAAGTAAACAGGCTGATCAAAACCACAGTGTTGGAATTTAAACCAGCAGGTGATAAGTGCTTATACTTTACTCTGAAGAAATCTACTAATCTGCCTAAACAAAATTCAGGAAAAAATGACAAATTGTATCAGTGATTTTTATTGGGGTTTAAAGATAACTGCTAAAGGAGCTGCATAGGAATTAGTAATGTTCTAGAATAAAAAAGGCAAAATTTACCTAAATTCAAAAGAAAGCTTGCTAAACAAATTTACAGACTTCCTCCTTTTGCTTGGTGTTTCAGATTGATTCAGTTTCCATTTTAACATGGACATTTCCAGGAAGGGCTGGGGCAAGGGAGAAAGAAAGAGAAGAAAGAAGCCAGAAAAGTCTTCCTTTTGGCTCAGGCTGATGTGATCGTATTTAATATTCCTGGGAGTGGCAGTCCACAGTCTTGTGGCCAAGGCACACCTCCTGGTCAGCTGAGCCATGGAGAAAGCTTGTGACAACCTCTCAAAGCTGCTTGTCACAGCGGGCTGGATGCTTTTCTCCTCTCAGATTGCTTCACTCCACATCCTCTTCTCTCTTAGACCTCTTAGAAAAACTTGTAGACATCTACAATCTCGTAAAATGATTTAAGGTTATACTTGCTCTCTATTACTAATGCTTTGTGGCATTAGGTAATTGCTTAATTGAGCATTTAGGAAAGCATTAATATATTTTTCTCTGCAAATGCATTATTAATATATACATTACAATCTCTGCTGTTAAGGCTTTGTACAATTATTAATAGATTTAAAACAATATGAACTGCATGAAAATATTTTCTTCTAGGAAAAAGAAACTCAAAAGGACACAAATGGTATCTGGTCTATCATCATTATAAATTACACATTTGTATTGATAATTCTTTACTCCTAATAGTCCTAAGCATGTCTACACTAGTTAAAATGAATATTTCTGTCCTGTTTCCCCTTAATTCACAAAGCCAACTTAGATGTTTGAAGAATAACAAACTGCTTTGCATCCACCATTTTGACCACTGACTTCTCCTCAATACAATGTATTATTTTCATCTAGAGCAGCACACTACGTATAACATTACTCCTTCCATCTAGGTCGTATTTAGGATTGTACTGACAACCTGCATTCCCCTGGAAGTGAGAAAGGCAGTACACCTACAAGCATTAATTTGTTTTTAATACATCTGGGAAGAACACATTAAAGACTTTTAATGAGATATTTTTTCAAAATAGCAGGCAGTGCCAAAAATGCATGTGGGCTTAAACATAATACTAAGGTACACAAAATGGTGAAGGAATTAAGGCAAAGACAAAAAGGAGGTGCAGAAACCCTACACAATTACTTAATGATCTGAAGTAGTTTGGGGAGATTATAACAGCTGGATGATCTGGGGTTGGGAGGTAATATTATCAGGCTCACTATGTTAAAATAATCATAAGTACATAAAAACCGATACTAGGTCAGATGAAAGCTCCATCTAGCCCAGCAGTTTCTGACAGCGGCTGATAGCATGTGAGTAGGAAGAGAGCAAGAACAGGGCAAACATGTTCTGTATTTCCCCAAAATACCTTCCCAGTTCCAGCAACTTGCAAATCAGGAGCTTGCTGGGCTAGATCAACAGTCTTTGGTGATTCTTCAGTTGCTTTTTAAGCCCGTGCAAAGTTTTGGTACCCACAATATCCTGAAGCAAAGACTTCTTCTAGCTTAACTATAGACTGTATGAAGCATCACCTCCTTTTGTTTGTTCTGAGCCTTCCAAGTTCTACTTTCATTTGATGTACCTCAGTTCTCTGATAAAGTCTGGTAAGTTAGTGAACAATCTTGATTCCTGTTCCTTATTGGGATCACTGAAGATTTTATATAGACTGTGATATTATCTCCCCTCCCCTGCAGACTGAAGAGACCCAACTGAGTTAGCCATGCCCCATCTGGAAGCCCTCCTACTATTTCTGATAATTCTATTGAATTTTTTTAATCTTTCCCAGTTCTACCATATTATATTTCTCAGATGGGGATACTAGAACTGCACAGGGAATTCAAGACGCAGGTGCAACAGGGATTTATACAATAGCATAATTATTCTTTCTCTTTTGGTCTCTATTTCTGTCCTAATAAATTTTAACAATAATCCTAACAGTTCTCAGTTTCCATTTTGATCACTGCTGAGCCCTGAGCTGATGTTTTCACAGAACCACCTCTCATAACCCCAAGGCCTTCGTCCTCAGTGGTAAAAGTCAACTCAAAGTTCTGCAGTATATATGTAAAGTTAGGATTTTTTTTTTCTCGTATGTTATCCTTTCATATTTATCTGATTTTAATTTCACCTGCCATTTTGTCACTGAGTCTATTAGTAACAGTCATCCACAGTTTTTCTCAGTTAGCCCTACCCTGAATAGCTTAGTATCATCAGCACATTTTGTAAATCACTATTCACCTCCATTTCTATCAGTTATTTGTCCATGTTTCATATCCACTAGCAACCTATTATTTTACTTCCTTTGGGGAGGAATCTTACTGAGTGCTTTTGGAAATCATCATAGATGATTAATTGAATCTTCGCTGGTCCATGAGCTTGTTGACTTCTTCAAAGAAAGCTGATACATTTGTGAGACACGAATTTGCTTTACAAAAACCATACTGACTTCCCCTAAATATGTCACCTCCATGTGCCCACTAAATCTTTTCTGTTCTTTAGCATAATTTCTACATATTTGTCTAGTAAGGACGTCAGGCTTCCGGGTCTACAGCTTCCAAAATCTTCTCTCAAATCCTTTCAAAAATCTGCAACTTGAGCAACTTTCCAGACCCCCCTGATGCCGAGGTAGTTTTAAGTGAGAAGTTAGAGACGGCAGTTAGTACCTGAACTACTTCATCTCTGAGCTGCTTGAAAACTTTTGGTTGAACACCATCTGGTCTCAGCAGTTGGCTACTGCTCATTTTATTAACGTGCTCCTTCATCTTTTATACTTACACTTTAATCTGAGACACATTTTCCCAATTACTCCCCTTAAAGAAGCTTCCCAGTATTGGAGCTTACCCAAGCTCATCCATCCCATTCACAAATGCAAAAGTCCATTTAGCTTTTCTTCTATGGCTGTATCTTCTCCAGATGTTTATTCTGTATCTTAAACAATCTATTTGCCTTACAGAGCAGCCAAACTCTGGCAGGCTCCCTGATTTGTTCCAGGAAAGAGTTGCTATTATTTTTTCTATCTTTTGCAAGTTGACCCTTAAACCTCCTTCTGGCTGCTTATCACGATGTTGTATTTAACCCATCAGAGGTTATAGTCCCTTCTTTTCCTAATTTGGATACAACTTCTGCTTGTTGAAGGAAGCCTTCTTCATCTAGTAATACCCCTTACCATGCGTCTTTTTCTGGTGCATTGGTTCTGCCTCCAGAACAACAGCTTTAAACAGTCCCCGTGCCACCTGTGAAGACTTAAGTCTTTTAGATGTTCCTTTTAGGCCCCTTTTAATCAAAGGTGTGTCTTGTTTTATATTGCTTCTCTTTTTTGAAAAGAAAGCAGAATACTACTGATTTTCTTTTTCTTGGTGCTACAAGGGTGTTGAATCCAAGGATGCTACAGTTAGTTCTACAGCATGGTTCTTTGTCAATAATATTATGACACTGTTTAGGTCCACACCAGGGATTGCCTTTCCTCTTCTGGCTTCCCAGCTAGCGGTCACAGACAGTTTCTAAACAGCTAGATACAGCATCACCCCCTCCTGTGACATTTACCCAACCTACATTTGAGTTGTTGAAGTCACTTTACGATTGTGTTTCCTGCCCTGCAGACTCTCTGATCTCCCCGCCTTGTTAGCTAGACTGCTGACGCAGTTCAAGTACTGCATTTTTCCTATTTATTTCTGGGACTTCAGTCCACTGAGACTCCATCTTATTCATTGACAGCGTTAACTGGTAATTGGAAGATCCTCTAAGCTTTCTTTAAAATATAGCATCACTCATCCACTGGCACGCCTCGTCCTGCCTTTGTATTTTACATCTCAACAATATAATACATAAATTTGATTGTTCACTTTTCCTATTAGCTTTCAAAACCTGAGGCTATCTTCCTACTGAGACTAATAATGTTGTGGCTCCTGTCTCAGTTTTAAAGAAGACAGGCAGGTCATGGTTTCACATGCTGTTCATGGCAAGGGGGTATATGCATACTGCATAATTATTCCAGTAACTGGTCCTCTATTAGCATATCTGGGGTGTGTGGCTTTCTACAGTGGCGTCCTATCTCCCTTACTTTGTCCTTAACTGTTTCTAGAATGTATTTCGATTTCTTTGTGCTGGCACTAAGCATCTTTCATTGCCAGTAACAGAAAAAATCATCTTCCAAGTAGGAGAGTGGGATTGGACATGAAGATGACAAATCTCTGTGTGGTTTTGCCTTTGTCCTCCATGCAAATTGGGCACATCCCACCTATACAGATGACTAATGTCATTATATACACTGTTCTAGGTATACAATTTATGTCTAACCACAGGAGAAACTTCACTTTTTTAAATTACTGTGGAAAACAGGCTGTATTTTTAGCAACAAACACCTAGATACAAAAGCACTCCGCTGAGAAAATGCTTCTCCTATAACTACAGTGGGACTGTCTAAGCATTTCTTCCCTAGTACAACAGCAGTGTCACTATTCTGTAATTCATTCATCAATCAGAATAAACATTAAAGCATAACACAGCTTAATAAAACCATTAGAGCTGTGCCACAGAAATAATTACAAAGACTGGTAATAAGAGAGAGCCATTTACTTAAATGGAGCATCCTTTTAAAGTGATGACTTACCTTACCCCACCCATCAAAGTAGGACAGCTGGAACATGGGAAGCAGCAGAGTCCATGATTCAGGCTCTTTCCTAGGAGGCAAAATTGATGATTGAACCTGAAAACATTTTTCTTGTATGGACCTAATTATGCTCAGAGCTGAGATCTCTGAGGTCTCTGATTCAGCAGTGGCTTGCTCCTATTCACCAATAAAAACTGAAAGGCATCCAGGGTGCCAGTTCTCCTACAGAAAAGTAAAGTTTATGGAAATGGCTAGACACAAGCTCACAGTTAAAATAATAATACAGGTAAGAAGGCAATTCTAAGAAAACAACTTAGAAAATAACAGATGCGCACAAATCTAAAACCAGAATAAATAATTTTCTTTTAGCAGCTGGTGCATATGCCAAGGGGATGGTGTTCTCAGGCTTGCTTAAATAAAGATATTGAGGATAAACGTTGCGAGGCTTTCAGAAGCATTCTGGTGCCTAACTCCCACTGATTCAGTGAAGAAGTGCCCAGATGCACTTAAAAACCCCTTTTCATGCCTAAACTGTATGTTTAAGCATCTAAATATCTCCAAGAATCACTAAGTCCATAATCACAAATTTCAGAGATCATGGGAACTATTCTCGTATAGTGTTTGATGAGATGCTGCCTCTCTGCCTATCTACCCTTCCAGCATTGCCCAGTGGTGTGAGCTACATGCATCCCGCCATGTGTACCTCTTGCGTCCAAACCTCCGACCATCGATCCGCTGCCTTGCCTCGCAGAAGAGCGGGTGGTGTTTCAGAGCCCACATCGCGTGGCAAGAGCAGGAGCCGGCAGCAGCATGGTCCACACCTCTGCCAGCTCCCAAATCCAAACATGTTTACTGCCACGATGCATTACTGTCATTGTCAAAGCTGCCGTAGCGACATACTTTCAGCAGCAAATATAGCAGCTGAAAACTTATCTGAATCTATTTCTAGCACTTTTTCACTCTGGTGGAAGTGAACATGTTCTGAAATGTTTTCTGCTGTTTATCTTTTTTTTTTTTCCCCATAGATGCCATTTTTTTCTCTTACAATGATGTTTTTTCTCAGATTTATTAAGGTTTTATTTCTGATCCACTGAGATCACTCCTGCATTTTTTTTAAGAAATGAATATAATGCATCTTTGTTGCAGCTGCTCTTCTTCAAGGCTGCTTGCAAAGCCTGGTTGTTTCCCAGCTAAAGCCTGATGAGATGGGCCCTGTGACAAACTTGTGCGTGCCTGGCTGTATACTCAGGGTCTTTATTTGCATCTTCTGGCTTCATCCGAAAGTCCAAACCAATGAATGGTTGCTTGCAAGTATGGAGGACTAGAGTTAAGAGCTAATCCTAAATAAATCTTCTATCCTTGGTTATGCCAACAGCTGAAAAAATGGAGAAGGAAATACTTTGTTTCTGACATTTATATATTTTCTCTTGAATTGTACAAAAAGTGATTAAGGGTCTGCCCTGACTATAAATCAAACCACCAAACAGTCAACAGAACACAAAAGCAATATATCATCCATTGTAGAGACTGAAAGCCATTGTTTAGCAAGAACCGTGAAGAAAAGACCAATATACGGATAAAAAACACACCTGCATTTATATTGTTTAAAATTCAAAAGCATCTAAACCATCCTGCTTCAGGACATGAGCTCATCCATCCCTTGCAGTAAGGGAACATATATACCCGCCTGAAAATCGTGGTTGTTTCAGATCTCCTTGTGTAGTAGTTCTTCTCATAGGAAAGCGATGCGGACCTCTACCACATCATTCCTTTTTAATTGTGAATGACACCGCAGGGCCAGTTTTATCCCACCTTGTCTAAAAGCAAGCGTATCCCCCTCGGCTCTCCTGACGTAGCCACCATAGTGTGTTATGCACTGTAATATCAGCACTCATATATTAGCAGCTGCTGATGTCTGGAATTGCTGTTTCTGTTTTGCAGCAATCATCTAGGTTAGGGAGCAATTTTTGGATACCATAGCAATAAGCCAGCTATTTTTAAAAAAATTAAAAAATTCCTAGCTAGCACAAGCTGTAATGACTTAATCTGTTTTCCTGCTTAATCAGCTCTCTCCCGCAGCCGGTGCCCAGGCTTTCTAGCTCTGCTCCAGTGGTTTTTCAGCTCTTTTTTTTGGTGGTTCAACATGTGACTTCTACGCCCATGGTCAGGCAGGTCTACAAGGTCGTTTCTCCTCTCTTGCAAGTCAAGCAGCCATTTACACGACTCCACCACTACATCAGACATTTTTTAATGCTTATTGTGGTAGCGTTGGGCAAGTTGTGTCAGAAAAACGAGTTTCCTAAGACAGCTGCAGAGAGGCCTGAAAACCCTCATGCACCCAAGCATAAGGTTCAGTCCTGGGAGTATAAGGCACAATAAAAGCAGCTAAAATGCTGTGGTTTTGGGACCGATCTCGTTTTTCCACAGGGAGAGGGTGAAGACGCTGCGCAGGCAGTGAGGAAACAAGGTGGTGACGCAGAAGATGGCCGGGCTGAAGGGACGGGGGGCGCAGGTCCCCCTGTATGGCCCTGTCGCTGTGTGTGTGTGTGTGAAACCCCAAAACCACGATTTCTTGAGGAAAGAAAGGTCTGGAAAATATTCATTTTGGGAAATAACACCACAAAAGGCTGGGGAATGGGGAAGTTGTGGCCCGTCTGCCGGTGCCCGCCCTCCCTCAGCCCGCTGCACCCACCCCACCGCTGGCTCGGCGCTGTCTCCCCTCAGCCGCGGGCAGCGCAGGCCCCGCTCCCCCCGCCCCGCTGCGGAGCCGCGCTCGGTCCCCATTGGCTGCGCTCCGCCACGTGCCGCGGCGCCCCCGCCCCCCGCCGCCCCCCTCCCTCCCTCCCTCCCTCCCTCCGCCGGCTCCCTCGGGGCCGTTACCTGCGGCGGGGCCGCGCTGCCCGCCCCCGCCCCGATGCGGAGGCGAGGCGCCCGGACCGAGCCCAGCGCAGGTAGGTGGCGGCGGGCCGGCGGAGACCCGCCTCCCGTGGGTATGAGGCGGCGGTTTGGGGTAATTTGCAGGGGGGAAAGGGTGGATTTTTTTTTTGGGGGGGGGGGGAGGCCGGTGCGGCGGCGCGGGGGCTGCGGGTGTGGGGAGCCGGAGCGCTGAGGGGGGCGTGGTGGTGCTGAGGGGGCTTTGCCCACAGAAGCACCCCGGGAGCTTCCGTCGCTGCTGAAAAGGGTCTGAGGTGCTGCTGAGGCGTGAAGGCACCAATGCCTCGGGGTGTTTTGGGGGGGGGGGGGGCGATGAGTCCTGGAGGTGCTTACATGCCACGGGGCCGCCGCTCCCTCAGCGGGCCGGGGGTGCCCGGAGGCCTCCAGGGTCACATCCAGGCCAGGCCGCGCCGTCCACCCTGCTGGGATGTGGGGCTGAGGTGTTTAGGATGTACCCACCAGCGCCCGTGCTTTGAGGTCTCTCCCAAGGAAGGCGAGGAGACGCCGGGCCGGGGAGGTCTCTGGTCGGTGAGGTGGCAGCTGCGAGTTCTTGAGCAGATGGGCGATGGAAGTCAGGTCTGTCTTGGGCCTCTCCTGGGAGAGGAATGTAGTTGGGGCTGTCTCGAGTTGTTCTTCTGAAATAAAGGTGTATCTATATATATAAAGAAAACAGGCTTCTGCTTGTCTGTGAGTTGTGATAGCCTTTTTGTGGGTGATTTTGTCTTTTCCCGCTTGGAGCGATGCAAATGCAAAACAGAAATTGCTTCTGCCGATGCTGCCAAACCCTTTTTATTTTCTTCAGCACTAGTCAGGAAAAAGAGTTTTTTGTGCTGAGCTGCCCTTCCCCCCCCCCCCCCTCCTATTTCAGTAGATAAGATCAAAATATAAGGCTGATGGAGGGGAGATGTTTATTTTGCAGCTCTCTTTAGTTATGGAAACGAATGGGAAATGTTCATAAAATTACTGGAGGTAAACAGCTTTCCTGTGGTAAATGGCTGGTTTTGTCTGATTCTGAGAAAAGGGGTAAATAAAAATGCATATTTTTTACTTTTCTAAAGCAAACTTGTTGAGATAAATGCTCTTTATATGTCTAAAGTGGACACGTTTTTAAACGCAGCTTACGACAGGACTGTACAGATGCAGTTTAGAAGTGGTGTGTGGTTTTCCTGCCGACTGTGTTATTCCATCTGTTTTGCTGCAGCGAGGTTACTGTCTCCCTTCTAGATCACGCACCAGGAAACCTTGAGCTGTCTCCCAAGCCCCCTGCTACCCGGACAAGAGGCAGCAAATGCAGGGAATCTCATTGAAAGGTCAAAATGCAGCTGGAGAGTTAGTGCATGCAAGTGCTTTGCTGCATTGGCCGCTTTCTTGGGGCTGATGAGAAATGGGCTCATCCTGCATCTGGTTTCCTGGAACTTCTTGGGATTTAGCATTCTCCCTTCTGTAGAGTTTGATTAAATTGGCCAAATGATTGACAAGCAGTTAGGGACAGGATGTAGGAAGACAAAATGTGATAGCAGAAACTTCCTTTCACTGAGGAAAATGGGCTAAAAATGTTTAATTTTATTTGCTTTACATAGATCTGTTTAGGTGACGGATACAGAACGTGCTAAGATCGCTGCAAAGTTGGGGTGTTTGGAGGGCGAGTTATTTTGTTGAGATGAGAGATCTCCTGGAAAACTTAAGTAGGTCTTGAGTTTTGATAAAGGCTAAGTTACTGAACAAGACCCACCCAATGCTTCAAACTTGTCATGGAGTAATTTTCAAATTACAAGTGAGTCTGAATGAAACTTACTCAAACACAACAGATTAAAGCATCCCCAGTGGGTGCATCCAAAGCTTCAAAACCGCACGATGGTAATTCAGACATAGGACTTCTGGATCATGGAGGAGTCTCCCCAGTTGCAGGCAACTCTCTCTCATAAGGTCATGCATAAATTATTAAGGACTTAAAACTTGTGTAGGCTGTTAATTTCCGTTACTCCTATGGGAAGGCTGTTCCTTTGCTGCTAAGGAATTTTTTGCTCATAGTCCATACATATATTTATGACCACTTTTTCCTGTGTGCTAACATTGTTCTTTTGTTTGAATTGTTTGCTCTTGGCATTGGTGTTTACATGTTTGGTGTATCTAAGGTCAAACTCAACCTGTTTTGCGAAGCTAGACCAGCCGAGCTCTCTGTTCTCCTTGGGAGCAGCTCTTCCTTCACGCGTCCCACCAGTGCTCTCTGTAACCTGTTAGGTTCTGAAGTCTTGAATTCAGAAGTTACTCACTAAAATTGGTTCCAGCAACATTCTTTGCTATATTGCAATTTCCTTTTAAGCCTTTTCTTCATGGGTGGCTTTTGGGATCTCCTCTTTTGCTTCTGTAGGCTCCAGTGTGATTTTTACCATGATCTCTTGGAGTGTTAGATGATACTGTGGTAAAAATGCTGCAGTACTATTAACATTGTTCCATAATTACCAGTTGTTTGGTGCTATTCTGCTGCATAATTCGGATGTAATATGAAACATCTTGGCTGTGTAAGTCTGCTGGCATGTTTCCTTAGCCCAGTAAAGATTAATGCTATACCCTGTCCTTTCTGACCATTTCTTTTAGGGAAGATTTATTCCTCAAACTTCCTGTGTAAGGGGAAAGACCTAATTTGTTTTTACTTTCTTGTGGGGGCTCAGAAATATCTTCCACTTGTGCTGGATGAACTCGCCCAGCTGGTGGTGGGTGGTAATGCTGATACACGGTGCTCTCTTCCTCCCCTCCTGGCTGGCGTGGCTCTTCCTCCAAGTACTGGAGCAGAGCGGCTCTTCCACATACGCAGGGTCTGTGGGTCTGGGGAGGAGGATGTGCCTCAGAAAGGAGCATCTGAGATGTGCATGGGAGGGGTTTCCGAGTAGCAGCTGCCTGCTGTTACGCTGAATTCATTCTTCCTGCATGTTTGCTGGCTTCAGCAGATGCTGAGAGGAGTGGCTGACCTCAGGTTCTGAACACCCTGAGCAGGCAGGCCGCCGTTTCTTACACAAGTAATATAAAAGGGAAAACAGGGATTTGCTCTAAAAAAAAAAAAAGTGAGGGGGGCTCAAAAGCTTCCTTTGCAAGAAAAAACCTTATCTTTTTAATACCACACTATTCACAACAGCAGTGCTTTAACTCACCTGTTTCTTTCTGCTTGGCTGGAACACTGACTTTCTGTGACTCATTTGGGAGTCGGAAAAATTCCAAATTCAGATAGTTTTCATCTGTCGCAAAGCATCAGCTGCCCTCTTAAGTGCTGAAGCACATCTTGTTGATATTTCTTGTGTTTATGCATTATGGAGTTTTGCTATTCCTCACTTCAGAGTGCCTGAAAGAGATTTCACAGAAAAGCTTAGAAAGCTTGACTAGAGAAGAGGGTGCTGAGGCAGAACTGAAATCAAGAGGGCGATCCCTGTTTGGAATGTTGAATTGTCATTCAGAACCCCACTAAGAGTTCTTTGCCTATAACATTATTTTAGCAGGCACTATTAATATCCAAAAAGCTTCCTGTGAATATTGCTGAAAGGAAGTGATGGTATTACACTCTGAATATCTCTAATTAAGCTGATAATTGGACTGAATTTGAGCTGGAACCAATTTTTTTGTGTTCAGTCTGGATAACCCAAGGTTAAGAGCAAGTTGTAGCCTAGCTATGTGTATCCTTCCTAAAGGAGAAGACTGGGCGAATAGACACAATAATGTAAGGTTATGAATGATTTCATGAGTTAGTTTGGTGGTTGATGTTGCAAAGAGGATGAAGGAATGAGCCATTAAACAATTAGAAGAAAATGCAAGTAGAGCATCATAAGGCCTGGAGAGAAAAACGCTGATGCCTCTAAGGTACTATTGCTTCTTGCTGGTATTCGTGGCTCCAGGCAAAATAATTTTCACCTGTGATCCTGTCGGTGCCCTTGAGAGTGTCTGTCAAATGCTCTGAAACTTTCATTTAATCCTTGTTTTGCTTTTTGCCAATTGGGTCCACAAGTGTAGGATTCAGTATTACCTTCTCATTTTCTGAGGGGACAGATCTTGACCAAATGAATTGGAGATTGTACAGACGTTGGTTTTTACTTTTTATTGTCTGATTAAAAAGCCTTACTAGTCAAAGTTCATTTTGTAAGAGGCATTATACACTGATGTAATCAATGTCCTGTTGTAGGTGCTTGTAACCATATTGTAGGCTAAACTCTGCCATCAAGGATGTATTCTTTCTATTGACTTTTTTAAATTAACCAAAACAACGGACTCTACTGTTCATCAGAAAAGGCATGTCTGTCAAATGCTTTTTTCATTCAATAGTAATAGGTGCTAAGGAGATAATATTCAAAGAAAATTTATCAAATATCTGAATATGTTAAAGTACCAGCTTTACTGTGGGGTTTATATAGTTGCAACAGAAGAAATAATTGTCAGAAGTCTCTAATTTTTAATTTTAGTTCCAGTTTTTCCTCTGGTGAGAAGCTGTTGGTCTCTAAGCTGCAACAGCTCCTAGGCTGCTGTCTTGTCATGTCTTGTGACTGTTTCTGCTAGGAAGTGGTAGGATGATGATCAGAGGATTATTTGAAGATAAATATCCAACAGTTAATACATTGCTACAGTTTACAACACAAGAGTCTATCGTGTGTCAGAGTGTTTCTGATAAGTCTGCCTCAGATCTTTAATATCTCTGGAATTTTTCCTCATGCTTGTGGTTTTAAGGGGTTTTTGTCATGTACTATTGAACAACAGTAATAAAAAAGGTATTTCAATGTTTATTGTGTTATAGAAAGAAATTTTCCAATCAGAAAAAGTTCCTTTGGGATTACTTGTCTGTTCCTTTTCTTTCCATGCTTTTTCCTGAGTATTTTGTCACTATGGGCAAATGGGCCCATTCACATAAAAGGCTTTTTACTTTCTTTGTTTAAGTTTGAAATCCAGTTTCAACATCTGGGCAGCTTTTCAATTGGTTTTCCTTGTCTGGAAACCTGCGTTTAAAATTTGCCTTAAAAATTTGGATTCACTTCTGCAGAAGTCATTGGAAAGTGAGGCAGTCCTTCACTGTGTTGCAGTTTCTTGGGTGCCTCTTGCTAGAGGATGCTTGTATGTTGTTCCAGGTTGGTTGTGGTTTTTTAAAATGAATTCTTTAAGTTATAAGAGAGTAGGTTTCCAAATTGGTTTTGTATTTAAGAAGGGCCTTGTGTTTTGGATGAATAAAAATACCTCTAATCCATTGCAGTTGTAATGTAGCAGTTAGATTGTACAACACTTGCAACTGCGGAGTCGTCTGTGTATAATGGGTTGCACAACTAACTGTCCTTAGCTTCATCTTTTCTCCCTGAATATTATTGGGACAGGGCTTGATCCACTGTTGATGTAAAAAAAAATATATTAAAAAATTGTTTATTATGATTTTTTTAAACAGGGTAGAGATTATTTACAAAATTTATTTCATTATCATTTATTGTTTCCAATGAAGAGATGATGACGTTTGAAAGCATAGGAAGGATCTGAAGGTATCATGGGTTGATTAGGAGACTTGGGAGGGAGAGTCCTGGAGGAGGGACACCCCTGAGGGACTTGTGGACCACCTATGCCAGAGCAGGTAAGCTGGTAAGAAGCAGAGAGGAGCAGAGGAAACCCAGCGTGGATCACAGAGGAGCTGAAGACAAAAACCATTATGCACATGACCCCAAGCTCCTGCACTGCCCGTCGCCTCCCCAAAGGGTTTGGGACGGGCTCCGTGTAACCTGTGGCAAAAATAAGGGAAATTGAGACAAGGAGGAGAGGAGGAGAAGTGTTTGGCTTGAGTTTAGCCTGTGGAAGGGGAAGGAAAGGTGTTTACTCATGGGTTAAATAATTTGTTTTCTTTTTCTCAATATTAGAATTAGTGATTAGAAGTTGTATAATTGGCAATAAATTATATTATTTAAAAATTCCCTGGGTCAAGACTATTTTGAGCATTGAAGAGAGTTGAACAGGATTTGAGGATGTGGGAGGGAATTGGGAGAGTTCTATACTGATTTCTGAATCAGGGTTTTTAATGACTTTCTTATGAGAAGAAAAAGAAGTCAAATTTTTCATATTCTTAGGTTTCTTCAACTGGGAGGCTGTGCTTAACAATGGCTCTTAAACATATTTTACATCTGTTTAAAAAAAAAAAAACCCCAAGAATGACCACCTAAATAACCATTCTTTTTTTTTTTTTTACGTCTCAGCCCTTATGCTTGATCTCTATGGGTTTCAGTACTGCAGAAGCAAACAAAACTAATCTGAACTATAAATTTTACCAAACTATTTTTCATGTTGTTACATAAATTAACAACCTTCTATTCAAATATTATATGTCTTAAAAGCCTTAATGAAAATTAACATCTCATCTATTTGGTCAATAATGAGGATAGGTTAAAATGTGTAATCTTTTTCTAGACACAACTCTCGCAAGTAATCACAGACATTAGTGTTGTAGTTGTGTCCTGGTTTTGGCTGGGATAGAGTGAATTTTCTTCCTAGTAGCTGGTACAGTGCTATGGTTTGGATTTAGCAGGAGAATAATGTGATAACACACTGATGTTTTAGCTGCTGCTAAGTAATGCTTATACTAAGTCAAAAAGGACTTTTCAGCTTCCCATGCTCTGCCAGCGAGGAGGTGCACAAGAAGCTGGGAGGGGGCACAGCCAGGACAGCTGACCCAAACCGCCCAAAGGGCTATTCCATACCATATGGCGTCATGCTCAGTATATAAACTGGGGGGAGTTGGCTGGGGGGGGGGGGCAGCGATCGCTGCTCGCAGACGGACTGGACATCGGTCAGCGGGTGGTGAGCCATTGCATTGTGCATCCTTTGTTTTGTACATTCTTTTACCATTACTATTATTATTATTATTTTATTTCAATTATTAAACTGTTCTTACCTCAGTCCACAAGGCTTTTTCTTTTTACTTTTACTCTTCCGATTCTCTCCACCATCCCACTGGGGGGAGTGAGCAAGCGGCTGTGTGGTGCTCAGTTGCTGTCTGGGATTAAACCACGACAAGTTGTCGCTTAATTTGTGTAATCTGTTTTCCCCGAATGTGTCCCAGAACAAATCTGTAGTTGGCTTAAGGTTTCTTAAATGTACTCTTCTAACTCCTTGCATAAAGTTTTGCAGTATGTCTTCGGGTTTTTCTGCTGCTTTAAAAAGCCTTGGAACAGGAAGTTCATGCAGAATTCATCACTGATAATGTGCACAACATCTCAATGAAGAGTATCTTGCTCAAGTTTATTCCATATGAAAACACCTCTGCTTTTCACCTTTCTTTTTTGAAACATAAATGTTGCTCAAAACTAAGTAGCTTTCATTTTATCATTTACTGTTTTTGAAAGTATGTTTTGTAAGCAGTTCGTGTGATTTACACACACAGGAGGGGGCCTGAAACAAGCAGGTGTTTTTGGGTATTTTTGCATTATTTTTACCTTCTGTTTCACTGCCTGCTCAAGCTCTGTTGTTCTTGATTAGCAATTCCTTTATATAGCACTTTCAGCTGACTTTCAGCTTTCAGTTGCTATGGGCTTTACACTGCAAGCTTCTTGATCTTGTTACATGAACTTCAAAGGCTGCATTGTGCAGCAAGAACTTGAGATAGACTGTCTTGCAGATGACTCGTAAAGCTGACTGTTTCTGCTACTTCTGGTGGTACTGCAAGAGGGAAAGTTAATTTGTATTTTCAGCTCCTAGGAGCTTCAGATGTAGTCCCAGATCATGATGTGCTAGGTGCTATGCAACTGTAGAACAGAAGATGCCTCTTGTCTTGCTGGGCTTTCAGCAGTGGCTTGCCTAGGGTAGTTTCCCCATGGGCTCGGGTAAGAGCCTGTAGAGTTGCAGGTTGTAGATAACAGCCCATGTGCAGGTACTTACATAGATCTGGGGGATAAGCTTCTGCATGAAGAGTTACTGACTGACAGTAACTGTCCATGCCGGTGCTTCCTCTGTGGCTCTGGTCCTTGCCTGCACAGACAATTGTTTTGGAACAGTAACTGCTCACGTGAAATGCTGGGCTCAGCCGTAGAGGCTGTTAACTGGACCCTCGGTGTGTGGGGAGACAGGAACGTTCTTGAATTGGTAGGGCAAAGGAGGTAAGTGGAAACATCCCCTGCATGGGGTTACAGTTCTGGGGGCTTAATGATAAGGGTGGTGAGGGATGTAGGTATATGCCTCATTCTACACTTGTATGCAGGCTGATCTGGTCCTGTCCCTATTCCTGGTAACACTGTTGGCACTCAGACAACGGGGGCTGAGAGTCCTTGTCGTTGGCTAAATTCAGGTGCTGTACATAACCACACACAATTTTTCAGGGTGTGGCCCTGGTCATTTACAACTCAACACATGCTGCTTTTTAGTTTTTAGCATTCCCACATAAAAAGACATCCTGAAGACTTAAATTAATTGCTTCTGAAATATTCCAAGTGTGGAAATTTTGTCTGCTTAAGAATAACAATGAGACAGAAGTAAATTATGGTGAAAAGAATAGCACCACAAAAAGCTTTGGAGTGTATTCCTACTGATGGACAATTTAGCTTTAGCAGCAGCTTTACACAGATCACTTAAGTTCAGTAGATGAAAAGCAAATTTAAGTCCCTCGAGTCCTCACTAATTACACCACAATGAGTAGCTATGGAAATGTCAATGCAAAATGTGATTGTAATACAGCATTACTACTGAGGCATCTTTTGTATGCAAATTGAGACATTTCCATTTATGGCTCTCAAAACAACTGTAGCACTGCCCCTTTCTGAAAGAGTGTAGTGGTGTTTGGCAGTGGTGTTTGTATGCAAACAACAAAATCTGGATGCTATAGGCACAGCTTGTCTTTGGTGCTTGGTTTCAGTGCTGTTCAATATTTTCATCAATGACATTGACAGCAAGATTGAGTGCACCCTCAGCAAGTTTGCAGATGACACCAAGCTGAGTAGCGCAGTTGACACACCAGAAGGACGGGATGTCATCCAGAGGGACCTGGACAAGCTGGAGGAGTGGGCCTGTGTGAACCTCATGAGGTTCAACAAGGCCAAGTGCGGGGTCCTGCACCTGGGTCGGGGCAATCCTTGGTTTCAATACAGGCTGGGGGATTATGTGATCGACAGCAGCCCTGCGGAAAAGGACTTGGGGGTACTGATGGACAAAAAGCTGGACATGAGCCAACAATGTGCACTGGCAGCCCAGAAGGCCAACCGTATCCTGGGCTGCATCAAAAGCAGCGTGGCCAGCAGGTCGAGGGAGGTGATTCTGCCCCTCTGCTCTGCTCTGGTGAGACCCCACCTGGAGCACTGCATCCAGATCTGGAGTCCTCAGCGCAAGAAAGACATGGAGCTGTTGGAGCAGGTCCAGAGGAGGGCCAAGAAAATGATCCGAGGGCTGGAGCACTTCTCCTACAAGGACAGGCTGAGAGAGTTGGGGTTGTTCAGCCTGGAGAAGAGAAGGCTGCAGGGAGACCTTATAGCAGCCTTCCAGTACTTAAAGGGGGCCTATAGGAAAGACGGGGACAGACTTTTTAGCAAGGCCTCTTGTGACAGGACAAGGAGCAATGGTTTTGAACTAAGGGAGGGCAGATTTAGACTGGATTTAAGGAAGAAATATTTTCCAATGAGGGTGGTGAGGCACTGGCACAGGTTGCCCAGAGAGGTAGTGGAGGCCCCATCCCTGGAAACATTCAAGGTCAGGTTGGATGGGGCTCTGAGCAACCTGCTCTAGTTGAAGATGTCCCTGCTCTTGCAGGGGGGTTGGACTAGATGACCTTTAAAGGTCCCTTCCAATCCAAAACATCTTATGATTCTATGATTCTTAACTGCCATGGTTCTCTCTGTAAACTCATAGTTGTTTGTTTTTTTTTTTTAAGCCCAGGAAGACTGTAGGAAAGGTGCACTCTCAAGTGCTTGTTAGTGCCAGCCTCACTCTTTTGAGCACTCTTACGCCCTTCAAGCCAGTGGAAGGTACTTATTGACTTAGGTAAGAGTGCAGGATCAAACCCTGAGTAATTCTTAAAAAATGCTGTGCTGGACAGATGTATTTTCACTTGATCTATCTATCTGTCTATATATATTGACTTGCTCAAGAAAGGGATCATCTGAAGTAAACAGAACTGACAAAAGTCAACCTGACAAACTTGCAAATGAAATGAAAACTGACATTATTTCAGTTATATAAACAAATTAAACAAAACCATTGAGCATACTAAATACTAGGAGTTGGACTCAGAAAGGATGTGCTGAGGTAATTTATTAAATTCTCTGTGTTTCCTTGTTCCTTTTTTTGCACATCCAGGATGAGTGAAGCAACCATTTTAGGATGACAGGAATTTATTTTGCTCAGAGGCAGGGAAGACTTTCTGATAGCACTTGTTTATTGCATTCTTGCATTCCTCGTTAATCCCCTTCTGTCTTCATCACTCTCTACCCCTTCAGTTCCTTCTCCATCTTTCAGATCTCTTGCAGCCTTCCCTTTTCTTTGTTTTGAAAGGCTTCATGAAAAGTGCATCTGTTGTAGGATGTCGGCATACAATTCTGTAGTAGGAAATTCTCACCCTTGGAAATGATTAAAAGCATGCTGTTTGCAGAGTACTCTTCTTTGACAATTTATACAGCAGAGGAGATTAGCAGTGTCGTTCCATGCTGCAGGATGATTCCAGGAGGATATTAGTGCCATTAGGCAATAAAAAGTTTTATATATGTTGAACAGTCTTTCACTAGCAAGTCTTTCTGTCAAATTACAACAGAACCTGGGTCCTAGAATAGGAAAGACTAATTTGCAAAGAAATGAAAACCTGCTTTGAACAAAGCAAAGGCGGTGAGGCTTTAACCTTACCCTTGTAATTCAAGCTGCAAAACTTTAAGGATTTGATTCAAACTGTTGGAAAATATGTGCTTAATCTGGACTTTGTTCCCTCATAAATGTTACCATTACCACAGCGAGACCTCACGATGTCGCTTCGTTGCAATGATTTCCTGGTAGCAGGATTCTCTGATGCCTAGTCTGACTCATTCCTTTGTGCAGAATCTGTTCTAATCTAGGTTCCTCTAGACTGTGATTAAGTTACCTCTTTATGTTGTTTACCTGAGAGAGAATTATTACCTGCATTGTTCTCTAGTGAGAATGGCTGAAGCTTGTTTCTTGCTTTTCATTCAGCATCTTTTCTTTTTAAAAAAGAAAAGTTCCATTTTATACTTCTCCCCAGCCGCGTATGTAGAGATCTGTGGAACTGACAGATGTAATTATTGTTTTGTTGTACATTGTAGCTTAGGCATATGCAACATTCGGCGATCACGTCCATGCAGTAAACCATCCATGTCAGTGAGCAATCCCTTTCCCTCTGCCAAACAGTGCTGAGTGCCTCTTGTTTATGCTGGTCTGAGCCAGCCTTCTCCAAGGTGATCTGGCTGTTGGTACTCTGTAGTACGTGGAGCAATCCTGAAGTTTCCACATGGTCTGCAGGCCTTGTTCACACTCTCCTCTGCAGCGTCTTCTAATTGCCGCTCATTTTGTGTGCCACGTGTGACCGTGCCGGCAGGCTCCATGAACTGGTGCTGCTCCCTGTGCGTGCTGGCAACGTGATCTCTGGGAATACCTGTTGTCTCCAAGATACGGTGGTATGAAGGTACTGGGTCCCATGATGAGGGGTTGTCATGGTTTAACCCCAGCCAGCAACTAAGCACCACACAGCTGCTCGCTCACTCCCCCCTGGTGGGATGGGTGAGAGAATCAGAAGAGTAAAAGTGAGAAAACTCGTGGGTTGAGATAAAGACAGTTTAATAGGTAAAGCAAAAGCCACACATGCAAGCAAAGCAAAACAAGGAATTCATTCACTCCTTCCCATGGGCAGGCAGGTGTTCAGCCATCTCCAGGAAAGCAGGGCTCCATCACACGTAACGGTTACCTGGGAAGACAAACGCCATCACTCTGAACACCCCCCCCTTCCTCCTTCTTCCCCCAGCTTTATATACTGAGCATGACATCATATAGTATGGAATAGCCCTCTGGCCAGTTTGGGTCAACTGTCCCGACTGTGCTCCCTCCCAGCTTCTTGTGCACCTCCTCGCTGACAGAGCATGGGAAGCTGAAAAGTCCTTGACTTAGTATAAGCACTACTTAACAACAACTAAAACATCAGTGTGTTATCACATTATTCTCATGCTAAATCCAAACCACAGCACTATACCAGCTACTAGGAAGAAAATTAACTCTATCCTAGCTGAAACCAGGACAGGGGTTGCTTAGTTGTCTTGTCTGCGTAGTGTGGCAGGGAAGGATGTGTTTCATATCTGGAATATAAGGTGATTGTGCAAGTCCTGCTGGATTGGCACTGGACATCTCAAGGTAGAGCAGTTCAACTTGGTGATCCTTACTGGCACTAAGGTATGATCCTAGTAACAAATCTTGCTGATGCACACTAGGCCTTTACCCATGCGGACTTGACTGATTTGCTGCAAATCTTATCCGAGAGCAAAATGGACTTGTAATGCGGATGACTGGGGTGGTGGGTGTCAGCACCCAGTTTTGCTCCTCAGTGCTGTTTTTATTCAGTGGTATAGATGCAGCCGGTAAAGATGAGGTAGTATTCTGAGAAAATGATGAACTTGTAAGGCTTGATAGGTTCCCTGTGAGCTGTTGTCTTGTGTCCTGACAGATTGTGTGGGAGACTGGAGCTGGATTTGACTTCCAGCTTAACTGCTAGCATTCTGGGGGACCTTGGGGTGTCACTTACCCCTTGGGTTTTGGTTTACCCTGTTCCAAGACATAATCCTACTGACCTCGGTTTGTACAGTGCTTCCAGACCTGCTAAAAGGTGTGGTTTAAGGTATTGCTGCTTTGTGACAAAGGTGTACAAACAGCTGTGACAGCTCAGAAAGTCTGTGCAATTAATAAACACAGCTAGGTGGGTAATTTGAGGTTCTTAGTAGTATCATAATAATGAAGTTACCTATGTTTGAGGTAAGTGGTGAAGTTTTCTGCTGGCAAAAACCATGAGGCTTTTCTTTTTTTTTTGCCTTGATCTGTTTTGTGGGTTATGACCACTTGCAGGTGACTCTAGAAAGCATCACTTAACTGTTGTCTGCTCTTCAAAGGACTTAAGATGCTGGTGTTGACCTCTATCTCTCCTTCTTCCACCCTGTCTCACAATGGTTTGTGGCTTTTGACCTTCTACTGCATATATCAAATTTGTTACTGAGAAATGATGTGTGACTGTGCAAAGAGAGACTGACTTTGAGTCATCTTCTGAACTGGGTATCTCTGAAATTTCAGTGGGCTGGATTTGAGATCTCGAGGGGATGCTTCTGTCTCATCAGCTCCTTCATCCTGGTTTTTAAGAATCTGGCAATAAAGGCTAGTTCAAATGGGTCGTATCGCCATATAAAATAAAAGGAGGTGGAGTGGAAAAGAAAATGTGGAAGATCGTGCCTAGATAAAAGCCTTCCCTTAGCCCTGCTTTTCTTAAAAGTTCTTGGGCAGAGAACAGAAGAGTGTGGACATCTTTGCAGTGGAGAGCAGAGAGGGTTAAGCACTGAGATCAAAGGGAATGGGTAAGGCTGAAATCCTGCATTGTGGAGGATCAGGCTGCACCCTTCCATGGTTTGCTGATCAAAGGGAGTGCTGCTTTGGGAGATTGATTGGTAAGGCAGGAAAAACCCTTGCCTGTATCCCTTCTCCTTTCAGGGCAAAACCAGCAGGCTTGTATGGGTAGGCTTTGCACGGCCATTTCCTTGTTTGCTCACATCTTTGGTTAATGGCAGCAGTCTGTGAGAAGTTGATGCGCCAGCCTGCATTTTTCTTCCCAAAATCAGAACTGAAGCATGCTGATAGAAACTTGTGGGAGCTTACAAACACTAAGCATGGAGATTGCTTCTCGTTAGCTAATGATCAGTGACTTGGCCATCTGTGGGGGAGCACTGTGCGCTCCTGCTGGGTTCATGATGTTCGTTGGAGGGGAGCTGCTGCTGCGCACAGAAACTGCCCTTGTGCTGGCAGCCTCCTGGTCCTGCTGTGTGCCAGGCAAAATTTCCTGCACACCTGCGCTGGTGCTTGCTGTTGAAGTTGCTAACCACATTGTTGGGGCTCCTGATGAGGGCAGCAGTAGATTCAGACCGATGATGAGACACGTTTGCTTAACCTCAGGGAAATCAGGGAGTTGATTTGAGATGTGGGCTCTGGTTTTGAGGATGGGATCAGGGTAGAGTAGTACTTGGACACTGATCCAGGGATCCTAAATACCCTGAGCATACTGTGTCGATTTTTTACTGTCCAGAGTCTAATAATCGCTCAAACAAAATGGTGTTTAACTAAGATCAAACAATAGTGTTTGACAGTAACTGATGTAGTTGCAATTATTAGACTTCAGGCTTCTGAAGAATGCAAAGACCTGTAAGTGGCAACATGTACATATTTTTAGAGTCACGTCCTGGCAGTGCATCTGAAATGAGTATATTCTTGATCACAAGGAGGTAAGGAGCGATTCGGTGTTCCTGACACGATAACCAAGAATCACAGTCTTCTCTGGGAAACAGAGTAAGTTAACAGTCATTGGATGTCCTCTGAACTTTTTTCCATTCAGAAAAAGTTATGATAATTTTGTTTGTCTTCCTTTTTGACAGCAATGCTGAGTGACAATAACTCTATGAAGCTGAAAAGTGATTGTTCACCTCCTGTGCAATGGTGTAAGGTGGCTGCACGTGAAGATGAGAAGACCAAGCTGGTTTTTAAAAGGTACTCGCAAGTAAGTGTCATTGTCATGGCAATATAGAGGTCAGTTGCTCTCCCTCTAGCCTGGGCAGTTACAAAAAGGATGCAAAAATCAAGGTATGAGATTGCCACAGGAATGAAATGGAGGGTTAGGCACACAGCTTTCCCTAGGCACCTAAAACACTTTGAGGGCCTAGGCTCTCTCGTAGTAGTACCTGTTTTCCCAAGCCAAGGTGAGATCCCAGTACTTCACTCACAAGTATTTCCAATCTTTTTTTGATCCAGATAAGTAACAATGTTGAGGCTTTTGTACAGTCTGATAATTGAAGAAATTGAAAGGCAGTGGATGTTTAGTGGGTATTTTGGGGAGGTGTCCCCTCATAGTTAACTTGTTTATGAAGACTTCTGGAATGCAACATCACAATCTTCATTACTCCATTGTTTGTAGTTTAACATCAAATTGGAATTAATGAGTGTGTGCTAGTGTACATCCAGAACCATATTTTAAATCAAAAAAGCTCACTACTGTGATGCGCCTCTGCCACATGAATTTTTAGGTCTTAAAGCTTAAAAAACCCAAAGCCACAGTGTTGTATCCACTGGTGTTTTGAGCACCTGAATGGTACAGCCCCAGCTGAATCTAGAGATACTTGATAAAGCTCTGTGGAGGAAAACCAGCCTCATTTGTCTGTTGTGAATCCCCTGTTTCTGTCAGTCAGCTGATTTCCAGGCATTGCAGCCTAACATGCTAATGAAGGTTTTAGACTCCTTATCAGTGCAAAATTTAATTTAATTAAATCAGATGTGACAACAGTGCTGCTTTTCCAGTGGCCACCTTATTTGCAGCACATACTGCAAATTAAGTGCCAGAATTGCATCTATTAGCCCATATGCCATAAGCTTTTTTTAAAAGAAAATCTTGGAAACCTCTATTACCTTAATCTGAAAGAGTTTCAAGAAGCACTGAACACTTAGTAGATTGTATATTTTTTTAAAGACATTTAAACAAATGTCCAGTTCTTAGGAAACCATAGGAAATGTAAATCAATAATAAAGCTCAAAGTACATGCTTGAGCAACAACCACAACTCTAACCAAATAATGATGTAATTTTTGCAAATTGGTTTAGACGTGAAATGAGCCAAGTGAATATTTGGAGATCAACAGTGAGATTCCTTAGGAATGAGAAATGAGTAGATCAAAAATACAGATAGTCTATATTACTCAATTTTGAAGTTTGGTTTTTTTTTTCCTTCTGCATGTTTTGGGGATGTAAATAATTAAATTAGGCTTCTCAAGATAAACCTGAGCATCTAAATTCTGCATGCTAGCCTACCAGTGAGTTGAAAGTTCTGCTTGTGAGTGATGGCCATTGGCCCAAAATCTTGCAATTTGAAGTTCCATCCCTTTTTTTAACTTGCATGAAAATATGTATTTCAAAATAAAGTTGCCCTTTAAAGTAGGAAAACAAAAGTCACTTTTGGTTTCTTTATGTGAGGAGAGCTGTTTGACCCATCAGAGATGCATTTAAAGTATGTGATGCAGGCATAGAACTGCATAAATCAGAGTGTCGATAGGCAACATTTTCCTTATCAAAGCATCCACGTATGTTCCTACTTTCCTGCAGATAGCTCTGAAGAGTTCTGAAAGACTTGCAGTGAACAAAGCAATAGTTTTTCTTGGTTTGAATCAAATGCAAGTATTCACCTGAAGTTCTTCAACTGCCTTAAATTTGTTTAAAAATACTCCTTTAACAATTGATGGATTGCTGGAAAAATATTTTTTTTCTTCCCCCCCCCCCCCCATACACCCTCCTGTTTGTTTTTAGACTTCTTGCACTGTTTGTGGTTGGAGCATGTTTCCTTTATATCCTCAAATTACGCTTTGGCCCTGAAGAATGTGACAGAACAAAAATGCCATTTGTGGACCTCGATCGTGTAAGGGTTGGTATTTTTTAGTGTGTTTTTTTTAACTTGGCTTAAAAAAAGTTATTAATTGACACTATAAGAGTTATAAGGGTCTATAACAAAGAACTAGAATACTGAAATTATCCTGTGAGGGGAAAATATATTTTGCTTCATTTCATGCCGTAGAACTTCTGGGTTTTGTTCTTGTGGAGTGACAACAGAAGTGCGTAGAGAAACTGGATTTTTAGGGGTAAAATGAGATAACTGTGACTGTTAAGAATAACATTTGAAATGGACATGTCATCGTACTATTGTGTCAGTGCAGATGACACTGGTGAGCAGAAAATTGATGCAAATGAAAAGTAACATATTTAAAAGAAAAAAAAAAAAAGCCCCAAACCTAATATATTAAACCAAAAGTTTTTTTTTACCTAAGCCGGTTCCCCAGTCTGCTTTGCCTTGTAGTTGTGCAGATGTTTTTGGAATCACAGGGCAAATGCGCAGGAGGGTGCGGCTCTTGGTTCATTTATTTATGTAACAGCGACTTACTTCAACTACATTTTTGTGTGTGGCTTTTAAGCTGGTGTAACAGATGCCAATAAAGCTTTCTCGTAATTCTTGCTGACATTTCTCTGCCTTTGCTACTTAACCTGTTTGCTCTTTATAACAGTACACCTTGGCTTGGAGTTGTTACATTTCTGTCTTTGAATGTTGTGTGAAAGACACAACTTATAGCAGAAGCCCTGATTTAAGATAGTCTCATCTTAGCATCGCTGCATGTGCATCCTCTCCCACCTTCTTCAGTGCATGTTTTTCTCCTTCTGAGCCTCTTTGCCTCCCCTTTTCTTCTCAGTTGACTTATTTCTTTTCTCTATAACATATTCTTGCTTCCAAACAACCACCACCTTAAGCCAAGCAAACCTAAAGGCTGCATGAACTGTCTCTGTTGCTGTCTCATGATTCATTTAGTTTGTGTTAGATGCAGGATGAGGAAATAGCATTGCTCTTTGTCTAGTTAGGTAGTAGCTGATTGCAGACTGTTAGGGGCAGTTGTCCAGTGATTGGCATTAATTTTTACTGATAGGATGTACAACTGTCAGCCTTAAAAATGAGGCTCTTCCAAAGATGCACTGACTCTTGCTGGCAAAGTACAGCATGAAGTTGCTCAGTCGTGCTTTGCCAAGGAAGAAGTGGGGTGTTTATGCCCAGACTTAGAGACCTTTGTAATGATGGAAGAGGCAGTTCTGTAGAACAATCTTGTTTTTTTTTAAAAAAAAAAAAAAGGGCAGCACAATTTCCCTCCTTGTGTGCCCAGATACACACTTCCCTTTCCTTAACAGTACAGAAGGGGAACTGAGGTAGCCCAAGGTTTGAATCTTGACTCTGTGACTCCTGTGTTTGCTCATGTTTGTTTGTTTTTTTTTTTTTAAATTACGGTGGAGGAGAGATCAGCAGAGTTGTATTGGGGAAGAGAACATGCAAAAAGATTTTATTTTAACTGATAAAAATAATACCTTTGCTATTTCTCTTCTTCGGTACATCAGATACCGGCTTGCCACTACAGATTTCTAAAAAATGTACATGAATAGTTTTTTTGTTTGTTTGTTTTTTAATGAGACAGATCAATATATAGTTTTATCTGACGGCTTAATCTTTTTATGCAATATGGAACTGTAGTCTTTTATTTTGGTGACTAGTCTTTGAAAGAAGACCTGAAACACCTCCACCTTGCATTCCTTTTAAAGTTGTATTTTAGTCATTAGCAATACCACTTTAGCAATACTTCTGGAAGAAGCATTGCTTCATTTGGATTAGTAAGGAAGTCCAGCCTGCCATTTCACAGAACTTTTACCCAGTGGATGTGTCTCTGGTAAAAACCTACCGCAGGCAGAACTCGGGCCATGAAATTGAGCAGCAGAGTAGAATTCCGCTTGCTGGCTTGCTGCTGAATTAGATGGGTAGAAGTTTGTCTAGATTTTTTTAATCTGTTTTTGTAAGTAACAGTACAAATGTTCTCAAATGGCTCATTTTCACTTATCTCTTTTAGTAGCCTAATTTATTCTTTAGAAAAGCTCCTATCCAGATTTAAGTGATTGGATGGAGACACATTCCTTTGCAGGTTTTCACCCTGCACTGTTTAGTATCTGCGTTTAAGTGAATGCTTTAAAATGTCTTGTATTTCCATGTTTAAGCTTTCTTTATAAACCCCTCTGTTTCTTTATAAACACCAGTGGTCAGCTGGTGGGTTGCATTAAGAGGGCTTTGTATGTTCCTGAAGCTAGCTTTCCTGACTGAAATCATGTATGTTTTGTTTTAGAGAGCACAACAGTATGCCAGCGCTGCACTGCAGGAACAGTGCCGGCCTTCTTATGTGAAGAAAGAAATGGGGAAGTTATTTGCAGAGAAATATAGCGTGGACATATCTCCCTTTGTAAGAAAAAATGTAAATGAAGATGAAGCTTTATTTAAATATGAACCTCCTTTTGGATTTCACAAGTTCTTTGAAAAGCTTAAAAATCTCCTTGAACTCTTACCTGAGCATGATTTACCAGAAAATTTGAAGTCAAAACACTGTAAGCGTTGTGTTGTTGTTGGCAGTGGTGGAATTCTTCACGGATCAGAGCTAGGTCACTTATTGAATCAGTTTGATATTGTTATAAGGTACGTTTTTTCCATTTAAGGATTCCAACTACTTCAACTTTACTTTATGAGCCGACTTTGTTTTTTTAAGGGGAAAGTATCTCGAACATTTATGCAACTTATAAGACTATTTGTGAAAGTACTTTTGAGAAATTTACTTGTGACTTGGTGGAATTTGAAGTCTTAGGAGCAAAATAAATTGGCATGTTCACAAGGCAGGAATTCAGTGTAATTGTTGTGGACTTCCGATACAAAAAAACCATGGGCAGAAATGAGATAGAAACCAGTGAAATCATAGACAAGTAGACAATCCTGTTTTTATCCATTCATATGTTTAAGCTTTCAGAGGTAGGCTTTAGGACTCATCTCTGCCTTTTTCCCCTTGGTTAGTTGGGATGCTTATTTGAAGGATCTTTTTTATAACAGCTATTTCACACCATAAAAATTAATTGGTGTTTCAGTATACAGTTTGCTTACATACTGTATAGCATGCTTATCTTTCCTTATCTTTCCAAGATCAGTGCATACTTTCTATGATTACCCATGTTCTCTAATGTCTGAATTAAATGAATACATGCTCTGTATTCGTGCCTTCTGAACATTACTGTTTGAACTCTCCTTCTTCGTATTTTGAATCATGTAAAGTCACAAATGAATTTAATACAAGCATTTTCGCAAGTTGCTTTGTAAACTAAGACTTGCTCCTCTTAAAAAGGGAAGACTTGATACACTGAGTCAGTATCTCTTATACGAAGGTAAACAAACCTGTTAGCATGTGGAGGGGCAGAGAACTTGCATTAACTGTTCTCTGAAATTAGGGCTGGCAGCACAAAGGTGACTTTTCTGTTGATGTAGAAAAGTTTGCAGGACTTATGCTGTTCTGCAGAACTGATGGAGCTGGATGATGCTGTTCTTGTCAGCAGTGTGCTAGCATCTGAAATTTTTGGTGAGATGGAATGATGTAAACCTAAAGGATGTGTTACATTGTATTGAAAGGATAATTTTAATGCCTTTCTGTGTGTAATACTCGTGTGTGTGTGTATATATGTGTGTATGTGTGTATATATATATCTATATATAAAAAGATAATACAGGCAACTTCCTATGTGTTTTCCTTCCCTTCTTCTTTTAAGCCTCTTTGGCACAAGGCAATGAATATGAAATTCTGCAATGCTGCTTTAAGTTACTTTTCTATTCAAGCTTTTCTTTTTGCACTTGTGCCAGTTAATCTAGAAATAGAATTGGCTTCCTCTCAAAGTTAAGGGATGGATGAGCGTGTGAGGCGAGGAACATGGAGATACTAAGAAAATGCTGTACTCCACTATCTTAAAAATCTGTGGGCCAAATAAAAGTTCTTTGCTTAGTGTCTGATGACTTAATGAGATTGTAATCCATTTGTGGGTTTTTTGTTGGTTTTTTTTTTTTTGTTAGGTTAAATGATGCACCAGTTCAAGGATACACAGATCACGTTGGTAACAAAACTACTATACGGATGACTTACCCGGAAGGAGCCCCCCTTTCTGAACATGAGTATCCTCCTGCTAGCTTGTTTGTGGCTGTTTTGTTTAAAAGTGTTGATTTCAATTGGCTTCAAGCAATGGTAAAAAATGAAACCTTGGTATGTAATGTGGCAGTTATGTATCTGATTTTGTTTGTTTGTTTTCTCTTTTTTAATGCTTGAGAAGCTGGCTAATCTGTTACTTCCTGTTTTATTATCCTGAGGATCTTTTATTTAACTTTGTGGGGTTTTTAGCTATGTCTCCTAGTTACAGTTGGTACCAGCATTCATGTTGAAGGCCCATGCTGACAGTAACACTTTTTTTTTCTGCAGATATTGGTGATTTGCACCAAGCTACATGACATATCGAGTGTTTACTAAAGTGGAATTCATTTCACATTAGGTTTAAGTGACTTGAACAAGTCTGCAGAGCCTGAAACAGAAATTAGATTTCTGGACACCAGTCCATTTTTTTTTTTTTAACAGCTAAAGCATGTGCTGCTACAATAGGTATACCTGCAGTTAATACCTGCACCTCTTTTCAGTGGTGCCCAGTGACAGGACCAGAGGCAATGGGCACAAACTGAAACACAGGAGGGTCCCTCTGAACATCAGGAAACACTTTTTTTTTTCTGTGAGGGTGACCAAGCACTGGCAGAGGTTGCCCAGGGAGGTTGTGGAGTCTCCATCCTTGGAGATAGTCAAAGGTCATCTGGACGTGGTCCTGGCCAACCAGCTTTAGGTGTCCCTGCTTGAGCAGGGTTGTTGGACCACTTGACCTCCAGAGTTCCCTTCCAACCTCAACCACTCCATGATTCTGTGAACTGAAAGCATGCTTCTCCTTTCAAATACTAGGTTTTCAGTTGGATCAGCTCTCTGTGCAGGCATTGGTACTTTAGTAAGCTTGTTCAGAGCACCGGTGGGAAGACGGGACCATGGCAACCTAGGTTTTTATCAGTTTAATCTGCTGTAGCTTTGTATGTTAGGGTAGCAATAAGCCTGTTTAAAAAATATAGGTCTATGTTGCAGCTATGTAAATTTTATCATTTGCTTAGTGTTATGCATTATATGGAAAGATTTGTAAAATGAGCCTGATTTTAGTATTGTTTTTTTCCATTAGCATGCATCTAATTGACTGCAAGTGGCATGAGATCAGAATCTAGGTTGCTGAGTCTTGTGTAAATCCTCTTCTGAAGTGCTACATTTATCACTAGGTGGATTCTGTCAAACAACAGCTGTTCACTTTAAAGCCTGAGCAAAATTGTTTTAAATCCAGTACTTGCTTCAGAATGCCTGATTAATGTTTGTGGAAAACTGTGGTTCCCTTTCCCATTTCTTTAAATACCGCTGCCTGCTCAGTTGTGCTGGGGAAGGTCCAAAGAACCTTGTGGATTCTGGTGGATATGTTGACTGATTAAACACAAAGTGCAGTCAAATATTCAGAATAAACAACTTTGTCCCCTGCTATCCTCTCTGCAATTTCAAATACTTAGAAGGTTTTTCTTCTTTTTGGTTAGTCACTTGAGCTATACACTGGTATTCCTGAGCCCACCTTAGCTGTAAACTGCTGAATTTCTCAGAATCACTGATGGATTCTATTCCTTGCATACTGTATGCCATGCACTTTGCAGTCTCAGAGTTTGCCTTTGCTGAACTATTTTTTTCTGTCTCTTAGCCGCTCTGGGTGCGACTCTTCTTTTGGAAGGAGGTTGCTGACAAAATTCCTTTTACATCAAAGCAGTTTCGGATTCTGAATCCAGTCATCATCAAAGAGACAGCTTTTGACATTTTACAGTTTCCTGAACCTCGATCAAAATTCTGGGGTTGGGATAAGGTAAGAAGTTTCCTTTTAGGAGAAGGAGACTATAAAATACAAACTAAGATAAGAAACTGAAAAAAGTTTTGGGCTCTTCCTTCAATATAGTTTCTCTGTGCGATTTCAGAGCTGGTGTCAAGTAACAGGGAAATTAATGCGCTCTCAGAAGACTCTTGTATTTTCTTGTGTAAAATCAAAGTAGGATTTCGGCTCACCTTTTTAGATAAGGTGGTATGTCTGTGCATGCTGACATGAAATGGCTTGTTTTACAAAGCATACAGATGCAGTGAGACATAAATGCATGCCAGTACAGTGTGTTCACTCACACATCATGGTTACTGGTGTTAAATATTCAAAACATGCATTTGATGTATGTTAAGTGTGTTGAGAGCAGCCCTGTTAAATCAAACCAGCAATCAGCTAGAGACAGATGTGTCTCTAGCTGCAGGGAAAGCAGAGAGAGTACGGAAACCAAGCCCCAGTGTAAAGCAACCTTCCAGCTGTTGGAATTGCTGTGTATGCCAATGTGCTCAATAGCAACTGATGGATATATCCTCCCTCTACTTCTTTCACGCCAGCAATAGTATGGAGTGATGAATTGCCCAGTTTAATTATACACTGCATTTTTGTTATTGTAATTATTCGTTTGAGAAATTGGATGTCACTAGTTCTCTTGAACTATGAAAAGTACTGAATAACCATCATCTTTTTACCTTTTGTGTGAAAGCATTTAATGGTAGCATTATTGCACAAATGTTTGAAGGATCTTCTCACGTTTATTTATAAAAATAATGTTACATACCAAGCTACGTATCTGTTAGTTGTATCGTAGTGTACTTGCCTTCTTCACGGGTTATTCAGTGAAAAGGCGTGTTATGAAGAATCCTGTTAGAGAGCCTGTTGCTCAAGACTGAAGTAAGCGTACATCAAGAAATGTCAAGTTTAACTGCATGTCAGGAGTCATTTGAGTGTTTGGAGCGAGGGTTCACTTGTAGTTTAACTACATAGTAATAAGGCATCTTGTCTTCACAGAAAAAGATTTAGAGTTGACAGCCAAAAGTCTTGTTACAGGCAAATACTCAAGTTGTATTAGTATTTGGCCCTGAAGTTTTTAGTTTTACTTGATAATTTAATTTATTTTTAGTTTTAGTTGTAATTGATTTTAGTTTTAATTGATTGTTTAATTTACTTCAGTTTTAAGTGAGGAGAGGGAATAGACAAAGCCTTTAAATTTTGTAAAATGTTTATAAAACTGGCAAAGGAGAATATATTTGAATTTAGCAGGCTTCTTTTTCCCCCGTTTTTAGAATGTACCTACAATTGGGGTCACAGCAGTTGTTCTGGCCACACATTTATGTGATGAAGTGAGCTTAGCAGGATTTGGATATGACCTCGATCAGCCCAGCACACCTTTGCACTATTACAACAACCTCTGCATGGCTGCCATGAACGGACAAACTATGCACAATGTGACAAGCGAAACAAAATTCCTGCAAAAACTGATCAAAGAAAAAGTTGTCAAAGACCTCACTGGTGGGATACATTGTGAATTCTGTGTCAAAGACAGCTAGTGATTGAAGCGTGGCATGGCTTGGATTTGTTACATTTCCAGAGGTTCAGCTGGAACAACCTTTTCACTGTCTTAAGTAGTTCTTTAAAGTGTGTATAGAATGGACATAGAATCTCAGCTGCCTTTTTTAATGTCAAGTTCAATTTGTTGGACTTTCACATTTATTTTGATGTCAGATTTTACTTTGCACATTTTTGTGGATAACTATGTAAATACAACTTGGAGTTGAAAGAGATCCATTTAAAATATTTAATGTTTTAAGTTGTCTGAAGAAAAGCAGAGTTTTTCTTTTCAGATGTATATGGTGCGCACAACACTAGCCTGAGTTGTCTAACAGCATACAAGAGTTATTTTCCACTGAACTACTGTCTTTGTCGATCCAATTCTTGGTGTATGACTCCTTTTCATGTATACCATGAAAAGAAAGGCGTATGCTTCTCAAGTCTTTCATTTCTTGCAACTTGAGCGTTGTGTTTCCCCCTCAAATATTTATATTCTTTTGGTTTTGTACTAATTTTTTGTTGGGGGTGGAGGAGGAGTGTGGGAGTGGAGGTGAAGGAAAAGGAACTGTTGTGGCAACAACTGAATAGTAAGTACTTTGGCATTCGTGATTGATATTAAAATCATTGATGCATTAATGTATTGGGTTAGAATCCTGCTTTATCATGAGGCATGTTTGGGCCCAGGGCACACTGTAAGAGGATTTAGTCAGTAGGAGACTTTCATCTGAATCAGATCTTTTGTCATTTTCATTCCTTAATACCCAGATAAATGTTTCAAACTAGTTGATTTGCAGCAGAGTTCAGCTACCCCAATTAAGAAAGGCATTAATATAAAATCTGCTCCCCCCCCCCCCCCTTTTTTTTAGTGACTTGAGAATTGCTGGTTCTATAAGACACTGGTTTGTATAAATCTTCCATTTAGCAATAATAGAATCTATGACTAGGCTAAAATTTCCATTGGTTTACTTTATCATCCTTTACTAATTAATTACAGATACCGTAACCATAATAGTTTACAATTATGATAACCGTTATGAACTCTAGTGTTCACTGGTTAACTGAAGGGAGGGGTAGAGTTGTTGGTTTTCCCAGATCAGCTTTTAAGTCAGAAGTTGAATGAGTGTGTATAAGTTAAGAAGAAAATCACTTTGAGAAAGTAGTATGATCTAGTAGCAAGCTAGATAACTGCTGAAAGCAGCATACTTGAAAAAAAAAAAAAAAAGAAGATATAAATATATGTTCTTGTGACTGGAAATCAGTGCATTGCAAAGAAACTGGACTGTGCAGATCTGCAACCAGGTTTCGGTGTTCATTTTCATTTTGTTACTAGCAGAGTATGAATGTGTGTGCACTGAGTAGTGTTGTTAATCTACAGTATATGATAAATGCTTTCTTTGGATGTGAAAGCTTGTTAGCAAATTGATCCAAGGTTGGCCTAGAAATGTTATTCATAGTCATGGACTCTCCACATGGTGACCATTCCCACTTGGGTTTTTTTTGTTGTTGTTGTGGGCTGAGATATGAATGTAGTTGTTTTAAATTTTCAAAATACTAATGTGGGAAAGCAAGATTAGGGTGGTTGGGTTTTTTATTTTGGTGGTGTCCCCCCCACCCCACCCTGAGAGAAGTCCTAATGAATGATAATGTTAGAATGCAGGAGCAGCAGACTGATCTTGTACTATCATTATACTAAATGGTATTTAGTATAATGATACTAAATGGCCATTATAGTAAAAGGCAATAAAATGACATCAGATCACAAATGTAAATCTGAAGAAAGTTGGGGACCTCATCTTTTGTAAGTCACATGTACCTACATGTCCTTGAAAGCCAGTGGTGGATGGTGAGCAAATTTGAAAATCAGATTCTTGTCTCTGGCACTGTTTGTGTTTATAGCAATAATATTAATCTAACTTCTCCTCCTCTGTGAAACACATTAATTTTTGTACTAGCAATAAATTTCTAGTGTATGTTTTTCTTGTAAGTATAACAATTATATTGTTTAATTTAAAAATATTTCATGTGTGAAGAGTTTTATACAGATAGTCTTTTAGTTAATATATTAAAATGCACTAATTATTTTCTCCTGGTATTTAAACTGGAAGCAAAGTACCTTAATTTCATTTGGTATTAGCGAAATTTTGGAAGATTTCAGAACGTGTGTGTTGGGAGGACATCCTGAATACACCGAAAGTTCGTGTTTCAGAGCACTTGGTCCCTCACCAGTTTGCTTTACTCAGTAACTTAAAAATAATCAGTTGATTAATGTAAATGCCAATAGCTTTTTGGAGATGCTGTATTTACTGTCAAATTCTCAAATTATGTTGATGTAGGAGTAGATTGTTTTCCCACCAGTTTTACAGCTTGTGATAAAACATTGTTCTCCATGGTAGTGTATACTGCATTGAATACGCCAGCACAGACTCAACCATCCGTGAAATGGCAGCAAAGTTCAGGTTGCAAAAAGCAATAAACTGATGAAACCACTTTCTACTTATGTATTTGTCTCAGAGTTTGCAATTTGTTCTGCCTCCTTTATTAAGGTCTTACTGGTCCAATTGAAAGTCTTGATGCCATCCCAGGCACTCAAGAAGAGGGGAGTTAGTGGCCAATGATAACTCTTTCTCCTTTCATTTATGCCTTTTTATGACTTGTCAGCAGAGTTATATCTCTCTGGTGCCTGGAAGAGAAGATCCATCTCAACACTGACTAATGTGAATGAGAATATTTCAGACTGGGTTATAGCACTGGCCTTAAATTCAAGGGTGTGTCTCCTTCAGTGGTGGAGACAGACTGGAGCTTCTGGTGTGTGCTTCAGTCTTGCTGGAGGTGAGATAAGAACAAAAGCTGTGTGTGTCTCCGTGCTGCTGTGTCCCCCATGTTACGCTTTGCAAAGAATCTGCATCATCCCTTGTAGATATGCCTTAATGGTGTTTGTTTAAAAAGTCAACAAAGAATTTGGGAGCTAGGATAAAGCCATTGTGTTCCACATCAGAATTTCTCTTTAACTCTCTTTTCTGTGTAGGAGCTATCACAGTTATGATGTGTCTGACCTGTTCTGATGCTGAATTTTTTTCATGGCTCCTGTGCAGGGAACATAGCTTCAACTTTGTCCTACCTTGAATTTAGAGTTGTCATTAAGTACTTGCATTTTCTGTTATGCTTCGGTCTTTCAGGTGAGATAAATAGAAATTCTCTGTTAGGACTGAACAATTCTGAAACTGTTTTGAAGATTTAGATAATTTGTGAAGCTTTTTTTTTATTCTTTCAATATGTTCAGATTTGTATGGCCACTTAGGGAATAGCAAAAGAGGTGAACAGCATATTTATTTTGTCTAGATCCGATTTGTTCAAACAAATGGGAACTTTGAATTGTCAAGTGTGACTTTGTGGTGCTGTTTTTCAAGTATTTATAGGAGTCCTGCACCCAGCTGGTTTATCTTTAGCTGGAGACCAACTGATGTCGCCTTGGGAAAGTACCATGGGTAAGGTTACAATTTATTTCTTATGATGCCATGAACATGTGCCAAAGTTGCAGGAGAAGACATATAGATCTGCTTGGCTGCAGAGTGGGAAAGTGCCAAAAGAGGTGGCTGCAGACCACGGGCAGTGACTGGTTGACATTGGAACGGGATATTCAGCACATAGGGTCGTCTGTTTTGATGCTGATAAGGAACTGAAGAGCAGTTCAGCCTGTTCAGCAGATGGATGTGTGCTGATAGCTTCAGTGCTCGTGCTGCCGTTGGAGCTCCAGCAGGAGGTGGGAGGGGATCGGAGGAGGCAGCTGTGTAGTACGAGTGTGATCCCTTTGCCTGTTGCCAAGGGCAGATGAAGGAAGAGCTCATGTACCTCTAAGACTAGCACTGATACGATCCTGTGACTTCCTTCCTCCAGCCTGCCAGCAGCAAGGTTTTATACAAATACTTGATTTTACCAGCACCTGGATTTTGCCCTCGGAAAATTCTGTTGCCTGGGAAGGCTCTTGCCTTTCCTAATTTCAAACGTACCTACAGTGATGGTATTCCACATAGTTCTTTTATTATTAAATAAATCCAGGATGTACATGCTGACAAACCAACGTTTGTTGCCATCGTCTAAAATGAAGGTTCTTTCTTTCCCGGGAAAGAACAACCTTGCCTGTGTGTTATAAACAAAAAGCCCAGCAAAATCCTGCCTGTTGGGGCTGAGATAATGACCAACTCCATCAAAACTGGAGAATATGATGATATTTAAAAATGCTACTGCTGAAAAGCTAGGCGCTGTTGAAGAAACCATTGCCTGAAGTGACATATGACCAGATCCAAATATAAATTAAAGGATGAACGGGTGTGAAGAGGGACAGCTGAGCCCTGCTGTGAAATGCAACCCTTTGTTCTGCAGCCACCTAACTCTGGAAATGTTTACCCTCTTGCAGCAGCACAGGTCTTGACCTGAAAGTTCTGGAGGCCATGGGAGTTATGTTTGTAGACAAATGTAGTGTGCTGGTTTTGGCTGGGATAGAGTTAATTTTCTTCATAGCAGCTAGTATGGGGCTGTGTTTTGGATTTGTGCTGAAAACAGTGTTGATAACACAGGGATCTTTTAGTTACTGCTGAGCAGTGCTGGCACAGAGTCAAGGCCTTTTCTGCTCCTCACCCCACCCCACCAGCGAGTAGGCTGGGGGTGCAAAGGAAGTTGTGAGGGGACAAGGCTGGGACAGCTGACCCCAACTGCCCAAAGGGCAATATATTCCTTACCATATGGTGTCATGCTCAGCACATGAAGCTGGGGAAGAAGGAGGAAAGGGGTATGTTCAGAGTGATGGTGTTTGTCTTCCCAAGTAACCGTTACGCGTGATGGAGCCCTGCTTTCCTGTAGATGGCTGAACACCTGCCTGCCCATGGGAAGGAGTGAGTGAATTCCTTGTTTTCCTTTGCTTGTGTGCGCGGCTTTTGCTTTACCTGTTGAACTGACTTTATCTCAACCCAGGAGTTTTCTCACTTTTACTCTTCTGATTCTCTCCCCCATTCTACCATGGGGGACTGAGTGAGCGGCTGCGTGGGGCTTAGTTGCTGGCTGGGGTTAAACCACAACATGTAGGTACATTCTGGTTGCAACAGGTTTGAGCAGTTTGGCATCAGCCTTGCCCCATGTCTCGAGGTGTTGGAAGGTAGGCGACCCACTCCTCGAGTCCCTGAGGGGCTTGGTCACACCACACCTAAAACTCTCTGTATGTCTCATCGCCTTTCAGAGGCACACAAAAAGTGCTTTTCTTGCTACAAGCAGTGTCTCCTGTATTCTCTGCCTCTGTGGCTATCTTCTTTATTTTCCCTAAAACAACCCTGTGAGCAGGGACTGAAGCACCCACCCATGTGCCCACAGGTGGTGTGAATCACAAACTTGAGTATCTAGTGTCTGCATTTCAGCATGTCCCCAGCCAAAGGGGGGGATGTATCGCAAGGTGAGCGCTCTTACTGTTTGACCAAAACCTGCCACATTTCATACGTATATAATCCTCCCCACCATTCCTGGGAAGGAGCCGCAGTGGCTCCGAGCTCTGTGCTGGTCTGTGTATTGCTGGGGACGGACCTGTACATCGCCATGAGGGAATCCGTCTGCTCAAGCTCAACCTTTATTCCTTGCTCCTCTCTGTATAAAGCCTATTGCACCTGTGTGCTAAAAGCAACAAGACTCTTTTAATTAAAAAAATACAGTAAGATGCCTTCCTTGAAGCATGACAAGGGATCTTTTGGTGGGGACCTGGTATGTGTTCCTCACGAGCTGGAGTTCAAGCTTCATCACATGTGACTGACTCTCACAAGGTCATGACACCATCAGTGACAGCTCTGATGGTCAAGGTAGGAGGCAGGCATTAAATCAACTGTGCTATGACAACTTCAGGGGTTTATGTTGATATGCAAGGCCAGGAATTACCAGGACTGGGTTTTCAGGCAGGGGAGTGGAATGGCAGGGCCCATAGATTTTTTTGTTAATCTCTTCAGCTACTTGCCTGTTTCAGCTGATTTACCCTTTTCTTCTTGCCCAAGCACTTGTGCATCACCTCCCTGTGGTTTAACAAAAAACCCCTGTGATTGAATCTTGATGGAAATTCTCGTACCTGTTAACACTTGCATTTTCCAGCCTGTGAACTGGAATTAGAGCTGCTCACGCTTGGAGGGTTGAGCAGGGCTGAACGTAGGTGGTTTACCTCCCTTTGGGGTCATCTGCCTGGTCATTCGTTTTCATAGCCTGCCTCTTGTGCTCGGGCCAAAACCAACTTGTTTCCAAGCGCCTACGTATGCCTTTGAGGAGAACAAAGCCTTCTTGTTCAGTGCAGCCACGCCTGCTCCCTCCTTGTGGGCAGCGAGGAGCCCTGGCCTTTGGAAAGAGCCGCTTCCAGTTGCACAGGATGGCTTTGGCACTGGTTGGGCACTGGAGCTGCTCGTTGGAAGGGGCCGCCAAGGGTCAACAGGAACATGATGGGCGAGTTGCAGAAAAACAAACTTTTTTGTTTTCCATCTTTCTGACAATGGAAAACTAGAAATACAAGCAGGCACTGCAGTGCTAAGCATTGCACCCTTCCTTCTCAGGGGTCTTTGCTTTCCTGCTGTAGCGAAAACAATTATTCTGTAGCTCAAGGAAGTCTTAAGCCCCAAGCTTGGGCCTTTAGTACGTAAGCCAGTCCTGAGAGGGAAGCAGAAACAAGGTTCCCTGCAGATTTCTCCCTTTCTCCAGCCTGTTTCTACCTGATCTCAGCTTAAAAAAAGCACATTTTGTACAAGCTGGAGTTATCCCCCAACCACCTCAGGCTAAGTTAGAAGATGAGAGAATGCGAGGACCCGGTGGAGCTGATAGAGAAGCTGTGATAGGAGTTTTTTCCTCTGCAAGAGCTGGATTGTTGCTCATCATTTTTTCCCTTGCATCCCTTTTAGTTCTGCCTCCTTTGTTTTGGGCCATCAATATGTTTTGGTTTTTTTATGCTGTTTTACTCAGTTCTCTTCCTCTGTGCTGCGCTGGGCTGCGGTGTCTCTCTGGCTGCTTCTTGAGGCTGACCAGCTGGAGAAGTTCAGGTGGAAATGGTTTGTGTCCAAGTGATGTGAAGGCATTTGCTGCAGGGCTAAGAGGCTGCAGCAAAAAAACATGACAAAAGGACTTGGGGAAATGAGGGATATGGTGGGGAGGAGGTTTGGGACAAGCCTGGGACAGGCCTGGAGGGGAATGAGACTAGGACTTTGGTGGTGGGCTGGAAAAGGCAGGCATATACATGCATCTTGTTTGAAATATCCAAGTGCAGCCTTAGGAATGCCTCTGCAGCAGGAGAGCAGTTGCCAGGATTGACCCTCTTTAGCACCGCGTGCCTGGGCCTTTCATGCTGCTGTAACGTAAATGACCACGAAATACCTCAGCAAAAATTTTTGGCCAGCTTCTCCTTTCCCCCAAGGAGAGCAGATGCTCATGAGAAGCAGTTGGTGTTGGCGTTGGCATTGCCAATGGCAGTCAGGGCTTGGCATTGCTGTACCTGCAGGAAAAGATCAGGACGTAGGTCCGGGGCAGTTTTATGACCCCTCTGTGCTGCTCTGTCGGGGAAAGATGTTTGCAGGTTATTGTAGTTGGTTGTATCATGCCTTTTTTTATGCCAAATCTTCAAAAAGAAAGAAGGGTTGGTTTGTTCTAGCAGTTGAGTATCGAGATTACTGTGAGCATTTTCAGTTTTATGGCTGGTGGAGAGGTCTGCGGTTCTTTTTAAGCAAGTCCTTTCCTGTTCGTAGAGGTAGTTAATCAGGACAGATCACGGCTTAGCTCAAAACCCCCAGGGATTTTCCTCTGTGTGGTCATGAGGGTCTGAAGCCTGTCACCGTTTCTCCTGTCTGGTTTTATCAGGCTTGATTTCTAAGCCTACTTTTCCTCCCAGATGGGCTGTCCCTCGTGTCACCAGCTAGCAGTTCATGCCGGCTTGTCCCGGGGTCTGGCTGCTGCTCAGAAGTGGCTAGATGAATGTCAGTTTGTAGCTCTGCAGCTCGGGGAGGCACTTGGGGGGGTATCCTGGGCTGGAACCTCCTGCTGCAAAGGGACAGTCCCAGGCATTGCCTATGACGGCTCACACTCAGGCTGCATTAGAAATGTCAATGATTTTTGATACCTGGATACCAAAAGAGATGTCCCCATGCCCGACAGCAGATCTGGAGGTTCACAGATAAGAGATGCTGCATTTTACACCGTGGTATAAAAGCAAATGCGGTGAAGTGGTCCATGAAAGCAGCACCAAGGAGGGCTCCCTGTGTTCAGTAAATGCAGATTGGGCTTTTCTTCCAGCTGAGCCTCAGGAAGGCATCTCACATTTGCAGGACTGGAAATGAGAAGCGGGCATGTAGCCCCATCTAGTGCTTTGGCCTGAATCATGCTGCTTAGCCGTGATGTGCACAGGCTGTGGCCGAAGTTCTCCTCCAGCTGCGATGCACCATTCTGAAGGATCAAAACAAGAAAAATCCTTAACCACTAATGCAACGCGTGTGGGCTGGGTGCTGGAAGGTAAGCCTGAAGTGAAGGCCATGGGAATGAACTGTTTTCCTTGCTCAGCACACAAATGGAGCTCAAGATAAGGACTTTTATCCCATGGCTGGGTATTAAATACAGTCAGCTGTTGGGCCAGCCACAGTGCAGCAAAGGATGCAACCCAAGGTGGCAAGTAACCTACACCCAGGCCTGGCACTCTCCAAGAGGAGCCAAGTGGTTTTTTTAATCAGATAATGTTTTCTTGGATTGTAAATTCAGTTTCTTTCATCTGTGTGGGCATGGACATAGCAAAACCTGCATATAATAATATTTCTAAATTACTTTTCCTCAAAGTATCCATCAATGGTGCTGGACCAAGGTGGGGGTATCTGAGAGCTGCTAAAGGACCTGGGTGTCCGACTCTGCACCTGTGTGTTCCTTGCCTGGGACAAATCGGCCTAAATTGGGCATCCAAAGAGCAGCTGGGAGCAGAGGGTAGGTGCAAGATGGGTTGTAGAGCTCTTAGGTAGGAGGGGTGTAAAGTGACAACCAAGGCATGCAATAATGGGGCTTTCTCCCCGTCTTGTAGTGGGTTTGTGTGTGATGTTTGGTAGTTCATCTGGTGACAAGCCCGTTTCTCTACAGAAATGTTTCTGAGGGTGGTGGCTCTTGGTGTGGAACATGTTCTCACAGCAAGCAAGGTGCGGACCAAGGGCACAGCTGTAGCAAAGCCATCTGAAGAGGTGGGACATGCTACATGGGTTGGAGGGAGGAGAGCTGATGTCCCCATTCCTACTCACTGTGTCCCCACTCTGTGCCCCCACAGACACAAGTATGTGTCTTCTGAGCAGAGCATCACACTCGACTTTAGTGCTGGTGGCACTCAGGTGGTCAGAATACAGCACCAGTCCTGGATCTACTGCCCACACGTGGAGAAAAATAATTGTGGGTCTTCACACTCTGCATAGAGCTATTTAGGTTTGTCCCTCCTTTATTTATTTTTGTTCCTCTGGTGGTTGCAGGGAAAATAGGTGGGAGAGACCACTTAGTGATTTGAGATGTTTGTATTTTATTCCCCCCCTAATGTTTAAGAGCATTTGGGAAAAGGGAATTTTTCCTATTCCCTCAGCCCAGTCCAGCATCCTGAGGCCTGGAAGGGGCAGGCTGGGGAGTGTTTGCAGGTTGCATGGACAGGGAAAGTCGCTGCTCAGCTGTGACACTGCTGCTCCGCGCACCAGCAGTGCAGAGGGAAAAGCTCTCTTTGTGTTTGAGGTTGGTGAAGACGAAGTGTGGAGCTCGCCTGCCAAGGTAGAAACTCATCAGACCTCTTGGGAACAGTCCAAAAAAATACCACTGCCTTTACCAGAAACCCTGACCCTCTGAGGGTCCAACACAGTATTTTGGAGATAAGTCAAGGTCTCTGCCACCTCCTGCCCTGACCCTGCTTTGTGCTGCTTCTGAAGAACCACCTCATGGTCTTGATTGGCCAGATCTGATGGTCCTTACCCACATGTGGAGGAGTGTCCTTGCTTCCCTCCACAAGCTCAAGCCTCTCCCGTGCTCTGGGAACCGTGGCGTTAGGCACTGAGTCACGGAGCAGCAGAGATGCTGCGGTGCTGAGCTGCCTCCCTACCACCTTGCAGGGCCTTTTGGAAGGCAGATGCCCCAGGTGCAGCCCAGCACAGGGCCCTTCCCCGGGCTCAGAAATGAGCTCTCCTTTGTATGCAGCATAATTGGCTCTTGGCTCAGTGGTTGCACCCATGAGCCCTGCAGAAATGACCTCAAAGGGGTCTCAGCCCTTTGGCTGCCAACCTGGAGCCCTGGCTATGGCTGGAGGCAGAACCATGGGCTGCCCAGATGATCTGTTCTCTGAGGATTCACGAAGCACTGGGGTTTGGTATCATTTGAAGGAATCTCCCCTTTATTTTATTCCCTTTCAGCATGAGAAAGTGGAAGAAGGCACTTGAGAGAGAGAGGTTTTATGATGCATCTTCATTCCTCTGGGTGTGGGAGTGCACAGGCAGGATTACTGATGCCTCCTGCTGCAGCCTCCATGGACGTACAGGCTGTTGCTCACAATTCCCAGACGTTTGTATGCAGCAGGAATCTTCTGGATCTGAGGAAAGCTGAGATTTGTCTGCATGGGAAAGTCTCCGCAGCCATAACGGACGGGACAACAGTGATGCGTGTAAAATCCTCAGCTGCCCTGGCTTTAACCCAGGACACTGGGAATTGTGCTCAAGTTTGTTCCTTGCTTTGAAGCATGTAATTGATGAGCTAGAGCTCATTTGATGGTGGCTAATGTTGCAGCTCATCTCCGTGCTGATGCCTCTCTGTGTGAGATGGTTTCAGCAGACTGCTTATGCTACAGGCAAATGAGGAGGGGATCAGGACTGAGCCCTGGGAACAGTCTGAGCCCATGAGTTTGTAGTGATGAGTCAGTCTTGATCTGTCACGGATGCGTCTCCTGTGTTGGGTACTCACAGTGAGTGCTGTTCAAGAGAAGACTTGAGATCAATAGTGTTTCCTGGTTCTCTGCTGTGAAGTTGTCATAGTCACAGAGGTCATTGTCCTCGTTTCAGCTGGGATAGAGTTAATTTTCTTCCTAGTAGCTGGTATAGTGCTGTGGTTTGGATTTAGTCTGGGAATAATGTTGATAGCACACTGATGGTTTAGTTGTTGCTAAGTAGTGCTTACACTGGTCAAGGACTTTTCAGCTTCCCATGCTCTGCCAGGTGCACAAGAAGCTGGGAGGGGGCACAGCCAAACTGGCCAAAGGGCTATTCCATACCATAAGACATCATGCTCAGTATAGAAACTGGGGGGACTTGGCCGGGGGACAGCGATCGCTGCTCGGGGACTGGCTGGGCATCGGTCCACAGGTGGTGAGCAATTGCATTCTACATCACTGGTTTTGTACATTCTTTTATCATTATTATTGATAATAATAATTTTCTCTTCCTCTGCTGTCCTATTAAACTGTCTTTATCTCAACCCACGGGTTTTACTTTTTTTCTCCCCCATCCCGCCGGGGCGGGGAGGGTGAGCGAGCGGCTGCGTGGTGCTTAGTTGCCGACTGGGGTTAAACCACAACAGTCATTTAGGACCTCATCCAAAGCCCACTAAAATGCAGAGGCTCACTGACTTCAAAAGGCTTTGGACCAAGTCTGTGAGGAGCTGACTCTACAGAGCAGTAAAATACTCCCAATGCAGGGTGGCTCCATGCAGGTGTAGTGCCACAGGAGGGAGGCTGCCATGCAGAAACCAGGTGGTTACATGACTTTTGAGGGTGTACCTTCTCGCTCGTTAGGGATTCATTAGCACCAAGGTGAAGGTGCTGGGTGTTTGCCTGCTGAATTCACCCAAACCCTTCTGCGTTGGGTAGCAGAGGGAGACTCCAAGATGGTCTTTTCAGGCATGTGAAGGTACAGGCAGTAGCTGCCTGTGCTCTGGTTGAGAAAACCTTCCTGTTTTCCTTTTTTATTTTCAGTCCTAGCTCTTTGCGTTCAGAAATGTGGAGCACAAATTTAAGGAAAACAGTATGTTGGAGGAAAACTATTTTATGATTCTATGAAAAGCAAGACTTCTGCCAGCCTGAATGACATGTGCATATACTCTAGAAATCTTGTTGTATAGAGGTTTGTGGAAGGGAACAGTCTCCAGCTCTAGAGGGAGCGTTGCTACATATGTTGTGGGTTGCTCCATTTCCCAGGGAGCTGGACTGATGCATGGAGGTCTGTCCAGCCTGGCTCAGTCCTCTATGCCACCAGAGAGACTTGGAGGACAACAAAAATCCTGAGACCTCTGAAAACATGGGCTGGCCAGGATGCATGAGCAAACAGAGACCAACTAGTCCAGAGAAGATGATGGAAAGGGTCAGTGACAGAGAGATTCCCTTCTTCCCTCTGCATCATCCCAGGGAAGGGACAAGCTCTAATGGACACAAATAGCATCCTGGGAGGTTTAGGTTCAGCAAGAAGATTTTTCTAACATGAGATTAGAGAAGCGTTGGCATGGATTGTGCCGGGAGGTCTTCCAGCACTGGAAAGTTTGAAGACTGCATTGGATGAGCTCCAGCCAGGACTGTTTCAGCTGTAGCTGATCCCACCGTGGGCAGGGGATGGATTTAGCTGCCCCGGAGGGAGGAAGGGAGTGTTCTTTCCAGCCTCTCTCTTTTTGCCCTTTCAGCTCGATGCGTGATATTAGACACTGATGCTGGGGTTGCGGTTACTCACCCTTCCTCCTGAAGCATTTTTAGCTCTACTTCTAGGGCATGTTGTGAAAAAGTAAAGCCCAGCCATAAAAGTGGGGACAGACTCTCCCCTGTAGGTAAAGTCGATGGTGGGGGCAGAGGGGAGGGAATTGCAAGCCCTTGATTCAGAAAGAGCTCTGTGTTGAACCCCACCGTGGCCAAAATTAGAGCATCTCTTGGACTGATTTAAAATTTACAATCCTGGAAAAAGCACCTTATCAGCTTGCAGAAGCTGTTATTTAGTTGGAGATGCGTCTTCACGTATGTTTGAGCACCGGCGCTTGGACTTATATGTCTTCTTGAGTGGTGATGGGGAATGTCAGCTTAGGAGAGGAGATCTGTGGACAAAAGAGGTTCCACATTGTGCAGAAATAAAGAGGAGGCTCAAAAACTGCAGGAAACCTGCTCTCTGCATTTCCCTTCAGTCTCTCTCTCCTTCTGTGAAAATAATGTGTGAAACCTGGAGAAGCCAGCTGGAGCTGAGGGATGCAATGGACCCTGACACTGTAAAACACTTCCCTGCTAAATCCTGCCTGCAGCCTGTCCAGGGAGGATTTGCTCCATGGCTCATTGCACTCTCAGCTGCCCTTTTGCTTCAGCTGCTCCTCGCACCTGCAGCGGTGGTGGCAACAGGAGGGGCTCCCAGGTGCAACCTGCAGCACAGATGAGGTGGGGTGACCCGGGGGGGGAGGGGATATGTTTTGGTCTGTATACAACATATACATCATTGCATGTGAAGCCACTGAAGCAAGATGGGGGTGGGTTTTTTGCAGGCACAAATCTGCGTAGAGCTGGGAGCTGCATTGATTGATGCCGCAGCAGGGTGTGAGCTCACCCATTGATATCAACTGCAGCCATTTCTGCTATGTCTGATGTCCCTAGAGAATCTTTTCCTTGTGTTTGAAGGACCTCAGCTTTTTCTCTATGTCCTGATTTTGGCTGGGATAGAATTAATTTTCTTCCTAGTAGCTGGTATAGTGCTGTGGTTTGGATTTAGGATGAGAATAATGTTGATAACACACTGATGGTTTAGTTGTTGCTAACTAATGCTTACACTGGTCAAGGACTTTTCAGCTTCCTATGCTCTGCCGGGTGCACAAGAAGCTGGGAGGGGGCACAGCCAGGACAGCTGACCCAAACTGGCCAAAGGGCTATTCCATGCCATATGGCGTCATGCTCAGTATAGAAACTGGGGGGAGTTGGCTGGGGGACAGCGATCGCTGCTCGGGGACGGGCTGGACATTGGTTGGCGGGTGGTGAGCAGTTGCATCACTTTTTTTTTGTTTGTTTTTCGCTGGGTTTTGTTCTCTCTCTCTCCCTCTCTTGTTATTTTCCTTTTCATTACAATTTATTATTATTATTATTATAATTATATTATGTTTCCATTATTAAACTGTTCTTATCTCAGCCCACGAGTTTTCTTACTTTTGCTCTTCCGATTCTCTCCCCCACCCACCGGGGGGGGAGGGTGAGCGAGCGGCTGCGTGGGGCTTAGTTGCCGGCTGAAGCTAAACCATGACACTCTACTCCAAGTTTTTTTTATCACTCTGTTATTTCCACATTTATTATGGGAGAGGAGGAGAGAGGAAAAACATAATTGGTTAAAACACTGGCCTGGAAAACTCAAGTGTTTTTCCCAAGCTCTGCTTATCTCTGACCGTCAGCCCAATCCTTGACTATAAAGGGATTGTACGCATACCGCTCCTGTTCTTGTTTTGGGATACACTTGCAAGCCTGACCCCGTATTATTTGTTCTTGGCGTATGTGCTTGCCCAGAGCTACTCTTGCGAGCTTGCGACTGTTATTAGGGGATGTAGCCTGTCCCTGATCTAGCATGCGTGACAGTCAAGTCTCCTCTCCTGGACTGCTTTGCTTGCTGCCGGTGATGGCTGTGGTGGGTTATGGTAATGCAATGACATCTTTTGGGCCCTTGCTCCAGCTGACATTGCTTGGAGGTCTCATCCTTTTTAACCCTAAGCTGATTCCTGAGCATATGTGGGCCAGACAGGGGGAATCCCACCCCTCTCCTTCCAAACAGCGCTTCCCAGATCAGAGCTTTGCTGTCATTTCTCTCTGCAGTACACAAAAGACAGAGTTGCCATAAAATGATCACACCTGGTAGTACAACAACCTCCTGATGCACCCGTGAAGAGATCCTGATGTTCGACCCAGCAGCTGGCAATCATCAACATGCAGAGCTCCAAATAAAATACATTCCTGTGCGGCTTTCGATCCTTTGACAGAGATGTTTCCCAGTGTAAAGCTGCCATGAAAAGTGTAAGCCAAGAACATATCATTTCTTAACTAGCGGTGCTAGGAATACTGCTGCAAAATGCAGGAATGAAGCAAATACACCTGTAGCGGTTTTATTCTGGCTCTGACTTTTCTTCCCATCTGCACTAGCTGTTAGATGAGAACTAAATGATGCTCAATTCATCATCTCATCAAAGGGCTGCATGAAAGAAAGGAATAGGAACGTCACAGGAGGTGTAATGTGCTGTCCATGGCACATGGTTCCCCCTGCTAACAGCTGCTGAAACCCGAAGCCCACGGTATCGCCCAAAGCCTGCAATTATGCCTTGTGTTACCAGCTCCCTGGAAAGACAGAGGACACGTAGGTGTTTTCTTATACAGAAACAAGGAGGCAACTGGGTGTTGAGGCCCCTCCTCCAGCATACGCATATGGACGTCGCTCTGGGGGGATCTGCAAGTCCAGCAGTGGGTTCCCATAGGAGAATCATGGAATACTCCAACTGCCTATGGAGAGCAGGAGGGGAAGTTTTAAACTGATGGATCATTTAGCAGGTCAAATTTTGGTTTTGCGTGATCTCTGTGAGCCCGTTAGGTCGGGTCCCAATTTCAATATGAGAACACTTTGCTTTTTGCTGATGCGCCTTCAGGCAGGCATGCCCGCAGCAGGCAGGCAGGGCAGGTAAGAGGGGACGTGGCTGCCATTCAGCGCGTTGCCTCCACTGTAGCCTGCATCTAGCTTTCACTTTGTTCTTGAACAAGTTGTTGGTACATTGAATGACAAGTATTTTCCCCCTTTTTCTTTCTTTTTTCAATAGGTTTACTGAAGAAATAAAGATTACGCAGTGTGACCTCTGCCCATTGGTCCCCCAGGTAGCTCATGGCCAATTTTAAATAAACTTTACATATGGGGAGAGTTGCAAAAGGTATTACAAGTTCATAAACAATGTAAAAATCTGTGCTTGGGTAGGGGAGGAAAAAGGTAGGTCATTTCCCACTCTGTTTTGGCCAGCCAGCTCTGGCTGCGATACTTGGTGGGAATCCAGGCTTGCTTAATGCTGCTGCTCACAGACCTTCTAACTTTGGCTTTTGCAGGTACAATTTTAGGGGTGACTTTAGGGATGCAGAAGCACAATCCATGGCTTTTTTCAGTTCACTTGAAAAGCTGATGCTTGAAATTACAGCAGGGAGTCTTTGCAAGTAGGAGTTTCATCCTCATCGGAGGGAACTGATGGATTTGATGGCTTCCTTGCTAGCAATGAGCAGGGAATCATGTTAGGGTCAGGAAACACGGCCCAGCCTCATCACCAGGTTGGGCTGGAAGGGGATGGAAGGACCACGCTCACCTTCTGTTGTCTTGCGTGTTGTGTTTGCTCCGCAGCAGAAGTGATCGGATGCTCTGCCGTGCTCTCACTGCTGTGATTATACAACTTGTGCTGCTGCTCCTCCAAAGCCCTTTCAAAAAGGCAGTCCTGCTGACAGTCGTGCTCTCCTTGAAGTGCCTCGCTTGCTGTTGGCTCCATTTTTCTTCCAGCAGACAAAGCTTGAGGGATATAAATCAAAAGGGACAAGTGGAGTGTATGAAACAGGCTACTTCAGCATTCATATTGGGGGAACCTCATAAAGTCCTTCGCAGCAGCCAGGAGATTCCAGGTTTGGCTGCAAGACTGCGGTCCATAAAAGTTGCTGGGATAGCTCTTGTGCTTTCCCCCTGAGAGAGAGGAAACCTTTTTCTCTGTCTCATTTGCTGCTTCTACCGATGCCAGATTTCCCTGTGCGAGTGTGTTTCTTTTCCTTCATACCCTCAGATAGAATTTCCATTGATCGCTGCCCAACTCTGTGGCCTTTAGATCCTGGAGCTCAGCGCTGAAATAGCCTCCTTCAAAATGAAAAGGAGGGATGAGGAGCTAAAAAGTGGTGGGTTTCACTTCTTTATCAATTACAGTGCTTCCTAGGCTATGTGGTTAGAGAAGTGCAGAGCTCAGGAAAAATCCAGGCTGGGGACCTGGCCTCAGCATCAAGGATTTCCTTTCTGAGATGAGCTAACTGTTGCTGTGCTCTCCAAAGTAAGGATCTCCCACTGTTTTATGTGATTGTATTGTTATTATTTATGTCACGCACCTCATTCAAGGGACATCTGAACACGGTTTTCTCATGGAAAGTGCAATCATTTTCTGGAACATGTTGCTGCGGAGTATTGCTGAATCCAGACACTTAGCAAAATTCAAAAGGAGGTCAGATATTTGTATGGATCACGACACTAGTCCAGACCTGGAAGGGATTATGCTAACAAGTTTTAGAGCAGATCTGAATAGTGCTTTCAGGCCTTAGCTGCTCTCTAGTGCTTAGAGCTTAGGAGGAGACCCTCATGGTCAAGAGATTCCCAAATATCTGCCTCCTTGACGTCTTCTTGTACCTTCCCATCGCTGTGTGCTGGAGAAAGCATGGCTCTGATCCATATTTTCTTGCTGTGGCTGTCTACTTGCAGTGTGTGTAGACTAGCTGAAGGATCATAAGCAAGATGCTCCCGACAAATGTCAGGCTTGTCCCAACTCTCAGAGTGAAGGAGAAGCCAGCACTGGGAGGGAGACCTGGGGTTGCAAACCTGCCTCCAGCCCCATGCTGGATGCTGGGATTATGTGGGGTATCTTCTCACGTCATTTGGGAGGCCATTCTCATTCTCTTCTCCCTAACCTGTATTATGGGGCTAAGAAAGGCGTGTGTAAGGGTCCAAAGCCTTCCTGAACAAGGCGCAGAATAAGGCACCTGCGTGGGGCTTGAGGTTTCCCACCCCACAAGAATGTACAGCTCTTGAGAGTACAGCTCCCAGCTGCCATCCTCTGCCTGGGTGCTGGGGTGGTCGCTTTGCCCTGGGGAGAGGGGAGGTGGTGTTTGGTACCTAAACAAGCAGGCATGGAGTGAAACACTACTGAGCCTGTAGTCCTTCTCCAGCAGAGCCTTGTGTTGCATATGAATCCATCTGTCCACACATCCATCCATCCATCCATGGCAGAATTAGAGATGGCTGTGGTGGGAGTATTTAGAAGACTGGCACATCAGGCTGGTTTTGAACTGTAGAACTAAACTTTGCTAAATTCCTAACAGGCTTCTTGCCGATGGTCAGTTCTTCCACTGTGTTCATCAGCATCACTGCGTATACAAGACTCAGTCTCCAGCAATCCTGTATATACTAGCTGTAAAAACACCCAACCCACAGACGCTGTGCAGTGAGCGCTGGGGGCTGCAGTCTCAGTGGCTCTTGGTCACCCAGATCAAGGTGACCAGGCTTGAGAGAGCAAGTCAGAACCAAACTGCTTATTTTCTTTTTTCTCTATTTTTCCTCACTTATGCCTGATGTTTTTATGCTACTGCCCAATCCCAAAAAGGGAAGGGGGGTGCTGGTGGTGTGTTCCTCTGCTCCTGATACCGCTTACCTTGTTTTCTTTGTCTTGCCAGCTATCCTCCTTGTGTACTGGGGGGATGCTCTGCCTTTTTGCAGCCCCTTGTGTTTATCTTGGCCTCCCTCTGGCAACTTTTGTTACCGGGATGCCTCCTAAGCGTGCCTACACCATCTCTGTCTGCCTTATTGGTGATCACGGTGCTGACGTACATATGCAAAGCTGTGTCTGGCTATGCCATCAGTGTTACAAAGCACTCACATGCTCTTGCTAGCTACACTATTTTAGTAAGCTTATACTGGGTCCAAGGCAAGTTAATACTAATTTTACGCTGGTCAGTGTGTTTATAATTTATGGATGTCATAGGTGTCTGCAGTGGCTAGGCGTGGGTGCATCGGCGTCGCGGCATCGCTCGCTGCTCCGGTTTAGGTTTCATCTTCTCCGCGTGGTGCGGCAGGGAGCTAAAGTTTGCCTGAAAGCGGGTGCAGGTTTGCATCGTCACCTCTCCATCCTCAGCATCGCTGCCGGACACTCGTGCCACTTGTGTCCCGGGCCTGTGTGACCACGCCGGACACGCGGGGTCCCACAGCCGCCACGCTCCCCGGCAGAGGGCAGTGACAGACAGACAGATGAATGCACAACGTACGCCAAGAGCTATTTTGCTCTTCTCTGAGGCCCTTTAGCCAGAGATCTCGAGCCAGTTAAGCTATAGCATAAGCCGCATGCTTAACTGCTTTGCTGGATGAGGCCAGGCTGCTCAGAAGCTGGCAGGATCAAGGCTCGGTCTCTCGTTTCCCCAGCTGATGAGGATAGTGCCTGTGGCTCTGGCCCATAAAACCTGAGCTCGGTGTGGGTCTTTGGCAGGACGGGGGTGGGTTAAAGAGGTCCCTGCAGGATGCTAATTCTTGCACAATTCTTAGGGAGGATTTCTCTTTGGCACAATTTATTTTGAGTGAGTGTTTCAGGGTGGGTTGGGGGGGAACACAGATGAAATCCCATATTCTGACCATAGATTTTTGCCTGAACAAGTACACTGAGAGCAGATTGCAGATGGAGACCTTCGGAGGTGATGCCAGGAGAAAACTACCACCCTAAAATGTGCATGAAGGTAATAATATCTTTTTTCTTTGGCTAGCCACATCCTCCTCCTCCCTTTCATTTCGTTGCTGGTCACAGCCCCCCTGGCTCAAAGTGTCACACTCAGACACCAATGCACACAAACAAAACCTGCACGTTTTATGCACTGACCCACCGATCGGTGAAATTTGAAGCAGGAGAGCTCAAATAAAACATTCAATATTAGCCTATTAAAAATCCAAGAGGGTCTTTCTATAAATTGACTGTCTCCCAGTTTGCCCCAAATAGGGCAGCAACATCCCTATACTGCGCTTGTTCTTGTGAGGTCTCAAAAGCCACGCAGCAACTGGCCTGGTTAGCATTTAGATGGAAGACCTCCAAAAGCTTTGGGTTGTTGAGAAACAAGTATTGGAGGTTCAGTAAGTGGCATTTTCCTCTCTTGAGTCAGTGTTGAACAGGCGCCTATTCCAGCAGCAGCAGATGTCATTCTTCAGCGCCGTCATTCTGGCACCCAAGAGCTCTACAAAGTTAAAACCCATCTTGTCAACATCAGATGCACTGAGATACACTGGGTGCCTGCTGAAGAGGAAGAGACACATGCACAGGACATGGTTCTGCCACCCATCACGGTGTCCAGTGATTCAAGTTTTGAGCAAAAATGATCATATTTTTAATACAGCAAGGGTCAGGTTAGGTGATGCTACAGGAAGAAGTTTTTGAAGGAGGGATTCAGATCTCCCTGTGCTTCTCTCTTTTGCTTGATAGCATCAAGCTGACAGTAGCTGGTCCTGACCCTTTCCTCCAAGGGTTGCTAGATAGCAGTCTCACTCCTCTCACAGTGCCCGTTGCTCTTGCATATATATCACTTGCTGTCTTCTGAAAGCAGAACATCTGTCCAGTCTGTTTCCTCCAGACTCTTCCTTGTGGGCAACATTACTGCTAATTTACACTTGATGATTCAGAGCAGAAGATGGAGAAGATGAGGATGTTCTCCTTAATCAGGAGCAGGAGAAACTGTACCTGGAGAGTTTCTTTGCTTGCGAAGCTGGATGTCTGGATGGGGACAAGCTCCATAAGCAAAGCAGAGTAAACTTCTGGCAAATAAGACTCTTTCTTTTGCCTCACTCTCCTGAATGTTTCCAGTGACACCCTTACAAGCCCTTACAAGTGACACTTCTGGTGTTTCCAGTGACACCAGAAGCTGCAGACAAATTCAAAACTGGTTGCACATAGAATATGGAGCAGGGGAAGGTTTTTTGTGTTAGAGCAAAGCGGCCATATAATGCGGATCTTTTTTTTCTTCCTGTGGTCCTGTGCCATCATAAGGGTCTACAGCTGCAAGATGTCTATGTGATGGCTCTGGGCAGGGTGACATACAGGCAGAAGACATCCTGCACAAGGCAGGCATGGAGCTGGGTAACTTTCTCAGAAATAAATAAAGCAGAGGAGAGGGTCGTTCTTGCACTTCCCACAGGGCTGGGAACAGCCTGGCCTCCGTGGCCTGATCCTCACCTCTCCATGACTCCAAATGGTGCATGGGCTTACACGGTGGGGGAGAGAAATTACATCCACCAGCGTGTTCGCCTGCAGAGGCTTTCCAGCGGTGAGGACTTAACCAGTGACTGCCGATGCTTCTGCGGGGATACCACTACAGTCCATTTCCACGGGCTGTTTTGGGGTTTTTCCACCTCAGGGAGAAATAAGAAGCCCAGTAATAGATTTTCCCTGATTTCATCCTCAGACTGATGTGGGTGGAAAGGCTGTAGTGATTACTAAGGACACAGTGGAGGTTTTTTGGGGTTCCTAGAAATTCAGCGTGGGTGCCTGGAGCTGGGGCTGTTTTGTTTTAAAGGCGAATGTGAGCTGTTGGACCTGGCGCTGTGGGATGCTGACACCACCTGGCAGAAGGGTTGCGCTCAGATCAGGACGACTGTATGTCTTTAATTTTGAGCTGGAGGAGGAGAACTATGGTGAGTCCTGGGTCAGTGACAATGAAGTCTGGACTCCAGATGTGCAAAGCCTGGCAGGGCGAGACGGGAAGGCTGTTTAGAGAAGAACATTTTGGAAGTCTGGGGGAGTGCACAGTGGGATACTAGATCTCAAATTAAATCTTCAGCCAAAAAGGGAGGAATCTAGCAGCAGTTTTATCAGGCTGGGCTACTGCAGGAATTGCTTCAGCTGCAGGCCAGGAGTGTTACTGAGAAATTGGCTGCTGCAGCAGCCTTATCTGATGGGTCAAGGGAACGGCTTCCAGATTTTGCAAAGTGGTTCATCTAAACGTGGGGTGATGGGGCAATGAGCTAGCTTGGGATTGCTGGGTGAACTTTTGATGGTGCCTAGTATCAAGCAGTGCTTTTGACTGAAGGTTGTGCGTGTCTGGAAGAAGTATTGCAGAGACAGCAGGGACGCATCACTGCCGAAAAGCTGCAGAGCTTCTGTTGGTTTTGAAAGCTTAACTATTGTGATCGACTTACCCCCATGGATGGCAAATGGGAAGGAGGTTTTGAGGCAAATGATGCTCCTTGGATGCAAAATTTCATGCTTAAGTGTCAGTTAGTCACATTGTCAGCTCCTCAGATACGAGTGTGAGATGGCTGCGGGTTGCTGGAGCAGCAGGCAGCATCTCCTGCTGCAAGCTCGCCTCCGTGCATGGCCCCATCCGCTCCTGTTGCTCTTGGCAGGTGTCCCTTACCTCCCATGACACGAGTTGTCGCGGCCGCTGTGCTTTGTACTGATGAGGGATCCATTTCCAGAGCAAAACCCAAGCGTTTGACAGCACCATGACTGTCTTTGTGTGTGGTGGGAGAATGAACAATGCCAAAGTGTGTCTTCAGTCTTTTGAGAGGGCTGTGGCTCTCTGTACTCACGCTGCTCTGCAGTTTGATGTGCATTGCATGGTAAGAATTATGCTTATCTTTAAATTGCGTATTTAAATATTTTATTGTACAGAAAAGTCTTAAAACAGAAGGAAAAACCCGTGCTACAGAGAGAGGTGGTGCCCACAAACAGGCAGGTAGGCACCTTGCTAGTGGGAACCATGGTCCCTACCAATGTCAGGCATCTCCAAGAGCAAGCAGCAGCTGTGCGTATTTTAGAGATGTGAATTTTGAGTTAAGAGTTGAAAGTCTATGCTATGCGTCTTTTAGGTGCCCAATATCTTTGGTAGATGCAGGCTGCTGGAGGAGATGTGCCCTTGAAAAGCTCAAGAGGGAGAGAGTAGCTTGTATACAGGGCAGATTTTGAAGGGAGTGTGGTAAGGAAGAGGAGGACAGATGAAATACTGTTTGAGCACTGTGTCTTCTGTGCTTTCAGTGGAGCAAAAAGGCAGATGGGAAAATAAAAACACATTTGTATTACTGAGGTTAAGCGTGTAACTTCAGAGGGCTGCTCCGTTCCCCAAAGAAAGTTCAGAGCCAACCTGTTGGCTTGCAAGCTGACCTCCATCAGGGACTCGCTCATCTCTGGATGTTTTCAATCAAGCTGCTGGTGGATAGCTCTCAAAATCAAGAAGTCATCCCCTCCATGGCAGTAATTTTGGGTATGACCACTCATTTCATCAGAGAGGCTCCGCAGCTGGTTGGCCATGGAGGCCACATCCTCCTCCCTGCTCTCAAGGGGTTTCCCACAGGCCAGTGTTGGCAGACATCAGGTTCAATGTGTTATGGGGACATTTGTGTAGGAGCTCTCTTCGCTTTGGTGGTAAACTGGAGGTTTCAGCTTAGGTTCACCCACTAACTCAGGTCCTTAATTTTGAAGTGGCATCTGGTCTAAGTTCCCTTCGAAGTCAATAGAGAGGGATGAGTTGTCCTAGACCTAGAGTTTGAATCGTCTTCACAGGCTATAAAGAAAACACAGGGCAGTGAGACCTGTGTTTAAAGGGTAACTTATTAAAAATATGGTTTTGGATAGGATAGGATGGGATAGGATGAATGGATAGGATGAATTCAGGCCCCAGTCCTTAGCACTCTGGGTTGAGATCTGAAATGTTTTGACTCGCAGAAAGCCCCAGATGCACTGGCTTTTACCTATTTCTCTTCCAAGATTGCCTCATTAATATTACTCATCCCTGCAGACTTTGGTGTGGCCCAGAATCCCATTTCACAAGGTGTTACACCAACACAGCCTGCTGCCATCCTGCTCCTGAGCGATGATTGAAGAGTCCCTGTGAGCCTTGTAAAAGTTTGGTTTTGCTGTTATAAATTGCTGATGTCAGCGATGATAAACCCTGACCGAAGCTCCAACTCTAGGATCTCCGATGCAGACCCGAGGAGGGGATCCCATGTTGGACCCAGCTCTCACATCCACCTCCCTCCTCCGATGCCCTAGTCCTATACTCTAGCTGACCGTAGAAGATCTAACAAATGTAGGAGTGGTTTTTAAAGCGGTTTCCTAATGAGAAGCATGTCTGCTGCATGGGATGCTGCACGACCAGAGAACCATGACCCTGCACCACAGGACCACAATGGACCATCTCAGCTCCGCCCTGGGAGCACCTCCTTCAATTCAAAGCCATCGTAGCCTCCTAGGGAGCTCCCAGGAGAGCCTCGGGAGAGGGTTTTCAAGAGTGGGTGTTTGCGAGGACCTTCCCATCAGCAGGTGTGGGGCAAACGGCCAGATGACAACTCAGAGCACAGCAGGGAATGGGGCAAGCCCTTACAAGGGAATGTACAGTATGCCGGGCACACACAGGCAGCGTCCATCAGCAAGTACAGTAGCAGCCTGGAATAGTTTGGCTGGGTAGCCCTGCATGAGGGAACGGTCCTGAAATAGGTTGATAGTCTTGATGTTATTTTTGTTGCACTGGAAACCGCAGCCCTGGCATCCTGCGTGGCTGCTGGCTCCCAGGTGGCTGAGCTGTGGTGGGTGCCCCTCTGCATCCCAACACGGGAGGTGAAGAAGCCACCTTTCAGTGGGCAGAGGAGGGGGTTTTGGAGGGAAATGGTGAAAGATTTGTAAAAATGAGCTTGCAATGCTCTGGAATGGAGCGATATGAGCATGGTATGGGAAGCCAGTAGCCTATGATGCTGAGGACCAGAGACTGAGGAGAGGGGCCCGTGGAGGGATCACTCCTCCCTTCTTGCTCTGCTTCATCATATGGATGGTGGTCAGAGCTCTGTTGCTGCAACAACCTTTGTCTCAATGGTCCATGCAACACAATAGATGCTTCTGTCAGAGCTACCATCTTGAAATCAATCCCAAATTGTAAAATATCTCCAGAATTGATAGTCTCCACTGGGAACTGAACAGTGGTCAACCAAATTCCCAGTTCAGTCAAAGGCTGGCCCAAAAGAAACCCTAGGGTTGTAGCCTTAAATCACTTAGGGCCATGGAGTTTATGAGGTCTGTAGAAACTTTCTGACCTCAGTGATTAATTTTTAGCCAAAATCTGTGCTTTTCATATCTCAGCATGAGGCAAACTTTAGCAGGAAAATAGTTGAATGCTCAAAAGCAAATTTTGCAGAAAAAAAGGTGTTAAGCCTAAAATTTCATATAGGAAAGTTGGGAGGAAAGCTGTGCCAAGCTTCACTTATGAAGCTAACTCTGACTTATTGGGTCCTTAAAATAAGTGGCCACTTTTACAAGGCGATGACGATTTCCAGATTGCATGTTCCTGCCTGCTTTGAGTGGGGGTGAAATGGGCTAGCTTGCTGTCATTTGGTTTCAAGGTGGATCCCTTTTTCTTACTGCATCTGAAAGATAAGCAAAGCAAGGAAATTGAGGTTGAAATTTAGGGACTTGTGAGTCTTCACGTAGCTCCCAAGAGTTATGCTTGAAGACCTCCCAAGAGTTATGCTTGAAGACACAGCAGATATATCTACTGAGGTCCCTGCACAGTGACAGTGAAGTGACGCATGATCATAGAAGAGAAATATCTCCAGAAATAGAAGCACATTTAGCTGCAGCGTGTGTCCCTCCTATGCTTCTTTATGGGGTATGAAAAGCATGAAGGGATCACCTCCTTTACTCCTTCTTGAGGCTATTAGGCAGAGCTGGGGCTCATTATCCTCTATGGGAGGGTATGGAGGGAGGGATGTTCTTCGGGTACATAGGAGATGTTCCCATGCAAGAATATTTAAGCATCTCATGTTCTTGTGGCTCCCTGGTGAGTAAGGGGAGGCTGTTCCTGTGTTATAACAGGGAACTGAAAAATGAATCTTTCAGACAAACACAGAGAGAGGAGGGGGCTGCAGGGAATTCATAGGTTTCACAAATTCCCATCTGTGAATTCCCCATCTACTGCTCTTGGAGTGAAATGTCATGCCTCATTTATTCTTGTCACTGTTGTGAGCTGCTGTGAACACTTGAATGAAGCTATACCTTGTTAAAACACCATCAATACCGGCACAAGAAGAAAAATTATTCATGGGTTTGTCCTGCTCCTCAAAGAGTTGCATTCCTACCTTTGCAACCAGGATCCAGGTTTCTCTTGCAACTTCTCATCCTCCTTAGGAAGGACAAAATCCCTCCCATGGCCCTTCCAATGAACTTTCCACCTGGAAACCCTGAAGCTGTGACTTCATTTAGAGCCTGAAGGGGCCAGCTCTGGATTGTGTCAGGCAGGATGTCCTGGGACTTGAGGTCTTGAGGAGAAGTGATGGATAGAAAAAAAAAAAAAAAGAAATAAAATGCCATTTTTGTTTCATTTCCCAAAGGCCTCCTTAACACCGTTTCATTTTGAAACAAAAATGTGCGAGAGCCGTGTGCTGGAATGGGAAGATGGTCTCAATTCACAAGTGTGGGGTTAGCTCCTGGGCTCGTGCTAAGCCCCTTCAGGGCATGCAGTGAGGGGGCAAACGTCTTTGGGCAATGCAGAATGGAGAAGACTCAAACGTCCCCTGCCTTCATCTCCCTTGGGAAGAGTGGGAGCATGTTCCTGAAGTCTGCAAACCAAGTGCATCTGAGGTGAAAGTGTTTTTGGAGTAAATATTAAGCTTGTAATACATGGGCTATTGCATGGTTGATTATTGCACAGCTGCAAGAGTGCATTTCTCTCCGTTGTTAAAGTGAATTAAATTCAGTTGTTTTCCTCTAGAAGCACTTGTAGATGTGGTGGAGCCTTTTGTGGTTCTCTGGGAATCAGGAGAGTTACATGAAACGGCTCCTCTCCTTACAATCTCCCATCCAACCTCTCTTAAACCTGATATAATTGCTCACATTTTCAGAGTCTCCAATGGTCAGAAAGATTCTAAAAATACTTGAAGACAGGGGGCCAGAAGAGCTTGTGGGGTTTTATGTAAGCTGATTCTGTGCCTGCGAGAACAGCCATTGATTTTTATTGAAAAAATATATGCAACAAGTGCTATGCTTGGTAACAGCATTCCCAGGATTGAACCTAAATGTAGGGAGGAATTGAGAGCTATACATGAATGATAAGTTTAGTAATTAGGCCTTTCACCTACCCATCTGCCCTGAATTGGCTTTCTATATGTATTTTTTTTAAAACAATAGATTAAAACATCCCTAGTGAACTTTGTCTGTTAAATATGAAGTATATAGGGAACATATGATATGGGGCGTGGTAGGAAGGGTTTATTGGCTCTCATTTGGGATGACTGGGATAATATAGCCTGAGTAAAATAGATGTGAAAGATAATGTAGCCTAGAAGTGTTTACGGAAAGAATCTGAGTTACAGTACCTGAGTTACCTAAACTATACTCAGGTTATCTCAGGGATGTCAGGCAACCCGTCTATCATATACATTTAATCTTCTCAAAAGTCTGATCTTATAATGGGGACTGGCTTTTGGCAAATCTCCAGCTGCTAAACCAGAGCTTTCTTATGGCATGAGGAGGAGAAAAATTATATAATGAATATATGTAATTTTTGGAGCACCTACAATTTCCCTCAAGTAGATGTTATTACTTAGTCGTATGTTGGTATTGAGGCTGGCGGGAAGTGTTCAGAGCTCCTCGGGAAAGCTGGGCTCGCCCCTTTCAGCTGCCATAAATCCCCAATTTGTATGCATGAACAAGGCAGTGAGCTGCAGCTATCTCTGCCCACCTCCTCGCCCATCCTTGGCTTTGCAGCACGTGGGGTGAAAGGGCTCCTTGGGGAGCCCTGCAGCAGGCATGGCATCGTGGGAGACTCCATCTGTGCAGGCTGGACCTCATAAACCTGTTTAAAGCCCTGAGGATGCCAGTGTGCTCCTCCTCCCGAGAGGGAAACTCAGACCTGAGTGTGGGGCAGTGATGTTTCAGGGAGTTGCATCCCTTCGGCTAGCACTGTCCGTGCTGGGGGTGAGACAGGGCAGCAGCCTGCAAGGCTGCACGAGCTGCCAGCACCATGGCCGTGCCCAGTGTGGCTTTGTGTCAGGACTGTGCTGTGGCTTTCCTTTCTCCCTCAGTGCAAAGGGAAGGAGCTCTCTGTTCCACGGTAGGGCTTTGTTTCACTTCCACCTTTGACTGTGGAAGGCTGGGGTCATGATGTGGTGGTGGCAACCACTGATGGCAGGATGTGTTATCTTAGTGGCTCTTGACAGCAGGAAAGGTAAGTCTTACTAGTTTTCTCCATCTGGTCTTCCGGATAGATCAGGCCATTTCCTTACCTCTTTCCATAGGATGAGCAGTCTGGTCCTACCTCTTACTTGTCAAGGGGGTGGATTCCAATTTCACCTGAACTTTGCAGAAGACCTGCACTAGCTCTGTGGAGCAGGAACCATGGTTCCTCGTCAGCACATTTTGCAGTAGAGTCCTGGTGGGCACCAGCACAAAACAGGTCACAAAAATGGCCAAACTCATGCAAAAAGTTATAAGCTTTATTCTCTTAGCTGCATTTCCAAAAATGGACACTTTGATGGGAGATTGGGGCAGCTTAGGTCAAATCTAACATTTATAGCTATATCTCTGTATTTGCCTACGTGTCTAGCATAGTGGTACCTACACACTCATAAGAACGTGGGATGTGGGACTAGGAAGGATCACCTGGATGCATGCTGTGACCCTTTGTGTTTCAGGCAGCAGTGACATACAGCCACCCCACATCCACCCCACAGCTTCATTAATTTAGTCAGATCCATCTGACAGAAAAGCGCTTTGTGTCTTGTAGTCCTTATTGGAAGGCTGTTCCAGGCAAGAGCTTCTCAGAGGGTTGTCTTCTCTCTCTAATTTCTCGCCTAATTTATTCCTGGCCTCTTCATGTCTGTTTGTTCCTGTGCCAACATTGTCTTTTAGCTTCAATAGCTCAACTGCCTCCCTGGTGCTTGCCCCTGATGTATTTATAGACAGCAACCGTGTCTCCTCTCAGCTTTCTTTCTGTGGCCTAAATGAGCTTTTTTAGGAGATGATTACCTAGGGAGCAGATATATGTAGACACATCTCAGCTGGCCTGACAGTGGCTGGTGCCCATGGCAGCTCCAGGGTGTAGGGGCAGAGAGGGCTGTGCAGTCCCAACAAAGAGCTGCAGGGCAACCTGGGCAGCCGATGTCCCTGCCAGCACGTCCTAGGTGGCAGCACATGAGTGTGATGATGCCCAAGAGATTGAATCCATGTGACGTTGTGTGGTGCAGTCACGCTGCCTTTGTGCTACATCCAAAAGGAAGCCAAGAAATTGATAACAACTGAGGAAGGAGCTGTGCCAATGCTTCAGGAACCACGCACAACCCGTTGGTGAGAGACTCCAAAGTCAATCGTTTTACTTTTTCCCTAAGAAGTTTAAAAAGTGGTGCAGGCATGAGACCAAACCATGACATTTCCATTCAGAGATGCCTCTTCCTACCATAAGTCACTCAGCTGGAGAGGTGGTGCACTCTCTTCCTCTGGATGGCGCTTAAAAAAATATACTGAGGCCTGTCCCACTCTCTCCAGCCATCATGGGGCATGTGGATGGAAGAAGAGGCACAAACTGTGGGAACGAGAGGTTGCTGCCCATCTTTGACTTCTTCCGGTGTCTACACACAGGTCTCCAAACTGGGTGTGAAGGGATGGAGAGCATGGCTTTGCCATGGATGCATTAGGTGACCCTGTGGCAGCTATTCCACCTCTCTTTGCTTTCTTGTCATTTCTTTGGCTCGTAACCCCCCTGGGGACCACATGGACCCAGCACACAACCTGGAGCACCGCAGAAGACCCCGCTTTTGGGGTTTCCAGGAGCTTCTCCAGCAATGCTGGCCATCGCTTCCTGCGTTGTTTATTGTTCCCCTCCGCCTCTGACCCAGCTGTTCACATTGCGGAATTTACAAGGGTTTACAGTATTCCACGGGAAGGAAGTATAGCTACATTTTAGCTTATATTTATGTGGTTCTCATCCTCCACCTATGCTTAGGGCTTCTGCGAGATCTGTCATCACTCAGCAGAAAGGAAGGAAACAATGAGTCCTTGCCTGAAAGCGATTTTTCTTTTGCAGAAAGTTTTGATGAAAACAAAAGTCTTTTCAGGTCTGTCAAAAGAGAACTGAAAATGTTGCAGCTGAAAGTGGCAGCGGTAATTTTCTTTTCCCGTCCTGGTTTGTTTCTGCCACCTGGTTGCCCCTCCTGATGTCTCCTTTTTGGCTGAAAACTGTTCTTGCGGTGCATTTGTGGAGATGCTTTGGCTGTGCCTCCTGACCCTGGAAACCCCAAGAGAAAACTACAGCTCCCAGAAAGCACTGTGATACGTATTTTAGGTCTGATGGTTTGCTTGTGGTCAAAAAATTTCTGTGACAAAAATGTGATGGACATGTGGCCATACATAGACAAGATAATCCACCCTGGTTATGTGCACCTGGCCCTTATTGTGATGTTGTAAGAGTATTGGATGCAACCACTTTGCATGTGATGTGCTGCTTTGAGCCTTGTCTGTACCCCGACACAAAGGCATAACTGTACATGCTTAATTTCAGGAGATATTGGAGATTTGAGGTGCTCAGACACAACTGGTAAGGTCCTCAGGCACAACTCTAAGAAATATCACAGTGAGGACCAGCTATAGAAAGAGCTTGCATCCAGTGCAGGGTTTTTATTAAGTAAAAGTACTTGGAGAAGATGATTTCCCCTTTTCATCTGTCTCTCTTGTCTCTTCCTTTGATAGCCAGTCCCGATATCACCACCCATTTCTTGACCAAATGAGAAGTCTTCAGTTCTGCCTTTCATGCCCTGACCAGGTTAGCAAACTTCTTTCTCATTGACAAATTCTTCGAGATTCCCATTTTTCTCCCCTTTGGCAGCAGAACAAACTCCAGAAAAGTTTCAGCATGTGGAGGAAGGGCAGGGACCGACAGAGACCAGCAGAGCAGAGCCAAACCCCAGTGGTATGGATGCTGGTGTGGGGTAAGAGGGATGAACTCTCCTGCTCCAGCATGGTGGCATCAACCTGGGGCCAAGCCACAGCACTTTAACCCATTAGCACCAGCCAGCTGAGGGACCCAGACTGAAGTAAAACGGTCCCATTTTCCACATGGGGCTCAGCAGGGTCAGATGTTTGTCACAGGGATGGGGGACAAGATGGTTTGGTCCATTCCAGTAGCCAGCAAGGGTCTGGGGACACACATCGGTGTGCGTGATCCTGCAGATGTGAGCTGCAAACAGCCACGGTGCCGGGCCCCGCTGCGACGTGCCCATTGCGGTGCTGTGACCCATGGGGTTGTGCGGTGTCACAGCTGTAGCAAAAGCACGTGGCATCATCTGGGGAAGGGCCGAGCATTGTGTCCCGCTGGAGCCGTGTGAGGGTTTCCAGGCAGAAAGCAATTTGTCAAATTGCTCTGCTTACTTTCTCCTGACCTGTGTGATCGAGAGCAAATTGCCCAGGCCAAAAAAAAAAACCAACCCAAAAAGGAAGAGGGACTGAGGTTGTAGCCTTCTTGCTTGCAAGAGGGGCTGGAAAACTGCATTTGAGGAAGGACTTGGTCCTTCCCATGCGCAGCTGCCTGTGCTCACTCAGATTTTCAGTGTCTGCAAGTATGTGCTGGAGGGAGTTGACCATCGCATTTTTGTCAGCTCCCTCCTCAAAGGCAGAACGTGACGTCCTGCTTCTCTTTTTCTCTTTTTTGTCTCCCCCCCGCTCCCCTTTTCCTCTGTCCACATGACAGTCATAAAAATATAATGGAAACAATATGGGAATAGTCCTGGTTAGAGCAGCTTCCTTCTGGATGAGAACCGTGCGCAGAAGCCAGGGAGGCTGCGAGATCCCTTTGGAAAGCCACCAAGGGTGGGTTATGGCATCCGTGTTTCCAAAACCGGTGCTGCGGTAGGACCGTACTGGCAGAGCAGGGCCGGTTGGGGACCAGGCACTGGGCATCGCACTGGTGGGATAGGAAAACCCAAGATGAGGTTATTATATTTGATTGTTTTTTGTACTGAAAGGCTCTTTGGGGCAAGGCTGTGCAACCATCAGAGGGTGCTAAAAGCATCCTGAATCCTCTCCCCGTTCCATCCTGGCGGTGGGACTTGCAGGTCCCTTGCCGGGCAGGAGCTGCTGTGGGTGTGCTTGTTGGCTGTAGCCTACTGGTGGCTGTTTGCGGCCAGGAAGGACAATATGCTGATTGCAGAATCCGGTTTAATTACTCACAGCACATGCCATTAAAAGAAATTGGCTTGGCTTTCTCAGGAGCAACACGTCTGAACTGACTCACCTTCATAAAACTTGGCTCACATGCTAATTAGATGGCTTGGCTTAAAAAGATTGAGCCCCCATTCTACTACCAGCTTGCAGGACCCAGTGTTATTTAAAGATCCTAGGTTTCCTTATATAAGAGTTCAATTGTTTCTTCAAGAGAAAAAAAAAAAAAAGACCCAAAAAAGAAAAGAAAAAAGAAAAAACCCAACCCACACTTTAAACAGAATATAAATTTATACATCATTGAGTTCTTAATTTTCATGGAATTTCTCTCCCCCTCACAGACAGAAGTTGTATATACAGGATTTTAGTATTTCCTCTCCGGCTCCAGCCCCAATTTGAAGGACTGTAAAAGTTTGAACCGATTCCAATAGCGCGCGGTTTGCATGGTCTCTGCTACGCTGCAGAGTCAAAACAGCCCACACAGTAACAGACATGCAGTAAATCTTGGGAGAAGTGTTTCCTTTCTTCACACACACACACACACACACACACAGAGGATTGAAATTCAATTATAGTTTTAAAATAAGACTGAAATTTGCAGGCAGAAGATAAAAAAGCAAGCAATGCTCCTCGCAGCGAGGAACCCGGCATGTTTTGAAGCGCTATCAGGTTTCACCGAGCTCGGAGCTGCTGATAACGTGTTTAGCATGTTCTACAATCAGACTAGTTTGCAAACAGGAACTTATTATTAGTGAATAATCATAACGGTTAATTGTCTTTGGAGAGAGATTTAGAGTCCCCTCGCACTGCACTTTTTGCCCATCCCATGTACTTTTTCACAAATCTTGTGAAGAACAGAATGTAAAACTGCAGATCATCAAATTAGCCTTTAATAATACTGCAAGACCTGCATGCACTGCAAATACACAAAATCCTTCATTCTCCTCTGCTTTTTCTCTCTCCTACATATTATAAACAAAGGAAGAGAGCAGCAGGCTGTGTGCCAAATCTACCCATGTTTTCTTTTTATCTTTCCTTCCATCACGCTTTTGCCTAATTATATCACGGTGCCTGTAGGAGAGGGGCTGTATCATCAGATATTTGCAAAATGCTCAGCAGCGGCAGCAACGATTGTCACACCCAGATCAGTCCACGGGGCTTTGCTGCTGAGTGCGAGGCACATTTTAATAACAGAGCAGCGTTGGGTCGGTGTTTTCCCAGCGATGCTTGTATTGACCCCGCAGCATGCGCCTGGGCTGAACGCCGTGAGCCGGGACAGATCTGTCCTCCTCTGTAAAGGAGGTTGAGTTGTGATTTTGGAGACGAGAGCAGCCTGTTTTGTGGGAACCGCGGCTGTTTACCGTGCAGAAAGGAACCCAGAGACTGGATGTAAAGCCTTTCATTTCTCTCCCAGGCGAAGAAAGGCTGTGAAAAGGACCCAGCTGAGAGATACACATGAGAGTCGGGGAAGAGAGATTGGACTGGGGAAGGGGAGAACAAGGAGGGGTAGCAAGAACACAGAGGGCAGCGAGAAGGTAAAGCCAAGGAAAGACAAACACAGCCCAGGAGCCCAAGGCACCCAAGTGGCTTAAACGTTTCCCACTCTGGGCTTTGGTGGTTGAATTTTGCCTTGAAATAGGTTTCGTGATCGGGTGGAAAATCCACGGGGATTACACCCTCACTCCCTCCCCGCTGGGCATCATCGTTTGTATTTCAAGGGTATTTCAAGGGGTAGCTCAAGTCCTGCTTTCCCCACGGTAGCATGGAGTGGTTTCTTGCTTACAGGTGTTCAACTGCCCAGCAAACCTCCAAAGCCAGAGGAGCTGGGCTGTGGAGGTTGGAGATTCACCCTCTGCCACAGAGTATTAGAAGTGCCTTTGGTTCATGCATTTCTGGAGCACGTGGACAATTAGCCAGGGGAAGGGAGCACGTGAGGCATAGAAAGCATCTTCACCTTGCATGGGAGGTTTGCACCTCTGCTTGAAGTTGCCTAGGTAAAGTCTATGCTATCCATAATTTCAAAGCCTGGTTTCCAGTGCCTTTACTAGCAGAGTTTGAGTTTGGGCTTGTAGCTGAGCACAGTTCAAGCCTACATCCCTGTAAATTCAGATAGAGCAGGCTAGAGGGTTGGTGCAAGCCAGTGAAATACTAGTGAAATGTGTCCCTGACCGGGGATTTCAGTAGCGTGCACACTCTGAAGCAGCCTGTTGCGCAAGTCTGTCTCAAGTCACAGTGCCTGTGGTTTTTAACTGGTAACCAGCTCAAAGTCCAGGGATCTTTCCAAGTATCCTGGATATGTGCTGTACCATCTTTGGTCCTTTTCCTTTCCTCAGCAGCCTCTCTGCCATCCAGTTATTACCTTCACCTGAATCACTTGGTCAACCAAATTTGACACAGGCAAAGTGATTGTTTGTTTTTTAATGGTTTTGTGCAAACTGATGGGAGGGAGAGGAGGGAGCTGGATTACACCCCCGGGGAGATGCTGTGCTGGCAGTGCCACAACCCCTTTGCTGCTGGGCAGCTCATAGGGCAGCACTGGCTGCAGCACGTGCCTCATCTTTCCCAGCCTGGGACAGTGTGGGCATGTTGTAGGGGAACGATCTTCAGGAAAACAGGCTTCACTGGGTCTACCACCCCAATTTATTAATCTGTAAAGTTCAAAATCCATCATTTCAGTACATCTTAAAATATATCTGTCTGGGGGTTGTTTTGCTCTTTTATGTCCTCTTTTGAATAGCCCTTTGACAGTGCTGGAGAAAGACTCCGAAAGGTGCTTTTCTCAAATTGCTGATGTATAACCCTAGATGTGGCTCCACTCTAAGAGCAGGTTACCTAATATAGTGCTACAGTTGGCTACACGACACATGACAGTATAAAGCAGCCTGTATTTAATAATCCCTATTTTGGGTGTTCGGAGAAACATCTTCTCTAACCCCACTGGAGCTGGTGCATGGGAGGGATGAGCCTACACCAACACACCTGAACTTTTACTGTTGCATCCAGCTTGCTGTCAGTAGCTTACCCAAAAAATTTAGATTGCAAATGCCATAATCATTGGAAAAACACTGGCCTGATTTTTTTCCCCTAGTTCATTCACATATTCATTAGTGAAAATGCTTTCACAGCTGACGGCTCAATATAGACTGGTTTCCATGCACCCAGCAGCTCTGAGAGTCCCAGTGGATATGTACTTGTCCGAGCCATTTTGGGTCACCAAACAGACAGGTTATTTCAGTCACTGCACATTAAACTTCTGGGAGCCTCTGAACTGAGGGTTTGCTGTCACATAAAACTGATGTGGGATGGGCTTGGGAGCCAGGATTTGGTAGTACTTTATCAGAGCACTTGCAAGTAAGGGCACCAGAGCCATTAGGGGCTTCAGGACAGCTGGGACGGTGTCCTGAAGAACGGTGGGGGAAATAAGTCCCTTCACTAATGAGACAACTGTATTTTTGTTTCCTATTCAGAATGATGTCCCTAAGACATTGCCTGGGGCCAGAAGCTCTCAACTACCACATGGACAATACAAGTGAGGAGGGCTTTGTTATTCAGGGTCCATTTAAAAATACTTTGATGGCTCACAGGGAAGGACAAATTAGCTTAATCTTGCCAGCTCTTAGTGGTTTTGTTGGTTTTTTTTGTCCCAGGAGGCTTCAGTGCTCATCCAAAGGTAATGAACTGGGCACCCTGGGGAGTGGTTTGGGCAAGTCACTCCTCAGAGGAGTGCTGGGTGGCAGCTGGGGACTTACCTTCTAGAAAGAGTCTTTTGCCTATTAGACCCCTCTAACTGACCTACCCTAGCTGAAGTGCAGCATCATCGACTCTCATTTCGCCCCCTTTTGAGTTAAACTGAGATATAGGCTGGGCTGCTGGTGCAATGAGTTTCACTATTACAGATCTTGTCATAAACTGCCACCTGAAGATGCAAAATGGCTTTTTGTGCCAGAAACATGGGCATCTCATCGCTAGGGGAGATTTCTTCTAGTTGCTTTTAAGCAGAGATCTCCTAGCCTCCAAATAAGCAAACCACCAAAGGTGGCATCTCATACCCACTGAAAACTAGTGGTTTGGAGAAAGACCTTTTATTGGGATGAGAAGCTGAGCTGTGAGAAACAGATTTTTGTTTGTTTGTTTTTGTGTCTTAGTTACAGAAGAAAACATTTGTAAAAAATTTAGGTTTTGCTCCAGCCAAGCTTAAAATTTTTAGCTTTCTTTCAATAACCCAAGAAATTAAAAAACCTTCTTGTGTTGAGCCAAATGCTCTTTTGGTTTAAAGCAAAATGTTTTATTTTCAGGCCTTTGTCCAAAAAGCAAAGAACCAGATAGCCGTGTGGAAGTGGTAGCTGCCTTATATCCAAAGGCCCATCTCTTTGGACGTTTACCCACAGTGAAGGAAACTTAGATGCAATTTCCTCCCCCACCGTGGGAGGGTCCAGCTTCAAAACCTAAACTCTAAGGCAATCAGTCCCACCGCAAACCTATATGATATTCAGCAGAGGACGTTCTTCAAATCTACTTCTTAGAGCTTTGTATGATGAAGTCCTAAAAATCCTTTCTGCTACAGAAGGAGAGATGATGGCTTTCTCTGTCTAGCCTATAGAATAGGTTTCCCGATATTCATGTTTATGTATGAACAGTTTAATAGTGTCAGTAAGAGAAAATGAAAAATCCCACCAGAGGTCTATTACAGGGTGACTAAGATGGCACATTGCAGCCCGTATCTAGACTGGGAGTATATTTTGCCCAGAGCTCAGCAAACCATGATGCTTCCCACATTTCTGCAGGTGGTTTTGTGTCTCCTACAGGTCACCTTCTCCTGGGGGGTATCTGAAGCTGGGTGCTGCCATCCCCAGCAGTAGGAGGTCGTGCACGGTCCCCGGCTGGCCCACGGGACAGCACATTTCTCCTGTGGAGCTGACCTCAATAAGACAACCCACTGGGCTTTGGTAATGCTTAATTGTGTAGCTCTCTCCTGTGGTCTGGTGGTTTGCAGCAGGAAGATGGGAGATGTTCACATCGCCTCAGGAAAAGGAGGAAATTGAAGCAGGGTCCCTTGTAGTCTAAGTGAATGTACTAACCATGAAGCTATTAGATAAAAGAAAGGGGTGTTGATGTGTGTAAAGGAGAAACAATCATAACTGCATTTTTGGGTAAATTTACTCTCCACTGAAAATAAATAGTCTGGCCTTCTCTGCTAAGAAGTCACGGTCTCCCATTCAAATCTTTGGGTTCTCTGTTCACAAAATGACCTTTAATTGTGTTAAAGACTGCAAATCTCTGTTTCGGGGAGAGCGGTAGCCAGAATGGAATGGCTCCTTACGTAAAGCCGAGAGACGTGAATAGTTCAAGGCAGCTGCAGGGATTAATGCTTTGCAGGGCGGCTCTTTGTCTTGGGCTATGGAAAGGACTGGTATTTGGCACTCTGTTTTGTTGCATATTTTATGGTCTGGAAGAGGTCTTAACATCTTTTATAATGCAGTCACTCCACAATGGCTCTCTTCAGCGGCGCTGAGAGCTCATTGGTAGGGCTGAATGAAAACATGCGCTATTTTTCTTTTTGTATGGGTGTATGGGATGGGATGCTCTCCACCAAGGAATTATTTCCAGGTAAGGTTAAAAGACTTGCTTCTAGGATCTGGGATTTCAAAGGTCATGAGATTTGGGGTGGAATTGTGAGTTTTGGCAAAATGACACATGTTTTTGGTTTGGTTTCTGCTTTCAGAATGGGAACATGCCGATGTAGTGAGCCATTGGCACAGGACACTGGGGTCTGAGACCATGACCAATGCTCTGCGATGCCAGACGTGGGGATACAAAGACTATCCTCAGTAGACATCAGCTCAAGACATTCAGCAGTAGGATCTCTCACTTTTGGTAAAAGAGATGACCTTGAGCCTTGTAGGATGATTTGACCTCTGAGGCCAGCTGCTATTGTATGCACTAAGCCAGTGCATACAATTGCTGCATTTTAGGCAAACAGAAGACATCTTGGTCATATGTGCTACCTGCAGAAACTTGCTACTCTACCAGTTATCATCCCAAATTTCCTCCATGCTGCTTTTTTCTTGCAGTTTATTCCTTCTTTCTAGCATATATTTGCTTTCCACTTGTTTATTACAATGGTATTTCTCTCTTTTGTCTCAACCTTTGCTTCCTAAAAACTTGTAGCATGTCTGGCCACTGCTCTTGTTGAGCTGGAGGGATAAATCAGATGCACCCTCCTTCTAGGCTGTAGGAAATCTGTAGGGATGTGGTCCCATTTTGAAAATTGCATGGACGGGAAATACACATTCTGTGAGATCATCCACCATGATATCTGTTGGGAGGAACTAGAGATGCCATGAGCCATGCTCAGCTCACCCAAACCCTGTCTGACAGGAAAAGGAATTCCTGTGTAATAAAAATTAAGATAATTGCCTATGAAGAAATGTTTCATTGTGGAGGGTATTTTCATACACATTAGTGGACAGGAGGTCAAATTCAGAGAACATAAGATCAAGCCCTGGGAGAGGCGACTTTGTTTTTATTTAAATTACCATTTTGGGTTTTTTTCACAGATGCTGTTGGGTTCTGGGGTAGGTCCCCACTTACTTTCCTGGGGAAAGTTTAAAAGTCCTAAAAACTGTGGGAGCTCTGAGCAAAGGGAATGTCACTGTTCTCTCCACCTCTTCCACATCTATTGAGGAAGCTATTCCACATATATTGAGGAAGAAAACAGCTTTTTTCTTCCAGCATCTCAAAGTGCAAAGCTAAGTAGCTCACCTTGCCCCATCTGACCCCCCAGTCAGGAGAGCAGCACCTGGCAGGGCCAGACCTGCTCATCTCTGGATGTGAAGATACCAAGAAGATGGAATTTAAAGGAGTCACAGCTAGCTGTGGAGAAGTATCTGATCCTCACCCTTTACCTGTTCTGATCCTGCCTGAACAAACTTCAGGTCAAGAGATGATGAAAGTAAAGTGTGATTTTCTTGTTAAAGAAAGGGAAAATTAAGAAAGAGAAAAAGGCTAGAGGAATGAGAACTATTATACATGGAAGATTTTGGGGCTTTTGTGGCTGGGGTAAGGGCAGTTGGGTGGAGGATGAGGACAGTGCTGTGCAGAAGACCCTGTTTTGCTCTTAGTCTTCTACTTCTCTACAAATACATGTAAGCTCAGGACTACTGGGGTTAGATTCATAGTAAAGCTTGCTAGGAGAGGTGGTGGGGGATGGACTAAAGGGGAAAAGAAAGTATGAGAAGACACCTTCAAAATATTCAGAATGAGGAGAGATGCTCTTGCTGGTGTTGGCCATGGACTTGGAAGACCTTGGCTCTGTCCTGGAGTCAACCATAAGCCACAAATTGACAGCTGTGAGGTGCACAGGTTTCAGCTCATACATTTACTTTGCAGTTGTAACAGCTAGGAGCATGTACACTCAGCTGCAGCTCAAACGCTAAGCCCATCACTGTGTTCATTTGTGAGTGCCTGTACATCTCCATAGACTTCCAGTGTGGTGCTGGCCACATCATTTCTTCACAGTGGTTCAGGGAAGCTAGAAGTCTGTATGAGAAAAGAGAACCCTTTGACTGAATCCCTTGAGTGTTAGGGAGCCTGCTCTATCAGTTTGATGTACCACATGAAATACATTAGGTCTCCATCTGGTAAATAATTCCTGTCTTTCCACAAAAGGGATCTAAGAAGGAGATAAGCAGGGCACCTTTGACCAAAAAACATTATCTTCTCATCTACTTTGGGTCTACTAAAGGCCAGCACTGGCATATTAAGAGCAAAGATTTGCAAGCAAAGATTCCCCGTTTCTGTCTGCAGGAGAAGGGCAGTGATTGTGCAGTCAAACAGCACCTCACAGTTGGGATTCACGTAGGATTTGCAGAAGCCTGGACCTGAGCTTCCAGGCATCATACTGCTGACAAATGGGATTCCCAAACACTCGGACTCATTGAGATTTTGAACTCCGCTTATTTTATGCAGTACTCCAAGGGGCCTTTGAACGAATATGTTTCACCACTCTGTCCTCCCAGAGAGACCTCATGTCAGTTTGATACAGGGGGCCTTGGACCGAAGTGCTGTCTGAGCAGCAGTGATTGCCTATCTGCTCATCTCTTTCAGCTGCACTGTCCAGAGAATGTTTTTTTTCTCTTTGTCTCCTACTTACTATTACCTCTTCCCATTTGTCCTTGATTTTATCAGTTGAGAATGTGCCTATGTGTTGTCTACAATGGATTTTTGAATGAGTGCCTTTTGGCCAGCTGGCGCTATTGGCATTTTGGTGCAGACTGGTGAGAAGAAAGGAAAAGGGATTGAATTCAGGACTCCAAAAAATGAAACCACCTCATTTTTCATCCCTTTGATTAACTCACTGGTTTATTTGCCTGTAACAATGACAAATGACGCCACCAGCTGATGCTATCACATTTGGCAGAGTCGGCCTAGTTTTGAACTCGGCAATTAAAACTCTACATGGGACAGATTTATGGTAATGTTTCACAAACTCTTGGGGAAAAAATGTCTTTGACAGCTACAAGCTAAGCGGGAATCTGAAAGGTTCTTAACAGCAAGAACAAATAGTTCCTTTATGTCCTATCTATTTATTCTGAGCTACTAATATCCACTAATGCTACTCACGATCATGATTGTAGGATGTCTGTGTTTTATTCTCATTGGTTTTTTGTCTGTTTTACTGTCAGTCTAATACTGTTCTTATTTACACCAGTATAAATTGGGAGCACTTCCACGGAAATTAACTGTGCTAGCTTTATGGTAGTACAGGCTCCAGAGAGCCTTAAAATGCCTCATCCAAGCAGCTGAGGGCAGGTGGTTGCTTGTTGAAGGAGAAATCTCACCTTTCACTTAAAACCTGCTTTTTGCCTTCATGGCTCTTAGGAGATGCTCTCTGAATACAGAAGGCTCAAACCAAGAAAGCAAATTAAACTTCCAAATATATTCTTCCCTTCTTGTTATTATTAGCTGGGACGTGGCTGGGAAGGTCTCATAGTTGTTGAGCTTTCAGGTCAGATACTACTGAGTGTCAGGGCTTTGCAAGGAAGTGCCCCCATGCCATGCTTGTTGCATCCATTAATGTCAACAACAGTTTTGCGGGCAGAGATGCTCTGCATGTGGGATGACCCAAACCTATTCCCTTCCTGAATCACATATCTGATGTGTTTTACAGCCAGTGGAGTGGAACAGATGCCTCCAACTCCCCTGAACTATTTGAAATGCCACATTAGGGGGCCATGAGTCCCACCTAGTATCCTAAAGTCCAGTTTAATCCCCATCATGGCTATAGCAAGTGTGGTCAAACTTCGACCCTGCAAGCTCTATACCCAAATCCTCATGTACCTGCAAGCCACAGCACATAACCCACATCTGGGAAGATGGGAGAGGAGGAAATCTCCAGGAGGATCATAGAATCATAGAATCATTAAGGTTGGAAAAGACCTCTAGGATCATCTAGTCCAACTGTCAACCCAACACCTCCATGCCTACGAAACCATGTCCTGAAGTGCCACATCTACACATTTTTTTAACTCCTCCAGGGATGGTGATTCCACCACCTCTCTGGGCAGCCTGTTCCAATGCTTGACAACCCTTTCAGTAAAGAAATTTTTCCCAATATCCAATCTAAACCTCTTCTGACGCAACTTGAGGCCATTTCCTCTTGTCCTATCACTTGTTACTTGGGAGAAGAAACCGACACCCACCTCTCTACAACCTCCTTTCAGGTAGTTGTAGAGAGCGATATGGTCTCCCCTCAGCCTCTGCTTCTGCAGGCTAAACAACCCCAGTTCCCTCAGCCGCTCCTCATCAGACTTGTGCTCCAGACCCTTCACCAGCTTCGTTGCCCTTCTCTGGACACACTCCAGCACCTCAATGTCCTTCTTGTAGTGAGGGGCCCAAAACTGAACACAGTATTGGAGGTGAGGCCTCACCAGTGCCGAGTACAGGGGCACGATCACTTCCCTACTCCTGCTGGCCACACTATTCCTGATATAAGCCAGAATGCTGTTGGCTTTCTTGGCCACCTGGGCTCACTGCTGGCTCATGTTCAGCCGGCTGTCAACCAACACGCCCAGGTCCTTTTCCTCCGGGCAGCTTTCCAGGCACTCTTACCCAAGCCTGTAGCGTTGCATGGGGTTGTTGTGATCGAAGGGCAGGACCCGGCATTTGGTCTTGTTGAACCTCATACAACTGGCCTCAGCCCATCGATCCAGCCTGTCCAGATCCCTCTGCAGAGCCTTCCTACCCTCAAGCAGATCGACACTCCCGCCCAGCTTGGTGTCATCTGCAAACTTACTGAGGACACACTCAATCCCCTCATCCAGATCATTGATAAAGATATTAGACAGATCTGGCCCCAAAACTGAGCCCTGGGGAACACCACTTGTGACCGTCCACCAACTGGATTTAACTCTGTTCACCACAACTCTCTGGGCTTGGCCATCCAGCCAGTTTTTTACCCAGCGAAGAATACATCCGCCTAAGCCATGAGCCGCCAGCTTCTCTAGGAGAATGCTGTGGGAAACCGTGTCAAAGGCTTTACTAAAGTCCAGATAGATAACATCTACAGCCTTTCCCTCATCCACTAGGCGGGTCACCTTGTCATAGAAGGAGATCAGGTTGGTCAAGCAGGACCTGCCTTTCATGAACCCATGCTGGCTGGGCCTGATCCCCTGGTTGGCCTGCACATTCCTGTTGAGCACACTCAAGATGAACCACTCCATAATTTTTCCTGGTACCAAGGTCAGGCTAACAGGTCTGTAGTTCCCTGGATCGTCCTTCCAGCCCTTCTTGTAGATGAGCGTCACATTGGCAAGCCTCCAGTCATCTGGGACCTTCCCTGTTAACCAGGACTGCTGATAAATGATGGAGAGTGGCTTGGCAAGCTCCTCCGCCAGCTCCCTCAGTACTCTCAGGTGGATCCCATCCGGCCCCATAGACTTGTGAGTGTCCAGGTGGCATAGCAGGTCATTAACTGCTTCCTCCTCGATTATGGGGGGTTTATTCTGCTCTCTGTCCCTGTCTTCCTGCTCAGGGGGCTGAATTCCCTGGGGATAACTGGTCTAACTACTAAAGACTGATGCAAAGAAGGCATTAAGTACCTCAGCCTTTTCCTCCTCCTTGGTGGCAATGTTCCCCCCCACATCCAATAAAGGAGGGAGATTCTCCTTGGCTCTCTTTTTGTTGTTAATGTATTTGTAAAAACATTTTTTATTATCTCTTACAACAGCAGACAGATTGAGTTCTAGCTGGGCTTTTGCCCAGCGAAGGGTTATCAAGCATTGGAACAGGCTGCCGAGGGAAGCGGTTGAGTCACCATCCCTGGACGTATTTAAAATACGTTTGGATGAGGTGCTTAGGGACATGGTGTAGTGGTGGTCTTGGTAGTGTTACATTTACGGGTGGACTCGATGATCTTAAAGGTCTTTTCCAACCTATATGATTCTGTGATTCTGTGATTTTCTTGCCTACCCAGGCACAGAGGAGTGGGGAGTTGTTTAGAGAAGCTCCAGGCGTGGCTCACAGAAGGGTAGAGGGTTCCCATGAGGCCCTGTAAGATGGGAGCAAGAAGACCATGGGGACATTTTCTTGCATACCCAGGCCCAGAGGAGTGGGGGGGTTGTTGTGTTCAGATCCACTTTGCTGGGAAACAGCTCTAATAAAGCAGGGTCGTGATCACCCGTGCCTGCCGGTGTGTGGCATGCTGCACACACAGGAGGAGGGTGAGTCAGTAACAACACACCTGGTCCTCCAGAGGAGATGCAGGTAGACCTAAAGGGCCCTGCCTTTGCCTTGAAGTCTAAACTCATGGATTACACACAAAGCCACCAAAGTGAGCGGCTGCGTTGTAAGTCCATCTTGTACAATGCAATGCACTCATCCACCCCTCCCCTGCCACAGCACTGTTAGTAATTCATTCTGCACATCTGCTAATGCTCCTTGTCTCTCTCTGCTGCCCATGGCTTTTGTTTAAATGTTAATACCGTGTGTGCTGCCTTTTATCTGGAGATGGAGATGGATTGCTGTGTCAGGCTGGATTTAAATTCATTTTGCTGTTAAAAATTTGTAATTATATTGAAAGGTTGTATGAAGTCCAAGACCTCTCTGGGCTACTGTGGTTAATTAGCTGCTACAGATATTGTGCATTCAATCAAATCATACTCACTGCATTAAATTAAGTTATTAAACATTTGAAATAGTTGAGATATTAGCAATGCTTGATCGCTGGAAGGTCACACACTTCGTTACTCATCTAGGCCAAGTGCTGTGTGTTGGGCAATTTAAGTGCAAATGGATTTGCAGGTTGAAGAGCCCTCTGAGAAGGCATTTGCTAACGGTTGGCAGATTTGCACAGACACTGAGAATGTAGTTAGAGGCCGAGGCTGGGACCTTCATGAAAGCAATGAGTTCCTCATGCAAGTGAGGTCTGTCCCTGCTTACAGGCTCCACCAAGCAACCAGTGTTCATTAGGGACCTATTGAAAAGGTCCTGTTTGCCTGTTTGAAGGAAAGGAGAGGAATTGGTCCAAATAAATTCAGATGGGAGTGAAGAGATAGCTGTGGATTATGATATGAAATCAGAATTAGGTAGGGAACTACTACATATAAATGGAAATAGATGCCTTTGTGCTGCTGCTCTGGAAAATGTTGGCTTTTGTCCTTGTCCTTCTTTTCCAAGGGCCTTGTCTCTCACACTGTCCTTCATGCCAGGAGGTCCAGGTAGGTCCTGTGTCCAGTCCTGGCCATTGCCATATGCTGGATGGGTGACTCATGCTGAGCTACTCACAGCCAGATCTACACCATACTGCGATGTGCTGGGATCCTACATACCAGAAACAACCAGGGGAAGACTCTCTACCAACACAGGTCAGCTAGACCTGGCAGGTAGCTTGCGGGGTGGAGACGACACTGTGCTTGTAGTCATGGTGATATATTCCCCAGCTGCAACCTCTCCTCGTTTTCTTAATCTGCTTTTGTCCTGCTACACCACTAAAAGCATTGCTGATCCATGGCAAAGGAGCTGCATACGCTCTTCCAAGTAACTCCAAGTCCTCTCCCACTGTCCTGGTTGAACCCCAGCCAGCAACTAAGCACCACACAGCCGCTCGCTCACTCCCCCACAGTGGGATGGGGGAGGGAATCGGAAGGGTAAAAGTGAGAAAACTCATGGGTTGAGATAAAGACAGTTTAATAAGTAAAGCAAAAGCCGCACATGCAATCTAAGCAAAACAAGGAATTCACTCACTCCTTCCCATGGGCAGGCAGGTGTCCAGCCATCTACAGGAAAGCAGGGCTCCATCACACGGTTACTTGGGAAGACAAACGCCATCACTCCGAACATCCCCCCTCCTTCCTTCTTCTACCCCCAGCTTCATATGCTGAGCATGACGCCATACGGTATGGAATAGCCCTTTGGTCAGTTGGGGTCAGCTGTCTCAGCTGTGTCCCCTCCCAACTCCAGCCTACTCGCTGGTGGGGTGGGGTGAGGAGCAGAAAAGGCCTTGACTCTGTGTAAGCGCTGCTCAGCAGTAACTAAAACATCACTGTGTTATCAGCACTGTTTTCATCACAAATCCAAAACACAGCCCCATACTAGCTGCTATGAAGAAAATTAACTCTATCCCAGTCAAAACCAGCACACCCACACACGCTGGCCGCCCAGTTTGTCTATCTGGTGTTTGGGTCTCTGCTCTCTCCTGTGCATCAGCCATCCCTGCTGGCAGGCAGCTCGTTGCTGGGAGGAAAGAACAGCTTTGGAGATCCTAATGGCCATTTCACATGCAATCAAAAGCCTTGTGGCCATAGACAGGGAAGACATCTCTTGAAGGTGCATCTGGTGGCACAGGCAGGCAGAAGAAAGTCCCCAAGCTGTGGGCCAGGCTCTGTCCAGTTTGTTTGAAGGCATCATGTGATGTGGCTGAGACAACCGGTGCGGTAGCTAACACAGATGCCATCATTTTAGAGATGGGGAAACCGAGGCAGAAGGTTACACAAGGTGACAGACAACAGAAATCTTCTCTTTTCAGGAAACAAACCCAAAACTTTTCCATCACTCAAAGTCCACTTCAGTGCTTTACTGGGGGTATTAAAGACAGCCCTCGGCCCCTCTCTGCAGGGATGATGCTGCAGCACGGGGTCCGTATTTCAAAGCAACGCAACAGATCCTCCCTCCTTAGCAGGTCCCACCTGCTGCCTCCATATCCCTGGGCGAGGGAGGCAGCGGTGAATATTCAGTTCTCCAAGAAAACCACAGTGAGTTGTATTGTGCCCCTGGTTCTTATTCCAGGTGCTCCCCAGAAATCGATATTGCTATCTGCTCCTCTGCAGGAACGTGGCGTGCTTGTCTTCATTGATCTTTCTTTTGAAAAAATACAGAGGAGAAGAGGTTATTGTTTCTCTCTCCGCTGGACATGTGCTATCTCCCAGACCCACAGCCTGCAGCTGGTTTTCTTTGTCAAATGATTTTGGCTTAGCTGCCGTGATAATCACACAGCTGGGCAGTGGGAAATCCCGCCCAGTAGCTGACGCCTGCCTAATCGCTGCTGGTTGTGTTTGGAGACTCCAGGACCTGCTGTAATAACACCGCCACTTAATTAGTCTTTTCCTGAGTAACGGCTTTGGAAAGCAAAGGAATTGTAGCTTCCTAGATCCTCTTAACTATGTGAGTACACGATGGGTGAAGACAGTCCTGATAAAGAACAACAGAGGGAGATTATGTAGCTGGATGTCAAACCTTGGCCCTGCCTCAGTTTCCCCTTCTTGGGTTTCTCACTATCTGGTGTCGAGACAATCCAAATAACACCCACTCCTGGGGCATGGTTTATTATAAGGACATTACAGTTCAAATATCAGAATAAATCTATATCTTTCCTTTTCTGCCAGGGCTGTCTGGCATGTTTACCACCTCTCCGTTTGTGGGGTTTTCATCACAAGCAGCCCCAGCTCACCATCCAGGCTAACTGCTCCACTAAAGGGCCTCTAAAGGCAGCTTGTGCTGGTATTTTAGCTTGTTTCTAGGTTTGTATTAATGACAGAGTGCCTCTTCTGTATTTGGAGGGTTCAGATGCATGACTTACCAGCCCCTCAGCCTACCAGCAACCTACCAGCCCCTCAGACCCCCCTCCTTATCCCTGACTTGTTCCCAACTCCTGACAGATACCTTCATCCTCATAACCAGCCCCTGACCTGCCTCCTCCTCACCTTCCTTATTCCTTCCCTTCTCCAACCCGCCCCAAATCCATCTCTTCCTGTCATCAGTTCTTGTCTTGGTTGATCCCTCCAAACAACCTGCTCAATGTCCTCCAAGTTGTTATTTTTGCTGCAATCCCATTTTTGCCTAAATTTGAGACTCTTCACCTCCCCTCTCCCTCCTGGCATACTCTCCCACTTGCCACTGACATTGCCCTCCCTGTGTTTGCCTTTCTTCTCCTGGCCTTCCTCACAGAAGTCCTAGCTCTGGCAGGGTCATCAAATACATCAACCAAAGAAAACATCCAAACAGACCTTGAAAGCAAGAAAAGAGGATATTTCCAGGAAAAAAAGCAGCCATAAGATGGCTCTACTTCATTCTAAAGGCTCCAAGATCTCTTAGTTTTAACTGAGCAAAGAATGGCTCTTTCAATGGTCATTTAATGGGAGACTGGTTGGAAGACTGAAAGTCAAAACCCGGTCCAAATTCACATTCACAGAACTTCAGGAAGTTGAGATTTGTTACTGTAGTTTGGATCCATGTTGTAAAAGTGCAGTCTAAACTCTGGCACTCAGACTCCAGTCCAAATTTCCCTCACTTCTGTGCAGTTTCTGGTTTCAGTGCTGGGTCAGATCAAAGTTATCCCTGGAGACAGGGTGCAAACACCTTCTCAGTTCTGAGTTGGGTTTGCTCTTCAGCTCCATCTCTGAGTTCAATGCTTGGGGTAGAAAAGTATTAAAGTTCTTCATTTTCTTTTTAGTCGCTAGTATTGTGTTTGTGTTAGAAGTCCATAATATTTAATTCTTCCTGTACATTTTTGATGTCCACTGTTGCTGTGCCAAACCTTGAATATTAATGCAGGCTGTATCAGGCATGTACTTCATGGAGCTTATGGTGGACGCAGGGCCAGCAGCTCTAATGAACCTGTGGGTAAATGCTGTTTGGATGCTTTGGAAGACAGGTACCAGCACCTTCATCTCCCAGAACCATGGGCACAAATGTGGTCCATGTGGTCCTAGTACAAGATCTACTGAATTTAGACACCAGATACTTATTTTCCTTTGCTACATGTCTTAATTTCCACAGAGATAGTTGGTATTTCATAGAAAAAGCTCAAGCCGTTCCCACCTCGGAGCTGTTTGCCCCTGGGCAGGTCAGCATGGCTGCTCCACAGCTGTAAAGTGTGGCCACATGGTGGTCAAAACCAGACCATGGTCACAGCCCTGAGTCCCGTGGGTAAGAAAAGTGAGCTGGGGAGAGGAGATAAAAGTGAGGGTGTGATAGTCCCTCCAAGGGATCTGCTTACAGAGCTGGATGAAATTGTTCATTCAAGACATTCTTTTTGCGGAAAATGCCTTTAAAAAAAAAAAAATCTGTGGGAAATGTCCAATTTCAACAACAATTTTGGGGTTTTCATTGAGAAAGAAAAAGCTTGAAAAATGTGCAGTTTTTTTGGCGAAGGAAAGCTAAGGAGTTTGGCAAAAACCCAAAACAAAACCAAAACCCAGAAACCCCAAATTGTTTTGGTTTGTGGCCAAAATGTTTCCAGTTTTTGATTGCCAGAAACCAAACATTTTTCAGTTTTTTCTTTTTCAATGAAAATCCCCAAACTTCTGCAGAAAAAAGTTAAGATAAGCTTTTGTTTTCACCGATTGTCTTTCATAGGAACAGAAACAATTTCTGGCCTTACCTTTTTCCTCTGTGGATGGATGCATGTGTGAGCGTGGGACTGCGATGGCTCTTTTGTGAGCTTCCTTTGTCTGTCAACCTGAGCTGCAGCATTTTCTCTTTCTGGCTTAGCTCCTCCAGCCCTGGCTGCCTGCCCATCGCTGGCTGTCCATGGGCAGGTTTGAGCATCCCCTGCAAAATACTTTGGCCCTTCAGCTTCCAGAGATGTCAGTAGCATTTGAGGATGGCAAACACATTGTGGCAGTAGCTGGACATCATGCAGGATCTGGCCCTCAATAAAACTACCTTAATCTTGGCAGGGAAGTCTGGATTATGCAACACCTCTTGGCTTCTTAATTGTGATTTTCCAGCCTCGCTTCCCACCCACTGTGCCTGGGATTACACCTGTCTTAGTGTGCATGTTCTGCATTGCTGTGTTCCAGCTTGGATACACTCCCTTAAAAACAATTACTTCATGTGGCAGGTCTAGTTAACACCCCTTCACAGCTCTCAAGCTGCCTCTGACCCCGCAGATGCTAAGTGTTAGCACTTGTGCTCTAGTTGCTGTAATTCTCATTACCTCAGTGTAGACAAGACCTGTTTGCACCTTGAAAGCTTTAAAATCTTTTAGGGCTATCAGTTATGGAGGGTTTGATGGTGGTGGTGGTGGTGGTTGGGTTTTTTCTTCCCAACGATGTGGAGTGCCAGTATCTGCCAATTACTTCACTGGAGCTATGTGAGATGGGCACCCACGGAAGCTCAGCCAACTTTTTGCCCTTTACCACCCCACTGAAGTCATTGCCAAATGTAAAGCCAGGCCCTTTGGATTTTCTTCTCGGTTTCAGATGTGAAGGTGATCAGTTGCTGACTGAGTGTTGCAGAGATCTTTGGAGAACAGTACACATTCAGCTTGGAGATGAAGAGCTAAATTCAGACCATTTGTGTTCTTGGCATGATGCTTGTCCTCATCGGCTCTGTGTTTGCTTTAGAAGTCAGACTAGCTGGCATGCCCTGGCTGCCGTCTAACATGGATTAATTCTGACTTCTTCAGGCTTCAAGGAAGCAGATTGTGGAGGGGCTTTCATCACAAGAGGAATTAAAGAAGCTAGTAAGGTATCTTAACCCGAACCACGTCACCGATGGCTTTCAATCAGGAAGGAGGACAGATGAGATTAACCTCGAAAACCCCTTGACTTCCTTGCGGAGACTGTAAACCACAGTGCCAAGTGAGAGAGGAATGCAGGAAGAGGATCATTTTTATGTGGACATGTAAGGAACTGGACTTAGACCACCAAGCCCATTCCACATTGGCCACTGAACAGTCATCAGAGGGTGTTGACTTCTGACCACTACTGTTTTTGTTAACAGGGAAAATAAAACCATATGTTGCCTAAGTAGATGCACAAAACTTTTCTCCAAATCCCTGCAGAAAAACTGTCAGCAGCAAAAGTATTTACTTTGGTAATGCAGCTGGGCTTAATCCCAGCCCCATTGTGTTTGTGCATGCCTTTTCACCACTGAGCTCAATAACATGCTGTTTGCGAAGAGGGTGAATGAATGCATGCAGTATGATTTCGGTTATTAGGCCTATCGGTTACAGCCTGAGACAAAAGGCTGGAGTCAACAATGGTAGCACTACATAGGCACTGCTCATGCTTCGAGTTAGGCTAAATGGAAATCTTAGTCATCAGTCACGTCAACTAGCCATCAGCTTGAGGTAGGCCAGCAGGACTTGGCCTGGCAGCGCGGATCCTCAGCTGGCTTAAATCAGCGTAAATCCAGTGTAGTCCAAGGAGCCACAGCTGAGGATTCTGGCGCCTACTGTCTATTTGTGAGTTTAGTGGTTGCTGAATGCTTAATTCACTGGGCTGCACGCTCCCGCAGCTGAGCGATGGATGTGCTCGCAGCCTGCTCCTTCCTGGCTCGGGGGACAGCAAACCCTGGTGGGGTCCCTGGCTGGTATCTCTGCAGGTACCAGCCTTCACCTGAGGGTTGGGGTCCTGGGTGACTGCTCCTCCTCTGCCTCCTGCTGTCCCAGGGAAAGTGGTGTCTCCACATTGAACAAGCTGGTTGAGACATTGCAAGGACTGTGGGCAAGAGCAGTAGTTGGGTGAAAAGGCTAGTGTATAGGGGTTGGGTGCTTGTGTTAAGTATATTTATAATTTGGGGGGGTTCAGGCAGTGAATTGGTGATGGTGATGGTAATGGGGAATGCACTACAGCTCTGACCTCAGGTTAGGTACTCTATGACGCGCTCTCCATGGAGGACGTGTGCAGGAACGAGCTGCCTCCTTGTGTGATAAGCTGACATGCAAGGAATATGTTGCATGTGTTTCTGCAGGGCTTTGGCTTGTGCATGCATTTAAAATGCTGCCATCACTGAGTTTCTGAAGCTGTCTGTGACTTGGTACAGCTCATATCATAGAATCATATAATCATAGAACAGTTTGGTTGGAAGGGACCTTTAAAGGTCATCTAGTCCAACCTCCCTGCAATGAGCAGGGACATCTTCAACTAGAGCAGGTTGCTCAGAGCCCCTGTCCAACCTGACCTTAATGTTTCCAGGGATGGGGCATCTACCACCTCTCTGGGCAACCTGGGCCAGTGCCTCACCACCCTCATTGTAAAAAATTTCTTCCTTCTATCTAGTCTGAATCTACCCTCTTTTAGTTTAAAACCATTACCCCTTGTCTTATCACAACAGGCCCTACTAAAAAGTCTGTCCCTGCCTTTCTTATAAGCCCCTTTAAGTACTGGAAGGCTGCTATAAGGTCTCCCGGAGCCTTCTCTTCTCCAGGCTGAACAACCCCAACTCTCTCAGCCTGTCCTCATAGGAGAGGTGTTCCATCCCTCTCATCATTTTCGTGGCCCTCCTCTGGACCTGCTCCAACAGCTCCATGTCCTTGTTGTGCTGAGGACCCCAGAGCTGGACGCAGTACTCCAGGTGGGGTCTCACCAGAGCAGAGCAGAGGGGCAGAATCACCTCCCTCGACCTGCTGGCCACGCTGCTTTTGATGCAGCCCAGGGTACAGTTGGCTTTCTGGGCTGCCAGTGCACATTGTTGGCTCATGTCCAGCTTTTCATCCACCAGTACCCCCAAGTCCTTCTCCACAGGGCTGCTCTCAATCCCTTCATCCCTCAGCCAGTATTGATACTGGGGGTTGCCCTGACCCAGGTGCAGGACCTGAATATGGGTCTGAATGCAGTGCCATAGGAAGATCCCCAAATGAAACAAACTTGTCCATGTGCTAGTATGGTATGAACACAGCCCAGAGCAGGAATATGTCTTTGTTTCAGGCTTTGCTGGGATAACAGGCTTCTTTTCTTGGATACATCAGTTCTGACATTCCCTTCCTTGAGCAGGAGACAAAGGAAAAAAGCAACTGAACTGCCCCACAGGTGACGACGGGATGGGTGTAGAAAAAAATGGGTGAAAGTTACATGAAAGTTAAGGAAAGAACTGAAAGATTTGGGATGAACAGAGGTTTTCCATGCAAGGCATGGAGCTGGGCAGGTGTGGTGTTGGAAGCTATGTGTAATTTGAGGGAATGGGGCAGGGAACAGCAAGATAGGTGACCATCTGTGTCAGCATTTGTGTGAGACACCTGAGATGGGAAAGTTCACAAGAGAACAGATTTTGTGCCTAATCTGACTGGTTTGCATCTTCCCCAGGGCCTGCTTCAAACCCTCAGCATTCATAATCCTCAAACACGGAGTTACTCACTCTGCATCTGGATTTTGACGTGGCCGAATCCAGAGTAGAAAGGCAAAGGCAGGCGGCCCAGATGCTGTCACTGCAAACATCTGTAAGCGAGGGTGAGACCCACAGCAGCAGGTCCATGCCTGGTGCTGTATTGGGTTTGCGTGGCAAGGTTTTGGTAGCAGATAGTACCAAGGGTGGCTTCTGTGACAAGCTGCTAGAAGCTTCCCCTATGTCCGATAGAGCCAATGCCAGCTGGCTCCAAGATGGACCCGCCACTGGCCAAGGCTGAGCCCATCAGTGACGGTGGTAGCGCCTCTGGGATAACGTATTTAAGAACAGGGGAAAAAAAACCTGTGCAATTGCAGCTGGAGAGAGGAGTGAGAATATGTGAGAGAAACAACTCTGCAGACACCAAGGGCAGTGAAGAAGGAGGGGCAGGAGGTGCTCCAGGCGCCGGAGCAGAGATTCCCCTGCAGCCCATGGTGAAGACCATGGTGAGGCAGGCTGTCCCTCTGAAGCCCATGGAGGTCCATGGTGGAGCAGATATCCACCTGCAGCCCATGGAGGACCCCATGCTGGAGCAGGTGGCTGCACCCGAAGGAGGCTGTGACCCCATGGGAAGCCTGCGCTGCAGCAGGCTCCTGGCAGGACCTGTGGACCCATGGAGAGAGGAGCCCACGCTGGAGCAGGTTAGTGTCAGGACTTGTGACCCCATAGGGAACCCACGATGGAGCAGTCTGTTCCTGAAGGACTGTACCCTATGGAAGGGACCCACGCTGGAGCAGTTTGTGAAGAACTGCAGCCCGTGGGAAGGACTCACGCTGGAGCAGGGGAAGAGCGTGAGGAGTCCTGCCCCTGAGGAGGAAGGAGTGGCAGAGACAACGTGTGATGAGCTGACCACAACCCCCATTCCCTGTCCCCCGTGCTGCTGGAGGGGAGGAGGTAGAGAACTCAGGAGCAAAGTTAAGCCCAAGAAGAAGGGAGAGGTGGGGGGAAGGTGTTTTAAGATTTAGTTTTTACTTCTCATTATCCTACTCTGATTTTAATTGGTAATAAAATTAAACTAATTTCCCCGAGTCTGTTTTGCCCATGACGGTAACTGCTGAGTGATGTCCCTGTTCTTATCTCGACGCACAAGCCTTTTGTTATATTTTCTCTCCCCTGTCCAGCTGAGGAGGAGTGATAGGGTGGCTTGGGTGGTCACCGGGTGTCCAGCCAGGGTCAACCCACCACAGGCGCTGACCCTGTTTTGGTGGCAGTGCATGCAGGACATAGGACCTCCCCAGAGGCAGCGTACTGTCAGCGTGCCCTGGTCCCCATTGTCCTAGGCTGGTGACAGGGCACGGTGCACACCCTCATTACAAACTTACCAAAGGGCTGCTTTACAAAGTGAAAAGCTGCTAAAATTCCAGTTAGGGAAGCGGGGAAAAGCCACCTGTCCTCACCGTCACCAGAAGAGCCACAGTATTTCAGTACGGTTAAAATGGAGAGTCCTTTCTCACACAGCTTCAGCTGGAGGTGTGGAAGCCATTCAGCTCCCATAAAAAGCTGTTTTGATGGACTCTCCTTGTGTTGGAAATACCACATGGAGATGAATTTCTAGCAAACGGAATTGTGCTTTGGGTCTGAGGAACTCTGACCATGGTTTGGCTCAATGCAAATTAACCCATTCCCAAACTTTGGAAATAAGTGAGGAAAGGTAATTTTGGGCCCCAAGAGGGCCAAATTTCTCATTGTAAAGCAAATATAAAAAGAACTTCTTTCTCTCAGGGTAAAGGCTGATAGAGAAACCAGATCTTCTCAGCTAAGAGAAGATCTAGTTCTGCTGAGACTTCCATGAGGATGCAACTTTTTTTTCTAATATTCTGTGATAAACTTGAAGAGATTGCTGGTAGACCTATGCAACACAAATTGTTTAGACCAGCCAACAAACCCATGCCAAGATGGGTGATTTAAAGTATCCTTTGTAGAGCTGCATAATAAAGGAAAACACCTGATAAAATTTAGGGATATTCCCTAAAATGCCCCTGTAAAACATGGGACACTTGTTTTAGGGCTGTTTGACACCATTTGCTTCACGATGTCAAAAAGTATTACAGTGCCACCAATTATTTCTGTAACATCGAACCTTTGGGATAAGAAGTAGATGTATTTTGGGGCAGTGGCAGAGCAAGACAAGAAGCACAGGGTGGTGCAGAGAAATTAAACCAGAGAGAAAGCCCAGCACCTTTGACATGCTCTGGTATCACACACGTTCAGCATCACGAAGCTATGGCTGTATCAGAGTATTACCATCAATAATATAATCTGATTAAAACGCCAACACTGCGTGTGCTGTGAGCTGCATGAGAGAGAAGCCTGTCCCATCCTGGAGAGGCTGTACGTGAGCTGATGAGCGCAGTGAGGCGAGGGCAGGGCTGGGAGGTTCTGCAGAAGGAACACTGATGTTGAAGACAATGAGGGAACCATTAAAAATCACCCATGAAAAAACACTGATTTTTTTTCTGGTTTTCTGGGGAATGGCAAAATGACTTTTTTGTGGAAGAATTTCAGCTTTCAGCAGAGAAAATGATCCTTTTGATATTTTTCCCCAAAACAATTTTTCCTCTTTTTATTTTTTATTTAGGCTGGAGACTGCTGTTGCCACTGAATCTTAAGTTTTTATTAGAAATTTCCTATGGGGCAGGAGACTGGGAATTATTCTAAGTAACTCTTTCTATATAAAAATCCTAAACATCTCAACATTGGTCTCATGCTGCTCCTTCTAGTCATGCAGGAGACAGTCCCCCATTCAAGCTTCTCCTCGAGCAAAGATGCTTTAAGGGAATCCCAATGCTCCTTAGCCCCAAATGTTTTCCTGCTGTTGCCCGGTAGTTTGCTGTCCCACTGCTGTGCCAAAAGAATTGCTTGTGGATCGTGCTGCAAATGGGGTCTGTGCACTTTTAAAAGTCTCAATTAATTTATTTCCCCCCTTGACCCCAAGTGTTTTCTTTCACTGACTTGGTTTATAGCTGGTTGCATGGGTCCGAAGGAGGAGGACATTCAGGAACCTCTTCAGCTGGCTTTGCTTCTGGAAAAATGTCATGTGGAAGATGTTAGGGGAGCATTTTCTGGCCAGCGCCATGTGTTATTGAAGCGATCATCTCCTTGAGATCAGTCCCTGGTGGAACAAAGTCTCCTCTGCTGACCTCAGCGCTGTGTCTTCATGTGCCAATTACTTCCAGGTAATTAAGGTCTAAGCAGCACACTACAGGGTAGGTATTGTGTGGTGTGCAGTCTTGCTCAGGAAAGGATATGAACACAAGCACTCCCTAAATGGTCAGGGGTTAGCTAATGCCATTTTAAAGGCTTCCCATGTCTTTGCTTGGCCCTGGTGCCCTGAGAACACTGCTGCAGGAGAGAGGGTTGAACCGCAGGAAGATTGTGAGTTAAAATGTTCATGGCCTCTTCAGGCCAGCTAGGACGCTATTTAAAGGAGTGTATTATTCTCTGCTGTATCTTCTGGCCTGCACAGGGAGCTTTCATTAGAGCAGCTGGCAGAGAGAGAGAGAGAGATAGTGCCTTGGAGAGCTCGTGAAGCTTTCCACAACAGCTCGGATTGAAAGAGCCTTTGACTGTGCATCTTGCAAAATGTTTTCTCTGAGATGTCAAAATATGCATCAGTCAAACGGAAGGAGTCTGGAATGTATGACGTACATGTTGGTTACTGATAGAGCTGTAGCCATGCGGGACCGGGTCACAGCAGGTGCTCCCCAAAGCTCTGCAAAGGCACTGTGGTCCTCAGGGACTTTCTGAGGTCCTGGGGAGTACCTCAACCTCTGTCGTAGTGGGGACAAACCTCAAACCCAGGGGGGGATTCTCCCCCAGGGGGACAAACCTTTCAAACACCATTGGGTTCGAAAGCAAGCAAGCAACTTTTTGCTACCCCATCTCTCAAAGAAGGGCAGGTCCCTTGGCTTTCTTCTCTTCCAAAGTGCGAGATTACATACGTTGAGCTTCCCAGCAGGGGATGGGAGGGTGCACAGGCAGGGATGGAGGGTCACGTGTCACAGCATGTGGTTACAACCTCCATGGGGACCATCTGAGCTGGGAGCCCTGGGAGGTGACATAGCTTCCAGACCCCATGTGCTCCTGTCTTGCCTCAGAAAATGTGGTTTGTGGACTGGAGGTCAGCTTGCCCTGCTGTCTCTGCCCTGTGAAGTTGAGAAGTGGGAGACTGACCATTATGCAGCCTTGCAAACGTGTGAGGCAGAGTCGTGGTTTGGGAGCCAACTGGCAGGAGCCCATTTTGTGTATCTCACGCCTAGCCTTGAGGACTTGAAGGCTGTTGAAGGGGGCTGTGGAACAACAACATCCAAATTTTCCTAAGGAAAATACATCACAAAGCAAACTCTGATAACACAGGGATAGACAGGCAAGGAAGCTGCTTTTAGTAAAACTCCTGGGCATGTCTCTCGAGCCTGTTGAGAGCTGCTTGAAGGCACTTTATTTCAAGAAGAGATTTTGGTTTTCTTGGATGGTGGGATGACTTGCACAACTGGAGTGCGGTGATGGATGGCTATAAACTCTTCAGGAGGGATAGGCGAGGCAGGAGAGGTGGTGGGGTAGCCCTATACGTTAGGGAGTGTCTGGATAGTTTAGAGCTCGATGATGGTGATGACAGGGTGGAGTGTCTATGGGTAAGAATCAGGAGGAAGGCCAACAAGGCAGATGTGGTGGGAGTCTGTTACAGACCCCCCAACCAGGATGAGGAGACAGATGAACTATTCTATAAGCAGCTGGGAGAAGCCTCACGATCGCTAACCCTTGTTCTTGTGGAGGACTTCAACCTGCCGGATGTCTGCTGGAAATACAATACAGCAGAGAGGAAACAGTCTAGGAGGTTCCTAGAGCGTGTGGCAGATAACTTCCTGACGCAGCTGGTGAGCGAGCCAAGTAGGGAAGGTGCCCCGCTGGACCTCTTGTTCACCAACAGAGAAGGACTTGTGAGCGATGTGATGGTTGGAGGCTGTCTTGGGCAGAGTGATCACGAAATGATAGAGTTTTTGATACATCGAGAAGCGGCGAGGGGGGTCAGCAAAACTGCCACCTTAGACTTCCAGAGGGCAGACTTCAGCCTATTTAGGAAACTGGTCGACAGGATCCCCTGGGAGGCAGCCCTTATGGGCAAAGAAGTCCAGGAAGGCTGGACATTCTTTAAGGAGGAAGTCCTAAAGGCACAAGAGCGGGCTGTCCCCAGGTGCCAAAAGACCAGCCGGCGGGGAAGAAGACCGGCCTGGCTGACTAGAGAGCTCTGGCTAGAACTCAGGAAAAAGAGGAGAGTCTATGACCTCTGGAAGAAGGGGCGGGCAACTCCGGAGGACTGCAAAGGTGTAGCAAGGCTGTGCAGGGAGAAAAGTAGAAGGGCCAAAGCTGAGCTAGAGCTCAATCTGGCTGCTGCTGTAAATGACAACAAAAACCACTTCTTCAAATACATTAGCAGCAAAAGGAGAGGTAAGGAGAATCTCCAGCCCCTAGTAGATGGGGGAGGGAACACAGTGACCAAGGATGAGGAAAAGGCTGAGGTACTTAATGCCTTCTTTGCCTCAGCCTTTAATAGCAGGGCCAATTGTTCTCTGGGTACCCAGCCCCTGGAGTTGGAAGATAGGGACGGGGACCAGACTGGAGCCCCCATAATGCAGGGGGAAATGGTCAGTGACCTGCTGCACCACTTAGACACTCACAAGGCTATGGGGCCTGATGAGATCCACCCAAGAGTACTGAAGGAACTGGCAGATGTGCTCACCAAGCCCCTTTCCATCATTTACCAGCAGTCCTGGCTAACTGGGGAGGTCCCAGTTGACTGGAGATTAGCAAATGGACGCCCATCTTCAAGAAGGGCCGGAAGGAGGACCCGGGGAACTACAGGCCTGTCAGCCTGACCTCGGTACCGGGGAAGCTGATGGAGCAGATCATCCTGAGTGCTATCACATGGCATGTAGAGAATAACCAAGGGATCAAGCCCAGCCAGCATGGGTTCAGGAAAGGCAGGTCCTGCTTGACCAACCTGATCTCCTTCTACGACAAGGTGACCCGCCTAATGGATGAGGGAAAAGCTGTGGATGTTGTCTATCTAGACTTCAGTAAAGCCTTTGACACGGTTTCCCACAGCATTCTCCTGGAGAAACTGGCTGCTCATGGCTTAGACAAGTGTACTCTTCGCTGGGTAAAGAACTGGCTGGACGGCCGGGCCCAAAGAGTGGTGGTGACTGGAGTTTACTCCAGTTGGCGGCCGGTCACAAGTGGTTCCCCAGGGCTCTGTGTTGGGGCCAGTTCTGATTAATATCTTTATCAATGATCTGGATGAAGGGATTGAGTGCACCCTCAGTAAGTTTGCAGACAACACCAAGTTGTGTGGGAGTGTTGATCTGCTTGAGGGTAGGAAGGCTCTACAGAGGGATCTGGACAGGCTGGATCGATGGGCGAGGTCAATTGTATGAGGTTCAACAAGGCCAAGTGCTGGGTCCTTCACTTGGGCCACAGCAACCCCATGCAATGCTACAGGCTTGGGGAAGAGTGGCTGGAAAGCTGCCCAGCACAGAAGGACCTGGGCGTGTTGGTTGACAGCCAGCTGAATATGAGCCAGCAGTGTGCCCAGGTGGCCAAGAAAGCCAATGGCATCCTGGCTTGTATCAAAAATAGCATGGCCAGCAGGACTAGGGCAGTGATCGTGCCCCTGTACTCGTCACTGGTGAGGCTGCACCTCAAATACCGTGTTCAGTTTTGGGCCCCTCACTACAAGAGAGACATTGAGGTGCTGGAGCATTCCAGAGAAGGTCAATGAAGCTGGTGAAGGGTCTGGAGCAGAAGTCTTATGAGGAGCAACTGAGGGAACTGGGGGTGTTTAGCCTGGAGAAAAGGAGGCTGAGGGGAGACCTTATCGCTCTCTACAACTACCTGAAAGGAGGTTGTAGAGAGGTGGGGGTCGGTCTCTTCTCCCTGGTAACAAGTGATAGGATGAGAGGAAATGGCCCCAAGTTGCGCCAGGGGAGGTTTAGACTGGATATTAGGAAATTTTACTTCACTGAAAGGGTTATCAAGCATTGGAACAGGCTGCCCAGGGAAGTGGTTGAGTTGCCATCCCTGGAAGTATTTAAAAGATGTTTGGATGAGGTGCTTATGGACATGGTAGAGTGGTGGTCTTGGTAGTGTTAGTTTACGGTTGGACTCAATGATCTTAAAGGTCTTTTCCAACCTATACGATTCTGTGATTCTGTGATTCCGTGAAGTGTGGCCTTGAGTATGGCCAGAGGGTGTCCTTCAGAGCATGTGGGATCCCATGCTCTTGGCCAGGCTTGGTGGCTTGCTGTGCTGCTGAGCCCTCCCGGCGGTGCCAGGCTGACGGCTTGGACGGTGCCAGCCATGTCCCCTGGGCAGCCCGGGGAGCAGGTTCCTCCCAAGCCGCTCGCTAACGGGAATGCAGGCATAGTGTTTCCATGAGTAAGCCTCACTTGCAGGGGTGCATGTTTGCAGGATGAGGCCATGGAGCGAATTAGTGAGCTCCCAGCTCGTTGTGGAGCTGGCAAGGTACACGTGGTGTGGAGCTGGGCAAATGCACGCTCGAGAGCTTTTAATTTCATGCTTCCTGAGCAAGCACACTTTTCTCCATAAAAGCTGCAAGACTCTTGGTGGTTTTATTTCTGTATTAAATTTAGCCTTTCTTTAAAAGTAGAAAAGGCTAAAAATGGGGGAGTGGTACAGGACTGGGGCAGATTTTCTTGTGGGCTGGGGCAAGGGGCATCTTTCTGGTTTGCACTTACAGTGTGCACAAAACGGTGTTGTGGTCCTGCCCTCTACATCTGAGACAGTTCATGACACTAATCATTCAAAAATACACATTGCAAACATCTTGCTCAGGACGAGCTGCGGCCCTTCCCTTCTAAGAACAGTGGATAACAGATGAGGTGTGAGGCAGGGGTGAGTTAGGGGTCCCCAGGCAAGGTCAGCAAGGGTTAGTACATCCAAATGGCAGGTCCCCATTCAGGTCCTGCTCACAGTTACGTGTCATGTTTACATGGCAGCACCGGAGCTGGTATGCTCCTGCAAGGACTAATTAGTCTTGATTTTGGATGATGCTGATGTGGACAGACCATTTCCAGGTCTGAGGCCACCTCTGGGATCTGTGCACGATGCTTCATGTGCTGTGCTCCCAGATGTGCAAAGAAAGGCACTTCTCACCACCTCAGTGAAGCACAAGGAAAGAAAGATTGTAGTGAGTGTAGCAAAACTGTTGGGTTTGCTTTGCATAAATGTAAAATTTTTTTTCATTTTCCTTTCCTCTAACTCACTCCCTGCTCTATAGCCCGAAACACCATCCCAGATCTGCAAATCCTTACTAGGTTTCCAGTCCTTACCTGGTTTCTAATCCTTTAAACCCATTTTCCCCCATCTAGTAGATAGCACATGGAAAACTTTGGGTTCACGGTCACGCTCCCCGCACGGATGTGAGTGCAGTCCAAGCAAATAAATCCTGAGTGCAAGCATTCATACATGAAGAACTTCACACTCGGAAACATGACCACACTAAATTGCTGCCAGAGTTTTAAAGGCAGCTTTTGAAAATATTGGCCCTGCATCTTGTATTTCTGCACCAAATGGTTTGATTCATTAGGGAAACATCAGCTAACTGCACATAGGACCGCATCCTGGGGATGCAAGGAGGAGAGAGGCTGGGATGAAGACAGCTCTCTGCTTGTACCTAAACACACCCTAGGCTAGTTAGCTACCAGAGGAAAAGGAAATCTTTATGATTTCTGCCTTTATTTTCCATGTCTCTGCAATTACAAAGACTTGATATAGAAGAGTATCTTTCAAGTATATAAAGCATATGCTCCCCAGAAACATTCAGCAGCAATGGTTTTGGCTCCTGTAACTAATACTAGCAGAAGGTTCAATTTCCTGACCGTCAGCACCAGTTTTTATTAAGAATTAACATTTTCCCTTTATTTTTCCCCCAATTCCCAAAGTATTATTGATAGTTGATTATTACTATTTTATGTGAGGTCATCACAATTAGGTTTGAATTGTAGACGTGCAAACATGCAGTCTGTAAAACTCAACTCAGTGTTGGAGTGCATAGGTAGTATATGTTTATAAGCTGCCCTGAGGCTATGAACTCCCTCACAGAGAAGTTAGGAGATCCCAGAATGAAGGTTTTATCTCCCATCTTTATTTATCTTTCACAAGCCTGTGTCTCATGAAGGTCTCATGACCATTATACAGTGTTTTTGTACAGGATCCTCTTCATTCAGCTCACCGAAGAGACATCGCTTTGTCAAGGAGCACCCACTCAATATTTCATGTTGGGCCTGTGGTTGCTCCAACACGTGTGCTACCGGTGAGGTGGGGATCTCAGTCCATCACAGCTCTCCCCACATCAGCCTCAGCTGCTCAGGGCCCTGCTCACCCTGCAGTCCCTCTCTCCTCCGCTGGCTTCTCAATCAGGGGCTCAAGCCTGTCTGTGGGTCTTGCCAACTTGTCTCACTTTCAGCCCTCTCAGGCATCTTCCAAAAAAAGTCCCTTGCTTTCCTCCGCACAGCAACCCTAGGAGTGATTTATGGTGTAATTTATGAGTTATATACTATTATAATGTGTATCATGCAAAGGGATAGAGCAATGAGATCTTCTGCTTCATTGCAAAGACCCCTATACTTAAGCCCATGTTTTACATATGCTTACGTACGTGGGATGAGGGCCAGCGCCCATCCCAGTGCATCTCTTTTAGTGCAATGTGCCAAATGAGAGGGAACATGCTTATGGGGACAGGAACTTAATTTTAATATCTACCAGTATTTGAAGCTACGTGATCTTTCACTGCACAAAACCCATCACTGATACTGGGTCACCGGGGCACCAAACCCGTTGCTTGTCCTTAATGCTCTGAGAAGTCCCATGAACTTCAGGAAGATCAAGCACATGCTTGGATGCCCCCAAATCAGGCTTGTCATTCAATACTGATATGAAAGGCCACAGATTTTATAAGTTATTGGTATGTTGTAGGTTAAAACTTTTAAAAGAGTGCTTTGGGCGAGCTTATTCTATGTGTAACTTAGGGTTAAATTTTATCCTCCCCCCAGCCCTTAACTTTTACTACACATTTTGTTTCAATCAGGATTTGCTTGAATTCACCCGGTTATATCTGAGGGCAGGGTTTGTCCTTCTCTCTGTTGCTAAGTTTAGTTACACTTAAAGCAAAGAGATGTTAGGGTCCTTGAAGGAAAAAGGTACAACTAATAACAGTAAAATTCAATTACTGAACATCTATGAATGACAAAGTGTTGTGGAAAACATTTTGATCTGAATGAAATACTTAGCTCTACACAAAATGAAATATTGTCTGATATCTAGGGCTTTTCATAAGCAAGTGGAAACAAATGTAATTATGATAGGCAGAAAGGAAAAATCAATGTTTTGCTTTGAAAATTAGCCTTTTCTGGATTGTTTTTTCTGGCTGAGACAGTCTGACAACATTTTAAGAAATATTTTGATCTACTTAAAATTGTCTGTCTTTCTCTCTCTCTCTCTTTTTTTTAACCAAAAAGATGTATTTCTGGGTAAAAATTTGTACTCTATCCAGAAAGGGAAATTGTTCTGTCAAGGGTATTGTAAAAAACCTTGTGTTTCATTGGCTTTTAATGGAACCTTAATAGAAGTTGGCAGTGTAGATGACGAAGCTGGAAGGCTGCAGTGAAATTAAAATAATCAGAAGTTGTTCTGAGGTTCATGACCATGAGAAAGCCCTCAAAGCCTGTAACTATTCACTCAGCCATAAAAATGGCTGATCTCATTTCTTCCCATCACATCCCATCCTTGGGCGAAATGCTCATGACTGCAAGAAGCCATCGTGCTGTTGCTATTGATCTTAGATGGAAGATGTGCAGATACTGCAGTGAGGAGGGCAAGGACCAGCTTCACCAAAAAAAGTGCCTTGAAATCTGGAAAAGTCCTTGGATCTGGGAAGGAGAGGATAAATTTTAATCAATGTCAATGTTTCCAGCTGATTTAGAAAAGCCTGACTATGCATTAAGCTGTAATGACCTCTGGCAGACTTTTAATCTAGATTCAAGTGTTATAACTTTCTTTTTTAATGATGATTATGGCTTCTAAATCCTTTGAAACAGTTGCATCTGAATGAGTTTGTGCTACTGGGAGCTTACGTTGCACCCACTGGAGGTTCCTCAGATTTTTGCCGGAGTATTGCCGAAATCAGAATTAGAAGAAATGTTTCCCAGGGATAACACTACCTGGACTGGTACTTCTATTGACCCCCTACACTGGTTATTTCTCCCCCTAATATATCCGCATGCTCTTTCTTTTTCCCCATCATTACTGCCATATATTCAGACGGCTATTTGCTTTCAGTCTATCGGTTTGTCTACTGCATAGCCTTTAATAATGGTTATTTCCTGGTAGTGAATGCTCGACTTGGTCTAGGGGGACCTGTTTGTAGCATAGTTTTCTGTAATTACCCAAAATTTACACAGCAATTCCAGGCCTATTATATGGGGCATAGTGTGTAATTACAGGCATAACATATTAGGTCCTAATAACAGCAAATATATCATTACACAAATCATTCATGTTACTGTGCTGATATTTTTATATGGAGTAAGTGACTACAATTGCTAATAATTATAACACACGTCTTACACTGCCATGTAACCGGTGCCACTGCGACATATAGCAGGGCCGGGGCAGGAATAAGGAAACTCCCAGTGAAATACGGTAGACTCCGTGAAATATTACATCCAAAAACCAAGGTGGAAATCCTCTCTGTATAGTTTTGTGTGTGTGCATGTGCATATATATGACAATTGTATTCAAAGCAGCCATCTAGGAAGAGGGATCCACATTGTCTTGCTTAGATGATGGATCTCCTAGTTAGTTATGTGAGGGGAGATGGTTCTTTAGGCCCCAGGGCTGTAGAGGGAGGGAATAAATTCTATAAAAGCAGCAGCAAGCAGAGCTGGGCCAGCAGGTCACCAGGTGAGCTGTGCAAATGGTGCATCTCACCTTCCAGTTTGGAAGAGCTGGGCTCAGCCCAAGATTTGTAATAAAAGTGCTTTGAGGTACTTTAAACCTCCCCTGAAAGGTGACCACTGATCCCTGCCAAATGTTGGTAGCTTGTACGGAAAATGTGTTCGCGCTGGCATCCATCAGGCAGCGCTGGGAGTCGTGTGGATTAATGAGACAGAAGGGCTGCAAGGCCAGTCCCGACCTTTGCATGCAGCTTTATGAGTGATTTGGGTTGATGCATATAGGTTTATGAGTGATTTGGGTTGATGTACGTTAGTTAATGGGTTTATTTAGGCATTGCCATCCTGGCACTCCAAGGTGCGCCATCTCAGCCCTTGGCATGGAGGGTAGGTAGGTGGAGGCTAGATGCAACGGGGACTTTTTTTTCCTATACTACTATATCAAAAAGTTCAGACGGTGACTTCTGTTTCAACATCTACCTATTTATATTTGCTGCCTGGTTTAGGCTGAAATTTGTTTCCTTTGCCAGCAGGTTAACCCGCTTTCTGGGCTCTGTCTGCAGCATCCCAGCAGTACTTTTGACAGCACTAGCTTGCAATGTCAAGCCTCCTTTCTCCATCGCAACAGAATAAGGGTCAACCACCCTCACCCAGGTTAATGGGAATTTTGTTTACCTCTCCAGAGCATCTCAAACTGACAATATGAGGACAAAACACATAGGCTGGGGTCTGCCCTGAGGCATATCTTCATGGGCACTTGGTTGGGAGTTATCGACAGGACTTGGCTTGCACTCGGCCACCTTGGTTTGGGCAGAGGTCTTCGCTTTGCCTGTGCCATCCTGTTTCAGTATGAAAATACTCCAGTTAGAGCAGGAACGACGAATGGGAACCATAGGGGCCAGCACCAGCCTGCCAAAGCCATTTTACCTGGCCACGGAAATACTGATGGACCAGCCCGAGCGGCAGTATTTCTGTGTATGTGGGGCAGAGGGAGATGGAGGTGCTCATCTGAGCCTGGCGAGAGTTGTCGTGCAAATGTGGTTGCATTGGTCAATGGAGAGCTACTTCCAATAAAAAGGGCCGGCATGAATTTGCATCAGGATAAAGCCAAAATAATACCACCACCCTCGATGGAGACACCCAGCAGAGCACAAGCCACTTCACAGTAGAAAATATGCAAGTGTGGTGGCCAGGGCTCCCCATCCCGGGTCAACGCAGCCTTTTGGGGTCCATTCTGCCTTGCTTTTTGCCCAGGCTTGGTCTGGTCATGGCCGGGATTCAAGCAGGGGCAGCACCACCATGGGGGTCTTTGCCTGGAGGAGGCTGGTCCTTTGTGCAGGGGCTCTGCACTGGTGGCTCTCCCCGTGCTTTATCTCCTTGATGCTTAACGAGCCTGAGAGAATGGGAAGTGGGAGCTGTTGATTTATGTGAAGCAGGCAGGGATGTTTTCAGAGGCCCAGGCACCTAGTGAGCTGTGTCCTTTTGCAGTGTGACTGTTCTTGTGGTGTTTTCATGCTCAGCGTTCAAGGGTAGAAATGGTAGGAAAGATCCTACTGCTCCCCTGCTGCTCTGCTGATCCCACTGCCCACCAGCAACAGAAAACCCTTGAAAGAAAGAAAGAAGAATCTGGCTTTATGGGGCAGATTATTACACATGGTATTTTTGAGACTCTGTAGACAGCTTTTCAGCCCCTGGCAACTTAAGCTGATATAAAACCTGGCTTGATGATATCTAGATTTATAGTTGTCTGTGCAGGGCAGGGCTCCTCATGCAAGAAGGACTTGGCAGCTGTGAGGACATTTATTTAACAAGCAGGTAGATGGTGACTGCTGCTGTGAATCCTGTGCAATACTTTGAACAAGTCTGGCGGTGTTGCCACATTCATAAGATGATCCTCACCTTGGTCCTCACCTTTGGTATCTCCTTGGCCACTAAATTCCCTCAGCAATTGTTAGATCAGAAATAAGGGGAAATGCTAATGCCCTTCACCCACCGCATCTGGCATTCGAGCAGTGGATGCGGTATGAGCATTAATGGGGTGCGGTGCTTTATGTCTAGGCAATGTTATTAGTTTCGTGTGTGATTTCTGGTTTAATATGACATTCAGCATCTGGGAAAAACACAAATAAATCCCCCTGGCCTCTCAGCATCCCCTTTGCCTAATAAACGTCATCTCCCCTCTGTCCCACGGTGGGTCATGGTCAGCTGAGTTCCTGCAAATCGTCCTACGCGGGGGCTGCATTACAAGGGCTCCCGTGCCCTCCCATCCAAGACTTGGTGCTGGGGGCCAGCGCCAACTGGGAGCAAAGGCTTTGGCTCTGCTGACTGTGGGGAGGTGACAGCATGGGGGCCGTTTTGCTTTTCCAGCATGATACAAACATCATTACCGGCAGAGGAGAGCGATCACTCGGCATGTTTGCTGGGGAGGAATGAGGCAACGTCGGCCCTGTACCTTGGCTGACCCCAGCTGTGGGCCTGGCCAGGAAAGCAGAGTGTCACCTCTGCTACGGTGTTCAAACTCACGTTTGCTACCCTTTGGTAAAAATTTACCCTTGCTGTTCTCAGAGTCGGTTGGCGGAGCTGGGCAGCACGGGGCAGTGGTAGGGATGGCCATTGCCGCTCCTCTCGCCTCGCCTGACCTCCCGCTGGGAGGCAAAAGCATCTACGCAACCTCTTGCAGAGGCTTGTTCGCTTAAACCAAGCAAAACTTTTTTTTTTTTTAACTTTTAAGGGCTATCTTTCTGCCTGCATTTACTGGAGGGCAGCGGTAGGGTGGGAATAGCAGGCAATGTTTAAGGAAAGTACATTTGGGAATTTGTAAATGAAGCAACTTGATCCCAAGGGTTAATGTTTCCCTAATCAGGGGGACAAACAATATTGCATAACCTAAAGCCCCAGTTGCAACCCGATGATGCCGCCCAGCTTGTGACTTACGTATTTGCAGCAAATTCCTTATCTATCAACAGGAATTGAAAGGGAAAAAAAAAAGGTGAATAAAGAATATCAGCAGTATTGTATTGCTGACTCTCCCTGCAGACCTTGCCTTACTGATAATTATTAACTCTCACAACCTGAAAGCCACTGCAGAACTTGTGACTAAAACACGATGGTATTTCTCAAATTAAAAATACTTAGTGAATTTTGGACGGTGATCAAAGACAGAAATGCCCACAGGGTTTCCTCCGGCTACATGGTGTAGCCTGTGTGTGCCAGGGTGGGGACAACCCCAAGTTGTTCCCATTGCTCTTGCTCAAAACCCAGATGGGAGAATTGCAGCATGGCCTCATACAAAAACCGCAGTTCCCCCTTTATGTCATCTTGCGATGCTGTTTTTTTTTTTTTTTTTACTGCCTTCCAGTTCCCTTTCTCTCACTGCTTTCTGCAGGTGGGCTACTGTGAGGTCCAGCCACTTGCCAGTTCTCGAAAGCAAATGCACTTTAGACCCAACTCTTTAACATGGGTGCAAATACCCATGGAGTGTTTCCTGCAGTCCATGAGCTCAGCCCCTCTCCCCGTTATAAGCTAAAACACTGGCCTTAATGTATATAATGAAAGACAGGGCTAAAAACTGTGCTTTAATAAAGAAATACAAATGACAATCTAAAAATGTATTTTATTGGGCTGCTAATAATGACCGGCGGTGAGGGCGGAGGGGTGAGCAGTATAATGAGCTCCTGGGAGGTGGCTTGGACACAGCCATCCCCCGTGTCCCAGAAATCAGGTAGAAGACATCTTGAGCATCCTCGCCCGGGCCAGGGGACTTAGCAGTGAGCAGCCCATCACCGCACAGCCTGGCTCCCCCCAGACCCAGACGCTGCTCCAGTGAGCTCAGGTTTTGCATACCGGCTCCCCAGCTCGGCGTTCATCTGCCAATTGCTCAGCTTGGGAAATAAACGGGCACGCACTGAAGAGTTCAAGTTTTGTATTCGTGTCAGTAAAACAGAGACCATTCCCCTCCCCTGCCCGCTGATGCTCGCCCGCCCCAGCCCCTCGCCCTCCCCAGCGCCTGGCGATGCCCGGCCAGATTCAGACTGGAGTAAGTCTTGCATACGAACTGCATTACCTATAAAGTCTGCTTACTCCAAGCAAATGTTTCTCAATCTTTTCTTTTTTTTTTACTTCAATTTGAAGTGAAAGGTACAGTATAGGATTCAAATGCTTTTGCATTACATGGGTTTCTGACCACTTGAAAAACCCCACGGAAAAAGAGACTTCACAAACCTGAAACGCCTGCTGAATTGTTTTGCTGCATTTTGTTCTGCCTAGCTGAACTTTCTTTTGATTTCCTTTTTTTTTTTTTGCTTTACATGGCACTCAGCTTTTGCTTATTTAATTTTATTTATTTATTTTTTTTAAAAAAAAGTTAGCTCCTGTTTCAGCTCTCACTTCGTGTTAGTATTTCTACCCTGTGGATGTGTCGCACAGGCAGGAACGTCAGGAAATTGCCCAAAAGGCAGAACTACGGAGTAGCTCAAAGAAAGAAGCAAACCTGAACGCTGAAGCACGATTTGGTGTTGTCCCAGCTCTTGCCCACACTGACCGCTGGCTCCACGGCTGCAGGCAGAGAAGTGCGGGCAGGAGAAAAAAGAGGCGACTCACAGAAGGATTCAGAGATTCGGATTTGTCACCGACAGCTGGCTGGCCTGCTCGCCACCATCTGAATGGCACCTCTGACTTTTCTTTGGCTCAAAGATTTAACATTAAGGCAAAAATAAGACACAGTGTAGAAGCTCCATCAAATCTTTGGCACAACAGCAACAACAACAACAACAAAAAATTACTGTACACATGAGCTGAGAGGGTAACATTTCCCAGTTAAGCAAAGGGAAAAGTGCTAAATAAATTGCACGTACTAAAAGGTGGCTGGCTTAACAACGATAAGAAGCATCCCTGTCCTTTTTTTTTTTTTCTTTTCCTTTTTTCCTTTCTGTTCCAGAGATGAAGAAAGTTCCTTGGCCAATCGTCATCTCGAAAAAGGGTTTCTGCAAAAAAACTGCTTGCAGTCTTCATCTGGATCATGCAACCTTTGCCAAGAACAGATGTAACTCTGGCTGGAAGCTCTTCTGAATCCTCCCTTCCTGGTTATTACTCCTGGAAAGAGAAAGATGCACCGTCAGAACAGCGAACGCATGGTGTCCCGGTGGCTCCTTGCACGAACGACCACTGCTGACACACGTTGGGGTGTCCTCGGGGACTGTTGGCCATGGGACCCGCTGAGGGCTGGCCTGCAGAGCAACCACCTGTAGGTGCCACAACGGTGGCTAGAGCCCACAGAGAGCAGAGGGACTGGCAGAGAGGGGACGAGGAAGGTTTGGGGAAGAAATGCAACCAGGTAATTAGGTGCCAGCTCCAGCTCCTGCTGCCAAAAAAATTGGAAATGGTGGCAAATACCTGCTTTTGACAAGACCTGCAGCTTTTTGGGTCTATTTTCAGCTTCAGAAGCTGATCTCAGAATTACAGAGGGAAAGCAAAGGAGTTGGGACAAGCTGGATTTGTGCAGGATATGGGGTTTATTTCTGTATTTTAGTGATTGCATTTACTTTTCTGCGTGCACGGCTTCTCAGCCTGCAGGACTGCAACCTGTCCCTGCGCATCCCCCTGCGAGTCACGGCTGTGGCAGATATACTTGGGTAATTGCGTTTGACTACAGAGTATTATGGCCAGGCCCATTGGAAAATGCACAACTCCAAAGCACAGCAGCTTCAGACGGGGAAAACCTCATCTAAACCCCCTTTAACATCAAAATAAGCCCTGTGAATATACCACAAACAATTGTTAGCATAGTTCAAAACAGAGTAAAATCCTCAGGGCCTGCTCTTTCATGAGATCACATCTCCGTTGTCCAAACTGACTTCATCAGTTGGGCTCCTAAATCCTCCTTTAAGTAACTTAGGAATTAGAAACTTGGAAATGAGATCCCATTTACTGAGTCCAACCACCGTTTCTTGCTTTTTGCCAGTGGATTTAAGAGCCCTTCAGGGTGCAGTACGGCCTCTGAAGGTCCTTTGGACATGGTCATCAATTCCCTGGACAGATCAGCCATCTTTCTGGCAGTCTTAAAAAGGTCAAACTCCTTAAAGCTTGGCCTGAAAAATATTTTTTCCTCAATCTGTTTTGTTTCTGTACTGCCTCTCCTTTTCCATTACTGGATATTGTAACATTAAGGTATAAAATATTACTAAGATACTGATGCTTTATTTTACTTTAGTTATTTTATTTACTTTAATTTTTTTTTTTTTGTTACTGTCATTAGGGCAGCTGCTTGTGAGATCAACCATCACAGCTGAGCATCCATGCTGGGCTAAGGGGCAGGGGGACCCAAAATCCACCTTGTCACCCCCTCCTGCAAAGTGCAGACTCTGGGAAGCACAGGATTGCCCCAGGACCATCAGGATTTCCCTTGTTAAGAGTATTTTGCTGAAAGGGTCCAGGTCATCCTCCATGCAAGAAATGCTGGTCTCTGCTGGACCCCGGCCTCCTGGAGTTGGGGTCAGCACATCTGGATACAATGGAGGAGGCGTTTGGCCACGCAGCTCTGCTGGAGGACAGGACGGAGCCGTGGGCTGGCTGCATCCCACCGCATCCCAGGCATAACAAAGTTCCCGGATAAATGTCACCCCATCGGTCCCAGCCCGCATCGGTTGCTCTCCTACGTAAGCAATAATGAACTCTTCACATCTGGCACATGCCAAATCTGAAAACAGAGCTCGTTATTGCAATTATTATCAATAAGGAGGTGTCTCTGCTGACTGTAAGACACTACCTAGGGCTGCTCGGAGCAGGAGAATGTAGAAATGATTGCCCTAATTCAAGTCCTTAATTAGGATTTGGGATTTTGAATAAATGAGGTTTAGGTGGGAGAATGACAAACGGCCTTGTGTATCACAAATGTTTTTTTTTTAGGAAACCCCTAAAATTATTTTCCAATGATAAATATTATATATTAATAACCTGTAATAGAAAAATCGGTTGTTTAATTTATCCCACATGGAAAGAAAATGTAAAAGAAGAAAAAGGAGGGAAGCAATGACCACTGTCATTAATATTAAAAGACAGTAGAGAGACAAATCCCCCCTGTTCCTGTCTGGAACAGCAGTCTTAGCAAGCAAAACCTTTTCCACTGCAGGAACGAATTACCCAGCAATAGCAGCCTCATGCCCCAAGCCAAAGCCACCGCAGTCACAGGGCCCCCGGTCCCCTCTCTTGTGCCTCCGGTGCTCTTTAAAGTGCTGAACAAACAGGACCTGAGATTCCAGTTAGAAATTACCATGAGCTGTAACACATCCTGCGTTCGTTCAGAGAGACCCTCCCCTTTAGCTCAGCATGCGCGATGCTGATAGAAAGCGTCGGTGGGTTTTGGGAAGCAGGGTGGTTTTAGGAAGAGGAGCCTCAGCGGCAGGTCTCTGCTCTGAAGTCTTTGCAATTGGGGAATATCAGCCATGGGGGGGCAAAAGGGAATATGTACAAACCAGCCAAGGGCAGGTAAGGGCCGTACCTTCAAGGCGAAGAAAATGGAAAGAGGAATGGAGAGATCCCTCTGCAACACGGTGGAGGATCTCAGCAGACCTCGCTGGCACCGCTTGGTTGGTCCCCAGGTGCTGCCCGACGCTGGCCATGGGTTATGTTAGGTGGGAACAGGCTCCTTTCTTTCCCCCCTCCACCTTTTTCCACTCCAGCCAGGAGCTCTGAAGACAGATTTATTAACCAGGGTCTGCTTTAAACTAATAATATCAGAAGTCCCATGGCTCCTGAATTTGACAACTGGCCCAATGACCTTGGTGAGTTTGCAGCATCCCAGAGCATTTCAATCTCTATAAATCAAACCACTTCTGGAATTGAGTCAGCCTTTGTTCCAGGGCTTCTCCTGTCTCTTCTACTCACATTTTCCTTTTGCTGTAGTTATGTGATATCTGTGGGGCGGATCTTACCCTATTCTTGGTAATACCCTCGCTACAAAGGGACCGGAGCCTACCCTGGGAGCCTGCTCCCACCATGGGAGCGAATCCCTGGCCCCAGCCTTTGCACGCTGCGATGGGGCTGCTCCACCACCCCTTAACGCAAAGGGGGTTTTGGGGTGCTGTCATGCAACGGTGGAGTCCCACATCACATCCCTTTTGCAAGGAAAAGCTTTCAGCCCTGCTCTTTGGGGTACTGATGCTCAATGCCCCGATGGGCCAACGCAGGGTGTGCAGTGCCTCGGGGATGCACATAGCTGCTGCCGCCTCCTTGCCCGGCGCTGGGCGAACTTGCTCATGAACTTGTCGTGAGCCCTTAGCCTCACACCTGTGCACCATTTGTAATTGCTGTTTCGGGTTGCAGGGACATATCGAACGCAAGCAATAGGCATGGGAATCCGCTACAGCGCTTACGCAGCCTCGCTACCCCCTCGCCACCTTATTTTTAAGCAGGTCTGTTCCCCGGGTGTGTAATTCTTCAGCTAGCACGGGGCAGGGATAACTCATGGCCAGGCAGATCCAGGCCCCCCTCTCCTGCGGATGCTGCCGTCCCGCTGTCCTGCAGACAGACGGACGGCTCAGAGTGGGTCGCTGCTCTCCTGTGGTCCAGCTCCTCCCCGGGGCCCGCGGAGCCGGCGGCCGTGGGGAAGCAGACTGGCTGGCTGCCCGCTCTCTCTCGCCTGCAAGTCCTAGCAGGGAAATGAAGCTATTTTTAAAGAGGAACCTCTGCTAAGTCAAACTGCAGAGAAAGGGAGGTTGAACCTCATTATCAGACCCCCCCCCCCTCCCCGCACAGGACGGGAAGCGGCAAGGAAGAAATGCCATGCAGATCATCAAGATTTTTACTGTGCTGGCTCCAAATGTGTTATAATAATCTGTATCAGATGATCAATAACAGCAAGCCCCGGCAGCCAGGATCATCTGCACAAACCAGGGGGTGGGAGCTGTGGCTTTATCTCGGGGCTCTGTCTAAATAAATCATGAGTCATGATACAGTGTTATAGAAAAAATATGCTCCAAGAGAATGGTTTCAGTGCCATACAAATCAAGCCTGCCACTACCATTTCTCTTTTATAATATAAAACCTTAACTTGTTCACTCCTGCAAGTAAATACACCCGCAGAATGCCCTCCTTTGAATTTTTCAATGGGAATAAGCGTCACCTACAGCGGGAGCTCTGCTTTTAGCAAAGTAGCAATGAGGCAGCATCAAGGCATGGGAGAACACCACAATAACTATTTTATATAATGCAATAATTACATACACAATGTGAGCCATTTTAGTGCAGCAGACTGCAACAAATAGAGTGGCTTTTCATTCTATATATGCTTCTATATCATCTAATTATTGGGGAATATATATATATATAGCGCATTTTTAGTTTTTAATTCCTTGCGTCTGTGCGCATCCACACACACAGGCACAAAAACAAGAAACTAAATTCCAGCCGAAAACTTTTATTGAGCTCCAACTGCTCGCCTGTTATTCATAACCCAGTTTCCTCTCTCACAAAGAGACCTTTCGCATGGTTTGGGGTTGGTTTTTTTTTTTTTTTTTAAATGTGTGTGTGTGGTTTTTTTTTTTTCTTCCCCCCCCCCCCCCCCCGCCTTCTTGCCTCGCTAACAGCTGCTCGCAGTGTTGTATCCTGAGTGATGATGAGGTTCTGAAAGTGTTTTTTTGGAACAGATGGCCAGGAGAGAGCCGGGGAATGTGCCAGCAGTGAGCTGGGGAATGCGCCAAGTCCTGCAGTGACTGAGTACTCCGGGTTCCAGCTCGCGTGCCTTTCCCCTGCCCTCTGCCCCAAGTGGCGCCAGCAGGACTTCCCAGCTCGCGCTCCGAACATCTGGAGTCTGCGACTGCCAGAAAAGCTGGGACGGGGGGAGGATGAAGCAAAAAAAAAAAAAATCCCTCACCCATCCCTCCCCGCTCCGGCTTAGCTCCCATGGCCGCGGCGATGTTGCTGCCTAGCACGAGGGCTAATCAAAAGCAAAGAGGGGAGGGGAAGGAAAAGAAAATGAACCTTGCGATGGGAGTTTGGTGGGTTGGTTTGTTTTTTTTTTTAGCGCTCGGGGGTTTTCTGCTCAGTGCTGGGTGCTGGGTGTGTTGTATAGGGTATTTGTTAGCGGTCGGATCCTGCTCTGTGTAGACCGAAGGGCTGTGGTTGTGCTGGCTGGTGGGGAGGTAAGGTCTGCCCCGTAGCCCTGGGGGCCGGATCCTGTGGGGCTGGGGGATGCGGGGGGCTGTGGTGCACAGCTCTGCACCCACAAAAACACCAATCTCCAGGGAGAGCACCCAGCCACGCATCCTAAAGCCCTAACCCTACCCTGAGCCATAACGCCACCTTCCTGCAGGGAACCACAATTTGGCCCCGGGGGGGGAAAGGCTAGAAAAAGAGACTGCGCAAACAGCAGGCTGGACCTGCAACCCTACAAAATCCGTCCGAGGCTTTCAGATGACCTCTGGCCACTCGGGATCCTGTCCTGTGCAGAAACAGGGTACACCAGGGATGAGGAAACTTGGACTCCCCTTTCTGATCCACCTCCTTTCGCCGTTGCGTCCTCAGGGCTGCCGGAGGATGCTCTTGGCTGGAGCCAAGGGCAGATCCCCCCCTTTTCCCAGGACATCAGTGTGGCCCCAGCAAGACTCAGGGCTCTGCTGAGGGTGTCGCAACCCAAATCGCTGACGTGGTGCAACTCTTGCATGCATGGTGAAGGGCAAGGCTTAGTCCAGATCACTTGTATAACCAAGCAACAGGCAGCTTTAAAAAACGAAGACTACCGTCAGAATTCACCACCCCCCCATGCAGCTTTTTTTTTTAAAGGAAAAGGCATTTGAAGCCCTTCAATTACCCCTTTTGCCACTTATAAATGAGATCTCCCATCACCAACACCCTTGCTCAATTGCAACAACTAAAATCACCGTATAACTGTAGTTAAGACTGGAAAGGGGATTTTTTTTTTTTCCTAGTCAAGTTTGAAAGGCTAAAGCCAACTCTTCTAATTAACAAAATGGAGTGGAAAGGGGGGGAAAAAACACCCATTAAATTTCCTGTTGCAACAGCAAAGTTTGAACAACAACCTAACATTAGGGACAGCAGATGATTCGCCCTCAAAAACAAAGCAAAAGGCGACGCGCAATCCAGCAAACGCAACATCTGGAGCCCCTGCCTGCCAAAACAAACTCCAACCAGCTACTTTTTTGTGTGAAAACTCACAGTGCCATAGCACATCGCAATCGGAGGGCTGAGAGAGCGAGCGATAGAGGCAGAGACACAATAAAATGGAGATGACAGGAGATAAGGGTGCTGTGGACCCAAGGTAGAGCTCAAGGAGTGGAGGTCTGTGCTCGGGCTTGCTGTATTTTTATTAAAAGACAAAATAAAAAAGGAAACCCACAAAACAACACCACCACCAAAAATATAACAACCACCCCAAAGTCAATAATTCAGAGGAACTGCTCAGTGAGCAGTAGTTTTGGAGACCTGATTAAAAACACACACAGCTTAGAAAAACGTGCCGATTTCAAAATTAATGAGGCACGGTGATTTTGGGCCAAGTCATTGTATCCTCATCCAGCCGCCCACATGAGACCCCCCAGGAGAGACATCCCTTTACACCACCTGACATCCAGAGCTCAAATCTTCCCTGCACAGCCATCCTGGATCTATAATTTCCCTCCAACAACAGCATTTCCCTCCTTCGTGCTCACGATGCCATCGATTTGCTTGGCTCAAGGAGAAAGGGAGATACCAAGATGAGTCCTCCCAACCCAGGCTTTGCATCTCCATTCCTATCTACCGGGAATTACTGGTGTTACTTCGTGGTACCTACTGGTTTTGGCTTCATCACCAGCTGAATGTGCTCTTGCCATCACCTGAGCAAATACTGCTGGAAATAAAATGATACGTATCAGCCACGGGAATCCACAGGCTTTTGAGCTGCCCTAAACTTGGACTTTCCCAAATACCAGAAATCCTTTTGCAAGACACTTTCCAGAAAGAAAAGCAAGGCAGAGCAGGGACTAAGACCTTGCCTCAGGTACAACGTCCAGCTTTCTTTTTGGAGAGGGCCTTTGGGGAAGGGTTAAGGCAGGTGTCCTTCAAGAACACGGAGAAAAGGCAGATTTTTCTCCCGGTGACGCTGTTTCTGCAGATCGGCAGTGGCCATTTGGGAGGCGGGATGTGCCGATGCCCCGTGAGAGTTTCATTGTTCACGCACTCTCGATGGGCTTGGGGCTTTTCTCCATGCATCTGCTCCGGAGCGAACTTTACAGAACAAGCACCATAAATGGAAGGCTTTTAATTCTTAATTTATTTTTTTAATTAAGGATGGGCCCAGCCCTAACCCTCAGATGTGAACACCCTGGGATTTGGAGCCATTTGAAATCTGGCTCCGCGTTTTCTGTCTTTAAGCTCGCGTTGGTTTACATAAGCCAAGACAATGCCTCTCAGCCCGTCGGGCACCCAAAGCCTGAACACCAGCCCAGAAATCTGCCGAAGCCCCAAGAAGGATGCTCATCCTCTTCTTCCCCCTCATCTCAACTTGGGGAGGGGACCCAAGACCCAACTAGCAATCTGCTGAAGCCTCAAAAAGGATGCTCATCCCCTTCTTCTCCCCCATCTTGACTTGGGGAGGGGAGCCAAGACCCAACTCTCACCTTGCCCTAGGGTTGGTGGCATCACATCAGCGTCCCTGGGACACCACCACCTGCGGCACTATGGACCCCACAATGAACCCCCAGTTTCGGGCCGTGCCCAGGAGCTCCCCCTGCACCTCCCCGTTTCAGCTGGTGCCGTAGGCTGTGGGTGAGCGGTGCCACGTCCCTGCCTGGCACTGCTGCTCCGGGGGCATAAATACAGCCCGTGACAGCGAGAGGAAGCGACAGGGAGTGTGCTATTGTGTTTATTTATAAACTGAATTGCTGCAGGATGATTTGTTAGGCTAAAGAGGAGGAAAAGTGAGGAAACCTGCCCGCATCGGAGGCAGATCTTAACGACACCGGGGAAGGAGCCTGCTCCCCGGCTTAGCTGCCCATTCATCCATTAAAATCCCGCTGATTTATTATCCTGCCTGACAAGCGAGCCCAGAAAGCAGGGGGAAGTTCAATTCAAGTTTACAAAACTCTTTTTGTCATAAAAGCCTGAACAAAGACATCAATCACTCCTTTAATTCACCCATGTCACTCTCCGAGAGGAAAACTGGCAGAACGCTCCGCTTCCTCCTCCCGCCGCTTGACGATGATTTCACCTAATTGGTTCAGTGTTAAGTAACCTAAAGGAATGCAAGGCGTAATTAGATTTAATGTTGTTTCCTCAAGATACCCACATGTCCTTCAGGTCATACATCTTACTAATGTGTTTATACATACAACGTCTTCATTAGCTACTTTTTTTTTGTTGTCGGGTGATTTTTCTCAGAGATAAGTGTTAGATTAAACAAAACAGAAAACACAGGCGGGCGACCGTGTTTTATGGGCTCCAAAAGGCGACTCGAGGTTGGTTTGGTTTAACAAATAACAGCCCCAAGATGACTCTAATAGGATCACGCTCATGTTAAAACACACGATGGGCGACTAATGAGAGGAAGAGCCTGGCGTGGAGGACAGGGAGGAGAGAAAAGCTTTTGATTAGCGAGGAATGCGGTTATTACAAGATCAGACGGATGGAGGAGAAAAAGCGAGAGAGAAAGGCAAGGGATAAAAAAATTCAGGAAAATTTCAAGAGGTTGAGAAAGGAAGGAGACCGCTTTGGATTTTTTCTTTTTTTTCCATTTTTTTCCCCTTTTGTAACTTTTACTGTTATTTGGGGGGCGAGGGGGGGGAGGCTGTAACATACCTTCCTTTTTTTAGATCTTCCTTCTGCTTGTAAGGTCCTAGTGCACTGCTCCACGCATTCAGAGAAGCTCATGTTACTGTGGTCAGCACTGTAATCCAGGTCTGCTAGTCTGGCCAGGGAAAGGATATAGTTACAGGCTATTCTCAAGATGGCCAGTTTGGACAACTTTTGACCATAAGAATAGCAGGGAACCTAGAAAGGGTAACAGGGAAAAAAAAAAAAAATTAAAAATTAGGCCAGATAAACAAAATATCTTGCTTGAAGCATGACAAAACAACTGTAGGTTATTTTTCTTAGCAGTTTTTAACATAAATAGGAACTCTAGTGATAAAAGGCCATATGGTCCCAACAGGTTTTTAAGAAGAACTCCCCCGCTGATCTCCATGGGGATGAAAGCAGCACGAAGCCTCTTGATTTCAGCAGGGCAGTTCTGCTTAAAATGTGATGGCAGGATACGGCCTGGGACGTCTGCCTGCTGTTCAGTTTGCTTCTTGGAGGCCCTGTTTTTCTCAGAAACCTGCAACTCCTCTTCAGTAACTTACTCCCCGCAAGTAGCTCCAATGCCATCACATGCCTTGCAGAGTAAGTCAATAAGGGGGGTATGAGCAAATATATCACAACCTGGTGTTTTTGCACTCAAACAGCATTGATCATGACTTCCAGCCCGTGCAAAAACATGATGCTGTTGTAGGAGCAGGACCTGGAGGCAGGAATTCCTACCTGCTGAAACCCCCCATCATGGTACCTCACCTCCCAGAAGAGAGCACACCAGAGCCTGGTTCGGGGCTCTGGCCATATCTTAGGCGATTTATTTCTTTACCCTTGAAGATTTCTAGCGTAATGTGAAACATTCAAACAATTCAAACTAAACAGCATGCGTCTAAATAACTGAACAGTATACGTTTCCTGCTGCACAAGGTTTGATTGCTTTTTCGATCAAAACACTACATATACGCTCAATTTTAGGCGCACAACTTCGACATGTCTAGCTCCAAGAGAGATCTTCTTCTGAGTTCAATATGCTTGGGGCCCCGTTCGCTAGTTTGCAAAATTGCTAAAGGTCATTCATCCTTTAATGCACAAGACTTTATTGCCTATGGGGAACTGGAGCTGGGCATTTATCTGAAATCCATCCTAGCCACTCAGGCAGTCTGACCGCCTGTCAATCTAAGTTTTCATACTACATCAATCACTGGGTTGCCTCAATGTCCCTCTACCATCTGCCTCCGTACCAGTCTCCATCCTCCTCATCTCTTTAGGGTGTCACACTCTGCTTATGGTTGGAGATTTTTTAATGCTTCTTGCCATGCTCATGCCTCAGCTTCTCTTTTCTCCGCAGAGACACAAAGCCAGGCTTATCCTTAGATTGATGTCCCTGACTTTACATAAGGTAAGACAGATTCATCCCCTCCACAAACCCCACAGCAGCCATACGCAGATGCCAAGGGAGGAGCAGAGCAGCTCAGGCATATATAGTATTTCCCCAAGTATTCTGCCGGGCTCCAACTAATGTCAGCTCTATGACCTCAGCTAGATGTGCCTCCTCCATATTTAGCAACCCATGATAGATCTTTTTGTCCATGAATTTAGTCTGGTAAGCTGAACCCCTTTGAACTTTTAGCACCCACAACATCCTTTTGCAAAGTTTTCTCCCCATTCTATATAACACAGCTCTCCTTTTGATTGTTTTGAACTGAGCTCCTACTGTCTTCACTTGAGACTCCCCAGTTCTTGTACTAGAAGAGAGGACAATGGATCTTTATTCTTTTCCTCTGTGACACACATTTTTAGCCCTCCACCATCTCTTCTGCCTCTTTTCCAGAAGGCAAAGACCTTTTCCAGAAGGAAAAGACCGAACCTCCTTAGCTGACAGTTGTGTGGAAGCCATCCCATAACTTTGATCACCCTTGCTGCTCTTCCCTGAACCTTTCCTAGTCCTACTGGTCCTTTAGGAGCTGGAAGGACCAGAACAACACGCAGTATTCACGTTGTGGGTGCTCTGTGTGTTTATCTACCAGATGTTGTTGATGTTCTCTGTTTTGTTTAATATTCCTTTTCTGATCACTCTTGATTTGATTTGTGACCACTACCAGTCACTGACCTGAGATTTCCATTGAACCATCTACAGAAACCCTGAGGTCTCTCTCGTCTGAGATAATGGTGAGCTCAGGGTCTATAATTTTGTAGGTGGAATCTGGTATGGTTTTTCCCATATGCATCACTTCACTTTATCTACATTGTATTTCATCTGCCATATTATTACCTAGTCACTCAGAGTCATAAGGTCCCTCTGTAGTTCTCCTTACCCTTGACACCTTTAGCAAATATCTGTACCTTTTGCTGGAGTATCTCACTGCTCACCCACCTTTCCAGGTCATTTATGGACACAGCACAACAGCTCACAGTGTCACAATTTCAGGTGGCGGGACCTTTGGGGTCTCCAACCCAACTCCCTGCTCAAAGCAGAGCTAACCTTAGAGTCAGATCCCGGTTTGTCCATCTGTGACATCCCTCCCTGCAGGAACCAGCCCTTTTTCCCTACCCGTCCACCGATCACTAATCCACACTCCTGTCCAAGCTGCTCAGTTTCTTCAAATGCTCCTAGGGAGGAGCTCTGCCATAACGCTTATGGAAATCCAAACCAACCACAATTGGTTGGATCACCCTTATCCACGAGCACATGGATTTTAATGCTGTTGGCCCTATGGGCCAGTTGGCTTGTATAATACAGCCAAGGTGCCCAGCAGGATCCAACCTCTCCAGGAGCAAGCCAACAAGCTTCAAAGGGCCTTTTTCTATACACATCGTCCGCTACCGATACCCCTGAGGAGGCAGGGAATCTATTCTCTGGGAATACCCAGTGTCACTGCTGTGTTGACCTCTGGTGGCAGTTGCACGGAGCAGAAACTTCTCTGCTGGTAACACCAACCCAAAAGGGACAGAGCCACTTCCAGGTCCCTCCTGCTGGAAACAGCACTAGGTGTCCCGTGGGATTTGAGATACTCTGTATCTCAGAGTATCTTACAGATTACTGTAAGATTACCTACAGACACTCTGTAAGACTCTCTTTGCAAAGCTGGCAGTCAAGGAAAACGCAAGGCTAAGTGTTGGCCCCATCGCTCCAGAGTAAATCAGAGGGGTAGCTGGAAATGGCTGGAGTCTGGTGGCACAAAAGGTGTCTTTTTGCCCGACAAAATCTCTCTCCAAATCCTTGCCTTCAGTTCTTTGCCAGCATTATGCACCCAGCAACGGCGCTTGCCCTCAGACCATAATACCTGGCCCCCAGATGCAATAAGCCGAGAGTTATTGTGAAAGCAAGAGCTTTGGGCAGCAGAAACACCCAAGTCTCTTTCGACACCGATGTAAGAAGAACAGTGGAGATCCCAGATCAAACAGCAGTGTGAAAGACCAAAGCAAGATGGAAACTAAAATGGAAGGGTTCAGTGAAATGTGGGAATAATTTCAGAATTAGAGCAAGAAGGAAGTTAAATCGAGTGGAAGGAAAATAGACTACGAAATCCTTGAGGCTGATGCACAGATGCTGTCCAGTTACAACACAAGAAGGCAGGCTAATGTCTCTTTTCCTCATCTGTTTTGCTCTCTTTCTTTTGTGTTTTGTTTCGATTTAAAAAAAAAAAAAAAAAAAGGAAGAAACAAAATAAAAACCAAACCGTTTTGTAGGACATGTTTGCTACAAATTCCAAGAAAGATCTCAGTGCTAACACAGTTGACAAAACCCTCGACTGGGATTACACAACAGTTTTCCCACACGCTGCAGCAAAGTCCAAACTGGAGCTGCCCCATACATCCACAGCAAGAGGTTCACCTCGAGCAGCTCAGATACCACCGTGATGGGTGCGGGGCACCAACATTAGGCGATAAGAGTTTTTGCCATGGTAACAGTGTTAGAATAACTATTTCAAAGGAACCCTCCCTGTCTTGGCTCGGCTCCTGCCATTTTAATGTTTCCTTTTGAATTAAACATGGGAAATTGAGAGAGGAATGAACCACTTAGTTCAGATCCAGATCCAAAGCTTCGCCAAGCAGGGGTGGGAAGGGGAGAAAGCGAACTTTGTTTTTATCCCTTCTTTAATATAAAGCCAGCAGGGAAGAGGGGACAGATTTGCACAAGCTGGAGTGAAGGGTGTCGATGACACACCTGGATGCCAAGAAATCTTCAGAATCCAACCCAAACCAGAGCAAGTGCCTTAGAAATGGGACAAATGCCTGATGCCGGCAGGTGTAACCCTCCAGCTCCCATGGGGTCTGCGCTACACAGATTTTCGGCAGGAGGCAATGCGAGCAGGCATCCGTCACGCTCCTGGTGAGCACCAAGCCCTTTCCTTCTGTAACCTTCTTGCTCATCACACCTGAGCTGTACAGACATCAGTGCTTTTGTGGGAGAGCTGTGAGGGCGGGAGCTGAGCAGGCCCGTTCAGAGCCAGGGGGAACCAGGGGAGAGCTCAAGTTCCCGTGCAGTTAATGAAAATATTTCCCTTATCTGACCTCCCTGATTTCTGCCGAGCGGCAGCGCAGCTTACCATCTTGCCTGCAATATTCGCAATGATTAAAAGGAATTAGGAAGGAACTGCAACTGAAATTTCACACCGATCCGAAGGAATGCAGCTGTCTGCTAGAAAGGAAAGGATACTGGCACTATCCTTGGCTTCAGGAGATCAGCACGGCAGTGGGCTGGGACCAGCAGGAACCAGAGCTCCAGCCAGAGGATGCTTGTTGATTGTGTCTGCGAAGGGCTCTGCAGAGTCTCATGGGTCTTATCAGCGATCCCCAGGCTGGCAGGGGCTGAAGGAACGCACCATGAACACTCTTGAGACGTATTCCTGTGCAGAAGAGCCCTTCTTTGGCAGGAAGATAGGACAGGATGTGACCTAACAGGTCTTTTCCATCCTTGACATCTGCGATTCAGAGGCAGTGCCCTTGAAAGACCACAGATGCTCCCTTTGAAGTCCATGGGAAGTCTGCCGCACACTTGACTGGAGCAGCGCTCGGCCCATGGCCAGCCCTCTCGAGGAAGGCAGGGCTCCGCTGCAGCTCGCCAGAGGGTCACCATCATCCACCAAAGACATGGTCTTGGAGTTGATTCTCACCCAGGGCACAGGAGAGGAGACTGTGGGATGAGGTTAGGGAACAACTAGAGAAGAAGATGGGTGAGAGGGTGCAATAACCACTCCTGCCATATGAGGGTGCAGGGTACGTTCACCACGATGGGTCTGTGGGGAACAACCAGGAGCATCCCATGGACTTTAGGAGCATTAAGTCAGTTCACACCATTGAGCTTCTGGCCGGGTAGCTCTGTCCTTATCAATAAGATACAATTTCTATAAACATCCTCTGGACCTGTACAGATAACGTCCGTAAAGCCAACTCCACTCTGCTTTTACACTGCATGGAAACGCTGGAAGAAAGAAGAGCGTCAGGCGCTGGGGGTCCAGACCTCTCCGTTACTGTGCTAGAAACAGGACTTAGCAGCACAGACTTGCACAGATCCCCTCCACGTGAAGGTCACAGAGGGCAGAATTGGGCCCCCTGGGTACAGCAGGGAAGAGGGGCTGGCTCCAAGGCAGAGAAACGTCCGTGTTTGCGATGCAGCATAAGCTAAACCCTCCTGACGGCTAGCTCCTCCACAACATGCCATAATAAGCTGCTGAATTTACCTGTCTGCTAATTCATCTGGTTTATTTTTATGCTGGGAGTTAAAACACATCAGGGCCCCCCCCCGGGAGAGCATTTGGCTGCCTCTTTTCTGCGTCCGAACACACGGTGCAACTGCACTGTCTCATTGTTTGTGCTGCGCCTCCTGCCAAAAATATTTCCAGAAGGTTCATATAAATGTCCAGTGCTTAATAGTTGTGGATTTCATACACCCCTCCTTCCACCCCGGGGTGAGTCAGATGTTTCCCGGGGTTAAAGCACCTTGGGGGAAAGGTGGCAGGTTGGGGCAGCAGGACTGCTGGTGCTCCTTGCTCATCCATCCTGAGGACAGGGGAAATCTCTCTCTCACCATCCCGAAGTATCTTCAGGGATGGTGTCTGTGGAGCTACTGGGAGGAGGAGGAGGAGGGAAGTTGCAGATGCTCCATCATTGGAAGTGTTCAAGGTCAGGTTGGATGGGGCACTTCCATGGAGTGCCTGAACCATAGCGTGTGGTTCAGAGCCACCAAGTAACTTGCAGCCACCAGACAGGCAGCTTTGCTGCCTGCAAGACTACTCCCACATGCAGCAGCAGAGCCTGCTGCATAGCCCTGGTCCCCAAATACCCCTCCCCCTGCCCACAGCACAGCAAGAGCCAGCTTCCACCAGTGGCTCTTCCATGCCACTGGTGCTCGCTACACTGAACTGGACCTTTGGGGCAGCACGGCATGGGTTTGAACCCAGCAAGGCCAGATCCTGCTTTGTGGATAAATGGCATGGTTGTCAGGAGAGTGCTTTTGGAGAAGGGCCCCATAGAATCATAGAACAGTTTGGGTTGGAAGGGACCTTTAAAGGTCATCTAGTCCAACCTCCCTGCAATGAACAGGGACATCTTTAACGAGATCAGGTTGCTCAGAGCCCCTGCCCAACCTGACCTTGAATGTTTCCAGGGATGGGGCATCTACCACCTCTCTGGGCAACCTGTGCCAGTGCCTCACCATCCTCACTGTAAAGAATTTCTTCTTTCTATCTAGTCTGAATCTACCCTCTTTTAGTTTAAAACCATTACCCCTTGTCCTGTTGCAACAGGCCCTACTAAAAAGTCTGTTCCTGTCTTTTTTATAAGCCCCCTTTAAGTATTGAAAGGCTGCAATAAGGTCTCCTTGGAGCCTTCTCTTCTCCAGGCTGAACAACCCCAGCTCTCTCAGCCTTTCCTCACAGGAGAGGTGTTCCATCCCTCTCATCATTTTTGTGGCCCTCCTCTGGACCTGCTCCAACAGGTCCATGTCTTTCCTGCGCTGAGGACCCCAGATCTGGACGCAGTGCTCCAGGTGGGGTCTCACCAGAGCGGAGCAGAGGGGCAGAATCACCTCCCTCGACCATCTGTGGGACTCATGGTGTCAGATGCTCCGCAGAGCTCTATTCCAGCCAGCGATGGGCAGCAATTTCATACCATGGGTGTGGGAGGCTTTTGTTTCTCTGCCACCAGACTGCAGTGGTGGGGAACGGGCAGCCCTGTGCTAGCAAAGCAATCACAGCAGCTTGAAAGAAAGCCTCACCCCTGCTTCGCCACAGGCAGTGAAGCATCCAGCCAGGGACCAAACCTAGCTTAAAAATGCCAACAAGAACAAAAGCAGCATCGCTCAGGCGGGAGCACTAGTCCCGACTGAGGCGCCTTCGTCTCTTGGGTGGGTCCACGCTGTCAAATAACCCGGCTCCCGGTTCCCTCCCAGCTCCTGGCTCCCCCATCGCTCACATTGCAGAAACATGAGTTCACTCCTTGGAGCAAATGAATTGGCTTCCTCCAAACAAAACCTAGGTGTGGTGCTGGGTGAGTTCACCCCAGGGATCTCTTCCAAACGGCAGTCTGGTTAATGCTGCCCCAGGCCTGGCTCTGCTCCGTTTTGGACAGTCCTCCTGCACTATCCCCGGACGTTTTGCACCCTCAAAGCTTCCTGCACATCCTCAGGCCATGCAACACACACTCTCAGTATCACGCATGAAAAATATCACATTACTGGGCTGTAGCAAAGCTCTTACCTTATTGCAGGTGCTTTGAACCACCTCCCAAAACAATAACTACACAGAGGACTACTGGGGTGTCACAGGAGAAATCCCAGGGCGATTGGGCACAGAAAATCTCCTCTAGAAAGGGGCTACCCTCAAGCACTATAGTAGGGAATACATTTTGGGTGACATTGTAGTAGTGATCATCTCCATCTCTGAGGTCCAATGGGTCCAGTTCACCTGGGGAATAGGAGAACAAGCTCCACTGGAGCTAATGGTATTACACCAGCCCCAGCTTGGCCATTCTTCGGTCTCCAGCCACTGATGGACACCATGGGGTTTTCCACTCCCTTGTTATTGCTGCTTAGACCCAGGAGCTGCCCCGAGCCCATGGCCAGCTGCAATGAGCACAACTCTCCTGCAGCACACGTGTGGCTCTGCTCACATCCCTGCATCCCTGCCTGGCACAGGGGACAGTGCAAACTGGGACCGGGGTGGGATATATCACTTTGCGAACACACACGGCATGGACCAAAAGAGATGCAGGTCAGGAACAAAGAGCCTGGGTGTCTCTGCTGCAAGGTACCACACAGCGTCCCACCTCCCCACCACAGGGATCACAGCCCAGAGAGGAATTTGAGAGGGGATTAAGGCAGGGAGCGGAGGCTGGATTCAAAGCTCGCCGGAGAAAAGCGGACTCTTTCCTCTGATTTCAGCGGGAGCCATAAGAAAACACAGAGGTTAACTCAGGGTGGCTGCAGCAGGCAGAGCAAATACCTCCCGACAGGAGCAGGATTTGTAGCAGAGGATAAAATCAGTTAGCAGCAAAGGGAGCAAACAAGCCCCGTTCTTGGTGACACACAGTCATTGTTTTCAGGATTTTTGTCCTTTTGTCTGGTTTCTCCCTTATTTTCTCTCCCCTTGTGTTGCTTCAGGCCAGTATTTTGTCATCTTCTTTAGCTGTTAAACCACAGTGCCACCCTGCTCTGCCCCGACCGGGCTCTAAATAACCGTAAGCGTCACTCCGGACTGGCTGTAACCACCGAGATGCTCTGGTTAACGCTGTGCTGCTCGATGACAATGTGCAGCCGTGACACCACACGTTGCGAGCAACGTGTGGAGGACGCTCCAGTTCTCCCGAAGCCCAGCAGCATCTCTCCAACTGCCACCGTGGAGCAGAGCCAACCCCCCCCACCCGGCTGTCACCCCCAGGGAGCTCGACGGGCAGTTTGTCTTCAGGAGCTGGGTTTTAAGGCATCTTAGGGTTTCCTGCTGGTGGGATCATGAGGGGATGAATCACTGGGAATAGGGCTGGGAGATGTCAGCAGGTGATGGAGGAAAGCTCTCAGCCTCCCCACCACGCGGTAAGGACGTGCCAGCGACACTGGTCGCATACGGTGTCCCGCCTGCAGAGGTGACAAACCACAGCCGCCTTTGGGATGACACACAAAGAGGGTGAGCACGTAATGATGCATCCCCAGAATAGTCTCAGCCTCCACTGGCTTGTGGCTAAGGCACTGCTCAAGCCACAGGTCCTGCCTGCATTTAGTGCCTGGCTTGTTCCCTCAAACCCCTGCAGACAGCTTGCCCCCATGCCACCCTGCAGCAATACAACCTCCTCCCGTGGCCTTGAGGCTGCTGCTCCTGACGTCCCACCACGCTCCCAGCGGGAGCGAGAGGGGTCTTTTCTGCACTGATTTACCAACAAGCCACAGCAGCCACGTGCATGCCGGCAGCAAAAAGTGAAAGGATACTAGTGGGGGGAAAAAACCTCCACTCCAGCAGCTAAAAAGCCCTATAAAACCCTAAAATATCTCCAGAACCCACATGAGTGTGGAGAGCGAGGCTGTCAGCTGCTAAGGCAGAGAGCGCCCTGGTAATGCAGTGGTGAAAAGACTTAGAAAAACGCCAATATACTTCAAGGGAAAATAAATGTCTGTGGACACATTTGCTCCTGGTGCAGACTCTAGCTTGCTCGATGTGTTGCTTTCTTGAAGAGGAGCTGGACAGCAGTGCTCCAGAGGGAAACCAGATGTGCAAGCCTAGGCAGGCTCCAGATCAGGAAGGCTGCTGTAGTTGTCTCCATCCATCGAGGGAGAGTTTGCTGCCACCTTAGGGTCTGTCAGCACAGCTGAGAAGCTCAATCGCAACTCCTGCGAGTGCGATATACTGGTGGGAGTTGGTTTGCTTGGGTGCCCGCTACAGCCTAACGGTGGAGAGCACTATCTCCTCCTGGGCAAGGCCTCCAGGAGCAAACCTGGTGGCTAAGTCCATGCTGTAATAAACATTAAGATGGTTCAGTTTCACACTTGGGATATGCTGGAGTAAGAGACTCTTGATGCCAGAAGGAATTTACAGACAAAAAATAGGAGCCAGTGTTACTGGCAACCACGGCCTGGCCTGGATAGCAGTTGCTCTGAAGATGTGCAGTGGTGTTGTTGCATCTTGTCTCCTCTGAACGGTTGCACTGCATCATGAACTGGAACACGGACCAGCACAAGGGCACTTCAGATGGAGGAGGAGATGACCTCAGGTTCTTGTGAACTCAGTACTGCGCCTGCTGTCTGCATCAGAGATGTTTGGGTTCCTTGACCACCCACAATGGCAGGGAGAAGGAGGGAAAAAGGATGGAAGTGACAACCTGTCATGTCACTTATGGGGGGGTCCTGGAGCAGCTAGGACAGTGCAAGAACCCACTGAGCAGCACCTGCCAGGGCATCTGAGGGCAGCAGACCAGTGCTCCGGGTAGGAGCTGCCCAGCCATGGGGACAGGAGCAGCACCCAGGAGGGACACCAGAAAGGCAGCAGCAGAGGGAGAGCAGTACAGTCTCCAGAAGTATCTTAGATATCCAGAAGACACTTAGCAGAAGTATCTCCAGTATCCAGAAGATACTTAGCAGAAGTATCTCCACCATCTCAAAGTGTTTTGGAGCAGGTGAGTGTTTTCCACAGAGAACTAAGCTGTTAGCCTCAGGAGTCCGCTGTCAGTGGAAGGATCATTTGGACAAACGATGCTTGGGGGATTGAGGGGGGGAAATCTCTTCCAGACTGAGTAGCTGAAGATCAGAAGTGCCGAGACTAGGGGGAAGGAGCTGCATCTCAGGAGCATCTATTCTTCAGTCCCACTTCAGTGTTATGGCCCTATGGTGAAGGCAGCAGCTCGACAGAGAGAGAGGGAGAGAGATCCTTGTTCCTGGTGGCCATGACACCAAGGGGTGAGCACAACGGCAATGACGCGTCTCTCCCAACAGCAGGCAGCTTCCCAGAGCCGGCAGCTGCCCGTCTACCTCCCACCTCTGAGGGAGCCCTGGCTTCGGAGGCAAGCCAGGGACAGCTAAGTGCTCAGGGACACGGCTGGATTAGTCTCTCCTTGTGTGAAACGACTGTCGTCGGCTCTTCCTCCACCAAGAACTGGAGAAAAAAAACAACCCACCCCTTCCTGCCATCTGGAGAGCTAGCCGACACAAGCCAAAACATGTGTGCCATATGTACACAGCTGCGGAGCGCAGGGATGCCGCTGTCAGCCCATCTGCCCGGCACGCTGCGTGCCAGTCGCTCGCCCTCGGGTAGGCTGCCGAGACAGGGAGGGTGTCCTGCAGAGAGGCACGGCTTCCCCTTCCTCCTCCTCACCAGGCATGGACGGGCTGCCTACGGCGTGGCCGTGGTGGGCCTGATCCTGCAAGCATTGGGGTTTTATCTCATGCATGCCAGCGAGGATGGGTATCTCCAGCCCTGCGCATCCAAACAGGGTGGGGAAGGGGCTGACACCTGCGTGGGTGCTGGGTACCGGTGGCTGAGCAGGGCTCCTGCTTCCAGCAGCTCTGCATCCAGCACCCGACCACCTCCCAAAAGAGCACAGGGCCAAGGCTGGCTGCGTGCAAGCGCGGCACTCTCCCGTGCTCCTTGCCCTCCCGTCTGCAGGGAGGTATCGGTTTCAGTGCCTCAGGAAAAGCCTCCCAGCTGCTTAAGAGCCTGATACGTGATGACAAGGAGGGGATGGAGGACTAACTGAGGAACAAGAAGTAAACCGAGGTCTGCGGCTGACGGCGGATCGCCTCCTGCATGGGGCTGAAGGCCTTTTGTATACTCAGGGATGTGAAAAGACGGGGCTTACCTGAGGCAAGAGAAAGTCACCCTACTGCGTTTACCTCTACAAACGCATCCCTCCGTACTCCCGCTTGCCGGCCCCACTGACCAAGACATGATGGAAAGCAACATCCTCTCTTCTGATCCGAACTGCTCCTCAAAAACCTCTCTGCCGGCACCGGTGTGAATGATTTGAGTGACAAGCCAGTGCCGCGCGTATGTGCAATGAAGCTGACTGTCACCTGATGTCACGTACGGCACCAAGCACGCCGTTGGCAGCCCGACAAGAAATGAATCCAAATGTCATCCAATGATGGTCGGGACAGCCAGCCCACCCCTCAGCAAATTGCTAGGAAAACCTTGCAGCAAACATTTCCCAGAGAATGATTTCTTTCTCTCTGCAAAGCGAATACAGCTCTGCCAGTATGTTCCCGTGCTGACCCTAGAGACCGGCTTTCATGGGAAGAGAGGACAGCAACTTGTTCTCCAGGCTCTTTGGGCTCCCAGCTGAGTCCAGGGCTGAAATGATTTATGGAGACAGGGCCAAGGCCAGGAATCTGAGGCTTTTCAAGAGTTGCCCATTTCCCAAAAGAGTGCGGCTTTAATTTGTTGCTTGCCTGACTTCTGCTTGAGGCTCAGCCTAGAACAAGATTGCCAGTGATTTGGGAAATCAGTGCTACTTCCCCTTGCGGTTTTGGTGGTGTAGATGTCTGTCCATGGAGAATTAGACTGACACTTACAAGCGCGTTACACACAGTCGCTAAACAACCAAGATATGGAAGCAGCTTATAGAAACAAAATATATCAAGTCTGGAGTTTGCATCTACAACGGTCGGCCTCTCAGCACCGGAGGGACAGCATCCAGCATGCACTGGATTACCACGATTATAACAGAAGCTGTCAGATCCCACCACCGCGCGGTGATTAAAAATGCTCTAGTTTAGACGCTCATCAGCAATTCTCTCCTGACATAGAGCCCCAGTCTCAGCCTGCGCTTCCTACCAAGGTCGGGGCTGGAAGTCTATTTACAGAAGTAGATGATGGGGACGGATTAACTCTTGGGGTGCAGCTATCCAACACACAGCAGTCACCGAGAAGGGCTGCAGGCATCACGCAGGAGACGGGAACAAGCAGAGGTCCCCTAAGCAGGAAACAGGATTGAGTCCTAAAGCGAGCACACTTGGGGAATGGCTTGGATAAGTAACGTCTGAAAGACGGTAGCCAAAAGCCTGGGTGTGTGAGCCCCCCTGCAAGCAGAGCAAGCTGCTCCCACTGGGCTGGAGGGACCATCCTGGGGGAGGCAATGCTCAGCATCTCTCATGATCAGTCATCTGCAGCTCACAGCCCTCCAAGCCCTGTGCATCTCCTCCTTCCTACACACCTGGAATAGTCCCATCAGCATTTATTGGAAAGGCAGAAAAGCCAGGACAGCTGGGCTTGCACAGGGCGACAGCACATCTTTGTCTGTCAGTGAGCTGTTACAGGGTACCTACACACGGACAGAAGTATAGGGCTGAGCATAGGGGCCAGGGCACTGATTTATCCTTGCGGGGAAGATACAAGAACCTTGTGGCTTCTCTGGATCTCTCCTCACCTTCCACACGTTGGGGAGGTGACGGAGGGATTTTGTCCAAAACTTCATTTGCCTTTCAGAAGCTTCACCCTGCCAGCAAAACCTTGTCTATTATCCTTCACAGACGACCATGAGGACTTTCAAGACCTCTCAACAAGAAAGCCTGGCACCGTACACACGTCAAGCACACACTGCAGTAAAAGTCATGGGAAAGTAACTGGCAAGTGACCACAACTTAGCTCGGCTATCCCTGGCAGACATAAGGCACACGGAAAGCTTCAGAGGTGGCTGCAGGAACCCCAAGGGCCCTGAGGGGTCAGGCACCCTGCACAAAAGTCAGCGGAAGCGTGCTGCTGCCCAAATTCTCAGTGATCCCTTCGGGGCAGCCCACCCCAGCAGGAGAGCTAGCAAGTACACGTGCTCTTGGTACAGGAGCATCACCGCAGCTCGCAGCTTGGCCAAGTGCCTCTCTCCACCCTCTGTTTTCACTCGGAGGGCTTTCTCGTTTTCATTTCCCCCCCCCTCCATGCCATTCTCTCTCCGAGGGGGAAAAAAAAAAAAAAAGTCCAAAAGTTTGTAACTGCAAGCAAATTGAAAGCCCTTATTTATTTGAGCGTTAGCACAGTTCTAGGGTTGGTACTTCCAGGCATTTTGAACCGACTTCCCCTTCTGTCAGGCGCCCACTCCGGGCTCCTGCCTTTAACCTCCCCTGGCCCCAGGCGTACGGCGGAGCGGGCGCCTTCCCCGTGCCCTGCGCACCCCTCGGGCGTCCCCGAAAGGGAGAGCGGGGGGGGGGGGGGGGTATTTGCAAAGCCGTGCCCGGCGCCACCGCCACCCCCCCGCTCTCCGCAGCCGGCCGCGGAGCCCCGGCTCTCCGCGGGGCCGCAGGAGCCGGGGGGCGGGCGGCGCGGTGCCCGGGCCGGCGGCAGGTACCTGCTTCCGCAGCGCCTCGAAGGCGGCGCTGATGGTGTGGACGCGGGTCCTCTCCCGGGCGTTGGCCAACAGCCGCCGCGTCTGCTGCAGGGCTTTGATCTCCGGCGAGACGCCGGACGCCTCGCCCGGCCGCGGGCGCGGGGAGGCGGCGGGCGGCGGCGGCGGCGGGCGGGCGGCGGGGGGCGGCGGCGGCGGCGCGGCGGGGAAGGCGCTGGCGGCGCCGAGCGCGGCGCTGCGCGGCTCCCAGGCGGGCGGCGGGGCGGCGGGGGGCGGCGGGGGGGGAGCGCGGAGCCCCGTCCGCCTCCCGCTCAGCACTTTCAGCTCCACGCGGAAACTTTTGCAGCCGTGCTTGCGCCGCAGCCGCCGCAGCCCCCCGAGCTCGGCGGCGCAGAGGCGCGGCCAGGGCTCGCCCTCCGCCAGCGGCGTGCTCCGCATGGCGCGGGGCGCTGCGCGGGTGCGCTCAGCGGCGGCTGCTCCGCCGCTCCGCTGCCGCTGCCGCCGCCGCCGCTGCCGCTGCTGCCGCCGCCGCCCCGCTGCCGCCGCCGCCCATCTGCGCCCGCTCGGCCGCGGCGGGCAGCGGAGCCCCGGCGGGCCGGCTCCCTCCGTCCGTGCGTGCGTGCGTCCGTCCGCGGCTCCCCGCAGCCTGCCTCCCACCGCCGGCAGCCGGCCCGCCGCGCAGATGAGCGGCTTTAAAGAAACAGGAAGGCTGGCTTTTTTTTTTTTTTTTTTTTCTTCCCAAAACAGCTGTGCTGCCAATCTCCTTTGTTCATCCCCCCCCCCCCCCCCTTCCCTTCCCTCCCACCCCACTCCCACTTTCTTCTTTAATCTCGCTCTTCCATGCGATGGAAGAGAAATCCTGCCCCCCGGAGACTCGCCGCGACCCACCGTGTGCGCTTTTTTCCCCCACCCCCCCCTTGCCTCCCCAGGGAAATCCGTGATTTGCTTTGGTTTCCAACCCCCCTTCATCCCGCTTCTCCCCTCCTACCACTCGTTTCCCTCATCAAGATCCTCATTTGCGAGGTGGGGGGTGCCTGACTTCATGTTGCCTTCCTAAATGTGTCCGGCAGCACTGAGGGCACCCCGGCGGGATGGGGAGCCGGGGCAGCCGGGGAAGCTCCAGCACCTCGCAGGTATTCCTCCCGTCGCCTCTTCGCCTTTCACGGCTCCCTGAAGCCTTCGGTTACTGCTCTGCTACCGACTTCGGATCCGCTTGGAAGAATTATTCCGCAGCAAAGGGCTGCCCTGTTTTTCACAGGGATAACAAGGGAGCCCAGACGCGTGGGTAATTGCTACCAGCCGTGGGCTGCCTTCTGCTGGCACCCCGAAACCCCTTAACTCCCTTTACCCCAGCCATGCCGGGGGGAGCAGCCCCAGCGCAGCAGGGCCAGGGATCTCCGCAGAGCGGGCAGGCAGGGTGGGAGGGAGGGATGGAGAGGTGCAGGGACCTGCCTAAAGGTCACAGTCAGCGCTGTGGCACAGCTGGGAATAAACTGCATTTCACAGGATTGTAGGAACGTTCAGGACAGAAGGGACCTCAGGAGGTCCTCTGACATTTTAAAAAGTATCTCTGTTATTTAGGCACCTGGCTTCTGTTTTCAAGTCACCTAAACCCCTTAGACATTAAGTTGTATTGAGAATCAATGGGATATAATCTGTGAGATGCTTGAATTCACTGCAGAGAAAGGGATGTTGGTTCCTAACCCTCCTCCTTCTCCCATGGCATGTCAACCTAGCAGCCATCAGCACCACACGGAGCGAGCAGAGGGAGCTTCTGTTGACTTAGTTGAGGTCCATGAAGCAAGACAAGCTCTGCCTTGTGGCTAATGTCCTCTGCTTCATGCTACTCTGGCCAGGCTGCCCCAGAGCAGACATAGCAAGGGTTTCTTCAGGTGGGGAAACTAGAGGTATTGGAGATAGTACTAGGGAAGATACGCTGAGTCCTGGTTCAGCACCGTAACAGCCGTGGTGCCTCCTTCATTAAATCCTCTGCCCCAGGTGTCCCTGCAGTTTGATTTTCTTTTGCAAAAGGACTTTAGCTGAGTCAGTTGAACTCAGAAGTGCCTGACTTCCCAGTGTGGGTAGCATCACCCCCCCTGCCTTGTGGTGGTGCTGGCAAACTGCTCTGAGATCCTCAGCTAGAGCCTGTGAATTATTGCTACTAATGCCAGGGCTTGCCTTAATGACCATTTTCTCCATCTTTCGTCTCTAACATCTTTCGTTCCTCTAACTCTCAAAGATAAGAGCCAACAAAGGGATTTTTGGTTCACCTGGTTTCTCCCAAATGTCCCAGTGAGTGGCAGTAGCACCAGCCCCTCTAGCAGAGTCTATCTTTCAGTGGAAGCCTACATTAAACATTTGGTGGGTCTTCTCACAAGAGAAGGAGGATTAAACCCAAGATCTTGGCCAAATTTCAGTCTCAGCCATTACATTCTGCCTACCTAAAATCCCCCTGCTGTTCCAGCTTGACCCTGTGGACCAAATCCATTCGGGGGGTAAATAGATGAAGCCCGTTAAAACCAAAGGAATTTGCAGCCATTTACACCATTTGTTTTTCACAGCTTGCCCTTAAGGCACGTGTATTTTCTGGGTGCTGGTTATATAGCTGCTCCCTTGGCGGTAGCTGCATTACGGAGTGCTTCCAAGAAGAAACCTAAACCTGAGCGTCTCTAGTCACATAACTGCCTGTCAGACCTTCCTCTTCTCTCATTTTAGTATCCTTGTGGTTATGGGTATCACAAGAGAGCTGGGGAGGCCCAAATCAGGGCTGGGTCACGATGGTCCTTGTCCCTCAGGGTGACGCACTGTGTGGTGCATATAGCCCGTCCTTGTCTGTGCCCCGTTCGCAGAGGATACAGCAGCGACAGCTGCCACCCGTGGAGCACAGACGCCGTGTACATACAAACCTGCACCGAGTGCATTAACCTGCTTGTGCTTCAGTAGTTGAAGCACTGCAAACTGCGTGCGGACTCTCTTGTTATCATCTGATTGGGTTGCTGCTGTTTACCTTAAAGGTGGTGGAAACTAAAGCTTGCTTGAGACTAAACTGAAGGGAGAGAGATTTCAACTGCAATGAAAGGTTCCATACAACCTCTTCTACCAGCTTAAGTTATTTAGCTGAAAGTTACTCTTTAAATTAAGCAAGGATGAGTTTCCTGAAGAGTAAACCCTGCCCTGCAGCGCACGCCATGGTAGCCCCGGAGCCATTGGCACGCTTTCCCTGTGCAATGGAGATGGGCAGCGACGCCTGAGCTCACAGAGATCACCTTGCCTCTGGAAATCAAAGCAGCAGGGCCGTGCTGGCATCGGTACTCAGGCTAGGAGCAGCGCGGCCTCGTGCCATGCCACCGGAGCAACGCGGCTTTCGGGACCGAATGCAAGAAAATCTCTGGGTGGTGCTGGCTGCTCTGTGCCATATGGATGCAGCAGCTCATTTTGCGGTGTGGTACCTACGTGCCAAAATGCTGGCATGAGGTGAAAAACAGATGGAGGGAATCGTCTGCCTGCGGGGGAGAAGTGCGGAGTAATAGGACCGTGGTTATGACTTGTAGCGAAACTTCTGACCTTTACTTTCTGCAGACCACTTAATGTCAGCCTTGTCTGCACTCAGAGTTGCACTGTTTTAGCAGTCCTGCAATGTCATACGGGGCAGGTATTCACAGATACGGGTAAGGCAGGTACTTGCAGGGCATAGGCATGCACAGGGGGAGGTTTCATCTATGGCAGAGCCAAGCTGGTGGTCCGGGGCCACTGTCTGATCCCATTGCCCTGCCTCCTTCTCGCCGTACTCCCATTGCCTCCCTTTGCCAGCTCTGGGGTCCTCTTTGCTTGGGGTGAGCAAAGCTAACCCAGCCCAGTCCTGTTTAATATGCCTGGCATTTTGTGATGTGGTGGTGTGGCCATGGCTGCATGCTGGTGAGGTGGGAAAGGGGTTGCTCCTCTGCTTTGAGACCCACCAAGAAAATAACTTCAGTATAAGCACCAACCGAGAAGCTTGCCATGCAACTCTGCTACCTCTGCCTTCAAGGGTAAATAAATAAGGAAATAAACCCTTTGCCAGTCCCCTGTGAAGGACATAAGAGTCCTGGGTAAGAATCTGAGCAGAGAGTATCACTGGAGAAATGTTAACCTCTCATCCCAGCATCCTCTGGCACTGCGTTACTCAAAGTCATGGATTAACTCCACCCAGTACGGGGTTGAGCTCTCCCTAACACTACAGCACCATGCCCTAAACTGGTCTCTGCCTTCTGCCAGTGGGTGAAACACCTTGTTGGGCGGCTCTCTGCTCTGCTAAAAATTGATGCGGTTGAAAGAAATTACTGTGAAATCCCAGAATGTGTCTTCAGATAATATATTTTTTTAAAGGATAAATAAGTAGAAAGGAAAAGGAAACAATCTACTAAGTGGCAAGATTTAGTGGTAGGTGCAGTCTGGGGTGTTTGAAAGGCTTGTCTTCAGTGCCCAGGATAGGCGATGGAGGAAAGACATGCTTCAGGTGGGTGCCAGGGAGATGTCTCCAAAGCAGAGCCTGAAGGACAGGACGTCCTCCCCAGGAAAGCATCCTGAGCATTTCTGAAAGGTGATTCAGCTGGTGACAGCTTTGTACTTTCTGAAAACCAGAACACACTTCCAAATCCTGGGAAAAAACAGAGCTCTGCACTTGTTAAAAAGGAATGTCTACTCTCATGTACATTTTCCAACATCCTCCTTAGGCAAGAGGAATTATTTTAAAATGCTGTTGAAGAGCAAAAACAGAAGTCTGATCACAAGTGGCATGCTGAGAATATCAATGTAAAGTTGAGGCATCAAAGCGAGATTGAGATGCAGCCTTAATCCTTCTTCTTTTAACGTTTAAATATGTGTCATGTACTCTGATATCATTAATAGTTTGACAGCTTTTGAGCAGCCGTCTTTCTTGGGAGGTTACAGAATTTCAGTATGTGTTTTGAAGTGTATAAGACATAAGAAAGGAGAAGGGGAGAACTTTTCTTTTTTGCAATAAAAATTCCATCAGGAGCACATTCTTTTATTGTGAAGTATTTAAACAACAAAAAAAAAAGAAATACTTGGCAGGCTAAAAGTTTGTCCAGTCCCTAATCTGGGAAAAAAAAAAAGAGAAAGAAAAAAGAAAAAACTGCACTGTTTTTATAGTTCTATGAAAAATACATCTTAAAAATCAGCAATTTGAGAATATAGGCAGGAGAGGAGACAAAAAGTGAGAAAAGGCTGCTGAAACACGTCTGTTATTAGTGAAGAGAAGAGAAATTTCTCCAGCATTAGGAAAACCCTGTAGCATTGCTAAATACCCATAAAATGTACAGTGGGAGTTGCAAGAACCCGTAAAGTTGGTGGTCTCTCATCAGTGGGGTTTTTTAGAGCTATTTGGAGACTTGGCAAATGTGCCTGGGCAGGATTATAGGATAGTCCTCTTGGATAATATGAAACTGAGGAAAGATAGTGAAATGAGGTAAGAAATGAGAATTATTCACACTCAGTGTATATTGGAGTCATATCTGCCATTGACTTAAAATGGTATTTCTTTTTAAATGCTTGTTTTTTACTTGACACAGTCAACATGCACTCAGAGGGAAAAGTGCTTATGACAGTCTGCAGCTTAATTTTATTCTCTCAGACTGAATGATGACATTTAATCCTCCTCTCTCCTCTCCTCTCCTCTCCTCTCCTCTCCTCTCCTCTCCTCTCCTCTCCTCTCCTCTCCTCTCCTCTCCTCTCCTCTCCTCTCCTCTCCTCTCCTCTCCTCTCCTCTCCTCTCCTCTCCTCTCCTCTCCTCTCCTCTCCTCTCCTCTCCTCTCCTCTCCTCTCCTCTCCTCTCCTCTCTTCTCCTTGGCTTAAAAAGGGGCTGTAACAGTGATCCAAGGTCTGAAAAATATGTTTTGTCAGTGTACCTCAGAAAAGAGCAAAGGGTGAGATGCTCACGGTTCATTCACATAGAATAATAGAATCATAGAATGCTTTGGATTGGAAGGGACCTTTGCAGGTCTTCTAGTCCAATCCCCCTGCAAGAGCAGAGACATCTTCAACTAGGTCAGGTTGCTCAGAGCCCCATCCAACCTGACCTTGAATGTTTCCAGGGATGGGGCCTCCACTACCTCCCTGGGCAACCTGTGCCAGTGCCTCACCACCCTCATTGGAAAAAATTTCTTTCTTAAATCCAGTCTAAATCTGCCCTCCCTTAGTTCAAAACCACATCTCCATGAGGAGGACATTGCTGCTGCCCGGTGGCTTTCTAGTCTATCAGAAAGAAGTGCAATGATTTCCAGAGGCAGAACAAATGAGGCTTGTGATAAGAGCTATGTAGTTATGCTGAACGTAATGATCTTTGCAATATACAACCTAAAGGAATAATGGAGTCTACACTGCTTCAATTGTATAAATAAAAGCTGAACATCTTTTAAAAATATATGTTACGGTTTAAGCTGTGGACTTGATGCAGGAGTTACTGTATGAATTTATTTTATGTGGAAAGCTGGACTGAATACCTGTACAGGACCCCTCTGGCCCTAGTATCTTTGAATGCCAATCAGATATCTGACTTTCTGAAACATCAATATACGTCTTGGTGGAAGCCACTGGGTGCTTGGCAGTCTTGCAGATTGGTTTGGATGCACTCTGCTAGAGACTGAGAAGCTCAGTTTTATAAAAAAAAACATTTTTGTTCAAAATTTTAAAAAGCCTGAAGTTCTCAGCCTAGCCCCAGTGGAAGTACTACGTTACTCAGACCAATGCCTTAGTGCCTCCTTCCTGATAAGGCAAGGCAAAAGATGTGTCTCCACTAACCTGCTGGGAGGCTTAGCCACACCATAGCAGCTTATACAGTGAACCTGGAGCCATCAAGGCCAAGGCGAACTCTTCCATTGACTTCAGGAAGAGCAGATGCGGGCTCCTGCATTGCAGGGATGTGAGATGTATGGAAGGTTGAATAGCTGGGTAAGGACCTGCAAGAACCTCAACTCTTTCTCCACCTGTGAGCCAATCCACTGATTTCTGCACAGTTGCACTGGCACCTGGTCTGGCTTCAGCCTGATCTGACCTCATGCATCACTGAAACCAGTAAAAATCCTCCCATTTGTTTGTTTAGGACCTGGCTGAGGCTGGGAGGTTGTTCACGCGGTCAGGAGAGGGGTTGTGTGTGGAGATGGACACAAGGTGCAGTCCCAGCTCTGCCAAAACGTCTCTTGCAGGTCGTTCCCCGTAGTGCTCCTGGTCTCCTGTGGATCCTGGCAAGCAGCAGTGCCGTGTCCTTCCTTGCCCCAACACACCTCCTCGCTGTGGTCCCTGTGCCCTAGAGCACCAACAAGATGCCCAGTATAAGCATTAGCTCAAACTCTTCCTCCTTTAGCTGGTCAAGGCGGTGAGAGCTGAAATAGTACTTTTTAGGCTTTTCAAACAACTACTCTTTACAGCTAGACAAAATCACAGATACAGAATCAGAGATACACAGGCTCATGCAAGCAGCCTCAGGCTTCCCTCTGCCTTAATTTCCCCATATGCATTGAGTATCCTTTGGGCTTTGCTGGTTTTCTTTTTGGAGTTTCAGGTCCCCTCTCTCAGCTTATCTCCCTCCAGCATTGCTTCTTCTCTCTGGTCAGTGAGAGCAAGCTTGTCCCTTTACAGCTGTCCGCCCCCATCAGCTGATATTCCTGGTCAGCCTCAAACCCTGCCCTGTTCGTGCACCGCTTGGTTCACTCTGAAGCTCTTGGCCAACTCTGAAATGCAGATGGACAAGAGGCTGAGATGACCTTGGATAAAGCTGTCTTCAGTGACAGTGTATGCTTAGTGACAAATGCCATGGCAAAAGCAGAATATTAAAAATCTCTGTGGAGAAATTGTGGCAGAAAAGGAAAAAAAAAAAAAAGGATGAGGTGTGAGGATGCTAAAGTCTTTCACTTAATGTTCTTCTGGTCTAGAAAAAGGACAGTGGACCTTAAATAGAACATAGGTACAGGACAACCTCTTTTTTACTTCAAACCTATGTATTTTGGATGGAAGTTTACTTTTGTGGGTGAGGGCAAAGCAAGAACTTTGCCAAATTTTTTTAATGGTGGCTGTTGCATGTGGTTTGCAAGGTCCCAAGAATTCCCAATGACTCTTAGTGGTTACAGTAAAGAGAGTGCAATTAGAGGCACATTTATTCTAAACTCTCTAGTCAGATGCTCCAGATTTAAAAGAACTTTTAATGGTGAAAAGGGAAGAGGACTACCACTGAGAGCTTCATTTACATGAGCTAAGTAGGCAGTGGGCAGCCACCATGATGGTGCAGAAATTGAGGTTTTGAGAAGGTAGAGGATTCCCAGAGAGGCTCATCTTAATGAAGGAGGTCTTATCACCTGCTAAAGTTTATTATTTTCTTCTATTAAGCATTCATCAGAAGGGCTGAATTTATTATTAGAGTATATCAATAGTGTAACTTGGTATTTTTCCACAAAACTTCATGTAGCAGCTTGCTTCTGGTTAAGTTTGAACTTCACATTGGGATACACTACTTTAGAGGCATGTTAGTGAATAAGGACATGGGAATCCGGAGTCATACTGTCTCGGAGTTATAAAATAGAAAGACTGTAAGAAACTGAAAAAAAAGTAAGAAGCAGGTTGAGTGCAGAGTGGTCCTACCCATGGTACATCATCCCAGCTTCTGGCAGCCAACAGCTAAGGGAACTCCTGAGATAAAGGTTGTGTTTGGACTATGGTGTTTAGTAGCCCTGCTGGAGCTAGCCACCATTACTATTTTAAGCCCATTTGTACTAATTGGTAATTTTTTCTGTCCATGCTGATGAGTCCCATAACACATTTGTGAGAGAAATGCCCTTCTTTCTGTTCTAAAATCACTGCCTGATCATTTCACTAGTTAGTCTCTGGCCCTTGATGTTCTAAGAAATGGTGCACAATTATTTGCTGTCCATCTTCTCCATGCAACTTATGACTTCATAGACCTCTCTCGGATCCCCTCTGTCTTCTTTTCTCCCAAGATGAAGGGTTTTAGCCTATTTTAGTTCTTCTTGTCTGGAAACTGTTCCCCATCTCTGCTGTCTTGTTGCCCTTTCTTGCCTTTTGTAGTTCAGCTCTATCCTATACGAGATACGGAGCTACGTGCAAAAATTCTTTATATTGCTCTGAAATATTTTCCTACTAGTCTTTGCCTTTTTAATCCCCACAGAGCACTAAGTTCTCATTTTTAGAAAACCATCCACAGTATCTCCAGGATCTTACTCCCAACAGTAGTAGCGCACTCGGCGCTCATTATGGTGCATGTATCCTTAGGATTGCTTTTTTCTCATTACTTATATTACTCTGAATGTTGTCTTCCATTTTATTGCGCAGTCACTTAGCATTGTAAGTCTTTCTGAATGTCTTTGTTCATAGCTTTAGTTTGGACTATTTTAGGTGGTTTAGTATCGTCAGAAAAAGTCCTCACCCTGCTTTTCACTTCTTATAACTTTGCTAGAAAAAATGTGTGTGTTGAGCACCAGAGGTCCTAGCAGCATAGAACCTCATCCAGCCCTGCAGATTGGCTCTCTTTGTTATGAAACCTGGTCATTTATTCCTTGTTTGGTGTCCTAACTTTGACCAGTTGTTGAGCCATAAGACGACCTTCTCCCTTGTTCGAGAACAGCTTAATTTTTTTCATAGGTTCCCACATTTGGAAATCCAAGTGAACCATATTACTCAGATGACCATCCCACAAAATTCAGTGACACCCTCAAGGAACTTGATTTGTGAGACATGACTTCCACCTATAGATGCAATATGTGACTCTTCCCCATTACACCTTGTTCCCTGATTTGTCTAATATTCTTTTTTAGAATATTTATCAGTTTGCCTTATACAGAATCACACTTGTCTGTATTTATTTCCTCAATGAGCCATCTGTGGAAACTGCTATTTCATTCTGCATCACGTTTACTGCTTCTGTTCTTTTGACATAGGTTGATTTAAACAGCAGGTTGGCTCTGCACCACGGATAACCGTTCAGCAATTTCCTCTTTGGATTTTCATAGAGCTCTTGGGTGAATACCATCTGGTCTTGCAGATTTGTCTTATTCACTTTATCAGTTTGTTTGAAAATCTTTTCTACTGACACTTCAATTTGAGATATCTCTTCAGATGTGCTCCCAGTAAGGAAAGGCTGTAGTGTAGGATGCATCCTCAGTATTTATTTGACTTTGCTATCATGAGATAATGTGTCTTGAGTGCTCATCTATCCCATATTGATCATCTATTAGTCTAGACAGCTGTCTGGCAAACTACTTTCTTTGGAAGTGTTTGGAGTAGTCTTTATTATTAGCTTTCTGAGCTTTAGGAAATTGCTCTTCAGAATGTTTTTTAATAGATTTATATTAATTTTTAACATTGGCTTACCTATGTGCATGTTTTTTCTATATTTCCTTTTTGAACTTCATTCCCATATTTTACTTCTAATAGACTTTATTCTGTTGTTCATTCTATTAACGTTTAGCATTGAAAATGTACTGTTTAAATAAACTCTGTGAGTCCTGAAATCATTTGACTCCTAACTTTCCCTTTCAACTTCCTTTCAGTACAACTCTTCAGTTTTTTGTTACTGCCTGTCAGCATCCTACAAGTAGAGAAAAAGCTCCATTACTTAACGTATGAAAGATGTGAGTGGTAACCTATACATCAGTTTACTGCAAGACTTGGTTTAGTACTAGTCAGTAAATGTCTTCCTAGGTTTAATAAGATATAAAATATAACCCCTGCCAAGATTCAAGCCAATTCTGCAATACAGTTTCTCCACCTTGGCCTCCTAACATGTTTCACAGCACATAAATGAATACCCTGTCGACATTATCAACTTTCTGACAGTTTGGTCTGTGAACTTCTTACTTTTACACTGATTGGGGTCCTGGTGAACAGTGTAGCAAAAAGAAATAGGGAAAGAGAAATTAGTGATGGGCTGAAGTACAGCAATCAACTTGTGATACAGAGTTCAAAGTCTCTCTATAAAGCCCAGAATGTTTGATCTACTGAAGAACTGGGCTTCGGCCAAAATTTGTTGATCCATTGTCAAATATGAAGCTGCCTTAGAGTGGGAGTTTGCCTTCAGGGTTGGGTTTGAGTATCCTGCTATGTTGGATGTGAGTCATTCAGTGCTGAGAATTGGACACATCCATCCACCTGGGTGACATGGGGACAGTGCGAAGAGGTTGATTCTCAATTGCCATGTCTGTGGTTTGGCACTTTCTCCCTCGGCTAGTCGTAGGATTGATGGTCTCTCAACTGGCTGAAGATGGATTGGTTTGTTATTGTTGTTGAATTTGCTCCTGTCCCATCAGCCTGGTGAAGACACTTGTAGCAGGACTGTGTCAATGCACCAGCCAGGCCTTTCTTCTCCACTGTGGAAGCTTTTCTCAGGAGGGCAGAGAGACTGCCAAACCAGAGCCATCCTCCAGTCTGCACCCAGAGGTGCACACCACGTCAGAGGACAGAGCTGTTGTTCATATTGTTAAATCACGAGTGCGCTCCATTGGATGGGTTTGCTCTGGGCCAAGTAAGTTTTCTCAGACAATGCCTGGGCACACTTTGGGGATAGCCTGGGATAGGGATGATTCCCAATGGGCAATTTGCATGTGATCAACATGGGGTTTTTACTTTCTTTCTTTTTCCTTTTTTTTCCTTGGGTGTGGGTGAGGAACATTTAGCCATCTGACCCATATTATGCTATGACAATTGACCTCATAGCTAGAAAATGGCCTTTACCTGTTTTATTTATCATTATGCATGCAGCTGGAGTCTTCACTGCTGTTCTTGAATGGTCTTGGGTGCAAGTTTGAGCAAGTCTCCTTTCTTCCTCCAGCCTGCTGTGTCATCAGCCTCATAGATTCTCAGCTCAGGCTGTATCTGGGAGAAAAGATAACCAAGAATGCTGGTTATTGAACAGTCAATGACATTGTTAGTCAGCCGTGTCCTTTAACCAGGTCCCTGGCTGTTAAGAGGTCTCAGCAAGGTGGTCAGGGTCAGGCAGGGCTCAAAAGAAGTGAATGAGGACAACTGTGGTCAGTGGATGCAAATTTGAAGAATACAGTGGTCCAGATAAGTGAGAAGAAAGGCCAGAAATTTGGCCAAAATATATCTAGGAACTCTTTCAAGAAGAAAATAAAAGTTTAACCTAGGGTTAAGTTGAATATTAGGAAGAGCGGTAACACAGGAGAGGATCCAGGACAAGGACTAGACAGAACGGGAGTGAGGTCAGGCAGATGTAGATCAGGGACCAGGGCTCAAGCATAGCAGAGGTCATGCTCAGGAGATGCAACCACAACCCAGAAGGATGGTGAGGAACAGAGAGCAATCAGAAGGACTCTTGAATAGTGACTGGTTGAGGCAAACCTCCAATCAAACCTACAAGAAAACACTCAGGTGCTTGGGCACATTTTGTTTTTTTTCTGGCTGCAGAACACAAAATTCAGGCAAAAGTCAGCACTGGTATGGAAAACGTTTTGGGCTATAGCCAGAGAGCACAGGAGAGACAGTGACACAGAGACTGCAGGTCCTATGAATAACTCTGAAAATTGGCTGTGAGTAGTCCCTAGTGGTACTTGACTATGTTTGTGAAAGACATTGATATTCATGGTTATCAGTGGTGTTGCCCAAAGCAAAATTAGCAATGGAGCTAACACGTAAGAATCTGGGTAATATTTTGTTAGTGATATTTCTTAGCTTCTCTAAATGTAATTAGACCAACCTTTTCCTAGGTGTCCAGATGTTTTCTTGGAATATGTTCACTGCTGGTTGAGTGCTTGTTCAAAGGAGGAGCGTCTTCCAGCAAAGCTGTAGAAAGCACGTTTCTAAATAAAGTCTTGCACTTTTAGGCGTGATCCAAAACCATCTTCCATTGGTTTTCAGGGGCTTTTGGATTAAGCCTCATATGCAGATTTGCCAGTGCTCTCAGATGAAACACAGTGAAGGATATGAAGTGCCAGATGGCATTAAATGAAATTTATTGGGTTTGGAGGTAATGCAGAAACCCTAAGCTGAATGGACCCAGAAATTCTGGCTGCTGAAGTGTGATTCCCCATCTGTACTGAACATCAAGGTGGCTCAAATAAAGGTCAGGGACCCACATTACCATTCTCTGTTCCACTGGTGGCTTATAAAATATTTTAGGATGCATTGAGTGGGCTGTATAGGAACAGACTGACTAGTTTAGCAGATGTCACCACTAGAAGAATGTCTGCCATGATCTGGTGTCTTGTCCTTTGATAGCTGTTCAAAGAGCAGGCAGGAAATTGCACTGGTGAAAAATAAATTGGATATTAACACAACAGAAAGAGCTGATGTTTCTCTTTGTGATACCAGGCTGAGTTGATCAGAAAGCTAACCTTAGCCACCCTGAAACAGGAGCCTATTGAAATATGCCGTGTGGACCTGAGTCCAGTTTTCACGTGGACATTTTTATTCTTGTGCTTTCCACCCACCTTTTAGCAGAGCCAAACATGAGGCACAGTTAAACAAGACATTGAGGCCCTTTAATTTTAGCATTCACCCTAACTTACAACCATTTTCCTGCTACCGATTGCTCCTAATGGCATTCAGAGCCCCTGATAAATTCCTGAGAGACTCATTCACTTTCAAATCTGCAGGTACATATCTTGATAACTATTAAACCTGGTCACAATCAGGGTGGAAATGGGATGGGAGGAAAGCCATAGAACCATTACGAGGATCTATTGCTGAGCTTACCTGGAAGGGAGGGTAAAAAAGATTTCTCTTTTTAAAGGTCCAGATGACAGTGTTCCAACTGATATTTAAAATAGTTAATGTGCACTGAACTGAGCTACCCAAAAGAGCATTTCTAGGGCTGTTCCAAAATGTTTACCTCTTAAATGTTCTCTGACAGAAAATGCCGTTATGGATTAAGCAACTTTTTTTGAGAAGTGTCTGTTTTCAGCATGAAATTTCAGATGTTTACTGAAGCTTGTCAGCTAAAAGCAGAAAGTTTATTTTCAGCTCTTTCTATTTTTTTTTTTTAAGTAAAAGTTAGAATTTTTGTGAGAGAAGAAGAAAACTCCATTTTCAGACCAGCTGTAGTCCATTCACCCTTCCAGAAAGAGAATAGCCTGAATAATGTAATTTTGAAGCATCAAGCTCTGTGTGAACACTGGAAACCCTCGGTAGGGTCCTGGCTAGATAGGTTTGACTCATGCCTGTTGCATGGCTTCACTCCCTGCCATGGGAGAGACCAAAGGAAAACAGGACATAAATGAAACCTCTAATAACAATTTCTGACAAGGTCCTAAAACTTCTCAGAGTTGAAATCATGCACATACATTAAAGGTTTGACTGCCTTTAGTGCAAAACATTTGCACTCATGAAGGCTCTTCGAGTGTTCCTCTTTCTTAAAAAATGGACTCCAAATACCAGGTTACAGGAGAGGAACAGGAGAGGAACAGGAGAGGAACAGGAGAGGAATCTACGGTGTTGCCTCAGGTGACAGCCACAACATTTTTTGTGACCAGCTGCTTTTGGTGCCTGGTGCTGGTAAGATAGCTCATTCCCACCAGAGTGTAGTATTTTGGTGTCCTGCCCATCTTTGACCTTGTGTACCAAGTTGAGATGATTGGTGGACCACACATCAGGATGCCTTGAGCAGGCAGGGCCCTAGGTTTATTTGTGCTATGTGGCAAATAGTTGAGATACAGCCTGAGCAGGAAACAAGGCCAGCTGCGTGACTCCCATGCTTGTTGGTGGAGGCTTGATGGGTGTCCACAATTTGCCTTGCTCTTCTGACGCAAACTCTAGGTGCCTGCTGGTGCTGATGCTCAGACAATTCGCCCTCTTCAGTGCCAAATCCCATGAGAGCTGGATGAACCAGAAAATTTGGCAAGGTTGGTGCTGAAGGAATTTGAGAGTATCTTTCTCCTTGGAGAAAGGGGTTTGTGCAAGGTACAAGGCCATGCAGCGTCTGTGGGGAAGGGGAAACCCAGTTCTGCAAAGAAGAGAAGTGTTTTGCACGTCTTCATATGATGGTGGGTATGGATGTGTTATTTGTGACTGCTCAGGAGAAGCAGTGCTGGGGCATTTCAGGACTTTAAGGTCCTTCAAGTAGTGTGTGCTCCTCACTGGAGCTGAGCCTCCAGCCTTGGGGTTTACAATTGAGAAGTGCCTGAGAGAATGACTGCTCCTTTCCCCTCTCACCTCTCCTACCTTCAAACACTGACCATCCCACAGAGCTGCACCTGAGTGCAGGGCATGGGCTCCCAACCATGCAATGCCACTGTGAGCCTGCATCATCCAGCCCAGCACCCAACAGAGTTTGGGTACGTGTCTCCATGCGTGGCCTATTTGCAGCACTCAGAGTCATTGTTTGATCGTTTGGTTCCACAAACAATCTTGCTCCCTCCACAGGAGGAATTATCCTTTTCTCCATCAGTTGATTTTGGATCTTCCCACTGTGAAGCGATCCAAGCAGTGAAGAGCTTGTTAATCCTGTTAGTGCAGAGCCGTTCTGAATAAACTGACTCACAAGGTAGCGGTTGTCACCGCTGAAAGCCTCTGCATAAAAAGGAGATGTTCGATTTGTCCTCCTGGGGCTGATGCACAGACTCTGTTTTGCTGCTGAATTCCCGTGTGTCACGGAGGGACCCTCCTTTGTGCTCCTGCTCCAAAGGCTGAGAAGGCAGCACTGCTTGGCTCTGCGGCATGCGATCGTCTTGGCCACTGACGTGTTGGCTCTCTGGGGGGAGCTGGTAGAAGTGATGTGGGAAGCTCAAACCTGAAGTCATCCTTCCTTGCTTGCCAGAATGAATCATTAAATCATCTGCTTTTACAGGCTGTGGCCAGCTATAAGCACCCGTGGAAAGGGAGAATTCACTCTCCTTCTGCCTCCGTGCAGCCACACGGGGCCAAATCCTAGCCTGGTGCCACTCCAGTGGTTTTACACCAAGGATATTCGCTCTTTTCAAAACTAAGCTAAAAGTGTTGGTTTTGTTTTTTTTTTTTCTCAGAGATGGTCTCAACCAAATTTTCTTGAAGATATTTTATGCAATACTTTTTGGGAGGGGTCAAGAACACCTCTTGCTGTATCTGAGCATCTACCAAGTGGTTACTGCCACTAGCCCACCCTAGCCACATAGCATGAGAAGGGCAGAAAGAACAAGAAGGAGGTATCTGCATGCAATGGGAACTCCCCCTTTAATATAGGGGATCTTTACTCCCTGGCACCTGATGGTCTGCCAGGAAATGTCCTGTGCCCATTGAATACGAAGTTGGGCTGCCATAGCTGTCTACGGGTGAGCTAAAACTGTCAGACCTGGTTTTGGTTTCTGTTGGGTGATCCTTCTGGCGGTGGGAAGGAAGAACTTGTTGAGAAGATGATTTTGTTTGGATTGAACAACTTTCCTAAGCACAAGTTCTTTCAGCAAAGCCAAAGATGGTGGCAAGTGGTATCTGGCAAGCAGAGCCTTTGGTTGGTTCTCTCATCTCATTTCCTTTTTTGGGTGGAAACAAAGTGATGTTTCTTTTTTTCTCGATTACTGAGACTCAAGACAGACTTCTTTAACGCCAGGCTGCAAATGTGGAAAGGCACAGCAGCAACAAAACATACAAATACCCCAGCAGGCTATGGACACCAAAATACAGAAAAATGGCTTGAGGTGTAGAATAGCCACAATTGGCACATGACTTATTGATTACGCCCGTCATATGATCAGCCCTTAGCTAGTTATAAATATTATATTAGAAGTATTAGTGAAACCAGATGGGTTGCAACCAGTCCAGAATGTGGTGAGCCTGCGGCCTGAAATAAAGAGGGAAGAAGCACAATGATTTGGCATTAAAAATCATCTTTGTGCTAGAACCAAGAACTGATGAGGAAAAAGAGGAAAAGTCACAGAGCCGGCTGTGCTGTGCACATGATGCCTGGGAAATAATTTTTCTGTGTCCCAAGGCACCAGAATCTATTTCCCAAGAGTCTGCGGTCCATGCTGGACGTTTCATCCTGATGCAAACTACCTCTGTCAATTAGTCAGATTGTGCTTATTTTGGGTCAGCAGTGAAAGAAAAGAGAGAACGTGAAGGCCATTGCCCATTGTGTGTTTCCTGCAAAGGGGCTGGACATGGCAGGACTTTTCCTCTGGGCGTGGAAGTATTGTGCAGGGCTGATGCTTAAGTTGGTGCAGAGGGAGTGAGGAAAGAGGTATATGCAGCTTTCTCCATCGGTGCCTCCTTCCCTGACCCCTTCGGATGCTATCCCCCATGTTTGAGAAAGTTTTAGCCCCGTGATACTCAGCGCCTGCTGCAGCTCTTGCCTCTGGGTGCTTTATATGTCCTCAAACACACCCCAGCAACTTCACATCTTGCAGTAGTCCCCCCCATGTTAGCTCCTCTCCCAGAAATCTGTGCTGGTCTCGAGGACCCCAAACATTCATTAACTGCATCAGGAGATCCTTAGAGCCCCATCGGCTCAAGGGGCTGGTCCAGGAGCACCAGGAGCACTGGGCATCCCATGAGCAGCTACCTGGGGCAGCAGGACATGGTGGAGCCGCGTGGGCCATACACGGCCAAATCCTGCCATGGGGCAAGTATTAGGTGCATTAGCATTTGCATCAATCCCAGCTGCAGAAGAGCCCCGGAGTTGTCAGCGGGGCGGCTGATTTATCGCCTCGCTCGGGAACGGAGCGGTCAGCGATACAGCATCAGAGTGCTGTCGCCGGCTGTTAATAGCCGGGCGGCTCAGGGTCGCGCAGGTGCACGCCGAGCCCCGTGTGACAACCCGCAGCCCGCGCAGCTGAAAAAATATGCCCGGCATCTGGCGCTGTCCTCGCGTCTGGGCCTCCGGGCTGGCACGCCAGCCCCCCACAGCCGGTGCCTCCCAGCGCAGCCGGAGCTGGATCCTTACACAAACACACAGAGGCGGCCGGAGCGGAGCTGTGCCAGGGACGGATTTGGCCCTGTCGTACAAAGCAGCTCTCGGTCGTGCCTCCAGCCTTGTCTGTGAGGTCCTCACCAACCTTGCCCGTGCCTACCTCTCGCGTCCTTCCAGCTTCCTTTCCCCAGCCAAACCGTGCGTCACCATCCTCTCCCACCTGGTCCTCTGGAGACGCCGTGCTCTCCAGCTTCGGTCCTCGGGCAGGTCCCTCTGCCCGCTCTTGTCCCCCTCCAGTCCTGCTGAAAGGCTCATGAAGATGCTGGGGCTTGCAGGCTTGTTGCGGGCTGGTTGCATCCATCCTGCTTAAGCCGTCATGGGGAAATTACCTGGCAACTTCTAATCAGCCCATATTGCGTGGTTGAGCTCCTGGGTTAGATGGCTTTAGGCTACGCACTTGCTTTGGCTGGGTTTTTGAGGGCTGTATACATTTGCGGCAATACATGGATACAAATGACTAATAATAGGAAAGCATGTGCTGTGTCTGTGTCCACTCCTTTCTGTCCCAAAAAGGAACGGGCTCTCTCCAAGAGCCCTAACCTTGTCTTGAAGGCCAGGACAACATGCTTTGCTGATGAGGTGGCCTGAATTTCATCACCCTCATATCACTTTTGGTTCTTGGCAGACATGAGAGTCCATTGCTTATAATACTACTTACCTCTTTAAAAGGGCTGTTCATCTCGAAGAGCTTTAAAAAGAAGCCAAGATCATTATTTCCATGTTCCAGATGGGGAAACTGAGGTACGGGAAGCAAAACTGATTCCCCCAAGTTACACAGCAGCGCTGAGGCAGGAGCAGGGAAAGGCTCAGTCCTGCTCATCTCCGATGGCCACCCTGCCTTGTGCTGCAGCCCTGGCGCCCAGCGTTGGGTGGGAGAGCTCACCGTGACATTTATCCTTCAGGGTGATCGAGAGCGTCCCCACTTTCTTTCCTCGCTACCCATCAGTGCTCCCTTTGAACCACACGGAAGGTGTTCCTGGGAAGAGGGAGGTGCTTGCGGGCGGGTGATTAGGTGTCACGGCTGAATGGACAACTACAGCATCCAGAACAGTTGTACGGGTTGGACACTCTGATGTGATCCTTTTTACAAGGGTTAATAACCTAGAAAAGAAGTTGGGGAAATGTTTTTTCCCCAAGACATTGTCAGGAACTTGGGTATTTTACTAAATAATGGTTAAAGATACTTTACAATAAAACCAAATAATTTTCACTGTTTTGCATGCATGCACTTTGCGAGAGAGAGTCTCTCTCTGCCCTTAAGACTAAAAAAGCACAGCAAGGAAAAGAAAAGGTTGCAATATCCATCTAACAGTAGAAGGATCTGGGGCAGGGGGATTCTTCTCAAGATCACACAAGAAACTGGTGACTGACCTGGGAATGCAATCCATTTTAACTAAAGCCCTTGTCCAGTCATTTAATGACAAGCTCTTGTTCCAAGTATGAATCTTTTAAGATGAAAAGGGACGCAGAAAAGGAGAACAATGGACAGCTGGGATGCCGAGTGCATTTTGGTCTGTTCTCCCCCGTAGCTGGATCAAGATCCAAAACCAGGAGGAAAATGTAAAAAGAAAGGAGTCGATGGAGAGACAAGAGTGATCGAGTTAAAATCATCTTTGCCGGAGCAATGGCATTGAAAGCCCGAAGTGGAAAAAAAAGCTGCATTTCAGGTGGGGAGTGAGTCCTGAGCTGAAGTTGCAGTTCAAAGCCTGATGGTCTTTGGACTTGGGTGGGCTGGTGGCTGTGTCACCGGGCACCATGACACGGCAGTGCAAGGGCAGCCGCCAGGTCGGGGGACAGCAGCAGAGCACAGGTACAGGCCCCGCTTAGGAGACCCCTCAGAGATCCCTACCTGCTGATCATCTGCCTCCAAAGATCTGTAGTTTCTCTCTAGTTTCTTCATGGATTGATCAGATTTGCCTATGTGGAAGATCACCTCTCCTCCATCTGCAATGGCAATCTCCTTGGGTGGCTTTGCCCTGTAGAGTGGTGACATTGTAGTGGAAGATGGGTGGGTGCTGGTGATGGGCATCACGATGCTGTGTTTAACTGTGAAAATGCTTCTGAACAGTATTGAACCCTCCAGGTTTGGAGTCGCAGGTACAGCTTGGTCCCTGGGTTTGCTTTCACGAGAGCTTCCTTCCCTCTCACACATTGGGTTTTACCCGTACGGACGGAGAAGGCAACAACGAGGGCAATTTTATTCCTCCTTTTTACCTCTGGAGAAATGCCACAGTCGACATCAGCCCATCATGTGCTGATGACTGTGCTGCATTCAGCTGCTGGCTGAACACTGATTTACCTCGTTAGCAAAAAGGGCAAATCCCTGACAACGGTGGTTGCTCCGAGTCGGGCCACCAGCTTGCTCACAGCCACTCCCGCCAGGACGCCCTCCCTCGCCGGGTTATTTGGGCTCTGCGTGCAGCCTGGCACTCTGCACAAACGAGGTAGCAATGAAAAACTACAGATGCGCAGACAAAAATGCCTGTTGGGTCTTTGCCTCCTCCTGCGCTGAGGGGAGTTAATGGACATTTTTCATTAGGGGAAATTTTTCTTTTTGTCTTTTACCTACTTTCTCCACTCCTGTAAGCAAATTAACCTTGAAAAAAAAAATCCTATTGCCTCCCAAAAATATAAACAAAAGTCTCTTCTCTAGTGTTTGATACTTGTTACTGGAGGAAAAATTATTGTTTGCTGGAGGATATTTTCGGAGGCATCGGCACTGCTGTCCCGTCCCCCTGCCCCATCCCTTCCCTGGGGCTGCCCACTCCCCTGGCAGAGCCGGCATGGGTGCTGCATCTTCTGCCGTGTGTGCGGAGGCAGCAGGCAGGATTCAGCCTTGTCCATTGAAACGCAACTTCTTCTGCCAGATGTCACCGCTGCGCGGCTGAGCAGACCATGGGGGTATTCCTGCAGGAACGTGCCTTTCAGAAATACCATTCCTCAGCTCCCCAGCCCCAAAACTGCTGGGGCTCTGTTTGCCTGGGAAAAAAAAAAAAAAAAAAAGGAAAAAAAAAAGCAACATACACACACAAGAAAAAAAAAATCTGAAGGCATCCAGTTGCTCCTGGGCAAATTGCCAGTGATTGAGTGACCTGCTGCTTCCCCAATATTGCATTCCACTGGCATGTCTTTAGTCCTGGCTGACGCCAGCCATCTAACTCACCCCCAAAGCAAACATTTCCAGTTGGCACCGCTGCCTTGTTTTTCTGAAGAACCGATTCATGCCTCCCTTAAAAAGTTTTACTATATCCATTTTTTTTCTTTTTTTTTTCCTTTTTTTTTCCTGGTGTGTGGAGCCACCGGGGAACGGCTGCCGCTTCAGGGATTTCTCCTTAAAATAAAAAAAAAAGAGAGAAGGGGGGATTTTTTTTCCACCTCCCGTTTTAGCGAGCATGATAAATCCATTCAGAGCGCTCCTTGTGCGCGAGTGTGGAAACCTTCTGCTAAAAGAGTTATTCTGTTCTCATTCACAGATAATTGCTCCCCGAGGGGCCAGGGAGAGAGCGAGGAGGAGAGACCGATAATCCGGGAGGACATGGATACAAATATCAGGCTGTGGCGCTGAGTGCTTGCTTAATTTATTGGGAACGAGCTGTTGCTCAGCACTTTTCAGGATGAGACCCGCTGTAATTCTGTTATTTAAGGAGAGACGGAGAAGAACGACAACAACAACCCACCCGGGGCCATTGCGGAGACGGGCGGCGTTGGAGAGGAGCACATGCTGGTTTATTTTTTACGCTATGGAAAGAATGAGCTTTTAGGACACAAAGTCCTCGCGGCCGGTGAGGGGGTGGCGGGAGGGGAGCGAGGGGACAGCCTGGCTCCACGCTGGCCGCCCTGACGTATAGACCCAGGTTACGGTTGCTGCTTGGCCAGCTGGGATGATGTATGGCAGCAGGGGGGCTCCCCCAAAAAGGGCATGGCTTCACTGCCAGGCAGCACCACCAGCATCCTCACCATCCAGCAGGAAATGGGTGACAGCACCCAGCAGCACCCAGGTCACCCACGTGGGTGATGGTCTGGACCACCACCAGTGCCCACTGGCTCCTGCTTGGACCACAGACTGCTGGTTTTTTATTGATTGTATCTAATTGCATAGTGCACCAACCCCGCATCTGATGGGCTGTTCTTACCCAGGACTTCACGCAAAAGTGAGAATTCAGCCTCCTGCCCCCTTCAAATCTTCCTAGGATTCATCCTGCATCCCCCAAATGGGGGTAAATGGGGGTAAAAAGCATTTGGGGTAAAACTATGGGGGTAAAAAATGGGGGTAAAAAGCATTTGGGGTAAATTACCCCAAATGGGGGTAAAAAGCAGGATGCCAAGCAGCTTGAACAGGGTAAAGGAAGGCGCCTTCTCTTTCTTCTCTTGATGGACTGCTTCCTTCATTCTGAAATCCCTCCGATATTTGACACATTTGTCTGAATTTTCACTGACCATTAGAAGAAAAACCCTCTGGGAAGCCAAGGGCTTGGAAAGAAATGTTTAGACTTTTCTAGCCCAAGTGAAAGTTGCAGTGACATTAAAACATAGCAGGCTTTTCTGCACAAGGTTTCTTTCTTCAGGGAAAATAAGTATATTTATCTGACTGTCTATGAAAGCATCTATCACCTGAACAGAAAGGACTTGAACATGGCTTTCTGTTTTCTCATGGGGTGGTCCAGCGAGGGCTCTCTCTGAAGTAATTTGGGCTATTTACTTCTCCCAGATCCTTGGGTATGTTTCTCACCTAACTTTCTCTCTGTGTTTGAATACCCATTCAGCTGGGGAAAGAAAAACCACCAGCTCATAGAAAACATGATTCCTCCTTGGACAACATCTTCCACTGTCAAACTAGCAGCTACCATTATGTCCATTTTACAGGTGGGGAAACTGAGGCAGCATGGATGAAATAACTTGCCTAAGGAAAATTTTGTTGGATAAGGGAGTCGTAGAGTGCTGTCAATCTTTGATTAATATTGCTGTTGCAATAAGAGAACCAAGAGCCACTTTAGGGCTTCTCCACGTATCAAATTATTTCAGGAGAGTAGAGGTTTCTTTGTGGCAGGAGGATTTGAGAACTTTGGTGATGCAGGAATAAATGATCACTTATAATTCTCTTGAATTTATTATAGGGTAGGATTATGGTGATTTTCAATCTGAGGGTTGCAACCCTCAATCAAGGATACCATCCCAGGGAAGCTTTCCCTTCGAAGATCAATAGTTGCTCCCCTCCTCCCCGTCTTGTGGATTATTGAGTGATTTTTGGCCAAAACGACCCTGTGCTCATTTCATAGTAGCAGCTATAAGAAAAACTGACAGCTATGAGGTAGTAAAGACAAATGGTGGAAGGGAGGGATTTCGGAAAGCGGGTCTCAGGCTGTGCTTAGGAGGAGTGATGACAGCAAACCCGTTTCTCCAGCAGAATGAAACCTGAAGGGGAATACTTCACTCTTTCAGACTGCTAATGTAAATAAAAGGCACACAGAGGGACGCTGGTAGGTTAACAATCAATTAAAAGCAAATTTCCCGCTCTGTGTGATGTTAGGAGGCTGTGGGTGATATAAAATGAGACAGGGATGAGGCACCATGGTGAGTTTCTCAGGTAGTGCAAAGGCTTTAAGCACGTTGCTTAGCTGGGACAACCAGCACAGCGGTGGAGTTTCCCTTTTGATTTGCAGTTTCACCCTCTGTGAACACTTCAGGGATACATTTAAATTCGTACAATTGATTCCATTTCAGCTTAAAGAAAAATGATTACAACATTTCCACTGATCTTTCTAAAAGTCTTAAGCTATGGGCCTCATGTGATCTGTGTCCCTTCAATGTCTTAATGGTGCTAAAAACGCAACAGAAATAAATGTCAGTTCCCTGGAAATGTCGTTATTTAGCAGTTATCTGATTGGTTGTTTTAGTGATGATGTTGTAATTCCATGATGTCGTATCTGAATTCTTCAAACCATTTCCATCTGGTTTAAATGCCGTCATCAAGCCAGAGCAGGATGGGATTGTGTATCACCAACAAAACTAAGGTTCAATAAGCCACGAGAAGCGATTGCGTTCAGTCCATGATATCAGAGGTGCTTGCGTGCAGGGCCCATAATATCTGTCTGGATTCCCATGTTGTTCAAACCATGGTTTTTATTCTACACTGCTCTTCACTGGTACTCCTGCTGGGATGAACCATGGCACGGTCAATGTCTGGACCCTGGTGCTTCCATCTGTGCTGCCGGCTGTTGTGTGAGCACACGGTAGCTACACCATGCCTAGGAAGAACCAGCCGCAGGAGATGTGCCCATCATATGCTTGGCCCCATCATGCCTGATCCAAGCTGCCCATGTAGATGGGAGTTGTGGTTTGGATGGGTGCATGGGCTAAGCCCACAGCCTGGTGGGATGGGGGAGCTGCAGCTGGAGGAGGCTCCAGCCCATGCTGTGCGGGGCAGGATGAGTCCAAGCCCTTGCGATGTCGGCGCCTGGGGAGGCTGCTCTCCTGCCGTTTGCAGCTGCCCCGCAGGCAGGAGGAGGAGGGGTGCTCGCTGCCAACTGCACCCCCGGGCTAACCCCAAGGCAGCCCTATAACCCGCCGGCCGCGGCCGCGCCAGCTGTCAGGCAGCAGTTGCTGTCTGCGGCTCAGCGGCCGCCTGTGTGCCGTCCCGCGTGCCTGCCCGTGCCGTGCCGGCCCCCCGGGTAGGCACAGCTGGGGAGCATCTCTCATGGCGCCAATGCCGGGAAAATGTTGCTTCGGCACCTGACTGCAAAATATATATGGCCTCCCTATAAGCACCTGAGTCTCAGACAGCCTACAGTGTGCAGCCTCACAGCTGAGCTGTCAGGGAGGGAAAAATGCCCTGTATCATCCCCGTTATGCTGCCAGTATCTGTGTGCCTTGGTTCCCTGAGACACCCCACGTCCTTGGGGCACCTGGCAGGAGAAGAAGGACCGACACCTGGGTTTCTCTGCAAGAGCTTGTCCTCGCGTGGCGCGGCTGCTGCTGACAAAATCGCCTGTTGACATTGATGCCAGGGCCATCTCTGAGATGGAGAGGTGCAGCCCACCACTGCCTTGGTAAAGACACTATGACCTTCCTTTCCCTTTCTGGACATCACAGGGCGCATACCCAGCCTTACCCTACTGGGACCAGCTAAAGATGTAGCCCTCTGCCCTCAATTACATGAGAAAACCTCTTGCTGGGTGCAAGCTGCTCTGGTTTCCCCAAACCCTCCTCTCCCAGCATGTGCTCCAGCCAAAAACTTACTATAGTTGTTAGCAGACTCAGAACTGTACAACTCCCTACTCCGTTTCCTAATTGCCTTTTTTATCTGGTAGTTTCCAAGGGTGGTTTCTTTACTTTGGATGGGTCCAAACCATACTTCTAAACACCCCCAGGTCAGGTCTGAAATGTGGGTTGAACCTTGCTGCTTAGACCTGTGCCTGGTCCTGATCATAGATGCTTTTAGGGCCCAGCTCTTCCACGCTTTCCTAGGGAGCACATAAATAGCATCGTAACAGTCCTAAAGCTTAGGAACCAGAGTGCAAATAAAAAATACACTTCAGAAAATTTATATATCCCCTGTTTTTGAAGGCAGTCTCATGATCTGGGGAGCCTGACTCATGGGTTTGACAGCTTGCTTCTGGCAATAACAACAAACTTCTCATCACCTGACAAGGAAGAGTGATGGGCAATGTCAGCAGCCCATCTGAAACACTGCTGAGCATATAGATGCTTGATGCAGATTATTGTTATGTAGGATATGTTATATCCTACAAAAATAAATGGTACATGGAGAGAATTTACGGGGACGCAGCCCCGGAGCTGGCTAAGAGCATTCTCTAGCACCATCTAGTGCTCTGAAAGTCCAGTTTCTTAAAGAATGCTGAGATTTAACCATCATATAGATCAATACCATAGGCAGTTTTGAGCACCGTGGTGCAGAACCGTGAAGTGATGCATATCTTGAAATATATTACATGAAAGGGTGAGCATTAAATTGAGTTAAGTGTCGCCCGTGAACCTAGGTAATAAAATGTGGCGTATATATTGCAGACAATGCAGATCTGCAATTTATGCTAGCCGGGCTTTGAAAGCAAGAACCCGTGTTATTAAAGTGCGCGTTCAATCATTTCAGAAAATCAGAATGGATTCATAAATTTAGATTTCAGAGACTGAGCCTGACTATCGCTGAAGCATTTAAAATGTGTCCTCCTTTTCCCCAGCTCATTGCCACTTCTTTTCTAAATATCTGTCCCTATCCAAACATGTCCTATCTTAACTTACATCGTTCCTATTTTTGCAAGGTTCCCTTCAAGGCTGGTGAGATTCAACCGCAGAGGAGAATACCCCACTTGGAAGAAACAGAAAAGGGAATAGTGACGAGCAACCATCAACACCTCTAGCAGCTGAAAGGAGAGCTGCGTTGAATCTGGCTGTTAAACTGGGGGGACTGGGGACAAATAACTATATAGAGGACAACAGCTGTTTAGTTAAAAGCCCAAGACTCAAGCCAGGTTTATCAGATGCATTCTCAGTAGCCAGTGAAACCCATGGCAAATCTGGGGCCAAGTTTTGAGTATCAGGAAGGGAATACAATGGCACTATGCTATTAGTTAAATATTGTATTTTCCTTATTTGTCTGTTAGACGAGGTACAGAGCTATCGTTGAGCTGTGAACCAAACTTGTGTAATGTTTTCTATTTGGTTTTATGCCTGGCTACCTATTGCATGATGCACCTTAGGTCAGTGTTTTCAGGACTTGTCAAACTCTGATGGAGGAGATATTTTTTACAAAGATTTATCATTTCTCTGGTACAGTATTTTCCCAATACCTTCTTCTCAGAATGTGATAAAACTTAATAAGGCGATGGTGCTAACAGTTCTCATAACAAATCTTGTCAGATGTCAATTTTTCTTCCCTGAGATTCCTTGCGGTAACAAAAGTGTAATTACCAATAGCCAATGCCAGGTCAATCTTGTCTGCTGATTTCCTACGTTGAGCTGATTTTTATTTCTTCTCCATCACGCCAAGTAAACCAAAGCAAGACACTCAGAAGGTACATGCTTTACCCATTAAGCCATTATAATCCTAATCAGTAAATTGGTTCAGTTCAGCTGCATTCATTTCTCAGACGTTTGTTTACATATTCATTTTTTCAGGGTCAATGGTAGTGAAGTTTTGGCTGGAAAGTTATGAGTGAAAGTTATTAAGGCTTCATGAAATTTCAACACAAAAGAAAACCAACCTCCAAGACAGATGCAGCATCCTGCAGCACAATTTGTGCCAGCACCAAGGGTTGCAGGAGGACAAGGAGCCTGTACTCAAGGCGTAGCCCACATTTTTTGGCACATGAGTGAGGATGGGACACTGCACCTTCATATGGCCTCACCATCACCAGCGCTGCTGAAAGTCTTTCCTGAAGTAAAACCCTCCTGAGCCAAACTGACGCAAGGAAAGAGGGGTGAAGAAGACAGCAAGAGGTGCATGGCCTTGCAGGTTACTCCCTGATCCTCCCAACATGGGCTAGCACTATTTTTAAAAAGTAGAAAAGAGTGCAGGGGTCTCTGTTTAATAAAGTTAGGTAGGATGTAAGGTGCCAAAAGTATTTGCATAGACCCACACAATCGTGAAGAAGAAATGGTAATAGGCTCAGCACATGATATCTTTTAAACTAGATGGGACAAAATGCATGAAAATGTACTGATAGGGGAGCAGTCAGAGAAGAGGAGCACATGGCCAAATGGCATCCCACACAGCGTAGCAGGTCTGACTGTCTACACTAAGGACTGTCTGCAATAAGGACACTAATTCCACTCCAGGTGTGGCCTCACCAGCACTGAATAGAGGGGAAGGATCACCTCCCTCAACCTGCTGGCAATACTTTGGCTAATGCAGCCCAGGACACCGTTAGCCTTCTTGGCTGCAAGGGCACATTGCTAACTCATGTTCAACTTGGTGTCCACCAGGACACCCAGGTCCTTTTCTGCCGAGCTGCTTTCCAGCTGTGTAGCCCCAGCATAGAATAGAATCATAGAATCACAGAATCATTAAGGTTGGAAAAGACCTCTAGGATCATCTAGTCCTAGCGTCAACCCAACACCTCCATGCCTACTAAACCATGTCCTGAAGTGCCACATCTACAAGTTGTTTTTAACTCCTCCAGGGATGGTGATTCCACCACCTCTCTGGGCAGCCTGTTCCAATGCTTGACAACCCTTTCAGTAAAGAAATTTTTCCTAATATCTGGTCTAAACCTCTCCTGACATAACTTGATGCCACTTCCTCTTTTCCTATCGCTTGTTACTTGGGAGAAGAGACTGACACCCACCTTGCTACAACCTCCTTTCAGGTAGTTGTAGAGAGCAATAAGGTCTCCCCTCAGCCTCCACTTCTGCAGACTAAACAAGCCCAGTTCCCTCAGCCGCTCCTCATCAGACTTGTGCTCCAGACCCTTCACCAGCTTCGTTGCCCTTCTCTGGACACGCTCCAGCACCTCAATGTCCTTCTTGTCGTGAGGAGCCCAAAACTGAACAGCATGTATTGGTGCATGGAGTTGTTCCTCCCCACGTGCAGGACTTTGCACTTCCCCTTGTTGAACTTCATGAGGATCCTGTTGGCCCATTTCTCCAGCCTGTTGGGATCCCTCTGGATGGCAGCACAACCCTCTGGCATATTAGCCACTCCTTCCAGTTTGGTGTCACCAGCAAACTTGCTAAGGGTACACTCTGCCCCATCATCTAGATCATTAATGAAGATGTTAAACAGGACTGGACTCAGTATTGACGCCTGGGGTACAACCACTAGTTACTGGCCTCCAACTAGACTTCGTGCCACTCATCACCAACCTCTGGCCACAGCCACTCAGCCGGTTTTCAGCCCACCTCACAGTCTGCTTATCCAGCCCATACATCAACAGTTTCTCTATGAGAATCTTATAGGAGACAGTATCAAAGGCCTCACTGAAGTCCAGGCAGACAATATCCACTGCTAGTCCAGGTAGACAATATTCTCTGCTCATGCTCTTGGAGTGATACTTTCTTCTTTTAGGGGGATCTTTTAAAAATCTGAGTCAGGACTTTGATCCACACTAGCTGTGGTTTAAGAGAACTCGAGTGATATGAGGGATGCAGGCAATTGCAGAAAAATAAGTGCCACCAGAGTTCTCCAACAGAAAACAAAATGAGAAAAATTACAGTCTGAATTTACACTCTATGAGGGCAATCGTACTATTGTAATAACACACATTTACATGTAATGGAGCTCATGCTTGTTGGAAAAGGTGCCAAACAAATACATTCTCAGCTTGTGAGGTTAGGCCCTCCTGGTGTAATGTAATAATTCTCATTGAAGATCTGGGACTCAGGATTTCTCTTCTTGTGCCTGGTTCTTCAGATAGAGAAGGGCTGTCACCCTGGGAGAGTACTCCTCTGCAGACTGAGATTGCTTAGTTCATTTAAAGAATAATCCCAAAAATATTTTTAAATGTTAATTTTAAAAAAATCCTTTGAATCAAAATAAACGGATTCTCACTTACTGGAAAAACAATTTGTTGTAAACAGTTTATTTCTGGCTCCATTTTAGCAGTGTGTGTCACCAAAAGTTATTTGAAAAACTTGCCAAAAAATGAAAATAAAATCTGTTTAAAAACAATTTTATTCTTGTCTTGTTCAGCTCTAATTCAGTGTCCCCTTTTCTTTTAAAATATGTATTAAACCTACATTTTTCTTGCATTTAGAGGTGCAGCATAGAGTAGAGCAGGTAGAAAATTTTACAGCTACGGTCTTGACCTTGCCTAAAAAAACTTGCGTCTGAATCTAAACAAGAATGTCTCTATAGCTGTGGGGTTTGGGTTTTCTTGAAATAGCAGGTGGCTGTTCAGATAAGAAATGCTGGTTCTGCCCATTATACAGACAGGAACCAGGTGCGAGGTGCAGATCTGCACTGGAACTTCCTGAAAATTTGGGAGTCTGCAGCCAAAATGCTTCTTGGATCTCATCACTGCTGCACTTGCAATTATAATTATTATATTATAGTGTGTCAAATTGCCTGCAACTGAAAACACAGTCTAAAAACATACGTACTTTAATATGTCAATGAGAAATACGCTAATGAACAATTAATAGGCTAATGAGCAATGCTGTGTTTTGAATATTCTTTCCCTTCAAAGAAGATCAATGCTGCTGTTGTACCATGCATTATTACAGAGTCACAGAATCACAGAATGGTTGAGGTTGGAGGCAGCTCTTGAGATGTAGTCCAGCCTGGAGATCTAGACCAACCCCCCTGCTCAAGCAGAGTTACCTAGAGCAGGTTGTCTAGGACCTTGTTCAGTCTGGTTTTGAATTATCTTTACACCATCTCTGGACAACCTGTTCCAGTGTTTGACTGTCCTCACAGTAAACATTTTCATGTGTTTTAATTTGTGCCCATTGCCTCTTGTCCTGTCAGTGGGTACTACTGAGAAGAGTCTGACTCGCTCATCTTCATTCTCTCCCATCAGGTATTTACACACATTGATAAGATCTCCCCTGAGCCTTCTCTAGGCTGAACAGTCCCAGCTCTCTCAGTCTCTTTTTATGAGAGATGCTCCAATCCCTTAATTATCTTTGTGGCCTTGTGCTGGACTTGCTCCAGTAAGTCCATGTCTCTCTTACACTGGGGAGCCCAGAATTGGGCACAGTGCTCCAGGTGTGGCCTCACCAATGCTGAGTAGAGACGAAGGATCACCTACTTTGACCTGTTGGCAATGCTTTGCCTAATGCAGCCCAGGATACTGCTGACCTTCTTTCTGCCAGGGCACATTGCTGGCTCATGGTCAACTTGTTGTCCACCAGAACCTCAAGGTCCTTCTCAGCAAAGCTGTTTTACAGCTGGTCATCCCCCAGTGTGTACTGCTGCATGGGGTCATTCCTTCCTAGATGCAGAATGTGACATTTCCCCTTGTTCAACTTCAAGAGGTTCCTCTCTGCCCAGTTCTCCAGCCCGTTGAGGTCCCTCGGAATGTCAATGTGACCAGCCACTCTTAGTTTTGTATCATCTGCGAACTTGCTGAAGGTGCACTCTCTCCCACCGTCCAGGTGATTAATGAAGATGTATTGGCCCCAGGAACTGAGCCATGGGGTACACCCCTAGTGACTTCCCTCCAACTTGACTTTGTGTCACTGATCACAAACCTCTGGGTCTGGTGGTTCAACCAGTTTTTAATCCATTTTACGGTCCACTTATCCAACCCATACTTTGTCATCTTGTCTATGATGATGTTATGGCAGAGAGTGACAAAGGCTTTGCTAGTTGAGGTAAACAACATCCACAGCTCTCCCCTCATCCACAAAGCTATTCACCTCTTTGTAGAAGGCAATGAGGTTGGTCAAGCATGATTTACCCTTTGTAAATCCTTGCTGATCATTCCTGATCATTATATATACCATGTTTTGAAGTTAACGTGGGGGGGAGAGAAGAAAGAATGGCAGCTCCAGTGGAAGACCTGTGGACATGTAAACACTGATTTGCAGCTTTTAAAAGATACTGTGACAGTGGGAAAGACATAATACAAGCCATGTGATACAGATGTGCCACTGAAGAGCCTCATGCGCAGTCCCACTACAACAAGGAGCTAATGCAAGGACAACTTTTTACTTAAGAAATGACTCACAGAGTAGGAAAATGAGAGTAATTTATGGCTGGCTGAAAAGGTTGGTGCTACTTAATGGCTGCCAAATAAGCAAAGTTGGGCTATGAACTCATGCGGACATATTTATCCTAGTGCATTCCTTGCCATGGCAAGGGCTTAGGATACTGGTGGGCTTCTGGATTCCTCTGCTGTCAGATCCAGACATGGCTTAACACCCAACCACTACACTGGCAGCTCAGTCTTATACTGACCTTGAATTATTTCATTGCTGTGTTTGCTTCAATCCCATCACCCCCAACTAAATGTCAGCTTGCATGCAGAGAACATCTTAATTATCATTCTTCCAGGACTCGACATATATAATTAAGACAAACACTTAGAGGTATAGACTTTCCAGTATCCAGTGCCCCTTCTGTATACGGGAAAATCAACTCCATTACCTGTTGGTGAGCAGGAAGACGTAAGGTCATGAGCAGCTTAAAAATGTACAGGGAGAATTCTCAGCTGGTGTAAGTTTGGCTTTCTCCTGTATTTTTACAACTTATTTTTTAATAAATAATGAGAGCTGTGGTCCAAGAAGCTCATCCTGATAAACAAATCATCTGTTTTCCAATTTGAATACACACTAGAGAAACCCAGTTACAGATGGTGTCTGATTAAGCTGGAGCATACATTATTTCTCAGAGTAGACAAGACATTAACAGTCTTAGCGGGACTGCAGATATTTGTGTTGTTGAAGATGTAGTTATCATCTGAGGGTATGCAAATGCCTCATCTGCACTCAGAAATTGGATGGTAGTGTAACCTGGATGGCTGATCAGAGCCTAACTGAAGTTTACAAGAGGCCTGTGTTCATAAAATATATCACATAAAATCACTGACGATTAAAAGTAAAGAAATAGTGGATTGTTTCTGATGAAAATCTTGCTGTAACATTGGGTAGTCCATTTATTACCCCATCTTCAGAGCTCTGCATCACTGAATGAAGCAGTCATAGCCCATCCTTCAACCTCTGCCTCCAGATGGCTTTCCATTGCCTCAAGTGTATTTAAAGAGTTCTTCTGAGAAAATGGAAAAGTAGTACATGCCTGACTCATAGCGAGAGCTTTCCAGAAATGGCCAACACCTCTGTTATGGAAAAATTCACATCCCTGGAAGAGAACATATAAAAACCTTTGACACGGCTTGATCCAGCTGAGATAAGCTAACTTCTGCAATTGAGTGAAAGTACTACAGATTTATACCACTTGTTTAAAATCACCTTTTCTTTAGGTTGTTATGTATTATTTTACATTTCATCTCACTTCTGTACATCCTACCTGTAGAAAAATTCCCATATTTGTGGGTCTGATTTTACACTTGCTGAAAACCAGACATCTGAATTTGCATCTAGCTAATTGGAGCAGTATTTCTTTGGGTTTCTAAGGCAAATATCTAGCTCCCTAATTTCAGGCAGCACTTTGCACAAAGATCTGACTCATCTGGAGATTCAGATGAATGAAGGAGTCTTTCTGGTTTTGACACACTTTGGAGCTAGGTCACACACAAATGCAGGAGAAACTTGCAAGTTATCCCAGAATGCCCTAAAATGACTGCAACGTGCTCCCAGTGCATTCTTTTTAAATAAAGATGGGTGTTCATCATTGAGCTGGGGCTCTAATTCGAAGCTCCGAGCTATAAGGAACATCTGCTGTAGCATCTGAAGAGGGGAGGGATCCTGCGATGCATGCTGGGCAGAGAGTTATTTTGTTAGCACCTATGAAGATCACCGCCCTAAAAGCCAGTTAGTGACTGCTGAGTTTCCTCTTCTGCTCCATTCTGTTCATGGCCTCATCACCTTTATGGGGTTGTGTTGGACACCTTGACCTCAAAAGCAGGGCCAAACTCTGCTCAGCTCAGAAGGGGAAGATGGGGACCTTCCACAGGTTTGCAAAACCTGGAAATAAACAGGGCATGTAGTGCAGGAAAACAACTTGTTTTCTCAAGTGTTTTTCCATGGTGACCTGCGTGGTTATTCCCCTCTTAACTGCATGCTCTCCTGCCTGCTCTCCTGCCTGCTCTTCTGCCTGCTCTGCAAGGCAGGTCACTGTACCGCATATTGGTTCACATGAAACTAATAAAATCACGGCATAATATTTTCCATACCTTGTATTGTGTCCTTGCTACAGTGAGTTACATGTTGCTTGTAAAATATTTGCTTCGTCTGTTTAAAGGGGAGGAGTGGGGGTGGAGAGAGAGTCCCTTTCACTGCCTGATTTATATGTCAAATATAAAACTAAAATGAAACATGTGGCTGATTGCCTACAAAATTTTATGTCAGGTGTAGAAGTCAGTGGCCCCACTCATAAATCATGCTGCTCATTTGTAACCGTTGCAACAGCTTTATATGATTTATAACTGGGTTATTGAGCTATGTCATCAGTGTAAGCATTTTCATTAATAAAAGGACTGCTAAATTGAGAGATGGCTTGTACAGCAATTGCCTAGAACTTTTTTTGATGGGAGGAGGGAGACACCTTATTGTTCGTGATCTATTAAAACAAAATGCTTGTGAAAGTCCTGGGCCCCTCCCTGAGCTCCCACTGCTTTATTTCTTCTCTAGAGACCTACAAAACAAGCTCCTTATTCATAAATGTGTGATGATGCTGTAAGGATGATGTTTCCGTTGGTGATTCATGTGATTTACTCAATATGTTTGATTCATCCATGAAGAAAAACAACCTCTGGCTGAGGGACAGATGCTTATGGGGATTTGACATTTGATTTTAGCTGGGTTATACAGGGTTATGAACAGGGATGTTTTTTCTCTATATAACAACTTTCCCCGGAGCAGAAAACCAAACTAATGCACTAAAATTTTGCCTCCGGTCTGTATTTACAAAGGAAAGGGGGCATTTCTGTAAGGTTTCAGTTGGACTCTGTCTTCTGAAATTCCTCTTCTAAAGGTTTGCATTATGTTGCAGGGTGTTAAACCGATGGCACCTTCCAAAAGAGAAAGGATGGCATTGGACTGATGGGTGAAGAGCCTCATGTGCAGTTGTTTCAGGATGCCTTAGGGTGGAAGATGCCGTGTAAGTACGTGATGTCTGCTACAACTGGGGGATCCTCTAGCCAAAGCGAGGTCCTCCACAGATGCTGGGAAATACAGTTCATTGAAATTCCCAGGAGTGGCTCCAAAAGGGACCCAGTGGGTCCTCTCACCCCAGGCTCTCAGTCAGATAATCCTGCTCATAAACTGGAACTTCCTAGTTCATATTCATAACAAGTAACTTCAAAGTCCCAGGTCTGAGCACTCAAAGTTTTAGCTGAGCTTGGTTTCAAATTTATGCTAAAATTTCACAATTTGTGGTCCCCTCTAATATCTTTTTTAATGAAAATGTACAAATATGCCTAATATCTAGAAATCATTCAATCTTTTAATACAAAAGTGCCTTTTGTTTTTGGTTTTTTTTAATAATTTCACGTGTGACGTCTCTTATCACTAAAAATGACTGCAAAGACCTGGATCTACAGTGACTTGTAACCCCATTTTATGGAAGCTTCAAGAAAATGTCCCCCAAAGACTATATTTGAATCTTATTTAATTATTTTTATTTGTAAGAAACGAGAGAGGCCCTGCCCTACGGGCCTCTGTCAGATCATTAAAACTAAAACTAGAGTCAGATTTCATTGTAGCAGCAGCTAGGCCTGTACAGCCAAGGAGAAGAAAACAGAACTCCACTCTTCATGGGATGAGTTTCTGTGTGAAGGTTATAAAAAATCTCAGAACACTTAGTAAAACTGGTCAAAAGTCACCATAATTTTTCAATGGAAATTTTAAAAATGTTTTAATTATTTTAATTTAATGTTTTTTTCTTTGGAAGTGATTTGTTTGCCTCTTTATTTAACTGGGAATATACACAGGGCTGTGGTGGTCTCTCTAGCTACATTGGTACTAGGAAATAAAATGTGCCTGGGGACATTTCTGAGCATTGAGGCCAACTGGTAGGTGATAGCCTTCAGCTACCCTAGCAAACGTCTTCACCACCCAGCCAGATTGACTGCATCCAAAACACCAACTGGGAACAGGTCGTGGACTCCCCCAACCCTACACCGAGCCTGGGAATGGCTTGGAGATATTTCTAACTGGGCTGGGACAAATTCACACCAGGGGATGGTCTAACAATTTCCTCACATGGGCAAATGCCTCCCATGCATGGCAGTGTTGCTGGTTGAGCCTGAGTTGACCAGGAGAGGCACAGCCTTCCCGTGTGATGCTCAAGAGGTGCCAGCAACCAGGGATACCCCTTCCAGGGGTCTTTATTTGAACATGCAACCAAGTCTGTTTATAGTATACATCTCATTCCTGTTCCAATGGTATTCAAATACTTCCCGGTCTTAAATGAATCTGCCTTGACAGAAGACCAGGGAAGTGAGGATAAGCAGGTATCGGTGTTTCACAGGGGAAAAGTCAAGGTTCAGAAACTTGATGGAAGTTGTATGTGAGGTCTGTGGCCGTGCAATGATTTTTTGGGGACAAATCACTTGTGTTTCTTCTTTGAATGACACACTCTTATGCTGGCTTTGCTGCTCCATCTACCTTGATCAAAGTGGAAAAGGAGTGCAAGCCAAAAAACTTCACAACTGAGTCTAGGTCTGGGTATTTGGTGCCCTGAAGGCTGGGGCCATGTAACATTGTCAGTGATAGTGTCGGATCCAGCCCAGCGATGAGCATGTGCTTGAATTCATCTAAAGCAAGCAGGATCGAAACACAGGGCTTAAAGTTAAGCAGGTGCTTAGGTGTTTTGTTGCATCTGGGGTGGAGAGAGGAGAAGCAAAAACTGGTTGGGCAGATACAGAGAGAAACGCGATCCTAATGCTCCTGTTAGTTACATTTATTTCAATAAGCAATGGCAGCTGGAAAGTTTGGCCAGGTAAAGGGAATGAGGACCCCGATATCTGTGCTACTCTGGAGGTGGATTGGGCAAGATGTGATAGAACCAAGAATCTGAAGACAATGTCCGTCATTCACTAATTTCAACTCCACTTGAACTGCAGCTGCCTTCCCCAGCCATGCACTATTTTTAAAAACACATTCTACATTTTCTTGTGTGCTTCATTGTTTGTAAAATGTCCTAAGAAACTTGATTTAAAAAAAAAAAAAGGGGGAAAAAAAAAAGAAAAAGCGTCCCTACCAGATTTTTCCTCATCCATTTGGCAAACTTTGCTTTTCCGCCCCACTGTTTCCTACGGAGCCACAGCCAGTATGGCTTTCCAGCTTGTTGATTTCCTTGTGCCATCATTTTTAGCATTGTCTGTAAATATCAGCTCTGCTCTGGGGATTTGGAGCAATTCATCCTGCCCTCTCTGCTGGCTGCCTGTCCTGCTGCAAGAGCCGAGTGAACTCATGGCCAGATGAGGATCCACATCCTGCAGTCAGTCTCTTTGCTTATTATAGCTAATGATGGTTTTAATAAAATGCTGGGCATGGTTCTCTTCCATTTTTACCATTTCTGAGTGTCTATTGCTTGATAATTCTTTGCAGTCTTCCTGGAGGCTGGCAGAAATAACTTCTGCCCCTGGATCAATACAAGCTCATGAGAATTTGTGCTGGCGAGAAGGTGTACAGGTGCCTGCCAGGAGGGAAGAGGTCACAGGGGTCTCCAGCACATGGATATCACAGAATGCAATTACACAGGAGACGAGGCAATGGAAGTCCTCTCTCATCTTACCACAGACTGTTAAAGGCCTTTGGTATTCATTGCTAAGTGGCCATTTGCTCTTCTTGGTGTTAGCGGAGAGAGTCCTTGGGAGGAAGGACTTGAGCTTTTCAGGAGAGGTGTATTTTCACTTTGCCTTCCTGGTGAATCCATCTATCAGCTGCCGATGTGATGTGTGAGTATCTTTGCTTTAAATGATTTTCCACAGGTAGAAGACCTGAGTGGTTTTGGTTTTTAACGGATTTTTTTAGCTGACAAAGTTTATATTCTGGTAACTATCTGGGAAAAGGGACATGCAAACACAGATTGGGAAATAAAATTATGAGTCCAAAAGAGAAGTTAAATGCTTGTGGCATCTTCAGGAGTGTTGGTATGTGGGTCTTCATTGCAGAATGTGTTACTTGAAATACGTGTACAGTCTGATGGGGCTGTAGTTTGCAGACTACAGTGTTACCCACTCTCCAAACAGAGGAATCGTAAATCCAGGCTCTGTTCTGTGCCCCTTGCCTCCAGCCTCTGCCTTCTGGCATATAGCCATTTGTGACAACAAAGCAAGACGTAAGTACCTAAATACTTTTAAACAAACTTCCGATTTCCTCTTTTCTAAAAATGTTTATGCCAAAGAATTCTAGAAAATTAGGCTCTATGGCAATTATTTAGGAACCAGATTTGCCTTTCTTGTTCATTTTTCCTGCAGTGGAAGCAAAACATATAGATAGTGCAGCGTTGCTTTGAGTCTGATGATAGACCATGTGGGGAAGGACCAATCTCATGTGTCCATGACACCCTAAGAAGTTGTAAGTTAATGATAAATACCCTGGTGAATCTTAGCAACTCTTCACTCAAATTTTGAATGGCCAAGGACCAGCTTTTATTTACCATTTCACATGGTCTGCCATGACAGCCTACTCCAAAATGCTCCTTCCAGTGGCCTCTATACTGCTCCTGAATGTATGTGCCTGCTGTGCAATGAAGGTCCACACTAAAGACACACCTAAGCAGCACAAAATCCTCACATTTTTTGTTGCCATCCACAGGACATGCCAGGAATGAGAAGTGGAGACCCCATGGAGAGGACAGTGATGTGGAGTATCTCTCCATCAGGCAGGCTGGGGAGGACTGGGGCAGGGGAGGGATGCGCTGGAGGTGGAAGACAGCAAAATGCATGGTGGAAGGGTGGCAACCTCCATCCCTAAGGCTATTTAAAAAGCAACATAATGAAGTGATAATTTATGGCCCAGTTCTCCTCTGTCTTGCACCTTGTGTGGTCCTCTGCTGCCAGACACTGTTCGAGCAGAATTCCCCACTCTCACTGTTAACAGCTTCCCAGTGTGTGAGAACACAGATTTATTGTGGGGGAAATTGCCTTTTAACTGACCGGCTGGCATCCGCTCTAGGCCCTCCAAGGTTTTGGAGCAGTGTTGCTCCAGAGAGATGGGTTCAGTATCAATTTCAGTTTTATATATTTTACTAGAGCTGTTAAATAAACTAACCTAAAACCAAGAAAACATCACTGAAGCTAAGCTTTTTATTAATAAAATACTGAACTAACCCAACAATAGAATTCTTGAACTATCAAATGGACTGGCTGGGACAAGACAGTTTCAATGCTGGACTAAAGCTGAATTATCAATTGTACTAAAAGTGTAGTCAACTCTTTTGGAAATGTTAAGAGGGAGTCTAAGAAGGTGGCTAACTGTAAATCGTTAGTCAGGAATTTTACCATGTCATTCAAATGCACTTAAAAAAATTCTGATTAAGTAGCTTAAATATCCCTTGTCTGAACCACAACATAAGAACCATTTCCTTATATTTCAGTTCTTATGTTCAATCTCAACTTTCTCTGCTCTCTCTCCCAGAAGAGATATCATAATTCAGACATTAATGGAACATTATATAGCAGCTGGTTCAGAGCCTTTATTTACTGGGATTTCAATGACAGCTCAAAATTTGGGGGCTTCTAAACACAGGACATGTTTCACCAAGTGCCTTGTTGACTTTGTTTGGAATTGTTGGACCTGGAGGACTTTTCTATCTGACCTTCTCCCATGGTAGTTTTATGAATGCACCCATCCCCACAAGCACGCAGTCGCTTTCTGACATCCTAAAGCTAAATGGGATCAGAGGACAATTTGGGCAGAAAAACTAGAAACATGGAAAACAGGCTGCTGAAAATGCTGAAGCCTCAACTTGTCCTCTGTTACCGCCTTCTCCACTCCTCCTGCTCTCACAGTGGTGTGTCTGGAGCTGCTGACAAGCAGGTGGTTGACTGGGGTGATGTCAATTCTTTCCTGGCCAGGAACTCCTCACCATCAGGCCATCTTTGGACATAGTACAACACTACTAAGAGGTGTCCAGAGCAGCAGTCTTCCCTCAGGCATCTTGGTTCAAAAGGTGGGACTTCCTAGCCATGCATACGCTTCTTAAAATTCATGATTTTCATTTTCTCTGCCATGCAGCGTGTGCTGCTGAAGTTTTGGGACATATCTAGTACACTAGAGCCCTGCAGCTTAGTCCAGTCAAATCTGAATTAGGTCACTGTTGGTCATCGCTAAGTAGGAAAAGTCCTGCACAGGCCAAGAATTTTTAAAACATTTAGCATTTTGCATAGCAGAAATTACTGCTAGGTTTTCCTCCTAGTAAATAAACAAATAAACAATGAAACACAATATCTTGGGACATCAGGTCACTGTGGAGTAATTTTCCATGGCCTTATTTGAGTTACTAGTCCTAAGTTTTCTGAGAAGTTATTATAACCTTCCCCAAACAAGATGAATAGGAAAATCCCAGCCCAGGTGAATCAGCTGCCCAAACACCCATCCATCAGCAAAATCAAAATAAATTCACACTAGCAGGAAAGCTCAGCATCATCCTTCTGTCCCTTGCCTCTGAGAGCTGACACAAAGGCTGATTCTTCGTGATGACAGGGTGATTATTATAACCTCCCTGTTTCTGGGCAGGCAGCTCGTCGTCAGTGATGTACATCTCAATGTTGAAATGCTGCTAGAAGAATGATCAAGACTAGGCTTACTTGAATTATAACCTTTAAAATGATCAAGCATAGGGAAAGATACATGTCCAAAGAAAATCAAAGTTCTAAAAGCAAGCACTCAGATTAGGTGCCTAATCAGGAGCTTAATTAGGAGCTGTAATCTATTAAGGCTCCTTGTGCAATCTGTATGCTTCTGTGCAGGGAGAGGCTTACTAGGAGCAGGGAGAAGTTCAAAGGACTTAGTGTCACGGGGCAATCTCTACTTAGATCACACAATGGCGTTGCTCCTTCTCTTCCCTCCCCTTCCCAGCTCTCCGCCCCATCACTGGTTGTGTCCAGATGCGTCCGCCTTTCCTCAATACCCACAAACTATTTCTTCTTTCGTGAGCTGGCCCTTATTTAACGCAACTCACTGTGCTGCTGTTCTGTATTTTGTTTTAGTCATTGTACAAAATCTGTTTATAGGATGGGCTCATGACAGTAACAAAACCCAGGACATACATGAAGAAATCCTCCTAACTGGTGAAGAAATTGCTGCGGTACTAAGTGCTCAGCTGGTATTCGCCATGCATCATCCCTTGGGCTTATTGCTTCACATATTGGCTCTAGGCTGTGCTACCCACACAGCATGATGGGTCTGCCCCATCACAGGTGTTGCATGAGTTGTGTGTGGTGGTAGCACTTGGGAGCTACTGGCATGTGTATCTGGGTTAAAACCCAGCTGCTGCATCATTTCTCTCTGTTTTTCCCTCACCCAGGCGCTATGTATAGGACCTGCAACCATCCGGACATCTAGGTGGGACATCTGGAGTAGGCCAGACCTCCTGGAACTAGGAAGGTGACCTGTGGGTGGACCAAGCAGGGACAGGATCAGGACTATGGAGAACCTGTCACATGAGATGGAACTGCTGGATTTGGCTTGTTTAGTTTAGCAAAACAAAAGCTCAAGGGAGGATGTGACGGCTGTCTATAAATATACTACGGAGAGAAAAGAGTTATTTCAGCCTAAGGACAATGTTGGCACAAGAACAAATGGGCATGAAGTGGCTATGAATAAATCTAGGTTAGAAATCGGGGAAGGTTGTTATCAGTTGGGGTAATGAGCTCCCTCCTAAGCAGGAGGGAAGAAAACAGGTGTCGGTAGAAGACGGAGTGTGGTTGATTTATAGAAGAACTTTTATGATGTTTTTGCTTAGGATTGCAAGTGTCAGTGACACAGGAGGTCCTTCCAGTCCTGTGTCCCAGTGCTCACTGATTGGGATGCAGCTAGCAGTGCAGTAGCTAGGCTGAAACGAAGTGCAGGTATTTCTTTTACAGATTTGCAAGGCCAAAACAGAATCTAATACCCAACTAATCTGACCTCTCCCCAGCACAGGTGATACCTGTATCAAATTCAGTGTTTCTGACACGAGCACATCCTTACTTCAGGCAGACATTCAAAATGATGGGGAATTCACCTGCCTTTGGGAACCTGTTCCTCAGGGTGCACACGCAAACCAGGCTGTGCACTAAGGGACAGCCCTGAGCAAGCAGCACGTGGCACAAAGTCCCATCCCACACCTCTGTGCTCCGCGATGGTCTTTGGAACGGCTGCTGCCATGTCTCCTGCAAAATATAAGAACTCTGGGACTAAGAGAGGGTAAAGAAGCACTTGCTGATATTTCCTCAGCTGGCATTCATCAATTCAGATAGTGCTACCAGGAATCTTGCTGAGCAGTGTGATCACAACAGTCACTTGCAGGAACACAGCGACACACACATACTGCCTGCTGCACAGGTGGAGAGGTTAAGGTCTGATATTTCCTGCAGCTTGTTCTGTGGTGGCTCTGCACAGTGGCTAGAGGAGGGGCAGGCTGAGGAGAAATAAATGAGGCAGTTATTTTTTCCGGACGATTTATCAGGCACTGTTTTTTGCAGTGGAGGGCTGTTTCTGGCTGCTCTGATCATGACTCATGGGGATGGGTTGCAATCAGCACAGTGATGGTTTTGTCGCTGCAAATGGGGAGGTCAGGAAACCACTCAGACTTTTTTTGTTCCTCTAGTCCCGGAGATGAGACCGCGTTGAAGCATGGGAGATGTAGTACAGATTTAGGAAACCATGGAGAGGTTTGCCAGACTCGAGCTCTATGCCTCTTCCAGGACAGGAGCATGCTTGGCATCTCTTTGACGATGGCTTTTGCCCCTCAGTCTCGTCCCACAGGATGGCCACTATCAGTCTGCAACCCCAATCGTTCCTGGGTTGCATGAGGAAGTCTACAGGTGTGGACTGTGGCTATGCCAAGACCTTAAAGCTCAACAGGACATGGGAGTTAGCAGTTTCCCCTCACTGGAATTTCTTAGAGAAGCTAGAAGAAGCTATTGCGTGGGAATGCCCCCCAGCCTGGGCAATGGCCATTTCAGCAGGAAAGATGTATCTCTGATGCGAAGATGACTCGATATCAATGTGATAGCAGTCTGAAAAGGGCCATGGTTGCAGATCACACACCTTCTGGCCAAAACAAGCCAGAGAATGGCTGCTCTCAGATCACTTAAGGACATGAACAGAATTGTGATTTTTCTAGGCATTCTGGAGGAGGATTGGATTTTCATTGTTTTCTATGTATCCTTACGCAGAAAGTTTAGAGGAAGATGCTGGTCTCATGTGTTTCTGGAAGACAGAGAGATAAGAAGCGGTGCCCTGTGCTAATCATGGCTGTTTCCCATCTGTTTCCTTTTGAGGTAACAGCTTCACAGAGAAGGCTATGTAGTATCAAGGGAGATGCTGGAGTATGGCTTGGAGCAGACATACTGTGGACACGTGAAAAAATGCCCCACATGATGACAGGAAGGTCAGGAGTGCATTGTGCCTCTGCTTTGAAATATGCTGAAACAAAAAAGATAGACTTCTGATTTACTAGAAGCAGTACCCTGGGAGGATGTAAAATTTTAGAAGTGTTAGACGGCACTTTCATGATATTTTTTCCATGTGAGTTGCACAAAATTCATGTATTAGAGTTGATAAAAAAGAGACAAAATGCAGTGAATCTTAAAAAAAAAAAACCAAAACCCACATAAATATGGTTATTATAGATCTGACCACAGAACACAGCCATTGTAGCCATGTGGTATAATCACATCATTGAAGCCATGAGCAGAATGGTTCTCCTTTTCCGTTTCCAGTGCAGGCGAATGTTGGGAAGATCCTGAAACTATTTTGACCAAAAATGTTGGTCTCATCAAAGAGATGTTTTTCTCTGTGTTTTCCAGGAGACTAGAACAGCAGAAAATAGTCTGCCTAGCAGTAAGACCTTCACTGCCACGTTTTGCCTCTGCATTGTCTTAATTGTACATTTGCAAAATTACCTGCACCATTTTGATTCCCTGAACATGCTCCAGGAAGTGCTATCCTGAAGGCCATTTCTTGGAAGGGCTGTGGTTTTCCGATCTCTTGTCCCCCCAGTTTCACCCAGAGACCTAGGTCACCCTCTTTGCAGGTGGTGGCTCTCCTGTTTGTGTCAGTCAAGGCATGGAAGATGCTGAGGAGAGTCAGTGCACGACTTCTTCTGTTCCCAACTCTAATCTTAAGGACAAGTATGATGGAAAGATTGTATTTTTTCAGCTTGTTAATGCTGTTCCCGTCTTTTCCTTGTACTCTGAGGTTTCTTTTGAGATGTTAAGAAGCTTTCCAAATCTCTTTCTACAAATACTCATCTCTATAGTGAAGAAGCAGGGTGCGCAAAGGCAGTGCTCTGAAGGGATGCATATGCAAGTGTAGAGGGAGAGGGCGACTGGAAAGCTTACACAGCCTCATTGCTAGTTGAGCTCAACATGGTGAAGTTCTCCTTGCCCACAAGAATTTAAATGGGGAGGAGAGATCCTGCCAGAATAACCTGGGGCAAAGACGAACACCCAAGTGCAAAAGCCGGTGCCAAGCCAAGCAGTGTGGGGTAGCAGTCAAGCACTTGCCAGCGGCAAGAGCGGTGGGAGCCTGTCCACAGCAACCCAATAAGAACAAGCTCTCCACAAAGTAAAGTAACATGTGATCCAAGGAGGCTTAACTACAGCCAATTGACCTGGGTGAAAAGCAAGTTGTGTGCATAAGGCATTTTAGCATGAACTAGCTCCGGCTGTTGTTGATATTACAACCTAAGATCCTTCACAGCGAGGTGGTAGTTGAATAATTCAGCAAAAGCTCCAATGCTTCTCACAGAACAGAAATCAACTGTCACTGCGTATTAATGGAGTGAGAAAAGTAATTAGGTCTAAGTTCAAATGTCTCAGCCAATTAAATAACAGAGAGAGAAAAGCTGTGTAATTTAGCTCTGCTCATCAAAAGTTAAGTTGTCAAATTGTCCACATTTACAAATCTCATGCTGAGCTCTTGGAAGGCTTAGGCAGGGCTTGTTTGGGAAAATATGCAAATTGTGCACAAGGCATCAAGACCAAGTGCACCTTATGTTTTTCTGGTTCATAAAACTTGGATCTTTCAGGTTTAAATGCTTCAAAGCTCCGCTCTGCTCTCAGGCATTCCCAAGAAACCGAGTTGAGCCTGGCCAAACCAAGAGCTGTCATCGGGTCTGAGAAGAAGCCTTCAATTCATAAATGGGAAATATGCTCCCCAAAAGGCAGGTGTGTATGCTCAGCCTGCCAGATGGCAGAGCCCACATAACCACTTGCCCTTCAGCCAGATTTTACAATAACGGTGTTTGCAACTGCAGAGCTGGATCCTGGTCTTGATTGTGCGTGAACTCCATGTGCAGTTGTGCCACTGAATTTGGTAGAGGTAGGTGGGAGTCAAGCTCACGTAATGAAGGCTAGAAACTAGCTCCTAGACTCCAGCCTTCCCTGACGTACGTGCTGGAGCTGGGCCAGCCCTGCTGCAGTCTCAGATATCATGTTGGCTGGCCAGACACCACTGCTTTCTTGTGCTGTGTCTGCATGAAAACATCTTTGACAACTCAGAAGTAACTATTGCAAGAGACAAGGTCCAAGGTGCAAAGCTGCAATGGAAAGTGTCGAAAGCCCAGGAGTGTGGGAACTGAGCATGAGAAAGATATATGGTGTCTATAGCCTTCAAAGAGATATAAAGACTCTATAGCCAGCAGCTCATGGGGTCTGTCACCCTGAATGAGTGACAGGTTGGTTGGCTAATAGGGGATTTCAGTATAAGCCTGGACCAGGTCTCAGATCCATACCCCTTGACCTATCACAAGACCCATGCTCAGGGCAGATCCACCTGCAACTGGTGAAGCCAATGAAGATTTTATACTCAGTAATATAATTTGTTTTCCTTTGGCTGCGTGAAGGGTGTTCATATTGGGGATTCACAGCTGATCAAGTGAAAATTTGCATGGCGACATCAGAACACTGTTGAAAGCCAGAGGAGAAAAATAGGAGGAATGGGGTACGGAGGAGAAGAGAGGTGGGACTCGGACCTGTTGCTACTCTGGTCTTGGCTTTAAGCCCCTTCTTCCAGGAGTGCATGCGTACAGCTGATTTTATGAAAACGAATAATTTGCGCAACACCTTCCTTGCTGGCCTGTGCGGTGACTGGCCTTGCTGAGACTGCTGGTGGGGTCACCCAGAAGCAGCAGATTTGGGAGCCTGGCCTCTGTCTGCTAGGCAGTAAATGAAGGCCACCAAACTAATGTCATGTTCACCTCTGAGGATTCATTGGATGAAGACAACTTATAGCCACTGTTGACCTGTGCTGGATTTGAATTGGTGACCCAGAGATGAAAGGCTTTCTGTCCTAGTGCCAGTTCTTTGACTCGCTCTGCTGTAACAATAAATATCCCCCAAATCTCTTGTAATTCCCAGCAATTATAGCCTTAAAATAAACTTATAGCACAGGCTAGTGATTACCAAATGTTTCTTATTGTTTCCCCTCTGGGAGATGTGTATCCCTCAGGAAATGAGCTTCTAATTAGATAGGAGAAGCAGGGCAGCAACAATAGTGTGGGAAAGCTAAATTAATAAAAGCTTCTAGGTGCACTCTGACCACCCTGAACAGAGAGCTGACAAACGATGAAATGTGACTGGACCAGGGTTTTTTAACTTTGTCTCTTCTTGGGAGATGCCTACGCCAGCTGTGGCAGAAGATATGTGAGTGGAGGAAGAGAGGATAGAAATAAAGATGCTGTTACAGACCCCAGGGAGTGGCTGCACAGAGCAGCCCACAGAAATGTTTCAGCTTGCAAATCCCAGACCATCTGAGGTTACTGGCAGCACCCTGTGCAAGACTTCAGCTACTAATTCTTTGGGCAGGTTGATAAAATAGGTATGTATCCTCTGTCCCCCTGAGGTGCTAACCCAGCTCATTTCAGAGTCCGCTATTCCTTTTAAATACAAAATTTTAGGGAGTCTGGATGCAGTTCAAGCCAGTGCCCTACCCATTCATGGAAAACTGGGGCTGAAACACTCTCTGAGCACTGTATGGCTCAAAGAGACCAAGATGAGTGAGGCTGGAAAGAACCTTTTGGACATAAATGCTTGTGATGGTTCATCATGCCAGCTGGAATCCTCATGTCTGGTTTTGTTTTTGTGAGTGCAAGAGAAAGGCCTCTCCATCCCTTGGTTGTATATGTTTCATTTTCCACAGCGCATACCATTTATAAACCTTGGGAATGCAAGTAGTCCCTTGGAAAATATCTCAAATCTCATCCATGCAACAGTGGTATCCAGAGCAGAAAAACTGGTACAAACACACTCAGTCCCTCCGAAAGTGGATGTCAGGGTCTACACCCACACTCAGGTGCTGTCCTGATGTCTGTTGCTACTGAAAAACAAAATCTTCGAGCTGCATCTTTCTGGGCAAGATGAGGGTCATCTGTGTTCAGAAACTGTCTCTCTTGGTTTGAACTGCTTTGCTGTGATGGAAGATATATCAGCGTATGAAGAGATGTGCCCTAAGGTGGGAGCCAAAATATGGATGTCACGTACCAAAACGTGCGTACTGCAGTTCACAGCCATATCCCAGGATTTGCAGAGTGGATGGATAATGTGAGATTGTTTATGGAAAACCCCTGTGAAGCCTTCATGTGTAATTTACTCGACATTAAAGAATGGAGAAATCCCATTTGTGCATGTACGTAGCTCAGGAGCAACGGAGAAGGTAGGATAAACGGCAACAAGTCAAAATAAAACTTTGAGGAAATAATAGGATTTAGTTTTAGGTGAGCATGTTGCCTTTCTCTGGGCGGTTCAGAGCTTTATTTTATTTTGAGGTGGAAAACATACTAGTCCTTACATGACTGAGAATGTCTTTATTCTGAAGCCAGACAAACTATTTTTTTGCTGAATTTCAGCTTAGCCTGCAAATTGAAGCAAATTGCAGGGATCACAAACCTACTCATACCAAAATCAAGAAAGACAAAATTAGCTTCGTTCTCTTGGAACCAAAGCCACTGGATCTCAGCCTGTCAGAGCTGCCCTTAAGAAAACTAAATACTTTGTTCTTAGGATTAAACTCACCGTTTTGATCACATTCACAGTTAAAACCTGTGGCTGTTACACTTGTAGTGAATCAGTACTCATCTTAAGCTCCCAATCTATAAATTTATGTTACTCTTTTCCCATGCAATTTGCCAGGTCGGCCTTTATCTTTGAGAAACATAGCGAGGAGCATCCCCACCTCTCCTGGCAGTGCCAAACCACACTTCTTAGGGATTCCCCTGTGGGTATTAATTGAATTTGAAACGGTGGTGCCAGCAAAACATCGTAATTTCAGCAACATATGTTGAAATTGCACCGGTATAGGCTGTGGATGTATAGATAATATGTTCAATCCACTCCTTGGGGAACTAGAGAGAATTTAAGCATCTGCTGATGCTTCCTATCCCTAGGGTTAGGGTAGGATCAGAGAGCAAATCATCACGTTGGCAATATGGCAAGAACTTACCCTCCTGCAGCTGTAATTATGTTCTCTTTGGCTGGTGAGAGTATAAAATAAGACAGGACACATTCATAATAGCTTAAGGTAGCCCATTTTACCTTGCTGTTGCTGCACATGAGGAGTTTTCATGTCTGAGCTTCTGGAAGAGAGGAGGTTATCTTTTCAGGTCATACAAACTCGATTGCTTATGATCTTTTGTAGCTACTCCTAGATCATCCTGCCGCAGGGTAAGACTCTTCTCCGGCATATGAGCATAACTAGTGGTTTTGTCTACTCTAGTTGTAAATAGCTACCAGAAATAAGCATCTGCAGTGTCCCTCGAGAACCTGTTTCACAGCCACTGGGATGTTGGTATATTCTAGCATACAGGGAGTGGGTTTTAGTACAAGTACAGAGACTACATAGGGTTGGTCTTCAGGAAGAAGAAATTATTTGGAACAAGATAAGACATTAACTCCAGTAGAGCACAACTGGGAAAAGCACTGGAAAGAAACACTGAAAATTACCTGTTGCCTTGATTTGTTATTTAGTGTCCTCCGGACTTGTGGTACCAATTTAATCTGTTTAATGTGTACCAACAGTAACTCAAGTTTAGCTGCAGATGGGTTTTCTCCCTCGATATTTTCTGTTTATTGATTATTAACACTATGCACAGAGTACAAAGAGGGCAAGATGGAACTGTGGAGAACAGCGGTACCTCCATTTGTCTCATCCTGGATGGTTATTCATATAGATAATGAACGTCTTAAATGGTAACACATCCCATGAGGATGCTTTTGGGCATGTCCTTTTTCATTTCCACCTTGCAGTGTGAACCATCTGCCATTCTTAGTCTTGCTAATGCTGGAACTAAAGCTGCATCAGGACTGTACCTGATAGAGCTGGGCATGGAGTATCCATCTTATCCCATTGGCCTTTTAACGTTGTGACTGCTGACTATGCAGTGCCCCCTGCAATACAAGGCACATATCAAGGTTTTGTTTATTAAGAAGAGACGGTGGCAAAACTTTCAAGAGATATTGCTAAGAACACCATTTACCTTGCTGGCTCCTATTACCTCCTTCCATTTCATATTGTGTGCTATGTATCCACCTGCCATTGCTTTCATACTTAGACTGTCAGCTTCTTGGACAAGGATTGCATGCACGCTCTGCATTTGTAAAGCACAATAAAACATAGCAAATAACAAGATATCTGTCCGACGTGATCAAAATCAACAAATGTCTTGAATTTTCCTTTTGTTAAATTCATTCTGGTCTGAGTGTCACATAATCCTAGGCTGTAAAAGGTAGCAGTTCTTAGAAGGACCAACCTCCTTGAACTATTTTCCCCTCTTGTTAACAATTTCCATCTCATTTCCTATTTCCGGCTCTAACTCCTGCCGATAATGCTCCTCAGCTAATATTGAAACCAAGAGGGAAAAATATATGAATAGTAGACATCCGATCCAAGCTTTGTGTAGAGAATTCAGGGATGGAATGTTCTTGAGAACAAGAGGGTTTTTTAAATAGCAAAAGATTGCTTGTTTAGGAAGAAAATTTGCACTGACACCTATATTCGGTACTGTTAATGTTTGTTCCCACAGTGCTCTTAGGTCAAATGTAGCCATCTTCTTGAGATTGCATTTTTTCTTTTTTTTTTCGTCGAGAGGTTCTCCACGCAGAGTATGTCTGCATGGCAGTTTGCTGCACGACCGCAGCTCATATAAACATTGTCATACGAGCTTAAGAGAGCGAACTTGCAAATACCATAGCAGTCACTGACTGAGTTTGTGATTGCATGCAACGCTGTCTTTTGGTTAGCAATATTGCCTTGCTGTGCCCTTGCCTCCTACCCTGGCTTCTCAATCTCCTGCTGTGCATCCGTTGTGTCAGCAGTATTTTGTGCAGTTACTCCAAGCCACATCCAGCCCCTTCACTTCCAGAAAAGGCATTTTTCCTGCACACCTGACACAGTTCTTGGTGCACAGATGGTTGTGCAGATGTCCAGCTACTGGTGGAAATGAGTAGCCAGGGCGGTATAAGTGCATGGGGCAGACCCATCTTATCCTGGTATTGCAGCTAGAGGTAATCCAAAACAAATCTGGCCGTTCTGTGTTTGCAGAAGAGATAAAAGCAAATACTTTATTTATATAATGATGAGTACTCAGGCAAGAGGTGGGTATGGGAAGTCCTCCTTGAGCAGTGATCATGTGATCTGTTGTAGCAGTTTTATAACCCAACCTACACTGGAAATACATCAAAGAGGCATTGGCTATGAAAGGCAGGAAGGGAGTGGTCTGAGGAACCGCAGCTACACCAGTGAGTTGAGCAGAGCCAAGGAATGTCCTCAGGCACCGCAAGTCAATTGTGTTGTTAAATTGTCAGTCCCTGGCCAGTGAATGCAGATGGCTTGGGAGTTGGCAGGGGCTCGGGACTGATCCCCAAGGCAGCTTGGACATGGCCACCCTGCTCTGGAGGACAGCAGTATGAACGTGGGCAGTTGCATGCCAGTGGGCTTTGATGCCAGGGAGCCATTCTGGGCATGAGCATTGGGATAGACAATTGCTGGTAGGAAAGGAAAACTGCATTTGGTAGATTCATTTTTTGGTATTAATATTCCCAGGTTTCTCTGTACAAAGGGAGAGGGCATATGTGGCTCAGAGTCTCATATGCAGCTCTGGAAGTGGAATTTGGACTTTACAGAGCTGCCTAATCTCAAGTTATTTGAAGATCTGTCTCTCCTTTGTGTGTAAGCCAATGCATGCTCGGGGCTCAGTGTTTCTTCCACTGGATATTCATCTAATCCAGGACTGGGCTTCACAGGGGGAAGGGCAGTCCCAGTTCTCCTGGCATGTAACGCTCTGGCCAGGTCTGCCTCTACTCCTGCTGGTGGCCCTGGCTGGCGAAAACAGGTCCCCAAGACATGCTATGGCTCAAAGTCAGCTGTGCATCTTCGTCCTTCTGGATCCTGGCTCCCCACTCTCTGCTACTGGCTTCAGGATCTCTGCTTTGATTTTTTTTTTAAAATGTGTGAATTTGGATCTTTTTTTTGGCATTTACCTCCCTCAGGACCTCTGCATGTAACACATCTCACAGCAAAAAGGGACCAATTTTTCTTTTTCACAAAGCCATCTGCAATGGGGTTCTGAGGGCAGAGTGGAGCAGTAGAGCTTTGGCTGGCAGTGTAACTTTCTTCTATGTCCATCACAGCCCAAGGCATCATTATCTCTCCCTCCATCGCTCCCAAGGTAGCCAGTCCTTCCTGTAGATTCCCCACACCCCAGTCCTTCATTTCTCACTCCTCTTCCATCCTTCCCTTGTGCCCTGCTCTGTCTGGCTCGTCCCCACCACTGCCACTCTGCAGTAACCTCTCTGAGTCTGAGAGCCTTCAGTAGTTAATTTGTGCCACACAACAGGTCTTCTGCCTTCAGGATCCTCTCTGCTATCAACAAAATAATTCCCTTTGGCTCCAAACAGTGAGTCAGGAAGGCAAGATGTGTGTAGTCTCCATAGAAATGGTCTACAAAGGTTCCCCATGGGGCCAATAAGTCTCCTACTGCCCCTCAGCCATGAGTTGTCCTTTACCTTAATCACAAGTGGTTCATGCATTTTATTACAGAGGTTTCCAATTTCAGTCCTTAGGGTCTTTAGTACATGTCGATGAAAGAGGGGCTTTGAGAACTACCATGACCTGAAAAAAAGGTGTTTCTATTATCATCACTGTGTTTTATTCCTATTCCCATATTTTCATCATGGAGGACACTGAGGTGAAACAGATGATAGCATTTGCTGGGACCATGATTTCTGAAAGCAAGCCTTCATTTGGGTATTACTGTTGGATGGTCCTCACAGACTGATACAACTCTGTAAGAAGGTTTGGTTCAGCTTCACCTGAGCCAGGTGTGACTTGTTTGCCCAGGTGGAGGGAGGTGGGTCCAGGGCTCGTAGTGCTCAAATCCAGGTTATTTAGAGCCAAAGGAGGTTGAATATGGTCTCTTGGTTTGTAGGTTGAAGGCCTGAGAAGTCTGGTTTGTGGGAGTAATGAAGGTGGGAGTGTGGGGAGCAAGGCAGATCGTGGAAAGCTTCAGGGCTAAAGCTTTGCCTCATGGTAAGAAATGTTAGGGTTGTCTGCAGCTATGTATGACTGATAGGCCAGGGTCTTGAAGAGAGAGAAGACACTGCTTAGCTGCCTGGAGTGAAAATGGTGCCTGTTGCTGGACACTAGCAAGTCCTTTTGATTTTTGGAAGTCCAAACCCTGGTAAGTTCCATTCTGAAACTCAGCAGTGCAGGTCAAAATCCTTCTTGTGTGTGATGACTTGTCTCCTGTTCTTCCTTTAGCTGCATAAACACACAGGGGCTACAGGGGCTCCTTAGGACTCCAGGAAGCTTCCAAATCACTTCCCTTAACCAGCTTTTGGTTCCTTTGACCTGAATGCTGCAATGTGCCCTGAGCCCAGCAGATCTGCCAGTGCTGGATAGGGCTGAGTCTTCAGCAAAGCTCAATAGTAATTGCAGTATTCAGGAGCCTGTGGTTGGGTTCTGGTAGCTGGGGAGGGCTCCTCTAAGGAGGAGGGACCAGATAGGTTCAGTTATGGGATGCTGGAGGGAGGGAAAGGCCATGGGCATGAGCTGGAAATGTGAGCCCCCGGTGCTGGGAACAGGTTGTGCCATATCCACATGGGGCTTGGCACTGGCACAGACCTATGGGTCCTCTCTCACTAACCATGCAAGTGTCCCCTGCCCTTCTGAGATCCTGGCAGCAGAGCGAGGGTGCAATGGGTGGCAAAGTCTTCCCTGGAGCCCATGGCACAGGGGGGAAAAGCTGGCTGGAGAGTGAGGGATGGGGCTGGGAAGGCAGTGGAAGAAGAAATTGCAGATATGCCTGTGAGAAGGGGAAAGAAACTGGAGCTCCCCTGCTGCTCTGCGAAGGGCACGGGATGCTACATCTGGAGAGCGATTGTTTTCTTTGACAATCTTCCCCAGAAGACAAGCGGTTGGGGATGCCTATGAACTTCTAGCTTGAGCTGTGGGACAGGAGCCGTGCAGCTCGCTGCTGGGGCTGAGGGAGCTCGGGGAGGCTTGTGGACGGGCCTGCACTTTCTCAAAGGCTTTTGGAGGCCCACGGAGCTGGGTGGGAGAAGCACCAGAGAAGAGCTGCCAGCTGGAAGAACTCTTCTGCTCCCTGCCTGGCTTGCTGCTCATGCTGGGCCCTGCGCCCTGGCTCCCCGCCAGCAGTTTCCACCCCTCCATGTAGGTTGTCCTCTAGGAGAGGGCATTGCCAGGATGCTTTGCACCACTAAAAGTCCAGAGGCAACAGTGCTGGCAGGACCAAATACAATTTTTTTTCCAGTTCTCCTTGCATGGGCAAGAGTGGTCAGCCTCTGCCTTTCCAACGTCCTTTCAGATGCCTCAGGCTGTGAATGTCACTGTGAAGCAAGAGCGGGGATAGGAAATGAAAAAACTTCTTTTCCTGGGGCCTGGACGAATGCAAAAAGGACAGGGAAGAAAAAAGAGCCTCCTGGTGACAGGATCTCAAGGAGGAGGATCTCCAAGCCTTGCGTCTGCCCAAATCCAGGAAAGAAGCAGACTGAGGAAGCCTGATGTGGAGCAACCCTGACACAATGGATGCTGGTGTGGGGGCCACAAGATTTGCTGCTGACCCACCTGATGGAAAGCTGAAGAGCAGCCAAGATGGGTGAGAAAGGGGGAGCCTAAAACTGGGCTCTGAAATTTCATTTTGGACACCTGAGAAAGTGAGCAGCTTCTCAAAAACACCCTGATTCCAGTGGGTGCTGGCAGCGCTTGCTACAAAACTGCTTCCAGGCAGAGTGCGCTTTTTTTTTTTTTTTCCATCAGAAAATGCCAATTCATTACAATGGAAACACTGCAGGGCTGTATCGCCTCCATGACGCTGTGAGAGAAGCCAGGCTGTTTTCTTACCCAACTCCTTGGCTCCTCGCAGCCCACCCTGGCAGGATGCTGCAGAGCCACCATCCTCCATCCTCTGGTTTAACCCTCCGCCCCATCCCAATACCTTGAGTCCCTCCTTGCTCGATGGCCAAGCTCCTGCTGACCTGCGAAGGTGAAGCAGCGGTGTAGTTTTCTGCTCCCTGGTTTGATGTTTTTTTGGCTCGGGTGTCAGAGTGGCTTTTCTGTCTAATTTTGCAACTTTTGGGAAGTCAACCAGGGATTAATTTCATTCCCATCTTCATGGGCTGGTTGGGGAGATGCTGGATCAGGACTGCCTGCTTTCCTACTGGAAGCTGGTCCGTTTCCAGGCAAATGGTATGTAAATGGTGTCTGGATGGATGTTATTAAAATAACTTATTCTAAGTAAATATTTTGATGAAATTGTCTTTTGAGGGGGAGCACTAAGCTTTTGACTTGCAGCTTTCACAAAATATGTGGCTCTGTGCAAAAGTTGCCTGTCTTGGGCCAGCAGTGGTGCGAAACCAGAATATTTTCACTTCAGCAAGGCATCACAGCAACAGCTTGAGGATCTACTTTGGTTGCTTCATAGCTTTTTTTTCCCCTGTAAAGGACAGGATCCCAGGGCCAAAGACTGAGACGTAAAATCTGATTTGCCCTTTGCAAAGGTGGAGAGCAGGTGACTCATGCCCAAAACTTACCTCCCCACAGCATTTCCAAATGGAAGCAGTTTTCTGCTTAAAATGCCCCAACCTTCATTTTCCTGCAGACCTGAACAGCCTGAGCAATTGGAAACCTATTTTGGCTGAAATTCAGAGCAATCCTGTTCCCCATCACTTCTCTTAATAAATAAACACCATTAACATCTGGTGAGAAGTCCCCGGGCTGAGCACAACGTAGCTGCAGCACCGTGCTCGAGCTGAGCTCAGCTTGATCCAAAGACAGAGCAGCCTGAGCTGAGCCAAGTGCAAAGGGGGGAGAAAAATAACAAATGGAAAAATTAATTACATGTCAAAAAACCCCAACACTCCAGCTTCCATCATCTCAAGAGTTCACAACTGGCAGGGAGTCTTTAATAAACTAATTAGTGGCCCTGGCAAATTGCGGAGGAGTCTGTAAGTTGTCGCAGTTGAGTGGAAGTCAACAGTGTCTGGTTTACAGTAGCCAAGAGTCTTGCTCATAATTTTTCACTGCACAATTTTATAAATAGTGGAAGTTATTTACCCTGTCTCTGTTAAGATATTGCTGGTTTTGAATGAGACTTCCTTTAGAGCTTTAATTTTGATGGAATTTTCTGCTTCACGTATATAAAAAATAAAATATCTTTATATAACATATCTATATTATATATATATAAAAATAAAGTTACTCAGAGCCTTAAATTAGCTATGAGAGTGCAAACACCTCCCACAATTTAGGGATTAATTTGCTGCTGCTCGGAGGGGTGCAGCAGGAGGTCAAGATCTCCAGGTTGCGTGGCACAGCACAGAGATGCTTGCAAGAGTAAATAAACTTTGCCTGGGTCTCCTTAAACAACATTTCACTCTGAATAATCCTGGTGATTTAGCTCCCATCATTAGTTTTAGTTCCACTTTGCTTTATTGCTGCCATGCTTAATTGATTCAATGCCAGGATGGAACTGCATAATGAGGCTGCTTAAGTGTAATGAAACCTTCACATTGTCAAAAATGAAAGTTTTGTCTGCAGATTCTGGAAAGATCACCAATTAAACACTTCAAAACTGTTAGATAGAGATATGTGCAGATTTAGGAATTTGTGAAGGTACAGAACTGGAGGACTAAATATTTCCTTTCTCAGCCAGGGTATTCCAAATAATTCTTTTGTTAATACAAATTTCAGGGAGCTTGATTTTTTTTTTTTAAACACCCAGCTATGAAATATCTTTAATTGGAGATGATTATCACTGAGAGACACTTGTTTGTACCATGTAGGTTGGTGTTAGCTGCCTGGTAGCCTCCTGAGAAGTCTTGGAAGGCTGCTGCTTATTTTATTTTGGGAGCACAGCTCAGGAGGAGGCTGCTGGATGCCCCATGCCAACAGCCTCTTTGCTGGCCATGTGGCTGGGTTTGTAGTGGGAGACCTGAACTAAACAGCTCAGTCTCAGTGTGGTTTTCATCCTCACTGAGTGACTACTAAAAAGGGGTGGAAAACTCAGTTTCTGTGGAAAAATAAGCCTGAATAGCCCTGTTACATCTTTATCTTCTTTCGTTGTATTTTTTTGCATCTCTCTGCAACCCCACTCTGAAGCAGCCAGAGGAAATTTGGCTTTCTCCACCAGGTGGTACTGTTAAGCTGTTGTTGGGGGAAGGTTTGCTTGCTCCATCCCAAACCCATCCAGTTATCCCCTTCAGCTGGGGCTTTCAAAAGCTTTCCACTCTTGGTGTACTACAGTTAAGCTGGAGCCCCTGTTAATTGTAAGGGCACCAGCTGAATGAGTACATTCATGCTCTGTTTCCCTTCCCACTGCAGATCAAATGATCTTTTTTTTTTCCCCACCCCTAATGAAAGGAATGGGCTGGTATCTTCCAGTGAGACCATACTCACAGCATGCATTTGGAATCACTGCTTTTATGAAGATATTTTCTGTATGAGCAGTGTAAGTCCCTGATAGCTGTGGAAAATGCATTGGCTTTAATGTGTCCAAGGGCACAGCAGGGCCTTACTATGAGTTTGTGTTCCTAATCTGATGTGCAACTTTCCCTTGGTGACATGGATAACACATTTGGGCTCTGCCTGCAGTGACAGGAGGGGACACTGAGATCCCATAAGGGCTCTTGGGGCTCTCCTGTGCAGGGCTGCTGTCTGCCCATATATTCTCAGACAGGTCTTCCTCCTAGAAATGTTGTCCAGGAAGACTGTCAAGGGTGTTTTCTATTAATTTAGTCCCTCTGGTATCTGTAATGGCACAGTGGCTGTGACCAGGCTGCCATATGTCCTGAGCCTCCAGGCACGGCCACAGGGCATGTCCCAGACTTGCATAGCTCTGTGCAAAAAGCCGGAGGCATTTGGGAAGTGTTTATCTTGCACAGTAATTCTGTCAGGTTGCAGAGATGTCAGATTTAGTGTTAGTATTGCTCATCTGGGAGGGAAGAGGACGCAGATACATGGAGATGCAGCTGCCTCACTGCTATGAGCTATTAAAATGCCATAGGAGCAATGCAATCATTGAGGTCCCTGGAGACTCTAATATCCCCTTAAAATCTGAGGACATTAACATTGTCTGGTAGATACTGAAGCTCTCACTTCCACAAGGAAATTGCCAGCAGTGTATTCCATCCATTGGTATTATTTATAGACTTGCCCATGTAAGCATGATTAATATTTTTTCATGCTTAGTTAACCATGAACTTCTGTATGTCTGAGCAAACACAGCCCTTATCTACTGCTGACTTTCCACACATGGCCTTTGAGCACTTCTCTAGTCCATGGCTTTTCTTCTTAAGAAAAACTATTTGCATGTGCTGCGACACATGACTGGCAGGTTTTTTGCTTTGAGGCTGGTGCTGTTTATAGAGCTGAAGGTCATGGGCCACAGAGATGATGAAAAGACACTTAAACTGGAAGATCAGGTGCTTTCCAGGGCAAAACTAGCGGGTCGGCAGAATTTGGCCGCTTGGAGTATCATCAGCAGCTGCTTTTGGAGAGTTTTAGTTCTGGGAAGCCTGTTTTTTTGAGCCACTCGCCATCACGCGATGTTTACGCCACTGTCACACACACAGTAACCCCCTGCCATCGGCATGGTTGCACAGGCAGCAGGAGGGGCTTGGAACAACAAGCCCTGCTGTAAAGCAGTTCTGCTGAGCGTGGAAAAACTCCTCCAAGTTGGGCTAAGTGGTGACATAATGTCCCAGGTTACCCTAAGGATCCAGATACCATAACATAAATCTATATGGTGCAGGGCTGAGAAGCTGAGGTGATGTTGTTTGCCTTCATGTTATTAGCCAGGCAAATTTAAAAAGCTGCCTACAAAGCCCAATGGATCTTGTCTAAAAAGCACCAAGGATGATCTTTCATCCTTAAAATGATGGATGAGGTGAAGAGAGTTCATCCCCTTTGTCTCCCCTCCTTCCCCCAACAAGCACCGTAAGATTTAGGTTGATGAATTAACAGGAAGGGGAATGAAATCTCTTTTAATCTAATGAGAGTCCCCAGATTGGTCATTTTTCCTGCTGTCTTGGGAAATGGTGCTAATTTGCAAACGAGACATCTATTGCTACTTGGGTTTGAATACTACGTTTTTGCCATTGGCACTTGTGCACTGTGGTTGTGTGACCTTGTGTGAAGATGTTGGGCTGCGGAGGGAGGAGAGCAGGGGCTGCTGCATGGGGAGATGAGAGGGAAAAGGGGCCATTGGTGAAGGAGCAGCAGCAATTCCTGGCAATGCTTTTCCTCGTGCCAGTATGTAGATGGAGAAAATTTATTTTCCTCCGTCTTTAGGTGTTTGCCACATCTTGGTACATCCCAAGTTAATTTGATTTTTTTTGAAATGGAGCATCACTTTGAACCCTTTGAGCCTCTTCTCAGGCTCTGCACAGGGCAGCCGCTCTTGAAGTGGAGCAGAGATACCTGCAGAAAGGCAATTGCTGAAGGCTGAGGCTCCTCGCGGGGCAGAAAGCTCGCAGCAGGAGCCAGCCCGATGTCATTTATAACTGCTCATTCCTGCTTCCTCTCAATTTAATTTCTTCCTGGCTTAATTTGCTGGTGCCCTGTCCATAACCTCGCTTTTCCCCAGTGTCGTTTCTCTGTGCTTGGTGCTCTGGCTGCATCTCCTGGGCTGTGTTTGTGGACCCGTGGAACGAGTTTCACAAGTTTCCAGCTGCGTAATGTTGATGTGCCAAAGGGATTTGGTTCCCATGTATCAATATCGGTGTTGCAAGTGGTGGGGATGTGGGGTGGTTTTTTTTCTTTGGGACTATTTCGTACCAGTTCTTTTGCTCTCCTCTTAAATTTCTGTCCATTGTGAACATTGTTTTAGTAATACCTACCTGCAGCACTTCTCGATGTAATAACATTTGTGTGTCTTTGGTTAAAGTTTGGTTGTAGAGAGGTGGGGGTCGGTCTCTTCTCCCAAGTAACGAGCCATAGGACGAGAGGAAATGGCCTCAAGTTGTGCCAGGGGAGGTTTAGATTAGATAGTAGGAAAAATTTCTTCACCGAAAGGGTTGTCAGGCATTGGAGCAGGCTGCCCAGGGAAGTGGTTGAGTCACCATCCCTGGAGGTATTTAAAAGACGTGTAGATGTGGTGCTTAGGGACATGGTGTAGTGGTGGACTTGGCAGTGCTCGGTTCACGGTTGGAACTGATGATCCTAAAGGGCCTTTCCAACCTAAATGATTCTATGATTCTATGAAAGTCCTTCTTAGGGCTTAAAAAACATCACCAAAAAATTCCTCCCAGCTGAAATGTTCCTTTTCAAGCAAAGGGTTTATCATGCCTCCCTTTTACTGTGCATTTTTCCCCAGATATGGCATGTGATTCATATCATCCCTTTTATGCTTTTTTTTCTACTTCTTTTCTTAAAAATTGAAAAGAGAGCCAGAATTTCTTCAGTGCAATTGCACAACAGAGGAAGGCGTTACCAGCATCTCATTTGGCTTTCAGCGCTCAGAACATTGTGCAAAGCCCCAATGGGCTCTGTGCGATGCACATCTTTGCTTTAACATGTGATTACTGGGGTTTGGTAACAAATGCACCCACATATCCCTATTGAATAGCACGTAAATAAGAGCCACTGATATTCTTTAAACAAATACTTTGTTTAAAGCCTTTTTCTGCCTGTCTGCTCCGAGGCTGAACAAAGATGCCCAGCAGTGGAAGAAGTGGAGCTTGGTATTTCAGCCTGCTGAAGCGGGCTGAAAAAATATGTTTTCTGAAGAAACCAAACTGTACGGGAATCATATTTGCCCTGAAATATTTCTCTCCGCCTTTGTGAAGCTTTCTTTGAGCTGCAGTGTTTGAGAACAGACAACTGCAGGAAACCAGTTTTCTGCCCTCAAAACCCTGCATTTCTGCTGTGAAGGTGCAGAATAGAGGACGCTAACGGTGACAAGGAGCACTTTTCCAAATCTGTTTCTGTGTACGGTCTGCCACTCTGCAGCGAATTGGAAAGAAACCATTTTTACCTCGTTTGACTGGGCAAATGCAACCACTATTGCATCACTGCCAGTAGGTTGAGATGAGGAGGTTGTTCGGCGCCGCGCTAGCCTTGAGCTGGTGACGTATGGAGAGAATGAAGGGATAAAGGGGGCTTGGGTAGGAAAGCTTCATAAAGATCCCTAGTGCTTGGCAGGCTCATGGGTGTGTTGGCCAGCACAGTGGTGGCAACTAACTGCACAGAAATAATGAGGTTACCTTGAAATAAATAGCCTATAGCAAATGTAGACACTTGGAGGAAGATTCTGCAAATGCTCCTAAGCTCTGTAATTCCTTATGATTTTTAGGAACTGGTTATGCTCTGCTTGCAAACAGCCTGCTGAATTGGCCACTACCTTCACTGGAAAAAAGTAAGCATTCGGTATAGTAATAAAAGACTTTAAATAGGAGAGAGGGAACCCACCACACTACATTAGAAAGTGGCCAGACCCTGCTTTCAGAAATTGTTTGTCTGTCCCTCAAAAATCATGAGCTAGATTTTTCTTTTTTTCCAGATCTCATGTTTAAGCCAAACGATTTCAACATTTGAGCTTTACAGATCACTTGCATCAATCTGTATCTGTCTATCAATACGAGAGTTATCAATCAACCAGCTCTGATCTGTACATACTATGTATCTATACATACACCATAGATCAAGACTATTTCTTGTAATAGTCTCAAAAGCTTGCTTTATTTTAGCAAGAAGTGAGTGAGTTTGTAGTGAGAGTATCAGGCTGCTGGAGCCCTAGGGAGAGCACCAAGTTTAATCTTTGAATGCAGCCTGTGCCTTCACGGTGCAGGGACCTGTCATCCCTCTGCAATGCTATAGCCTATAATGCTATAGCATACGTCACCTTCTGTCCCACAACCATCCTAGCAGCTGCACAATTTTACCGTAATTGTTTCCTTTCCTATATTTTTTATTTCTTTGTTTCCCGTCTCCCTTGCAGGCTCTCGCCTGTTGTCATGTGCTGGGAGTCGCATGCCCAACAGTGAAGGTGCCACCAAGGACTAAGGCATTGTGTGTTGGTGACCTTGTTTTGCTTGGGTGTCCTTTGGGAGTCTAAGGCCTGTCTCTTGTGGAGTGGGGAAAATGCCATTTCCCTGCTGCGGAGGGTGTTAGAAGAACTGGTCGCTGAAGGGTTCTGAGCTAAAGGACCGTGCAGCAGTGCCTGGGGCAGCAGCAGCTCCCCCTCGGTATCGCAAACCCTCTGCTCAGCTCTTTGCTTTTGAGAAATGCTTCAGGGTTCACAGAGTGTTTCCAGAAAGTGGTTTAGAAGATCAGTTTTGAAAACTAAATGAGTGTTTTTGTGTGAGGATTTCCATGCCTCATTTTGGGGATTGATATCTTGCTTGTGTCTGAGGAAAGCTAGACAAAAATGTAGCTTCAACCCAGATCAAACCAAAACGTTTTGGCTTGATGGCCAAACTGACAGATTAATTATCCTAAGTCCTACTTGTGCACTGAAAAGAGATTTATTTTTTCCCTGTAAAATAAACCATGTAACTGAGAGATGTGTGTGTTTTCCAAGAGTCAAACAGACTGATCGCATGTATTCTATGTGCGAGCTGTGGTCAGTTGGATGAGACCCATGGTTTTTCTCATGGTCACAGCTGGTATGTGTTCTTGCATGTAGGAATTTCAAAATTCGGTTCCGACAAAAACTTGTGCAACGCTCTGTTCTAAGTATATTACACACAGCCAGTTTGCAATAATAATTAAAAAGAATAAGTTAACTAGGGAATTAAGAATTATGTGCAGATTGCTTACTGGAGGTGACTAACTGGCCTGATGATCCCTCTCCTTTGGGCCAGAGCCTCAGCTGTCTGAATCGAGTCATTGCAGAATATAGTAATATCATAAGCAATAGCTGGAGAAGAGAAGGGTACTGGTCGGGGAATGGAATTGAAGTTTTCAAAAGCTTTATGGCAATGGATAAGCTGAATGTGATACTGTTTTTCACCAAATCTCCCAATATTAAAACTAGAGGGCAAAACTAGTAGAAGACCAGTTTAAAATAGGTATTAGAAAGAGCTGCTTTGGGCAGAGGCAGCGAACGGTGGGACTGTGCTGCCACGGGAGGTTGTGGCGACAGCGTCAAGCGGGTCCAAGGAGGAGCTGGATGAATTCATTGACAGTAGAAGGATTCAGTCCTCACTGATGTGCAAGGTGACAAGCACTGGCTGGGAACGTGGAATATATTTCCTCTAAGTATTTATACAGCTAAAGCTTGAATGTTTGTGGAGCAGGAGTATCAAACGAAGGCGAGTTTGCCCAAGCTGAATTAATTCACAGCCTTCAAGGAAAATGCGTATGGAAAACCTGTTGGAGCTGATCCACCCCTCAGCCGACACTCCACAAACGGGTTCTTCATCCCGCCCGTGGCCCCCGTGCAGCCCGCCATGCCGTGGCCACGTCTGTCGGGACTTCGCTGCATCGGATGCAGCCTCCGAGCTGGCCGCGGTGCAGCATCGTGGGTGCCGGAGTCTTGCCTGGGCTCTCCTGTCCCTGCTTGGGGTGGAAAAAGGGGCTTGCAGAGCGTGGCATGGGGAAGCAGTATAACGTAACCGGCTGCTGTTGGGGGTTTGTTCCTGCTCTTGCTAACCTGTGCTCCAGGATACATACTGTGGAAAGACTGTCCTTCCCCTTGCCTGTCAAACTCCAACACCAGCGCCCATGGGAGAAAAAACAGAGCCTATTTTTCATCTGGCTGGGGTTATTTTGGTGTGGCGCGGCACTCCGCTGCGCTCCCCTGAGTGCTGCCTAGGCATGTGCGAGTGAGCTATGGGGTGAAGCCGGGGTGAATAGACCCGGGTCTGTTCTTGAATAGCTGCAAAAAATTCCTTTGGAGGTGTTATGTGTACACAGAGGCTATTGCAGGCTTCCTGAGGGCTGTTACACCTTCCCTCCTTGATGAATCCATGGGGTTTCGCACACTGGATTATTACAGGGTGCCCTTTTAGCCCCTTCTAACACGACACCATTTGCATTTGTTCTCCCTCTGGAGAACAGGAGGGAAAGAACAGTGAGATATTCAGGGACTTAAAACCCCTGCACTTAACAAAAATGAAATGGGATCTCATGCCAACTGTGTGATTCGCACTCTCCTTGCTTTGTGCGCAACTTCAGGGCTCTCCCACCGCTCTCTTTTAGGTGATTAATTCCACCTCCTGCTAAATGGATTTACAATTAAAATGGGCTTATTTGTAGCAGCCACTGAATTTTCACTCTCTTTTTTTTTTTTTTTAAAATATGTAATTGAAAACACACCCAAACTCAAGCCGCCTGTAAGTATTAATTTTCATTTCCACAGAATGCTCTGTCTCTGGGGCAAGGAAGGAAATTCCAGAGAGTTAGCCAAGACAATCAGGGTTAATGTGCTCTTTGAAAAGTGTGGTGCAAGCAGGACCCTCGCTTTCTCATCCAAAGGTCAGGCCTGCTGCTGGGACAGTGGTCTGGGTACGGGAGGGAGAGGGCACGGCTCTGGCCCGGTGTGCGTTTTGCCCAGGATGTGGTTTGGGAGACCATAGTCCATGTGCAGCAACCATGGGAATGATGATGTGATTTTTCAAAAAGCCTGTGGATCACTCGGGGGGAACACGTGCTCCTTCAGAGAGGAACAAAGGCTGTTTTCAGTTGTGCGGGGGGTGCCTGGCTGCATGGCACGAGTGATGCTGTACAATCACGAGTGTAGGAAAACACTTGTGGGGCTGGTGCTTTTTGGTTGATGACCCCACCTTGACATCCAAAAGAACAAATGTAGACCATTTAGGTGAAACCTCATTCAGTCCAGCTTGAGCCACTTCAGCATGGGGAAAGATTTACCAGTGATCAAGGGCATCTCTGCAGCTTGGACACTGGCAGGGCTGACTTTGTGGCTCTTCATTCCATGGTGCACGTGGGTTCACCTTGCTTTGGTGCTAAGATGTCTAAAAACCTTATCCACTTGTATTACAGACTTCCCTCTGAAAATGTGCTCTTGCAGCTTCCTATGTGTGGCCAGTGCCTTCCCTCCCTCCATCCCCATCATGCTGATAAGCTGTGATCTCCTCTCCACCTGGAGACCACACTGTCAAAACTGTTTTGAAGAGCACTAGGGCTTTTATAAAATAAAATTTCAATAAATATTTTTAATGAAAAGAGCCCCCCTCTTCCTTTCCACAGTTACTTCAGGCTTGGAAGCCTAAACACAAATGTGTTTTTGTGCATTGGTATATAACCCCCAAAGGGAGACTAACTTGCTGTTCTTCTACCTCTTCAGTTAATCAAATTTGGTTTATGTGGTTTTTTAGGTCTCGCTCTGTTTCCTGGCTGGCTCCTGTCTCCCCTTTGGAAACAGGCAGGAACACCGAGTTCTGCCTGTGCGATAAGTTTCATGGTCATTCACTCAAATTCCTCTCCTCCTCCCAGTCCCAATAGCTGAGCTGCAGAGGAGTGCCAGGGCTTCAAGGACATTTTCAGCTTCACTGCAAGTATGCAAGCCAGCAGCGCAAGGCCAGCGCTAGAGCAATGAGGGTCATCTTCTCCTCCCTGCCCTCTACCTCCTCTTAGCCATGAGGACAAGAAGTGGGTTTGGGCAGTATACTAAATATTTTTTACTGATGAAAAAGCTGCAATAATATTTAGTCTGAGATTCAGATCAAAACTGTTCTTACCCCATAGCCCTCCATGGTATGGGGTAGCAGCATTTTGGAAAGCATACCCTGCCTTGGCAACAACATGCAGGACTGTTTTGGGAAGATGTTCAGCAGTGCTAATGCCTACCTCTGTGTCCTCCACTGCTCCTGTGTCCTCCGGACAAAGAGTGGCTTTAGTGAACAGGGACTTTTTCAGAGACATACTGCTGAGAGAGCCTTCCAAAATATTTTTTTTCTCATTGCAATCTGGCTTTTGGACAAGACCGTGGACCCAGGAACGCAATACCCTAGCTAAGCTGTCGCTCATGGGCACGTTGCTCCTTTGCTCCCTTGGTCTTAAATGCCATCTTCTGCACTAAGATTAATTCAGGCCCTGCATGGTCAGATTGTGGCACTTAGTCTAGCTGGGCAACTTCTCCTTATGTGTGAAATGGGGACAACATGTATAAGGCTGATCATAAATAAAAGGGATATCTCCTCTTATTTAAAAGGAGAAGTTGGAGAGGTGAGGTGAAAGCAATAGACTGTTGCTATTCAGCAGGGTCATGTGGAAAATCTGCTTTCCCGTATTCTTTCTGGGGGTGATATTGCTATCGACACAACCGGTAAAGCTGTTTTTATGCAGTTGCTTAGAGGCTAGTCCAGCAGCTTGATAATTAATAATCTAATTTAGAAACATTTCATGTCACTTGGAGAGTTGGGAAAGAAAGGAGCAGCGTGGCAGGTCAGGCATCTGTTCATTGCCATGGTCTTCAAAAAGAGAAATTCCTAAGAGATCCAGGCACTGGTCTCTTGACCCCATATATCTTATGCACAGAGATAAAATTAGACTCTGTTTCTATATGAAAATACAAATGGAAGCATCTAAATCACTAGTCTCTCAAAAAATCTTGTTCCTCAGTGCTTGCTTTTCCTTGAAATACTCCAGGCTGTTTTCATTGATAGCATGTTGTTTGCCTGAGATCTTAAGAATACGTGCACCTTTGACCAAAAAAAAAAAAGTATCTAAATTAAGATGACAATAAGTAGTTTTAATTTTTTTTTAATACTGCAAAACATGTAAACAGTAGCATGAAAATGTTTGAGGTTGGTTTTTTTTTTTCTGTCTCCAGTGACAGGGAGATTTTTTTATTCGTTAATGAAATTCTGAGGTCCTACTGGTGGCAAAGGAAAAGAACATACCTGCACACAACCATTGAGAAACAGGGGCTGGGGGGATCTCTGGAGATCCAACCTCCTGCCCAGAGCTCAAAGCATCAGCATTAAATTTGTCAAGATAAGACTGACTGCCTAATGGGTCTGTTACTGCCATTAAGGATCTGAACAGTGATGATACTGAATTTTTCCCAAATTCAGCTGTTGTCAATTTGAGATGGTTTAAATTTGCTATGAGGACCATCAGTGTTGATATGCGTGGATGTGACGTGGCTGCAGTTTTGGGTTCTCTAATTCTGCATTCCTGCACTCTCAACCTGTGTACATTGAAAGGGTTGTGCTCTTTCTATAATAACATTGAGATCTAACCCAGGTGCCTGTGCACCTTGTGATGCCCCTTGGGAAAAAACACTGTGCCATCAAGAAAATGACTTTATGACTTAGGAAAAAATGTATCAGTCGAGTCCCTACGCAGCACAGAAAACCTCAGTTTCATGGCGTCAGAGCGGTGGCTCCAGGCAAGTTAATTATAGCAGGGTTATTATTTTTTCTACCTTTGCAGCAGCAGATTTGATTAGGAGTCTGGGGTATTGCTTGACAATGGTGAATAGTAGAACTTTATTCCTTTTAGGTCTTTACACAGAGTCAATCAATCTAACAAAATGCATATTTATATAGCATGCCAAAAAGTGATTATGTCTAATACTGAGCTTTTTGTGTCCAAAAAAAAATCCAGGGTAGAGAAAGAGTAGTTCAACTTTATAAAGTTGTCATTTATATAGAGCCAGGCCAGGAAACTGTGCTATGGGTAGGGTCAAACTAAATAGGATCCCCTCCAAAAAAAGAGAAATGCACTTAGTGCCCTTGTTCTGGTCCCATTAGTGCTGGGGAATCCAGCCCAGTTTGAGGATGCGTCTTCTTTTAAATCCTTTGTCCTCATGACTCCAGCCAGGTCTTTGTGGCCCAGCATTAACAAATCTGACACAGACCTTTTAAAAAGCCCATTTGTGTTTGGTCAGTCTGTGGGTTTATTCTGTTCAGATTCCAACTGTGCAAATCTTGCCATGGAAAAAGGCCTCCCTGTGAGAAGTGACATTCACCACCGTGAGAGTCCTCCTGTTCAGAAATCCCCTTCAGCTGACTGGCAACCCCCCCCGCCTTTCCTCCAAAACACTAAAAATTGAGGCAGATAACCCAAACCCTTCGCCTGTAATCCTTAGAGAGGACATTTAACAAACTGCTCTACGAGCTTCATGACAGCTTAATTTTGCAAAAAGTATCATCCCTGTTCACGTGCTAGGGGTATAGATCAAGAGCAGCATGTGCTGGGACCATCTCACACAGCTGGTGTGCTGGTCAAGGAGAAACACGTTTATGTGTGATACTTAAAATACAAATCAAGATATTGCCCAGTCACTGACCTGGTTTTGCAAATAATGTGTATTTCTGTCGTCACACTGTGGCTTTGCTAGTTGAAGGCTGTAAACCAGGTAAAGTTTGCAAGGAGCGGCTATATCTTTTATTTTCCAAACTGGTATGGTTGCAGCAAGAAAAAAAGAAACTTTTTCAAGTTGTCCCAAACAGCTCACAAGGACTGGGGTTGAGGAGAGGCTGGGGGAGCTGGTCCCAGGGTGGGACTCGTGGGGCCGGATCTAGCGAGCCTCGGCAGGGGTGCGCGGTGATCGGCGAGGGACAGCTGTATGTCTCCACGCTCCCCTGTCCCCCATGGCTGCAGCTGTTGAAGGAGGAAATGATCCGGGGTCGGTGGAGGGGGCTGGGTAGATTAAATAAACCTCCCCTGCCCAGCACAGGGGTTGGGGGGCTGCTGCCTCCCCCTCGCTTGCTCGGTAAAAAATATTTGTGTCCATTTGTTATCCCCCTGTTGCACGCTTGCCTGTCGGTCGTTATAATTGGGACCGTCTATGGTCTCAGCCCCCTTCACGAAAGGCATCACTCGATGGCATGTGTGATTCAGCTGATGGTGACAGCATGGCCAGGATCTGCCCATACATGTGAGAATGGGGCAATTTTGCCTCTTTAACCTCTTTGCATCACCCCCTCCAGTTTTCTGGGAGTTCTTGACGTTTGCATACTCAGAAACTCTCAGTGCGGCTTCAATAGCCTCCTGTACCCAGGGGGTATTGCTGGAGTAATCATTGGGCTTAGGTTATTGTTTTAAATTGGTCAGAATGAACTGCCTGGGAAAGGTGAAAGACCACTCACTTGAAAAGGGAATAAGGGTAATGCAGGAGGAAGGGAGACCCTTCAACATCAGCTTTCCCATCCTGCCCTACACTGTCTGGAGAAGAAATGCAAAGATGTGAACTGGACTAAAATTAAACTGTTGTGGTGGGTTGACCTTGGCTGGATGCCAGGTGCCCACCAAGCCACTCTATTGGTCCCCTCCTCAGCAGGATGGGGCGGGGGGAGAAAAGAAGATGGACAAAAAACCTCATGGGTCAAGATAAAGGCAATTTAACAAAGCAACAGCAAAGGCCATGCATGGAAGCAAAGGGAACCAAAAGATTTATTCTCTACTTCCCATCAGCAGGTGATGTGCAGCCATTTCCTGGGAAGTAGGGCTTCAGTACATGTAGTGGTTGCTCCGGAAAACAAACATCGTAATAACGAATGTCCCCCCACCCCTCTCCTTTCTCTTAGCTTTTATTGCTGAGCAAACATCGTATGGTATGGAATATCCCTTTGGTCAATTTGGGTCAGCTGTCCTGGCTGTGTCCCCTCCCAAGATCTTGCCCACCCCCAGCCTACTGGTGAGGGGGGAATGTTGGAGGGACAGCCTTGATGCTGTGCAAGCAATGCTGTGCGAGGTCTCCAAAACGCTGGTGTGTTAGCAACACCTTTCGAGCCACCAATACAAAGCACAGCACTATGAGGGCTTCTATGGGGAAAATTAACTCCATCTCAGCCAGACCCAATACAACTGTATTGGTCTGTTCACTCCTTGGTCACAAGACTGGTGCTAAGATTTAGCAAAGGTTTTTTAAGCTATTTTTTTTAACAAGGTGGAAATGGGGTCTTGACTAAAAGTAAATGTTCAGTTAAAGACATGATTATTTCCACCTTTCCCAAAAACCCCAAATTGCTGAAAAGAAACTATATGGGCTTTGAGGCTTGGGGACTTTCTTTATGGAGCAAGGTGATTGGGAAAGACTCTCTTTTTTAGTTGACACAGTTGGTAAAAATAATTTTCAGTTGGTAAAACTGATTTTCTTCTTAGCTTATGGTTTTAGTGATGAGACCTCCAAGTGCTGGGCTGAAGCTGCCACACTTGGACTGTGAAACCCAAGCCATAGGCTAGACCTTTACATTGCTGTGGGTCTGGACTCTCCCTCAGTCTAGGTCAAAATAGCAAAAGCCTCATCATCCCCTTAGCAACCCTCCAGCCTCTCCTTCAGGAGAGCTTTCTTCAGGGAGGGCTTCCTACAGGGCTTTTCATACCAATGGATTTTTCCTTTCCCTGTCCAATCTGCTGACTTTTCTCTCTGCATGGGCATGGTACAGCCCATGGGCAGCTGTGTCTTCCCTGCTCTTGTTCACACCGTTTCTTCCTCTGTGCTGGGCCAGACCATCCTCTCCACCATTGGAGTTGGTGGGTTTGGCATGGATTGCATTGAGAGCACGACTTGTGACTCTGGCTGTAGCCTTCCCCTTCTCCACCTTAGGCTGAGACCTCTTCAGCTACCTCATTTAGTACCTCATCATGTCACCTTCGCTATTTTCCCTGGCCCTCGGCCACACTGCAGCCAATGAGGTATGTGTCGGCATAACTGTCTTCTTGCAGGGGATTGCTGTCATCATGCCTGCTAATATCCCAGTTGGGCTGGCAAGGGATGGAGTGTAGCACACGTGCCAAAACTGTGTCTTTCTAGAAACCAGGCTGTGGAAATTGGTCCATAAATTGTCTTATCCAGACTGCCACTGCCTCTGTTTTTCATCTCAGCAAAGTCTTCCTCCTCTTTTCATCTCATCCTCCCACTTGGTCCAGCTTCCTGCAGCTTTGGATCTTTTTAGTGTGCAGATGAAGGTCCACCTTTAGCTTTGCAGGCCTGAAGCCGGCATAGCTCTAGGGAGAGCAAAGCTGATCAGCTGGAAATTACTCTGGTGTAGCCAAGCCCAGGATTTGGACACGTGTCACTGTGCATTGATTTGGCTTCGTTTGCCTCCTGGCCACTTTCTGACCACATTTGTCCCAGTGTATGTTAGAAATAATTCCCTCAAAATGTCACTAGTGTAGGACGCTGTAAAACTGATGTCATGATAACATTGCCCTCATATTTTTGATCCAGCCTTCAATGTAACCTGGGTTCCTTTGCTATCTTTCTGTCTGATATTGTAGGAGTTTTGGATTTGGTCTCCCTTTGCTACAGCATATGACTAGTAGATTTTCTGTGGGATCTAAAACTATACATGGTCTTCACCTCATTTTCTGTTGGCAGCTCCTTTTAAGATTTGACTGGCTCCAAGCAGTTTGCCAATGGTTTTCTGGAGCAGAATGTGAGGTTTTAGCAAATTAATTCCAAGGCAATGAATCCATAGGAACACAGAGTCAGACACAGACTTTCTTTTTGAGGTCTGTGGAAAATAAAAATATCCTTTTTCCACCTTTTAGCATGCTTCTGGGTTCTCAGGTTATCAATGTGCCAGCATCATTCCAAGGAAAGGTATTCTTGTGGCAACCTGGGAAATTTTGAAATCAATAGATATGCAGCCTTGAGAAGGTGCTGAAATGCTGGGTTAAGGCTTTATGGTCCTCAAAACTTTCCAGGATTTCTTGTCTCACTTCTGGGGCATTCTCATGTCAGTCCTACAGTTTTAATCACATCAGCAGGTTCTTAATGGAAGACGGTTGGTCTCCAGTTTGGATTCAGTAGATAAATCCCTCCAGTAAGGAAAACCCAGAGGTCTGAGTAACCATGAGATTTCATCTGAACCAGTCCCAAAGTTATATGTGAAGTTTCTGATGGGCATATTTCCTTTTCATGATGTCATGAAGCAGCCACAGACTACAAAAAATAATCGCACCAAAATCTCCCTTCTCTCTAAAACAAAGATCAGATGATTGCATGGGCTGTATAAAATCTCTGGATCAACAATTCCTCCTTTCCTGTTCTCCTCCTTTCCTGTTGTCCTTTCTCAGCCCTTCAGACCAGCAGGTGAGTGGATGGCTCCCAGGATGAAGGCTTCTCCAGGAGGGTTCCTTAGACCCTCAAGCTTGATTGCAAAATGAGCACATCCAAATGCCTGAGTACACAGCCCTGCGTGCTTACAGTTTGGGGTGGGTTTGTTTTGTTTTTTTTTCCTTTTATTGAGCCCCTGGGGACATCTGGGTAAACAGTTCAGTGTTTGGCTGTGGCTGACAAAGATTTCTGCGTTGCTGGTATGGGAGAGAGCAGTTTCAATTAAGCTAATAAAATATACCTATTACCTGTCATTTGTGAGGAAACTTCCCAGGGAAATGTATTGATTTCTAAATGTTTATACCATGTTTTAAATGGATTCTCAGTGTAAACTCAAACGAGGGGGGCCTAAAATTAAAAGCTGCAGCGTATTTTCCTCCGAAGTGTAATGTAAAATGCATGAAGGGCCCTGGGAGAGGGGCGAGCAAGAACGACCTCCTCCTCCTCCTCCTGTCCTGGCTGTGGCTGCTTCATGCTCCATGGCTTTCCTCCCTGTTCCTTGTGGCCATGCAGAGATCCAGATTCCAGGTGTGGAGGTGAAATGCAGCTGTGTTGCTGCATTGTTGGTCCCCCATGCTGATGCAGGAGCTGAACCCGAGATTTTGCACTGCACAAGCAAACGCTGCAGCTGCAGGACCCTGACTCAAGAGGTGGATGCCTTCTCCCATCATTTCTTCCTTGGAAGGAGACCTGAGATTCTCACCTTGGGATGCAGTTGCAGTTGCAGTGCTAGTTTAGCACCTAAACTTGAGAAAGGGCTGGGAATGCAGCTGGGCTCCTGTGCGTGGTGTTACCTTGAGCCCAGAAACCAGCAGATTCCTACTAGCAGCAAAGGGCCTGTTTCTCTCCCGTGACTTCAGGGAGGACACCCCACTTACGGACCCTGAGTGAGCTGGTTGAGGCAAGTGCCTGTGTTATAGCTGGAACATCTAATAACGACGGTCTGAATTTCACCTGATGTCCATCCAAAGCAAAATGCCAATCGCATCATTCCCCAGGTCACTGAAATCAAATCTCTGGAGCTCTGCAATGCCTAGAAGTTCTTCTTCAGCCTGAAAATGTTCTTGGCTGGGAGGAGCAGGAGGTGGGACTGGGTCTGTGTAGAGCACACTAGATGTAGTGTGGTGAAACCCAGCTCATTTCACAGCCGATTCGAGCCTGTGCTTGGAGCTTAGCGGGGCTTGTAACTGAAACTGCTGCACCACAAGCCCAGTCCTTACCAGTCTGGGCTTGTGGCATAAAAATCAATGACGTCGATTCCTTTAGCAGAGGGCAGCAGGGGAAGAGCATGTAGGTACACGTATATGCACACGTGCGTTCACGCTCATGTTCTTTACAACCAGAAAATGAATGAAATGCAAATGCCATCCCATCTGAAGGGATTGCTATCAGCACACGCAGCTCTCAGCTCTGCAAGTCTCACCGTAGCAGGGTTAGTGCCTGCCATCGTGTTAAATCAAACGCGGTCCTCTTAAAACCTTCTCTCCATTCCTTAAAAGTCTGCCCACAATATTTGAGCTCTTACAGTTTCTTTTCCCTTGGCTCCTTGCTCCACGTTCTGAGACACCCACGGCTGGCTCAGCGTCAGGATTTGTGCGGCGGCTGAAGGATGGCAGCAGAGGTGAAGGTCAGCAGCCCCGAGGAGTAAAACAGGAGGCGGGGGGGGGGGGGGGGGGGGGGAAGTAAACTTCTAAATTAAGGGACATTTGGAAACAATTTCCTTAGCGCTTTGCTATGTGGCAGATGGAAGGGGGTTCCCCGTCACCGTACACCGCCCGCCAAACACCTGCTGAGCTCTTCAGAGGTCCTGAGGAGCGGGACTTGCTTTATCACAAAGTCAGACTGAAGGAGCTGCTGGGCTTGGGGTGCCGACAACGAAGGTAGTGTCACCGACGCTGGTAAACTTGCCAGATTCAGCAGAAAAGCTTATTAGAGCCTTATCTTAAACAAAGCTGCAGTTTAGTGATCTGAAATCATTAATCAAGCTAATTGCAGCTCATATTTATTGGTCTGTAGCTGCTGTGTAGCCACGAACAGCTGAACACACTGAACTTATCAGTTGAGTAATTGTCTCTGATAAATGAATTGCCTTCAAAAGAAAACAAGTGATGCCAGCAATCCATCATCAAAATGTCTGAGGGAAACCACTGGATGTGTTCGGTTCATACAGGCGCAATCCTACCCAGCGTTAAATAAAGAGCGAGGGCAAATTCCTACAAGGCCCTAAATCCTGCGCTACACCCTGAGGTCATGCGGCTTTTGGTGCATATGATGAATCCCTTCCCAGAGAGGGCAAATATTTATTTTTTGTGTGTGCATACATATAGATCTATATATCTCTGATAGTGCCCTTGTCACCTGCTTTCTTTTCTTAATGCTTTTCTTACCATATCTTCAATCCCACAGACCCAAGGGGCTACAGGGCTTTGGCCACGGCAAGCAAACTCATAGGGTGAGAGCGCTGGATTTAGGGAGGCGATGGCACGGCTTTCCCAGCTCTCTCCCCTTCTTCGCAGTGATTTCTCCTGGATGTCTAATTCAGCCTCAGCATTACCCTGGAAAGCAATGGGAATTTTACAACTGTAAATTCTGGCTGCCACTATGAGCGTAAGTAAGTTTCTTGAGTAATAAAACATGATACTGCAGGCAAATGTTAGGGAAAGATAGGAATAGGACTTGGAAAAATGGAAGAAAAAGGTGATGCTGTTGCCTCCTAAAACAGGGGAGTCCAAACCTAAGCAAACCTCCCTCCCTGCCCCATAAAACTGCAACAGGGCTCGTAGCAACACTGCTAGTAGGAAAGAGCAAGGGGGCTGGGCGTTTTTTCTTTGCAAATGGCACATGAACCACGTCTGTGAGAAAAGAAACAACTGGAAAAAGAAGGCACACATACCTGCTTGCAAAGAAAAGCCTGTTTGTGCTGCTAGCACACTGGAGGAAATTGTTGAAGAACAGTTCATCCATGTAAAAATATGACCCGCGCGAGGCTGCCAAGGCTAGTTAGAGCTGAGCGGATTGGTCGTCTAAATGCAGGTCAGACAAATTATTGGTGCCTAGGGGCAGCTTTCAGTTACGCACACCACTTTTTCCCCCATAATTTATAAAACTTATGGACAGCAGGATACAGGCAAATGGCTCATTGGGGTCCCAGTTACTCCTTCCTCTTTCAAATTCCTTGGCCTCCTTGTGGAAATGCCCTTGCTATCACTGTGTTTATCTTTAGACTTGGAGGAGTTCCACTTGCAGATCCTGGACTGGGCTGGAGGAAGAGGGGACCTTTTCTGCAAGAGAAATCACCTTTATGTTCCCTTTTTTGTCTCTTTGGTAACAGAACAGATGGTGACTTGTTCTGGAGGTTTTAATGCCTTTAGTTAGCAGGAAGATGTCATAGATTTGTCAGACTGTTTTGAAGTGGTTTCAATGATCTGCTCTGACTTCCTAGATAACACAGAACTCATTTCTGCAACAAGCCCGTAACTCCTGCTAGCACAATAGCTTCTTTAAATATGACCGCGATGTGAGAATTTCAAAAGGCAGCAAGCCCCCCCAAACTTCCACACAGTCCATTTCAAACGAATGTACCAAGTTCTAAGATTAGGAATCAAAATTTTTCTTGCTGTCCTAATTATAAGGCAGCTCGACTAAAAGGCAAAGCCGTGCTGCCACCCTTCTGCTTGCTTAATTTCTGCTTTATAGAGAAAAATGGTTTACAGCCATGGGTTAAGAGTCAGGACTCCTGGGTTCTTTTCCCAACTTAGCTACTGACTCATATTACGTTTAGCAAGTCATTTAACATCTTTGCTTGGCTTTCTCTTCCATAAGAGAGATGTAATAATACTTCAGCGGCTTAATTAACTAAACCTTGTAAAGTACTTTGAGATCTTTGGATGAAATTGTTCTAAATGGTGCTAAAATATTGTAATGATAGAAACAGCAGGATAGTGGAGCACAGCATTTACCAGGCAGTGTGGCAAGGAGTCTGCCACGCAGTGAAGGTACTGAGGATGCTTGCGAGGAAGGAGCCTCAAATGTCCACCTGTCTTGCCAAGGATTTCTTGCTTTGATGGGTGGTGAATGTCATGTTTTTGGAGGTGGGGGGAAGATGCTTTTTGAATAGAGGGCAGCTTGAAAGGGTAAGGCTGAGCTGCAAGCCCTTCAACTCAGATTCAACAGCAAGAAAAATTCATCCAGTAGTGCAAGAATAGGGCAAATCCGTGTGCTTTGGCTGTTCCTTTTGCAAGGAAGTCTTTGGGACAAACTACTGTCCTTTTCCATTTTTGCAATGCTCCTGAAGTTGGTGGAGCAGCTTATGTGTAATTAACAGCTACCCCGACGGTTTCGGTGTATCCTCCAGGAAAAGGTGCTAGATGGAAACAAGGGTGCTGGGGCTCCTGCGTGATTCAAGGCTAGCCCATAAACCATCCCTGCCGTGTTTCATTAGTCAGCAGGATGGAGAAGTTAACAAATGGGCTGTATCGCACGGGCTCCTTGGCCGGGTCTGCGGGTGATGGATTGCAGATGTAGGAGCTGCTCCCAAGACACACGAAGCCTCACCCTGCGTGCGGTGCGAGGCACTCCGAAGTTAACACGATTTCAAGGGAGTGACCCATGCTGTGCTGCTCCCCAGCATCCATATTGCCTTGGACCTTAAAGAAAAAAAGAGGCCGTGGGCTCTTTTAGCACAGATTATGTGCTTATGAGAAGTCCCACCATCCCCAGGCAGGATCAGGGCCCTACCAGATGGGCATAGGGGAAAGCCAAGTGCGTGCCTCCTATGGCTTAATTTTTAATTTTGACAAGCAATCTGGCTTGGAGCAAGGAGGGAGTGAAACAACCAGGAGGGAAGAGCAGGGAGAGGGTAGGAACTGCAAGGCATGTGGTTTCACAGCCTCGCTGGGTGCACAGCCACAGGGTGTTGAAATGTTTAAAGGGATTCAAGATAAATCTTGCCCAGGCCCTGTCTCAGCAATGCCTGTTAGTGTAACTCAGCGTCAGAGCAGAAAGTAACCCACTCTTTATAGAGAGAGTGTGACTCGAAATGGGTTAATCCATCACTCGCTTCTCCCCCCTTGCCCTCGCCTTGCTCTGTCTGGGATAATTTCTAATCAGTGCCTGGGTCCAGACATCGTCTCAGCAGCTGGCCCTGACACAACGGCACAGCAACCCCTCAACCCCTCCACCCCCCGCCAAATGCAAACCCCATCCATGCTTTAGTTACGCCAGGAGCCAGTCTCAACCTCTGCATGCCAGCCCTGTGCCTGGATGGGCTGTGCTTGGCCGTCCCTTGTCCCCGGGACCGCCGGGCAACCTGCCCCTCTTGCTTTTCATGATGCCCACCAGCAATGAGGGAGCTGCAGCCTGACCCCGTGCCCCATAGCTGGTGAGCTGTCTCCTTTTAGCAGTTGGACACGCTTGGTGCTGGCAGCAAGCGGAGGGGTGGGGGGTGTTTTATTTTCCCACTCCACACTCCTTTCGGCAGTGTCAAGTGTTGCATAAGCACAGCCACATATTTGATATTAGTTTCAAGCAAAACTGCCTCTTTGGGTATGATTTCTCCAGAACTTGCCCCTTTTCCCCTAAAATTCACATGGTCCTTCCTGGCTCCTGAGGTGGCTCCTGCGAGACGCCCAGCCTGGGCTGGAGGAGGCTAGTATGTATAGCAGGATGGGACTTTTATGGACAACGATATGCAAGAAAGCAGAGGAGCACAGATGTAACAAGGAGCCACTGGTTTTATAACAGTTTTCCATCTCCCCCTGCTTGACTCTCTCCTTTGGACAGGGGATGGGAAAGGAGGTACAGCTTTTTTCCATGTGATTTGTTAAGTAGCAAGAAGTGAAAAAGACGGGCCACTTGGGCTCTGTAAATGGGTAGCTTGTTATGGCTAAAGTCATGGATGTAAAGCAAATATTTGGGGAAGCAAAGGGGATGTAATCTCCCCCTTGTGCAGCCTGCTTTCAAGGGTTCATCGGGTGCATCTCCCCAAAATATCATTAGAGCAGATCTGGGTCTCTCCAACACAGATATTGCATGGATCACGGTACATCTCCATGGGGAGAGAATACAACACAGGTCTAACAAATTTTCCTTCTCTGGCTGAGGAAGGGCCTTCTTGGCCCTTTTCTTGAATGTCCCCACTGAGTATTTCCTGTGATTTAGGAAGAAATTCAGCAGAAACCTCCAAACCCCATTTCAGGTTGCCACCAAACAGCCCTATTTTCCATTTTCTAATGATCTGGTTCAGCTTTGAACCATCTATATCCTCTGAGTCTCCCAGACCATGGTGGATCAGATGTGTGTCACTTGCTTCCTCATGGCCATGCTGTCTCTGCCTTAGGTCAGGGATGCATTTCTCCACCGTTCACATACCCACTGCTCTGCTCCGCCACCCCTATGTGCTGCAAAGCCCTTTTCCTGCATCGTGCATAGGACTGGCCCGTCCTCCCTTGGAAGTAAACCTCTGTGATTTTGAATCATTAGTCACCTCCTGGTCCTGCCCTCCCCTCACTCCAAATGCCATGACATGAGTCATTCCTCAGTTTTCTTGGCAGACAGACCCCTGAGGAGCAACAATTCAGGCCGCATTGCTGCTGAGTGTGTCATATGATTGAAAAAGTGTTGAGAGACTCTCTGCAAATCAGAAAAGGAGAAACAGCCTTTTCCAGCGGATGATCTGCTTCATTAGTGCCTTCCCTTCATGGATGGTTTGATGATAGAGCTGGATTTCTTCCAGCACCCATACTGGTTGGACATGGGCTTTAGTGAGGGATAACACTGTTAGATCTGGCTCCAGAAGGTGCCCGGGCAGGGTGGGCACGCCTGAAGTGTCATTTATCCTCTGTCCTGCTGGGAAACAGTGTCCCAGGAGAAGACCTTCTTTTCCCTCTGCAAAATACTTGGCAAAGCCCCAGGCTTTTCTTGGTCTGAGCTCAGTGATGGACTTGGCTCCTGTGGGATTGCATTGGACTGTCAGCTCTTTGCGCACATCTGTAGCCCTACGTTTACCATATGGAGATGTCAGTTTGTTCACTGCTGGTGCCATGTGGATAATAATATCTCTCAAACAGTCCAACGTTTCCTTCAGGTGTGCCGTGGTGTACCTGCAGCATCGTTCGCTTGGAGCTAACACTGCTGTAAACCTGGAGTGGAAAAGGGTGGTGGGCCAGTTGGGGGCCTCACATCTGGCACAGCCCTCCTTCGGAGTTGTGTAACAGTGGCACCCTAAAAGTCCTTCAAAGCCTGTGTGAACCACTAGCTGAACATTTCAGTTTACAGCATATTTATTAGGCAAAAGCCTGGGATGGACCAGTTCGTTGCTAACCTGAAGAACAAAAGTCAGGCTGGCTGAAGGGTGGTGGCCCATGGTAGCAACCGGACAGCTTCTCACATGTAGAAATCACAGAGGTCCTGGAGGTTTCATGACATGACATCTCTTTCTTCCCTTTTTTTTCCTGAGTGGTTATGTTAACTAAAAGACGAAGATGGAGCCCGTACACATAGGCTGGTGTGCATGCATCTAAATACGTATGTGTCGTCCCCCCCCATACATTTATATTTTGTGCATAAAGGAAACTAATCTGCACAACAGGCAAGCAAAGCAGATCTTAAGTGACAATTCCCAGCAAGGCAGAAGGGAGGAGGGGATGCCCCGACCCAGGGCTGATCTGTGTGCTGTAGGTGGGGAGAAGGGTTGGGGCAGACGCATTTCTGTCTGACACTGGAGGGGTTTGCACTGTGCAGGGAAGACTCAGCTTAGCCTTCTGGTTGACCTCTGTTGGGTTGGATCGGGGGACTAAGGAGGAATGAGTTCGAGGCATGGCGTGGGAGATGTCCCCTGCTATACAGTCAGTGACCTTATTGAGCCTAAACTGTTGTTTTCTGTGTAATGCCTGTTCGCAGCACCTCAGGGTTTGACTTAGAGTCCAAGAGGGATTTATAATCCTACACAAAGAATATACTCAGGATTTATTTTTTTTGTTTCAACCCAACCTCAAGGAATGGGATTAAAAGAGGAAGGTAAATTTGGTGGGGGAAGGTACTCAAGAAGTCTCTCGCAAGACCAGGGCTTGAAATGAAGCCCCTTGCTCAGTGCCACGCACTGGGAATCATCCTTCTTGCCTCACTGGAGTTCGTGAAATTGGTCCGATACACAGTTTTTAACCAAAGGCCTCTAACCTTACGTGCTGGGAGGAGTCCTGTTGCTTTTAAAGGGAAGTTCACAGACAATGAGAACCACTTGGTGTCTGATGTCTGGCCAAGGTACCTCCCCGCAGGATGGTTGCCTATGTTTGTAAATTTAACGTGCAAGACACAGAAGGGTTAGTGCTCTGCATCTGACCTCTCATGGGCATAGTGTCAGTGCTAATTGTAAATAACTTTTGTCCCATGAGCAGAGTTTACTTTTTGTTGGGTCCTACAGTAATATTATTTTAAGAAATATCGCAGCTTTCTTGCACTTTCTCTTGTTGTTCACACAGATCAGACCCAGGTTGGCTTTAGGAAGCTGAATTTTTTTAAGATAAGGAGGTTTATTTTGGCTTAATCTCTGTCCCCACTTATCACTTTGTTTGAACGCAGACTGTTGTTTCTGAAGTGAGAAGCACATTTCAATAACGACATCACCATTGTGTCTTCAGTCGCCTTTTCTTTTTGCACTTGGTTGTTTTTGTTTCTCCACCAAGGCAAACTAACTATTTCTCACATAAATCAACAGCTGAAATGCACCCAGGGGAGCTGAAAAAAGCCAGGGCTGTGTCCTCTAGCCCTTGATCAGCCCAAATTCTCTCTGCTGTCAATGGGAATCAGACAACATCAGAGGATCAGGCATCTAGTGGGAAAAAAAACCACCAGTGAAAATTAAGTCAATAAATCTCCAGGTCAGAGGCATCTGAAGACTGGGAGCAAACAAATATGGTACCTGTCCTTAAGAAGACCACGAAATCAGGTCTTGGCATCTTCTGTGTTATTAGCTTGTTGTCTGTTTTGGGGAAGTGTCCAGACTTCACACTGTGTTGAAGGAGTTTGTGTAGCAACATTTGGCAGAAAAGCATCCAATAGCCAGCAAACAACATGGGCGTATTAAAAATAGATCATGCCAAACAAATGTATAATTGCCTTCCTGATTTAGTAGATGCAGCGAATCTAGCGCAGCCATAACGTATTTGGGATTCAGCAGGGTATTTGATACTGTGCTGTGCTAGAAACTGGATAAAAATACTAAGTGGTTAAAAATACACTTGCTCAGACTATATATTATCCAGGAGTGGAGCGCTGTTGCTATTGGTGAGCTCCCCAGGGCGCAGCAGGGTGCCAAGGAGGTCAGTAGTGGAGGTGACTCTTATTTCATGCCTTCAAGACCAGGCCAGTTCCCGGTCATCTGGGGACTTGCTCCTTCTCTCGGTCCCAGAGGGCATCAGGGAGATCTGTGGGCTGTGGGCACTCGCCTGCAGCTTGCCTGGCTGCCGGCTCCTCCGGCCACAGGAATGCTGGAAGCGGGCAGCACCGCCAGGGATGGGGAATGGGGGTCTGGTGACAAGGACCCCCCTGCGCTGAAATGCTGGAGTATCGCAGGTGAGAAGTGGCAAAAGGGCAAAGGGAGGGATGGGTCAAAAACTCCTGCCATGACCAGAGCAGGGAATGGAGACAGGGGATGAAGTGGGATTGTCCTCCAGGAAGGGAGAGCGAGGCCACCGGTTATGGGATCCTGCAAAATACACCAAGGGTGGGTGCGCTCATCAGTGCTGATGACCTGGCAGAAAACCTTAATTTAACTGTCAGATTATGATGCCAAGAGTGGAGGAGGACAGAGCCAAACTGGAGCGGAGAGGAGGAAAACTGTGGCAGCAATGAATGAACAGCAACCCAGAAGCAGATCTGGGGAAAAAATGAGTTCAAAGAAAATTTGAAAGTTGCAGTAAATAATGAAATAAATACAAGTTCAGATTGCTGCTCGTGGAAGCCCACAACCCCACAGCCCTGAAAGACCTGTCCTGGTTTCAGCTGAGATAGAGTTAATTTTCTTTATAGTGGCTGGTATGGGGCTGTGTTTTTGATTTGTGCTGAAAACAGTGTTGATAATACAGAGATGTTTTAGTTGTTGCTGCACTGGTCAAGGACTTTTCAGCTTCCCCATGCTCTGCCAGGTGCAGAAGAAGCTGGGAGGGGCACAGCCAGGATGGTTGATCCAAACTGGCCAAAGGGCTATTCCATACCACATGACGTCATGCTCAGTATATAAAGCTGGGGAAGAAGAAGGAAGGGGGGGTTGTTCGGAGTGATGGCGTTTGTCTTCCCAAGTAACCGTTACGCGTGATGGAGCCCTGCTTTCCTGGAGATGGCTGAGCACCTGCCTGCCCATGGGAAGCAGTGAATGAATTCCTTGCTTTGCTTCGCTTGCGTGTGCAGCTTTTGCTTTACCTATGAAACTGTTTTTATCTCAACCCTCGAGTTTTCTTACTTTTGCTCTTCCCATTCTCTCCCCCATCCCACCAGGGGGGAGTGAGCGAGCGGCTGCGTGGGGCTTAGTTGCCGGCTGGGGCTAAACCACGACACCCATAGTGAATATTTTAATCAGTCTTGGCCCATGCAATCTGAGAAATGTAGGCATAGAAATGATCAAAAGAAAAATGCTGCGAGGTTTAGAAGCTGATATATAAGGAGGGCTGATATTTGGTATGCTTGCAGGCAGGAAAAGCGCTTCATATTTTATTACTAGCGTGTTCAAGCAATGATGCAACTGTAGGGAGGGACTTACTCATTCTTGGAAGATGACTAGATAACAGCGGTGGTCAGATGCTAGCAAAGCTTATGCCTTGCCATGAGATGGTTATATACTTCAGTTCTCATTTCAACCCACTGAGCCTCCAACTTCAGGTCCAAAATCCTTCTTCTGCCGTTGGTGATCCTGATGTAGGCCTAAGCATAAGCTTACTCTCAGCAAGCGTAGTCCCACTGTCCATGCAACGCACAGAGACATCACGCACCGCTGGACTGCAGCGTGGTGCAATCCAAGCTCCTGATTGCTCGTCTGCCAGATCATTGAGGGTACACACCTACCGAATTACTTCAAAATCTGGACATGTTCCCATATCTCCTCCTGATGATAGACTTGTGCAAGGAGATACCTGGCATGTTAGGAAGTGTAGGCAGATTATAAGTGGGCAGACTAGGCTGAAGTAATCTAAATCTTGTAGAACTCTCTGTCTCTGCTTCTCCTGCTTTAGTTTAAGCTAAGAATGAAACGGTACCTCAGCTGGCTGATACCTGTGTGTAACATCATCAGGCTGCTTTCATAACGATCTTGATCTACTTGAAATTTCAGAGCACTGTAAAAAGACATTTTGAGACTAAACACATTTGCAGAGCTCATTACAGCCAAATATTTAAATATTACTAGGCGGCAAACGCTTGCAGCCACCGGTCTGTCAGGTCCCATACTCTGCGGTGTCTGAAATGCAGCGGCTATTTCCCCTTCCTTGGAACAGGATATGATTTCATCCTTTCATACCATCTCCTGTAGCAACATCATTACATGCCAGCTTTTCAGTGGGGACCGCTGTGCACCTAATTCATCCAGCTCACACTAGTACTGCTGATGACAATCTCTAGCGCGGATCTTCCCCGAAGCTGTGTTTGCTTAGCCAGTATTTAGTGAAGTCGTCGTTTCTAATTTGTCTGTCTAATCTGTGCCTAATTAGCTCCTTTTGAACCCATCATCCTGCACACCTACTCCTGCGAAATGATCCTGGTAGGTGGAGAAATGTTGCTGTCGAAATCAAGGGAGCTACGTTGGTGCAAGCGAGTCGGGCATGATGTGACAGTGCTGGAAATTGCTTTACTTTCAGGGGCTGTGTTTTCAAACTTGGATTATAAACTGTGCTGCTGAAAAACAAGAGGAATTGTCAGTTAATTTTTTTGCATCAAGTCTAGGCTTGCACATTCAGACCAGTTACTTCTCCACGAAGCGTTCCTTCCAAGATCACATATCCCTTTGCAGTTGTGTATCTTCATTTTTCTGCAGCGAAGGGTGGGTTGGGAACATCCAGTTCCCCATATTCATGATCCAGATGAGTAATTGGCAGCTGTTCTGAACATGTGTCCTCATGCATTTATGGATATTTATGATCTCCCTTAGTAGAGAGATGGACATGTTTTGTCTCTGAGGACCCTGCTGAGTCTACTTTCTTTTTCACTTTCCTGTGGCCTTGCTCATCACTTACAGGTGGTTCATAGCCACACAGCTGGCCAAATGGATATAGGGGTATCTCAATGTCGCGCTGAAGAGATATGCTGAAGCGTCATTTCTCCTGCAGGCAAGAACTGCAGGCTTGGCAGACCAGGGCTCTCTTTGGCATCTCCTACGTCCCCGTGATCCTCGCAAACTCTGCCTTGTGCTTGCGGTTCATTTCTGCAGGTAGTGCTGTTACCCCACAGCAGCGGAGCTGCCCGGACATCTTCAGCTCTCACTTCTTGAAGGCATAAGAAAAAAGCTTTTCTTCTGCGCTGGAGTTAAGCAGGACTCCTGGAGAGGGAGTCCACAGCCTTTAACCAGAAGATGGCACAATGTAACCGTTGTATGAACCTGGCTATTCTGGCAGTCCATTAGAGAGCTCTCCCCAAGTGAAAGAGCAGAGAGCTGCTAAGAGGAGAGCTAAACTGCCAGACATTTTCCAAGGGGCGTATGGTGGCTCTCAGGTGATCGGGTCTGCGTTGCAGATCTCTTCCTGGGGTCTTCTTGTGCTTCTGCAAATGCATCCAAGCCAGTGCGTGCACTCGCCTCTTCCTTCTCCCCCATGTGTTTGTGTGCATGCATGGGTGAGGATATTGCGTATACATCCACATGCCTGCATGATTTCCATAGGGTTACACCCACTTCCAGCAGGCCTGAATTTGGCAGGCGTGCTGGACAGCCAGCAGCCCACCTGCTTAATTATCCCCTCGGCCCACGGCAAATCTCAAACCCTCCAACAGATGCACGTGAGACCCCAAGAACTAATGTATTAGGGACCCTGAGCTGTCATCGCCGGCTCACGGTCGCGGTCCCCCCGCCTGTGCGGTGCACACCTGGGCTTGCTGGCAGCCCAGGGTCCCAGGTGCTCCCTGCACTTGCATTCCTCTGCTCTCCTTCCTCTGAGCTTTGGGGACTTTCTGCCCGCATTCGCATGACTCCTGTGGACTCTTAGCCTGGCTGTGGCCTCTGCGCCTTGTAACAAAACCGCCTGCGTTATGTTTGTACTGAAAGGGCTGGCCAGCAGCTTCAGGAGTCAGGGAATGGCTCGAGAAGGGCAACCTTGCTGAAAGGTGGTGAAGGAGACCCAGGCATCTCCACTGCCACAGATAACTCACTTGCTCTAGAAGGGTCCCATGGCTGGTGTCAGCCTGCCCTTGGGAAGGCTGAAAGTCCAAAGCTACTTTTACAAATGGGAAACCGAGGCTCAGAACAAAATATGGGGCTGGGCACGCAGAAAATGAACACAGCCGAGAGCTGGACTGCTTCCTCTGTTCCTCGAGCTGCCTCGGCTGTGGCCATAGGCAAGTGTGTAGCTTTATTGTGGCAAACACAGCTACCCCCGTTGTGCCTCTGACCAAATTCTTGGGCACATTGTATTGCTTAAGCGGTCGGGACATGTAAAGACCTCTGCGAGCCTTGTATGAACAGGCCCGTAGGAGTGCTAAGTGTTGTGGTGCTGAGGATGGATTATTTTAAGGCAGGGCCCAATTAATGGTGATGATGATGGTATGACAGGCAGTAGCTTAACAACAGATCCCAGAGACATAGCTGCACTGGGGTGAATAAGTGAGCAAAGGTCAGGGACTCCTGTAACTTTCTTCATCTTTTAGCTCAGTACCGACATCAAAGTTGCACCACTGGGTAGCACTGTCAGAGACATGTCCCAGAGGTTTTGTGTCTGTCTCCAAGGACAGAACTGATTCCTAAGCTTTCTTTGATTGCCACTGATAGTTTTCATTTCACTTTTGTACCCTACTGAAACACAAACACTTTGTCTATCGAGGAAGATAACAAGTCCAAGAAAATTGTGGTGGCAAAGAAAGCTTAAAGAAAAAAAAAATTACTTGCTTGTGTTGTCTCTTGTCTCAGCGAAATTTGTTCTTGGTGTGCTTGATACTGTTTGCATTAAATTATCTTCCTCTGAACAGAAATTATTGGGACTAATTTAGGTTTCAGGGCATAAATCCAATCTTAGAAGACTATAATAACGTGGCAGCTCTTTGCCATTGAATTACATGTGAAGTATCTTACAGTGGAACTGTAATTACATGCTCACTCCAAGCATTGACAAGTAAACAGGATTATAACAGCCTCTGGAACCAATGTTTGCATGAATTCTTCAAGAGAAAAAAGAGACTTGAGGACACATATGGGGTTTATTTTCTGGCTGAAAGCATATCATTGTTATTTATTATTCACATACTACTGCTATACATGGCAAAACAGAGGCTGTGCAGCACTTACCAGCTAAGAGGGAGACATGGATAAGAAAAGAAGAAATGAAAGTAAATGTTGGCATTTTCAATGTAGAATCATGTTTCCTTTTTCTGGGCAGGGGGGGTTAGAATCAGATATTGACAAGAATTGGGGTAGCTATGGGATGCGCTGGGAGCACAATGGAGAAGTGCCTGCACGGAGTCTGCACTGAACTGTGTGGGCCTTCCAGTGATGATCAATACCTGTCTTAGCAGGTCTGGAAGAGCTTCTTACCTGTCTTTCCTTATGCTCCCTAGCACTTCTGGGCCTCAGAGGACTTACCTGTATGTGGGATACAGCAGTGGGATCTTGCCAATGACTTTTGACCTGGCCTTGGAAATCATGTAGTTCAATTTGCATGGCATTTGAACTTGAGCAAGGTGGTGTCGTGCTGCCTCTGATGGAGCTCAGATGGATGTCTGCACCACCTCTGCACCACCAGGAGGCTTTAGCAGTGGAGGGATAAACCACCCATCTGTTACTCACCCACAGCTGAGACTTGGCGGCATTTATTTCTCCCTTTCTCTTTTGTCTTAACGCTGGGGTCAGGAGGGGGGATGATTAGCAAAGGGTAGTTCCTATAGCATAGACAAACATGTAGACTCCTAGACTATCTTCAGGACAAACTAGGATGAAGATATAGTTTCCTGGCAAAGCTGAGAAGTTCTGCAAAGCTTCCCTAAACACGGTACTAACTCAAGCAAGTCAGTGAGAACATGTGAGGACAATGGGAGGAAAACAGGAAGATGTCAGGAGTGCCATGTACTCATTGTAGGTATTTGGCTTAGGTGCTAGAAACCGAAGCAGCAGATGACATGTCTTTTTGAGATCTTCTGTCTCCAACAGGCTGAACAATAGCTCCAGGCCTAAATGCTCCTGAGCTTTGGAAAAATTTGGACTTGGAGTCAGATTCTGGGCCTGCAGCTCACCTCTGACCAGTATTTGTCAGCCTTAGCCCACGTGCTCATGTTTGCTCTTTGTGCAAACTCCCCTTGTTAGGGTGATGGTGTCAGCCACTTGCCCTACACCTACAGGGACTGCATCGCTAAGAGACACTTTCACACCATGTGTCCTGCGCTCTGTGGTGGCATCTGGGGCTTCACGCAGGCATTCTCACTTCCAGCTTGCAATAGTGGTGGCATGACTTGCTATAAATCAGGAGACTACATGTGATTGACATTTGAACTGGCAGCGGGAAGAAAAGGGCTGGCATCTGGCTTATGCATGCTCTGTGCCGAAGCTTGGGTATGTCCTTGGTGGCAAACCCTCTTCCAGCGAAAGCCCTTCAGATACGTTGCTCTGGGACCATGAGGTCTGTTCTGCAAGTATGTGTGTTGCAGGCAGACTTGTTCTCACACCTTACATTGCTCTTTTGTGAAATGGGAAGTGTCCATAATAAAGCACTAAGGTTTACTAGGAAGGTTACTGGGAGTCTGGGCTCCAGAGCTGCAGCTGACTGGGGGAGCTCAGCCAAGTGACTAAACTTGCCAGTGCATCTTTCTTCTCCATCAAATGGAGGTACTCACAGATTAGTGAAGCAGGAGGCTTCACTGAGATTTAATTTATGGGTAGTAGTAAAATGCTTAGAGATTCATGAGTGAACAGACTGGTGTATATCTATATGGCAACCAAACAGCTTCTTACATGAGCCTAAGAACTGATGACTGGGGTATTGGCTATACTGGTGTCCTGACGCATCCAGAGATGACCCTATCTCTATGCAGAAAACATGCATGAAAGGCTGGAGACATTACACCATTACATATGTGGTACTTCAGCTTGCAATTCCAAGCATCTCAATTTCCTTGTGTCTTCACCAGTTTTCCCAGAATAAGGAGTTGTTGATTCTCCTGCCTTTCGCACACCTGAGATTGTTTTAAGAACATCTTGATTGGGAAAACACAGCTAAACTTCTAAAGCATGTGGTTTATTCCTAGAAACATTTGAGCCATGCCAGCATTCAAGTTTGTGTTTAACTCTGAAGCAATTTGGCATCTAGTTTCGTCAGGGCTATAACACCAAGTTGTCCAACTTATCCAAGTACATGGTTTACTGTTCTGATGCACAGGACCCCAGTGACCCCCGTTAGAAATCCAGCCGGGGAGTCAGCTGTGCCCTGGATAGATTCCTACAGAATTACACCTGGAAACTGTTCTCCAGCGCAGCCACGATGTGTCTTCCCGCACAGTGCAATGGGTCCTTTGTCTCCGATTAAATCCACAGTATCAATGTGGAGAGTGGCACCAAGGGGGCCTCAAAGTGGTGGGAACAACACAGCACCTCCTTCAAGAACCCTTTCTCGCAGGATTGTATCCGTGCTAGATGTGTCTTACATTCTTATTCTGCTTCCTGAAGGAAACACAAAGACAAAAGAAGCAAACCAACCTGCCAAGAGTTGAATATAGGAAGGTATCAGTTTCTTTGAGTGCCAACATCAGACAGATGAAAAGAGGCAAAGTCAATTTGCACATTCTCATCCCCGGGTGAGGAAGATCAAAAGAAAAGCTCAAAAGCCCTTAGTAGATGGCAAAAGTCTTAGCCTAAGAATGAAATATGCATTTCCAGGCCTGCTGGAGGACCACTGTGTCGGAGTTCATTAATGTAATAAACTGCAACTCTGCCTTCAGAGGGACTTGTCAGAAATGGCACTAGGCTAACCTCCATTCCAATTTGAGTTTTCTGTCACTTTTGAGTGACCCACGAGGCTTTATTCAGATCCAATAAACACGTTTTAACTATTTAGCCCCAGCACACCTCTGAGAGCTATGCAAAAAGTAGCTACTACTAACTAAGATGTTCCTACACATGCCATATTAGCCATCTTGGGTTGTACCTTCAGAAGAGCACGGACCTATGTTTAACAAAAGTAATTATACAAGGATATAGGTGCTAGCAATAATGTTTCTCTACTCAAAAAGAAGGGTCTTCTTGTTTTCTTCTTGCAAACACCAGCTCAAATGCCCTCTTGTTCCACATTCTCTTGACAAGCCATTTTTCATGGCCAAAGCTTTGTGTTTGTGCTAAAGGATGCTGCTCTTTCTTGGTCTCCTAGGTTTCAAGCCATGCAGTCCTACTTTCTGCACCCAAATTTCTACCAGTTCATCTTGAAGCACCTTCCAGAGGGCTTCTCATGAGGCACAGCTTCTTGTGTTGCTTGGGGATGTTGTCAACATGAGTATGCCCTGCAACTTCGATGGGAAAACACGCTCTGGGAGTAAATCTTGCCCAGATGTAAGCAAAGAGTGATTCTAGGACTGGTTGCCTCTGAGGGGGCTGTAAGGCTGGGCAGGAACCCTTAGCTGGTGAAAGCAGAATGCCCTGATGGACCATTGCCTTCCACTAACACCCATCTGCCCTGTCCACCGGGATTTGGAAAGCTGCACGCCCTGCCAGAGCTCACTAACCAGCGTGGCTCTCCCCCCCTGGAGTCACAGTCAGTCATTTGGAAATGCTAACCTGCAGTTTTAATTCTCTTCTTGCTTTTGAATCTCTTCTGAAGTGAAGCCCTGGTGAGCCTTTCATGCAATGACTTTGGTGCCTGTAACCCAAGTCCTACACCTTGGTGCTGGATCACACAACAGATTCACACTTACTCTACTTTGTTGGAAAATACGGCTGAGTTTGTGCACCTTGGATTATTCAGATTGATCATCCTCATAATTCTGCCTGGCCTTGGAATGTATTAATTTTTTCCACAATGCCTGGCCTGGATTTCCTTGTCTAAGGCTCAGGATGTGGTATTCCTTGAAGAATTCTTTTGCACTGTATAACTTTACAATATGTATAATTCCTTCTCTCCATTTATTCACTTCAAGTGCTATGCTCAACTAGGGGTGGTTGTGTCTGTAATCTGGATATCTCAATTAATGGTCACATCAGGACCCCAAAATGTTCGAAAGTTCTTATCCTTTTCATATTAGCAAATGATTTATGAAGAAGACATTTGGGGTCTGGTTAGGAAAATGACTGTATAAAATTGCATATATTTAGTCTCTCTGCACTTGTATGTCTGTTTTCGACTGAAATTATGATCCCTATTCCCTTGTTAGCAGAGAAGAGCTTTTTATGGCTTTACATCCATAAAGCTGAGCCATGCTATGTATTGTCAAAACTCTTCATTAAAGCTCTAACACTAGAGTCACTGCAGAAATGAGGAAGAGAACTTCATTCTTTATTTTTGGCTCCCAGATTCACTGTCCCATTTTCCCATGGGAAGGAGTCTCACACCTTGCAAGTGCAGAGAATTTCCTCTGCAGCTGATGGGAAACAAATGTCCCCGAGTCATTCACAATGTACTTTTTCTGATGCCACTGCATGAAAATGAGGATGTCAGCTCTGAAAAGCAACTCCACATATGCTTTACACCGCTTGGATACTTACTGCTCATATATTGAGATGCGAGTTGACGTTAAAGTCTTTTCCCCTACTCTCTGCAGGCCAACCCAGCAGAGGGATGGAGACAGACCAGGACCCACCTTGGATTATACAGGTATGAACACAACCAGAATCAGACCCTGGGCTTGCAAAAAACCTTTGTTTCTTTCTTTGGTCTCGGAGAGGTGAGTGCCCCGTTTCTCTTGCAGGGATCCTGGGGATGCAAAGCACTGGTGAGCAGGGGCGGAAAGCAGGGAGCTTCGTATCATCCGCTTCTCAGCTTTTTGCTGGGGGTAAAACAGCCTGTGGAGGAAGACAGATCAATTGACTTTACAGCTGGGCTGATTTATGCCATCAGCTAACCATTCCCAAACTGGGAATCTGCATGCTGAGGCTGCCAGGGAGCATTGCATCCTCCCACCTCTCTCCTGCCCCGGGACGTCGTGCTGCTGGCTCGGACAGGAGCTGCTGGCGACTCTTGTAGGATCCCCCGTGCTAGGAAAATCCCATTACTGCCTTCAAACGTGCTCTTAACTTCACTGGAGCAGCATAAAAGGAAAAGGGGAGGTGAAGACGAGGACTTGACCCGCCAGTCCAGGTTGAACTGCAGGGCTGGCAGTGAGGAAAAAAATAATATTTCTGCTGCTAAACAGATTTGGTCTGGAATCAGTGAGGAATTACCCGGAGCTAACCCGGCTTTCTCTGCAGTCCTCTTCGCAAACGTGCGCAGATCATTCAGAAATTGGGCTTCTTCACCAGCGCAAGCCTGGCTGTTACAGAGGTCTGGCCTCATCTTTGTTTCTTTTATACTTTCCTTTTTTTTGTGGTACTGTTTCTAGTGTGGATTTGTGGACACCCCCAGAGCATCCTCTGCTCCCCTCTGGGTTTTGTTGGGCTCTTTCTTGCAGAGACAAACATCCATGTTCAGATTTTAGTGAGGGCATTATTTTCTCTTTGATTTAGCACCACCAGGAGTTATTCCATTATACCCAGACTTGTCTATTTACTCTTTAAAGCATGTTCCTTTTATTTACTCCTCCGGAGCTGCCTGTTTAATCCAATCTCTTTTCCACTGAATTACACTAGCACAATAACACAGGCCAAACAGGTTCAGCCTGGGTCACGGGTGGCAGAGGAAAGGACTATATTATTGTCAGATCATAACTCTAGTATTAAAAAAAAAAATAGTATTTACTGGGACTGGTGAGTTTTATAGCTAAAAAGGGAGTTGCTATTCCCAGTCCGTATTTGCAATGGTTTTGCAGCACCTATTCCTGTAAAAACTAAGCAAATGACTTGAAAAAGAGGGTGGAGTCTAGCTCGTTTTTGCAGGAATCCTGAGGTTTGACAAAAGCCCTAGTAAATGGGTAGTGCCTGGTCAGTCGGACCTGGGATCTCTTAGAGGAGGCAGGTCCCAAATTCACAGTTGTCGCTCAGTGCCACGCCAAAACCCTGGGATGACGTTCATCTGTTTGAACTCACAGTCATGTATAACATGAATAAAAGCACCTCGGTGAGCAGACCCTGGGGCTCAGAGCCAGCGCTGCGGTGGGGGCTGCACCTTGTATCGCCGGCATGTTTCTTCCCTCTGGCCTTGGGTTACAAACCATGCGACAGCCGAGGCCACCCACTTATGTATTTATGGCACATTTCTGCTCTTTCACTCTTGCATTATATCTGCCTTGCGTTGCAAGATTTTTATATTCCTCGTTATTCTTTTTGAGTAGCAGATTTTTTTGTTCTTCATTATTAACATTATATCTTAATCACTCTCTTAAGTAAACAGACACCTGCACTTTACAGAAACACGGGAAGATAAGTTCTCTGGCCCATGGAGGTTAAGTTCTTATTTATTTCTATGATATATGATTTACTTTCCAGCCATTTTTCTAGGGAGATACGTTGTCACTTTCTAGCTGCCCTGTATGTATCTGCTGCTCACCAGGACACCAGCCAGCCCCGCTCTGCTCCTGTTATTTTGGAAACCCAGAGCTGTGAGTTTTGTAAAGGCTGGGTTAAGTAAGCAACAGATTTATCTTCGTCTAAAGATAAAAGTGTTTGGCAGCAAACGTTGGCAGCTCCTTGCATATTTCCAGGGCTCCTTAGCGTGCTCTCTGGGGGTGGCAGTGGGGGCGGCTGCCCAGCCGAGGGGGCTGTCTTGCAGCACCCTAGCCTGAGCAGACCTGGTGTGGTTAATATTTAACCCTGCCTGTGCCTGGGGAGGGTGGGATGGAGGCTCTGCCATGTAGTCTCTGGTGCGTCACATGCTGGTGGATTTGTAGCCATCTTCCTTGGGCTGTGGGCAAGAGGGCAGCGCTCCTCAGGTCCATCAAGATTTGTCCTCCTGGTGTGAGTGTCCTCCCCCCGAGCCTTGCCCTGCGCCCGCAGGTGCTCTGCCAGCACTGCTGGATGAAGCCATGGGCACAGCACCAGGACAAGGAGAGTTTGATCAACCTTTGAGCAGCTGAAGGTCCGAGAGGTCCCCCCTGAGCTCAGGGGAAGCCTCTCCAGAGCTACCTCCCTTGTTGCAGTCCCCGTGCCCGGTGCCCCTGGGAACCCACCTCTGCAGCCAGCCAATTTCCTCGGGCAGCTCATCCCCTGGCACAAGTAACGCCAAGGCTGAGCCGTTGTGGAGTGGCGATTGCATGGCCTGAGAGCCATGCACAAGCCAGCACCCTGCCTGCGGCGTTGGCTTCAGGAAAAATGCATCTCCAAGAGGAATGTCCTAGAGGGAGAGCATTGAGGGGATGGATGCATCTTCCCTGCAAACCCTATTGCTGTACCAGAGCAGCCCGACCTGGCTGGATCTGCACTTGGGGGAATCAAGGAAAGTTTCTCAGCAAACCCTGGGCAAAACGAAGCTCCTGCCAGTCCAGGCAGAATGGAGCAAGAGGCTCCCCAGCACCCAGCGCTCCTCTGCAAAGGCACAGCGTGGTGCTAAGCTCCCTCTGCCACGCTCGGGAGACAAATCCTCACCCACTGATGGCTGACCCGATCCTGCCGCTCGCTGGGGAGAGGGCAGCAAAATCCTCCCACCCCATTTCTCGGCAAGCATCCCATTCCAGCCTCTCCTATTATTTTTATTTGCATACAGATAGAGAAAACGAAAAGAGATTTCCTACGAGGATTGTTTCCGTATGGTTTTACACATAAGAGTAAACAAGGCATAGCTGTCGACTATATAGTTAACATATTTTTGGTGGTGTTCCGTTCCAGAAAATGCAGCTGCATTATATTCCTGATAAAGTGGAACTAATGTTCGGCTTCAGAAAGAATGTTAATAAATGAAAGACATTTCAAACAACACTGATTGAAGCAAAGTGTCATCCCCCCCACCCCTCCAAAAGGCTTTATCTTTTTCCAAAAAGTTGCAAAAACTCTGACGCCTGACCTGGAAATCAGCAAATCTCTGCTCCTGGTTACACCCCTATGAATGTGAAATGGCTTTATTGGTTTCAGTGGATTTGTCTGGACCGGCACCCCGGCCACTGAGAGCAGGGGCTGTGCTCTTGCTTGCACCCTGCTTGATTACAGGTTCTTCCTTCAGATAATCTGGTTTCTCTTCATTACGGAGATCCAGCCAGGAAGGGGGAGGCTGTGCTAGTACCACCTAAACTGAGCCAGTGCCCCTGACGTGCTGCATGTGGCTATTGCCCAATATCCTATTGCTGACAATTAAAACACAAACATATAGTTGTATTTTTGGATGAAACCGTACAAACATTTCAAAACAGTTTATGCATGCAGATTTGTATGTTATCAGAGAGCACCACACATGCACATGGAATTTAGGGAAAATGCTGAGCGATTTGAAAGGAAATAGTTTGGGAAGTTGTCTTATTTTTTTGAACATAAATCCCCAAACAGTTTCCCTTAACATTCCTCACGTCTGTGCAGCAATTAATACGTGACATTTCTGTTTTTCACTCTGTCTGTTGATCTTGGGCTTTTTTTTTCCTGGTTATTTTTCTCACCTCTCCTTTCATGTTTGCTACATCTGTTTGCTAAACCCAGCGTCGATGTGTACAGACAAACTTCCTTGCACAGGAGGATGATGTGAGGGAGCAGTGAGAGGAAATTTAGGCCTTCAAAACTGTGGTCACCTCCCTAAATGAGATATTTAGATTCGGGGTTGCATATTCAGAGTCTTCAGCTCAGACTACCTTGACCGAATAGTTGCTGCACAGATGAGTCTGTTGGCTTGATGAGGTTTTTTTCTCACTTACAATGATTCCAATGGCTCCGGTGGGATTATTCTTGTACTAGCCAGATGTAAAAGGAAAGCAAAATCAAATCCTTCATACATCAGTGTCAGACTGACTCCAAGAAACCCGTGTTGAGTGATATAAAGGATAAGGGGCCTGAGGAAGGATGTGTTTATGGAGAACATTTGGAAACTTTAACTACTTGTAGTTTGAGCAAACGCTGAGTAAGGGAACTGCCTGCAAACATTTAAGAGTGGAAAAAAGTACAGAGCGTAAGCAAATTGCTTGAGGTGATGCAAAGGGATGTGAGAAAGGAGAATAAGATACAATTAAAGAAAGCAGAAGGAGTATAGCTCTTTCAAACAAATGGCAACCTGGTCTGCCATAAGCTTTTTATACCATATTCCTCATCCGGATATCTGAGCACCTTCTGGGAGCGTGGAAATGGTGTGCTGAGTGTCGGATGTGGTTTATTCCTGCTATAGCTGTCGTGGTGGTGTGGTCGTTGGGTGGAAGGGAAGCCAATTTTGTCAGGAGAGGTAATATCTTTTCTTAGATCTACTGAGAGAAGTCAGAGGAAAAGCAGACGAGGTCTGGGACTTGTGCATCCAAAACCTTCTCTGTGTTCTTTCCATCTGTATTGCTTGAGCTAAAACCCTTCCTTGTGCATATCTTTCCTGCAAGGAAGGAGAATTTTGCATGGATTGTAGTGTTTTATTACACTAGGACCTTCTTACACACACTTTTGGAGCAGGGAAGCCTGTTTGAAGCTGTCACCCAGGGAATATTGGTCTGTACTTCCCGGGGCTGCCCTGGGATGTTCCGACTCTCCTGCACAAGCGAGCTTTGTCTTTGAGAGGAGAGTTCAGCTTAGCCTGGAGAGAGGAGTTGTCCTCTGCTATAATCCACCTTGGAGCCCTGACCTAAGCTGCTGAGCAGTGTGTCCTAGCCACTGAGACCTTGAACTTCACTCGGCAGCCCCTGGGAAGGCAGAGCGAGGGACTCGTGCTGCCGACGAGATGCGTCCTCCCGGGCTGGGCTGGCTGGCGTTCCCTGAGCGCTGCCCGTACCCTGCTCAGGGCTGTCACGTTTCCCTAGTGCCAAGGAGCGCTGACACAGCGTGCCTAACCTGGCCAAGAGAGATAGGGTCTCCCAGCCAACTGGGGATGGTGGAAAGCATTTCCTGCAGATGCCGTCATGTGCAAATTTAGCATCAATGAGAAATCCAAGCACATTCTCCAGGCACAGTGAGACTGGGCAGCGTGTGCAACTGGTCCTCAGGGGAAAGGCTGGGAACCCTCTCCTGGTGGTACTTCGGACCAAGGCAGAGACCACAAGGCAGCAGAGGGATCGTTTGTGCCTGCAAAAGGCCTTGAAAGCCCCGATGCGAGGACCATGGGGCAGTGGGACCTCCCAGTATCCCACACAGGACCCGAGGTTCGGTTGACAGGACATTTAACCCCATTACCATCTTTTCTTCTCTGCCTGACAATGGCATTCATACTTCATGTATAAAAGTTAACCTTATGCATATGATGAACCATTTGTTTCTTTGCAACACTGCTTAGAGCAAAGCATAGTCTAAGGGAATAAGTGTATATGTGGGGAGAAGAAATGTCATTGTTTATTAAGAAAAAAATACAGATTTCAGGACCGTATTACCCTGGTTCATCTTTCCATCTGCCCATACCTCCTCTCTGAGTATTACCTGGGTTATAGCTAGGTCTCAATTACCACAGATAGGGGAGATGGTGATTCAGCTCTCATAAAACACTGCTTTCTCTGAAAAAACACAGTTTCAGCCTTAACTGTAGACCCAAACGGATCAGCACAGTGACTCTGGTGGTGTGCAAATGGAAAGGGGTGTGTTGTGCTCCTTGTCTGCCCGGTTGTGACATTTTCTGTGCTGTCTTGTTACACACCAAGTCCTTTATCAGAACCGATCCACCCGGGAAATCTGCCCCATTAATCACGTTACTTACCTTTCCCTGTGTCCAGAGCGATCCCCTCAGCCAGGCATCTTAGACGGATGCTCGGGCTGATCCCGTGCGGCTGCTCCCCCCGTAACCCGAGGAGGGCTGCACAAACGGGGTGGCGGTCGGAGGGAATGCGCCTAATCCTGGCCGTGCCCTTCCATCACCTTCACGTGCTCTGTCAGCTGCGCCCAGCCGCCCGGTTCCGCACACCCTGCGCCCCGGTGGCATGTCCCTGTGGACCCGTGCCATGGGGCCTTGTGCTCCTGCAAGGCACCGTTGCCAGCCCAAGCTGCTTGGATGGCCCCAGGCTCCTGGGGTGCTCGGTGTGATGGGGCAATTCAACTGCGTGGCTACCACCTGCAGTTTGAGAAAAGCATCGAAGCAGGTTAGGAAGTACAGCCTGGAGGTGCTGTGTCTCCCAAATCATCTGTAAGGGAAAAGAAAAAGGCAAAACAACCAAGATGGAAGGGAGAAAATGGGGAAAAATGGAGTTCTGTGATGATGGACGTGAGCAGCTCCTGGGAGAAAAGAGGTAAGAAAGCTGGAAAAAGGCCAAGCCGTGGTTTCGGAGACATGAGAAAAGTCGTTCTGCGGATGGACGTTCACTAGACCATCACAGCTATGCAAAATCTGGAAAGCCATGGTCTGGAAACAGGGCTTTGGGGACAAGTGGGATACAAATGGACTGTTAGGCTGCTTCTCAGGCCATGCGGAGACACGTACTTCGTTGCTTAGCATTCCGTTTTGTTTGTCAGCTCCAGAAAGCTGTTTTCCCACAGCCTTGTCTCAGGACCGTGGGGTGCAGGAGCAAACTGGGGCTGTTGACTCTCAGACTACTCAATCATCCTGCAAATTACAGCCAGCCCAGAAAAAACTCAGCTCTGCATGTTTCCTTATTTAGGTAGAAGTGTTGGGAAAACAGCATGAGATTTTGTTTCTGATAAACTAGGAGCTGTTTCAGGAATATTAATTATTTTTGTTGTATCCATGTTTTACATTTATTCCTCCACTGCGGTACTGGGAATGAGATGGATGAAGTCTAGAGCATGGTTTCAGACTGTCTTTCAGGCACTCCCAAGCCCCTGCAAAAAAATAGTAATTGTGCTGACATTTTCGAGTCAGTAGGGGTTATTTTCTGGTTATTTTAGCCTGGGGTATGGAAGCTGTGGACTCCGTTCCCTGCCCCATGTAATCCCTTTGCAACATCACTTGGAGTCAGATTCTCAAAAAGCTTCTCGATGCCTAAAGACAGAGGCTTAAGGGGGATCTGAAGGTGTTTAGGCACCTGGATGCTTTTGGAAATCTTGTGTACCACCTTTGTAATCCTCCATGTCCCAGAACTTCCCACCGGTGAAAGGCTGCAGGAGGGATTTTGCTGCTTTATAGGTGTATTGGGAGGAGAAATGCCCACAGTCTGGGAGATGTTGGAGCCTACAAAGGGCACACATGGCATTTTTCAAGTAAGGAAGATGGAAGGAGTGGATCCATCAGAGGATTTTTATCTCTATGTACAACTGAGCTGGATGCTTGACGCTGGGCTTGGGCACAGCCTGGGTTGAAAGAAGGTCTCTTCTTCCAGACCGGAGCTGATTCAGGCCCAGACAGGGTTCACCCGAGTCTTTAGACAGTCTGTGATGAGAAAGCCATAGTGTATCTGGGAATTAAACCTCGGTCTTGGTGTATGACCCAGAAAAACCAGACAAGGAGTAGGAGCTCTTCACTCAGGTCCCTCTAACCTGGTGGGAAACCCACCTGGGACGAGCTGGCATCCCACGTCTGCACCAGAACTGAGGCTGCTTTGGACTTCAGTCTGCACGGGAACAGAAGATCGTGTAATTAGTTTTGGGGCTGGATCACCTGGATGGTGATGTCCTTGGAACAGAGACCTTGACTCCTTTGTGGCGAAATGGCCAGGAAACGTTACGAAGAGGAGTTTTACACACCATCCCTCGAGATGTAGCGTGCAGTGATTTTATCAGAATCCATGCCATGAATATGACCATGTAGGTCAAATCCTGAAGGTTTGCCTCAGTCAACACCATCTTTGAAGTCAATGAGGCTGAAGTTATTGCCTGATAGGAGGAGTAGTCCATCTGGGATTTCTCAGATGAATGAACTTAATAATAAAAATGATGATATAAATATGTAAAATATAAAAACAGGATTGTCAGCCGCTTTGTTTGTTTCTGGTTCAGGGGCTTTATATGTTTAGTCTTGAATGTTTTTCACATCGATTTTGTGTATCAAGATTTAATGCTGTCAGGAACCACTGAGTAAAAATATTTAGTAATAATAATAGAGGGTATGATTTCATAATCCTAACAAAAAAGATAAGATGGATGTTCAAACTACTTCTTGGCTTGGGTTTAGGGGTTCTCCTGGTGCCTATCACATTGAATTGAGACAGCTTCATTTTCGAGGAGGCCTTCATGCTGGAGCATATCAAATAAGAGATTTAACAAACAATAACATCAACAGTAACAATGTTTCTCTCCAGATATAAAAGTATAGCTATTCAGGCAGCTTTTTTTTTGTCATTTGTTTAGTCTATTTGGTGAATTCTGCCAGGTTGATTTTTGTCCTATGCGGTGAGCGATTTGCTGTAAGAGCAGATGCATCAGCTGAGTCCTGTTTGAAAGTAAATAATAAATAATTGTAACAGTTAATCTAAGGAACAGACATCTCCAAAGTTTATTTTCCGGTCGGTTTAGTTTAGTTCAGTCCCGTCTCTTTCTGGCATGATTTGCATCCAAGCCGAGAGATCAAAACGGCGTAGCCGACCCCAATCTCTCCCTCACTGCCTCCACGGTGGGTTTCCACAGGCGGGGCTCTCCTTGTCTGGGGAAGAGGGCTGGTTTGGCAGGGACGGGTTCTGGGGTGCACGGAGGGGCTGCGGGGCCGGGGGTCTCCACGGCCGCTGGGCTGACGGGGCTACGCGGGCTCCAGAGGGTGCGGGGGGGGATGCTCTGGGGCACAGAGGGTGCGGGGGGGAGGGATGCTCTGGGGCATAGAGGGTGCGGGGGGGGGATGCTCTGGGGCACAGAGGGTGCGGGGGGGGGGATGCTCTGGGGCACAGAGGGTGCGGGGGGGAGGGATGCTCTGGGACACAGAGGGTGCGGGGGGGAGGGATGCTCTGGGGCACAGAGGGTGTAGGGGGGGGGATGCTCTGGGGCACAGAGGGTGCGGGGGGGAGGGATGCTCTGGGACACAGAGGGTGCGGGGGGGAGGGATGCTCTGGGGCACAGAGGGTGCGGGGGGGGGGATGCTCTGGGGCACAGAGGGTGTAGGGGGGGGATGCTCTGGGGCACAGAGGGTGCGGGGGGGGGGATGCTCTGGGGCACAGAGGGTGTAGGGGGGGATGCTCTGGGGCACAGCAGGGCGCAGGGCCGGCACCGCTGCCCCGGGGGGGCTCTGCAGCGCTCCGGGGCTCCGCCGCCGTGGGGCGCAGAGAGGGCGGGGGGCTGCGGGGCGGGCTCCGCCGCTCCGAGGCGCGCACGGAGCTCGGCGGGCCGCCGGTCCTCCCCTCCGCCGCTCCCGCAAAGGGTTAAGGGGAGCGGCGGCGCGGAGCGGGCCGGCGGGGAGGGCGGGGGCTCCCGGGGATTGGTGCGAAGTTTGGAGCGGGGCGGCACCGCGCCGCCCTCCTCGGCGGCTCTGCCCCCGCAGCCACAAAGCCCTGCAGGGAAAGTTGCTTTATCGCTTGTTTCTCTCGCCCCGGCTCTCTCCCCCCCCCCCTCCCCTCCCCTTCCCCAGCCCCTTTCCCCTCCTCCCCTCGCTCCTTAAACGGGATTCCGGCTGGGCGAGCCGCGGGACGGCATCACCGGGCATCCCGCGGCTGCGGAGCCCCGGCGGATCTGTCAGGTCCCCGCTGTCCCTCCCCGCACACACACGCTCAGCCCGACCCGGAAAGCAGGAAAAATAATTGACAAGGTTTCCCCCTTTTCCTTAGCTCCTCGCCCGTGCCTTCCCTAGTGGAAAAATCGCTCCTGGGGCGACGGGGGGGTTGGTAAAGAGCCGGTGGTGAAGGGGGGAGCCGCTCCGCGGGGAGGGCACCCCCGAGGCAGCGGGCAGCCCCCACCCGCCCCCGGGGGGGATGAGGTAGAGGCCGCCGGCGGAGCGCCCCGCCGGGCGCCGTGGCCGCGGAGGGCATGAGGCGGCGAGCGGCGGGGATGGGCGCCAGCGCACGGTGCTAGAGCCCCGGCAGCAGCCAAGGTAAGTGCCCCCCCCCACGCCACCACCGCCGGCCGGGAGACCCCCGCCTGGGTCGGCGCTGGGGCGGGGAGACACTAACGCACAGCTGGGAGCCGCCGGGCTCGCCCCGAAGCGGGGGGCAGCACCAGGTGGCATCGCGCCGGGTGTCCGTCCGTCTCAGCCCCCACTCCCCCCCGCCTCCGCCTCCCTTCCCCGACCCCGGTTGCCGGCTGCGAATATCCCGTTACCGGCCGCCGCCGCCGCGGGGCTGAGCCGCGCTGCGCCCCGCGGGGCCCCGGGTCCTGCCCCGGGGGAGCCCCCTCCGCCCGCCCGGCCCCGCCGGCCGCCCACCGCCCCCGGCCCTCTGCCTCCCTCCCTGCCTCCCTCCCTCCCTCCCTCCCTCCGCACCAGCTCCCCGCTGCAAATTGGGAAGCTAATGGCAAAGCGTCCGTGTTTGCTTTGCTGGATGCTGTACAGGGGTTGTTGTGTGTCCTGGGGGCACGGAGTGTTTAAACCGGGGAGTTTACAAGGGTGAGGAATTCAGACAGTGTTTAGAGAGTGAGAGTTTTAAGAGGAGAACAGGGTGTAATTAATGTAAACCTGATCTACCCCGGGTTCGCTTATCACAGCGAAGGCATCTTCAAGAGTCTGGATAATTAAGTGCGGTTTTGCTTTGGGACGCACCTCTGGAGCACACGGGAACAAATGGGGCTTGGGGGGGGGGGGAGAGGAGAGGAAAAATCAGTGCTGTTCAGAGAAGTTGCGGAGCGGAGGAAGGCGCGGACCCAGAGCGGAGCCTGTCTGAGGGGCACTGAAGCAGCAACACAAAGTTTTCTGGGCTGCTGATGGGAGAGGTAACATTCCTCCTCCCCCTTCCCCAAGTTCCTCCGCAAATTGTTAACCTGAAATCTTGTTTTATGGCCACTTGCTAGTGTTTTGTTTGCCTTCCAGACTGGTTCTGTACAGGATACCAAAGAATTATGCATTAACTGTAAACTTAGAGGAGCTTACTGGCCTCAGTGGGTTCTTGATTTATATCAGGCTAAAGCAGAGAGGAGGGCAAAGTTTTACTCGCTGAGCGCCAAGGAATGAATTACAAGTACATTGCTCTTTCATTTGCTGTTTCTGCTTCTAAGCCTTTGCAATAGGTTTTAAAACTTTGCAAAGTTGTGGGTTGTTTGGGTTTTTTTTCCCCAGTAATTATTTTGCTCTCCTTTTTCCTGCCTCCAGGTCTGAGAGGACGGTAGCCTGTATGATACGGAGGGATCTGGTTTTCAAAATGGAATTGCAGCTCGCGCTCCTTTTTGCCGGGATAATTGCATTTTCGGACTCGGCGAGAGGTAAGGAGACCGTGCTTGCTGCAAACGCTCTGCGGCTCGCACCCTTCCCTCTGCTCCGCTGGACTCGTGCTCCACAAACACCCGCGGTGCCCTCGCAGGGACCCCGTAAGGGAGTTGCTGTCGGCGCGGACTCGTCCCCTGCATGTTGCTTATCTGCGCAGGGGTGCAGGCTCGTGCCCACGTGTGGTGCCTCCTTACCTGCATGTTTCGGGGCCATCGGTTTGGATGGAGCGCGGTCGCTCCGCGTTTGCTGAGATCTCTTAGGCACAGGTGAACTTCCAGGGGCTTTTCTCATGCATGTGTAAAAATACACAGACAATTTTAAAGAAAAGCAACTGCATTCCTCTGTGGATCAGAAATACCTCTCCCCTCCTGTAATCCCTCCAGCCTCTGCCCTGTATATTCCCACTAGCAAACTAAACAAACACATCCATTAACTTCCTCGGTGACAGACAAATGACAGTTCCCAACAGCGAGAGCGCATTTTAACACTGGGGCTCCAGCAGTTGATCAGATTTCAATAAACAGGTTACCCTACCAGAGGCAAATTGAAATACATTGACCTGGGAGTGTCATGGGGGTGGAAAAAGAGAAGTTTCTTTATGGGAAGGTGCTTTAAGCAAAGCTCTGGGATCAGAGTGGAAGGAGCGGGGGCTTTTCCTCCGCTCTCGCCTGTGTCGTACCTTGGTGGGTGCTGTCCCTGGAAAGCTTGAAAGAGAAACCATGCTTTCAGCTCCCCCAGCTCTGGTCACAAAGGAGGGGCTGCATTGTTCCAGGAGAATGGGGGTATGGCTTTAGGATGCAGATTGCTCCAGCTGCAATTCCCAACAGCATTGGGGTTGCATGAATTGTTGAAAGACCTTTAAATCACCCAGTGCCGTGGAGTTGCGAATTAAAAGGTTTAAACTTGCCCTTCACTTGGGCCGTAACTCGCCAAAAATAAACCTTGGGGGTGAGGGTGGGAAAGGAGACGGAGAGCGTTACTCTAAAAACCCAAGGTTTGGTTAGTGCGTTGCGTTTTTTTCCTTCTTGGCATTGGCTCCCAAGCAAATATTTTATGGAGGCAAAAGCACTATAAAATGATTCGGCTGGAAACCGAATGAAAAAGAAAACAGTATATAGGCTGTAAGTCCTGCAAGTCTGAATTCCAGGCAAGGTTTACAATGGAGACTCAGTTTAAGTTGTAGGCAATGGGCAGCAGGGTATGAATTAAGATGACCTCATGGATGTATATTATTGCAATGGACCTGAGAAGTTGGTGGAGTTCCGGAAAAGATCTGAAGTGGGCAGGAGAAGACAAAAAGATTTTTGTCTCTGTTGTGAGCCGAGTATCGGCTGCTTTCCTGGCTGGCCCTGTTTAAATTTGGTTTGCACTTGTCTTGCTCGTACTCTTTTATTGCCCCTGGAAAATGAAGTGCTGTGGGCTGTTGTCGTGTGAAGAAGCGACAGAAAATTAACAGCGGTAATTTCAGGACATCATCATTTTTCCTATGGAAAGGTCTTTTTAACGTAACTTTGATAGGATCATAGTGGTCACTGGGTTATTTGAACTCTTTTCAGAGCTGGAAATATCCATCCTGCAAGTGGACGGAGAGATGGTCCTCGTTATTTAAAATGACGTAGAAATAGAGTTTAAAAACCAGGGCCAAACCCATGAAAAATGTCATTCATTTATGTGCTGATATCAAGAGAGGGGAAGTGAAGAAGAAAAAGGTGTCATTGCTGTAAAAAAAAATAGACAAACCCCTAACATTTAAATCCTGCTTTGCACCTCTTGTGGTTGAGAGTATTCTTGATAGGGGAGGACATAGATGAAAGATCAAACTTGTAAGCGAGCAGAGGTGAGACACTCTCCAGCATGTTGCAACCTTATTTTGTGCTGTCAAATATCCCCAATTATTAGATGTTTATATTGGGATAATTTCAGATTCTTGGAAAAATGTACCCAGTTGTTAACATGCCTGCAGATTTTTTCCGAATGTATCATACGGTGGGTTCGGCCGCTGGAGATGTATAAATGTTACCTGTTTCAGTCGCTCGGGTTTTATAGACAGTCCTTTGGCCAAATCTCAGCCTGAGGTTGCGAGGCTTTACTCTGGAGGAAGAAGGGCTCTTTGTTTTGGCCAAACAGCATTTAATATCTGTATTCTGATTGCTAATTAGATGTGTGTGGCCCAAAGCGTGCCAACGCCTCCTAATCTGAGGCGTCAGAAGTGAAATAGGTGCTCGCTGGCTTGCAATCAAGTGAAGAAGGTGGCTGAGGAGGCTCTCTGTGAAAGTGCTGGTCCTTCTCTTCTACTCGTATTAGGCAAAAGTAGCTTATGCTGGAATTAGGATGTTAATTTGGAGCTGGCTGGTTGCGTGCCCGTGTTCGGGGAAGGGCTGTGCCGTAGTGCATTTGCACAAGGGGGCAGAGTTAAGTTGCCCACGCGCTCCGGCTTTGATATTTCCTGACAGTTGAGTGCTAGGCTGCAATCTTGCGTTCAATGTTATGTTGTATTATTTTTACATCTTTATTTAGGTGATGCCTTTTAAGGCAAAGTGCCCTGCAGGGATGACTGATTGGGCTAACGCGGTAACTTTTTTTTTTCCCCCCAGCAAACGGGGGTATTTTTCCAGGTTCGGAGCTGTGCCTACTGGCTCTGTCCCTTCTTGTGATCCAATGTGTCACATCGCCAATGTACAAAACACTGCAAAAAAGGGGATATCTTAGGAAACCAAGATAAACTCTTAAGAAAGAGGAAATACATTCAAAGTATCCACAGAAAGCAGAGAACAGGTCTGATTTTAGAGGTCCAGGTGCAGAACTCGCTGTGTCTGGAGGGATGAAGGATGAGGTAGCTCTGGCTAAGTTTGAACCAATGCTTTCGGGGCTGAAATTTAAAGACTTTGGCTAAGGGCTTGTCTACACCTGCAAATGCACTGGAATAACCCTTCCAAAAAACTTAATCTAGAATAATTCCCCCAGGGACCAATCTTATTCCAGGCTAAGGATCTCCTGGAGGGAGCCTGTACCAAAAAGGTCTTCCTCAGGAGCTATTTTGGTAAATATCCAAGCCCCTTCTTTCCCTTGTGGGCGAAGACAGAACTTCTGTGTACACAAAATCCACTCTTTGAGAACAAAACTTGTGTGCTGTGGTTTTCTAAGAGGGACTATGCCTTCCGGCTGACAGCCAAGGCATAGGGCAGCAGCTTCAGCCCGCTCGCCAGCTGCAGCGCATGGCGTCAGCCCTGAACCTGGGATAATAGTGCAGGTCCGGTGGCTCGTCCCTCGTGTCACTCCGTTCCTGTTCTCTCCAAGCAGCCCTACACTGGGCATAAAAGTCCTTGGTGTCCTGCCCTGGCCCTCCTCCGCGGGGACGAATGCTATCTTGGGTCACTAACCTTTAGTGACTATGTCCTGCAGCAATGTAGCTCCTACCACTCCACACCTCCGGTCGGATACAGGTAATACAATCTGATATTTTCCTGCCTATGTTATCTCAGTGACACACAATGCAATATTTGTTCCAAATCTGTCAAGTTGCCATCGTATTCGTGTTGGTGACCGTATATGGTAACACTGGGATGTGCTTGGCTTGGTCCCGTGGCTTAAACAAGATTTCGTATGGTATGTTTAGAAGTTTTTGGTAAGAGCAGTAACAACCCTTCTGTTAGCGAGTAAACTGATATTCTGCTGGAAACTAATTAGTTTGGATGTTGATTTCATTTTCTGTGTATTGCGTAGGGAGGGGAAGAACGGGACCTTAATTGCTTTCTGCTCTGGCACTTCTCTGTGCGACACTTGGCTTGCAAACCTGGTTGATGCCTGCTTTACGGGGAATTTGCTGATGGGGCCACCTCAAAATTCAACGATTTCATGCAGAAATGATGTTACATGCCATTTTTGTTTCTCTGAATATTGGAGAAAAAGGAATAGGACAGTAGAAGGTTTTTTTTATTTCTCGGGAGACGAGTTCTTCATTCTGGTGAACAAATTTACCATTCCGTAACTTTGGGGTTTATAAGACTGAATGGTAGTAAACGTGGAAAAGATAAATAACGATAATATAAGAGAGATGGTTGTTGGCTTCCGTTTTACTCCTTTATTCTTGTTGAATGGTTGTTACCAGATATAACAATTAGGTAATTTCTGACTTGTGAAAGAGAAGCGTGGTCAGATCTAACAGCCTGATTCAGATTTTATGTAAGTCACTGCACATCATCTGGTTAAATTCGGGGCATTTTTTGGATCGTGCTCTTGGGGAACTTGCTCATGAATAATCTGTCAGCGTGACTTGTACCTAGAGTCAACACAACGATCTAAGAAACTCCTGGTTATTTTTTTAAACCCCGGTTCCTCCCTTCTTCTGAGGCTGTCAGCCGCTTTAAATTGCGTCTGAGTTTAAACATAAAATACCGTGTGCGTCATACTGGAAAATTAGGCTTGATTTTATTTTTTTTTTTATTAGGAATGTTACAAAACTCGGCAAATTGCTCAAATACATTTAGATTTTCCTTAAAGTTTTTATAACTTTGTTTTCCAAGTCCGTATGTTTCTTTGACCTTCGTTAAAAGACGCAAGCAGCAAATTAAAATACGTCTTTTCTGTGATGAACTTGTACGCAGCAAAGGCTAGACTCCAAAGTCTGACTCTTAGCCACAGAAGAAGCTTTCATGTGCCATGAGGTGGTGCTTGAGAAATTACAGGAAAACGGTTCTTTCAGGAAAGAAATGTCATTCAAAACCAAAAAAGCAAAAGTGACACTTGCTAGCAAGTAGGAACCCGCTTTTCAAGGTTTGGGACCATTGGTACTAATTTATTAGCTAAAGATGAAGTTTTTCATCTGGCATGAATTGGCTGATAGAGCTGATCTTTTCCAATGACCTGTCTGATAATTTCTTTTTGAGCGTCTGTCCCGCCACGAGCGACGCTGGTACATCTGGGTACAGAATACTCGTTATGGAATAGCGTGAATGCAGTAGAGATGGTCACTGTCTGGCTGTGCATTTTTGGATTACTTATTGGAAGAGATAAAAATTTCCACTGAAAGGGGAAAATAATAATGCAGAGGTCCTCTTGTGCCTATTTTGAATTAAAAAAAAACAAACCAAAAAACAACACAAAAAACCCCAACAACCTTTAGTCATAGCTTTATTTGTTCAGTGGGAGTAGAACCAGTGCAGCTTTCGGATTTTCCTGAGATGTGAAGCTCCTACTTGTGTCTGCAGTGACTTGTAAAATCACGCTGCTCAAAGGGTCCATGCAAATGTATCCCAGCATTACAGGAGTCAGTGGAAATGCTTCTTTCTCCCCTTTCTTTCATTAACCTGCTCATTTTGTCTTGTTTCAAGGAGTTTGTCTTTCATCGGACCTCTTCCTGTGTTTTCTGGTGGGCTGCTCAAGCTGAAATGCATTTGATCTTTTTTTGAACATTTGATTTGGATTTCTATTCCTTTTCTTGTTCTCTGTAATCAGCCTTGACTTGGAGCTTTCTCTAATAATAATGCCTCCGTACGTATTTAGCTGTGTTGACCTGTCCTAATCTTTCACACTAAGGTGGAACAGTTTTGGTCATATAAGGGATTTTTTTTAAGAGTAGAGCCAGTGTCAATGTCGAAGTTGCAAAGACCACTGTCTGATGCAAGCCTATTGAGTCTGGTGCTCATTCGTAGCAGCCGTGGTATGAAGGTAAAAGAAAAATATTTCCAAAAGTAAGCTTGAATAATCTGATCCTGCTGCCCTGATGTCGTGAGAGATACGCAGATGCAGCCCTTGCCAGTTTTAACAGGTTAGGACCTGATTCAGAGCCTGTGAGTGTTGGTGCCGTGACTCCTACTCACTCCCATGGGCTTTGGATCCATCCCTGAAGGATGACTTGCACAGATTATCCCTGATATCGACCTCTGTGTGGATCCCTCCTGTACAACAGCAGAAGAGATGTGGGCTAAGCATGGTATTTTGGATCCTGCCATTTGCCTGCTTGACCGGACAGCTTGGACTCAATTTTTTTAATTCTAGAAACACATTGCTTCTGCCTGCTGTGAGCTCTGGCTGGTGGCTGGAGCATGCACTGCCAGGGCTGAAAGCAACTTGGAAACTCATTGCTTTAACTTTGGGTGGCTGCAGAGGGGTTTATTCCCAAAGAAAGGGTGCGATTCTACGGGTGGTGTTGCTAGGTGTGGAAGGGCTGAAGACTGGCCTGAGTGTTATTTAACAAGTTAATATATGCCGTTTGCTGCTGAATCCATTCACATCTCTGATTTTTTTTTTTTTTTCTTTTCCCCTTCCGAGTCAAATAAACATGGGCTGCATGGAGTTTGGTTGGTTGCCCTGATTACACAGTCTCCCCATTGTATCGCAGTAGAAACACAGTATCCAGCAGTGCTGTGAATAACCTAACGTTCTTATTTCATCCCAACCGCTCCAATTTTCAGGAAGAAATTCAGCCAATAACTCCAGGCTACTTCTTCCATTAAGTGTTCAAACTTAATTTTGAGCTTCACTAAGGGAAAAAAAATGTAAATTGGGAACAGAGGCTTCTCAGAGCAGGTTAATGTTTCTCAGGACTGCTGCACCTCTATTCTCAGCCTTTCTACGAGTGACTTCTAGCTTGATGGGACCCAAAATCATTTCTCCTTATGTCCGGTAAATTTATTTCATGAAAGATTTACACAATCTTGGATATCCTGTCAAGTGATTGAGAAGCGAGTAATGCAAGCGGTGTCATACCCTAGATGCCACTTGGGTGGTGTTGACTTTGCTGGGTATTTTAGGAGCTGTCAGTTATTTGTGCATGTTAGATAAAAACACAGGAACAGCAGACAAATGCAGACATGCGGACTTCATTTGTGCAATAAGCATTTTTTTAAATTCATATTCTCCTTGCTGGGTTTGCTGGCACATGCCCAGTGAACTGATGACTGTAAGAGTTTGGTGCCGGCGTTGTGCAGACTCTTGATGGCAATTGTGTGCTTGCTAGTTCTTCCCAGAACAAGATATTCAGGAGAGGGGAAAAAACTGGAGGAAGACATGAAGGGAAACGTAAGCACTAGCTAACCTCCAAGAGAGAATTTAGGCTGGATTAATGTACTGGTGCTCCTGAGGCTTGGTGCAGCCAAGCCTTGGGAGAGGATCTCGAGTGGGCAGCATGTGTGCTCTGAAGAGGATGTGGGGATGCAGCTTTTCCAAATCTGTGCTGTATTTCTCTTTTCACCTGTGTTCTCCCAGGTGCTCCCACGTCAATAGGTACAAGTGTGATGCTTAGTTGGCTTTTGACCAGTGCGTGACTCTGAGTAGAAGCATTCTGTTGTAAAAGGGGGATTTTCGTTGTGGCAGCTAGTATTTTACTATTGCCTTGCATGGATTTAAATCTTCTTTTTTCTAGACAGAAGTGGATGGGGTGAGGCCAAATCAACCCCAAAGGAGGGAGAAGAGACAATTACTCAGCCCCACCAGCCTCCCAAAGCTGAACAAGCCAAGCTATTGGAGTTAGGCTGCTGCAGATGCTGGAGCACTGTGAACTGGTTTCTTTTCCTCCTTTTTCTTCTTGACTAATAGACTTGTGTGAGTTGGAGTAATTGAGGAAGCTATTTTTCTCAGCGGTTGTTCTCACGTAAACAGATCTGCTAACACTGGTTAAGTAATGACAAGTGTCAGACAAGTTACAGGTGTATGAACTACATGTCAAGGATGGAAGGGTTAATGAATAACAGGGTAAACCTCTGGACATTGTGGAATATCTCCCCAGGGATACTGCAGGCTCTCTGTGGAAGGAAGAACGCTTGTTTGGCATTGACCAGTCAATGTAAAGCTGGTGGCTAAAACTCCTTCGGAGTGTGGATACCCTTCTGAGAGAGGATGCTATGAGCCATCTTGCTCGCCTTCTGGGTGGATCAAAATCTTTCATGTTCTTCTGCAGATTAACACAACATTTTGGTGGCAATCACAGCGTCTCTTTAGCCAGACAAGTAATATTAGGAAGTGTTTAATGTATTTTGGGGCAGTTTAAAGTGGGGAAACTGGGAGAAGAGTTGCCAGCTCCACCAGCATATGGAGATCAGGCTCTGTGCTCTGATAAGTCATTTCATATTTTAATATTCAGAGTTGCATATTGCTCTCCGTTATAAAGGTGATAGTCCCTTTAGGTTCAGTGAGTTGTGGCTGAGTAGCTGTGAATAGGGTTTAAATGTATAATCCTACCAGAGAGCAGAAATTGGGGCCTCGTAAGACCAGGTTGTGTTTCAGTTCTGTACAGCGTGGCACCAAGCCATGGGAAGGTTCATCGTGATCTGCAATAGTTAATATAAAACTAGATTAACGGATCAGAGCTGATGAGTATCTTTCCTCCTCCTGGTATTCACAACCAATCAGAAATGCAGTATTGCCGGGGTTAATTTTGTTAAGGGCTAATGAGAGTGGAGCTTTCGACTTAATCATAGCTGGGGCAGGTGTTTACTTTTCCTTGACAGATTTGATTGACAAGGAATCGTAAACCTATTAGGACATATTTGCATATGCTGGGGAACTGGCTTTGGACAGTTGATTTCTAATTGCCGGATGTGTTATCTGAAAATGTTTGCCACTGCTCTCAGCACACATCTGTTGTTTCTGGGGTACAAAGAGACACAAAGAAGTGGTAGAGGCTAGTCAGAGCATTTTGCTCAGGGGCTGGAGAAACCGTAAGGTAGGGATGGGTCAGTGTTTTATCTAGACCAGAGCAAGGTCCTGCTTGTATCACTGAGGGAGAATGCTTTTCCCGATTCCCTGCTTGCTCAAACAGGGGTAGGCCAGAGGATCTGGAGGATTTCACGCAGTATTTTGTGACAGTGCTATATACAGGATTAATCCTGGCATTGGAAGTTCATTGGAAACACCCGAGTAGTCCTTCTTTGCAACTGGTAAAGTAGCCTCGGGATATTTAATTTGAAGTTCAATTCAGGGCTCTTCTCCCTGCGAGTACTCCTGTTGGGAGGAGGATTGTGGATTCACAGGGATGGGAATCTGTCCCTTTTCCCCATGTTTTACCACTGATCCCAAGGAAGAAGACAGCAAGGTGCTACTCAAAAGTAGTCACAGCAATAGACCTGTATATTTATAATAAATATTACTATTTATTGGGAGCTTCCAGTGAAGAAAGAAAACAAATATAAAAAAGAGACCTGAGAAGTGCTGCTCAGCATAGGCAGCATTCCTCTTCTAGATAGTGTCAGGAGAAAAAGCTTGTCTTTCTGAAGACCACAGACTAGCTAAGTGGAGTTTGAGGCTTATTTTTCTTTTATCCTAGAAAATCCAATAAATCCAGTAAATTCTTTCAGTGTGGTCTTCCAAGAGTTTTTCAACTTCGTCTGACTCACAGATTATTGGAGTGCCATTATAGACTAGGGGTCAAGCAAGTTAATTCCCAGAACAGTATGCTGCCCTGTTTTCAAACTGTGCTAATCAGGGTTTTGAGTCAAAGCATGGTAGTTTGCTTAGTGAAATTATTTTCCTGTTAGAAAATTACAAATAAGCTCTGACTATTCGTATTGGCTTCGGTCACCGGAGCGCTCGCATCACATGCGAAGCAAAGCCCCTGGGGATGTACTCGCCGTGGATCAGGGCACTGGTGGGGGCTCATTTCCCAGCTGCCAAGATTGAACTCGTGAAAACAGGCCGAAACCTTATTAAAAAATAAAAAAAGAAAGAAAGAAATTGTTACGATCGCATTTATACCTCCAGCGGGACGGAGGGAGGGCTGCGTGGAGCCCATCCGAGCTGTAACGTGAATGTCCTTTCCCAAAGGAGACATTTGGTGGAGTTATTCGGTTACCTCTCCCCCTCACCTTTTTGTAATTGACTCTTGTTTACTTTTTCCTCCTCCTTTCCCGAAGTTTATTACCACTGTTTAGGCAGAGGAAATGAATTAACATAATTTACTGTTTTTTTTAGAACAAGACACATTCCCTGCGTGTACGTATACACACGCTCGCGTCACCCTCCCGGTGCTGTGCAGAGGAGCGTGTTTACAGAGCCTGGGTCCATTTAGGGAGAACAATACCCTGATTATGGAGGGCAGCCTTTTATTCCCAGAAACCAGAAGGAACGATTCCCTTCGACAGCTACTGCCCCTTGAAGGTACAGGCGGCGCGAGCTGCTAGAAGGAGGGAATAAATCTGTTGTGGACACAAACCAGCAGCATTGTTCTCTACGGAAGTTGAATTCGGGGTGGGGGTGAGACGCGGTCTCGGGACAAACCAAGAGCCAAGTTTAAGATCTACCAGCGTGCAGAGAGGTGTTGTGGCTTCCAGTTTTAATTTCAAAGTAATGGCTGTGAGACTTCAGGGGGAATTATTTGGTGCTTCCTGAGCTGGCAAGGTGCTGGGGAGGTTGGGTGGGAAGAAGATGGTAGCGGAGCCTCCAAGTGTTTTTGGATGGGCTGAGTTGGGTTGAAAGGTGCTGTTATGTACAAAATGCTGGTCATTTCTAATTGCAGTCATGCACCTGTGCCTGGTAGATAATGCTGGAGACATGTCATATGGAGCATTTGCTTCACATGATGTTGGGAAAGGTCAAGCACTTGATTTCTGTCCTGCTAAGTTGGGTTATTAGCGGCACAAATGGGACCCCCCTTCCTCTGCCCGACCGCAGCTGCTTGTACCCTGGCAGTAAATGCTTCTCAGGTGTGATCTCATGGCAGCTGAAGATGACTGAACTTGACCCCACCGCTGTCCTGTCCTTGTCCTGCTCTGCTCCCAGGCTTGTAACTCCCTTGTGCCAGTGTGAAACCTCTTCTGACCTTGCTGTTGGGTGTTTTGGGGAACTAACCTGGGCAGGAAGCCAACCTGGAAAAAAATGTGATGAGTTAAATTGTTATAGGAGCATGACCTGAGCTCATGGGGTATCGCAGTGTGACCACAGGCAGCAAGTCCTTTCCATTCCTACTTATGGCAGGAAGGCTCAGTACTTTGGAGGACTGAGCGTTTATGTGAACGTTTATAAAATGACCCTTTAGGAATGTAAAATGCAGCAGGATCCACACTGCAAAATGTAGCATTGCCTGGGGGCAGTGAATGTGAAGACTGGAAAAATCAGATTTGGATCCTGGGTCCTGCCTCGGTGGATCCCACTGGAAAAAGTGTATATTACCCTGGTAGAAATTTCTCATCTGGAAGTGGTTTGGGCCATTCTGAACAGGCAGTAATTTTTGCCCATTGACGTTTGCTCTTAGTTCAGCTCAGTCAGAGGGTAGCACATCTCTGACCCTTTTGCACTGGGAGATTCCAGCTTTCACATTGTCACAACAATTTTCTGTTTGTCTCGGTGTTCCCTCAAAATTTGGAGTGCTTTGTAGGGAAATGGGAATCTTCCTTCCTCTGCTTTTGGCTTTTGAGGGAGAAGGATCATTTTGGGGAGCTGGGAAATGGCAAGTTAATGCTGCCAGCCTTTGCTGGCCCTGCTACGGCATTGCCTGCTGCGAGGAGGGAGGGAGCTGCTTCAGCAGGAGCACGGCCAGCAGCAAAGACGGGCTGCAACCAGTGCCGCTGGGGATCGAGTTCCCTCCGGTCCAGGCAGCGTGCATCGACCCTGGTAGCAAGGTGAATGTGGTACGTTGCCCAGGCCTGAGAGGGAGCCAGGTTCCCCCCAACCTTGGCTTCGTCTCTGTGTGGACTTCTGACTACTGACAGCACTTCAGGGGATTGCAAAAATAAGGCAGAGAAAACAACCTGTGCAAAATACTCCCCGCAGGCGAAAATATTTTTCCAGGGGAGCAGAGCCAGTAGGCTAAACAGGTAAAGCCGCAGGGTTGCATTAACAACACTTTTAGGGGGTTTCTGGAGGGGGGGTGTTTGTGTTGGCTTGTGAGGCACGGTGGGTGAATTCTGGCTGGGGATGATGGACGTGTGACTAACATGATGAACCATAACCCTGCACCCTGGAGGAACTGTGGCTTTTGCTTGCCCATTGACCCATTTTTTTGTAGAGAGGGGAAGATCCTGGTGCATGTCCCAGTACCCGTGTGAAGGATGCAGGGGCTATTCTGTGTTGGAAGGCTAAACTCTGGCACGTTCCGGAAGATCAGAGCTTGGTACTAAATAATTATAATTATCCCAAGGCAGCAGGGATGTGGTTTCTTGTTGTTGTTGGGTTTGGTTTTTTTTTTTTTTTTTTAAAATATCATTTAAAATCTGCCAGATCTTCTCAGGCCTGGACAAGGTGAGAAGAGTGAGCTCCAGTTCCCATGCGGGTTCATGGACCGCAATAAGAACCGCTCCAGAGTCCATCCCCACGTCTGTGTTGCCGCAATGGCTTTCTGCTGCGAGTGTGAGGGTGTGCGGTGATCTGTGGAAAAATGTGAATCTTGGCAGCAGTCCCTGATTCAAAATATCTGGGAAACACTGAGCCGGGAGGTTGAAAATATATCTTCGGGGTTTCTTTCTCCAGAAGGAAAAACAGCGTCGTACTTCCACTGAGACAAGTGTTTGAAAGAAAAAAATGTGCAATGTCGAATTAAAAGGGAACAGCTTAGTTATCAGACACTAATTGAAATAACAGCAGAGAGGAATAAGCCTGAGTGAATTTTAATAGCCTCTTGACTTGGATCTTTTTGTTCGCATACTTGCAGGCGCTTTCCCTTTTACCTCTGCAAGAGTAATGCAGATACTATATTAAATGCAAAAAAACCCCCAACCAACAAACCCAGTAACTTGTCCGAGTGAGATGAAAAACGTACCAAAGTAATTGAATGAGCTTTCTGCTGTAAGTTTCCTAGCCTTCAAACCAGAGCAGGGCCTTCTGTCTGTGGCATGTGTTGGAGGGTATTTTGCCGCAAGACAGAGATATTAAGGCAGAGCAGGAGGAGGACTGCAACGTCTAAAATATTTAATATTGCTGCTGGAGAGCAGGTCAGCAAATTAACAATGGTTTTGGTTGATACAATGAACACAGTGTAAGGCAAAGTTGTTGTTATAGCTGGTGTGATTTTTTTTTTTTTAATTTTTTTTTTTTAGTATTGGGGTTTAGTGCCTGGAAGACCTAATTGTACCAAAGCCCTGTTGTTTTGTTAAAGGCTGTCAAACCCAGAACGAAAGACAGACAGCTACAGTCTTAACTGCAAGGTACTAACAGCTCTTTGTATAGAGACTTTGTTTTACTCTGACAAAGGCTCCCTCCGAAAACCAGACCCATCGGTCAGCTGAGTTTTATTTTACCCACGTAAACCTGAGAAAGGTGAGATCCCGTGTTTGCCTACAGCGCCCTGTGCAAAGCAGACGTTGCCCCGATAAGGATTTCTCGCTGCTGCTACAATACAGACGCACACAACTAATAATCTTGTGCCCAAACCCTGGGCAAGGCCCAAGGTAAAACAGGTGCAAAGGTATCATTCACGCACGGGCTGAAGGGCTTGTGCCGCACAACCAACGTGGTTCGTATGCGTGGATCACAAGGCAAGTCTTCCCCTCTCTGCTGGGTACAAACTTCATCATTGACTTTAGGGAGAGCTAGGCATTACACCGTGCTTATTTTTTATGGAAACAACTGTCAAAAGCCCTTGAACAACAAAAAACCCCCAACAAAACAACAGAGATTATTCAAGCATTATTATTATTATTAGCAGCAAGGTGTTTTCGTGTGTGCTAACAACAAGGTCTGACTGCTCCCAAGCGTTGCTCCACATCCCCTTGGAGTTCACCATAGGTTTCTGTTCCCTCCTGGAAAAGTGCAAAGAAAAGCCAGCCTGAAGTCTGGGGGAGGGGAAGAGAGTTGAGAAAGGCAAATTTTTACACAGGTGCAGAAAAAGAGGTTCTTCCAAAAGTTTTCGTTTTGCTTGGAAAGGCTTGTTATGGTTGTTGAAAGGGCATTTCAGTGGAAAAGGGCCAAGCAGCCCTAGGCAGAACCAACACCCTCAATTGAGAAAGATTTTTTTTTTTTTTTTTCAAACAGCAGTACTGTTAAGAAGTAATTAAAGTCAAATAAAACAAGGAAAATAGTGTATGACACATCTATTTGAATTCATCCCAGTTTGAATCCATTGAAACCCATATAGCACGACACTGGAGACACGCAAGGGGAAGTCCAAACCCAAGTATTTCAATGCACTTTTGCAGCTACAGAAGTTTCTGATCTCAGACACCATTTTTACCAAGTGTTTAAGCACATACTTACTTTTAAGCACCTGGGGATCACTTGTATTCAAAGAAACACTTGCTGAGGACCCATTACACAGTGTGTTATGCTTACGTGAAATATGGAGGACCTAAGCATAGGCTGCAGTAGTAGCAATTATTTCCCAAGGATTCTGACATGGGGTTTTTCCCCTTAAGTTTTTGTTTTCTGGGCTCATGGAAATTGGGAAATAACTCAGCTTTCAGTTGGAGAAAACAGAAACTTACTCGCAAGATTTCAGCCTTGATGATTTTGAAGGATACACAGAAAATGTGAGTTGCATGCACCAACCTTGTCGGCTTAGACACCAGAAGGGAAATAAAGAAAGAACTGAAGCAAGTTTTGCATGACTCCTCTAAACCAGTCCTGTTATTTTGGAGTCTGCTTTATGATTTTTGGGTGCTAGGGGTGGGCCATGCCCCTAAGAGTGCTGTCGAGTGAGGGCCTGAGCCGGGTCATGAAAACACCCTCCACGCTTGCGGTTCCCTTTGCTTCATTCCTCTGCCTCCCCTGCGATGTTATCTTGGGCAAAACTTGAAAATAAAAAAAAAGAAAAGAAGAAAAAAGGACATTTTGGGGGCCCAGCTGTGTCACTTCAATTTTCGCTAGCTGTTGAGGAAGATTTGTGAGGACTCTCTGGAGGAGAAAGGGTCACGTCAGGGGTAGAAAGCCACTCACCCTATACCGGAGGCATTTATAATGCCAGGGCAGCTCCTTGGGGAGCATCTGTCTGTCTGTCCTTCCCTCTGGGGTTGATAAGAGGCAGACAGCCTCCCCTCAGCTGTTCCCTGTGCTACGTTACAAATGAGATGCTGAAAAGCAGCCCTTGGCCTTGAGACAGCTCTTCTTTCTCTAGCTTATTCTACACATCAATTAATGTCAACCAAAGGTGTTTTATAACTACTTCATAACTTTTTCAAGAGCGGGACCCTCACGCCCTTACAAAGGGAAAGTCCAACTCCTGTGCGGGGTGGCTGCCAAAATCCCTGTGCAGTGAGTTACGTGTGAGAGCAAACAGGACTTTTGGTTTTTTGTGGAAAAAAATGTTCCTTAACATTCAAATTCTTCCATGGAGACTTTATCCAAAAAGAACATCTTTGTTATAAGTGAGGGTGGGGGAAAAAAAAAACTTTATCCTTCCCCATCAGGACTGTGGTACTAACACCAGTGTTGGACATGATCTTCTGTCTTCTTCCATTTCTGATGCACTTTGAAATCTGGTACCAAGAGCTGGTGGCTTTGCTTGGACTCCATCAGTCCCTAATGAGAGCAAGCAGCATTTTGAGTAATTGTTCACCCTTGTAGCTCTTGGCCTGTGCAATGGGTGTGAAGCGTGAGGAGTGAATTATGAAAAAATAATTAAAAATCTTATGTGGCAGCATATTTCCTGACAGAGAACAACGAGATGATGGCGGAGACTTTCAGGCCGTCTCTTACCCGCTCACCCTCTCCTCTTGTACTGACTTCCAGCAATTCGGCTGCGTGTTTTCTTAGGAACCAGCTTCCACCCAAAGGCTACTGAATTTTTCTTAAATGCCGGTTTCTGTCGGAGCTGATAAGGCAGCAGCCAGCCTGCAAAGATAACGCAGGGTATCAAGGCTTCTTGGGTTTGTCTTTATTTGGATTTTTTAGCAAGTATTTGACACACACTGAGAGCTGTCTAGAGATTTTGGGTTTGGTGGGTTCCCCCCCTCCCTTCTCTTTGTCTTTGGTCCCAAAATGCTTTTAAGGTGGTTTGGGAGAGAAAAAAAAGGGTGCTAATGGAGCTGGTGAATTAGCAGTGTTTACTGAAGGGAACAGGGAAGGTGGGCAGCTGGGGCTGGATGACGAGGGAGGCTCCGGGCTCTGCTCTTTTGACGGCTCCAGTTGGAAAATATTCCCCCCAACCAGAGTTTAAAGGGGGTGAGAAGCAACACAGAGTCACCCTAAACACCCGGTCACTGGCAAAAATGTGTCACGGTGTAGGAAAGCTTGTGATTAATTGTCTTTTCAACTTCCCCCCCCAGTCCAGCTCCCCTTCTCCTGAAGCATTGTCCCTGTTTGGGCTGCTGGCTTTTGTTAACCTGCAAGGGAGTGTTTACACTTTGCTTATGTTAACCAGAAAGGAAACTTTTCCAGCCAAAAATTGATTTACCTGCTGATGCTAATGACTTCATTATAGGGAGCCTGGTGAGCAAGACAGATGTGGGTAGAAAACGTACCCCATGCCCTTACACAAAGATGTCTTCTGTCACCCGTGGAGTGCGAGATCAGCATCTGTGTTCAGCCTGAGCAAGCCCTTAGTGATGTAAGGTGTCCCTCCATGCTCATGTCTTGCTGTGACCCTCTGGCATCCTCAGCTTGGCCTCTGTCTGATGCAACTCTGTGGACGATTGCATTGTGGGCTAGATTAGGACAGAGATCTGGCTGGAAATCCCACCAAAAAAAAAAAAAAAAAGTCAGTCAGTCAGTCATGGCACAGTCCTATAGCACTGGATTTTATATTCTTGGCTGTTTCTTGGGGCACCCCTCAGATGGTTTGTACAACGCATGCTGTTATTCACTGATATTTAATATTCATTGTTTTCTCAGCAGTGTTGCACCATGGCTGGAATTACAACGCCAAACACCAAGTTCCATTTTCAAGTTTTAATGCAATTTGTGGGCATGCTTTAATTAAGCTTCACAGCACTGCTTGGAGGAACGTATTTTATGCCTACAGTATTGTGCAGGCAACCTCATACAGAGGGTCAGGAGCCGTATGGGAACACAGTGTTTTTGTTATGCGCTTCTGCCCAGCAAATCTTTCTTGCTCTTTAATGTAACCTGTTGCATATGAAATTAATTTCAAACATGCATTTGCTCACAAAGTAGCGTTCTTTGCACCAGAAATCCATAACAGTAGAAGAAAGCACCACCAGATGTCTATATTTATAGAAAACTGGCACGTTCTGTCTGGCGATGACAGATTATTTCAGTGTATTTATGAAGTGCTCATGTTTTTAGAAATATAGAAATCCAGTCAATATCAGTAGAACTATTCATCAGACATCTTGCCTTTTTTTTTTTTTTATTTTAACCAACAGAACATGTTTCTTTAGTTGATGGAGTACCAAAAAAAAAAAAGCTTTTCCTGTTCCTCTGTCGTCGCTGTATTTTTTTCCCAGCTTCACAAACCCCTTCATTTTAGAGGGGCATCTCTGGGTTTAAAACAAACATTACCAGAGTCTCATGCAACTTTGACTATGTACTTCTACATCAAGCATTTTTACTTGAGAGAGAACTGTTCATAAAGCTGAAAGAATAATTTCTACTGGAGGAGTGGATCCTGCAACATTTTTCAGTTTTCAGAATAAGTTTTTTTTTTTTGCAAAGATGCCCCTCGTTTGGGTTGTTGCCATGCAAAGGGTCTCAGATTTGGATCTGATCACACTGGGAATTACATTTGAATCAAGCCAGAGGTGCTGGAGGCTGCAGGAGCCCTGGCATGGCTCGTGGTTGAAGTGTGAAGCCCATCAGAAATCGTGTCCTCAAGACAGTTCAGTTCTGTTCCAAACTTTCTGTGTTAACACCTAAACTGAGCCACTTGATGCTTCAGTGTCAAGGTTTTTGCTTATATACCTGACGTAGATGTCGGAGAGTTTTCAAAATTAAAATTTGCAGAGATCTCCGCAGTTCTTGGTCAGAAGGTGCTTTTAGAGGCCAGGGATGCATACCTGGCAATACATAAATTGAAGGGATTTAGATAGGTGCCCTTACGTATTATGGTAGTAAATGAGGAGCTGTACAGAAACATAAGGGAAAGGGGCTCCTTGTGGGATTTGCTATTGGAACACAATTGTTAATCTGTGCAATCTACAAATCAAGTTAATTGGGTTTGCTCAGGCTATTGCTCACACGATTGCTAAGCACAGTAGCTTGAAGGCAAGGGGGGTTTGGCCTCCCGATCTTTGCTGCGTATTTGTTTTTACAGAAAATGCCTTTGATATATGTAAGTTATATTTCCGTGCATTACAAATGATAGATTCCTCCCCCATATCCTGTGACAGCCTTCCCTGGAGACAGACAGTCTGTGTTGTTTTAGCGAGATGAAGAAAGATTAACGGGAAAGGTTTTGCTAGTGTTTGCAAAGACTTTGAGCAAAAGGGAAAGGTTTGGATTGAGGATTTGGTGAGAATGAAAAAGCGTTTCTGAAAACTACTGCCTGCACATGGGGCTCCCCTCACTGGTTCCCCTCTCAAGCGGCCAACAGGCTGCAAGGAGCACCAGGACAGCCCCGAAGAACCCCAAGGCTGTGGGCTTGACATGCACTTGGCTCCCTCCGTGTGCTCCTGCTCAGGTAGGACTGATCCTCCCTGCATCTGCAGGTCTACAAATTATTTTCCGAGCCAGCTGTGCTGGTGCATTGGCTCTATGGCTGGGCAAAGAGCATCTGCACCACTGGGGAGTGTGAGAAGGTGGGTACACCTGGGGAAGGTGCTTCAGGGGGGCCCTTTGTCCCCTCCACGGGGGCTCACCCCACCAGGCATGGGAATGCTGTCCTGTGGCATGAAGCCAAGGCACTGTGAGAGGTGTTCCGCTCACAGATTAAGTCATCTATGTGTCGGTGTCTGAGCTGCCCTCAGAGTTGATGGAGATGTTAGTAAGTAGGGCATTGAGCTAGTATCGGCCAGCTCTCTGCAGACCGTAATGGGAGTTAGACACCTAAATTTAGGTGAATCTGAGAGCTGAGTCCTGGCCATATTTAGGTTCCTGGGATAGTTAATGGTGATGCTGTATATGGTTACTGCTCATCTATCTGCATGCAGTGCCAGTAATTAAAGCCTCCGGGTAATTCACAGGCATGTCCCCACTGAGGTTTTTTTTCCTGAGTTTGAGCCTGCATGGGCTCTAGCTCACTCCTTACCTACCTAATATCCCAGCGCAGGTTAGGCCACTCTTACCCAGAGCCCCCAACTTCTCCCCGCTGGGTGCCGGTGCCCGAGGACACATCGCAGTTCACGCTGTCTGGACAAACATCCGAGGACAGACCTGTGGTACGTTTTGGCTGCTATCAGCAAAGTGACTGCATCTGGGAGCTTCACACGCAGGCTCCTAAGCCTGTAATATTTGCGGGAAGGGGTGTTTTTCCTCCCTCCTGGTGACCAATTTATACCCCAGAGTGAGAAGGATTAATAGCCCTTGAGGCTTTCTCATCACCACGCAGGAAATTAGCATCCCAAGCAGGAGGGGCTCAAAGGTCTGACCTGCAACCTTGCGTGGTGTTTTCTTTGTGAAGCATGGCTGGGATGTACAGTAAATCAGGTTCAGGCAGTTCTGTTTGCCGAAAACAACATCATTTCACAGTGACCCTGAAAACATGACTTTTTTTTTTTTTTTTTTTTTAAGCATCCTGGCAGAGGGATCCAGGAGGAGGAGTTGTGGGTGGTGGTTCAGGAGCTGGAAGCAAAACTTTCCTCTCTGAGTTAGTGCTGCAAATCCTGCCCTTGCTGACAAGGCTGGTGACGCACGTAGAGGACTTGGTGGCCTTCACCATGGCTAGATATAGGGTCGATACAGCAGCTTCTGCTTCGTGTGAACCATAAAAGATGGACACGATGGCCTGGAGCCCCACTGCTGTTAAAAGGGAACATCAAATCATGGCAGCAGTTGGAAAAAGCCGCTAACAAAAAGTGCTCTGTGCACTGATGGTCCCTCCGACAGTGTGAAGGAGAGAAGCTTGTCCAGCCCCTGCTATGCTGCAGAGCAGGATTTATTTGGCCCAGTCGATTTACCTGCATGAGACTGAGATGCGTCATACCCTAAAAGCACCTTTTCCTCCTGTAAAGGGAGGTGAGGGATCCCTCAGGTGCCTCCACTGTATGTGTCTGAAGTTAGAGGTGAAGGAGTCCTGATGGAGTCTGTTTTTAAGCACATCCTGGTGTAAATCAGGAATAGCTTCTTTGAAGTGAAAAAGGAAAGGCTAATTTAAAGCCAATCGACATGAATTCACCCTCAGGCTTCAGTGAACGTTAGAAGGATTAATATGTGAGGCAGCCCTTTTCCTTACACAGGCCAAACTTTTCCTTATGGCATGAAATTCAGCTCGTTGCAGAAGGCTCAGGTACCACCAAACCCCTCTCTTAAGGGCTTGCATGGGAGGCCAAAGGTTTATAGGCGTCATGCTGCCTGTCTGTCTGCACACGGAGAAGTGTCATGGTAAATGAATCCATTACCCAGGACTGTTGATTTAACACCTTTCTTCTACCTCTGGAAGAAGCCTCCTTCCAGGTCCTAAATCTGTGTTATCTTCAGCTCTCTCAGTGTAATTGGGGATTTGGGGATTAGAGGATGGGAGCCAACGTCACCGCTGCTTTTCTGCGTTTTTGGAATGTGAGGGAAGAGACTGGGAGTGGAAGAGTTCTCGTACGTGCAGTTTATTGGTGTGTCTTTGGTAGAGTTTTATTGCTTTGTTAAAAGATGTTGAGCTGTATGATTTATTAGCACTGCCACGGAGACTGTATTAATGATTATTTCACATTCCATGAGATCTTAGTGGGTCCTGCCCATGGTAAGGTCAAAAATGAAGGGGCATTTGACACAGTACTGCTTTACTTACAATAACAACTGATAACGAACCTAGAAAATAAGTAAGTCTCTTTGACTGCAGGGTGCATTATCTTGCAGCAGATATCAACACAGCCTTCCAGAGAGAACTGTTGACCCTTTGCTGCGTGTTGTCAGATCTCTAAGAAGTGCCATGGCAAATCTGCATGCACGCACGCACTTGAAAGTGCTTTTACTTGCTTAGGAACAGCCATCCCAACATTAGCAATTATTCCTGGCAAATGCAATACCGTCTGCTAACCATGCGGGATCGTGGGGTTTGGTTGGGAATGACCAGGCCCAGCTGGCATTAAAAAGAGCTTGTAAACATTTGCTTTTCTTTTTCAGGGGTATCCTCTAGTAAAAAGTCAACATGGCCCACTTGGTGCCTTCCGGAGCAATGGGTCAAGTCCCCAGGCTGGGGCTGGTTAGTCTCAGATTCATACCTGAAGTGGTTTGTGGTTCTCTGACTATTTCTGCTGCACATTCAGAGTTCTCTAAAAAAGCATGGATATTTTTCGACTGCAACTTTCACATTGCTGCAATGCTGCAGCAGCTGAAGCTTTAAGAAAATCAGTGATTACTGCAACTTTCTTCATAATTAAAAAAAAAGCGTCTATTGGGCAGAGACCTCCATTTTGGGTGATTGCCATCCAGCATGGTAGATCACTTCCCTAGGTCTGTATTTGACCTTGCAGATTTGGTTAGGCCAGCTTGGAGTGATAGGCAGTCCCTGGGTCATCCTTGCCTTCACAACATCTGCACTGGTAGAGATAAGACAGCAATCGCATCCTCTGCTAGCTCTCCCCTGCTTCCAAAGCGGATTTTACAATGTTTTGTTAATTTTTCGCAGGCTACTACTGGCCAAGCGGAGACATTCCTTGTCTGTTATTCATGGGGAGAAATGCTTGATTAGGGCTCCGCTTCCTGGAAACACCAGGGAAGCTGATGCCCTGGATCCTCTTCCGCAGATAAGATTAAGAGCATTGAAATCGGCACGCTTCTGGCAGTGGTTTTGACTGGCTTAGGGTGGTAATTGCAGAGAGGCCGTTTTGGATGATGATGAGAAATTTTTCAAAAGTTTTTCCGTATCATTTGTCGAGCGCTGTTCGCTGGTGGGTGCTGGGGGCAGAGAACTCACCTAATTGAGATGGCTTTTTTTTTTTTTTCCCGTTGTTGCTTTCGCTGGCAGTGGCTGTAAGGGTTGCTGCTGCGAAGGGAATGAGTCACTCATTTGTTTGAAGCCGTGAAGAAAGGTTCTGCATGTTCCCATTGATATTAAACACGAAGCTGTGATGTTGGTGGTTTCCTTTTCTCTCGCTTTCAGTGTATTTGGTTTTCATATCAGGGAGGTCAGGAATTCATGTTTGCTGCCTTCGAGGAGGAAGGAATCGTGTAGTCTTTAGCTCTTTTTGGCTGCCCAGCCCAAACTGCTGTCACCGAAGCACTGTAGACCTGTCAGCTGGGGATATTTTCAGTTGCTGTTTTCGTGGGAAACCCGCCTGAGCTTTCAGACTCATGGTTCAATTTTTCTTCACTTATTTTTATTGAAGTCACTGACCAGCGCAACCCTGGAAAGCAGCCAGGCTTTATTTCATGGTGTTGCAGTTTGAAGGATGCGAAGATCGGTGCGTACCGTTAGAGCAGCTGGTCTGTCTTGCCTGGCACAGAGCTGGGAGCTTCATCTGCTTCGTCTCTTACGGGGCACAAACTTGTGTTTGATTAAACACATTCTAGCATCTCTCTGTACGATTATTTCCCTGCAGGCAACTGAAGGATAGAGAAGAGTACCTGCCATCTGGGAGAGTCTCCTTTCAGTAATCAGGAAACCTAATTTCCCATTTTTTTCTTAACAGATCCCACTGACTTTAGCCCAGGGGGTTTTGCCTCTTTAGGGTCTCTTACTTAGCAAAATGCTGAAGTGATTCCCCTGGTGTAGGACTGGTCCATGAGAAAGCCGCTTTTCCTGCCCCCCGGTGCTGTGACAGACTCCATCCTCCTTTGTTTCACTCCCCACAGGTAAATTTTCTGCAGACAGGGTAGTCACTTGGGGACATATGTGTGCATATTTAAAATAAGATATAAACCCCAGCCAGTGTCTTGTAAGCACTTCTGTTGGCTGCTGGTCCTGCTAAAAGCTGGAACAGCAGATTTCACTCTCCGAGTAAAATCTGACCCCCAAGGGGCACATCTCCACCTGACATCAGCAGCACGCCATGGTTCCCCCATCGTTTGTACTTTCGTTGGATCTGTAATTAAAAAAGCAAAACCGTCCCATCCTCACCCCCACAGAGACCATATGTGGAGCTGACTCTATGGTTGATGCAAACCCAGCTTTTTAAAGCAGAAAATGTGTCTGAAAATAGATTGAAAGTGATGTAAAAGCCACCTTCTTCAAAGAAAAATACCAACCCATTTTGCCCTCATGGTTCTGGAAGGGATTTTATCTTGTGCAAAATGTGTTTCCCCCTCGGCCCCCTCCCCTCTCCCAGAGCTGTAAGTCCGCTTTTGTTAGGCCGGTGTCGTGGAGCTAAATCCTGGAAACGTAATTTATTCAAAGTGTTCCGCACACATGTAAATGGGCAAAACTTATTGACAGCTGAGTTAAAGTATCTCTTTCTTCTGCGTAACAAGGCACTTTTGCTGAATCTTTCAACAGCTGGCTTTGTTCCTCAGACGGGTGAAAAGAGCTTACGGGGGAGAAACAGGCAGGCAGGGAAAATGCCTCTGGTGCGTGTTGTGTGTCTGCACAGTCACAAATTTGCACGCGTACAGCACGGTAGCACCTCTCCCCACACGTACATCCCCATCGCATCGGAAGGTGTACTCATGGCGCACAAATCTGGGCATATACTTGATATAAGAAGAGCTGCTGCGGCTGTATGCGTGGGCATACTGTCTGTGGTCGTGGTCCTTTGAAAAGCTCCAAGTGGCCGTATGTCTACCTTTAACTGTGTAAAATAACAGTCCCCAAAAGGATCTTGGTATGCGTGTATTAAATTCTAAGCACACAGCAAATTTAGTTGAATTTTCTGCTGCTTAAGCACTACTCTTTCCTCCTCCATACAAGGCCTTGAATTAGCTAATTAAAATCTGGTGGAGAGAGGGAACAGTCTGCAATGTAGTGAACTCACCAGATTTCTGAGGTCATTGCTGGTACAGAGTTCCCTCACTCTGTCCCATGAAAAGATTTTTAAGTATTCATTGGAAATCTCCCATGGATTTAACTTCTTCCTTTGTTTTGCTTTGCAGTAAAAGCTTGATTGAAAGTGGCTGTGGCAGCAGTAATGCCTGGCTGAGTTTGGAGAAAACAAGCTCTAGACCCATTTAGATGTTTCATTTGAAAGCAGCTTCCATTATCTCCTATTAGGGGCTGCGGTTAGTAAGTAGCAGGCTGAATGCATGTGTGTGTTCACCCATTATGACTTCTTTATCAATTCTATTTTTTTAATCACTAGTTTTTAGGAAGAGGTGGGATTATTTTTCTATATAGGTAATTAATGTCTGATAAACCTGAATCCAGTTTTCTAGGGATAAACTTTGATGGAGGATCCTAGGAGTATTAAGCCTTTATCCATCCATCTTTTAGAATTTATTCAGCATCCCATGCGAGAAAACTGAAGAAAAGGTGGCATTTTTCCCCCTCTTACATTTTTTGGGGGAGACGAAGTTTTTAAAACTAGAATTACATGCTGGAATTTAAGGTATCAAGTAGTGTAACCTGATCAAAGCTACCTCATGCTTTATGAAATGTCTTGTGTTCTGAGCCTCAGTTAACACGGTGACACTTTGAGGAGAGGAGCGGTTCTGCCCGGGCCCCGGCAGCGCAGCCCCACTGACTCCAGCGGTACTGGGTGAAGAATTTGACTTTGGCTCAGTAGAAGTAGAATAGATCAATACATGAAATGGAGTACTTATTTATTTAAGGACACGGCTGGAAATGCTTTGTCTTAACCCCTGAGCAGGTAGGGCACATGGAGGCAGTGCTGGCTTCTGCAGCGTATCTCTGTTGAGCAGGGAATTGCACGAGGGAAATTCTGCTTTAGCGGCTCTTGCCTGAAGCATGCTCTCTGCATTGGGACAAAGAACTATTTGTCAGCCGAGGCTGTTTCATATAAAAATCATATTTTCGGGTGAGTTTCACTTTGGAGGCCCTTCTCTCCCCATGTCCTTTCCTGCTGCTGGCTGCCTGCTGCCTTCTCACGCTCCTCTGGCTGCACTGGGCCAGTCAGACAGACTGGGCCAGTAACACCACAGAAAACTAATGCAAGAAAACATTTTCTGCTGGATTAATGACCTGAATCTTCCTTCTTACCATGACAGTACCTAGGGAGTGACCACACTATGAGGAGAGGAAAAGGTCAGTTTGATTTTTGCTTTAGCGTTGCTTTGGACTTAGATCTCTCCAAGTTCATAGCTGAATCCAAATGCCTTCCTGGTGCTGGTGGGGATTGCTTGGTTTCATCTTTGCAATTTGAGCCTAAGTTGGGAAGACCCCAGGTTTAGGCCTCTGAATTCCTCATGGAAGTGAGAGGTCTGATTCTGTGGTGCTTTGTGCTTTCTATTTTTGTTGGGCTAATGACAGGAAAATGCCACTTGCTCTTCAAATTGATAGGAGGAAACATCTCCTTTGGAGATAGGAAATATACCCTTTTTGTGAGGGTTTTCCCTGGCTGCTGAACTGTCGGGAAGGCTCTGTGCTGGGACAAGGGCTGTGCTAGAAGCAAACCAAAGCATGGAGGGAAATGCAGTCAGTCAGCACTCCACTTCCAGAGTCTGTCCGAGGTGGTGGGAAGGAGCGAGTAAAGATGAATCTTATGAACCTCAAGGCAATTTCAGTCCACCATTGTAGGTTCTCCTCACAGGTCATCCTTGCCTCGAGCAGAGAAGGAGTTAGGACTGTGTTAGGCCTTGTTCACCACTCACACAAAGTGTCCTCAAGGTGGAGTCCACCTTCGAATTGGGTGGGCTCTCAGGTAAGGATTTTAGCGTGCTGGATGAAGCAGGGAGCATTGGGAAGGGGCAGCAGGCAGGAAGGACCTCAGAACTCTCTGGGATGGATGTTACTCCTACCCCATCATGGGCAAGAAGATGGCTGACTTTGTCCGAAGAGTCTGTCTTTTGGACTCTTTCACGAGTGGGCTGACCAAGCAATGTGCTTTAAGGGTTAATTTTAAATTAGCCAAAGCCAAATTATTTAGTGCAGCCTCATTTCTCAGGGTGGGGTATGGTGGTTCTGTCAGGCTTGGACACGGCCTCCCCGCGGCTGCACTCAGAACTTCTGTCAGCTTTATGAGTGCGGCCATGAAATTAACCATTTAACCATGTAATGACTTTTTATTTTATTTAATCTTCCAAAAACGCTATTTATGCACAAGCATTAGGAGTGCCGGGGTTTCTAATGCAGCATTTCTTTGGCTCATTTCCTGCCCAGCTGTTGTCCTCTCCAGCCCCCTGTCCCCTGGCCTACAGCTGTGTGGAGGTTACACCTGCAGCTCTGTGATGACCACCTCAGCCCGCTCTGCTCCTCAGGGAGCTGGGGCCAGCCATAGCCTGTGACCGTCCGGCTTCTGGCTTGCTTCAGCTGTCATACCCAGCGATGGCCCAGCTGCTATCGCGGCCATCAGGAGCATTATCTCTGGACCTTGCGTCTGATGAGGCTGTCATGGGGCAGGAGCACTTACTGGAAAATGATTTATACTAATTGGGTGGCTTGAAGGTTTCTTGTGGAACAGTAGGAGGGAAGACACAGAGGTCAGTTGTCTTTATTCTCCAAAAAGCCATCATCACCTGATAAAGATTCAGCTGCCTTAGGTTTTGAAGAGGATGTTTCATGCTGCCTCAGCCAAAGCGGGGAGTGAAGACTTCAGTCTCGTGACCTTTGTTCTCTAAAGAGCGTGTCAAGTTTTGGCTGTGCTGCTGGCCTTGACTTTTAATTGTTGAAGAGGATGTGAGATCAGCCCCAAGCCTTTGTGCTGCAGCTTACCCGGTGAGAGAGGGGAAGTGCCGTGCTTCTCTGCACACCGCTGCCACAATTTGATTTGAAAAAAACATAACCAGCCCCCCCAAATAATGAGCTACCTCTTAACAACAAAAATGAAAACAAAATAAGAAAAAGATTACTATTAGGGGTGGGAAACCTGATGATATCAAAAGGTGTGTTTTCATGCAGATTGTTACACCGTGATGCAATAGGGGTTTGCCCTTAATTTAGCTTGTTTTTAGCATAAATTTCATCCCCATACGATGGGCCAAAACCCCATTGGCTTCCTCAGTGGTGGCATGTGCTTGTGAGATATCAGAATTTGGCCTGACAAGGCTGCCTAATCCCCCCTCATGTCTCAAAACCAGTTCTCACCCCGTTGTGATCCAGCTGAAGCTCATGCACCAGGTGCTGCAGAGGGAGGACATAGTGAAGGGCCAGCACGACTATCCCTGCCAGGATCTGGGGAAAAGGACCTAATTCTGTGGGTAAATCAATACTGAGCTCTGACAGGCATTTCTCTACCTTGCTGCCTGCCCATCATGTGTTGTCCTGGTGGGGGAAAGAGACCCATGGTGGTCTGCGATCTCCTTTAGAAGCATGTCTATAAACGAGGTGCCCTGTGGATCTCCTTTAGAAGCATGTCTATAAACGAGGTGCCCTGTGGACCATGTAATACCATCCACTGTGGCTCCATGCCTATTCATCGTGCCATTCTCTGATTACCTGGCATCCTCCCCCTGCCCTTTGTGCTGGTGTTTGCAAGGAGGTCTTTGGAAGGTAACTGCCCATGCTCTGCTGTCTTTTCTAGACAGCATAAATGATTTAGGGCCCTTTTATGCCTCTTTGGCCCTTTTACTTGACATAAAAGCACTAGAGTATGACTCAAAATTTCTGTGCTTCTCTGCAGAAAAGAGCCAGGTCTAGGAGGTGCTTTCTCCTTTTTCCCCTAGCATGGCAACCCTTTCACTCGTGGTGGTGGGCAGTCATTTCTTGGCTGACCTCGCCAAGGATAGTCCCTGAAGCGTTGACTAGTTACTATCTTGGTTTCAGGGTTGCTGAGATATGTCCTGCGGGGAACGGCACTCAGGAACTATCTTTTTTCTTGACAAATGTCTCCTTACAACCTTGCTGCTCATGTGGGTTATGTGATTTCCAAGCTGGCCTGGAGCCTAGAAGTGAACTCATAGGCCTCAAGGAGCAATAAGTGCTGCAGTGTTTTAACCAGCCCAGCCAAACTCTGTGTGTATGTGTGTGCGCGCGTGTGTGAAAGCACTTTCCAGCAGACTGGCTATCTAGAACGATAACCCACCTGGCCTAGCTCCATTCAATAGTGATATCAGCTGCAATTCTCTGGTCCCATCAAAAAACCCAAGCCAAACAAAGATATTTCCTCCTGAAATAGCCTGTTTTAAACTGCACAAATGTCACCTGTAGGTATGTGCGAGTAAAACAAGTCTCTCTCAAACTTAGTTTTGTATGATGAGCAAAGGAACTGCTGGGAAAGCTGAGGTCCAAGCTGGTCCCTTTGCATCAGCGAAGTGAGTGAAAGGTAATCAATCCGCCTCTGAAATCAGCTCCCCTCATTCCTCTTCCAGGTGCTGCCATCTTTGCAAAGGTTATGGCAAGGGGATTTGAAGACAGTCAGTGTGCTTGTGAGGGATTCTTTAAGCAAAGCCTCTAACCTGTAGGTTGGAAACAGAGTCTGTTCTTTTATACTTGCATTGTGCTCTCCTATAATCAGCTCTGGAGATGCTGGGCTGGCTCCTTTGAGAAACCAAGGAACTTGTAAAGGTGTCGAATGGTTTTAGTATGAGCTGAAAGGAGCTGTGAGTGCTTCACAAGCCCATTAGGAGTGAAAAGCCTGTCTTATGGTACCAGAGCCCAAGAAGGAGGCAGGAGAGAAAGGCAAGTTTATGCGTTTGCATTTTCCGAAGGTCCCTTAGAGCTTCAGATCATGGGATTGATGAAGGCTTTGATTTGGAGCCATCCTTATTTTACAGTCATTGCTCTATTGCTGTCTGAAGAGCCTGCCAAATGGAGTCTTCGTGGATAGTATGGGCTATGGGCTAGGAGACCTGGTGTGGGAATCATCTGACCTGTTTTAAGTGCCTGTGTTATCACAAGATGAACAGAGTCTCTCTATACAGGGAGCTGAAGGGAACTAGCTTGGACGTAGGCAGCTGCATTGTGGAAATCTGGACTATTATTTGGTTTCCCAAACACAGATAACTGGTACATGCGGGCTCTTACCCAAGGCTCTGCTACCCTGCAAGAAGATAGGCATCCCAAAGGTTCAGTGTCCTATCTGTCATCTCCATACGGATGACCTAGGGCATCTTGTGTTGCCCCAAGCATCCTATGTTTAGAGTGACTCAAGGCCGTAACGCCAGGAGAGCTGTCTTCCATTCCTGCATCTACCCATGGCTCTGCCACGGAGTTATCCTAGTATGGTCACAGAATCATAGAATGGTTTGGTTGGAAAGGACCTTTTAATGGTGGCAATTCCCTTTGCAATTATTGTGGGCCTTAGAATATTTCCTGCTTTTAGGACCGTTTGAAAAACCAAGGAATGGGATTAGATGAGAATTCCTGATTTCACATTTTTAAGGGTTTTTTTTTAGTCCTAAAACAAGATGTTTCTCCAGAAAAGCTTTGTAAGCTTGCTAGAGTACATTCAACAACACCAAAGCCTGCCAGACAAGAAGGCAGTATGAAAAAAATAATTTGGCTAAAACTGATCTAGTGAGTTTTGGGCTGATGTAAAGTAGCAGCACTCAGTTGTGGCTTTAGTGCCCTGCTTCCATAGCCATGATCCTGATTTTCATGGGCATGCACTGTGGTAGGACAGGGCACCTCCCACAACGCCCACCTCCCACTGGGCATCTCTTGCAGAGCTCTCAGGAGCAGAGGCCACTTCTGAAAACCTTTGTGCACAACCTCTCCGAGCCTCTGATTTCTATCCACCTCCTCAATGCGATACAGTTGAAAAATACAGTGACAAGGTTGTAAAACGTTGTTAAATAGACCTCCAGAATTTCCCATTTACCAGGATCGGCCTGCCCTGACAAGCCCTTGAGCCGTCGTAACTTTTCTCTCCCAGCTTCCTGACAGAGGGTGCACACGATTTCCCAGAGAGACTTCTGCCAGTCCCAGAACAGGAGACAGTGTTGCTTTACTCAGAGTTGTCCTTGTGCTTTTTCCTCCCTCTTGTTACTGAGATAAGGAGTCCGTGAAAGACTGTGCAAAGCACCATGTCGGTTTAATCAGCGTATGAGGGAGAAACTAGATATGCCCTGTTAGTGCAGTCACAGTCCAAGCATGAAATTAAGTGGAGGTGGGGGTGGATGCGACGGAGAGAAATGCTGTCCATCTCTCAGGCATGTAGCTGAGAGTCTACAGAAAGCAGGGATTGAGTGAGTGCCCTTGCAGAAAGCCTCTTGGAGCCTGGCAGACCGGGGCTGCTGTGTCTTGCAATTATTGCACATAATAACCCAAAGTGGGTCACGCTGCAGTTTTGTGTGACGGTATTAAATGGCACTTTGGGAGAGTGTGCGTGCTGATTACAGCTGGTAAGGAATGCCATCACTTTTAAGAGGGGTGAAAAAGAAGAAGGGAGAACAAAAAGATTTTCTTTGTGCCTTGAGGGATGTGAGGATAGTGTTTTCCTTGTCGCCCCAGAGATCAGTCAAGAGTTACACTCACTCAATCCGAACATCAGAGCCAGAGGCTGCATGTTGACATGGGATTTAATGCAACCTGTCTGCTTAAATGCTCCTTGAAACCATGGGGCCGTGTGGTGGCGAATACCTCCTAGCCTGAATTACTGTGAAGCAGTGCTGTGCACTACCAAATGGTTTCTGTCCTTCAGCCCAGAGCTGGCAGTGTAATTGGTGTCTAACACTGGTACTTTCAGCCTTCACAAGCTGGTGCCACCGCTGAAAGAAGTGGTCCTACCTGCCTGCTGCCCCTGACCACCTACCAGCCCTGCTCTACCCCTCCCTTAGTGCTGCTGTAAACACTTGTAATAAACTGTCCCGACTTATAACCAACTTCAGCACAGTAGTGATTTAGGCCAACATAAGTTGTGCAACTACAGCCCTACTTTCTTCTCATGGTTGTCTCATGTGGATGCAGGATGAGGCTAGATGAGTTAAAAGCGGTCTGGGAGCTCAACTCTTTCCTGCCAAGCACTGATACGCTAATGCATCCCTCTTTGTCTAGTTTGGGGGAATTCTCCAAGAAGTTGATACAGCTTGAGGTTTTACTGCCCGTTCTGCAGATCCTCCCAGACAGATGGCTAGAAGCTTTAAAGAGAAGAAAGAGAGCTCCGGGCTACTGTTGTGGTCCTCCTCTCTCGATGCTGTGATGCACATGAGCTGTAGGATTTTCTGTTGGTGTTGCCTATTAAAATGAATTGTCTTTTCAGGTGTGAAAGTAAAAGGAAAAATTACTTAGGGAAGAATGTGATTCAGGACCTCCCTTGCAATTGGAGGAGAACTCTTTCTTGAGACACTAGTTTTGCCATCAAGTCTGACTTTTTGCCATTTTCTGCAGGGATTTTAATGTGCTCTTCAAGCTTAAAAATCAAAAATGTGGTAAACTTAATCGCTCCTGACAATATTCAACTTTTACTAGATGTTACAGCTATGACAATAGTTTCTGATATGACAATTACATGGGGAACCTGCAAACACGAGTGTCGCAATGACATGCCATGCTGCCCCAATCTCTGCTGTTTAACTGTCCTTCCTGTGTTTGCATACTGAAGAAAACGCTTTCCATCTCTTTCAGAATGAACAAATTAAGCAGAATACTTTTATTTGCATCTTCTTTTTGTCTTAAAACAAAGGATGATTTTAGCAGCCTCAGCCTACCCTCTGAGCTCTCTGTGTGCTACCTTATTCAGGCAACAGTCCTGGTGAAATTCATGGGTATTGCACCTTGTAGTGGATAGGTCTTAAAATGCTTTACAGAGGCAGTTGGCACCCTTGTCCCTGCTTTACAAATCCAAGGCATAGGGAAGAGCTTTTACTAAACCAAGCAGCAAGGGAAAGAGAATATGACTCACCTGATAGTGGCAGTGTTGTAGGTCGGTGCTAGATCACCCCAGCTCAAACTAGTGCTGTCTGCTTTCCCTCCCGTGGCTCTTCACCCAGGGTTGGAGGTGCTAGTTACTAAGATATGGAAAAAGAACTGAATTTGGCCCAGCTTATTTTGTGTGTACAACCTACAGGGTGCAAATTTAAGCGTGTGGATTTGCAGAAATGGAGCCAATTCCCCAAAACAGGGCCATGGCCAAATGAAATTTCAGAGATAAGTGAAGACAAGGATGCTTTGGTGAAAGGGGCTTCTCCCATATGCTGGAGAATTTGACGTTCTCACTGCTGCTGCTGTAGCTGTATAGATCATTGGGGAAATCATGTCATGGCTCTTTTGTTTCTTATTAGTTGTTCTTGTTAGTTCTTCGAGTGCTTCAGTTCAGCCCTGGTTGGACAGCTTACTCCTGCTGTGGAAAGGAGCTTTCTGTAAACTATATGAAATCATGTGGCTGCGGCACTTGCTCTGACTTGATCAAATAGACCCTCTGCTTTTCTGCCTGTCTCTAGATTGAAGCCAGAAAGGTTGGAAAGGGTCAGAAAGCAGCATGTATTGCCTTTGGATCTAGTCCTCACTTCTGTTTTTTCCATTTTGGTACGCTGTCTCCCAGCAGCCATGCAGTAGGTCACTCCCTAGCACGGGGGGCATCAACCCTGAGCGGCTGCAGGCGGGATCAGCCGAGTTGCTTTGCTCTGAAGCAATGCGCGGATCCTCGCCATTCATCCAGACCGGTGATCTCTGCCATTCTCCAGCCTGGTCCCCCAAATTCCCCACCGCCTCCCCTGCCCAGACCCTTTGCATGCATGTGGTGGTGAGCTACGGGGCGGCGCAGAGCGGTCTCCCTGCCAGACGCTCGGGCGTCCTGCCAGCTGCCCTGCTCCCTTGGGCTGACAAAGGCTGGGGCTGCTGCGGGAGGAAGCGTGTGCAGCTCCCAAGGGGAAAAGGAGAGCGAGCACTTTGTATCACTTGACAGGAAGGCCTCTGCTTGACAAAAGAGTGCTGCTGAGAGGCTCCAAAAAGCAGCCCGGGGCTTATATTTCCTGAGCCAGCAAGACATCTCAAGCCTTAGTGCAGAGGGGTTAAATAGATGGGGGTGAGAGCAGAATCCTCGGGTGTTTGCAGACCTTGGCAGGTGGGTTACTGACCTGTGCATGGCTCTTGCTTCCCAAAAGGTGAATTTTCCACCCATCCCTTCCAGCCTCTGGTTTCTGTGCAGCAGCTGGGGCATTGGGGATGCCGGCGGCTCGGGAAGCACTCGCCAGATTTTTCACTTCCCCCTCTGCTCTCCCCCCCCCCCCCCCGAGGCTTGCACAGCAGTGAAGTAATCTGTGACATTCAGACAGCGGGAAGGGGAAGCCGCTGCAAAATAAAATAACAGCATCAGGAAGCGGCACCGTGCTCTTTCCCGCTCCCAGCTGGGAAATGACAACACTTCATTCAGCTGCTCAAAGCCTGTCGCCGGTTCAGCCCTTGCCGAGCGGTGCTGGCTGGTAGCTTCCCCGGCTGGCCCTGCTCGGTGCTGCCTGCCCAGTGGGCTCAGGGGCACTGGGAAGATGAGACAGGCGAGGTGCCAGCAAAGAGTTGCTTTAACAGCAGGCGCTGCACAATAACACCTGGCAAAACACTTGCTTGGGTTTATAGCTTCTGTGAAGACCCTGGAGGGTGTTTCTTTTACATTTTAATTCCTGCTAGTTACATTTTGCAGGAAACCCGGAGCCCCCCTTTCCTTTTATGGTGGCTGTTACTTTTACAGATGTATTGCAACCCAACATTTCACAGCCCAAATCCAGTGTGTAATGTGTCAAAGCGAGACCGCCGGAGGCAAGCTGACCACTTGGACAGGTGGTGTGTGCATTCGGAGAGAGGTTTTTCTCTCCTCCTTCCTTTCTCATTACAAATCAACTCCTGGGTGCAAGGCACTGCCTCTCTAGACAGGTGTCTGAGCGCAGGAAGCTGGTCCTGCGTTTCATCTGTGGTTTCTCTTTAATGTGCGTGAAAGCGCAGGGAAGCCGATGAGCCTTCTTTTGTAATTTGCCCAAACCAACAGCCAACAACCAGTCGAACCGTAACTCCCAGGCAAAGGATGCAGTTTGTTCCTGGGGTAGTATAATCCTAGAAGGAGAGACACTTAGTTTTGTGGATGCTCAGGTTTGTTAGCACCAATCTGACAGTGTGAGAGGGACGTGAAAGGGAGCGTGTGAGAAAGTGGGGGTATCATCTAACTGTAGGCATCTAATTTGGGTATCTAAGTGAGGACTCAGTGGTGTCTACTGTACATTAGCTACACAGGAGGGTAAAGATAGGCAGTGTAAATAGCTCCAGACATTTGAGCTTGCAGGACAGCCTCTGGAGGGAAACAGTGCTGAAAATGCTGTTGCTTTAATGGTCAGAATTGGGCTGGATAGTGCACCAGCGAAGAGCTCATGTGCTGACGAAATGCAAGGGCTCGTAGCGAAAGCTCTCCTCTGTCATTACCCAACCCTGCTAATCTGAACCAGAAGTGTTTCCCTGTCTTCCCTAACAGCAAGAAATTCTTCAAAAGCAACCTCAGTTTTCCCTTCTCTAGTGCTCCCTCCCTTTCTAAAACATTAGGGGAAAAAAAAAGACCCGATGAACAGAGGCTGATGGCACCGGCCAAGCACCTTAACGTTGACAGCAAGATCCACAGACTTTAAATCCTCAAAAGCAGATTATATTCTTTGTTTATGTGCAACTGGAATGTAAAAATAAGCAAGGCAAAGCCTCCGTTGTTAACTGGAGTCCTAAACCGCAGATCTGCTGTGGATTTAATGCCTGTTCTCCTCATCTGAATCTGAATGGACATGAAGGAGTCAGCGCCTGGTGATGGGCTTGAAGTTCCTGGATAATTTCTGTCTACTGTTTGGGGCGCCCACAGTTTCAGCTCTGGTGGGCCTGACTGTGGCTGTCCACAAGCCCTCTGTAATCTTGTGGTTCCTTTCTAACGTTGGCCCCTAAAAACTGCTTTCAGAAATTACAAAGCAGAAAAGATCGCAAGTGCGTGCACGGGCTGCATGCGTGTCTGTGCTGCTTGGGGCGGGTGGCCTCGCTGCTGCCCTCCAAACCAGCCACCTCCAAACCCTGTGCCAGCCTGGGGTGAAGCTGACAGAGCTTACTTATGGTCCTTGTGCTGCTGGGTGGGCACTGCTGGGAGGTGGAGGATGCCATGTGAGTGGCTGTTCTGAAGACTGCTCTTGGAGGATGGCGTGTCAAACAGCAAAAGGTTGCTGTTTGACAGGGGTATTTAAAAAGGATAGGGGCTCGATCAGCAAAATATTGCCCACCAAGATGGCTTTTTAGCCCAGAATGCAGCTTGTCTTCTAGGGATCCTAGACCAGATTTTCCATGGACTTCAGCCACGTAACTCTCAGGGTTAGAATGCAATTCCTGTTCTTTTTTAATCAGATCTCTACTTTTTTTTAGCATGCACCAACAACTTTAGGGGGTAACAAAGTTAGTGGAGCCCTACAAGTTGCCCCTCCAGCTTCCAGCCCCTCTCTTTGCATGCTGTGACTTGGTGGCATTACCTGGGAGATGATGTCATCTCATCGCTGCGCTGCCATCACTGGGCACGTGGAAAGGAACATACACTCCATGGCGTGTAGGGTACAGCACAGTCATGTAAAATACCAAGCTGGTCCTACAAATTGCTGAGAGGTTGCACCCGCTGTAATTGAGGCTCTTCCCATCCACTGGCTTTGGGGATTGTCACTTCAGCCCTTCAGATGGTTACAGCATGAGCAGTTACCCCATCTGCATGGAGCTGCCTTGTGCTTGCACAAGAATGACATAAATGTCTGTCCACGTTCCTGTGGTTTCTTTGAGTTGCTTCTGAATGTTAAAGCCAGTTTGTGTTTTGTGCCTGGTTTTTATCACCCAAGCTCCACCACTGTCAATCCTCTTGCAATTGCTTATGTTAATCCTCTCGCTGGTTATTTCTTTTCCTCTACCCAGCATCAGTCTCCCCAGGCTTCTCATCCTGCAGTGCAGCTTAATCCTGAGAGCACTGGACTCTTCACTTGCATCCCAAATCAACACAAAACCTTTGCAGTTTTTCTTGGCCAGGTGCACGAAGCAAGCAAAGATATTAAATGATGTCACCATGTAATGATGGTGCTGTTTTGCTCCCGGTTTGCCACAGCAAGCAAGAGTGCAGCTGTGAGCTGTAAAGAGGAGGCCCCTGGCATGTACATCTGGACCGGTGGTACCCCAAAGCCATGCTTCCCTATACAATGAGTCTGATTTTAAAGGGTCTGATTTTCCAGGGTCTGGAGCAGAAGTCTGATGAGGAGCGGCTGAGGGAGCTGGGACTGTTTAGCCTGTAGAAAAGGAGGCTGAGGGGAGACCTCATCGCTCTCTACAACTACCTGAAAGGAGGTTGTAGCGAGGTGGGGGTCAGTCTCTTCTCCCAGGTAACAAGTGATAGGACAAGAGGAAATGGCCTCAAGTTGCGCCAGGGGAGGTTTAGACTGGATATTAGGAAATTTTTCTTCACCGAGAGGGTTATCAAGCATTAGAACAGACTGCCCAGGGAAGTGGTTGAGTCGCCATCCCTGGAGGTATTTAAAGGACGTTTGGATGAGGTACTTAGAGACATGGTGTAGTGGTGGTTTTTGGCAGTGTTAGGTTTATGGTTGGACTCGATGATCTTAAAGGTCTTTTCCAACCTATATGATTCTGTGATTCTGTGATTCTGTAAAGTGTCTGCTCACTTATGGTTGTGCAAACCTGTGCGAAGGGTGGTGTGGCCTGCCCTTGGGGTGGTTCCTGCCTCTGCAGTCAACCTGCTGTGGGACCTTGGCCAATTCATTTCATAGCTCTGTTCATCCTCCTGCTTTCTGTCCAGTCGCTCCATTTGGGCGGGCTCTCTTGTTGTGCATTTGCACCATACCTCATTTGATCAGGGCTCTGGGACCTTGGGGGAAGTGCTGTAACAATCGTGATGTAAAACCCTACTGTGTTGATTTGACAGGGCTTTAACCCCTTTTGCATCACTGTAAACAACTGTCCTGAGTGTAGCAGATCTACAAGTATGCACTCTCTCTTTTCTGTGCATGTGATTACATTAGCAATGATATATATAGAAAAAAAAAAAGTGGGAAAAGAACTGTTTTCCACCAGAAATTGCAGTCCCGTCCCATTGAAATGAAAGCACCTCACAGAGCGGCATGGGCTTTGCTGAACTTCAGACCTAAACAATCCTCTTGAAAATAAGCATTTCCTTTTAAGACAATTTCCACACTTCAGGTGTTGCTGCTGATCCACATCAATCCGGATTTCAAAATCTCTGAAGTTGTACGTGAAACAAAATACCCACCTTCTGCCTACCTCTGGATGGCAGGAGGCTTTCAACACCCTGCCCTGCGGGCTGGGCAGGATGTGGGCTTTAGAGGGAGCAGGCTGGGTAGAGGGACACAGCACGCGGACCCAAAAGATCTTGGCCATGTTGTCCGCCTCGGAGCAGGCTCCATGTTCAGCCCTGGTCAATGAGCCGCGTCTGCAGATAAAGAGCTATTCTGGTAAAGTGCACTGAGAGGGGACGTGTAAATGCAATAAAACCTTAAATTTATGCATTATATACCCATGACTGAGCCTCCTCTCCCCTGGAATTGGAGCTTCTAATCCGTTTTAGGAAGTGGTCCTCCTTACATTAAAAAATAAGACAAAGCCACAAGTAAATAAATGGACTGGTCTGACGTGGAGGCAGCAGCAGGTCTGCTGTGGGGGCACCCTGTGCTTCACAGCAGATGGGGACACCGCCTGCCCGCCCGCTAACGGCCCCAGCTCGTTAATCTGAAACCGCCGTATGCTGGTCTTGGGATGGTTTTTAAATAGCAAGTCAAGAGGGAAGCCATGTTTGTCTGGGGACTGAGGAGGGAGCCAAGCCTGAGATAGTGCCACTTGCTGGAGTGTCTGGACAGCATGGACGGAAAGGCCCCCTTCTTCCTATCATCCAGCCCCCACGTGGATTTTGGCTTTAAAGGTGACTTTTTTCAGATAAATGCCTAATGGTGTGGAGGTCGGGGGAGGAAAAATTGGCAGCTGAGGCAGAGAAGGGCTTGTGCTTCATCCTCTCTACTGGGATAGTGGTCCAGACCCTCTGTAATGGCTGCCATGAGGAGCTGGGTTGGGCAGTGTAGTGGGTAGGGCATGAGGTGGTGGATGTAGCACAACATGGCAGGTAGAGGACAGCAGCGGTAAACTCCTGAGGTGGTTGGCTGGCCTGGTGTGTGTGGGGAGGGCCAGTGCTGGCGGGTGAGGGTGGGAGAGCAGGGCAGTACGTGACGGAATGGAGAGGGGGTAAGGTCCTGGTGACGATGGGAGCCGGCTCTGGGGCTGTGAGCAATGAAGACACCAAGGTTTTCAGGGTAAAAGGGATGAAAGTGCGGTCAAATAGAAGCAAGATTTCTGAAATGCAGCAGTTGGAGCCTTGTTTTCTGGTGTTTGAAGCCCTTTCAGCTGGCTAGGGCCACCTCTTGTCCCATCAGGTGTCCTACACTTTCATTTAAAGGGTGTTTATGGGATTTGCCCCATTTCTCCAGCAGAAGTTGTGCTGATGAATGAGACTTCAGAGCCAAAGCAGCACCCTTGGGATCAAGGGAGTGGGATTAGTCCCTGCTCCTGAAAAAAACGTGGAGGGACCGTCTAAAGTGGTCTCTTTCCAAGGTGGGAGGAGACCATGGTGAACCCCACATCCCAGCCTCCTGCAGTCCTTGAAATTGCTTTTGCTTACCTACTCAGTGGCCATTTTCATCCTTTGGAGGTTCCCTCCCTTGTCCTGGGGATTAACTGGGACATGCAAGCAAGGCTAAGGTGGGTGCTGGAGCCTGATATCTATCTCAACCTGAAGTGGTGGGTCTGCTGTGTGGCTGGGGTGCCTGCACGCCCCACTGCTGGCTGCAGTCTCACTTGCATCCTCTGAGACGTGAGCTGTATCATTTGAAGTATATATCCACTTCTTGAGACGTGAGCTGTATCATTTGAAGTATGTATCATTTGATATCCACTTCTGTGTACCTATTTGGACCAAGCAGATCAGAGGAAAACCTTCTGCCAAAAGTGCTCTCCTCATTTATTAGAGCCTTGACAAGTTAAACAGAGGTAGAGAGTAAATATGAATGGGTCTTATGTTGGAAAGATCAACCTTAGAGACATTAAAGAAAAGGGAGTTAAGTCAACAGGAAAGTCTCCTGACTAATGGGAGGAAAATCTAAGTATGGGGGGGGGGGGTGTGTGTGTGTGTGCTGTTGGTGTCCCAGTTCCCTTGCGGAGCAGAGGAGCTGGGGGTAGGACACCTGAAAGATGTCTGGCAGATACGGCCTCACCCTGCTCCGGGGGGAGCTGCAGCCATGGATAAGCACCATCGTTTTAAACTTTCTTATGAGTTTGTCTTTCTGAAAAACAAAACAATAAAAGCTGCCCACTTTTGCAACTTACATGCAATGCAAGTAGTGGATCCTTTCCATATGCTGACAGATTTCATCTGTCTGTCTGTCTTTAGTTATTAATTGCTTAGGCTGCTGAACACAAGTTTCTCATTCATTATCTTTATTTATCATCAATACTCGTCTGATGGTATGCATAGCTGTCAAATTGAGCTAAGTATTACCGATTCCTGGCAGATTTGTGTATTATTTGCATGAGAACAGCTTTCTCCTGCCTGTTTAAATTAAAGTGAATGTGCAGTCATGTTAATGACAAGATCAGGATGACTCCAGCTTTGTGTCAGCTTAACAGCAAAACTTGGACTACAAGCTGGATTTTTGCCATTGCATAGGAAGGGTTTTTTTGGTAATTGATGGTCTTTTTTGTTTCTTTTTCTAAAGCATTTACTGAAAAAGTGTATGCCATTTTAAGGCTATTTCTTTAGCAAGGAAGTATGTTATAAATAGAAGGCAAAGTTCTTCATTCCAAGAAAGCACTGCAAATCTGGACCACATCTGCTGACTTCAGCAGAGTCACACCAGGTTTACACAACACACACATTGCAGCTGGACTCATGTTGTGTATACTTAGAGAAAGTTAAGTCACCATTAGAGGTGATGGGAACATTTTTGTGAAATGAAGCTTTCCTGAAATTGTTTTTGTACTTGTGTTTTGTACCAACATACTTGTGAAGAGGTAGAAGTTTTGAAGAAAATGTAAGTAGGAATATCCCAAGAGAGAGGCAAAGACAAGACAGAGGAAGAGCAAGACAGTGTGGTGTTCCTCGTCTTGAGTTCAGGTTGCTGGCTCAGGATATGGAGCTCCAGGTTCAAATCTCTGATCTGGAATGAAATCTACCTTTGAAAAAAGGAGAGTGAGAGACACTTGACCCTGCACCTCTGACATTCAGTGTCAAGACTGTAAGCTCATTCCTGAAGAAAAGGTGACATAAGAATAAAATGAAAAGAAGAAGGAGAAGAAGGGGACTTCATATTCGGCACTAGCTGGTGCAGTATGTATTTGTGCATTGCTTGCTGTGCTTGTGGAGGTATACAGCCTTTTCTCTGGTGTCCCCTGTGGCAGCCTTCATCACTTTGACAGCTTTCATGGTCACCTTTTACTTGAAGGTACAATAGCTATTAGGCAGTCTTAGTATCTAACAAGTTTATTCATGTACTGTAAAGCCAGAGTATTTGCATACTCTCCATACACTCCATGAGAAGTTAACAGAATCACAGAATAGCTGAGGTGGGAAGGGACCTCTGGAGACCATCTAGTCTAAATGCCCTGGTCAAAACAGGGGCAGCTGGAGCAGGTTGCTCAGGGCCATGTCCAGTCTGGTTTTTAATATCTCCAGGATGGAGATATCTCCAGCCTGTCCTGGTGCATGGTTCCTCCCCAGCTGTAGGACTTTGCATATTCCCTTGTTGAACTCTATGAGGTTTCAGTTTGCCTATTTCTCCAACCTGTTGAGGGCCCTCTGAATGGCAGCGTGATCATCTGGTACTGCAACCACTCCTCCCAGTTTTGTATCCTTTGCAAACTTGTTGAGGGTGCACGCAGTCCCATTGTCGAGGTCATTGATGAAGGTGTCAAATGGTACTAGCCCTAGTATTGACCGCTGGCTAGTGACTGGCCTCCAGTTGGACTTCATGCTGCTGATCACAACCTGTTATGTCCGGCAGTTCAGCCAGTTTTCAATCCACCTTGCTGTCCATTTATCTAGTCCATAATTAATCAGTTTATCAATGATGATGTTATGGGAGACAATGCCAGAAGCCTTGCTGAAGTTGAGATAGACAACATCCACTAATCTCCCCATCTCCACTGTGGCAGGCTAGATAGAAGGCTATCCAGTTGGTCTGGCATGCTATCCCCTTTGTAAATCCATGCTGAGTATTACCAGTCACTTTCTTGTCTGTAATATGTTTGGCTTTCAGGTTTATTTGCTCTATCAATTTCCCAGGGATCAAGATAAGGCTGATTGGCTTCCACATCTTACATACTTCTATTTTATGACTGAATTTAGCCAGGAGCTCCTTGTTCATCCATGCAAGCCTCCCTGTTACCTTTACTTTACTTCCTGCTCATGGGGATGGATCATTCTTGATCTTTGAGGAGATGATCCATGAAAATTAGCCAGCTTTGCTAGACCCATCCTCTCTCCAGGACTGTCTTCCCATGGGACTCTTCCAAGCAGATCGCTGAACAGGCCGAAGTCTGGTCTCCTGAAGTCCAGGGTTGCGATCCTGCTTTTTGCCCTGCTCCTTCCTCTCAGTATCCTGAACTCCACCATTCATAGTCACTGCAGCCAAGGCTGTCCCTAACCTTCATGTACCTGACCAGTTCTTCCTTGTTCATATATATCAGGCCCAACAGGGTGTCTCCCCTTGTTATTTCCTTGGTCACCTGTGTCAGGAAGTTATCATCAATGCACTCCAGAAACCTCCTGGACTGCTTGTGCCCTGCTGCCCTTCCAGCAGATATCGGGATGGTTCAAGTCCCCTGTGAGGACCAGGTCCTATGAATATGAGGCTTCTTCCAGTTGTCTGAAGGCTTCATCTACTTCTTCTTCCTGTGCAGACAGTCTGTTAGGGACATCCACTGCAACATTGACCGCAGTGGTCTGCTCTCTAATCCTGACCCATAAGCTCTCAGCTGGCTTGTCATCCATCCCTAGCAGAGCTGCATGCATTCCTTTTGCTTTCTCATATAAAGAGAGAACAGTTGCAGTTGTCTTGCAAACCAATGGCCTGTAGGACAAATATGGCCCAACAGTACATAAGTAAGACTTTTGTTTATTGCATATTATTTCACAAGGAATGGGCATCAGTTGAAGGTTTATCTGTTATATCTACATGATTATTTTTATGTGGAGGAAAGGCTTTTGTTTAATCCAAAACCACACTTAATGGTTTCTGGTTTGGGATTTGGATTGCATGACCAGAGAAGTCTGTTTTCTGAATTTGGTCCCATCTAGCATGGGGATCAGGAAAACAGGAATGACATTACAGCAGTGTGTGGTGGGGTTTGGGAGCCTTTTTATGCTTCTCCAGATGGTATGGCTGTGATCAGACCAGTCTAGATGATTCCAGCATCATGGAAATGAGATCTGCAACCTAATTATGATTAGATCTCAAATCCTAAAACCTGAGGAAACCGAGTCTGGACCAAGACTCAAGCATTACTGCTTCTGCTTAGATTAGAGAACTCAGAGTGATTTTAAGGCTGTAAGATGCTTGCACAGATCTTTGGCAGAAGAGCAATCTAATGCATCATGACTGTTTCCAACATTGGATAACTGAGATGCTTCCAAACTGATTTAAAAGCCAAATAAAGCGATGTCCCTGAATGCTGTGAGTTACGTTTTGCATTGGGTAACACAGTATTCAGAGGCATGTGGCAGGCATGTCAGAGGATGGAGAACTATGTCACAGTTTTGGGGGACAGTGAACCTCTTATGCTGTGTCATAACTGTCATGGATGCATGTGTTCATCATGGCTGTTGCTTTGTTGATGTGCAACCTAATCCAAAAACCTCTGCCTTCTTCCTTGGCACTAGGGACTTTCCATGCATCTGCAGGTCATAACCCAAAATCACTTTGTCATGAGAGAAGACAGTGTAGAAGACAAACCTTATAGCTAAAAACTGTCAGCAGAGCTAGACTCCAGAATTTTCCTTTGCTGCTTTTTAAGGATTAAAGATTTTCCTCTCTCCAGCGTGGACAGCATGAGGTTCCCAAATAACTGATACCTTCCGGTTTAGTTTACAACAAACACTTAAACAATGTCATGTTTATGGTGGACTCAGCCCTGCATTCAGAGGCAGGATGACTTGTGTCGGTCCCAGAGCCCATAGGGCTTGGTATGTAGCTCTTCCACCATTAGAGCTGGCTCCTTGGTTACCAAATGATAGAAAGGAAAGTGGATCTTATCCTTCTAGGTTGAAGCATGGGGGAACTGGGCTTTGCCACAGGTTCTCTGTGTTGCTTTTGGAGATTCCAGTCTACTTCAGGCTGTTTTTTTCAGGCAGGGTCCATCCTCCTACCTTCTTATCCCTGGTCATCTGTTCCTGTGCCACGTTGTGCTGCTCTGCCAGCTGTGCTGATCAGGTTGTTCATATGTTTGCTTGGCAAACAAGATCAGTGAAGTGAGCCAGATTAAAAAAAAAAAAGGCAAGCCCCCCAAAACAAGCCAGAAACAAAAAACTCCTTGAGAACGATAATGCTTCCTCTCCCCTGTTGCTTTTTCTGTGCAGATTTTAAGCATGGCGAGGCAGGGGCTGTCTCTCTCCGGAGCACAGAGAGCCTCTGATCTTGCTGGCGTCCTTGAAGCAATGCGTTATAAACAGGAAGGAAAGAGGGAAGAGCCCAGGTCTCATTGACAGAGAGCATGCGACTATTTTTGTGGGTAGGAAACCTTACCAGACCCAACAGTTTGGAACCTGGATGTGCTTCTGAGAGGTAGCCAACCTTTCCTAGAAGTAACCTTTTGCACCCTTGCTGTTGAAATCCCCATACTGACATCCTAACCCTGCTGGAGTGCAGCCTTCTCATTGTGCCAGCAAGCTTTTTTTTTTTTCTTTCTTTCTTTCCCCCACAGTCAGTCTATTCAGTCCCTCTTAGAACAGGCTGTCCTTCTGGGACGTTTCAGTGCAATTAGATATTAGGTGTCAGGAGCAGATAATGGGCAAGCGCGTATCAGGGGAGATGGCACTTAGCTAATCACTGGCTCTCTTTATCTTACAGACTATTTTAGGGAAAAACAACAACAATGCAAGAAAGCTCCCACTGTAGCGTCTGTGGCTGAGATTGGCTGCTATTACTTTAGGGTTGTGTCGGCATTTCCATTCTGGCTTCACATGGTGCTTTCCCAGTGGCCTTGTTTTCACAGCTGCCCCATGACCGGGCAGGAGCCGAGTGGCAAATGAATGTAGCCGCAACTCTTGCAAGACCTCATTGTTGGCACATCTGTCTTCTGCTGGATCGCTTTCGTGTTGTCTTGTTTGTTTCCCTGGGCAAAACAAGAACCTAGGTGGGGGGTGTGTGGGAAAAGGAGATGAGCTATTAGGGTAATTAGCATCATCCATGAAACCTCCACATTTTATATGCCTGTTACATCAGAAGCATTTAGGGTTGAAGTTGCATCTTTAAGCATTTTAGTACATTTAAACACTCGATTCTCTGAATCTCCAGCATCTGCCTAGTTTAGGTGTCTTACATCATCTTACTGGGCTCTGTTTCAGCAGTAGAGGAAAAAAAAAGTACGTTGAACAAAACCTAGGATGGCTGACCTTACACACAGATTATTTTTCATTTTTTGCCTGAAACTAATTACCTCATACTAATTAGCCCTTTCTAAGTGGTGAATTGTTGGGGAGGCAGCTGTGGATGTTGTCAGTCAGGCTCCAAAGTCTAGCTCCTGGTGAAATGAGAGCTCAGTTGAGCCTCTCCAGTTTACACGAGGGTTGTTACTCTGAGGACTTGCCCTGGGTACCCCCGCTGGTTGAAACAGTGGAGAAAAAACAGGAGAAGCTGCGTACGTGTGACAGTTTTGGGAAAACAACTTTGAAGAGAAATGGAAACTCCATCTTCCTGCTTGCTGCTGTCCCATACAAAAAAGAAATCTTGCCATGTAACTCCTGAATTGCAGGAATTCCTGGAGCCCCAGCAAACCCTGTCTAATCTCTCCCAGTCCCTCACGTATCGCCTCTGAATGTTTTCAATGAGTTCCCAGACCTCGTGCTTTCTTGCTCCTGATAACTAGCCATTGCTGGGATGCCAGAACCACTGCATTGCATAGTTCAGCTATCAACAAAAATATAGTGAGATAAAGGGGATGGTTAATACCAGAGTGTCTGTGGTAATGCAGATGTCAGAGATACTCAACTGGCTTTCCCGCAGAAGTTCTTTAAATGGGTCAAGTTACTTTGGGAAAATAGTATCTAGCCCTTTTGACAGTGTCAACATCCATAAGAATATCATGCAAACGTTTCCTCCTGTTGAAGAGTCAGGCAGCCATCAAATATACCCTTAGTACTTCAGAGTCATGGCAAAGTAATAGCACCTCGTCTGGGACTTTCCAAAGATAACTGCTTGGGTGCTGAGCATGGTTGCAAAGCTCAGAGTTGCAATTGAAGATGAAAAACTGACCTGAATGCTGGGCAGTGAGTTCTTTTGAGAATTAAGCCCATAAAAAAAATGAAATCTGATAGAGGAGCTGAAGGATTTATTGAAATGACTGAGCAATTGTAGGATCACAGAGGCCAAAGAGGAAGAATAGGGCTATTGGGTCTTCCTGCCAGGTCAGGACTATTCCCTGTAGTGTCTAGTCTAGCAACCTGTTCAGTTGTTTCAAGTGATAGTTTCCATTGCTTCCCTCCTGAGACCATTGTATTTCCTGATAGGAAAACTTAGTAAAAATGAGACCTAACTGCCAGGCTAAATTCTTCTTCCGTCTAATTGCTGGCTAATATTCTTATTCATTTTAATGGGAAATACATACTCAAAACAGAGAGGAGGGATCCCATGGGGTCCTTTAGATGACGGGCCGTCGTCCATGGTATTTTCACCAGTGCGATGAAATGGAGAGTGCTGGAGAGTACATCTTGGCATTGATGTGTTCGTGTCTGTCCATATCCAGTGGGTGTGATGATTTGGTAGCTCAGACAGCTTATACAGCTTGTTGTGAAGAATGATACCAACCGTGTTTTGTCTTAAGGTCTGTGGCCTGTGAAGTTGAATAATGCAGGAGTGGTGGTCTTGGTCTTGAAACCAGTTTCTGGGAACCAGGATGGGTAGAGTCTCTTCCTGACTTTACTACTGGCTTGGACAAACATTTTTAAGCCGTGGTGAACTGATGAGTGAAATGAGGGTTTGTCCCTCCTTCTGATCCCCATCAGAGAGATGCTCTCGTACTTTGTGGCCCAAATAACACTGTGTAACGCACTACTGCATGTGTCAGAGCAAATATGCTCTTGGCATGTGGAAAGTGCAGGGGAGAGTGTGTCAACTTCGTTTCTACTGAAAGACGTTTGAGCTAAGACATTTGCATTTGAGATGGATGCAGAGCACTGCTGCTGACTAAGCAGTGGTGGCTTCTTCATATTGGGGAGTTTATAGCTGCTATGGGCAAGGTCCAGAGAATGATTTGAGCTCCTTGTGCTGGAAGAGCTCTGGAGAAGTGCAAAAGACAGTGATTACACTAGTCCAGGATTTTATCCATGGGGCTGTGGCTCAGCACGGATCTCGTATGCATTTGCGCTGAGTAGGGGAGGGAGAAGCAGGAAAGAAGAGACTGCAGTCACCTCCTCCATTCGTGGGGATGCTACGCTTCACCATTTATGGAGGGGGATTGGCCTCAGCTGTGAAGGCAGCTGCCAGTCTGCCCCTCCTGACGGTTATTTAATGCTTGTTAAATGAACACAACCTTTAGTTTAGGTTCAGTATTTCACTTGATAGCTCTCTGTGCAGCCACCGGGGCTGGGAAAAGGGAGGGAAGAGGAATCCCAAGAGCAGAAGCAAGACAGAGGAGAATAGTAAGAGAAGGGAAAAAATATAAGGACATTGTTTCTAACAGCACTTAGTGGCCTAGATTTTCCTTTCACAGCTATTTCAAAAGTCTGCTTTATTGTAGATCCATTCAGCTTTTATTGGTATATAGTACACTGTGTAGTAGCAGCCACTGTTGTCTGTTCAGCTCTTAACATGATACTCTGCCAGATGGCAAGAATATAAACCTGCATTTGTACTCTGGGATTGATCAAAGTTTTTTTGCTGTTGTCACCCCTGTAACATTGTCACAGATGTAAGGCTACTACACCCTGGCTCTCATCCCTGCAACCTCCCTGTGTATAAATTCAGTACAGTGCCCCTTTTCATAGCAATATAATGCCCACATTCCTTAAATCCCAAGAATAGCCCTGTGCAGGGGAGGATGCACTGGGAGGTTTTGCCAGGAGTTTTTTAGACAAGGCTTGTGCACGGGTGAGCATAGGGAGTGAAGCTGGCTGGGAGGAGGGTAGATCTCTAGTAGATGTAAATCAGCAGCCCAGTTAGTGTAGCTAGGCTGATTTACTCCAGTGGAGAATCCAGCTTGGAATCTCAGCAGGAATCCCCCAAAGGAAAGGCATTTGGGAGTGATCAAAAAAATACTCAAGACAATGATTGTTCAGTGGTTTTGGATGAACAAAACCTTGCAGAGGAGAGCAGCAGTTTTGGAAGGGGGTGTGGGACTGTGCATCTATATGGAGTAAAGAGAAATCCCACCCTGTGTGGGGAGGAGATGCAGGGGGATGGCACGGGGGTAACTGCAGACAGTTTACTCAGGACAATTTCATTAACTTTTAATTCATCTTTACTTTCCCATCTGCTTCTTCCCATCCTTCCCTGGCTTTCACTCCCTGTCCTGACATCCTTTTTCTTGCTGAGGGCACGTGTGTGCCGACATGCTTCTGCAAAGAGCCCTGGTAGTCTTGGATGGCTGCACCATGGGCTGGACTCAGCTCCTTTCCCTGTGGCAGGAGAACTATGGTGTCATGATCAACCTCTCTGGTTGCCGTGAGAAGACCACTAACATTACAGCATAAATATCCTGGGATATGGTCTTTGCTGAAAGGGAGGATGGTCTTTGCTCCAAGAGAAGGAGGGTGTCCTGTGGCCAAAGAGGTTGCATGCCCACACCAGACAGAGGGAAGCAGATGAGGAGAGAGAGCATCATGAACAATTTTCTCCCCCCATCCCTCTAAGGAAATGACTTGTAATTGTGAGAAGGGGGAGAGGGAAAACGATGTCCAGAGGTCTGTAGGGCTGCAGAGAGAGCAGCGGGCCCTAGGTGGGAAATGAAAAGGGTCTGGAGAATTTAATCAGATGCCAAGACCCAGTCTGTGGTGGTAGGGGTCTGGGAACACTGCTCCAGTCTGTTACTTTAGATGGTTTTTACAAGACTGCACTGTTGTAATCCCACCTCGCGCTGCTGGACCAGGGCCTCGTTGTGTGGCAAGGGGAGATGATCCCCTTCAACATGCCGCTGTGTATGAATCGCCTCTGGGAAACTGCTGCTGATGCATGTTGTAAAAAAGGCAAAAGCTGCCAGTTTTGTCCTCCTGACATTTCACAAAACTGGCAACTTTGTCTCTTTTTTTTTTTTTTTTTTTTTAAAACAGCTTGGGTTTTTCTCACGTTGATGGGGAGGAGGGGAGAAGAAGCCTGATTTGGGATGATTTATGGCTCCAGGGGTGGCTAACTTTTTGGCGAACCTTGCAGGAAGAGCCCCTGGTGCATGCCAGCTGTAATCAGCCGAGCTTTCGAGAGATACACTGAGAGAGATAAAGTTTTATTTATCCTTGCACAAACAGGCTGATGGAAAATGTGCATATTCCAGACAAGGGAATTCTCCCTCCTCCCTCTGCCCCCTTGCCCCAGTTCAGGCTCCCCAGGAGCAGCTGGGCTCTCTTACTCCTGCAGTCCCCAACAGCTTCAAATTCACTTCCCTCAGCGCCTTCAAAGGAGGTTTTGATAAATGCGTTACACTTTACAGCCAGCCAGGGCTGTAATTGCCAGGAGGATTACGATAAGCTTTATTCTTGTTGTTTCAAAACAATCTGGAGTACGGCATGCCCTCGCGGTGCAGAGCCCCCCCCAGCCCCGCTGCAGCCGGGCAGAGAGGAGGCAGCAAGGTGCCATATCCACCCTGATTATTGCATTAAACTGGGGGTTATTTGGTTATAATCCAACCAAAGCGTTGTGGATCGATGCTCGCTGCAGGCCTGTTGGTGACCTGCGCTCGACGCGAGACTTGTGCCAAGGCAGCTTCTCCATCAGCCGCCCAGCACCCTGGCACCTCTGGGGTCTCGGGAGTCCCAGCACCAGACCTGTCCCATGGGCCAGCGAAGTGGAAACTCAAGAGGTCTGTCAGCCCCTGGGAGCGATTTCCTTTCTCCAGCCATGTAGTTATTCTGTGTGTATGGTGGGTTTTTTTGTTTAAAAGACGCTCTTGCTCCTTTGCTGCTAAGTTTAATGACCATGGTCTGGTTAAAAAATAATACAGGGAAAAAAGCAGAGCTGCCTTAAGTTGTGATCTAAAAATAGGGAAACCTACGCCATTAAATTGAGAGGATTTAGAAGCATAACCATAAAGCCAAGAAGAGTTTGCCAGGAGCTATCAAGTGACACAGATTTCAACTCTCCGCTTCTTCTAGTTTTCTTCTTTTAAAGGTGAACCGAACAGGCTTAGGTTACTATTTTTCTGCTTTTGACTACAAATAGAGTTCAGGATGTTCCCACTGTGACAGTTATCAATAGAGTTTCCTCTGCAATTGTTATTGATTTCATTTGTAATATATTCCTAACTCTTTAGCATTAGCAGAGAAAATGCTTTGTAAACCCTGTTTAATCCTTAAATATTCCAATATGGGATTGATGTACCTGAGATCTGTTCCAGGAGAGGAATTCAAGGACTTGTAACCTAGAGGGGAGAAAGACTGGTTTAGTGGTTATGGTTCTTGGCTGGGACTTAAACCGTGGTTTAAATCTCTGTGCATCAGCAGTCTTCCTGACTGACCTGAGAGAAATCCCTTTTGTCTTTGCCATCGCCAGCATGTACATGAGTTTCCTGGGTGTGAAACAAGGATAATGTTGCTTCATAGAAATACTTTGGGAAATGCCAGGTTGCCTATAATTGGCTTCCTCTAGAGAGATGTGGCATGCAGCTCTGCTCTTGGAGCAGTGAATGGGTTGGAGACCCTGAGATAGAGCCTTCCAGCCTCTAAACACCACGTTATGCTCTGGTGCCAAAACTGTTAGTGATATCCTTTAGCAAGATTTACCCTGTGGACCCTTTTGGAAGAATTCTGCTAGGAAAGTTCCTGTAGGTTAATTTTTTTAGCTTAATGCCAGGTGGTTTCCTGCTCAGTGACTGACCAACTCACCTTACTGGTGAGTTGGTCAGTCCCAACCCACCTCTTCATGCTCACTGATAATTTCCAGCATGGTTCAGCGAGGTGCTTTCAGACAAAATGAGTTCCACTTCATTTTCATTTCTCTGCATGGTTGGCATGAGCCAATGAAGCTTTGCTCAAACTCAGCATCACCTTTTAATGTCTAGAAAATCAGTTTTTATATCAAAAGCAGATTCCCAGTTAGTTGTCCTCTTTGATTAAGAAATGTTGCATTTTACTGAATTTTCTTGGCTACTTACCCACCTTCGATTGCTCGGGGCTTCAAGGTTTGCTATAAAGCCTTGTATAGTACTAAGACTGTATTCTTGGGCTTGTACTCACCTCAGATGACACTGTGCTGGTTTCACTATCACTGTGTACGAAAAAGAGTATCAGACAGCTTGCTGTCAAGGAGGGCCTTGTTTGCCTTTTTTTTCTAGACAGTGTCTTTGAGTCAGCTGGGATCCGTTTCTCGGATGCCTTGAGTATGAACAGAGCTGTCCAGTAAGCCAAAGGCAGCATGACAGACAAACAAGGAAATATTCAGGGAACTTTGAAGGTGATGAAAAGCAAAGTTATTCTAGATAAGCTCTGGAACATACTACCATGAGATAATACCAGGGCCACGTGCTGGTTGGGATTAAAAAATATGTAGATATGTTGATAATGGGAATATCTGCTCTCATATTACCTAGTTTTTCTTTTTTAAGGGATGTTAATCCTGATGCTTTAAAGGCATATGCTGAATACTGAGGATACAGTTATTTAAGGAGTGCTTTACTGGTGTATAATGGTATGTTATGCAGTCAGTGGCTTCCTAGTGTGAATATAGCTGCTACAACAAAGCCATGCTTTGGCCCACACAGCTAAAGCATCCTCTGAAAACTTAAGAAGCTGCAAGTTTTCCCATATATATTGTCTACACTGGAGCCTCCTGAATGAGTCTGGGATCCCACTTACGCAGCCTCATCATTACAGTGATAACATCCTTTAGGATGGTCCACTTCCCCCCCTCCCCAGCCCTGTCCAAGACTTACTGTTTACTCATGGCTTTCTGGAGGCAGAAGTGCATGTTGTCTCATCCAGTGTTACTGGCTTTTAGAACTAGTGCCTAGATGATAATCTAGCTGGCAAGATGTTCAAATGAGGAAGGCTGTACATTTGAGACAATACCTGCATGTCTGATCCATCAAGGTGCCGAGCTTCTTCAGCAAAGTGCTGAGCATCCTCACAGTCACTAAGAGTGAGGGAGCTTTGATTAGCTTGCCCCTGGCAAACACCTGGAGGGAGGCATGACCAGGTGCTGGCCTGGGGACCAGCCCTAAAGTCCAGAGCGTAACATAGTCAGGCACCTTTTGTATCAGGGAGGAACTGTGATGGCTTGTGAAATGCTGTCGTTGCTGGTAGTGGGGGTCTAAACCTTGATGTGTTGGAATGAACACACCATTGGCTTTAAAAATACCTTTCTAGCCCCCATGCTTGCAGCTGGCTGCAGCTGGGTTGATTAACTTGAATTTAGCTAGCAGGGGAAAGAGATTCTGCTATCTTAAATATAAGCTGCTGCCTTTCTTAAACGTACTGTATGAGTGAAGCCACTACGGCACGCTTGGGTGAAGTATATGGGTATTTTCAATGTGCTGCAAATGAAGAGGAAACAGAAGAAATGGCAGTGTGGCTTGGCTGGGTATTTTGAAGAGTGCTTCAATCTGAATTGGAAACACTGCCTTTGGACAGGTATGTTCTGCATGCTTCAAAACTGGATCAGAGATGTCAGAAGAAGGCTTTCTATTGATTCAGAGGAAATTGCATCTATATTCTGACCCACAACAATCTCCCTAGAGCTCCTCTAGCTACTCTCTCATTTCAGGGCAATCCCTTTTTTTTTTAACTCCCCCTCCCTGTCCCCATTGCCCCGGCACTCCAGTTTATTTAGCAGATGTTGGCCCAAACTTTTGAAGCAAGGGTAAACAGAGCTAAGGTCAATCTGAGAAACACAAGACCCCAGGAGAGCTGCTGCTTTTCACTGCTGCTGGCGAGCCTGTATCCAACTGGAATTGGAGGGAATCTAAAAAGACACGGATAGGATTAGTCCCTGCAAGGATAGCAGGGTTTATATATTTAAAAAAATCACACAGAAGAAAAGCGTGCAACCTTAACATGAACTGGGTAAAGCTATACCCTTCTCATGTTTCCTCCCTTTGAAGACCTTGCATTTTGTATTCACAGCCATTACCATATGAATCAATGATTAAAAAAAACCCCAAACCGAACATCTTGATAAGAATCCAGCTAAGCTTTACCAGTCCATCCTATAAGGTAACCAGAGCGAGTTCCTTTCACTCCAGCCATTGTTGGCAACACAGATTATGTTCTTCAAAGACTGTCTGTCTCGTTCAAACACCAGGTCCATATCTTGGCTGAACATTAACGTTACCTGATAGGCCCTATGTCCAGCTCCACCTTGCCCTTCCTGGCAAATTAGGCTTTATAGCAGAGTCACAACATGAGCGGAGGGAATAAAGAGCCTTTGTGCTCCTGCTGGGTCCATCCCCTGAAGCTGATCAGGCACCAGGATTGATTACCAGGCAGGTAAAGACCTGATAACCTACCGAACCTGTATGAAGACCCCTTTCTGACAACTTCTTCCTCTGATTTGCATTTCAGGCCTCCGTCTCATTTTAGAAATGATTTTATCTGTCTTTCACTTCAGTGCAAACTGGAGGAAGTTCACATGAGAAGCAGCAGGGAGAGCGTAAACTTGAAGGCCACTCTTTTAGTACCATACAAATAGAAATTAAGGCCATAATCTGTTATTTAATGTGCAGCAATGATTAGTTCAACTCCTCTGCTTCACAAGTGCTAGGAATTAGCATTCACTTACCATCCATTAAATATGTTTACAAATACATAAAATTGCATCGAACAGGTTATTAAGGTTGCAAAACAAAGAACTGAAGCAAATGTCCTTTCTTGCCTTAATTCAGCTCATGTGTGCATATGCCAAATCATAGAATTTCTAATTAGATGTTCTCCTACTATTTTTCTCTCATGAGAATGTAGTTACATGTCCCAAGCATGGGGAAGTCTCAGTCCAAACAATTTTGTTTGATGAAATTATGAGCAATTAATCTTTTGTCTTCATCAATTTTAACAAGCTGTTGATTCTCACCATAGCACAGACACTCGTAGTAGCTATTATGTATGGAAGTCCCATATGTAACTCCTCCGTTTCTTTTGGTTGGGGTAGTAACAGCCCTTGAAGAAACTTTGTATAGAAAGGGTGGGGTTTCTTAAAAATGTTGTTTCTTTTTAAAAATGCTGTTTCTTTTATGGAAGTCCTGGTAAATAGCGAGGAACTTTGTTCTGTGCCTCTTCTTTCTCTGCTCTGCTGGTGCATGGTGGCTCCTAGAAACAGGTATGGTCTGTGCAAAAGGCTGTGGAAGTGGGACTGTCCTCCATGCTATTTGTGTCCGTGTCTGCTGGAGGATGCTTGCCAAAATATGTGAAATACCCTTAAGAAATTTTCTCCTCTGTTCTCTATTTGGGAAGTGACCAACAGGCTCCAAAGCTCTTATTGCTGCATTACAGGAACTGTGGAGAGGTGAAGCCTCTCTCGCCTAAATCCAACGATTATAAACAAGCCACTTAGCCAGAACATAAAAGATGGTATAAATGGAAATATGCCTTCCCTTAGGGTTTTCCATCAGAGGGTCTGTTTCCCTGACATCCAGCCCTGGGGAACAGCCTGCTCTTTTGTGAGCGATTCCTCCAGGAGGTCTGAGGAATTTTGAAGCTGTCAGGCTGTAATACCCTGGTTTTAGCTTTTTCGAGAAAGCACACTGTTTTCCACAGAGTGAAGCCAGATTGCTGGTTTAAAGCTGCTACATATCACCAAAAGAATGCTGATTATTTCACAGTCATGCGAGCGCCTGACCGGTAAAACGTGTGGGCAGTCTGTCCACTTTTTTTTTTTCCTGTTTTTTCACCGATTTGGCTTCTTAGTACAATGCCTGAAGATCTTTTGAAAGGGCCAGAAAAATCTGCTGACGGCTCATGCAGCTGATTTGACCCAGAGCGCCTGCTTGGCTGAGCAGAAAGATGACACTGCAGCAAAAATGTTACTTTAAGGGAAAAGAAAACACGCGCAATGCTCCTGCCATTGTTCACAGCCTCTGTTCTGGTGCCAAGCTCTGCACTTAAGAAAACACAGAGGTACCAGGTTTTAACCTTTCGCCTGCTTCCCGCAGGTGTTATCTTTTGCTCTGAATAGGCAGGATGAGGTCCACAAATCACATTTAAGCCTCTAGTAGCCCCGCTGGCTACGAAAAGACAACTTTTAGTGGTTTTTGTAGGGAGGAGCTTAACAAGATTTTCAGCAAAAAGAGTCATTTGCTCAATTTTTTTCTTTTTAGTGTTTCAATGTAATATTGGGTGAAGCCACTGGTACCTTCTCTCGCAGCACAGAAAAATAATGGAGGTGGTTAAGCGTTGGGTTATCCAGCCTATGCTGAATAGGTACTATGGAGCAGGCAGGTCTCTCTGTTTTTGTGATTTAATTATATTTTATCATTGACAGAGGAGTAAAAAAAAATCTAAAATGGCTTTGGTGAGGCTCCCGTTTAAATAGTTATTGTTTTGAGAGAAAATGGTTTGTGGAAGGAGAGCAAAGCGCTCTGACTTCAAAGCTTGTCATTGTAAAGAAATCTGATGGCGAGTGGTCACGCATACCTGAATGTCACTCCTACTACAGCAAAGCCAAAAGTGCTGGCAAGCAGCCTGGTCATGTTCCCATTAAAGTCGGGGTGAGCGATCCTCTCAGCTGGTGTAAATCATGATATCTGTGTTTAAATTGGAGATTATTTTTTTTTTAAACTTATTGACTGCACTGTGGGCTGGATTCAGCCCCTTATGAGCCCGTGGGAGCTTCTTAAAACCTTCTGATCCTGTTATTTGTTTAAATCTTAGAGAAATCCTTTGGGCCCAAGAAAATTTGGTACAAGTATGAACAAGACTTGCTGTATTTTTTCAGTTTTCCAGGCTGCCTTGCCATCCTGTTGCACTTGACATTGATAATTGCCCAGGTGGACTGTTTGTGCCCCTCACATCTGCTGCAAGAAGTTGAAACTGCTCATTTAGCCCTGCTGACTGGTCGTTTTTTTGAAGACCTACCGTGCCACATTCCCGTAGCTCAGCTGGGTGCCATCCTGCACCATTGGGACTCGGTGGTCAGAGTTCAGCAACGTGTCTCCCTGTAATATCTGCACAGTTTTGGTGTTCAGCTTGAAATATGCAGGCCACAAACTATTCTTCTCCCCAGTAGATTCACATGCAAGGTAACAGGCATGCACACTCCCACCCTGCAGATCAGGTAGCTCCATCGTGCAAGGATGATGCATTTTTCAAGGATAATGCAGCGGTGATGACAAATGGGTGCCTCTAAGTATTTAGAGGGTGCCTGGAAGGCAGACAGATTATCTCAGAAGCACCTCAAGCTAATCCTGCTCAAGAAAACCAGTTTTACTTAGCCTCTAATCTACCTGCTGAAACTAGGGTGGATTTGGTGTGCCGTTTTTTGGAAGAAGTGGGAAGTAGGATGACATGCAAACCGACAGTTCAAGTCTGGAGATTGCTTGTTTGTCTTTGGGTGTGGAAAAATTGAAAGACATTTAATATTCACTGGGTATTTTTTGACCACTAGTCATTTTTAATGTATTTGTGCATATCCTCCTGTGCTCTTGGAAGTGATAGGTGTTGATGAAAATCTACTGTCACAATCACTGCTTGGTGCTTTTGTCAGTGAGGGAACCGTGTATTGATCTGCACTCGTCATGCTTTATGAGAAGTTTGAAACAATTCAGACCTTTCTGCTTGGCCGCTGTTTTGAGCACAGTGTCAACAGAAGTGTTAGAAGTGGTGTGCACACAACTGGGAAGATGTTACAGGAGGAGACTGCGATTACAGCTGTCCAAAGGATGGTAGATCTATCTCCCATTGCTTTTCGGAGATGAAAAAAACTACTGTTCTGCACTGGAACAAACCCCAAATGCTTCACTTTATTTTCCCCCCACGAGATGGAATGTCAACAAAATGTCCCTTTTGGGCTGAAAATCTTGAGCTTTTCCATTCCTCCTGGCCGCTGTATGAGTTCACTAAAACATGCAGTTACTTATCCCTACTTCTTCAGGAACAACTACACGTGGCCATCCTGGCTGTAGGAGGTTCAGCTACGCCCGTGCAATGTTGTCTAGATCCCACTGAACTCTCCTCTGATGAAAGCGATGCTTTCCTGGGTGAAGCTGTAGTCCAGCTTTTGCCAAGATTCTCCGTGTTTGTGGATGAACCCATTAACTGTCACTTAAACCCTGAATCTGTGAATCATACTTGAAGTAAACATCAAGCTATTTCCCCCCCACTAAAATAAATCTTCTAGGCATGCTAGCTGGCTCAGTCAGGGTTGTTGTTTTCGTCGTTGCTGGGTTTGTTGTCAGGTCATGCTAACCTGACCATGGACGTATATTTTACTTGAAGGAAACATGGGACTGATTCTTCAGCTACGGTTCATGGCTGAGTTACAGTTGCTTAGCTATACCAATTTACTTTAAATGAGCATCTGTGACTTTTTAAAGTGACCCGATCCCTAAGGAAATGTTTCATGAAACATGGGCTCTCAGACAAGCCTAGTCCAACCTGTTGGGGAGGGAAGAATGGAAAAGAAAAGGAGAAGAGAGCAAAAAGCCATAATCCCGTGCTCTCACAGGGCTCTCTGGTAATGATGTAAGGACTGTTCTGGTGCTTTCCCTTAGTGAAAATCTAACCACTTTATTAAAAAAAAAGAAAGATAAATGCCACCATCTCCATTATACAGACGGGGAAATGAGGCAGAGAAAGATGAAAGGACTTTGGCCTATTCATCCCACCAGGAAAATAACAACATCCAGGTCAGCCAAGTCCCACTCTTTACACTTCAGTCCTTAGGCCACGGCTTTCTAACCACCTTGCACCTGTGTAAATAGGGAGGCAGGTGCAAAGCCCTGGCGTGCTGAGCCACGGAGAGCAGCCTGCTGCGGTAGCCGTCCGTCGGGAAGACACGTATGCAAAGAGATGTCACCAGAGGGTAGTGGAACAATGTAAGTGTGTCTTTCCTTAACTCTGCTGCCTGCCCCAGACAGTATGGCCTGTGTCCTCCCTGGAGGAGAAGGCATTGCTCTTGCAGTGTGAAAGCATGTAGTCAGCACGAGAGATTTCATGCTCTGTCTCTTGAAATCTAATATGAAGCAGTTGCCTTCTCTCCATCCCACAGGCTCATTACACAGCTCCGTGTGTGGCCTCTCCCCATAATTAACCTGAGGGGGTTACTTTCCTTTTCTAATTTGTAGGAAGTGGCTCATGACATCTGTTGCAGCCCTGAGGCTCCTTCCTGCAAACCTTTAGCTGTTTTTCATTGAAAGAAAAGGCGACTCAAAAGAGGTGTAACGATTAACTGACTTCAGTCCTGGCTTTGAAAATAGCGTCTTCCAATTGCTCAATAAAAACCTATTGAGAGCAGAGGAGGGTGAATATACCTTTTTAAAGGGAACCATGGACTTCAACCTCGTGACTAAATATCTTCGTTTCTCTTGTTAACACTTCGGGGAAAAACAAGCAAACAACAAAAACCAAACAACCTAGGAAGAGTTTTAATGCATTTTGCTTTATTTATTCTGTTTGTTTCATGGTGCAAAGTTATAGTAGCCCTCTTCCTGTCTCCCCCCTTCTCTTTGCAGATTTGCACTTACCTGTTGCATCTTACCTTAACTGAGACTTGGCACTGCGGGGAGCTCCCCTATAAAAACCGCTATAGAGTTTGATCCTAAAACTTCTTAAGCCTTTTGGAAGCAAGAAACAACTTACCTAGACTTGAAAGGCAAAAGGGATCATTTGGATTCTCTTATCATAAATAGGCTTTTCAGTTTTTCCCATTGTATTTTGGAGTTAGGTGGTGTTTTGACAAGGAAAAAACCCAGAAGAGCCAGAAAGGTTCACCAACCTCTTCTATGGGAGGGAAACCGCTGGAGCGGGTGGGAAGGTAGTTCTTACCAGATTAGCTAGTTTGAGGTGGTTCTCTCCCAGTCTCACTTCTTGGAGCTCTTTATTATTATAAAGTCAGTCTTCCGCAGGCCAGAGACAGAGGAAAGCTTTTAGAGGTGCATCTGTGTGTGCACTAGAGCTGTGAGAAAATACAGAAGTCTCATTCTCACTGATTTATTACAGGGCTTGAACTGAGATTTTTGTGATCTAGGATGTGATTGTTCTGGGAAACATAAATTTCCATCCTGGGCCTAAAAATTTTTTTTACAGTATATCAATTTTGATATACTTCCATCCCAAATTTGCACTTTTCTTCAAATTGGCATCTTCTGACTGAAATGCAGGCAGCTGGAAAATGGTTGTGCTGTAATCTCATCCGACCTCTTGTATAACGCGCTTCACAAAATCTCACATGGTAATTTCTGCATCGTTTCTGTTGGGCACGGAACGTAGGTTGTATATAGATAAAAAACCTTTTAGAAAACTGCCTACTTTGTGTTTGCAGCAGGCAGTTGTACAGTGAGTCGGGCAGCTTTGACCTCCGCCAAGGCTTGTGATACCTTAACAGCAGTTGTGTATGTGCGTACTGCAGTAACAGCAACTGAATGAAAAAGTCTTTGAAGTTCCTGGCTGGCTGAGGAGCAAAAGTCCCTTCGTCTTTCAGCACTAGTCGTGCTTGCCAGGCCGTCCGGTGCTTCCGAATCCACCCCCCCCCCCCGTCCCTAATGAAGATGACTGATAATCAAAGTGCTGTTTGCCTCCTGCTCTGTGCAAACAGTGAAAGTAGCCTGGTTGGTCCTGCTGAGATTCGTACCCGTGTAAGGGCGTTTTAGGTTTGTGATTATTATTGGGGACTTTTATGGGAAAGGAATCCCTTCCTTCATGAACTGAACTGCTGTTGTGTGAGGATTGCAGATGACTAATGCCTGAAATTTTGAGTTTTGTGGAGCACTGTGTGCCAGCTCGGTCAAATTGTGGCCCTTCCTCCGGAGCGGTTTCACATCTGAGAGCAGGGGCTCTGCAGAGCAGAGCGCAATGTCTCCTGCAAAATCCAAAGACCAGTGTGGTGAACCCAGGCCTAAAACTCCGTCATCTCATGGCTGTTGGCTGAGCGGGGTGAACTGTCCCCTGGCACATCCAGGCCATCAGGTTGTCCTCTTGGCAATGGACCTGTGCCCTCACCCTGCTCCGTGTGCATTGGGGTAATAGCAGCAATGTCACTGCATCGTCCTCGGCTCCCTGTGAATAAGGACTGTTGTTGTACCTAGGGTACAATATATAGCAGGGAAGAAACATTTCTCTGCACAACACTGCACAATTACAAGGGCCCTTGTAGTTTTAACACTATATATTTGAGAGGTCTACTTGGCAAGGAGCTGAACGGCCCCATGATCTGTGCGAAGGAGCAACATATTTGGCAGAAAATGTATGACTCTGTTAATGAATAACAAGGTATATGTGAGTACTGTGTAGGGGGCTATGGCAGGACCAGGCTGTGTGGCCGCAGAGTCGAGGGCTCTGTTCAAAGAGTCAGAGGGCTTTTGTGTGGCATGGTGATATGGGGGTGTAACAAAATGTATAAAGTCCCAGTTAAAAGCTGATGGGCATGGGGGTTGCTGAGCTGACTCTTCTGGAGAACGGTAGTAATGCCCACATCGCTTGGAGCCACGGGAGCCCGGGCTCTGCAGATACGTCTGTGAAAAGGCTCAGGGAGGAAGGTGAATCCCTGCCATATCATACTTTGCACATGTCACACTCAGCACATGTCATACTTTGCTTTGTGAACATCAGAAAATTGTTTTGTGAGTTCCTCCAGAAGTGCCACTTGCTTATGTTTTGGGATGAGAGGAGAGGGTGGGGGTGGGATGGTCAGGGGACAGTAAGAAGTATAGTTGACATGCTGTCTGCAAGTGACCTGGGACAGCTTTAGCCACTAAAGCCCTGACCTGCCCAAGTGCCCATTTGTGGCTCTCAGCCACTGCAGTGGCTGTGTCAGTATAGTTGGCCTCATGCTAGAGGAGCTGTACTTGGGGGCCTGCTTAGGAATTGCTGAGAAACATTGGTCAAGCCTCCCCTGCTCTCCTGACATTAGCATGGTGTGTCCCTAGTACAAAATGCTCCTTCAAGAGCTTGCCCTTGCTGACTAAGTGTTAATTAACACACTGATATTGCACATCTCGTTCAATCTCAGGTTACTCTGCAGGCACGGGAATAACCTCATGATGCTGCAGTGAGACAGAGATTTAGATTTAGACCTACTTCATAGGGAAGAAATAACACTAAGAAGTTAGGGCCCAAGCCTTCAAACTCACATGTTTAATGATAGATGCTTAAATCTGCTTAGACATCTAAATGTGTTGCCTTGTCCTGATCCATGAAGGCTGTTAAGCACTTGTAATTCTATTAATTTAATGCCAGTTTAACAGGCAGGCATCCTCTGCTACTTGCTGAGGACCATCCCCTCCACACAAGAGACAGAGGCCCAAAATTGTTACAGAAAATGTTTGATTTCATCCTAGTCAAGTCCTGCAGCAGACGATACAGTAATGTAATGTTGCCCTTCCCAGAACCATGACTCAGTCTCCAACACTCAAGGGGATATTGTAAAGTATTTTAAAATTCCCATTTGGATATTCGTTACTTGTTTTCTGGCTGAGGGTTCTAATTCTCAAGCTTTCCACAAGCTTGTCACCACAACAGCTAAAAAATTCCTTAAGGTTCATCCTTTTGTGTTATCCCATGACTCCAGAAGCTGGGACTTCATGAAAACATACTAAATATAATTAACTCAGGATGAAAAGAGCACAGCTGGCATCTCAGAGAGTTTTACATAAGCACTAACATTTACAAGCCTGGCTCTGCTCTGAGAAACAATGGGCTACAAGTGGCACCTTCTTGTTCAGTCGGCTTTTTTCAGGAATCTAGTAAAGTCAGCACAGCCGAGGGAGGGTGAGGTCGCTTCTCACCCGCCTTGTGCCTTGTCAACAATAAAAGCATGTAAACATTGATTGCAGATTTTTCTTTAATTGGGTGAGATGGTTTGAGAGAACCAGCTGTTATTCTCCTCCCCAGGGAAGCTTTTGGGCTGACATAACCCAGCAGCAAGGAAAGTGGATAGACGTGGGAGGGAGGTGGTAACGGAGAGCAGGCATCAGGTCTCATGCCTTCCCAAACCGAATTACATGTCTGTCACTATCAGGTCTTGAAGCGGACGGCTCAGAAGGCAGTTGACATAGGTTAAGCGCTATAAGAGCAGCAGAAGTACCGTGGGAGTGCACGTCACAGCAGGGATGCTGTGACAGCCGCCCCGTTTGCGTGAGTTAAATCCGGTGTCACCGCGGGGGCTGTTTTCTTGCTCCTCTTTGCACTCGTATCGCACCCCTCAAGGCTCGTCGGTGGTAGTGAATGGACCTTTATCGTCCTGAAATCAAAGCGTGGCTGTGCAATAACCACAGAGCTTGGCCCTGGCTAAGCCCTCGGTGGTTGGTAATGAAATTCAGGGAATTCCAGACACAAATGCTTCTTCATCTCCCTCTGCTTTTATCTGAATGACCAAAGTAATTTGTGCAGAGGAATGGAAGATCTTGAAGGCCATGCCAGATAGCTCGCTGCACAGGGCGGCCTCCCAGATACTTGCAGAGAGTAGGTCACTTTGCAAGCGTTTCATTTCCCCTGGCAGGGAATTCAGAGATAGGGCCATACCAGAGGGAAGGGGTGCCATTACCGATGTGTTCGTCTGTCAGTGCATGTGAGTGAAACGATAAAGTGCATCTGGCATGAAGCCTCGGTGCGTTTCTCCCTTGCTTGCTGACACAGGGAGCTAGTGTGGTGCTCTGTGATATGGCTCATTGGCTCTGTGCGTGAAAGAATTCAATTCATTTCATCTTTCATTGACATTGCCATGTAGGGGAAGGAGTTACTTTTGCTTTTTAAAGTCCAATGTGTGTGAAATCTTATGTATTCTGTGTTTAAGAAGAGTAGCTAGCGGCTGTGCCAACACACAGCTGCAGAAGCACCATGGAATAACATTAACACCCATGACCTGCTGCGAGGCATGGAAATTTAGGATGCTCCTCTATCACCGTTGGGTCTAGCTGAGAATTTTTGGAGGTAACATTTTGGGGGTGAAAAATGCTAGCTCATTATAACTGAAATCTTGAGGAAAGGATTGATTTTGGTCATTCATCAGGTTCATTTAACAAAACCCAACACACTGCTGTTATCATCTGTTTCACAACTGTGCCTGGGGGACTTTATCTTGGATCAGGACAGGCTAATTGTTGTACAAATAAAGAATGGTAGGAATAAAATTGTCTCCCGCCCAGGGAAGCTGTGATTGCAGTTTACTTTCTTGAAATGAAAAGCATCATTTTCTGATTTGAAATAGTTTGGATTTGATCTGTGATTTAGGTTACTTTTTTACCAAAAAGCTTGAAAAGATTAAAAATGAATAGCAACTGCCAGGATTGAAATGAAACACTCCCAAACTGCTGACATAACATCTGACCAGATAGGAAAATGTTATTAGATTAACATTTTGAGAAAACGCTGAGGTTCTTACTTTTCATTATTATTTGTTACCCCTCTTTGGAGTAGAATTTTCCTTTTGAAATTTCAGAAAAATCTCTGGGGACAGGAAAACCATTTCCCCCTTGCTCTCCTTGCAGCCGCTGCAGTTAGGCTATTGTTAAGAGGGGGGTGTCAGGGTGTGGGAGTTTTTCCCAGTGTTTTTTCTAATCCCACTCTAAGCAGAGTTAGATGATCCAATACTAAAAACAGCTGAGTCCAGTCTTGCATTAGAGCACTGCTGTTGCTGCTACTGGCTGAACAGCACTTTTTTTTTTGAATTATGGGGCCAGTTTTTGCAGTGCAGACAAGGCCGTAATTATTCCCTGAGTGTGGGGCGGGTGATGTCATGCTGCTGGAGAAAGTAGGCTCTGCACGCGGTAAAATAGCCATCTATTTCAAGATACATAGCGAGAGCCCTCGTGGCTGTGGAGTAGCATCATACGTTTCATTAATACAGTGCTGTCCCAATTCCACTTTCATCAACTATGCGGCAATACACACGCGTGCGGTTTTTGTATGTGGGCTGATGTCATGACCTGATCTGCAAAGCCATGGGATAAAATGCAGGTGTTTTCATACGTAGGTCATGTGTGCACACACGTGCGTGTTCTTAAGTGTGCTGTCCACGTGTGCATGGATATACGTATACAGAGGAACCAACTGTAAACTGCTACGTTTTACAAAAATCTTTCTTTTTGATTTAGAAAAATAGATTTTAAATAGTTTTTAATATCTTCAGTCACTTGTTGCATTACTTAAACATTCCCTTTCCCCTGCCCTTTCTACCTTGCCTCCAATCCCAGCAACAGTTACCATTTTTTTTCCCTATCAGCAATAGCTTGCCAGGCATTTCCAGTGTCTGAGGAGTTTAGCGGGGGGATTAACTAGCAGGAGCACTCAGACTGTGCAGGCAGCTGCGGTGCTGTCGCTGCATGGGTGTATCTGCAAAGGTGTACCAGCACCAGCAACAGCCAGAGCACAGCAGACAGTCCTAAAGATACCGGGAGGGTGGGAGAGAGGGGATACGCTCTCCACCAGGCTTGGTTTTTTCCCTTGGACACCAGCCAGAGGTCCTCCAAGGCACACATTTTGGTTGCTAATCTGTGCAGAAGCCCTTACCACCACGCCTTCGTGGGTGTCTGTCTCACCGCTCAGTTTAAAGCTGGCAGATGCGTGGTTTTCTGGGTGATGCACAGCCCTGCACTGCAGTTCAAAGATTGGCATTGCAAACGCTCACCAGCCACAAGGTTTTGAAGCTGGGTGTGTTTCTAACGTCCCAGGCTCGCAGGATGACACAGGCTTACTCACTACGAACAGCGTGTTCACACAGGAACAGAGGAACGGAGTCACTTCTGGACGAAATACTGAGCCCTGTGGGTTCTGCACGCTGCTTCGCCTTAAGGTTGCTGCACAGAGTTTCTTCCAGCTCAGCCCGCTGCCCATTAGTCCAATCTGTCTCTTGCTCAGAAGAAGTGAAAAATAGAGTTTTTCTTGTTCCAAAACAGCAGCCGAGCTGGTGGCCTCAGTCCAACGCACCTCCCAAACTGCCCCACTGGAGTTGGCACAAGAGGCACGTAGCTTCCTTACCTGTTAGCCATGATACGTCCCACAGCTTTCCTCTGCACTGCCGCGTGGGTCCGGAGCTCTGCTGTCCTGCGTGTCATGGGACCCCGAGCTGAACAGGGCTGACCTCTCTGCGTCCTCCTCCTATGTCATACCTGAGGACAGTTTCCTCGTCATGGCAGGGGAATGCACAGTCTCTGTATAGATGCGCTTTATTCCCTGCTGGCAGCGATATGAGTTCTGTGAGTACTGAAAACCCCCTAAAATATGTATAAATAAGAGAATAGGCTTAGCTCTTGGCAGTTTGTACAGCCACTGGAAGTTTTCTCCTTTCCACGGCATGCAACTTCTTCCTTCCTCTTTGCTCATCTCTTAAGAGTGAGTATTTTCCTTTTGCTCTTTCCCCTTCCCTTCCCCTGCAGGGAAAAAGTAGTGCCGTACCTGGAGGTTGTAGGGCCACAGAGCCAGCCCCTTCCTCCTGCTGGTACATGATTATCTGCCGGAGGGGTTTCATTTAAGTCACAGAGGATTAGGTGTGCGAACAACTGCTCACTAGTGAAATAAGGGTTCATAGTCCCGGCCTGGGGGAGGGGGAACGAAAAAAAGCAGCTTCACATTGTTTTAAAAGTCACTCCAAAGACATCCCTTCCACTTGTACAATGATTTCTTCTCCTGGGACATCTCTCTGCAATAGCTGTCCTCTTCCTTTAAGTGGTTCCATATTGAGGACGTGATATCCTGCCAGAAGAGCCTCGATTGTTCTACTTCAGGCTAAACGAACTGAAAAAAAGAAAGAAGCTTTAGAAGATCGGTGCTTTCTGCTAATCGTTCTGCAGAGAGCCTTTTGCTAGCTCTAGTCTTTGTGCCAGGTAAAAATCTCACTGCGCAGTTGTATTTCTTTCACGCTTCGGTCCTGGGAGGATGTTTGCAGCAATAATGTCAGGACTGCTGCTCTTCTCAGGTGCGTCTGTGAATCAGAAGAAGGACCACTGACATTTTTAGAGGAGAGCAGGTGTAAATCTTGCCGGGGAAAAAAGAACGAGTTAAATGTGGCATTTTGCATCGATTGGACTTACGGACATGGCTACATAAGCACATCCACAGGCTGAACTTTTCATGCTGAGATAGTCTCATTCCTTGCTGTAACCCCTAGAGCTGCAGCTGACATTTGGTGCATCCCCACGTGACTTTGTGTCATGTCGCTGTGTCCCTAGCTTCTTAAAATGATGGGTTTTCCCTGTTTGACCATGATCTGCCATGCTGCTGCTCCACAAATCAGCAATTTCCTCCTTCTCACTGCAAATTTCTTGGCCACCTCTTAACATAAGATTGGAAAACCCCGGGGCTTGCTCAGCAGCTCATGGATGGACAAGGTTTCACAGGAGGGAGCACGTCCTGGAGAGGGGAAGCATCACCTGGTCATCACAGTAGAGCACTGGGGGTCAAAACTGGATTCCTGACGCTACTGCCACAGACTTGCAGGACGGCCTTGGGCAAGTCGCTCGCTCTCTCCATACTGGGCTGCGTTACATTTGCAATGCAGCTAATGTGAAATGGGGCACAGATGCCAGCAGGGATCCTGGCAGCAGTCGTTGTGATCCCTTGTGTGATGTAGATGGACCCACTATTTTCTTGTCCATGAAGTGTATGAGACTACCAGTCAAAGCATTTTGAAGCCTTTACTTCATAAAGTATCCTGTGTCGTTCTTACATTAACAGGCAACTATGCAAAGTATTATTAGTCCTGATTCTTGTGTTCCTGAAGGGAATAGTGAACAAGAGCATCTTCGAGAGAATTTCCCATGCAGGTTATTGTATTCCTGAAGGGAATAGTGAGCAAGAGCATCTTCTAGAGAATTTTCCATGCACAAATGAAGTGGACAGAATGAAACTGTTCCTCTTCAAGATGGAGTAACACTTTCTGCCCTAAATTCTAATTTTTGGATAGTTTAAACCAGAACTGTTTTATTGTTTTGCCTTAACTTTTATATTTAAAACACTGGAGTAATATACCTCCTCTGTGCTGGATGTGCTCCAGTCTAAACAATCTCCTTTCTGCTTGCCTAAATTCCCTTCTATAGTTTCAGCTGAATGCAAAATTCTTTTCTGCTCCTCCGTCTAAATTGCCATGTACCGTTCCTTGGGGCTGCGGGACAGCTCGTGTGTTCCTCCCTGGAAGTGGCAGCATCTCGGTAGTGTGCGAAGCGGGGTCTCCGTAATCCTCTGGGATCTTTCAGGATAAAAAGCTACTCTATAAATACTAGATCATTTTCATTGTCAGTCTGGATTCAGGAGTGAAATGATCCCACTTAGTTAAAGCAGGATGAAGTGTCTGTTTTCATATTTGTTTAATTGAACCACTCAGCGTGTCTGATAGTAATGGCTTTATTTGAAGCATGTGGTTCTTATGAGCTGTTAAGATACCAATAGCATTTGGATTAGTCTTTCTGCCAAGAAAGCCAGGTCAATTCTTCAGGAAAATAAAAAAACCAAGGCAAACTTTATTTTAACAGTGTCTTGAGTTTCACTTTAGGTTCCATAAATATTTGTCAGTGTTCCTTTTGTAAGACCCATGCGAGCCCTTGGCAAGACATGAGGTCTATCTCCAGAACATGGAATATAAATAAATTCCCCAAACCATGCTGGAGAATTGGAGGTAACTTTAGCCCATGCAAGAGACCTGAAGCCAAGCAAAGGGTCGATCATGGTTCTTGAATTACTATTTGTATAAAGGAGAGGGAATGGGAGGAAAAAAAGGAAAAACACAGAGAGAGGAAAATATAAACATTTGTGGAAGGTATGTGGGAGCCCACACCATCCTGTGCAGAAAGGTGGAGGTCATTTACCAAGGCAATGACAGAAATGTGACTTCTGCTTGGATTCCAGTTGCTGTCTGCTCCTAATGCTTCCAGAAAAGGTAACAATATTTTCTCGTGCCCTAGAGGATAAGAGAGGAAATTTCACATTCTTGATGAGGACTGGTAATGCCATCTACTTCAGAGGATCAGGCCAAAAAAGCACTGTGGAGCCACCCTATGTGCCCCCTTCCCCCAATTTCCTCTGAATACCTTTGATATTCCTGAGAACCTGGTTTACTTCTGTGGTTTTCAGAGCTATATCTAAGGAAAAATAAAGCCCATGATGATTTCAAAGACTTGCCTATAGTTAAGTACTAAACCACAGGTTTAGGGTGCAGGGTTTTTGATTTAAGAGCAAGCCCTGTTCTGTGCAGTTGAGGGGGAAATAGCTGAAATTTTATCCTATCCCTGACCACAGATTGAGATTACCAAAGCAGTACAAAAGCAGGGAGTCAGAATGAAGGAGGTGTATTGAAGGAAGCGGGACCTTGGCTTCTAGCAGGGCGCTCTGGTTGCTGGATCAACTCCAATAAAAATTTAAATTCAGACAAGCTGAATGCCTTATTTGTCTGGTTAAGGGGGAGAAAGGTGGGGATGGGTGAAGTTTTTCCTCTACCTCTGAATGTTAAAATAATGGTAGTAGGATGTGAAAAGTAGCTATTTGTGAAGAATGTACCATTGTAATATCAGATAGTTAGCAATCGGGTTTTTTTTCTTCTTTATGTGCATAAGCTGAAAAATTACGAAGCATGGATAAATAGAGACATGAGAGGGATTTGCTGGAGGAGAACCCGTTTTATAGTGAGATGGGAGCCTACCTGTCCATAGATTTAGAATTTCCTGGAAAATGCTGGACATCTTTGATCTCCCTTTAAATTAATGGGAATTGAGTGTTGCCCACACTTCACAAGATCAGACTGTCTCTTTGCATGCAGAATTTCCAGCAGTGATCAATGATCTCCATGCCAGTCCTCAGTTGTCTGCAAGTACTAAAAGAAAAATGTAAAAGAACCATTAACCCCATGTTTTCTGCTTTCACAGACAGCTGTCTGGGGCCCTGTAGTGGTTGATACTCTATAGCTTTCTATTCCTGCCACACTGTTCCTACGTATGGTTTTGGAAACAGTGACTGAGGTTTGCTAGCAGCTCCTTAATCTGGCTACTACGGGCGTTAAGGAAAAAAAATCAGGTAACAACCTCCATCTGCAAAACTACTTCTGGTTTTGTGACTGGGCTTAATACGCAGTGAGCATAGTCAGATCATTTTTTATTTAAAAATACCCTCTCTCCCTCACCAAAACAGGAAGCATCTTTCCAGGAATGCTTGGGAAAGTGTTTGACTTTTATGTCACTAACATAACGGGAGAAAGTTTTAAACAACTTTAAAGCTAGTCAAGGTTTAGCCAGACAGAAATACTTACCGAACTCTATAGGAATCAGAGCTGCCTCTTCCTTCTTTCTAATGTGAGACTGTTTTCTCCTCAGTGTACGTGTGCGTATCTGTCCATGGCTACACGAACAATTACTGGACCATAAATGATGGCTGAAATGCCAAGCGTGCCCCTGCTTGGGAGCCGCTGCCCGGGATCATGTCCCGATCCTGTCCCGAAGGCACCACAGGTTGCCCTGGTCCGCCCAGGCTGCCATGCCTCGTGCCTATCACGGACAGCAGCGCGTGCAAAGTCAGCGAGTTCAAGGCAACTAGAGTGTTGGAAGCTCATCACCTACCTTTGCTCACTCTTTCTTAAGATACTAACATTTTTCTTCCCAGGGTAGGTTTTTTTTTAGAAAGGATGGGGTTTCAGTTATCCTTTGGAGCTTCATAAAACTTGCTAAAAAAAGCTTTGCAGCCCATTTCTTAATCCTATTCCATTATATAGCTCATGCCAACGGTACGGTTTGGCAACTTGCTGTTTACCTTTCCGCACAATGTCCAAAAAAGTGCAGGAGGGGCAGAGTCCCAGTCAGTGTATGCTGGCAGAGTGTATACAGGCACTTCTCTGCCTGCGGGCCAAGGAATTGCATTACTTCGGAGACCGTGCAGCATTTACGAGGAGCTGCTGCTGAGCACAGGCTCCCGGCTAACGAAGGAGGAGGGGAGAGATGCTCGCTTCGTTCCTGCACCGAGGGCTATGGTTTACACAGCTTCATTGTATTGCACAGGGCTTTCCTGCCCTGCAGCTTGACTTGCTCCGTGACAAATTATTCCTTAATTGCTGGATGGCAGAAGAAAAGCTTTACAGCCCTGAGGTTATTCCTAACAAATCAGGTTACAGAAGCCTTGGAAATTATATTGAGCAGAAAAGAAGCACCGTGAGGTTTCCTCGGGTGCTTGGACTGTGTTAAGCTTGGCTAAGGCAATGTGCTAATGAAGCTTGTTAAAATGCAATTATACTTTAATGCTGTGGATGCAGAAATGAGGATAATCAGCAGAGAGGTGCTAGTGGAGCTGTTGTGCTTAGCGTGATTTGTGTGTGTCGTTGCGGTGCTCAGGGCCTTCACCCCGCTGTGCAAGGTGTTGTCTGAACACGAGAAGGCTGTACCCAAAGAGCTACCTGGGAGTACGAGATGAATGATGATGGCAGGAAGATGGGGAGATGGGTGGAGCAAAGCAGCGGTGAGATGGTGCCGACCATGAGGATCAGCAGAGGTGTGAGGCTTAGCTGCTGAGCTGCAATCCTGGGTATCTGGTGCAGGAGAGCTTTAAGGAGGGGTGTGTGGGGAGAGAGCTGAGCACCTCGGCCAATGCTGATGGGTGGCTGCTCCCACACAAGGCAGGCAGCTTGGCAGAAAACACCTATGATTTTCTTTGAAAAATGTAAAAAGGGAGGAGAGAGCCTGGATTTCTGGGCCAGTTGGAAGAGGGTGGACCTCTGGTAGGGAAGAGGTGATAGCAACAGTGGGGAGAGGCCAGGAGGAGCCTTGACAAGTGAAGAAAAGTAGCAGCCGTTTGATGTGGCAGGGAAAGGGAGAGCTAGATGCAAAGCGAAGCAGATGTGGCCAGAGCGGTGCCTAGAAAAAAATGAATATGAATGAGGCAAGAGTGTGTTTTGTCAAGGCTGGAGCAGAGGAGTCGTGATGAAATATGACGGGAGCCTGGATGCAAACTGCAAGCAAGTGGATGGACAGCCAAGGCTGGGGCTTATCAATGAGCTGCAGAAAGACTCTGTGGCTCACAGTCCAAGCCGGGATGCGGAGAGCTAGAGGGAGAGCAAAGTAAAAAATAACACTCAGGCCGTGGGCCTGAGCGACAGGCGGGACGGTAGTGGTGTCTGCAGCAATTAAGGAAGGAGATGGGGAGGGGGAGGAAGATTAAGAGCTCTGAGCTTGGGCTGACAGCTCGACATCCATGAGATGTCAGGGAGACAGGCAAGGTTTTCGTCCGGACAGAGAGAGACAGGCCCAGATGATCGGATCAGACAACTGGGCGGACTGATTTATGTGAGAAGATTAAAAGAGCTGCTTGTAAATATATGTATAGCTTGGCTAAGTGACACCTGAGGGGACAATAACTGTCTACAAGTGTATGAAGGGATTGGATCCCGGAGCCAGGAGGAGGGGGAGGGAACAGTTTAGGAGCGTAGATGAGGATTTTGACTGGAGGCACTGGAATAAGGTGGAGCAAAGCGGGCTGTATGGCCCGGGTAGGGAAAACATCCACCTGCAAGACTGGGAAGACTCTTTGGTGAGATTTCTTTTTCATTTAAAAGAAACCTCCATGTCTGTCTAGGTACTCATCTGCACTCCCCTCATCACAGGGTGCCTGGCAATCTACTGTTTGTCCTCACAGCACCCCATGAGAGGGAGATGTCCCCGTGTGCAGTTGTGGCACTTCAGGGCTTTGTGTGACCCTCGCTATCTGACTTGAATCAAGGACCTAAGAAAGTATCTTAACCATTAGGCTTTCTTTCCTTTTACTTGTCTCTGTTTTAAACGGTCAGTCCTGTTGATAGTACAGTGAGATGGATGGGAAGGAGACCTAGCGGGACTCCTCCAGCCTACAGTTTGTGTGGTCTTCTCCACATGTTCCTTATAATTTTTTACTCCTTATAAAATTTTACTCTTCCGTGAAGCCAAGGGAGGAAGAAGCATATATTACTTTGTTGCTCATTCCTGCATGAGCTCCTCCCCTCAGTGCAAAAGAGCAAGTTTGGGAGGGAACCACTGGAAGTGGTATGTTCAGATGGGGAGGTAAGATTGAAGCAATTTTGCCCTAAAGACACCTAGAACTGATCAGCGCCCTGGATAGCAGTGGGAATAGGGTGCATGTACGGTTGAATTATGTTGCTGGTTCCTGTCTGATCAAAGCTACAGTAACTAACTGTTGGTTTGGTCATCAGCTGTGTGGTTTGTTTTCCTAGGGCAAATGGCAGACTGGTCTAACTCATAGAGAATCATTTAGGTTCGAAAGGACCTTTAAGATTATCGAGTCCAACTGTTAACCTAACGCTGCCAAGTCCACCACTAAACCAGGGTCCACTAAACCGTTAACCTAACACTGCCAAGTCTACCACTAAGCCATTCAGACCAAGCGGCTCCATTTCTGCTCCAGGAGTGCCACTCTGGGATCCATCAGCTGAGGATCTCAAAGCACATATGCAATGCTTTGCAAAAAATGACTCAGTTTCCCAGCTGGTGAAATAGAGGTGATCTCAGGTCAGAAGGAAAGCATGTGGGAGATGGAAGAATAGTATATATCATGTATTTTGAATACCAGTCCTGTGCTAGGCTCATCTGTGGGCTGTGCAGTCCAGTGCCTTGTCTCTGCCCGTGGTCTTTTCAGCTATTTCAGAAGGAGATGCAGGGCATTTTGCAGGAGACAGCTCCAGAAGAAGCCGTCTGTTGGTAGACTTGGTTTCCTAACACTGGTTACAGACTGCCTCATATTTTGCAGGACCTGAGTTTCTGTTTCTTCTGAGCAACACTGGTCAGAACATGGGAGGGTTTTTCTCCTGGGAAACTTTAACAAAAACATCAAGAAAAGTAAAAGAAATCAGCAAAAAGTGGAACTGCCCCAACTTTTGTGATATTGATTTTCTGGTGAGGGTTCTGCTGTGATAGCAGATATGGGTTATATCTTCAGAGAAAACTTTCAAAGAGCCCTACTTCCAAAGCTAAGTAAGTAACCAGCTACTTCCTTCTGTCTGAGTGCCCTTTTTGTACCTACCCCTGTCTGGCTGATCTTTAGGCTGGTCTTTAGGTTGTCCTGGTGTCCTAAGGAGATGAGGTCGATGTGGCAACATTTTTTGAGGGTTGATCCATCTCCACCCCTTCCAATAGCTTTTCAGCCCATTAGCCAATTTCAGATATATCTGAGAAGGAGCAATGTGGGACATAATAAGTTCTTAAAAACTTGGTGAAAATGGGAAGCCATGTAGACAGGAGTGATTGTAATAGTGCTGCATCCCACTACCACCATGCTTGAGGCAGAGGCCATTGCGTGGCTTCAGACTTTTCTAAATGTTAGAGGGAGATGAATGCACCAGCAACAAACGAGCAAATAAATAAATGGAGGTGGCAGCAGGTTCTTGCCCCTTAATAGGCGCTGAGAAATCCAGATGCAGAATATAGGGCCATTGGAAACTAAGCTTTCTTAGTCCTGCTGCCTTTTTGGTAACTGCAAAACCATCTCTGGTTGGTAGACCCCAGCAGTGGGGGTGAAAGAGAGACTACGTATGGCGAGCAGATGGCCTGCCTTTGCAAGCTTCTACATCCCCAGCGTGGGATTGTACAGGCATCAATGGGAGACTGCAGGAAGATGTGAATTGCTGATGGCTATTGCACCTCTTTCTGTGCATGAGATGCACAGGGCATCATCCCTTACCAATGCCAAACCAAGTACCTTAGTCTCACTGTGCATTAGCAATAAAAACAGGTGGGACCCAAATAATACAGAACCAAAATTGTCTTTTGCAGCTCTTCATGCAGACGTTAGCTGCATTTTCATGGTGTAGCACTTCAGCAGAGACCATAGGTCTACTTCTTTTTTCCTGCAAGGAGTTCCTTTTTGACCTCGGCAGTCACAGTTAAAAGCAGAGCTCCTTGCTCTGACTTCCACTTCTGTTTCAGCAGGACCAAAATCTGTGGGGCCTTTCTCGATATTTCCCTCCTCACCCAATATTGCCGAAAATGAGCCTGAAGTGTTGACAGACAGCAGCACACTCAGTGTGTAGGAATCCAACATAAACAGACTTGCCGGTTGTGTACTTGGACATGTTAAACGAGGTCTCTGCTTTGATCTTCCCTGCACTATCCTACAGCCCAGCAAGCAAAGGCTAAGTAAACAGACCTTTGATTTCAGGGCTGTTTGGAGCAGAGGTCTTGTAAAACTTTTATCAACGGCAGAGCTGAGCTACTGAAGTCCCTCTTGGACTGTAGGTGCTGCAAGAGTAGCAGCGTGGTTTTATGGATCCCAACGTCCCTCTTTCTCCCCCCTTCCCATAATGACAAACATCTGGGGATATGAGCCAGCTTCCTGTTGATTGTAGCGTACCAGTTTCTCTAGGAGAGACACCTGCTTATACTCTCCTCTATGGTGAATGGAGCATAAGCTATATTAGATCCTACAGCTATTGGATCCCACAGCCAGTGTAGCTTTTTGTTAATGCATGTCATAAAGATGCTTAAATAAATCACATGGGACGCATCCGTGGGAAACATTCACGTTACTAATCCTGCATGTTCAACACTCCTGGGTCAAACCCCAGAAAACCAGTACTCTGGATTAAATAGCATGGATGTTACAACAAATTGGATTTTATTTATTTGCTTCCTGTTTTTAGAGCATTTAGTGATTCCCCACGATCACAAAGGTCACAAATTTCCTTTCATGTTCAAATAAACAGGAGATTCTCCTTCAGGATTATGCCCTCAGAAAAGAGACATTAAGAAACAAGCACCTAATATCACAAGATTTAAAAAATGAAATGGTGAATGCTGGCAAATTCCCCTCAATGGATGAAACACAGGAGGTAGACTGGGATCTGCTTGCTTTTCATTTAATATTTTTCTGTATCTTTTGGTGGGTTACACAAAGGAGGTTTTGGCTTCCTTTCTACGCACTGTAGAAAAGTGATATGAGAGTGAGATCCTGCCAAGATATTTTATTTTTATAAGTGTTATCAATTTTCCATTGTTTTCAAAATTAAAAACCACTGCGCTTAGCAATGATGGAGCCCAGGCTGCTCCCAGTGGGCCAGAGCTGTGGTCCCTACTGCTGGGGCATTTCAACCCAAAGCTTGATTGAGCTCAGGACCAAAAGTTGAAGCATTTTCCTACCAATGCCTACCAGCACTACCAGTGATTATTGCTTCTCGTCAAGATAAATACCAAATGACAAATTCATTGGCCAACCACTCCATGCCAACACTGCTTCTGCTGTACCTTCTAGAGGTAAAGCTGAGATCGTTGGCTGAGTCTGAGCTCCTGCCAGTAAATTGTGAGTCTAAGTGCATCTAGGCTCTCTTGTCTTTTGCCCTTGCACTTTTATAGCGTGGCCTTTAATGACGACCTTTCTTACACTGCCTTTTCTGCCTTAGTCACCAACTAATCCTTTACTGTATGTAAAACAATGCCCTGGTTCTCCCTTCAGAAGTGAATTTTGTCTTTTGTCAAATAGTCAAATCCAGTATTAGATAAAAAACGTTTTTAACTGCCCTTTATTTGTTGGTATTTGACGGCAGTTCTTTGATCCCTGAAGGGGTGTGCAGCGCTGTTTGTGATATATAGCAAATTGATTTTACACATTTCCATCTTTTATCAATGAGTCTTCCGAAGGGGTTTCACTGTAATCAGATTGGAGATTACTATGGCACAGCCGTTGGGAAGGGATTGGAATTTACATGCAATAAAGATTAGGGGATTAGCGACTGATTAGGAAAGTGCTGATTTATCCAGCCACAGGTACAGCAAGGGGTCTTGCGTGTCTGCTTTTTTCTGACCTTGGGTTTTGACCTCTTGACTCCTCACTTAGAAATGCCAGCATGCAGCAGAGAAGTGATTTCTGATGTGGCTTCTCTCAAGAACAAGTTCAAGTCATTGCAACAGTAAAAACTCCTATTTCTGTGAACAGAGAAGCTCAGAAATCTTTATGCGAGTGGACGCTTTGCTCTGATACGCATCGACTAGGACAGGCTGAGCAGGCAGACTGGGGCAACGCTTTAATCTGCAGTCAGGAATTCCTGCTGACAGCTGACGTGATGTGCGTGTGTTGGTACACGCACGCACACGATGGAGGATAAAGCAGCTATGTAACCACGCGGCGAGACAATATTTCTCCATGCGCAGCTTTTCCTAGATAGCTGTTACGCTCTCCAGGTTTCTCCCCCCGCACACGCTTGCAGGAAGGTAGCTGTACATTACCAGACCGTGAGGTAATAGCAGTGCGCATTAATTGATATTCCAGTGTAGCTCTATCTACCTGATGGATACGACGTTACATACCAGTGCACAGCCCGCCAGTGGAATGACGTCATTTGAAATTACAGAGCAATCGATGTCAGCAAAACTCCGGTACGCTCTGTAGCTGCTGAAGTTTGGGCAGCTCGTATAAAGCAACCGCACTGACAGTCGCAGGCTGTGCTAATAACAGGGGGTTGGCAGTTTGCTTGTGTATCAGATAATAATTAGCACCATCTTGCTACTCATGCAGATTTGTAGAGATAAAAGGCAGACAATATGGGATCTTCAGCAAAGGAGAAATATTTCCAAATCCTTTGGATAGCTTGGGGAATTTAAATTGATTTATATTTTAAATATTTATTTTTAGTGTTTCAATTTAGGCAGAATATACCCAGTGTTAGGTGCTGGTATGGTAATACCATTTATCCTGAGACATGCCACACTGATGTGCAGTAGAGGTACAGGAAAAATACCTTCCTCCAGGTGAAGTGAAGCAGCTTTTGAGCAGCAAGAGGTGCAGCAGAGCTTCAGACGTACCAGATGAAATGCACTGATTTTTATCTGATCTTAGAAGCTGAACAGTCCCGGGACTGTCCGGAAAAGCACCTGGCAATCCTAGGCACAAACCACGGTAGTGCGATCGGATGTAGTAAGCCTAACAGAACAACAAGTCTTTACTATCTCCTACTAGAAAAACTATAAAGGCCACTCACGAGTGCACTAACCCTGTTGTCGTGAGCAAGTCAGCATGCAGAAAAGGAGGAGCAGAGGAAGTGGGTCTGTTTGAAGCTGCAGCAGTTGCAGGCAGGCTGCAGAAATCTGGAGCAGCCTCTGTCCAGGACACCAGCTGAGCCCTCAGACTGTGCCAGTGATAACTCGAGTTTTCATAGCCTGACTCTCGCTTGTGCATGGACTTGTGCAGGCATCGTCGCATGTTTTAACGTTGTGCTGTGGCACTGGACAAGGGTCAATCCATTTGAAGAAAATGTTACTACTTTCCTTTGAATATGGCCTGGAGCTGAGGCTGTTTCCTATATGAGGTCTGACAATATAATATTCTGCAGGTATGAAGGTTTCATGCATTAAGAAGTCCTGGCTCCTGCCAGTACTATCGGGTATCATGTGCTTTTACATCAGGTAGCGTGTGCTTCAGTGTCTGGGGAGCAGGAACCAGATGTGAATGCTGTAAGAATTCAGTGATGGTTTCCCCGTTTTCATATGCGGGAGACTTGGCCTCTCTTGAGTTTAAATGTAAGTTTTCACTAAATCAACCTTGTGAACATTTTCTTTTAAAATGCATTTAAGTATTTTCCCTTCCTGGAAGAGATGTACAGGTGTGTCTAAGTTAGCTTGTAGAATGGCACAACAGGAACAAATCTTTTAAAGTGAAATATCTGGTGCTGAGGAGGTGATGTTCACACTATAGGCATTTTAGGAGTTTATTCTGGATTAGCTCCAGTCTGGTCATGTAGACTGAGCGATCGTTAATGGAAATCCAAGAGCACAGCTTCTGCTTTTGTTTTACCAGGGCCACAGCTAGCAATTGCTGGCTGTGTCTGCATTAGCAGCTGGTGGGGATTGGTAAGACTGGATCTGTAAAGCAAAGTATTTGGTGCTGAGGACCTGACGCCCGCATTTCAGAGGGGTGTTTCACTTCAGAATAGCCCTAATCTGGTCCTATGAACTAAATGCCCATCTGAACTGGAGCACACCTTGCAGCTCAATTTCATATAAAAGCAACTGAGTTCATGTGCACCAAAACTGTTTCATGATGTGAAGCAAACTATAATTGGTGCGGATGATCAAAATATTCACTTCAAAGCACACCCCTGGTCCAAACTAAAACCCTCATGGAGGCACATGTAAGGTAGACCCTTATGATGACAGTTTAATTTAGAGAGAGCTACATAGAGCACTTCCATCATACCTGCCATGAACTGGAGGTTTTGGTAGGGCGACGGTGAATGGTTTCAGGCAAAATTTTAAAATGCTGCTGCCTTAGAAGGTGGAAAGTCAGCTCTGGTTTGCATTTTTCTTTTGGAGCAAGATGAGTTTTTTTTTTTTTAATTTTTCTTCTGGAGCAAACAAGGGTTTTTATATATATATATATATATTTGCCCTTGTGATATTTGCCCTTGTGATTTTTTAATGTATTTTAATTTATACCTGTCCCAAATCAAAACTCTCTTCATATTTTAGTGATACAGCAACCCATTTAAAAAAATTACCATTGCTTAATCAATATACTTTTAAAATCCTGACTTTTTTGTTTGTTTGTTTGTGTTTTATTTTAAGTTGCCAAAATTATGATGCAAAAGATTTCTCAAACTGAAAAAGGGAATATTGAAAGAGAAAACCGGACAAAGTCTTGGTTCTTGACAAAAATGTCATTTTCTGATAGAAAAACGTTTCTGCAAAACACTCCATACCAAGTCTGCTCTGCAGCCATTGAGCTCAAAGTGCTTTCTGGTTTAGAGAAGCCTCTGAAAATATCTTCCGTTCTTAAATACCACGGTGTTTATCTCTTTGTGGTCACCAACAAACAGTTGTTACCGCGTTTTTGTGGTGACCAAACTTAGAAGCCCCCAGCGACGAGGGCAGAGCAAAGAGAGGGCTGAGAGCAGCCTTGCCATGTAGGGCACTGCCACTGATTTCCCAACAGTAAAAGGCTTATGGATATTTTGGCAGTGTCTCCTGTTTGAGAGTGAGTGTTCAAGATTTTTTTTTTCTGAGCCCTTAATGCCCTAATCACACCTTTTCCATCTTGGGTATTGGGAAAAGCCAGTAGAAACCAGCATTGGATGGAAGAGTGTAAAGTCTTCTCCAATTTCATCCCTTAGAGAGAAATTTGTTAAAAAAGATTTTAAAGAATATTTTGAGAAAAACCAAATTCTTAGATACAAATGAAAAAGGCCTCTGTGTCAGTGTATGGCCGAAGACTTGCCGCTGCGGACTAGCAGGAAGGCAAACCAACTATTTAAAGATCTTTGCTCACATCGTTCCCGAATATGGCACGGAGTCAACCATCGTGGTTTCTGTTTCCCTGCAGACATAAACAATGACACTTACAATTTCCTGCTTGTGCAGCGCTCACACAAATGTCTGTCTATAAGGGAAACGGCTAATTACTTATTAAGCCTTGTACTGTGCTTAGACTGGGTTAAATATTGACTACGAAAGTTCAAGGGGAATCCGCGTCACCAAATGTGAACTTGGGCATCCTATTTTCTAGGAGCTGTTCAAATAATACGATTAGGCGACAGGATGCTGCACATAGGCAGGGGGGACAAAGAAGGGGACAAAAACCAGAGCAGATTGGCTCAGAAGTAAATGCCTGTCTTTGAAACCTTGGGTTTTGGAACATGATTGCAACTGGTGGCTCGAAGGGGAGTTTTGTTACAAAATAAGTGAATTAAACTGAGATTTGCAGAGTGTCTGGTTTGTTTTGCTGAAAGTCTTGGAGATGGTGGGCGATTTGGCTGGGAAATCCACTGGGCTCGTGAAGCAGGATTTGCATGGTTGGGAAGCAGTTGGAAGGGCAAAGTACAATAGCATTTATGTTAAAATTGGGGTAGATTAACCCCAGAAGCTAATACAGGGCTGCCTGGCTGGATTGTTTCCCAGAGATTATGGGAAGCAAACAGATGCCTTATGTCGGCAGGAATGGTCCCTGTGTGACTTGTGGTGGAGATGCCGCGGGTTTGGGTTAGATTTGTTGAGAGCAGGTTGGGGCTATGGGGCAGGATTTTCAGTTGGGTTCTGGATCCTTCTAACTCCCTCAAGCCAGAGGATTTCTAGCTTTCTTCCAGAATTAGGCAGTTTGTCCTTCCTGGAAACAGGGGGCTAAAAAAAAGCCTTTTGATTTCAGAACCTTGAAAATATGTTTTAATGCCATTTCTTTAGAAAAAGCAAATTAGGAATGCCATTATTCAGATGGGCTTGCCTTCTTGAATGGGATTGAAAAAGGTAGATTGTGCAGGTACCTGTGCCAACACACCTTTGTTGTACTTATCTCTTCTCTAAAAAAGGTTTTCTGGTTATTCATTGAACTGCATACCTGAACTGCGCCGTCAGTATAATTTTAGCCTTAGAGTAGAAATATTAGTCCTCTCTTTTGGCCCACGCTAAGCCCACTGGCAGCACTTAAGAAACAATAAATAATATCTTTTCTTCCACGCTAGAAGAGAAACCTTCTAGCATACGAAATGTGTTTCTTCAAAAGTAATTTGAAGTAATCCTAACTCTCCTCTGCGTTTGCTACCTCAAAACCTAAGGGATAAAGTTACTATTTTTTGCTGCTGAAAAAATATTCAGCAACACTTGAAAATGAATGTCACCCATGCACATTTAATTTAATAAGATGGTAATTTCATGTTAAATAAATACCAACTGATTATTGAAAACATGTGCTCAAAGGATTTAAAAACCATGTAAGAGATATGTATCTCATCTACTGTTGTTGAACTGCAATAAATCTATGCAATAATCAAGTGCCAATTGTTTAACATACAATAACTATTTTATTAAATCTCAGTGAAATGTGTATGCAGGGCACTTAATTAAATGGAACATGTTCCCAAATATTCTATTTTTCTTATTTTTGGAACATCTAGAGTAGAAAATTTACTGGCAGCCTTCACCCAAGGGGCTAGTTATTACTCATGTAAAAATATGGCAAGCACTCCTTGTGCTATCAATAAATATCCATGTCATCAGGAAAGCAGCTCCTGTCACAGAGGTAGGGAAGAAAGAGAAAATATGTCACTTTACTTGCTGTAAAATGAATCCACAAAGCTGTTTTCTCCATCACGTTGTTGGGCTCAGCTGTGCAGTCCGAGCCTAGAACTTGCTCCTGCAAACAGTCTGCTATTCCTAACGCTAAGCCTGATCAGTCATCGGGGCTGGTCAGCAAATACTTGTGGTGTTTTTGTGTTCCTCTCTAAGAGTCTTTGTTCTGCAGAGATGCTGTTGTTTTTTTCTTTAATCTTTTGATTGTTTTTGATAAGCATTGTTTTTGTCTGTGGGCGCCTATGTTTTCAAGCCAAGAAGGACCCATTAGCTCATCTAATCTGATCTCCTCATGTCACATACCAAAGCATTTGGCCCAGTTACCCCTATGCTGACCCCTACTTGGCTAATGCATACCTTTTGGAAATGCAGACTGTTTTGTTTTGAAAATATGAAAAGATGTTGGATTCACCAGTCCTTTGAACTGCTTATTCCAATAGTTAGTGGTATACATGGGCAAAACATTCATCCTTTCATCTCTGTCAAAAAGCATTTTTATCATTTCTGCTTTCCATGTAATGGCTTTCCACTGTGCAGAGAGCCAAGAGTTCCTCTCTCTGAGGAACTCATGTTAATGGAAACTCTTGCCATCATTGCTTTGTAAGCCGTTCCCTGTGGAAATTGTTCTTTGGTAGGTGTTTGTCCAGCCCCCAGCATAGCGAGGCCTCTGTCCATTGATCCATCATTACAGCTTGAATGCCAACACAGATAACGATAATAATGATGTGCAGAGAGTGTAAGTGTATAATCCGCATGTTAGTCTTGCAGAGAGGGTTAAACTACTGTAGTAAGGGTTAAACTCCTACTGTAAGCAGGAGTTGTCCAGCCCAGCTTTCTGGCAATGGATATCCCAAGTTAACCAACTCTGGAAGCAAGTTTAAAACATGGCTTCTAGATGGTCCTTTCCAGCCATCCATGTTCATTCTGAAACATGGGAGAGGTGAAAGAAATCAACTTTGGTGTGAACCATCCTTGTACTAAGGACTCTGGAGGATCAGGTTTTACAGTGATGAGTATGGCGAAGGCCAAATGTTGCCTCAAGTGTTGGTGTAAGCGATTGTGTTCACACAGAATGAGTGATTTGGTAAGGGGCCATTGTCCACCTCCTTCATCTTACTGTCATAATGAAAGATTTCTCTGCTTTGCTGTATTCTCTTCGTAGGGGACACACTGCCTGTGATACCCCAGTCCCTGATGTTAATTCCTTGCATGCATTGATGCGTTGTTTGGGTGCTTCATGGTAAATGACTTTGCTAATTTGCTAACACAGCACATCAAAAGAAATCTTATCTTCATGGAAAGTGAATGTGTTTGGTATTAAATAATAAAATATACATAACCCGTGGGGCTCTTAAAACTTATTTAACTTCTTTATAAACTTTACAATACAGTATGTGGATATTATAAATTACTTTCCATTCCAAGAAACTGTCCAGGCTGGTTGACCTTCCTTGGAATTTCCTCTTTGTAATTATGTTTAATGTGTTAATAAAGCTCACTTTGAACTGTATCATGGCAAATGGTCTCATAGGACGTGGGTCAGTGCTGGTGTGTTCACCATATGTGAAGCTTGACGTTAGTGTGCAGTTTAGTTGAAGGAATAACAAGGCTAAGTCCAAACAATTGTAGAAGCAGTATCTCCTCCCCAGGTTAGCAGTAAAAGGGGTTCATGGAAAGTTAGGAATGTGGAGTGGGAAATCATTTAGCTTTCACTGCTAGGTGTTACTAAATTATAGCTCTAGGTTCGAGTCACTATCAAAACACCATATATCTAGAGGGTTTTCACACAGAGCTATAAATCATGTTTACTACATGTATGAGTTGAACGAGTGCATGAACTTTGCAATGTAGTCCAGGAAAATATAATTACATGTGTGTGTGTTTTTGACTGTGAGAAATGTGGACAAGAAGCTCCAGGCTATTCCACTGTTGCATCTTAAATCCACTTCTAGAAATTGTTTTTGCTGCTTCCCGGAAATAGCTATTTGCTAAAGCACAGAGGCTTTCTTGGGTTTTACATAACTCCTTTTGCCAAGAAGTGGCAACCACCAGCCCTTCCAAGGCACTGGGGGGGGGAGAACAGGAATGCTTGTAAAGCAGTCCCAGCAGCAGAGCAGCAAGTGGGGCTTTTCTGCGGTATAGGATAGTGGAGAGCAGTATCGCAGGATATAAATTGAAAATTGCCCAGCTGTTCAGTAAGACAGGTGTAGGATCTGTCTTTTATATAATGGAACAGAATGGAGATTCCAGTTGCTTGTATTCGTAAATGAGGCAAATAAATCTGCACACTTGTCTGCGTGTATATGAGCAGAAATATTTAAAACAAATGAGGTGATCACGGCATTTCCTTGTTAATGTTTGACTGGGCTTATATGATCTTGAACAGAAAACTTGGCATCTGGCTGGGACTGTTGGTTTCTTTCTGGGTGTACTTATATGTATTTGCAGATGGGGAAACTACAAGCAAGGAAATAACTTGGTGGAAAATGTAGGGTCTGGATTGTTTAAATTATATTTTAAGCCTGATTGCACCCTGGCCCTTGGAACTCCAGGCATGATCCCTTCTAGTAACTAAAATGATTTGAATGTTATGGGGCAAAGTTATATTTAGTTTGTATTTGGAGAAAGAATAACAACCAGGCGCGGGGGGAGGCAGCTGCATTCTCGTCACTTCTTCCCAAGTCACATCCACGGATGTCAAACCCCACCCTTCCCCCTCAGCCGAAGTATTAAGAAATGATTCTCTCAAACTATTGGGTTGAGGACAAGGGGGACTGAAGAAAACCTGCTCTCGCTGGGTTTGTGTTGAGATTAATTTATGGTAATAGCTCCTTGTGTTCGCACAGGCTGTGAAGTCAGATGCACCCTCTCCAGCATGGTGTGGCTAAAAAGGCTGTTTCTCAGCAGTGCCCTGTGGCTGTAGAGGATTGCCTTTGTGCAATGGAAAATTGCAAGACTGGAAGCAAGAAATGGTGGTTGTTTTCTCTCCCCACCATTTCCCCCTCCTGACTATAAAAATATATAAAAATCTGTGTCACCGATTTTGGTGGAATACCTACCTGGGGCCTTGGTTTTGGCCCCTTCTCCCATATCTCATGGCAAAATGCTGCGGGAAGTTCTCTCTTGTCTCCAGGAGCATCAGAGGTTGCAGATTATCAGCACTTACAAAAGCTGATTTTACAAGAATCACTGCCTAATGAGTAAGAAATCAGGGGGAATATGACGTAAAGACACCTCCCCCAGGATTTACACGCAGGGCCAGAGAACACTGCTCTCTCCTGCTCTGTCTTGAAAGGATCCAGGCTGGAGCTTTGGCTCATGGGTGCAGGCACATGGCAACTCACGGGATCCCCCCATAGCCAGAAAGATGGTATATATTGGCATTAAAAAATGTGTGTTGGTAGATATATGAATTCACAATTTTAACAATATCTGGTTAAACAAGATGATTTCAGGTTTCAAAACAATCCCTTCTGGTGCTGCTATCCAGCTCTTGTGGTGTTGCCCTAATGCATAACCCACAAACAAGGCAAGAGCGGCAGTACAGCTATAGGTTATTGCTCTCAGAATACATTAGATCATTTCTGCTCACATACAACACAAAGCTGGAGTCTAGGACAGGTGAGGTTGTGGCACTGGCTGCTTGAGGAGTAATTGCGTCTGCTTTTTAATGCTGCATTAGGGCACAGGACAGAAGCCGGCAGCAGCAGCAAGGGATGGGAAGGCAGCAGCAGCCAGGGTTCAGCGTGTTTTTACCTCGCTGGCAGCTGTAGGTGAAGCAGCAGGTGCTTTCCTGGGATTTTGCCTCTCTAAGCAGCTGTAGAAATGTATCCAGCCCGCAGGGCCGTGGGCTGTGCCCTGGGCTCTGCTCCCGTGCCGCTGCGCTCAGCTGTGAGCGCACGCGTGCCCCAGCCCCGCGGGAGGCAGCCGCCAAGGGACACCCCCAAATCAACGCCTTGGGAGACCTGGCAACTATAGGGCACTCGGCTCTCATGGCCACCCCCCTGGCATGTTATGGGCCAGTTCTGCAAGATGGGGAGCTCCCTTCAGTACCAGTGGTGCACATAAGAAATTGAGGTGCTCGACATCTTTTTACTACATCTTTTTGCTCTGTTCATATAGTAGAATGTAGAGCTGTCATGGAGAAGGCCCGGAAATTAAACTCCAGGGGAACCTGAGGGGTTCCGGGCAGCTTAATGTATGGATTCAGAGGGGGAATACATTTCTATCTGGATAGTGTGGGATTTCTGCAGTATGCCACGCAAGGCAGCTCTGTGTCAGCAGCACCCGCTGCACAGGGGATGTTGCAGAAGGGCCTTTTTGCAAAACACGCTTCCCCCTCTCCACTGCCTCCCCTCCAAATACTGACAGCGCAGAGTGGCAAGATGTGCCAAAGTGTATCTTGACTTGAAAAGCATTCATCTGTCACTGTTGCAGTCCCAAGGCAGGGCTGTAGAGATATGTAGTGAAATAAGACCCAGGGGATGCCTGTACATTAGAAAGAGAGAGAGATTCGTGATGATATCAACATTTTATTCTTGCTGTAGCCATCTACAGGAGGTCCAGCTATCGTTGGCTTGCCAGGGCCTCTGAAGCCTCTGGCATATGTGAAGGCACTGATTCCAGAGAGAGAGTACTGCTTGCGCAGAAAGCTCTTAACGCAAAGATAACAAGTAATAAAATGGGAATATTTACAACGCCAAATGAACAGAAGCAAGGTTTTAACGTTTATGTCCTGAGGCTGTACTTCATTGAGAAGTGCATGCAGCTGTATCCGGCAAAATTCAGAGCAGGAAAAAGAGTGGGGGGAAATTTTTCTTCCTTATCCTGAGAAAGTCACGGGAGGGGCTAATGAAGAGCTGCAGAGGACCATGCTAGTGTTTTTCTTCTCAGGCAGAAAGGCTTCAAGAAACGCACCCTTTTCTAAATGTCATAAAGGTCTGCGAATAGATCCTGTGACAGAGAGCGATCCAACAATTCCTCAGAACGAAAGGTCAATCAAAGGAAAATGGCATTTAGGAGGACCAAGCTTGCCGCTGACCCAAACATGTGACAGATCCAGAGGCAACTCTGGTGCCATCAGGAGAGCCGCTTGTGCAGCCTGCCCCAACAAGGCACATGACGTGATTGGGAAACTATCTGATTCCTCCAGGTCTCAAAATTCATCAGGAGTCAACCAGAATGTCGGAAGGAAAGGGATTTTGAAGGAGCTACAGCAGGTTTCCAAGTTGGGAGGAGGGTGCTCTCTCTCCACTGTCCCTGCTTGCCCTGCACCAAACATTTTTCCCCAGCACTAATTATAGATCTGTTTTTGCCATTTGAATATGCACGGAGTAGTATCCTGGCTTACAAGTAGATTACAATGAAGCTACTCTTAAAGTTTGACTTGGTTTGGTAGGGCTCTAGGTCAGAAAGGACCTCTCCAAGGGCCAACGCAGAATTTCAACAAGGCTGTGGACTTGTCTGGACATTTCTGCTCCTTTACACTGAGTGAGATACTGCACCACGTAGGGAAATGTAGCAGAATTTGGGCCCGGATCCTCACCTGGTGTTGGTGAATTCTGCTTTATCAAAGCCAACACACGCAACCCCTCCTGATGGGTGGATTTCCTCTTCAAAAGATTCAGCAACACGACTTGTGTCAGATCAGCATTCAAAGGATTTTGGGATTATCTCTCCATCCACAGAGCTGGTTGGAGATCTCCCAAGGTGAAGAACATTAACAGTGTGGTTTGCAGTGCTTAGAAAGAGCTGGACAGGCAGGATTTCTCACGGCGTTTTGCCAGTTCCCTTGGAGTTTGGGAGGGCATCATCACCTCTGAGACGCTGTCCCACAGGTGTCTGCAGAAGCTGTGCAGCAATGGGCGTTCTCTTTGCCAGGGACTGACTTTTTCAGAATAAGTGCTCTCAAGATCCCCAGTTTGCGTCTTCAGCAGTTTGTCAGAATCTGAGCGTGTCTAAGACCCATTGGTTTAACCAGGCTCTTAGTTAAACTAATTAATGAGTTTCAAGCTAGTTCATGACTCTTTTCTCAGCTTGAGCAGCACTTCTGCTCACCAGCAAATCTGCGAAATTAATGGGTGCGATTCAATGTGAGTAACTGCGACAGCAGCTCTGTAGTCATTCATGAGCTGGACTGTATGTACTGCCTTAGTCATGCTGGGGAAAATTCAGGCAGACATTGGAATAATAGGAATTAGTCATGAGGAAGTGCAAATATGAACTCTGTAGCTTATCCCTTGTGGATCCCATCCTGCAAAACACTAGGAACAGGAATAAAATATGAGGGAACAGTTCCAAATCCCACAAGCAATCCTTAGCAAAACATTTTGTCCTTTTGCAAGAGCAGGGCACTTATTGTCACGCCCATTAATAGACTGTTCTGGGAAGAGCATTGGTATTGCAGTTTGTGTGGGGAACTTGTGCAATTAATGAAAAGGCAGAAAAGGCAGATGCAGAAAAAAGACTTTCTGCTTCAACTTTTCAGAGCCTTGGGAAGAAATTCCAGTTTGAATTCAGCTACAGGACCATTCCCACTGTTGGAGTCTTTATCACTTCTTTTTTTCTGAGCGTTGGCCTGTCCAAGTACATCCTGTTATGTGGCAAACAGTGTGTTCGCTCTGTGGCATTCCAGGGACAATCTGTTTTGCATGAAATTATCACCTTTTACAAAGAACAAATATTTGTCAGTCGGGTCAAACCAGAAGGGTTGCCAAGGCAATTTATAAAATATCTTCTTTTGGACTATAGGCAATGTTAACGTCAAGCTATGCTGTATCTTTCGGTGAAGTGCTACCCAATGAATGCTTTATGTCTGACAACTGCAGTCTTATGCATCTCAGATAAAGCCCATCTGGTGACTATTAAAGGGAATTACTGTACATACAACATGAAAGGATTATAACTTTTTTGAGGGAGGGAGTGTTTTGTTTTAAGTACCAGTGCTGTTACTAATTTTGCCTTCAGGATAGGTGTTAAGTTTAAAACAACTACAGTTGCTTTACCAAATACAGCTGAATAGTTTGTGTATTGGACTCCTCCTTGCTATAGGAAAATGAGAGTGCTTTGGAAAAGCAAAAGCGACTCAGAACCAGGCTTCCCTGGTGCGTTAGCACGAGCTGCTGCTGATGGCAAGATTACAGATTCAGGTCTTGCACAAACCAGTATCTCTGTTGTTGTATCCCTCTGTATTTGCCAGCATTTTTAGTCTTGGTTGTAAGTGATTTTTGGTAAGCACTTTTCACTATATCTCTGTATAGCAGTCAATGTAATGCCCTGATTAATGACTGGTCTTTAAATTGGTGCTATATCGCCGGCAAAAGCAATAACAACTCTTCCTCTCTCTGTTCTTTCTTAGGCCCCCCAAGGATTGCCGATAAAGTGATTCACCGTCAGTCCGTGAGGGTAGGGAGGACCATCAAGCTCCTGTGCCCAGTGGAGGGCGACCCCCCTCCTCTCACCATGTGGATGAAGGATGGACGCACTATCCACAGCGGCTGGACAAGGTTCCGAATCCTTCAGCAAGGGCTGAAAATCAAGGAGGTGGAAAGCGAAGACGCAGGAACCTACATTTGCAAAGCCACCAATGGCTTCGGCAGCACCAATGTGAACTACACCCTCATCGTGATTGGTGAGTAGAGCTGGACAAAAGCCAGGCCTCACCCGCTTTGGGGGGAGAGAGCGAGCTGATTTCTATGTAGCTGTCAATGATTGCAGATTTGCTTTGCTAATCATTTACTGACCTCCACTCTTAACTGGCCTTTTCCAGTGTTTGAGGATTGCCAGAGCTGGCTATGTTGCTGCACATCTTCTGCTGCAGCCGGCTGCATGCAGATAAGATTACGCAGTGCCAAAGGTTACAAATAAACAGAAATGATGCAATAGTCACTAGGGTCCAGATCACAATGAATTCCACACAGGAAAGGCTATGCGATAAGGAGAGGTCAAGCTGATCTTTATGTTTGCTGTTGGAACAGGATAGTTCTCAAAACAAATGTTAAGGTACCCATATAAAAATGCACAGCTGGAAGATCCATGTACTGAGCTTTTGCAAAGCATGGTGTCCTCAGGAATAATATTATTTAGATTGAAACAAAGCTCAGAGCTGGCATATGACCCAGGGATGCTCGATTACTGAGATGTCTCTTTGGTGGAGGCAGGATTAAAAAACCTTTAGATGCCATCTTGGTGACTATGAGTTCTCTGGCTGTGTTTTTGACTGTCTTCAAAGGGCTTGCTTGCCCTGGGGATGGGATTTTGGGGTCACCTGCTGGGCTGAGAATTCCTGAAGGCCCCCAAAGACAATTCTCTGGGTAATCATAGATTCCTCTGCTATGGCTGCCACAGAAATATGCTCATTGCTCCTTGTCTGTGAGGAGGAAAAGAGCTGGATGAAATTTGGCATGCCGGAGGATGCTGAGGGAGCAAAGGGGACAGTTACAAAGCAGGGGATGACATCAGGTATCTTGCTCACCCTACTGCCTGATCAGCACCCCCAGTATCTGGTCTACAAAGTTCTCTTTCTCTCAGACAGTGGAAGTGAGGACAGAGTTTAGGGCAGTTTCCAGCTGCCTACTGGTTGGCACTTGGCCTGTTTTTGTTCTATTTCTTCTTCTTCACCTTCACAGTAGGAGGGCTGCTGTGGACTCAGAGCATGTAACAAACACTTGGTGCTGCTTGATGGAGGATTATCACCCGATAACAGGGTGATTCTTGGAGAACGCACTTTGCTGCAGGGCCAGTATGGGAGAGAGACCAGAATGTAAATGTCTTACCAGGAAAGAGATGCTTAGGTGAAGGAAACCCTCTTGCTGTATGACTCCTGTAGCATCAGTGGGATAAAGCCGCAAAAGCCATCTTATAGTTTATGTAGTTTGTGGATTTGGTTTTCCTCGTTCACCTCTTTCCTATCCACATCCATCCATCTTTCTATGTTACACTGAGCAAAAAGGGTGAAGTGGAAATAGTCTATAAAGAGTCATGTCTATACAGGCTCCTTTCGGACCTGCTTTCCAGACTGTTTGGTGTGGAAAAAGGAACACTATAGGAGCCTGCTTCAGTCCTGCTTGTGCTTTTGCAGAATGTGGAGGTTGCCAAAGTCTTTGATCTTCTGTGTCATCCAGTATCTTCTACACAGCTCAGGGCCCAAGCCAGCTCCCATTATTCCAAGGCAAAGAGGCATCGAGGCATCTGTGAGTCAAAGAAGGCTCTGACTGTTCTTGGTAGCACAACAGAAACAAATGAAAGGGAAAAGCCAGGAGGCACAGGGTAAAAGTTGGACTAGAATTCAGGAAAGATTGAGGCAAAAACTCCAATTCAGTTGCTCAGGGAAATTGGATTATCAAATTTAATTGTGTTAAGAACAATAGTGTTCATTATATTTGGCACTGAAAAGCCCTGGGCACAAACACTAGTTATTTGGAGCCTCAACGGGCAGCTATGGAAGGAAATGGCAAGCTCCCACTGGCCTCTGTGGGTGTGAGATTGAGCCCTATGCAAACAAATATTGATCACCAACTGCCAAGAAAAGGGTAACTTTAAACTAAATGTGTGGCAGACGTATGGGCTGAGTTATCGTTCACCTCCATGCATCCTTGTTCTAATGCTGGCTAAACCCAGTACTTCTTAGACTCTTTGCACCTTCGTTCCTCGTCTCACAGTGTACCCTTGTGCACTGTTGTTGCTCAGACCATTTTTGACGAATTACTTCTGTCCTTCGTCTCCAGTGGTACAGATGTGTTCACGTAATGTTTCGAACCAATTGCTTTTCACTAGAACAATTTCCCCTGAAAACAAATGTTCCCCTAGTGTCTTTCTTGCCAAGCTCTGCAAGTGAACACAAGGTATCACTGACTTATTCTTTCAAAGGATCCAAACATTTAATGCATCGGCCAGATGCTCGTGTTCGTCTTGGTGAAAATGCTTTTGGCTGAGAGCAAATCAATCCTTTGTTGATTTTTGAGAAGGAGGCAGTGTTTTAAGACCAACTGCATGTCAGTTTTGAGGATGAAGATCAAATTGATGGAGCTGTTTTGTTTGTGCTCCGGAAAGCACAAACTTCATTAGGCAGAGTGGCCTTTTGAACCATATGGCCTCTCTATTCTCCCACTCCTTCAAAGGAGAAAAAGCCCTCTTATTCCAGCTTTACTGCTGACACCAAACATGTAAAACCATGCAGGTGTCAGACGTGGGCAAGGTGGTTAAGGTATTAAGTCTAGAATAGCATCAAATGATTCATTAAACATTGGGACTTGAAAAAATAAAATCCATTTTGACATGAAACATTCTGGGAATTTAAGCAGTAATATCTGGAATCTATACAGTAGCTTATTGAAAGATTTTGGAGTTATGCTATATGCTTTTAACTGAGCTCTGGCACACCACTGGCAAGTGAGGAACTGTCGCACCTGTGTCATATACGTGTACACAGCAGCAGGATAAGGTGATGGTTTATGCAAGGTCCTACAGAGAGCTGAGACTAAAATTCAGCTGTCTTGAATCTCTCTGCCTGCACTCAGTGCTATGTAACTCTTATTAATCTTAACTCTTACTAGTCTCTATATTCAGGTTATTTTCTCCTGGCTTGTATCAAAAATAGCGTGGCCAGCAGGACTAGGGAAGTGATCGTGCCCCTGTACTCGGCACTGGTGAGGCCGCACCTCGAATACTGTGTTCAGTTTTGGGCCCCCCACTACAAGAGGGATATTGAGGTGCTGGAGCGTTCCAGAGAAGGGCAACGAAGCTGGTGAAGGGTCTGGAGCACAAGTCTGATGAGGAGCGGCTGAGGGAGCTGGGACTGTTTAGCCTGGAGAAAAGGAGGCTGAGGGGAGACCTCATCGCTCTCTACAACTACCTGAGAGGAGGTTGTAGAGAGGTGGGGGTCGGTCTCTTCTCCCAGGTAACAAGTGATAGGACAAGAGGAAATGGCCTCAAGTTGCTCCAGGGGAGGTTTAGACTGGGTATTAGGAGATTTTTCTTCACTGAGAGGGTTATCAAGCATTGGAACAGGCTGCCCAGGGAAGTGGTTGAGTCGCCATCCCTGGAGGTATTTAAAGGATGTTTGGATGAGGTGCTTAGAGACATGGTGTAGTGGTGGTTTTGGCAGTGTTAGGTTTATGGTTGGACTCGATGATCTTAAAGGTCTTTTCCAACCTATATGATTCTGTGATTCTGTGATTCTGTGATTCCATTAGAGTATAGAGAACCAACAAAAATCTGTGACATTGTACAAAGGAATAAAAAAGAGCAGTGGATCCGCCAACACCAGTGGGTGCCGGCAGACATGCCAGAGGTGAGCTCCCTTGTCTACGTTGCAGGTTGGTCTCTGTGAGATGTTAATAATTTTCATATAAGCCTGTTCGAATGTCTCTTTGTGGCTTTCATGACAGATCTTGCTTGCAACCAGCCAGCTCAGTGCATGAGCAGAGCAAATTTAGGTCTGCCTCTACCTGTATAGTAGACATACCTACATGTTGCCTGGCTGGAGGACTTCTCAGTCTGTAAGTGAGGACGAGAGGGATTACTGTGATTTTACAGATGGTAACTAAGGCAAAGAGAGACCAGGTGAGTAGTCCAAGACCACATAAAATATGAGCTGTGGCTCAGAGTTGAGTCTAAACCTCTTAAATCTCACCCTAAAAGACTATTTCTCCTTCATAACACTTGGTGAAGTCTTTTCTTCCTAATTTAGCATCTTCCTGCTGCTGTGTTGGAAGGGAGTCTTCTCTTATTCTAGGTTTTTGATCTTGCTTCTCAGACAAAGGTTTTGCCAACCCAGATGGTAGCAATTGGTTTCTGCCCGGCTTATTTCCCCATCTTCTCAGACTGAAGGGCCCGGATCCCAAAGATCCAAGGAATCCTGCTCTAATACACTCCTGTGTGAAATGTAAGCCAGTAAAAGCAGATAACCAATATAAGTCAAAACTACAATTTCCTTTCCTAGCCAGCCTTAATAGTTTTTGTGGCTTACCACAAGATTTGGGATGCCAATTACACTGCAGACAGATTTACAAATGCTGGAAGAGGAACTTCTCTTTAATCAGTATTAAATCAGCATTGCAGTTGTTAAGTACAATGGTTCCTTATTGTGGAGAATTATCTGTAGCTCATCAAAACAAATGTGCTGTACCTTCCCAAAAAGTTATTTGTACAATGATGCCCATGAAAATCTTATCTTTAAGGTTTTTTTCCCAGTTGAATCCATTCAGAAGAGCTGATTTATAACCTACAGGTATGACAAGTAACATTATTTTGGTTTTAGATGCTTGGTTGAAACCTGCGGTTTCTTTACTGCAGAATAAAACTTCCTTGCCGGTGTGCTCTAAAAGGAAGCCTAAGGCCAAAGAGGAAGAAACAAAATGTTGAATAGCTGCTCATTATTTGAAAACTGTCCACCTTGTGTGCTGAATGGAGGTATGTTCTGCAGAAAAAAAATAGCATGCGATGGTGTAACTGACGCCTGTATCAGGCTGTGGCCAGCCTGGAGAAACTGTGAGGTTGCACATACGGAGCCATCGCACGCTCCAGCCGTCAGGCCCTCTCTGGGAAATCTTAGCCCAAATGGGTGAGATTTGCCTGACTTATAAATAACTGAAAACAAAGTCTTCTAACAAGGAAGTGCTGGACAACCTCCATTACCATCTCTTTCTGCGGTAATAAACAGTATCACTTGTTCCAGAAGTCTGGTCATTCTCTGAAGGGAAAATTGTTGGTGAACAGCTGTAGGAAGGACTATTAGTAAATATTTATGCTGTAGTATAATGACCTCTTTCACTAATGCACAACACAGAGGACTTTTCACTTGCAGAAGTGTTATGGACCAAATCCTGCAAGGTGTGCCAGCATTGCAACATGCAGGGTTATTGCTACAGGTGCTGCCAGTAAATACTTCATCTTGCATCACTTGCTCAACCAAGTGATGAAAGATCAAACTGTCTCTATTTTTGCATCTGCATGCATGTTTCTTATTACCTTCTGTAGCAAAGAAAAAGGAAGCAGCAGCAAGAGTAGGGTTTGGGATTATCTCTGCACTGTAGACTTCTTGCTTCACTCGGAGTTTGTAAACTGCCAAAGACACGTCTTGCTTGGGTGCATCTCAGCACAAAAAAGGTGAACATTTAAGTCCAAGGAACAGCTGCTCCACTGTGTCTCTTTCTTGCCCTGTATCTCTTGACTGCTGCAATTGTTTTTTCTCTTATTTGGGTTTATTTGGAGCAAGATTTTGGTGAAGAATCCATCATCCATCCAGTTCATACCTGCCTCTGGTGCCTGGCCCTCTGAATGACCAAGCCACACGGCCCCATTTGGGCTGTGGAGTAGTAAAATCTTGGTGCAGAGAGCAGGAGGAAGAGTGCAGCTTGTTGTCCTAAACCTCTAATGGGCTGTTCAGAAATTGAGCTACATCTCGTTTTCAAACAAATCAAATTTACTATTAAATGTGTGCTGTCTGTCTGCTGCAATTGATTGCTTTGAGAATCTTCCCTGACATCGGATGATTTATCTTTAAAGTAGCTTTTTCCTGCTGAGCCAGCTGCTATTTTATGCTTTTTTACAGCTTGTCCAAAGACAGCTCTCTTTGATAACAGGCATGTGTGAAAAATTTGCATTAAAATAACCTTTTTTTTTTTTAAACAGTCAGCATTAAGTATCCTGAAAAAAAAAATCATGGCAATGTCTGAATGGATATTTATTCTAATGTGCTTTTTTCTGCTCATAGTAGTAGAAAATACTGTGTGAAAAAAAGTCAAGTACAGTAAAATATGGTTTGCATTACAGTTCTCCAATGAAGTCATCAATCCATGTCTCAGAACTCATTTATAGTGCAAAAGCTGAGAAAACATTTGTAGCACAGAGTCAGGTGCCACCAGCCATCTTGGAAAAGCATGACAAATTCATTTATGTTTGGGTTTTGGCCTCTTAATAAGCTCTGGGGACCAGAGAGAGATGTGCTCAGCAAGAAGATGTGAATCAACACTGAGTCAGCAATGTGTGCACCAAGGGACTGCTAATGCTAAGCAAAAACTGAAATGAGTCAACACTTAAAATAAGAGAAAAAAGGTGCGGTATTTGCATTTGAGAACAAGGTGGTGTGGCTTGTGCTGGTCGTGGTATGGAGTTAGCAATCTCTCTTTAGCACATTTACTTCATCACAAAGTGTGAAAGGCAGCCCATCCAGTGTGGGACCGTTAACACAATCACAGGGCATATAATCATGACTAATGAAGATTAGTCAGTTGTTATATGGAAATGAAGAATTCCTTGTGACAATAAACAGTAACAAAGTTCTCATGTTTAATTTGTTAAGGCCCCAATCCGGCAGCTGGATCTACGTTGGTGGCCTCCTGTGCATACGCAGTGTGATTAACACCAGATGAGGATCTGGCCATAGTCACTGATGCTTAGTAATGGTTATGTTGCTAATTAAAGCTCAGATTGTTTTTGGCCTTTGGGAGCTGAGCAGAAAAGGGGAGCCTTAGTTTACTACTCAAGGCCTAGCAATTGCAATCATTGCACGAGGACTTCTTGCCAGCATGTGGCGTGGTGTCACTGGGTCACAGCAACCCCTCTGTGGAGATGCAGGTAGGACTTTGGTTCATAACAAGACCTGTCTAAGCAACGTTGTCACGTGAGCGGATCCTGCGTGTCAGCCTGTGGTAAGAGACTGTCAATCTTCAAGAACTGATCCCATTGACTAGAGGAGTGAATGAGATGCTCAGTACATACAATGTGAGTATTTTCATGTTTTGGTGCAAATGCAGGCTAAAAACTGTTCACTTGGAAATGAAGCTCCTTTTCCACTGGAGGTGACTCATCATTGACTAATGATGCCCTCACCCAAGTGAGGGCTCTTCCTTCTGAGTATTTATTAGTGTATGCATAAAGACACACACCCTAACCAAACTTGGTGTTCCCCAGGGACAGCAGAAGCATACATGTTAAAAGGAATCTAAAAGCAATCAGTTATTCCTATTCCCTGAATTTCAGTGGTGCTTCATTTCCTCCTCATTTGGAGAATGAGTCTGACAAGCTCAGAGTCCAACAAACTCCCTGTCCACATATGCAGCATGTTTAGTCCTGGAAAATGTCCACTGTCCTGGGAGAGGAAAGGAGGAGAGAGAAATACTCCAAAATGAAAAGTTGACTATTCCTGGATTGCTGCAGAAAAACAATTTCACTAGTTTTAGTCATTTTGATGAGTGCTACACTAGATTGATGTCACAACAGCCCATAATAATTTGTTCTTGAAAAGCTCTTTCTCCATAAAGAGGTGATGATGTGAGTGCCAGTATTAGCTGTAGCTATCCTAAAAATGACTGCTCCAAAATGTAGCACCAAGTGATTTGACTGATGGCTCTCGGTGAATGGGTGTAAAAGGCTGGAAAACATCACAACCGGGCAGCACTCTTGTTTCTTCCAAGTCCCGATCTATAATGTAACTCAGTGCTAATGCTGTATAATGTCCACAGTTTTTACAAGATCTTTGTTAGGTTTTATTAGTTTCATTTGATTTTATAACAAACTTTATAGTATGCTTATCAATACATCATGTTCTGGCTAACAAAAGCCTCACTGTTTCGGGTAGATTTCGTTTTTCCCTTCATGAAGCTGTAACATAGAAGCCAAGTTAAGAAGGTGACAACACCTGTTCACAATTTAAAGGAAATGAAAAGATTTTTTTCCATGGATGTAAGCATGAAATTCATACATATATGTATGGATATATAATTTCCCCCCATACTCCATCCTGTGGTAGACTGCGGCAAACCAGAGCTGCAGCCAGTGTAAATTCGAGGCATGCAGGACATATGGATGCATTTAGCCCACAATCCTTTGCAGATGCTTTGGAGTGTGTAGCTGCTGCTACACCCATGCAAATAGCAAACTGCAGCTCTGTTTGCTGCACAAATAATTTTGAGGAATGAAAGCAATACACAATGCCAGGCAGGCTGATGTTAAAAGTGTGTTTGATCTGAGCAATTTATGGCTTCCTTTTTTTAAATGATATTAATAGAATTAGCCTCTGATCCCAACGAGTTTGTGGCGTACATGTCAGGTTTTTCTCATCAGTGTGTCTGAGGCTAAAAACATCTTTTGCCTCTGACTTTATTAATCAGGGTTGTCCTTGTTACAATCCTCCGTACAGCTAATGGGCAGAATTTCAGCCCGTGTTGACAGAGCAATGCTGATGTGCACAGCCACTGATTTGTCCACATCTAAGGAGCTATAATGCTTAGAAATAGCTGTATTTGTGAGTAAAGCCAAGGCAGTCCCTGGTCCAAGCAGGTGATATGTATGTGTGTGGAAAGCAGGCATGCATAAGGTGGTCTAGATTACCAGTCAAGGTCCGAATAGTAGTTAAGACTTTTTTAATTAATAGCGCCCCAAGTAATGAGAAGACATCACGCTAATTACAGACCTCGTCACCAGCAGTTTTGAGATATCTATTATCATCTTGCCAACCATCTGAGATGACCATCTTCCCCAAGTAGCAGGATCTCTCTCTTAACTTTTCTACAACTACTACTGTCCTCCCCTTTTCCTGACAGGTTTCCTTGGCACCTGTGCTCCATCCCTCTTCTTCTTGCCAAAGGCTGGGAGTGAAGGACTTTGCATGGCCTCATTGGACTCAGAGGACCACTGAAGTTAGGTTGAGCTTCATGGGCACAGTGTCTCCAGGAGGTCTCTGCCAGAGAACACTGTGCCCCATTCACTAGTGCCATCATACAGCTTCGCTGTCCTCAGTTCGCCCAGTAAATACCACCGATAGTGTTGTTTAGCCAAATTTTAGTCCCTTTGATACCAGTTAACTCAGAAACGCACAAAAGGCACACTTGTAAATTAAGGCACAGTGTATAATTTTTATTATAGAAAGAACAGCACCAAGTCGGGCTAGTTTATAAGGTGTAGCTTGGCTGTTGATTTTGGAGACTCCCTCTTTATGTGTGAATGCACATACACACCATCGGTCACTCACGTGCTGCTTCTTGATCCATACATGTAGGTATGTTGCCTGTTAAAATGTATGGTTGTTGAGGAGGTGTATTTTTACATTCCTGTAGGGTCTGGTTCTCTACCTTTCCTGTGCTGTCTTTGGCATCCACATTAAGAAAAAGATGAAGAAAAGGAAAAAAAAAAACCTGAACAAAACTGCTGGCAATTAGTGTATAAACCTATTTCTAATCCAATTTATTTTTGTTTGATGAGAGAAAGAATATATTCTGTGTTGTGCTTGTTGAATAATATCATTGTGCTAGAACGCTTTGATTCTTCTTACTTTATAATAACGTGGGTTTCATAGTCAGAAGACCTGAGTGTTTACATTATACACTTTTGGCAATAAATTTGGAAAAGAAGAGAAAAAAAGCACTAATCCCAGGAGTTCTGAAACCTACACTCCTTCTTAAACGTACCCTGTTAAAGACATTAAGTCCCTTGCAAACATCCATCTATCAGCAGTTGAGAGTTTGTAAAAGGCGTACTTTGTTCTGAACTCCCTGCCCTACTGATTATGCACAGTTCTTTTATTTTGTGAATAGGATGACGACCCCTTAGCCTGGTAATGATGACAGATTTATGTATTTTAACACCCAGACGCTGCTGTATTTGTTAAGGGCTGCCAGACTCCAGCAGTGCTGCAACCGTAGTTTATTTTCATTGTCAGTTTGTGCTGCTTTTTAAGGTGTTCTGCAGCCACTGGAAGCAGTGCCGCTGCTGCTCTCGGAGGTTGAGATGTCAGGATGTTAAGAGCATAAGCCACCATCCTTGGACTGTTTCCACTCATAAAATGTCAGTTTTACGCTGGTCGCGCTGACGGCGTGGAACCTGCTCCTCACATTGAAGCCAAGGAAAAGAGGGGAGAAATAAAACCTCTCTGAGCAGTAAAAGGAGTCAGATAACATAGAATTTATCCCTTCACTTTCTACTCCTATGATGTGTTTTGCAGCTCTCAAGTTAATGTTTTAAAGAGAACCTTCTTTTAATGTGCAGTAAAAATGAAGAACATAAACATACCTTGCAAGCTTAGCTGTTAAAGCACTGTGTGGGTCAACACATCTGTCCTCGACGCAATGCATCTGTCTGTGATTTCTTTTGCGTTGTTTTAAATTACTGCAAGTGGCAGGACACTAGGGAGACAAACAGTTAAGAACAATGCTGTTGTTTAATAACAAGCTAAATTATTAACAGGCTTGTACAGAAAATATTTCATGTAAATTAAAGGGAAGAAAATAAGTCTATTTTCCATTGCAGTGATCCAGTGCAACAAAGGCAGTCTTTCTTCTTTTCTTCTTTTCTTTCATCTTGATATAGATATGAGTGTTCCTGTGTGCGTATATAATTTTCTTACATACACACTACAAAGGTTATAGGGCAAAAAATGCAGAATATGGATGGTTTTCTGATTTCTTCATGCCAACCAAGCCACTAAATCTGAGTTTATCACACAATCCAAATGATGCATACGACTTTTATTACCTTTTCATTTTTTACTTCCAATTCATTGTTTCCCTGAAAAATGTTGTCGAGTCAGTTGAACTATTGAGTTGAGTCAGTTTTTTGCTTGATTGTCAACAAAGGGCTTTGAAATATTTGGGATTGAATCCTCCATTGCAAAACTATTTTGATTTGGAAAAAGCATCACCACCAAATTCTTCGCTGAGTTTTCTTTGGTCCAATATTAGATGTTTCTCTTCATAAAGAGAAACCATATGAGTTGGCCTGTTGGTTTTGCATTGGTTTTTTTCAAGCTAGAATATATCATGATGACCTTTCTGCTGAAGTAAACAAGGATCTTCATCTCACCTTTGTTGAATGTGCAGCCGGCAGGAGAGAGAAGAGCTGGTGATAGTCCTTCTCGTTCACTGGCAGGGAATTTGGGAAGGGAGCTGGATCCACTTCAGATGCGGGCTGGGATTCCCAGACCTGCCTGCTGCTCTCTCCAGAGCAATCCCAGGCATCTCATGGAGGAGAGGGATGGTGCCTCCCCAGTCCCCGGCACAGCCCAGTGTTTGTGCTCTGTTTGCAGCGTCTCCCAACAACTGCAAGCCCACTGCAGTTTCTCCTGGTAGCCTTCGTGTGTGCTTTGGCAGGAGAAACTCCAACCCAGGAGAAAGTTGTGGGAATTTGACATCAAGAGGGTTGTTTCAGCCAAGGTCTCTTGTGAGCTGCTTTGGTTTGAGTGTGGTTTTGTTAATCCCTTTCCTTCAAGGAGGCTTGGAAGATGCAACAGCCTTCACTTGTGGGAAGTGAGTAATATTGAGGGTGAATTTTGAGAAGCTGGTCTGTGCCTTTGGCTTGAAATGCAAGCAAGGTGCTAGGCATGATCCTTCCATCCTGACAAGAGTGCTCCTGAGATGCGAGCCGTCTCCTGCTCACATTGGCAGATTGGTTGGCTTCATCTACGGGGAATCCATCAACCCCTTTCCTCTGGGATGGTTTTCAGAGCCTATGGGGAGGTGTCCGAGAAGCTGTAATCATAGGCATTGTAAAAACATGTCTATATGACCTTCAAAAAAAAAGAGGTTGTTCTCTGGGTGCTCCATCCTTGGATAATTACGGAGAATTTTGTGGTGGCCCCTTGAAACCTTGCCATGATAAACAGACAAAAGGGCAACAGCTTTCAGGGGTAGATCGGTGGAATTGCATCAGAAAGGAATTTGGCCACCCGACATCCTCAGTAGTGTTGGCACTCGTGTATCTCCCATCCTTTTGCCAGGAATGGTTTGGATACATTTTACCCTTGTTCTAGGCAAAACCTGGGTCATGGACATACTCAACTATAAATTAAACTGTTAAACCTTAAATATAGAAGTTATGCCTTATATGTGGTTATTGCTATTTGTTTGTTTGACCCATGTTAGCTTTTCTTAGGAATTTTTGGCCCTTCTTGTGTTCAAAGCTCCACACTTAACAGGAGGACGGGCTGCACACAGGACTGCTCACAAGTGACATTTTTGCCACCCTTCAGGATCTGCAACGAGGGAGGGAATATTGCAGATCCTGTGATAACATCTCTGTTCCTCCAAGGCCATGTTGGCATGTCCTGAAGGGGAAACTCTTTAAAGTTTCACTAGATCCTTCCCACCTGGTATTTGGAGAAAGCACTCTTCTGTGTTTGGGGCCAAATCTATTCATCTTCACTCAGGTGTCATGGACCACAGAAATAGTTTCAGACATGGAGAATAAAAGCCAACAAGTTTCCTGCATGTCTTTCCTGTTATTTCTGCTGCAGCCTGTTTTTACAGTATTTTATTGCTTTTCTTATTGACAGCTACCTCCCTGGAGCCCGTACCAGCTTTTTTGACACTTAGCAGGGGGAGCCTGTTTGCTGTGGGGAAATAACCAGTTTGCTTATTCCCTTATGGAGTTCTGACCTGCCTTTTTATATTTCAGATGTGGCACGATACCTGGTGCGACCCAGCTCTGCAGGATGTGCAGTGACAATGATTTAACTTATTGGGATGGCATTGCTATTGTGCCTTGCTTAGATATGGTCCCATGGACTTGGAAGGTAGTTTCAAGCCTGCTTGCTTCATCCTGACTATTTTGGGGAATTTGCTATTGTAATGCAGTGAGATTTCTTCTCCAGCCTCAAATGCTAAACCACTGCTAAGCTGAGATGATACCGCTGATACTTTGCTGATACTTTGGTCTCTGCTCAGAGTGTAAAGTAATGGGTGGATTTTTAGCCACTGCTTTTCTCAGACCCCTCTTCAAATATGGCATGACTCAGGCCATCAGTGAAATGCTTTTCATGTTCTTAGTGAGGGAAGAAGTGGACCCCACTTAGAGGTCTGTAATTTTAAAGGAGGATGGTAAACTGAACTTACAGCACTTTATCTCTGGGGCCGTCAAAGATGGAAGATAAAGGGGAGTTTTTCAAAAGCAGTCAGCCGAGGCTGAGTCAACCCCTTTTGAAGAATTCCCATGAACTTCCATGGGATGAGTCTTGCCAATGCTGAAAGCTTTTGAAACCCTACCTAACCATCCAGTGACGCCTCTTGAAAAATGTGTGTACTAAGCACACATTCCTGGGAAAATGTAAGTAGGGTTCACATGTATTGAATACTGAGGTGCTTTCTCAGAAGCAGGTGTTTGAAAGGAATTTGAGAAAACGGGTTTCTAAAGCAATTTTAATGAGCTATAGTGTCTGCCCTAGTCAGCAGGGTCATAGTACTTAAGCTGAAGCTATTTTTTAACACAGTTTTCTCTCCTGTAAGCAAGGCCTGACCGATAAGTTGGCTGTCGCAATAAGCAATGCCTCTAACGCCAGTCCAACGCATTCAGCTGTTGTGTGAAGTCACGCTGAGCACAACACAATCGCAAGGTTTGCTAGTGTCTAACTCGGAGCTTGTGCGCTGCTTTGGGATTCAGAATATGAAAGACATTTCTGTACCTCCTCTGGATATGAGCTGTGACTGCTGTAACAGTTAAATACAAATTAAGAAGAACATGGAAGCTGGGGCCTGAGACAGTCCCAAGGTTGCAGTAATCAATTTTTTTTTTTTTTTTCCGCTTTAAGAAAACTCCGGGCTCAAATATCAGGAACACTGTTGCTGGATGTAGTCCATGCATGCAGTTGCCGTTGGCCGTGGTGGGAAATCGGTGGAGTTACTCAGAAGGAATGTATGTGAGTGAGGAGCAGGGTGCTCTGCCCATGTTGCAGGGAGGCATCCTAATACCTGCCCTTGTTAGCTTTAGGACTGTTAAAATTCATTGCACGCATCTGAGGGGAATGGCTTATCTTGCAGTTCTGCAGGAGGAAATGAAGGAGAGAAGGAGCAAAAGGAGAAAAACATCAGGGAGGGATTTTTAAAAATCTTTCCTTCCTTTTGCACTGCAGACACATTAAGTACTTAATATTTTAAGAGCATCTTCTTACTTAGAAAAGCTGGCAAAGATGGGATTCAGCATGAGTCTGCCAGATTGATTTACAAATCGGCCCTACGAACTCCTGCTGCGTAAACATAGCAGAATGCGACAATTAAAGGCAACATCTGGAATTCGTTGGTGGAGCAGATCCTAGATAAACATTAAATGAATGTCCATTTCCTTAGCATTGGATTTCCTCTGGCTACCACAGCTTAAGTAGTGTCATCCTATCAGATAGAGCTGCTGATGATAGCGGAGCAAATGTCAAAGTCATGAGCCAGATCTATTTGTTGCATCTTTTAGCACTGAAAATAGGACTAAAGCTGGGCTGAAGAGACACCCACTGTTTTTTCCACCGGACTGTGGGGATGCGATCCTCATGTAACTAGCCTGGGCTAAGCTGGTTGTGTAGCAGACGGGGAAAGTAAAAAGCACTTTTCAGCTTTCACCTGTGCTTGTATTGCCCTATAGTCTCTGAACTCCTTGGTCATTGAGGGAGCAAAAAATGTGATGGTCCCTGGTTGGTTTCATTTGCACAACCATTGTGTCCCCCCTCTGAAGCTGCTCAGTCCTGGATCACTGAAATGAAGGTGAGGAGAAGTGTTTCCGTGTGGGCAGGCACTCTGGGCCCAAACAGCCTGAGGAGAAAAACGTCCCTTTTATGGAAAACCATAACTGCTTTTAGAGGTGTAGCCTTCCACTAAGGCACATGAAAACACATTTGCTCAGGTCTGCGCTTAGGACATCAGTCTTACCTCTGATATCAAAGAACCTGGATGAGGTTTGAGGTCTTTAGGAACTTTCTGAGAATCCAGGGCATATGTTGAGGTGTCTGATTTCACCTGTCTGAGGCATGAGGTTTTGCCCACAAGCAAACAGGCATGGATTTTGCAGAAAGCTCTTTGAAGCGGTCACTTTCTGCTTTGTACCGTGCAGGAGCTATATTGAAAAATGTAAACACGTTGCTGGTGCAGGGGTCCTCCTTCCAACCTTGAGGCGATCTCCAAAATCTCTATTAGTGCCTCTCTGGGTCTCCAGGTCACCTCTGCTGGGCTCCCCTTCTGCAGCTCCCGGCTTCTGCTCAAAGCACGGGCTTCTCTCTCTCCCTTGGGACCCCAGTATTCAGCTTCTTCCCACTTTCACCAATCTGACAATCAAAAAGTCCTCCTTCCCACCTCTTGCCTAGTCATTCAGCTTTATAAAAGCATTAGCGCAGCACCTTGGTTTCTTTGGGGAAAATTGCATGAATGTTTCCTTTCCTTCCCTCCCCTGATTTCACAGTCTGCTTCCCCCCACTTTGTGGAGAAGCTGAATCCATATGGATCTTCTCAGCTTGGGACGTAGCTCCTGGGAGGCTCCCAGGTGGCTTTTGGGAGGCATTTGGGTTTCCGGTCTCTCATCCCCAGTTCAGCAAGGAGCAACACAGCCATGAGGGCTGTGCTTGACATACCTCAGAGTGCTCAGTGACACAGTAATATCTTAAGGGCCAGTGCGTTTCAGAAACGGAGCACAGATAGGTTCCCCGAATCATCCTACCGAATCAGCAGGACTTTCTGCACAGAGCAGGCGCCTTCTCTCCTCTGAACGCCCCCAGCCCGGCTTAGCTGGAGGGAGCCGGTGACCCCGCACACAGCGCAGAGCAGGCTCAGCGCAGCGATGCAGAGGAGCTGCGGGTGAGACCCATATGGCCCTTGCGCTTTGCATTCTGATAGTATAGAGTTGCCTGCTCGGGGTAGGCTCGAAGAAGCAGAAGTAGTTTTCTTGCTGGTTGGCCCTTTTTCCCTTGTGGCTCTAGGAGTGTTAATCTGCAAGTTGAAACCGTAACATGAAAGAGCTCCACAAAGAGGAAAGATTCAGGTAAGTTTACAGTTATGTTATTTTGCTTTGTTGGTGACTTCTATCTGGTGGGTTTTCTAAAGCAGCCAATAAATATTTTTCTCTCTGTTACGGTGCCGACAGTAGCCTGAAGTCCCAGTTTCCTCCTATGGAAGATAGACCTTTGAGGTCTATAAAATTTATACAGTATACTTTCTGGATTTTATTAGCCTAGTAAAAGAGATCATATTTTGTGTGCTTCTGTATCTCTGGACGTTATGACTGGGGAATTATTCCATGGGGCAACAGGCTGAATGCTGTGGTTGAAAATACTGATTTATCTGGGCTGTGAAAGCGGTAGACCGAGCAGATAATGAAAGTCCTTGAAATGCTTCAGACATGCACAGCCATTTTAGAATATCCCACAAGGGGGCTATGGGTTACGTTGTCATTTAGCTTTTAGTTGTTGCTAATTAGTTCCACCTAAATACTGATTTCCCCAGCCCATTCCTTATCTCTCAATTGTAACACCCCAAAGAGTGAATTTTGTTTGCTCTCCCTGTGTTTGAAAACAGTTTTATGGCAACTGGTCTGTTTGTGGGTATGCAGTGAATCTAAGTACCTTAAAAAATATAACGATTTTTAATAAACATGTGCTTCCAGGTCCACCTATGAGTGGGAAGAGTAGGGCACAGCAGAAAGCAAGTCCCAGACTTTATAGTCTAAACAGATAAAGTTGATCTTTATCTGTCTGTCCTGAAATTTACCTACCCTACCCTTTTTCAAGGGTGGCAGACATTAGTGGGTGGACTTCTGAAACTTTATCAACTTTAAACAGATAAAGATCAACTTTATCTGTTTAGGACTGGTGGAGTAACAGAGGAACAAAAAGGTAAAGGGAGTTTCTAAACCTTGTGCAGAACATCAGTGGCATAAAGGGCCTCTTTATGCCCCCTATTAATTTCTTCTCTGCATTGTTTTTCTTATCTGGGCAGCTAAAAAAAGAAACAAAGTATTGGCCAGTAAAGTGCGTATTGTTTAATAGCCACTCTTTCTATTCAAATAGCAATTTGTACCAAGACTGGGTAAATAGTTCTGCTTGGGACAGAGCAGGGTTGGAATGGAGCTACCATTTAGGTACGTGTAACTTCTCCCTGCGAGATCAGCCATGACTTTTACCTTGATAATAAGGAAAATGGTTTTCATCCAATGAAGGAGAAAAAAAAATGGTAGAAATGCACAGTGAAGAAGGAATAAGAGTTTTTTCCATTGCTTGGCTTAGGCTGGAAAGGGTTGTCAAGCATTGGAACAGGCTGCCCAGGGAAGTGGTTGAGTCACCGTCCCTGGAGGTATTTTAAAGATACGTAGATGTGGTGCTTAGGGACAAGGTTTAGTGGTGGAGTTGGCATTGTTAGGTTAATGGTTGGACTCAAGATCTTAAAAGATCCTTTCCAACCTAAACGATTCTATGATTCTGTGAACATTTTTAAGTATACACATTTTGCCAAAATAATTTGTTTGCTAGTAAGAAAGCCTCCAGAATGACCTTATGTCAATACACCAACAGATGTGGGAGTGGAAGGGATCGGCACAGTGTCATTTGGGTGGGATGTTAGGAGGGACAGTCCCTGCTGGGAATTCCTGTTCTTTCCTCTGGGAAAAAAATGGCTGGTGCACAGCCTAGACGCAACCTAGAATTTGCCTCCATTGTTTTGTGCTTCTTGCAGCCAAAGGGCAGCTGAGTACCGAGGTGAGGAGGCTTTGGGGCTGCATTACCCCTGCATGGTCCCAGAGGTGCAGTCAGAGGGAGATGTCACATCCTCCTGGCCTCCTCCTTCCTTGCAAAATTCCACTAAATACCTGGGTCTTTGCCACAAACATAGGTGAGTCTCTCTTACCGCCACGTGGAAGAACTGGCCGAGCTCTTTGGCCTTTTGTTCAGTAAAGGGCAGTGGAAGGTAAATCTGAGGTGACTCTGTTGCCTTCTGCATCATTTTTCTGACCTAAAAATAACACTGCGGCCCCTGCGGTTGCCATTAGGGTTATTTAGTGCTTCAGCTTTTTTTTTTTCCCCTTCCCTTTCCAGAACACTAGCGCTGCTGAGCAGAAGAACTGCCCCATTGTGCGAGCCCAAAGGAAACACTGCATAGAAAATGCGAGGAATTTTTAGGCCATGATATGTTTGGACTAGGAAGCAGGGGACTCGGAGGAATGCAGAGTACGGTTCCAAAAATATTCCTTGCAATAGCACTCTTGGTCAGTAACAGTTATTTTTGTTGGCCAGCCAGCCCCCTTGAGCAGAGGTGATGTCATTCCCCAGCATGGTAGAGGTGGAAATACAGAGAGTGCCCTGTGGTTTTGCAGGGCTGAGAGTGGACAGCTGAACCGAATGCCTTCTGCTGTCTCAAATGCTCTTTCTGTTGTAAAAAAAATTAAAAAATAGCATATTGTGGGGGATGGTGAGGATGGCTTTAAAATAATTAACAGCACTGTAGAAACATTTTCTATAGTCATAGTCTCTTCCTCCCATGTGAGCTCCCTTCCTGTTAGCTCTTCTGCTTTTCTCCTTATAACGATGTGCATGCTTGGGGAGTGCTTTTTGGGTTGTGTTTATAATGTTATACTTATTTAGTTATTAAAACTTACCAAATCATAACATGTAGTGCTCTCTGTGTCCTGAGCGCCTCTGGCTGAGACATGGGCACGTGAATGTCTTCACAGTCATTGAAATGGGCTGGTATACCCTAGAACACCTTTGAAGAGGAAAGCCAGCACTTTTTCTGTAATAAACAGGATGGAGCGGTAAAATATCAGGACCTTTTTCCATGCTGGTGACTCTCAATGTTCATTGTGATCCTGGTGATGCTGATTTGACTTTTAAGTGCACATGAGAGAGAGAGAGAGACCAAGAAAGAGAGGAACTGTGATTTTTTTAAAAAAGTTTATCTAGGCTGATAAGATAGTAAACGCTGTGTGCATCTGTGTGTGGTATGAACCCAGCAAGACCGTAACTTCACCTCAGTCCTCCCTACCTTTTATTACATTCAGCAAGTGTAGCTAAGCCAAATTTCCCCTTTATCCCAGAATCGGGGTGCCACAGCATACTAGACACGAGGCAAGGAGATAAGAAACCTGGATTTTATTCCTGGTTCTGGCATTTAGCTACTGGGTGCCACTGGGTATTGCTTTCTTATATATGCTATTTGTGTACTCCCAGAGGGACAGTGTTCATCCTTGTGGGGCTCTAATTTTTGTTATGGCATCTGGATTTAATCGCATGGCAACTCGTAGCCACACCGATGATGTTTGTTCCTTCACCAGCACTTGTGAAAATTGTGTCTTGTGATGTGACATGAAGGGCAACAGATTTGAGCTATTTTGGATCATGGCAGTGGTCCAAAACTCTCCTGTTCAGATCTTCATTGCATGGTGTTTCATGGGGGAAGGAAGAATCTGTAAAAAAACACAGCACTGCCTTTCCCAGGATTCCTCAGCCAGGTATCTTGGGGCTGCAGAGGAAAGAAAACTGTATGAAAACAACCCAAAAGCATATGAATGCAAATGTTTCCTAACCTTGAAACTTAACTTCTGGGTTGATAAAATCCATGCAACGATGACAGTTATACAGTGGCAGGAAATTGTTAAAGGTGTCAGGTTTTCCATTTTAATTCTGGGAACACTCTGGCAGTAGATTTCCTTGAAAATGCTGTTGAAAAGGTCCCACTTTCTAAATTAGAAAGATTTACAATTTACCTCTTCTGTCAACCTCTTGTTCCTCAAAAGGTTAAGTAAGGGAAATTCCTCTTTTTAACACTGGTAGCTATTTGACAGGGTTTCCTTAGCACTGGGTGCCGTTGGATTTCTCAGAAAATGCGCCAATGTAATGGTAAAAGAAACACTTACTTGCAAGTTATCTACAGAGGTCTTAGAAAACTGCTTATGTCACATAATTCATATACCCCATTTAATTTTCGCTATCGCTTAATGTACCCTACTAAAACCTACCACTTGCACAAGTGTCTTACCTCTTCAAGGTGTTATACAATTTTGAGTGAATTAATCCTCAAATAACCCAGGAGGGAATCAAGTAAGCGTATTTTTGATGGCAAGATGAGCTTGGGATATCAGCACAGCCAATTTATGCGGAAGAAATCTACTTAATTTGAGGGCAAGCAGGTACATTTGGGATTGCTGTTGAAATCTGAATTCCTTTAGGATAACTGTAAAGCAGGGTGAGATCTGGTAGATTTGGAGTAGGCACGTTCAGTCTCACCTGTGATCAGTACACCTTTCCTCAAGCTTTGCTGGAGAAAAGATGGAGCTTTGCTAATGTGAGGTAGAGGCAATGGAGGCCGCTACTTCAGGTGCAGGATGGTTGCTGAGTGTTGGATTTGGAGTGTGGGAGAAGGCGAGTATGCTCCAGTGTGCTTTGGAGGTGTTATCCTGGCTGTTGGGGGATGAAGGCAGGGCAGTACTGGGATACATAGGAGTGCTGGGACAAGGAGATGGGAACTATTCAGATTAAAAATAGACTCTATAGGGAGGACTGCACAGGTGATGTCTCTCTGGAAAGAAAAAGTCTGTGGAGCTCTTGGAGGGTCTGGAAAGGGATCAGGTGATCTCAAGGCACAGTTCTCCCAGGGCTAATCCACGCGTCCAGATTTCTGTCCATAATGGTTGTGTAACCAGCTGCTTCTTCTCTGCCTGGATCTTAGTATGGTTGGGGCAGGTTTAAAAAATTAGTTGCATCTGGGGTTTCATCAGGACTTCTTGGTGTAATGGATTATCTGCTGACTGTGGAGTAGGCATGGAAGGCTACGGGCAGACTATGGGCTGGGGAATATGTCAGGATTAATAGGCCAGCCAGTCCCTTGATTAGCTCTACCCTGGCAGCTGCCTAGTAGACAGCTTCCAGTATAAATAATCTTATAACTCTGGGTTTGATATTTCCAAAGCTTAAAATATGAAGGCGATACTGTGCTCTTTCTCAACACCATGACCTTAATAGGTTTCCAGTAAGAGCTGTAAAAATTGTCCCTGCACCCGCTTTGCTTTGTGACTTGAAAACATCTGTGCAACAGTGCATGGTTTACTGTCCTGGGCAGGACTGAATGAAGCTCATTGCCTAATTGGAGAAGAAAGGTCTTTGATGTGCCCCAGATTAAAGACATCTAATGGTCTCTCTAATTAGTCACTGAAATAGATTTGTAGTTCTGAAGCAAATTGTATCAGAAACATTAATGGTCATGGCGAATTATTTTTGTTTCTATTCTTCTGATAGTCAGATAAACTGCAATTAGGTGACTGGCTGTATTGGCCTGTTGGGACACATACTGAAGGAGACAAACAGGACAAAGGAAGCTGCAGCACATTGTACTGCAATGGGAAAAGCTGATAGAGAAGAGGGTTTGTAGAGGGTGAAGGTCAAAAGGTCCCAAGTGCTTTGTTTTAAGGAATTCAGTGGGGCAGGTTATGGAAAACCTTATGCTGAAACCTAAAGCATCAAGTTTTTATTGATGCATACTTCTGTGGTACCCATCGGTTAGTTCCCAAATGCCATCAAAATTGAAGCAAGGTTGTACAGAGGCAGTTTTATACAGCTGGCTGGAGCATCAAGGGAGCATAAGTGACCTTTGGACTGAAGGGGTCCTGGCCCTGGTGATGAAGATGGTGAAATGGGGAACGGGGACTGCCAACAATTACCTGGAGGGGAAAGTCTTGTTTGTCTCCTAGAGCCTTGCTATGCTATTGATAGAGGTTATTGAAACAGGGTGTTCCCATAGTCACTTCCTCACGTTGGCATTGTAACGCTCTCCCCCAGTGAAATTCCTGCCTTAACTTCAGTCATTAGCAGAGTCCCAGTTTTCAGCCAGCTGTTTCCCCATAAGGCATGGGTTGCTCTGCAGGGCAGGTCATTTGCTGCCAGGACCCTCTAAAGTTTTCTCTATCTGGATTGTACCCTGTAGCAAAGCCGGCAGTGAACACTGGATTCATTTTCTATGTTATTGTTAGCGTGAGCTCTTTATAACCATTCAATTTTCTTTTAAATAAATCCCATTTGGAAAAACAAATCCTGCCCATAAAAGCAGCTCTCTATGCTGGGTTAGTTTTCAGCATACCGTACGCAGCTGTATATTTGGGTTTATGTCTCCAGGCTAAGCTCTCATTCCTGTGTACAACCAGTGCATTCATGCCAGAGCAATGGCAAAGCTATTTCTTGGGACTCTTAGGGTTTCATTGGGTCTAATGGCATTAGGGAAGATGGAAGAGAATAAGGTGGGAAGTTGAATAAGCAAGGCAGTTTGTCCCAGGGACTCTTGTGTGAAAGATTAGAAAGGGCCCAAGGTCGTGTCCATAAAGTCTAAGGTGGTAGAGATCCCTAGGTCAGCTTTTCCCCAGCCTCCTGGGCATCGCATGCATCCTGCCAGTCTGGCTCCCAGGTTTGGGCCTGTTTGTCCTTACCCTGTCTTCTTCCTCCATGGTGTCCCATGTTCCTTGTGCACCATGAAGATAAAGCGTCACCTCTGACCACATGCAAAGGTAGGAGTGATATCTACCCAGGGTGGCCTCCATCCAGAGCAGAAGTGGGACTTTTCTGTGCCCACAGAGGATACTGAGAAGGCTGAGACTGATTAGGAATAGATGCAGTTTTGTGGCACCCAGGACTGCATTAGAAACTTCCCAAGAGCATCATCTATTTTTTTGATCCCAAATAAAAGTGTATGACCAGAGTATTCATGTTTCCACAGAGGACAGTCCTACAACATGGCAATAGAGATACCACATCCCTTGCCTTGGGGACCTTAGCTGTGTTCAACAAGTTGCAAACACTATGAGAGAAAACATAAGAGCACTATCATTTTTGCCAAATTAAGAAAAATCGTTTGCCATTTGAGTTCACTGGTAGTAAGCCCCCATTCCTGGAAGTTCCCAAAGGGTCAACAGCAGATAAGTGGCTTAGACCACCTTCTGTTCATTAAAAATAATTTACCTGTACTTCACTGGATGCTTGTCCACGTAGCAAGTAGCCTAGGTCTATGTAGAAAGGCAGTGGAAAGGTAGCGGGTCATTCTTCCTCTTGCATAGCATCCCAGGAAGAAAATGGAGCTCCTTGTCCAACTCACTCCAGGGTGAAACTATTTTCTCCATGTTTAATAGTTAGACATCGAGGATGCTCTCACCAGGCTCTGAGCTTTAGTGGCGGTGGCAACAGAGCAATCCCGCTCAGTGTGCCCTATAGGTCTCCTAATTGCCAAGTCAATGCTCTTCCAACTTGACCGCCTCAGTCCAGCAGCCCTTCCCGCACACACCCGTGGGCTAGGGAGGACCGAGTGAAGTTGTATGGGTGGCATCTGACTGTGAGTCACTGAGAGCCCTGCGATACAGGTCCATTGCCGTTAAATTCCACTTCAGGTGTCATGGTAAAGAACCTAGATATTGAGGTGTGCTGCATCTCTCCAGTTCCCCAAGCCTTCCACTTCACAGCTTTATGCTTTCTGAAAACGTGCAACTTACGGTTTAAGCTTCACTGCTTCATGCAGGCTGTCTCTTTAAATTCCTCTTTTTCCCTTTTTTTTTTCCTCTGCAAGAGGGAGATGAGTAGAAGCAATTGTCCCACAACTGTTGCCAATTCTTTGCTGGCTGACACTTAAATATAAGGAAAAGTCAGCAAAATATATAATCTGTGAACGTGGAGAGACATCTCAAGAGAAACCATGGGAATTGGAGCTTGTTTGAAACAAAAGTGCTATTATTCATTGTGGGCTTCATCTTAGCAATTCCAGTGTGTAAGGCACTGCGAACCTCCACTGTCGGGACACAGAGTGGGAAATTTCAGCTAGAGCAAAAGAGTCATCGAAGATATAATTGTGAAGGAACATGAGGCACCCTCTTCCTTTCCATCGTCATTACATCTGGAATTATTTCACACTGTTATTTAATAACTCTATAACAATAATACTTTACAGTTCTTTAATAAGGTTTCAAATAAGGCCTCTGAATATCATTAGTGGAAAGTCACACTTAAATGACATAAGACTATTTTAAAGCATTTTTTCTTTTAATTTCTATGTGTAATTCTTCAGAGTAGTTTATTTCTGCTTCTGTCTATCCTGGATGTGAGAGAATTCAAAGACCTGTTTCTGAATATTGTCTTTACAGAGAGCTTGGGGCTTTTTTTTTCAGTGAGCTTTGAGTGGTGGAGCGAAGCCTGGTTTAACACTTCAGCCAGAGCACAGGATGAAATATTTTAAAGCAGTTTTTGCTTGCTGTAGGGCCTGCGTGCCACTGTTGAGGAGGTGGGGCAGGTTTTTTGGACACTGCAAAGAAACCATATTGTTCTATATAATGCAGAGCAAATTCCTAGTGGGACTTCCTAGTCCTCAGCACACAAAGTTGGCCAAAGGCTCCTGTTCCTGCATGGCTTTTGACCTCCTGTTCATCCTTCCTTGTGTAAAACAATGCAACAGTCATGGGAGAAAAGTTCTTCAGTTCCTGTGGATCTTCACAGCTTGCAAAAGGTTCAGCATTTGCGTAGCTTCTGCTAAAACAATTTCCTTGCAGAAATAATTTAATAGAAATTGAAAAAGTAGTCTCTTTATTTCAAGTGGCAGATCTCAGGCGCAGGCAAAAGCAGCTGAGCTCAGGTTTTCATTATGATTCTCCTATCTTAGGAATTAAGTGAAATGTGGGTTCTGGTAATTTGAAAGGTTAGCATGGAGTGGCTGAATCAGAAGACGCAAAGAGAGAGAGAAGTGATTTTCAGACTTGTCTCTTCAGTATTGCTGGAAGCCCATGGCTCAAGCTTGCATTCGGGTTGGACCCTCAGCAGCATTTCTTCAGCAATTCATGTCACACCAGCAACACTTTGCTTTTCCTCAAGTAGATGTTTTACCAGCTAGATTCGTGTCCTTGGGGAAAAATAACAAGTGCGTATGATTAGGAAGGTGATTTGATAGGACTGAAAAGGAAAAGAGCTCAAGTTTTTAAACTGAGGTAAATATTTAGTGCTTATGTCAGTTGTTCATACAGCATTTGATTTCCTTAGTGCATTAGTTCTCTTCCCTCCCTCTCCACTTAGCTCTCTCTGTCACTTACAGTTTTGTATGACATGGAAGTACCTGATAGAGGTTTATAAAGTGGAGGCTTTTGCAGACCTTTAATTTTGAAGTGTGGTGGTGTGATGGCCAGAAGTGCATTGCTAAAAAGCAGGATGCTGCCTTGTGCAGTCCCTTGGGCTTTATTCTAGCCTGAGTTGTCCATTTGCTTGTGAATATGCCAAGGCTGAATTTGATTCTCCAGTTTTGAAATCTGCTTTCTGTCTGAGGGAAAATCTTGCATGTATTTTTCAGGATCCAAGATTTACACCATGGGAGAACAGGGCTTATGGCATTATCTTCTCCATGTCCTTTCGTACCTCTCCTGTGGTGGCTAGCAGCAGAGGAAACACCAGCAGATAAATACTGATATGATAGACCCTTGGTGAGGGAGTGAGGAAAGGGTATCTGCCAGGCTAGAAGATATGGTGGTGCACCAAAGTCACCCGAGGTGCCATGTTCTGGAGGGCAGAGCAGGAGCTGGCGACAGAGCCCCCAGCAGCATCTCAGAGTGGTTTAAGACAGAAACTAAAAGAGGAGCAGCCCAGCAGCAATCCAGAGCTGCTGTCAGCTCCCATCCTGCTGTCCTGGATATCGAGGCAGCAATATCCAGCTGCCAGATCCCAGGAGTCTATTGCCCATTCCCAGCTACGAACTCTGCCTGTTCCACCCCAGTACTGCTCTTTTCTTCTTCGGACAGTGTCATTTGCCTTCCTTTATTGCAAGAAACGTATTTTTTTATTATTATTGTTTTGCCCCCTCAGCCTATTTTTTTTTTTGTCCCAAGCAGTTTTAAATACGTTGGAGTTATTTCTTATTTATATGATAGTGCTCAGAGGTGCAAATGGAAAGCAAAGCCATGTTGTGCTGGTCGTTTTTCTGTAGTAAGAAATAGACCTCACCCCTATGATGTTACAGGCTAAGTCAACTACACAGACAAATGATGAGTGACAGCCCTTGTCCCATTTTATGAAGTGAGGGAACTTGCCTGAAGTCCCAAAGGAATTTTGTATAGGAACTGGAAACTGAGCCCCTGTGTTACAAGTCCAGGTGCCATAATCAGAAGTCTGTCCTTCTTTTCCAAAACCTATTAATAGATGCTATTTCTCTGCCAGAGAGCTTTTTTTTTTTTTTTTGATATCCTGATATAGAACCTAAATATTTTCTTTTTGAATTTCATTCTGCTGGTTTGAGGTAGGCACTCTGTAAAGAATTTGATATCCCCTCTTGATTTGGCTTTGGCTTTCTACCCTTGACAACGCATATACATGACAGAGAACTGTGACTGTTGGATTTGCTCCTGCGCACAGATACAAGATTTGTTGGTGCATCAGGAAACTTCTCTAACACATATGGAAGGTATTGTGGGTTAAAATTTGCCGGTCAGGGAGGCTTATAAAGTATATTAAAGCAAGCTATAATGTCTCAGTGTGAAGAGGAGAAGACATGGGACAAGGGTGCTTCCATGCACACATACCTGGCCCAAATGTGGAGGATACAGTCTTTTTTAACAATTTAGAAGGTTCTACTGTCTAACCTAAACCCTGACTATGTGCATATTTTCCACTTTAATTTTTATTTTGGTTTGGGTTTTTTTTTTGTCCAAATTTATTTTACATGCATGGGGTTTTCCATATTTTAGTTGTTGAATTAAGGACCCAGAAGGATCTGTTAAGAGTGTCTCAATGCACTGGAGGTGCCGTAAATCTCTTTAACCCTCTAGCAGTAGCAGTTTGGTCTTAGAATTTTACAGCATTTATAGCTTTATTACAATAAATGAAGTATAACTTCTGTTCCCTAAGAATTTGCTTTTTTGAGGAATCTTTGAGCTTGGAATCTGTGCTGGACACTGTGCTATGAAATTATCTCTACTATCCCTGATAACAGTATTATCACCCTACTATCACTGAGTTAATTTCCTCAGATGGGGTCTTACATGCTGGCCTTAGGAACAGGGTATCAGAACACGGGCATGCCCAGGTCAAACTGAAACAGAGACCCATCTAGCACAATCTTCTGTCTGTAACACCCACGATAGCGGATGCCCAAGGAAAAGTGAAAAAAACACAGAGGAAGCATATCATGGTATTCCCCTGACATAAATGCCCAAACTCCAATAGTTGGCTCCTTGGGAATTCCCAGAAACAGAAATGGTGTCTCTGTACAGCATGCAAAGCACTGGACCCCAACCTGTGCTGGCTCATTATCAACAACACGGAGGAAATATTGTTGTAATTAAAAATTTAGTAAATGGCCCTGTTTAGCATATAGGAGACGTGGCTGGATTTTTTGTTGTGGAATACACTGGCTGTGAGAGCAGCAATGGACTTCACTCTCCTGTCAGAGGGGGCTGCAGTGCCTGACTAGTCCTTTCCATAGCTGCAGGCAGCATTAGGGCTGCTGCAGAAGGGTCACCATCTCTTGCAGCTCTGGGTGGCTTCTAGCAGAAGTTACTCCTTCATCTCCCATGGACAACAAGCCCTTGAAGGCTTCATCCCAACTCAGTCCTTTTCTTGTGGCAGGAGTTCCCTAGGCCTGATCCTTCCTGCTGGGAACAGCCAAATTAAATGCATTGCTGAAAAGCCATTATCTGGCTCTCCGTTAAGCCACAGGTTGGCATCCACTACTTTAAAGATCCGCAAGGTCATCTTTTTGTTTTCCTTCACAGTTGTCCACAAATCCTTCCAGGTTTGCCGTGGTGGTGGCATCCATGAGCTTGCAATGGTAGGGAGAGGTGTACTGTGTGGGGGAGAGAATACTGGCACTGGCATCCAAAATGGTGGTGGGGCTGCTGTACAGTAGTCTTTCCTTCACCTTTGTTTCTTTCCAAATAACACACAGTCATTTCTTCAGATTTGCTGCTTTCTGGAAGAGCTTGTTGCAGCTCATGATGGTGTCCAGAGCAATGAGCAGGCCCCAAATTTTCTTTCTGAAAATTTTGTGGAGTTTGGTGGAACCAGAATTTTCTGTGAGAAGATGGTTTCTGTGCTACAAACCATTCATATTTCCGTAAGAGAAACAGTAAGGGAAACACCTGCATAGAAAATGTCACCTTGGGCAGAGTGTAACATGGCTGTAAGGCCCTTCTGACCAAACCCAACTCAAAGCAGGGGCAGAAAAGCTGAGATCCATGAGGGACCAGTCTAGGGAGATGTCTCCTGGGAGGGCTGTGTCCTGCACTATGAAGGTTTTCAGCTTTGCAGCAAGAAGGAAGTCACGTCTGAAAGCACGCAAAATATTTTTCTGTCCTTATTGCTACACTCCCATGGTTTGCATGACTTATAATGCTCATTTCTCCCCTACACAGTGTTTTGTGTGATGCTTTACCCAGTAGGGCTTAAATACAATGTATGTAAATAGAGTTTTATATCCACTTTGGGTAAGTGCACATGACTGCACAGTCTTCAAGAAAGTGAAGAATGAAGGCTGTTTCCTCTGAATAGAAGATGTTATAGATTAATGCCTCAGTGATTCAAAGTGAAGGGAGTTTTTTAGGTAGGCAGTGTACAGTAATTACACAAATTGGAATTTTGGCTAGAACAAACCTCTCTGCTTTTGTGAAAAATGCAATGAGATTTTTAATGATGACGAATGATCAACACACTGGTTTTATGTTTTGCCCAAAAGCGGGATGAATCATAGATGTAAGAGCTGGAAAAGACTTACAGAAAGATATCATGTAATCCATCCCCAAGAAGACAGGATCACATTAATGTTTGATGGTTAAAGATGCTTGAAGAGCACTTCAGTAGTAGTAACTTAGCTGTTCTGTTCACTTGCTGCTTTGCTCATGCTTTCAGGTTTTCCTTCAGTTTCATTGCGTTCCTGCAAAAGAAGAAAACTCATCCTAAGCCTTTCTCATGAGAGATGCTAAGCAGTGCTCAAATCACATAAGCCAGATTCTGCCCAAAAGTTTTTGGTAACTTCCAACCAATGAAGAATTTCATAGTTTGAGCATTTTGCAAAGATAACAACCACTGGATCAGTCATTTGCACGGTGCCAGGAAAATACTATGTTGTTTTTTTTCCTAGGCACAAAGCTGGCATTTTCTCTGCAAGCTTTTTATGATGGTTTAATTTAAGTTTAGGAGGTAGCCCAGTTATGTCTCTCCTTTAAAAAATGTGTGTGTATGGAAATAGCTAAAAGTTAAGCAAATGAGTGTAAAATGACATCCTTTTCTAGGTAGGACTAAGCAGCCTGATTTAAAGGAAACTTTTTTAGACAAGATCTTCTCAATATAGCCTTTAAGCTACCTCCTCTGGAAAGTGATGGCAGCTCAGGCTTTTAAAGTTTTGCCTGAAAGTAGATGTCTACAGAAGGCACCACCAGGATTTTAAGACATATTTAGAAAGCCATCAACCCAACATCATCTTTTATTTTCAGAGTTTCTGTAACTGTTTCCTTTTATACCATTTGGATTAAGGACACTTAAATTGCACCAGACTAGGGGCTGTGTTGACAATTTGCCAGGTTCTTGAGAGCCACATGTAATTTTCGAAATATGGAGAAAATTGCAGCTGGTGCTTATTTGGAACGTGGCAGGTTGCATCACTTAACCATGCAAGAGCGTTACTATGCCCACAGAGGGACACATATTTTGACAGAGCTGTGGTTATGCCAGCCTGTCCTGGGTGTCCTAAAAACCCTCTTCCTGTGTCCTGTTTTTGTAAGTGGGGATTTCTGAGTAATTTCTGAGCAGGAGACGTTGCATCATGGGATGGTGTTAGGAAAGTTGTCTGAACAGCTGCAGCTGGTGGACTTCATCCCCAGCAGAGCAGGGAGCACCGTATGCTGGATGCTCATCCAGACCTGTACTGGATTGCCTCTCATTGAGGGTCGTCAAAAATCTCTGCAGCAGCTCAGTGCCTCAGAGTACACGGAACGGAAAGCAGCAGAGAATTCGGCAACCAAATATTACAACCAACTCTTAAAAAAAAGTAAAGATAGTTAAGTCATTTGCAGGTAGAGAGATAAGCTTGTCCTTGACTTTTCAGAGGGCCTGAGCCAAGACACAGTTAAATGTTTTAACAAGTCACTAACTTGGGTTTCTGTGAAATATCTGAGATCACTTAATGTGTTTTTAAAAGCGATAATCATTGTTCAGAAGGACAAATTATGTTGAATGTTGTGCTAACAAGTATGTTTGCTAACACGATGCTTTTCTCCTGTGCAGATAAGACTGAAGTATATTGTTCCAGGTAGCCGGAGGAGGGAATTGTGCATGTCCCCTACTAAAAGCATTACCGTGGGCTGTGTTGCTTATCACTCGTGTGGCTAGGCAGGCGCCAGGAAGGATGACTGATACCGTTGCATCTTACATTTACTTACCTAACAAGAAAATAATAATAACGGCTCAAAGCCTACAAACCAGACATAAGGCTGTTTGCATATCCATGTCACCTTGCACTTTGTGCTCCTGGCCTGTGTGTCTCATGGCCTGAATGGAGTCCCTGAGCAGTAGCTACAGAATAAATAATAAATAACAAAAACAGCAGTCGTTACAACGACTGTGATCCTATGTTGTTAAAATTCACAGGTTACGCAAAAGTAAGTCAGGAAAGAATAAGGAAAATAGTTACCGCCACAGAATAATTGATATTATTCTGTTTTCTAGTCCAATCCAGTAGACCATACCAACAAAATGGAGGCCTTTTGTCTTATTTCTGAGACAGCAACAGTGGTTTCAATGTCTGTCTTCTGTGTCTTTCTCACATGGCAAGGACCTTTCCTTGCCAGACTAGGAGCCAGCAATTTTGTCTTTAGGGCTTTTGGCAGGGATCTCTCAAGACTTTTTTTGCATCCAGGGATATTGCTAGCACTGGGGCTTACCTCAGGCTATTAACCCTCTTCTTCATGGGGGCCTGGAAAGTGAGTCAGTGGTTGGGCCTTCACTGTTGTGCTCGATGTAGTTGCTTGAAAATTGGAAACTGTGTTAATTAAAGACTTTTGTGTTTCCGATGAAGAATATAGGCAATGTGCCGTGCCATGTGATAGGTAGTCAGTCCGTACAGATGTTTCTGTGATCTCTTTTGACCTTCAGCTACATCTAAATGTACAGGTTTTGTAGGAAAGGCCAGTCTGATCCCACAGACTTTTCTGTGGTTACCTCAAGAGAGGAGTCATTCAGCTTCTGTGGGTGAGGATTCGTATGATTCTAGAGCAGCAAAGTTAGGCCACTGCTGTCCGCTGCAAAATGCAGTAGCTGCCTCTGCAATTTATAAAGAAACTTGGTCAGGAGCAATATTTGTGGCTTAAAAGAGCTTAAGACATGTTGGAGATCTCACTGAAAGCTACAGAAGTGTGAGTCTGACTGCCCACATGGTTAATATTCTGTTCTTCGCTGAAACAGCCATCTAATAAAAGTGATATCAGCCAAGGCTACGTCCGGGAAGCCAGATTAATGTTGCTTTTACCTGGGGATCCCTTTCTTTGAGTGAATCTCTGCTGGGACTTTCTTGCAGAGAAAATGAAGCCTAGGACCAACTACTCAGCTGGAATAAATTGTTTTTACTTGCAATAGTGGGATTTTGTCCATACAATAATTTTCTGTGTCTGTTTGAGCAAGGAAGGGTTTGGCAATAAAGCTATACGAGTGTAATGTTTCGAGCATAGTTGAGGCATCAGTAAAGAAGCTGTGCTGAAGACAGGCTGGATTATGTTTGCTAAGTGGATGGAGCCTATCCCTGTGTATAGGACTGTCCTGTCTTGCAAATGCTTTTCAGATGTCTTTCAAACATGGACTGTTTTTAAAAGAAAGAAAGACCAAGCATTTCTAATACTGTGTCCACCCTTGCTGCATGGATCTGTGTGAAATTTGATTTTGCTGAGTTGATGTCCCACACTTAGATGTTGACTCTCCCTTCTTACTGTTCCTCCACTCATTTTGTCCTGAACTTTCCCCTTCAGTTCCTTGAGTTTGCCACTTACTGATCAGCAAACAGAAGAACAAAAGTATCACGAGGCCTCATCATCAGTTTGCGCTCACTTTTAATTAAATGCTCTCATCGTACAGTCCTGGAGTCTTAATGAGGCAGAGGAAATCAGTGAGTGACAGAGTGAAGTGCTAATGCACTTTGCAGTAATTACAGGCAGTGGGAACATCTCTGAGATCCTCTGAACTGTATAGGAAACCCAGGAATGTTGTAGTATAAAAGAGCTGGATCATACATCCTCCGTTGGGGAGAAAGAAGTTGCCTTCAGACTAATGATAAATGAAGAAGATTTGTGAAAGGTTGTTAAACTATGTACTGTGGTTTAGTGCAGAAACATGCCCTGTCTTGTTTGCTAACTGGGTTTTTGGTGGTTTGGGGTTTTTTTTTGCTTTTTCCCTTTTGAGAAAAATCCCACTGTGTGCCAGGGCTAAGTCTGATTTCACCACCCTTTTGGGAATACACAATGCATAGTTCAGCCTCTTTGGTACACCTCATATGAAAATACAGGACTAATGCACTGGCTCCCTTCCATGCCACTAGGATTTTTGCAGGGTAAACTGAAGCATAGGCTAAGATCTTGGTGATGGCATGAATAGGGCTCCTTGCCATTCAGCACAACTTCTCAGAAGACAGATTAGCCAACCAGCGTCTGAACATGTTTTCAGCAGAGGGAGAATGCACCAGGGGGACTGTAAACATTCACATTTGTTCGTCTTCAAAGAGATGGTTCTGCTCTCATTACTTCCCCTCTCTCCTCTGCCCAGCTCCAGCCCTACCCTATTTAGACTCATGATTTACTGGGCTTCCTTGAACTCTGACCTTTGTCAATAGGACCATGATGTAAACATCTTCCTGTGGCTACAAAGCCGTGACCTGTAGAGCAGGTGGAGGATGAGAATGGGGTTGGGGTGAGCGTCGTGTCATGTGTGCAACCTTATTTTTGGCCCAGGGCTTTATTATGAAGACTACAGTTCCTTGCTCTCCAGAGCAGCAAGAGCCAAAGCCTATAGAAGTCAAGAGGAGCCTTTCTGTTGACTTGAATGATCTTTGGATCAGGCCATATGTTTGCTGTGCAAACTGGAAGATAGCCCTCATAAAACCCACCAAGTGAAAGAGAAAGATTTCCCTCCAGGCACATGGAGGTCCCGCTCTGTGGGTGATCTTTCTTTGCAAATGAAAGCAGATACACGGTTCCTTGTGTAAGACGTGCTGCACAACAAAAGAGAAGCTGGCATTGTGAAAGCCAGGCAGGAAAGTATCTGGCTCCAGACACGTAGGCATAGCTCAGCGCCTAGCCCAGGAGAGCGAGATTTTTTGTGTTTTGTTGTTCTCATCGGTGAGGCTGCCAGTATCAAACTTCAGTCCATCTGGGAGGATGCAACGCACTTCTCTGGGGAGTGGGAGTGGAAGGCAAGTGGGTGCAGAGAGATGTTGTTTTTGTGCAACTCCTGAAGGTTATTTGGAAGGAGTCAAGTGTCAATCAGTGGTTATAACATTCCTTCCAACCTGCATTGTGGAAATGCCAGCAGTGCTGCTCACTTTTCCACAGTGTTTAGTTTGAAATCAGGTTTCAGCGTGGCTGCAGGACCTCTGTGACTATTGCTCACTATTTCTTATTATTTATTTATGAAGAGGACTATTAAAATTGTTTTGGGCACTCTGTATGCTTACTCTTCTACCTGAGAACAGCTAGTTTTCTGCAGGACTGCATCTGTTTCTGATACGTTTGTATTTGTAACATGATTTTCTCCAAGAGCCATTTATGGAGCCAGTATTACATACATGAAATGAGATCTCAAACTGAAAAACTTGGATAGCGTGGTTGCTGTGAGAAGCTCAGATACTGTGTTATTTTTCCCCAAAAAATCTTCTCTCTGGTGAAAGCAAGACAGTGGAAAACCAAATTTTGTTCTTTCTACTGACCACAATTTCTGCTGAGCTCCTCTACAGACAAAACCCAGCTCAAAACTGCATGAATAAATAGGTTTGCTTGGATTTCACTGGTAGTCTAAATAAATGACCTTAATTTCTTGTCCTCCCCAACTTCAGCCAGTCTGAACAAACCCTTGTTGAATGTAGGTGGGCATATTTGCATTGCAATAGGTGGGTTTGGCCCCATCGGAAGCGAATGGTCATTCAGGTGGTGACTTGTGTGGCCCAGTTGTAACTGTCACAGTCTCCTGAGAACCAGCCTAGATATTTTTGCACACATACCTGCAAAAATGATTTGGTGTTTCAGTAAGCTGAATGCTTTTGGAGAGAGCGCTGCAGACAATGGGGATCTGACAGAGGTTTTTTAAGGCACTATCACAACATAAATGTTAATCAACATTTCAGTGAACAGCCTCTGTCATAAAACTGTGACATCAGCTTTCTTAGACAGTGCCAAAATAATTCAAGACAGTTTTTAGAGTAAAGCAAGGACTTCCTACCCCTTTGAATACATTTTTCGTGAGATGTTGGGTGAAGGTTTAGGTCAGCACTTGTGTTTTGTGTTCGTAGATAGCTGACGATGTTTGCTATCCTACCCAGAAGAAAGCTGAGGCAGAGGCTTGAGTCTGAATTCTCTTGTATTTTCATGCCAGTAAGGTGCTAGTGAATTTACAGCTAAATTCAAGCAACCTAAAATCCCAGGCTTCTGATGAACAATGCTGGTGTGATCACCATTTAATGAGCTACCCTTCATCAGCTGAGCTGTGGTAGCCCAAATGGCATCCTTATGCCATCACATTCGCAGCAGTTTAGATTTCCATGTTTAATTTGCTGCTGGGGCAGACTGAGTGATTATTTACTGTGACGAAGAGGTGGCTGGGATAGATGCAGCAGCTCCACTGTCTTTGATTGTGAGCCTTTATGCCAAAAGGGAGCATGGCCAGAGTTGTCCTCTTGGAGCTTCCAATATCCTAAGCCATAAGCAAGATGCCATGTGTGGAGAAGGTGAAAAGGAAGTAGGAATGTCACTGCGTGTCAGTGTCAAGATTACATGTCCCTGTGCACTCTAATGTCGGTAAAACCTCCCAGCAGAAGTGTGTAGAAAGCATTAGAGGACTGGGACTGGGAAGGGATTACAGACACGAGCGGTCATGTGGAAGGCAGCAGAAAAGAAGCGTAGAAGAGGGATATAAAGAAAGAGGGTAGACAGGCATGTGGCAATTTGGTGTGAAGAGCAGAGGCGTTTCAGCTAGGTGCACAAGTGGGACTTGTTCACCTTTCCTTGGTTAAAGCCTCCATCAGGGTTTGGCAGTACGGCAGAAAGACGAGGGTTTGCACAGGCTCCTGGCGAAGAGCAACCGTTTTGGACAAAGGACACTGGAGTCTCTAGTGACCTAGAGAGGAGACTGCGAATAGCATTATATTGTCATGCTCAGCATGTAATAACAATTCCTCAGAGTCCTACATCTTGTTTATTGGGTGGGTTTTTTTCCTCTTTCTGCCTATCTCTATAGTGTATATGAACCACAGCTGTTGACAAGGAAAATATGCAGTTGCTCTGCAGCAGCAAGAAGGAAAAATAAATCATCCTCCCCCCCACCCCTTTTGTTACTATTGACTTACCAGCGACTATGCTAAGGTTAAAACCACATAGAGCTGCATGCGTAAATGACAAGGAATTTGCTCTGAACTGGAGCAGACTGCCACTCATGACAGATAGATAAATTATCTCTTATTTCTAATTGTGTTCCCCTTGCAGGCAGCTCAGCTTTATGGTAGAATGGCTGTGATGGTTATTTCAGCAAAGTTGCTGCTATTTTGTGCCAACACAATGTTCGGAGAGCATGGCTCTACCAGGAGTTTTGCTACAAGAGTGGTGAGAACTGGGCATTGGATTGATCATCTGGAGCAGAGCTCCAGAGGGGGTTAATTGTCCTTTGTGCAACTGAGGGTGGAATTTGCTCCTCGAGATGTTTAACGATGTAGTGCTTTTTATGCCAGAGCACTCCCTCTGCCCCTCCTGGTTTTCCCAGCAGACATAGCTGCACATACTCCCCAAACAAACTTGAGCAGATAGTAAAATTTGCCCCAGAAGGCATGCATATTTTTGTGAATAGATCAGATGTGACCAAGGGCACAATTTCAGTTTGTCATGGACAGATCTTCCTCTGGTTTATACTATAGATGCTCCTTCTCATTAGTGGAGTTACATTCATTTACGCTGGCTGACAGTGTAGCCCTATATTTTAGATGACTTTTGGGATACATATTTTTTTCTTTCTTGAAGCCTTCTGCCCTCAGGCTCCCATTCTGCCTGGCAAATGAATGCTTCAAAAAGACATCCAAACCCAATCTCTGTGTCCTGCGGTGAAAACAAGACTGACTGTATTCATTCTTACTTGTCACTCTCTAAAATATGTCTTCCTGATTAAGTTAGTGGACAAGAGCTAGTTGCACACTACAATACGATACAAAGAATATAAAGATGCATACCCTGCTCCCCATGACCTTTCCTCCTTCATGATCAAATTTTTTAGGGTTTTTTTGTTGTTGTTGTTAAATACCTTCTGTCTTGAGAATTTCTCTTCCTTTGGCTGATCCTGCTGACTTCTGTGTGAACAGATCAGACGTGAGCAAGGACAGAATTCCAGTCCATCTTGCACAGACAGCACATATTTCTGGTTTGCTGTAACTGTTTATATCAGAGTAAGCAAACAGAGGACACGTATAAAATCTGGATCCAGCATACTACACATTGTACAGCAAATTTGGTGTCATTGGCCTACGCTGCCTTTTATTTGCCTCTTAAGCCTTTAAAATCAAATAACTTCACAGATTTCAAACCGTCCAGTCTCCACTCTCCAGCTGGAAGATTGAAACTGGATTATGGGATAATCTCAGATGTCATCACAATTGCTACCTATGCTACATTAGTTCCTTTTGTTTGGAAAAATAGTGATATATTTGGGTTTGGTTATTTGGTTTTTGCTTTTTTTTTAAGAAAGTAGAGTTAAACATTGCTACCTGCCAAGATTAAAGTTAGTGAAATATGACAGGTTTAGGAATCCATGAAAGATTTGCTGTGAAAAAACAGTTGACTTCAGTTCCATATTACAGCTCTACGTCCATGTATGTGCCCAGGAAAAGGTTGGAAAATTGTTTACTCAAGGGCTTGAAGATGCTCCTGAATGAAACATAAAAAATCGTACTGTCACAACTTCTCCTTTGCCATTTGCTGACTTCCACTGCCCGCCACTGGCCTATATTTTGCCTGGTTCACCGAGATTGCAGAGGCCACAATTTTATGTGTTGGTTATGTAGTAGAATCTTTTAAGGGACCTTAACTCACTTCTCAGCCTTCTTCCTAACTATTAGGATGTGTTGAGTACTTTAACATTTACAAGTGTTTTCTCCTGCTCTCTTAATTGGTTTTGGCTCACTTTTGTACTCTTTTTCTTTTTTTTCTTCATTCTTTCAATTTAATTTTTGAGCCATGACATCGAGGCTGGACCCAGAATGCTACCTCAGATACTATTGTGTCTACAGTCAGATCACCTATCCACTTCTATGTAGTGTTCTCCTTGTATCCAAATAATGCATTAGCTGTTTTCGCCCGAGATTTTGCCTGAGAGTACAAGTTGAGCTGGTTGCCGTAAAGTCTCTGCTTTTGAATACTGAGTCTCACAACCTGAAGCTTTGCACTCTTCCAACCTCAGATAAATGGACACTACATCGACCTGCTGAATGGTTACCTAATTCAGTGGGCATGCAGTTTATGCTCTAACGGTCATCTCTCTTCTCAGGATACACAGTCTCCACAGTTTGCTTTTGCTTCTGTCCTTTCTATGCTACCACTGATGGTTTTTCCTTCCCCATACAGGAACAGGCTTATCCTGAAGTGGAAATGGATTTTTAAATGCTTCTTTATTGATTTTGGCTTGATGAGTCCCTGGTGTTTCAATTCTTTAACTTGAGTTTTTTGCAAGCTGTGTTTTTTAAAGACTAATGACATTCTTCATCATCAATCTTCTCTTCTCCCTGTTTTTCAGGGAACTTGTGTATATATATATATGTGTGTGTATATATATGCTTTTTCTTCATTTTTTAGTATTACTTTCACACATCATTTTAGCCAAGACAGTTTTTTGCCACTGGGCAGTTCAGGCTGCATGGGGTGCCCAGATAAATACTCCAAGTAATCCCTGGAAAGCTTTTCTTAAAAAAAAAAAAAAAAAAAAAAAACAACAAAACCCAACCCACACATGTTATGACTAGAGATTTAAGAAGCAGTCATTGTCTTTACTAATGGCAGTGGATGGTCTGCCAATGAAAGTAGATGCTCTGTGAAAAATCGTCATGGTCGTCCCATCCTTAGTGCATTGGACTGAGCTTGCTGTATGTAAAGGCTATAAATCTCTCTTCCTCCTTCACATGGTTTGGAAATGTTTAGTTTATCCTGCATTACCCAGTGCAGTACGGGCACAGCCATTATAATCCCTCCACCCTTGCAGACACAGCTTTCTCTTTGGAGGATAGTAAATGTTTAATTCAGCAAATCCTATGGGGAGGATGACTGCTGGCAGCTTCCCGATCACCCACAAGTTACCCAACATGCATCTTCTTCTGCATCTTTCTGTTTCTGTTGACTCATGTGGTGGTACGTTAGTAGTGACACGGGATAAGAGAGCACTAACAAGTCTCAAAACCATCACAGTGCACATTGTTCTTTACTTTCTCTGAAGTTCAGTTTCATGGAAGATGTGCATCAAAAATTCAGGCTTTTTGCATGTTACAAAGCTGTGGAGATGCAGTTAACTTCCCCTGAAATTTGTTTTCTCATCTAAAGCAAAACATATGTACCATTTTAGCTTGACTGCACCTGTGTATGGCATCCCTGGTTTCAATGCAGTGAAGAAAAATAAGTGCCTAATCTTCTCTAATGAGGAAGCCAACTACAGTGTGCCTGTGGTTTTATTAAATGTGCCGTGCAGAAAGCATAAAAGGGACCAAAGAGGAGGAGAGTTTTGCTGGAATCATGGTCCAGTTGTTAGGCCAGTGGGGCATGCTATATTTTCCATTTCTCACATTGCCAGTAGGCACATGAGTAATCGTGTGGTAAGGGAAAGAAAGGAAGGTACTGAAAAGAGTGCAGAGGGTGAATGTGTTGGGGTTTAATGAATGCCATGCTCCAGTCCAGGTGCTCGTTCCTAGCAAAGTGTCCCTGTATCACTTATTATTTAGAGTCACTAACACTTGCTCAAGGTGCCAGAAAATAAAAACAGACGCTGACACGTAGCGGGCACAAAATGAGATTGCAGCAGCGCAGATGCGAGGTTGGATTTCACGCTCCGGCGTTCGTTAACATGGCGCGAGGAGGATCGGTTTCAGAGAGGCCGACCGGGCTGCTCTCCAAATGAGGCGTTCCACATGATTTCACATCAAACAATCACTGGAGTGACACATTTGTTGTTTCCACCCGTGTGATAACGCAGCAATGTGCTAGCGCATTCATTGAGGATTTATTGATCGGGCTATTTTCCTAATGTGTTTTAAGCTGTGGTAGTACAAATTCTGGATGGCGCGTTACCATGTTTCACTGACTTGGAGAGGCACACAGCAGCCATTCGTCCTGATCAGTTACTGTCAAATACTTTCCCCCAGGCCCAGAAAATAACTTCTCTTGCCTGGAGGAGTAGGTGTGTGCCATGAGAATGAAGCCCAGCATGAAACATATCACTTATTCGCCTGCCTAGGAATTGCTAGCCACAGGAGAAGACCTATTTGGTGGTGTGTCAGTGAAGTACAAGAAATCGATGCGAGGCTTCTCTTCTGGGTGTTTTCATAGTAAATTTGGCATTTAAGCCACGTTCAGTAAAGTTTTGCCAGGGGTAGTAAGCCTTGCCAGCTTCTTTCGTGATCCAAGGACAAGTTCTTTATATGGCAATGCAAGAAACTTCATGAATGTAAAATTGACTTATGGCTTGGAGATGAAAGAAATATGCCACAAGAAACCAAAAAAGCTGTTCAAAACAAGGCAATAGGAGTGTATTTCTTCTAGTATTTAATGACACTGTAACAAAATAACATTTAAGAGCCCCAACACAAACTGGGATGCTATCGTACTAGCCAGTGTACAATGAACAGAAAAATGGTTGCTGCCTCAACCAACAACGTTTATGAAAGCTATTTGGAAACTTTTTCCCGGAGACGTTTTCTAATGGAAAATGGAATTTCCATAAAATTATAAATCCATTAATTCAGAAAACTTCCGATTATGCCAAAAATATCAGTTCTTCTGTTGGGAAAATCCCAAAGAAATTTTATTTGAGTATGAGAATCATTGAGTATGATTCAAATTAAAATATTTTATTTTATTGAATCTGACTCAACTTACTTTGTTTTGAGTCAGTTCAATAAGGTATTAAGTTGCTTCTATTAATGCAGCAAGCACCTTCTAGCAGTTATGCTTTAGTCTTACATTCTTTCCCATGGGCTATTTTTGTAATACAATACCTGTATCTCTTGTCCAAACTTGTTTGATCCATCACAAGAATCAGTCGTTCTGCATACCTGTTAGAAGATGAAGTATGGCCAGGAACTACAGCTCCCATAAGGCAATGTGCAAGAGGAGGAGAAGGCAGTCTAGTGTCGACATTGTGAGAAATTAAGCATTTCAGGCTTTTTAAATACATCACAATGGGGTGTCTAATTTTTGAGAATATTAGCATGTTTTATTTTAATTTGACAACATGAAAATGAAACAGTTTCATGTTTGGGTCCATTAGACAGATATTAAAAGCTGTCAACATTTTAGACCCAGGATATAAAACAAATGTTGAAATGTCAGAATTTTCCATAGAGCAGAAATTTTACATTTTTCTGTGCTCTTCAGTTTGTTCCACTCTCAAAGTTGTCTCAAGAGCTCTGTGTTGGTCACTTTTGCACACTTTTAACATACATCTTAGTAAGGCCACTGGGCTATAGCCATGCAGTTATTTATTTCAAGATATTTTGTATTTTTCTTTCCTAAATTTTTCCATCTTCCTTTTTTAGTTCAATGAACTTACAGATTTGCATAGTGCTTCCATCAGAAATAACACACAACCAATACTGATGTTCTAAAAAGCCATTTAGCCTGAAGGAAGGACTCTGCTAGAATTTATGCCTGGTTCAGATGGGGAGGGGGTCCCTAATTTCTCTGCTGCAGGGTATCCTCTTGATAAATTACTGGAGATTGGCCTTAATTCTGTTGGATCCACGTGTTTTACAACCTGAGGTTGTTTAAATCCTGGCTTTTGGCTTGGGCTAATCTTTAACTAGATCTCTAATGCATAGAAAGGGGAGTATAATTTATTTATATGTGTTATATATGTAAGTGCTATTCTCATTTTCCGAGTTTAAGTCAACTCTCTTTGGTGAAGAGGGAATAACATGTCCTTATGACATGGAGCAGAGATTAACTATTTCTTATATGAATACCTGGAGATTTGAAAGATTCTGAAATATTTATAAGTGATAACACTGCTGTGATCAAACAGTTGTCATTTTGTGTTTAAACAATCCCCTTTCTTTGTGATCTTGTGCGGTGGGTGTGGCATTGAAAAGAGGGATTTGACGGTAAAATCCATCTCCAAAGGGAGACCTGTCTTCTAAGGCGAGGCTTGTAAGCAGAGCAAGTAGGGGCAGTGATTGAACTCTCTCCACACTGCTTTGATGGCGGAGAGGGATAGTGTTACACGAGGGGAGTGCACACAAATTACTTGTGCAGCAGATGAGAGAAAACTCACCCTTTCTGTCAGCAAAGAAGACAAATATCTAATTTATGTCTCCTGAGAAGTGATTCTTTTTCTTATTATTATTGTGAAAGCAACAAAGCTACTAAATTCTCTTTTGATGTAAAAAGACCAATATAATTGCGGTTTTAGTTTAACAGATTTGTTTTGCCTTCATTACAAAGAGCACCGGCTTTAAAAGAAACTTTGCCAGCTCTGCTATTTTATAGACTTAAGTTCTCTGCAGCGGATGGAGCGACCACATTTCTTGCCTTCATCTTCTGAGCAGCAAGGGGTAGATCCAGCACCCGGTGCACCACAGGCATGTCTCTTTACTGCCTCGGGGGTTGGAGCGTGGACTCGGAGGCGAGAGAAAAGGGAGCCCTTGGTCATTGCCGAGGGGTTGCATCCTGCCTGCAGGGCAGCCCTTGTCAGGCGTCAGCCTGTCTGCCGCTAAAGATGACTCCCATCCAAATGGGAGAAGCCAAGCCAAGGCGAAAGTCCTGGCATCACCAACGAAGAGCATCTGCCAGGCCTGGCCGTAGCTGCGTATTGGAAAAGCAGAGCCTTGTCTGCATGGGGAATGGCACGGGTTCAGCAGATGACAGCCAGCACTTGTCTTGGCCCCACCAGCCCTGAGCTTTGTGGCAGGTGGGAGGGCAGGCCAGCGTTTGCCTTGGCCAGTCTAATCAGGGTTTATTCCTCACGGAAATGGCAATAAAACCTGACTGCTCCCTTCCCACAGATCCCAGTGTGTATCGGTGGGGTACACTGCATGGCATCACTGGCAGGATCTGACCCACTAACTGTCCCCCATGGCAGCAGGTGGTGACACGTCTTGCTGCTCATGTCACCAGTCTTCTCGGAAAAAGCCTTAGCAGGGTAGCCTGCGTGCTTTATTTATTTCCCAGCAAAATTTTATTTGATTGACAAATACTATGTGAAAATGCCAGCTGTCTGAGCACCTGTATTAAGGTGCTCAAAAATGGTTTTGTTTGTGTCGAACATAGCTTTAAAGAGCCAGTGCTTAGCTAGACAGGTATTTCACCTCCCTGTATTGGCCCTTTATGACAGGGGCAACTACCTGACTGGGGACTGGGCTTCCTTCACGAGTGTGGGGCAGTATTTATGGGAGGAGATTCCCTTTCTCACTGCTTTTTAAAAAGAATTTTATGAAGATACTTTCTCATAAACTAAATGGGGTCATGCTGAGGCAAAGGTGCAATTCTAAAGTATATATATGTAGGTATTGTATAGTAAAACTCCAAGGCTACTTGGAGCTTTGCGTTCTCAAGAGACACTGGGAATCCTGTGTTGCTTTGTTTGGAAGATGCTGGAATAAAAAGAGGTCAACATTTGGTTGGACTGACAACTGGAGCCCCAAATCTGAACTGCTGTAAAATACTTTTTTTAATTTGATTTAACATTTGGCCCACTCATTAGGTCCTCTTTGGTCCAGGTTGAAATCTATATCAGTAAACCTTATATATGTTCAAGTGGCAGATTTTTCCCCTCACTCTTGAAAGACAAAGGTCATAAGGGACATTTTTCTTGTGATCATAAGCCAGGTCCTGATCTTGTTTCCACAGCTAAATGTCTGGAATAACATAATGTGTTTAATAGATTTGCTTCAGATCTTTGGCCATGTGAATGATGCCGTGAAGGACACTCCCATCCCATTTAACGCACATTGCACTGACCCACTGAATCGAATTACAAGCTCATCAAGGAAAATGTGCTTTCAAAAATGTATGTACAAACACACACTGGTTCAGCACGATGGATTGAGCATGCGGCTTGCTGCGGTTTATTGTCAGAATGTTTCATTAGTTAAAGCCAACGACAGAAGTTGATGTTTGGACATCACCCAGTAAAGAAACTGTATCCCTCTGCAAAAGGCACTTTGAGTCCTTGGGAGGGCTGCGGTGATAAATATATGCATACATGCATATTTGCCCATCCTGATACAGTAGACCTCCTCCCAAGCTTTCATCTAACTGTTGCTCTGGAAAATACCTCTGGTCATACAAGGGAAAGGCTAAATCCAGTAAAGTTTGAAGTCAGTTCCTTTGCACTCTTGGGTTCCTGCTTAGGTGTGTTGTTTGTCACCTTGTAGTTAGAGAGGCACTGATAAACTTATAGCTGCTGGTAGTTAACAGGAATTTAATTGAGGATCATTTAACATGAGGACGACCTTGTGAATGAAATTGTGAATGAAATAGTCTTAGACTAAAGGGTGCTGCAATGCTCTCCGCTCTCAGTAGCTGTGCTGCAGTTACTATTCCAAGCACCCAACAGTAAAGGTGATCATCCCTCAAATGTTGTACATCAATTTTTATCAGCACTTTAGGAGAAACGTATTGCTCTGTAATGGCACTTTAGTGGGGAAATGCTAATGCATCACTCTACAATTACACCTGGAAGACAATGGGGATGGAAGGGTAAAGGAGAATTAATGGTTGATCTTCTCAGAAAGGAGCACTGTATAAGCACTTTGGTCCACTTGAAACTCTCCCACCGCAGGTACGTTTCTGTGCTAGAAGTCTTAGTGCACTGAATCCTTCTGGCCAGAAACCAGAGAGACATGGAGAGTTCAGCACGCTGCACACCAGGCTCTGCAAAAGGGCAGAGAAAGACTATGAGACCTGCCAGAGCTGCTCCGGTCCTACCTGGTCAGAGTATGTAAGTGGTCTTTAAAAAAAAAAACAAGCAAGCAATCTCTTTTTAGTGTTTCCTACTTGGACATACATAGACCATGGTGTTTTTTCCCCAGTCCTTTGTAAGCCCACCACAAGGTGATTACCTTCATCTGTTTTTGCCTGGTTTCTGAAGCCTGAATCTCAGATAGTACATTTTGACTTAGATCTGCTGGTGCCAGTGCAGCTGCACTGATTCACAACAGTAACATGATCTAGTTACTTTTTCTAGTAACACATTCACAAAACCTTTCTGTCTGCTTTCTCCAACGCTGGCAGGGCGGTCTGTCCACATGGGCAGATTAAATCCCCGTGAAGCCTGGACCCTTCCTGTTTTAAAGATCCCTGCATTTTGATGTCTCTTGCTACAGGTTTTTGCTCTACCCTCAAGTCCATAATCCCAAGCAAAGCTCTCCAGACAGCCAGTTGGTAGCAATTTCTAATCTGCTGCACCACCATCTGCTACTTAGCTCCTAGTTCATTGCTGCGTGAGTCTGGGGGCCCAGCTATAATGTGCCCTTGCTGGTACTTAACATTTGCTAAGAGGAATAGTTTACTGTTTTGCATTTTCCACTCTGTTTCTTCCCCTTCTTGGCTCCATTCTTTTGTCTTGTTTTCACATTATTGGGCATGGTGTCTGGTTTCTAGTAGCGTATTAGTAATGTAGGAAAAATGAACATAATTGCAAAAATACCACACAAAGGACTCGTATGTCGCTTTCATTGCTTAATCCGCTTGCTGGGAATAATTGAACGGGATTCCTTTTGTTTTGTAGCTGCTTGATTTGCTGGGTAGAAGTCCCCTCCTCCTATGCCTGACCCTGCAAGTACTGATGGGCAGACAGGCTTGAGAGAACTAATAACCAAATCCAGCCCTTTGAAACTGAGCCTGCTCTGGAGAGTCAGAAATGCATGGTTGAAAGTACTAATACTTGTCATTTCTCACGTCCTAGGTGCTTTACAGACATTGGCAAAGATTCACCTAGACTGTGGTGTGAACTCTGCTGCAAGTCGGTGATGATAAGCTCCGAGCTACTTTTGCAAAAGCCTGGAGTAACCTGGCTATCGGGGGGGCTCTGCTACTTGAACAGGGAGAGCCTTTCCTCAGAGAGCCATAATTCAATGGTGTAGTAGTTGGAAATAGCCTTAAAAGAGACCTCTTCTGTCAAAAATGCGTTTTCCTGATTCTGTATAGCTGTTACTAGTTCAGTTTAAAGCCTCGTTGGTCCAAATGTGTGTCATCACCCTCGTTTTAGATAAATGTGGTGGTTCAAGGTGGGCTCAAAGCCACAGAGCTCCTATTCGCACCAGCAGGTTTCAGCTTCTCTCTCCTCTGTAATACGCAGCGATGTGAGATCGCTTTGCACAGCTCTGATCGTGTTAATGTTCCTGCTTATCATTTCCTCAATTGCTTCTGCATTCATTGATCTATCTAGAGCACAGGCAGAAGTATAGTGGCAGGGGAACAGAGCAGGAGCAAGAGCTGCTGGGAATCCTGCAGAGAAAAATACTTCTGTGAGTTCCCAGACAGGCTCTGTAGGCTGCTGGTGACATACCCAAACCCCTGGGTAGCTACACAGGGGCCTGTTAGGAAACTGTTGCTGTGATGGTTTGTAATATGAAAGGAAACGCTAAATGTGGGATGCTTCAGAGACATGCTTCAGGTCTTATTTGACCTGCTCTTTGAGGTAAACTTTTATCCATTGTGAGCATTTGGTCTTAATTGATTTACAGCTGCTCATTTAATCCATACACAGATTCCTCCCCCCCCTTCAAAATATAGAATAACTGTATATGAAGTCTACTGAGACATGGATTCAAACTCCAGCATTTCCTTATAATGGGAGCATGAGAGAAGCCTTGGTCCCAAGGCTCTGTGCTGGAATAGGTTTGGGAGTTTTTCCTTCTCCCTTCCCTTCTAGTCAAATCCAGTAACTAAATACTGTCTTGCAAACAAAGTGAAGTCTGCCTTTTCCCTCACCCCAGGTGCAGAAAATAAACAGTATCCATTCCCACAGAAAGTCCAGAAGGCATTTTTATATGCTAAATAACTCTCTCTATTTGTTAAATATGATTGTATATTGGTGTAAACGATGCCATTGCCAAAGGGCTAGTGTGGCCTCATTTGTTGGAGGTTGCTTTGCCATGTGAACAGCGCTGGGGAGATAGAGGGATGTTGCACACAACCAAAGGGCCCATGCATTAAAAAGCACGCTGACATATCAAGGGGGCTATATAAAAAACCACAAAAATGTTGACAGGATGAAGGGCCTTAAAGGAAGAGGTTTAAAGAACTCCAGCTGTAAACCTTAGCAACAGGAAGATTGAGAGGTGACTTAATTGCAGCGTGCAAGTACTTCATGGGCAGAAGATACAGGATATTAAACAGCCCTTTAATTTAGCAAAAGAAAGGCATAAGCCGATATGAGAGCTAAAAGGTGAGTCTGGACAAAAGCAAGGTAAAAACTAGCCAGGCAGTGGAGGTGAAAAACCCCTGGGACAAACTGCTGAGGGAAAGGATGGATTTTCCATCTTTTGATGTCTTCAGCTTGTTTCTGGAAGCTTTCCTGGAAAATGTTTTTGCTAAATACAGCAGCACTGACTAGATGGGAGTTCAGATTAGATGTTCAAACAGTCCCTACTTGCTTTAAAGTCTATACATCTTCTTGTCAAAAAGGAGTGTGAGACGGAGGACATCGCTCTGGAGGGAGGCTTGGCAGACCTGGCATATTCCCAGCTCTGATACTGGTGTATTTTATAAACTTGGGGAAATCAACTTAGAATGGTCATCTAAAAAGTCATCTAAGATGAAATATTCATACTGTATTTGCAAGGTTAAACACTAAAATAAATGGCCTGCTTTCATTGTTGCTCAGCAGAAGTGAGAGCTGCAAATGCTTTGCCTCTTTATTATCCTCAAATAAGGATAATTATTTATGTACTGAAATAAAATTTGGATGCTCAACTTTTTATACTCAATTAGATAGCATGTCTTCCTTTTCCTGTATGGAACTGGCAATATTTGAGCTCATCCCACGCATTGTGAAGTAATAAACCGTAAGTCATGCCTACTATTTCATTTTGGAAGCAAACCGATAACTCCTTCTTGCAGTAAGTTGTTGTCCGTACAAAACTCTGCACAGGCTGTGGCAGCTTTATTGTGCGGCCATGCAACATTCCTACCAGTAATATATGTGTGTGTAGAGGGAGGGCGGGCGGGAGGTAATTGTTTCACTGACAGAAAAGATATAGACAGATGCACAGAAGCATTCTGGAACAAAAATGGGGCTGCATCCAGTGAAACAACAGATGCTGCCTTGTGAAAATATTTTTTCCATTATAGCTCCAATGTCATCTCCCACTTATCTCTCAGAAGTGCAGAAGGAGCTCATTTCAAGGGTACCTATTCTTGCCAGTGGCATTCCTCCTGCCTCGCAGCCTCAAAAAAGGGAATGGGTTTTTAACAGGCATCATGGTGGGGGGACCATTTGTCTGCGATTAGGCCCGAGAAAGGAAAGAAACTTTTGTCCAAGTGAAAGGGAAGCTTGTAGTTCATTAAGCGGTGGAGGGATTAGCCATGTCGAGGGCTCTGTTCTGAAAAAGTGCTGGAGAGGGCCTGGGGAGGGGAGGTCTCTCTGTAAGAACTTTCTTCCTTTTCTCTTCTATTCTGCAGGTCTTTAATGGCTTCCCCGCGGTGGGGCATGGCGTAAATAGGGGATCCTGGTCTTATTAGCGGGCTTTCGGTCCCCCACCTCCCTCCAGCCCAGCATCTCTTTATCATTCTGCCAGTTCATTACGGGCCCCAGCCAAGACTTCACCGGCTTGGGACTAAGCTAAAGAGAGAGAAAGAAAAGGGGGTGGGGGGAGGGAAGAGGACGCAAAGCAATTAATTTGGGAGAATTCAGGCCTGAGAATGTAGGCCACTCCAGAAGAAATGGTCCCCCCAAAGAAAAGAGAAAATACGAACCTTTAACAAAGTTTTCTTTCAGGGTTTTGGCTACTGTTGCATAAAACCCTCTGGAGCTTTGATTTTTTCCAGTTCTAATTTGCCCGCATCGAGGAGTTTCTCCACAGAAATGTTTCCCTTTGTTAGGAGCTTTCAGACTTCCCCTCGATTTCCAAATGCTCCTGCTTTGGAGGCAGGGAGGATTTTTTTTTTTTAGGTATCAATAGTCCATTGGGGGCAAAATGTGAAGTTTGTGTGCAGCTAAATTCCCTCTGTCCTTGCCGGGAACCTCGGTTGAGTATCGGCGAGTATAACAGGCAAGTCAAGGTGCCAGGATTTGCCTCCTGCTGTTCCTATAGAACGTTCCTTTTGCAAGCAAAAAAGTTCTTGTTCCTTCAGGGGAGTATGATCAAATGCAGAATTACTGCGGGTTTGCTGGCACAGAGAGCCGTCCGGGGAGCCCGCTTCGCTTCCCTTGCACTAGCGCTTGGAAATTCTGGAAAGGGTATTGTGGCATATATTCGTTGTTAGACACCAATTCTGGAGTGCAAACCTCTCTTTCCAGAGGTCTGAGCTCACCACTCATTCCTCATCTGGACTGAGAGCTCAGGAATAAGGGTATCACCATGGGGCTGATGGCAAAATAGTTATTCCGGAACCAACTCCAAGCACAAATGCTCTCAGAGCTATTTCCTCTGGAGAAGTGGGAGTTTTGGTGGGCCTGGAGGTCCGGTCTCGCTGCCTCACCATGCCAGCCTGCATACATGAAGGCATCCAAATAATTTAGCTTAATGAAAGAGCCACAAATGAGTAATACAAAAAATACCTTCAACTAGGAGCAAAAAAATAATCAAGATACAAGTTCCAGTTGTTTATTTTCACCGGTGTGTACCCTCTTGTGATTTCCTGGCCGGTAAAGGCACACCAGTCTGCATGCTTCTATGGATAAGTGGGTATATGGCTGTGCATTAGTTTAGGCATTTTTCAAAAATATTTGGATAGATGGAGGTGGGTTGAAGATGAGGGAGTCTGTTTGAGATGAGACCATGTTGCACCTCCTGTAAAAGCAGCCATGTGTTTCTCTGGGCTTGCATTTCTGTGCTAACTGCATTCACCGCATCATTGAAATACTCAGCATATGCTGCATTTCCACTAGAGATGAGCCACAGCTGAACGACTCAAATACCAGTTTGACTAAAGAAATCTGGGCTAATTTTTTGCTGTGTTGTCTCCTGGTTTTGGGTGCCAGTATGTTTGCCGTAATGTTTGGCTTCTTCAAAATGCATCTGCCCATTTGCTCATGATCTTACACAGTGTAGAAGAACAGCGTTCACAAATCAATGCAGGAGCACTTTGTTAGTAGGAGAAATCACAATTCAAATATTTATTTCACAAAAGTCCCATGGTAACACGCTGACATTTGATTGCAGACAAATGTAAAGGTGTGTCAAGTCAAGGAGGGATGCAAACACAGGGTGGGAAAGGGCATCCGCACTATGTTGGCATAGTTTAAATTTACGAAATGGGATGAATCTGGGATGAATCTGGGATGATCATGAGATCAGTAGACTTGTAATGAGAGAGATGAGACGGAGCCTGGAAGGCCACCTCACTAACATCTTGTTCTGCCAAACAAGCAGCTTTTTGGTCACACCTGGAAGGCTGCAGAAAGACTCAGTTGCCTTAAGAAGAGATCAAGATGAACTGATTTTGCTACTTCATGCTGCCTTTCGTGCTCTGCCACAGTGCTCCTGGGGTCTCCGGGCCCACTCAGAGGACCCCTGGGGCTCTGCATCTTTGGGAAATGACCTTTTCCAGGGCTGCAAAGGGCAGCAGTGGTGATTTGCTTTGCAGTGACCTGCGGTTAGAAATGTGGGTGACAAATTCTTTGCTCAAGCATTTGTTTAGCAGCTGAGTCACCCATTTCTATCTGAGGGCAGGATTTAGGCACATAAACTGAGTGCATTATCAGGAATGCTATCTTCACTCGTTTTCTTTATTTCCCTCTTCACTTCCTTTTTGGCCAAGGTTAATTCAGAGCTCTCATGGGTTCCCACTGGAATGAGTGGAGAATGTTTCTCGATATTTTCCAAACTGTTTTCCAGCAAAGGCTGCCGGTATGAGGCACTATAAACACTAGCACGAGGTTCATACTGGCAATCGGCAGCTCTGACTTCCAGTATCTTACCGCAGGGTGAGCCATAAAACAGGAGGTGGCGGGTAAATTGAGAATAAAATTGTGGTGGGTAGAGCTACAGGCAACATCTGCCTTTCCCATCAGTGCAAAGGCAGAGCAGCTACCCCTTTTATTTTTAGCAACTTTATTTGCAAACATGTGATATTCCACTGAATAAGAGGTGGTCAGTGAAGTGGATGTTTTGGCAAGTTACTTTCCTGCTGGAGTCTAGTCTGGATGGAGTGAGACTGAGCTGTGCCCTGAACCTGAGCCCACGTCCCATCCCGGGCCGTCCCTCCCGCACAATTCTCAGACACATGTTTTGATTCATAGCCTGTAGGGAGAAAAGTTGGGCTTTAATTATGGATGGAGCTAATCAGTTAGATAAAATGACAGCCCTCTTGGGTTTTAGCACAGAACTCATACTGCATTTTTTCAGTGATTACAAAACCCAAATCCTCCCATTTCTCTCCTCCCCAGCTCCATATGTGTATTCATTGGTATTTCTGGGGTTTGGTCTCGTCCAAAAGCAAAAATGCTGAGCGGTAATAAAAATCAAGGTTAATGTACCATAATATTGAGTCGAGTGACTTGTAAAAATTCTTGCTTTAGTTTCTTTTAGTTCACACACATAAGGTTCAGAACTTTTTACAGCAAGATTTGCTATTGCAACATGCTCTTATTATGACAGCTTTTAATTTTAGAAATGTTGAGTATCTCTTTGGAAACTATTTTTAGGTTGTCTACTCAAGTATGCTAGAGCTTTTTTTGTTTAATTATTGCACACATAGTTTTTCTTTAATGTTTTTATTTCATGACATGGAATTTTTTTTTTTTTTTTGAGTGAAACTCAAACATAGAAGCTGTTCATTTGCTGGTATATATATTGAAAAAGTTTGGAAGCAGGAATTTTGGAGCCAGAACTGAGTGTTTCTCAAGTGAATTTAGATTCAGCTAAGGCATGATTTAACTGTGGTAGTTATTTGGGATAAATTCACATGGATAGACCCTCAGATTAATTTGTCAGATGCTCTAGGTAACTGCTTATTTGTCAGAGGTTGATACAAACCATAAAGAAGCAGTTAGTTTAAGTGTTGAAGCTGACTCCCTGCAGAGGGGGATGCTTTACTACACCCTTTTTCTGATCATCTGTCCCCTTCTGTTGTTTTGGGTAAATCTTCTCCATGCATCCCAGCTGCTGAATGACAAATCAGTGCAAATCACCTTGCCTATTTTTTGATAACTTACTACCTAGAAAGTAACTTCCATCATTATTTCAAATTATCTAATTGCTCTGTTTCTTTTTTTCCTTCACTAAAATCTCAATATTCACAAGGCTCATTGCCACACTGTAGAGGCCAGTTTAGGAAAATACCAGCTTGCCTGTGATTTTATGAGGACTCCACAGTTGAGAAATTGGATATATTTGTGTCCAAGTCAGAGTGACAAGGGCTGAAATGCATGGAAACATTTTAATCTAGTGTGTTAACGGTTCTTTTCCTGTCTCGGAAATGTCCGTTCTCTACTCAGGCAAAAGAAACAAAATGCAAAAAAGTTATGAATAACGTCTAATTGAAAAGCCATCCCTGGTTTTAGATCTTAGAGAAGAAATTAACCATGACAGCTGCTTCTGGAAGGTATTTGTCAATGCTATTATGTAGAATTCTGAAAAATGCTGTTTTTTCCTGAGAGGTTGTTATCAGGAACAGTTATGTGTTTTGCCTAAAGACTATTACTTCCATTGTTTTTGAACTTTACACCAGACACTATCAGAAAAATAATCACTTGTCTTGCGACAAAATAAACCATTCCATTTCTTTCTTTTTTTCAAGGCACCTCATTATCAACTTTGGAAGGAAGTTGAATTTATAAAAAGATAAGGCATGTAAATAAGCTGGAAGAAATCTAATGAAAGTCCTTTGTCTTCTTTGGCAAGCACAGCTCCATTAAACTGTGATTCTCCTTTGAAGCTTCAAATACCTGACTTACCAGAGCTGGAGCAGGGGAGAAATGGCTAATATTTCTGAACAATGTGCATGTGTGTATGTAGGGGGAAGTTATTACCTTTTGGGAAGAAAAAAAATCTGAGCATATTTACAGATTGCAGTTTTATTGTTTTGGCCAGCTGCTTAGAAGCACAGGATGAAATTTATCCCTGATGTGTCTTCACTGTGAGCAAGCGGAGGAGTAGGGCCAATAAATGCTGTCTCTTGAATAACTCCAGTGCGGCAGCACCAGGGATGCACATGCCCCGCTCCCTTTCTCACGTGCACGTGGGTGCATGTGGGTGCAACTCACACTTGCACCCACTCGTGTCCACATGTGTTTGGGGCTCCGAACGCTGCTTTTACTTCATGCACATCAGAAATGCCTTGCAATGCTCCCACACTAGCGCTCCCGAGACTGTATTGCACAAGGTCCTCTTGGTGTTACTCTTTGCCACCATGTTTATGTCAGTCCTTCCCATTTAAAGGTAGATGTCAAGTTCCTTTCGCTGGCTTTTGGGTATGCCTCCACTACTGTCTTCAGTGTAATGTAGTGATGACAGATGCAATTAGACTAGATATCATGGGGAGCAGCATCCACCTAGCCATGCCATGAAAGTCTGTGTGTCTTATCATACTGTTAGAGAAAATCAGAATAACTGAGGAATCCCAAGTATTTGAGTAAAATTGCCCCTGCTGAGCTCTGTGCTGCTGCAACTAAATTTCTGCTGCCTGGAGAGCTTCCTCTAAACTCAGCCAGACTCCAGGAATTGCCACAGAGAGGCATAAGACTTGCAAGGCAGTAAGATCTATCTGCCTTCTCCCAAATGACACAGAGCCACGCACTTTTTTATTCTTCAGTCCAGCATTCAGCTGATGTGCTAGTGAGCTGCACGCATGCAGCTTGCCACAGATTTCTTACAAATGATTTTAATTCTTCTAAAAACCCCCCATCATTCTGGGTTGTATAAATAACCTAAAAGATGAGGGCTAAAAACATGGATTTTCTGTTCTTCGCTGGAATGCTACTCTGGTGTAACTGAGAGGAGAATTTGACCTGCTGTATCCGTTTTTGCAGAGTTCAAACTGTAATTCCAGGCCAGATTCTAATCTGTGCTTCTCGCTCATATTTCACTGAAGCTCTCAAAAAATACACATGCTGTGGACTGAAGTACAGTGTTGCAGGCAGCGAGTGACTATTATCTGGCCTGAAGAGTCTTCTGGAAATAAAAAAAAAAAGATAGCGATCAAATTGCTGAAGTGAACAACTGATGGGTGTTTTAAGTCTTTAATTTGTTTTCCTTTGCTTGGAAAAGCAGACCACGTTTGTCTTTAGAGCAAGAGGCAGTTATTGATAGTGCTACTTAAGTGAGCAAAATAAAATGCTTGCAATGACAGTTATCAAAGGTTAGGTGCCTGGAGATAAAAAGCTTTTGTGTGCATGTGCACTCCAAACCCAATCTTTCTATGGGCCTACATAAAGTATACAACAATGTGCTTCCCTTCTGAACTTTTTTGGGACATGGTATGGAAAGACTGTAGCAGTCTTCATGAAGTTAAATCCCAGATGGGTATTGGTTTCAAAGGGAACGATGACTAGCCAGTATGTTAAATATTTTAATTCAGTAAAGCCTCCTGTTCTCCTTGATGTTTGCTAAAGTTACGTTCAGCAGCTGTAGAGGAGAATGTGCACAAGAAACCGAAGGAGAAGCTTGTGTCCTCTCCTCTTGCCTAACCAATAAATTTTAGCACTGAGTAGGCAGGCACAAGCCCTCCTCACCTTGGCCCGAGGGGTTGGGAGATGAGCAGCGAGGGGTGTAGATGGAAGCAGAGCCGCAAGCAGCTGGACCAGGTGCCACTGGTGCTCTGAAATGTCACTTTAAAGGCTATTAGCATAGTGAAGGCTTTTGAAGGCTACTGAACTGTTTGTAGCATAATCCTTCCGCTTTTCTCCTGGAGCACTTCTGCATGTTGTGCTAATAGACACTTGTGCGGATGAAGCCCACCATGCCCATAGCTCTGGAGAGAAAAATTGCAATAGGTGCCTTAATGGCACACAGTTGCAGATAATTACTGTTTGTGCTGTAAGTCTGATACAGGCAGGCAGTTGGGTCTGACCTGCCCCATTTTTAGGTGGATTTGAATTTTCCTGGACTCCAGAGTTACCTGGATCTGGGCAGAACTTCTTGAAAGATAAGAAATTATTAATGGTAGGGGCAAGGTTTTTTTGGAGGGAAGGTTTGTCTTGAACTTCTTCACATTGCCGATACTTTCTGCAGTATTAGAGAACAATCCTTCCTGCAATATCAGAAAGTTGTTTGCAAACAGTTTTTGGAGAAAGGGACTGCTTTTGCAGTCAGCCAATACAACAGCCTTTCCTCCAGAGCAACTGCACTGCCTTTTGGGTTCTTTTGCTTTCTGCTATTTTTTGGCTTCTCTAGAGTTTGTCTAATCTTACCTTGCTTGACCTGTGAATCAGTCTCTAGACCTGCTAGATTATCCCAGCAGATTTAAGGCAAGTCTTGATACATAGCTGATTTCTCACTGATGCCCCGCTTCTCTCTGAGCGCTCGCTTGGCTCTGGGCTGTCCTGCTTGGCTATACTGGAGTGAAGGAGGCAGGTATCTACTTCTCATGCTCAGTATGCAACAGTTGAGACATAAGAAAAAGAAAGCTTTTTTCTATCCTGCTATTTGTAAGCCTGGTTTTGCTACTGAAAATGTTCTCAGCTGTGACTTTGCACTACAGGTGTCTCTGCTTTTATGTTCTGTAAGTTATGAGTCATTTAGCTCATTTTCCAAGAGCATCGCCTTTGCTTTTCACAGGGTGAAGCTCAAATGTGTCTTTATCCACTACACTGTGGCTGGTTAAATCAGTTTCTTCTTAACGACAATTTTTTCAGTGCTGAGTATTTGATCAGCTTGTTTCTTTTCACTGTAATTTATTGCCAGTTATGTTTTCCTTGCTCAGAAGCAGCAATGTATGACATAAAAGCCAGCTCTCCCCTCCCTCCTGGGCTACACTTGTCAACTGTGTTCACTCATAGCTGCTGCCATTTTAATAACCAGTTCCTGCTCTTAGATCTTGAGGATGTATGATTAAAAAATCCAACAGCCGAGACCCGCAGTGATTTTGCTGGAAAAGGCAACCCTTTGACTTATCTTTCACCTTAGGGAAATGGCAAAGGTGGGACGTATTACGCTAGATGTCCATTCTCTCTCCTCGCATGGACTAAGGCTGTCTAGGCAATTAAATTCTCACCTTTCTGAGACTAGTTGATGCCTGCTCAGTTCCAATCAAACAGCATTTCATCTCGTCCCACTGGAACCTTGCCTCCTTGTCTCTGTTGCAGAGTTGTCACCCGTTTATCAGGCCAATTGGCCATGCTGGAGTGGCTTCACACTGTCCACCATTCCCACAGGGAATATTTGTTGCTGAAGGCAGAGCACCTGTCATTTCCTCAGCTCTAGTAGACAAGAGGGTTGGATAGATTCCTGAGAAATATGCTTTGTGGCCATGGCAAGGATGAATGGCTTGCTTTAAGAAATCACAAGCACAAAGAAGCGCTTACGGCCAGGTGGTGTTTCTCTTACATGGGGTAGTCCCTTTCCCAGTAGCACATGGGAACTCACTTGTGTCCTGTCTGATTTGGTGGATGATGTTGGAAGCTTGTCCTTTGCTAACATGACAGAAACACAAACCAATGTCTTATCTACTGTGTGCAGACAAGCAATAACATATTTTGAAAAAAAAATAGTTTCCTTTTAAAGCAACATTTGTAATAACCATGTTCCCTAAGAATAAGATCTTTCTGGCACAAATTGCCAATGGGGCCATTGACTGTGTATACAGATCAGGATTTATCATAAGGCCTACTACTTGTTAAGCTCAAAAAACCCCAAGGTGTAGATCAAATCAGGTATCAAAGAACTCACACAAATAACCTACATAACATATGTTGTCCTAAGGCAACATGTTACTAAACAGATGGTTTTGCATCTTTCACTGCCGCTCTTTGCATTGCTGCTGCTAACTAGGTATTTCTCCTTCCCGTTCAATAATACTCCTGTGCAGCTAAGGTGTGATTTAGATTTGGTTTCAGGCAGAAACTTTGAAGGGTGAAGGTGGTAATTTTATCCAGGCTTTTTTCCTAAGTAATTTTGTATTGTTGCTTTTAGTGGGACCTTCTACAGCTTGTATTTTCCATTGCTTTTTTTTCTTTTTTTTTTTTCCTGTGGCATTGCTTCAGTCTTGTTGATATAATCCCTTAATATATGATGGAGAACACTTCAGCCCTTCAGGGAAATGCCATTGGAGAACAGTTTCAGGTTATTGGGTCTTTCACTGTTGTTCACATCCATCCTTGAACATTAATGTTCTTCATCCATTCTACTTTGAAGCCAATGAAACATTTTAATTGGCTTTAGTGTGCTTTGATCAGGCCTGTGATAGCTGTACAAGGTTGCTGTCATGCTGTACAGGTTGTTAAAAGGAGTTTGTATTTAGCCTTTCCTCTAAAGGAATACCAACGTTGCTCTTAGTTATTACTAACTCCTTGTAGTAGGGTCCTGTTGCAGAACTGGTTGTGGACAGTCAAGCAATCCTTGTCCAAAGAATATGTAATCTCATAACAGCAGAAAAGGCAGAATTAATATTACCATGGGTAAAAATTTGAGGCAGTAAGAGGAGTAAATAAATTGCTCATTTTTGCTCCGAGGCATTGGGCAGAGCTGAGAAGCAATCAGCTCCTCTGTGCCTTATACCTATGCCTTATGCTTCCACCAGTTGTTCTTGAGCTCACCAGCTACTCCCATTTCAGACCAGTGGAAACAGTGTACGTATCTGAAAGCAGAGTCTGGCCTTTCGTATAGGAATCAATTTGCCCATCGCTATGGAGCAACCACAGAGAAACTGTTTAACAGTACAAAACCCACATTGTATATGAGATTAGGACAGGAAATATGGGATTGCAAGTTGAAACTGCATGGTAAATTTAAGTGAGTTATACACACTGACTAAAACAACATGCCTGTCTCTCTGTGTCTATGCTCGTACCAGAGAGGCTCACAATTTGGCTCTATTTATCCTCATATTACTCCCAGTTGGTGGGAACCTATTGCTCCCGGTTTCACAGATGAGGTCCTGAGCCATCAACAGGGAAGGTCACCTCCCTGGTGGTAGAGGAGAGCCTAGATCCTGGCTAGTGCTGTGCCGTCTGCTCTGCTTTTCCCCTTTGAAGGCGAGGAAGAGGAAGGGGCTTTGATAGCTTTGAGATAACAGCTCCTTGAAAGTCTCTTCTGAGAGATGTCTCCTGCACAATGGTCATATGGTGTGTTTACCTCTGGAGACGGGCATGTGTTCCCCAGCTTTACTGTCTCCAGATTAGCTTTTTAACAATTTTTTTAATTTTAAATCAGTAGCTAAAAATGTTTTTTCACTTTTTTATGCTTTTCGTTTTTAAAAAAGGCTAATGGAAAAATAAATCTGCTTTCAGAGGTCATTTTTTTTCTTTTGATAAGATTAACCCATTGTTTATAAAGCAGAAAACAACGTAATTTTTCCACTGAGCAAGCAAAAACACAATTACTGTAATAAATAATAGGTAATTAACCCTTCTGGTCTGGAAGAGATAACACATAAGACCCACTGCACTACTTTCCCTGTGGGATAAAATAGCAGTGGTATTAATCCAAGCCAAACATTGAAGTTTTGCAATCAGTTGTATTATTATTGCAGTTGTAGCATTTTTATAGCCAGAGCAGAAGGCTTCTGAAATTAAGGTGATATTTAATCTTCTTAAGACTGCTGGGCACCAACTAACCACTCATGCTATAGAAAGGAGATAGCTGCCTAGTGCCTGCTTTATACAGAATTAATGCCACACCTCGGTTTCTGGGAAGTCTCCAATGCAGTTTTCATTTGGAATATCTGGTCACTTGAGTAACATGTAGCTTAGAAATAAAATAGAAGCAATTTTCTGCTTCATTTAAAATATAATCCTAAATTCTGCCAACTTCAGCCTGGCAATTCAATGGAAAAGTTTCAGTATGGGGCTTTGTGATTGAATGTCATGTTATGAAGTCTGTTTTGCATCTCTGGTGTACTAACAGCGTGGTTGCATTAGCTCTTGCTTGTGAAGGGGCAACGTGGTACATCACCTTCTAGACAGCTTCTCTGGAGAGCCATCCTAGCTGCAGGTTGGGCAGTTGACCTTGGCCAGGCAATCCTTAGGGATTGATGAACTTTTTGTAGACTGGGCCAGGACAATGTGGGCAAGTTTGAATGGAAGCAATGGAAATCTGCCTGCTGAGCTGAACAAACTGAGTTGTGCAGGACGGCCAGCTTTCTCTGTTATGAGAAAGTCTTGCGGAAGAGACTTCTTGCAGTTTGAAATGCTGACAAATTATGGTTACACCAGCCAGAAGTCAAAATAAGGAAGATTCATGTGGAGGCTGATACAGTTTTCCATGAGTATAATTTTTGAGTGCTCAAAGAGCAAAGCCAGCATAGGTAAACCCTGCTTTCCTGCTGTGTTATCTCAAAGGGGGCTTGCCAGATCACCCTGACTTGCCTCCCCCTACATGGGACTCCAAGGGAGCACATGGGAGTCAACTGGGGCTTCTGCTAATATAGGTTTCAGGGCATATAGGTAGCGGGGTCTCTAGCCCTCAGAAATGCATCAGACAGCAGATCTTAGTCCAGGAGTTTACTGTAAAAACAGTGACTAATCTCTGCCCAGATGTGGTTGGTTTGGAAGCACATAGGGATATGTAATCAGACGTCCTTGCAACAGGCTGGTGATTGTTCAGTGACACATTGGGCCAGTTCACTGCATGTCATGCTGATACAGGAAAGTCCTGATTGCCTTGAGCTCTCAGAGATCCAGTGACTTCAGCAGGGAGATGTAGTATCTCCAGTCTATTTTTTCTTATAGAAACCCCAGCCACAGATACGATACAAAAACCCATGTTCTTGCTAGGTTCTGAGGAGTTTACCTTTTTTTTTGAACGGGAGTGGATCTGCTGTTTCATTGTTTTCAGAGTTTCATAGTTATAAGACTTCCTACATCATATTGTTTAGCACAAGGATTTTTTTTTTCAGCTTGTGGATCCCCAGCATTTCCAGCAGAAATACAGACAAAACTATATCAAATCATTGCAAAAGCATGGCTACTGCTGTTTGGCTTTTCCTCCTCAGTTATCTTTCCTGAGCCTTCAGAAGCGGTCATGGATATGCTGACCACAGGTTGAAAACCTACACCACATCACAGGGTTCATTCCAGGGGCTTGCTTCTTCTCTTGGAAATTCCAGTTTTATTCAAAGTATTCCTCTCCTTGGTTGCTTCTTCCTCCTTTCAGTAACTCATCTTCAGAGCAACCCCTCTCCAGCGTTCCTCCCATCCCACTGCCATGATGCTGCCTTTATTCCTGGTCGAATTACTGAAGCCTTTCCTCCTCCCTGCCGCATTCATGCGTCCCAGCGCAGGGTTTACCCCAGGCTTCCCATTGCGTAGGCCTCTGTACTGCTGCCAGACGATACTTGCAGTATATGCTGCGGGTGATTCTCTCAGCCTCTGGAATGAATTATTTTATTGCTGCCAGCTTGTCAGAGAAATCAGCTTGAAAGCTGAGCCAGAGAGCAGTCCTGGGAGCGACCAATTCAAAGTGGAAGCAAGTCACCATTGAGCAAAATAAATAGGGGAATGCATCAGCTGGATAATAAGAGCACTGTTTTATAAGAGAATTTCAAAAGAACCAATTAGGCTTAATAGGGAACCAGGTCTTATATTTAAAGCTCGTAAATATACAAATCATGATATTCTAATTAAGCGTTGTTGTTTCCCAGGTTTTGGTTTTTTCAGGGTATAGTTTTCTGTTTAACTGCCGTTCTTGTAAAGATTTGGCATGGTCTGGGACATTTTTCTCGTCTTGGTTACCTCGCAAGGAATTTGCATTCCCGCTCTGTGCCTGCACTTTGGTGTGCGTGCTGCCACTGAAAAGGCTGTGAGCCATAAATAAAAGAACAATATGACCACAAGCACCCCCTGCAGAGAAAGAAGAAAGACATGAGTAAAATAATATGCCAGAGAAAATCGTAGACCAGATAATTTATCCGCCGCTAATTATTTCTGGGCCAGAATGAGGTATTTCAAATAGTAAGAAAACAGCTCTCTCTTTTTTTTCCTAGTGATTTCAAACCATTGGCCTATTACAATTTGATTCAATTTTAGTTGGCTGTTTGTCAAGAAAAAAATCATCAAAGGTCACTTACAAGCACCGCAGAATCAACTGCATATACGTTTCTGAAGGAGAAAGACTATTTTTTCATGTGTTTCTGACACTTTCAGCCATTCAGACTCCTACGTCTTGAAAGAAAACACATCTCAGGTGTCACATTAATCTGGTTGGTATGAGATTATGGCTTGCAAATTGCTGATTTTGGATATGGATGCCTGGTCCATTTAAACGACTTCAGCATAAATAGTAATAATAGACTACAGTGGCACAGTCTTTCAGAAGACGAGACAAAAAGCTGAGCTTGTTAAAACAAAAAGATACCTCAGAAGCAGGAAATTTAATATTATTAATGAAAACAGAAGGAATTATTAGGAATGTTTTCACACGGTAGAGTTCCTCATTCAGGATGTATTACCATGGGGACTTTACCAAGGGGTCTTGCTGAATCTTTTTTCCCGAATGCTTCTGCAGCATTGTGAACATTCCTCCACTATAACCTATGATGTATTTGTAACATTTGCATGTAATCTGTCAGGCAGGGCCTCTGCTATAGAGCGTGGGAGTTTCGGGCCCATGGGACTTGTGAGCCTACAGAGGCAGAAGTTGAAGTCAGTCAGATTTGTGGCATGGATAGGGGCTTCCCCGGTGTTAGAAGAAGTGAAGAGTAAGCCCTGAGCGCACTGCAATCTGACTGTGCACAGGCTATTCTCACAAGGTTTCCGTTTTCAAGGTTTGGATGCGTTTTGGCATTGGAGTTCTTTTAAGTTGATCCTCCGCAATTTTTCAAGGTTCACCCACAAGTCATAATTACCCTAGAGGATAACAGCACATGGATGCAATGAAATGCGTTCATAAAAGTGCTTGTTTTTGCATTGATGGGGCTCTAACTGCTTGTTATCTCTGAGCATGATTTAGAGGGACATAAATGTAGCATCTCAGCCTTACACATTCATAACTCCTTCCATCAAAAAATCTCAAAGCATTTTACACACAGATGTAACCGGATAATATGTCCTGTTGTCTGTGTGGCATCTCCAACATCGGTTATCATCATTCTAAACCATATGCCAGGGTCTAGAGTATTCCCTGAAGTATTTTACATGGGAGGAATACATGTAAATAGAATATCTGGCAATCTATGAATGGCTCACAGGATTTTAATCAACTGCACAGTTTTAAAATTGGCATTTAAATCCCTCTCACATCTGTTGTTTAAAATAGCCAACAGCGTGTGGGATACATTCAGCATGCAATATTCATATGAGTATGTTAATAATAGTATACATTATCACAGTAAAAAATAAGGTGTGTAACTGCAGTGCTCATTAGAGTAAGTATTTAGAAGTTTTGGAGAAAGCACTGTTTAATAGTAAAAAAAAAAAGTTTTCCCCCCACAGATAATACTGAGATACAGATAATACTGAGATAGAGTAAGTATTTAGAAGTTTTTGAGAAAGCACTGTTTAATAGTAAAAAAAAAAAGTTTTCCCCCCACAGATAATACTGAGATATACTCTCTGTATTTTGAATAGAGAACTTAAATGTTCCCATTTGCACCCTTGGTGCACACTGTGGCTTCCAGTGCTCTCCAAGAGCAGTCCTTATGGGGTAACTTGCATAGAAAGCTAATAAACTGCACCTGCTTTAGCTTCTAAATATCAAAGAAGGTGAAATACTTCTTGGAAAAAGTTGTTTATGGATCATCTAGGCAAGGACATAGGTGACATCTGGTTAGGTGTTAGCGAGCTTTGGTTCATTGACAAGCACTGAATTCAAATTGCAGCCCTAGTCTGTCTTCTCAATGCATTTGTATGGTCTCTGTGCCTTTGTTCCCTATCTGGAAAACAGTCTTACTCATGCAGACTCTGCCACTCTTTCTTCACCTCAATGAAGCCTTTAAAAGAGGTTCAAGGTATGAAGTGCGCTAACATGGGATGCGATGTGTCTCTCACTGTAGAGGGTTCTGAGTGTTGGGGAGAGCTGTGCCCTCACTCTCCAAAAAATGCAGTAACTGTGACTGAGCACCCAAAAGCTGTTGAATTCTACCCGAAACAATCTTGGGTTTCACGTGTTTTCTTAGGTAGCTTCTGTATCTGGTCCTATGCTGGTTGTTCTCATACACTGCTGGTCATGTGCTAGGCATTAAAAAAAAAAAAAATACAATGCAAAAAAACACAAGGGAATTTAATTCCATCCCACAGGAATTACTGTATTACACTAGTCATTGTTTTGAAGTATGTTTTAGAAATTTGTAATGACAGCATTGGGATTATATAGTTAATTGTGGAGCAACCATTTTTACAATTTGTGTTTTACCCCACATGGAAAGCTATAATTTACTCCAAGTAATTAGGTTAGGTTTAATTTTGGCGAGACATAGGCCCATATTATCCTGTGTAATATACTGTAATCCTCACGTTAGGTAGAGTGCCAAGTATTCCGTTTGTTTTGGGAGCCAACAAAATTGCCACTTGTCCAGAGTTGTTCTTGGACACAATTGTAAAAGTGGTAACATTTTGCTACTTAAACCAGTTTGTTAGTCTGACAATGACCCAGAGATATATGTATCATTCATTGAACTTTATGTAGAAGGTGTATGGCACTTCACTAATAAAATTATGTATTTAACAGCATATGGGGGCAATGTTGAAAGACTTGACATCATCAGACTCTGAGGCTACTTTCTGTCTTTCAAGATTGCACCCCAAAATCTCAATTTCTTTAGTTTCTTGTCATGCTATAAAGTACAGTGGTCAGGGAGATGATTACCATACTGCCATATTGCTATTACGCTACTGCATATCAGTTTGTTAATAAAAGAGAAATGTAAGTTTAAAAAAAAAAGTAAGCTAAAATTTGTTTTTCCTCTCTACCCTTTCAAATGCCTTTTCTGTACTTTCTGTCTTAGTGGTTTACCTGTCCTTTAGAAAGTCTCTTTATCAAAAGATATTTGAGTATATAGTCATAGGTTGGTGGCTGTTGAGGGACTGACAGCTGCAAATGACATATTTTTTTAAATCCGTATTTATTACATATATGGATTTTTTTCTGAAATAGTTCTCTTTACTTCTGAAATCTGAGACGAAGAATTCCCTAACAACATTTTGTGCCTTACTGAATGTAATTAACATCTTAGACACTGAGATTTTTATATGTTCTGTAATGTCCAATTAAAAACAGTCATCCTCTGTTGATTTCTGAGGACTTTTACTACTTATAGGTGCTGTTATTTCTTGAAATCAAAGTTAAAACATCACAGGCTAATGAAAGATCTCGATGAGGTGTGATTTTTCACCTCAAGCAAACACATGTGGGGCTCACTTTTCCCATTAAAGATGTTAAGCAGCAGTCCTCTCTGAGAGTTTGCTTCATTTGGTAATTTGCATACTGCATAGGATGTTTCATTTTCTTCCATATGAAATATTTTTACTTTTCTACCAGAAGACTATGAAATATGTAAGCCCATAAAGAATGTTTCAATAATTTTCATACTGGTGTTGAAGCAACAGCTGGATCCACATTCCTGTCTGTAAAGTCCAGTATTGCAATTCCCAGTTCATCATGATGGATTGGGTAATTCCACACTAAGGAATTAACTCAGTGTTTGGAAGGGACAAGATTGTACGATTGATTATTTTTGTTTGATTATAAATGCCATCCAAAAATAATTTCTGTACTCGGTCACTGACATATATGACCTCTCTTTTCTTCCAACCCTTCTGGAAATTTCTTTGTGCTGGCTATTTTGACCATGTGAACGGTCAAGGAGATAGAACATGTATCAATGATGTTTTTACACATCTCGGTGAAGGAAATAATAAACATTGATCAGTGCTACTAGGAAGGGAAGTGATAGAGGTATAACTTTATGGGGAGCAGCAGCTGCTTACTGGTTAAAATAGAAGGCTGAGAGCCAGGTCTTATCAGGTTATCCTTGGGTCTGCTGTAATCTTCTTATCATTAACCTTGCATTAGTCCTTTCAGTGGCATGCCTCCCTCCCCCAATGCTAAGCAATTTAGGATTGTTGAAGATGGAATTTTGGCCTATGTTCTTGGGTAGAGTGTTCATACCACCTTGCTTTTGGCACCCACTGTACGTGTCTGAGGCCCCCTCCATCATCTCTTTTACAGTCAGGGAAAAGAGGTAGATGTCAACCTGACCTTCTTTTCGTTCTCACTCCTAACTTGGGTATTAGAGTTAGGTTTCTCAAGTAAGGACTATTTCAACATCTTTATTTGTCAGATAACAACTAAAATCACATAATTCTTCCCAATGTTTATAAACTTACTATAAGTAACTGATTATTTATTGTTATAAATAATAAATTCAATAAAATTGTTACAAATTCAGATAGGCTGATTGGTGTTATAAATGAAGCTTTGCTTCTCAACTCTATAGAAGTACAAGACCCCCATCATTCCCCCACCAGGCCAAAATGAGTAGATGCTAAAAAAATATGTTTCTTGAGGAACCTTAATACATGTGACATTCACTCCATGCCTGCTCTACCCAGGCAGTAAACTCTTTAAACAGGGTTTGTCTTCTGTGCTGTGTGTGAACAATGTCTAATATACCGGGAACCTGTCTCGAAGAAATCCTTGATACTATCATGGTGCAAGTAACAATTAAAAAATACTGGGAAATATTATCAATTTGTTCAAGGTCTGGAACAGCTGAGTGGTAATTGCTGTCTTTTTGGTGCTACTATTTCATGCTCAGAAAGTGCTGGTGACAAGGCAGAAGCCTAACCACTCATTTTGTTCTCTGATTTCTTCTCCCTTTCATCCTCTCCAGTAGTAGATCAAGAATATAATCACAGAGTGGTGCCTGTGGTGCAGAGCTCTGGGGGCTGCTGTCTGTGTGTGCTGGAGCATGCTGATAAAAAAAAAGTAACCTCAACAACAACAACAAAGAAGGAAGAATTGTTTTCTTGCCTCCTATGGAATGGAGACCTGAAGGCAGGCAGGAGGTCCTGGTGTCTGGAGGAGTCAGCATGGCGGAAGGCCTGTGATTTTCTTCATAATGTAATTGTTATAATGGTAGACCAGGGAATTGCAGTGGTTCAGTGAAAAGCTCCAGCCGTTTCTCCTTGTGGTTCTTTGTGTGGTTACAGCAGGAGCTGGAGCATCCCTATGTGCAGATGTGCCATGACTGAAAATGCGTCTCAGATGACTTTGTGAGCTCTGTGGGTAGCAATAGACCACAAGGAGCAAAGGAAGAACTAAACCTTCAGGAAGGCTTCTCCCTCCACAGCTTTATGGAAAGTGGTTCGGGAAGGAGGGGAGAAAGAGTTATAAAGTAGGTGCAGATCTGAACCAGATACAGAAGCATGGGGACAAAGAAGGGGAGGAGAGAGATGAACGTGGTATGCACAGGTCTCATCCTGCATGGACTCAGAAGAGCTGCAAAGTTCTTCTCTATAGACATAGCAAATAGAGATTTTTTTTATGGTCTTCAAGGACTCCTTTTTCATGAACATCCTTTTCTGTTGTGCTTTTTCATTTTTATTGATCATACCATATCCACACTAACAGTGAAGGAGTTACTAAAGCTCTCTCTGGGAACTAGATGAGCCAACTTTGGCAAATGGATTTGTAAAATTTCTAGTTTAGCCGTAGTTAGACCATTATCATTTTAAATGTTCCAAAGACTGAAGCCAGAAAGCTGCCTAGCAGAAAAGGACCTGGGGGTGCTGGTCATCAGCTGGCTGAATATGAGCCAGCAGTGTGCCCAGGTGGCCAAGAAGGCCAATGGCATCCTGGCTTGTATCAGAAATAGTGTGGCCAGCAGGAGTAGGGAAGTGATTGTCCCCCTGTATTTGGCACTGGTGAGGCCGCACCTCGAATGCTGTGTTCAGTGTTGGGCCCCTCACTACAAGAAAGACACTGAGGTGCTGGAGCGTGTCCAGAGAAGAGCAACGAAGTTGGTGAAGTGTCTAAAGAGCATGTCTTATGAAGAGCGGCTGAGGGAACTGGGGTTGTTTAGCCTGGAGAAAAGGAGGCTGAGGGGAGACCTTATCGCTCTCTACAACTACCTGAAAGGAGGTTGTAGAGAGGTGGGTGTCAGTCTCTTCACCCAAGTAACTAGTGATAGGATGAGAGGAAATGGCCTCAAGTTGCACCAGGGGAGGTTTAGATTGGATATTAGGAAAAATTTCTTCACTGAAAGGGTTGTCAAGCATTGGAACAGGCTGCCCAGGGAAGTGGTGGAGTCACCGTCCCTGGAGGTATTTAAAAGACATGTAGATGTGGCACTTAGAGACATGGTTTAGTGGGACTTGCCAGTGTTAGGTTTATAGTTGGACTTGATGATCTTAAAGGTCTTTTCTGGCCTAAATGATTCTATGATTCTGATTCTATGAAATAGAACTTCTTTCTCTTCTTCTGAGTGACTAGCAGATGCCCCTTATGGGAAGCTTCACTTATGTTCAATTTAAATACGCTCATTTTTTGTCTCATTATTTGTGTTTTAATCCCTTTATATGCCTGAAATACTCCACTTTTCTGAAGTTCCATCTCTCCGCCTTACACATTTACCTCTCTAAGGAAATGTGTGATCCCTTTCCATACCAAAGTTTTTTAATCAAGCCCAAACAATAAACCACAGCATTCTTTAGTGGTCTGCAAGAGTATGGAGTAGGGATATGTCTATGTTGGACTCCCAGTAGAGATTGCAGTATTAAGGAGGAATTGGTGGTAAAAGAGTTAGCTCAGGTGCTGGTAAGCAGCTTATGCACAGCAGTGGTAGGTTCTCTGTGGGCTGCTAAAACTCTCCAGAGAAGTAGGACTGGTTTGCCTGTGCTGTTCGAGCTAGACTGGTACAAGCCCGTAAAATAAACTGGCTCTGATACGTCTATGCTACCCTGTAGTCCCTCCTTCTTTCATCTGGTGGATGCAAGTGAAGTCTTCTTTGGTCTTAAAGCAGTCGCTTCTGATATATGTTCACCTGTGTGTTGAGATGTGGGATGCAGCAATAACGACCAATTAAAAGCTTTGTCATCTACAGGTAATGGGATGGGCCTGTACATCATTATAACTTAAAAATGTGAGTTACTGATCTAGCTAGGGACAGAAGTCTTGTTTCTTCACTCCCCAGCCAGGGCTTTGGTCTGTAGACTGTGGAGCCTCTCCAGTGTTTCAGGAGGCACGTGGGCTGCAAACATTTCTTTTGCAAAGCATCCTGCTTACAGAGAGATTCCCAGTGCTGGGGCTGAAGTGAAACCCATGAAAATTTTTGCATGGAAATTCTCATGAAAATGGCCAGAGCTGAAAATACCAAAAAAGCCACTAAGACAAACATTTTTTTATTTTTATTTTCAGGAAATTCCAGTATCAATACCTCTGGTTATTTTTGGCCCAAGTGGAGTCAAAGACAGTAGGCAGTAAAGTCTTCAGTGCCTGTTACAGAGGCAAATTCTCTGCCAGTAACCTTTTAGTTTGTGTTGGTTTTGTTGGGTTTTTTTGAGAAAAGTAGAGTGTTGCTTGGCTATGTGTTCCTCTGAGTGGGTTTCTTCTTTTTCATCTTGAGGGGTTTTGTTTGGCTGGGCCCAAGGAGAGGGGTTTCCTCCGTGAGATCTTTTTTCTTCCCTCCAAATATTCCTGATCACTTTGCTTTCACTGTGCCCTTCCAAATAAATTCTAAACACATTTCCTGTCTTTTCATAGCATCAGCACTGTTAATACAGTAGGTGACACTGTTAATATAGTAGGCAGGTTAAGGAATGGTGAACTCATGCTCATCTCATGATGAAGGGTTGATGGAGGAACTATGAAAAACATTCAAGATAGTATTCAAGATTTACACTAGGTTTGTGTTAGCGGGATGAGTTCATTGGAGTTTTGTCCTGTCTGCCTCTGGCAGAAAGGAGAGTTCAGAGAGGAGGCTTGCTAAATTAGACCTCAATGATGGGAGAAAATTCAGAATTAGGCAAGATGAGGACTTTGCATCTTAATCTTTTTCATTATTTCAAATCAGCCTTGGGATTCATCTATGGATCACCAGTCCAAAGGGTCCTGAAGCCATAATTCAGACCTCACAAAACCACGAAACAAGCTGAAAAATCACAAGATCTCAAAAATGAGCGTTTTGTTCCTTTTCCTCCAGGCTTTTAGGGTGTATTTGTGTAGAGTTCTTCTTTACAATCACAGATGTTAAGAATTGTTATTCAATAACAAAAAAATTAGGTTCTCAAGTAGTCACTTGCCAGGATCGAGGTCCTCCAGAAACACCCCAAATATCACAAGATAAGCAATAAAATCCTGGCAGCTGGCAGTGGTAGCTTTCAGATGGAAATCATGTGGTAGCCAGTTGTTTGGGATGTATTTCCCTGGCCATTGGGGGTTAATACCAGCTGAAATTCTAGTGAAACCTGGAGTGTTAATCCACATTAAGGAGATCTGGGGAAACCAAGTGCCTTAATCCCCGCAAACCCAGTGATAAAGTTGTTACTGCCTGCCTACATATATACGTCATGGACCATTCATCTGCGCATCAGATGAACTGGTCAGGATAGCAGAAGACTCCCTAAAACAAAGTACAGAGTGATCTTTCCCTTGTGTTTCCCCTTAAATTCCAGCAAGTATTACAGGAAATCCTGAATTTATCTGAGATAAACTGTAGAGACCTGCTTTTTCAGATTTGACTTACTTTCATGTATGTTTATCTTCTATCTACTGCACCATAAGGACTACTGAAAATTAAGTCCAACGACTTCCTGGTCTAAGTTTATGGTGTGTTCCCACCCCTCAGTTTTATGGGTTAGGCTCAGCAGAACAAATTCTGATTCAACTCCTAGGAAGGCCCAAGACCCATCTCCCACAAGGAACCTGTATTTTGTCACTCACTAGACATTTGCAGCAGCAAAGGACATTGGGGAACAAATATGATGTGCAAATATGATGCATCTGGGTAAACGCGAGAGTCAGCTCTTAAAGCTGGAGTTCAGAGAGATCTCTTTCATTCATCCATGGGAGAAGGCCTCATTATAATTGTTCAAGCCTGACTGGATTACATCACTTTCCCCCTCATTTCACTCCCTCCCTGCTTGCCTCCCTCCTTTTATTTACACCCCTTGTTAGGCGGCAGCGTTGAGCAGGGGCTGCCTTAATGATGCATGCTGATCGCTTCATTCCCCGTTGCCCCCCCATCGCCTCCCCCAGTGCTTTGAAGTGTGCTCAGGTCTCAGGCTCCAGTTCAGAGGTCACTTTGTTTATTTATGCAAAGCTGGCTCATCTGTGAAATGGGGCTTTCGAGGCCTCTGACATCAAAGACTCCAAAGCTGGTCCCATCAAGTCAGAGCAGGGATGGGCCTTGCATTATAACAAATTAAAGCAACTTTGTGAATCATAGAGAAATATTGCGGCTAGATTTCTGCTTCAAAAATTGGGACTTTTTTTGACTCATAGTTGGATGCTCAGCACATAGTATTGGCCTGAAAACCAGTCATACCCGTTCGGCTAAAACACGAAGCCTTCATGGAGAGTCTGTGGGTAAATAAAATTTGATCCTGGCTCGGTAACAGTCTGTGAATATTTCCCATCAGTTTCTCTCAGAGCCGGACCGTTATGCAGAATTTTCCATTTGTTTTAACTTTTAAGAGGGAATGGAACAATTCTGCTATGGTAATAAACAGTAACTATACCCCGCTTATGTGGCAGTCTTTGTCCCGTAGGATCCCCAAAGTGCTTTGTCAATTGATGGAGTTACATACAGAAATCCCTTTTCTGCAGAAATCCAGCCTGCTTTGGGACAGGGGTAGACCAAAAAGACATATGGCAAGCAATATGCATAGAGCATCGTGTTTTCTGAGGTGAGAAAGGGCAATTTGGCCCATGACGTCAGCACTGATAATCAGGGCCTCATACACTCAGACGTGTCAAGTCTCATGCAAAACCAATCCCACGACTGCCCCTTTCAGCCCCACCACACACTTCCCCAGCTCGGCGCCAGCATCTCGGTCCTGTGGCATCTCAGACCTAGAAGCCAGCTTGGAACAAGATCCTGAAGCAAGAGAGAGGCAATGGAGAGCAGCTGGGGATCATGCCACTGGGATGACATTCCTGAACACCGGGCTGATGCCTCCGGATCCATCCTGGCCCTGTCTTGTATGACCAGGTGCGGTATTTGGAGGGGAAGAGGCTACACGAGTTTTTCCCGTGTCTCCAAGTCTATCACCTGACGTGATATCGGAGCCTTCCACTTCAGGTTTCTTGACCAGCCAGCATGCTTTGTAACACCATGGAACCAAATTGTACAGTGAGGACACCTAAATCATGTATATTTTTTCTTAGCCTCAGATACTCATGACATAAAATTAGTCAGTGATTATTTTTCAAGGCAGGTTTTCCACTTCGTCTTCCAACTGGCTGCTCTCCTAAGTCTGTGATACTGTCCAAGAAGACCAGTACAGGATGACCTTCTAATATAGGTCACAGAAAAGGGAGCTTGTAGGAAACTTCAGCAGCTCATCCTTCTTAGCACTGCCTCTTGCGGTAATCTGCTGGCAGCAAAGCTGGCAATGCTGCATAGCTGGTCCCTGCTGCCCTTTGGCTGCAGGCTGATTTTTTTATATGTACTTATCACCCTGACCTGCCTGCCTCTGTGGGAGGTGACAAGAGAATGAGTAAGCAATCGGCTTATTAAGTCATTTTTGAATATAGCTAAGACTCATGTGATTTCTGCTACTAACTCATCGTTTTGTATGCTGGTCATACGTATCTGAATGTGGCTTGTTTTTTCAGGTCCACTCTCTGTCTAATAAGAATATTACCAGGTCAGTTGCATTTGTAAAGCTTGGGTTGAAATGCAAACAGCAGGTCTTCAGATCTGGCACTATTAACCAGACTTCAGACTGCAGGTTTGGGCTGAACCAGATGCCTCTGAACTTTCAGGAAATTTGGCTTTGCTTTCAGTGTCATAGATCCCTCCCTAGGAGTGAGCAGGCTGACCAAAGTGTGTTTGTGGTACAGAAAGATATCCATCCTTGCTAGCACAGGGACCAGAACAACTGAAAAAGTGTTTCCCTACCCTAGGAAACCACTTGATATTAAAATTTAAAAACTGAGAAAGTTTTTCAAAACAGGGAGAGACAGATTCTTTCCATGCCACCACAGTACTAACTTTGGATGGGGCAGGTGGAAGTCAAACCTTGGTGATATCTGAATTAGACAGGGGTCTTCCATCCTAAGGGCGTTCCTGAGATATCCGTCTCCCACAGTGCTGTTCCACTTTATGTAATAATAAGCTCTTTTTTGGCTCTCTGAGACCACAGTTCAGAGCTTAAGACACTCACCCAAGGTGCAAGAGGGGAGGTTCAAATCCCTCTCTGAATGCAGCAGAAGAGGGACTTGACCCTGGGTCACTCACATCCCAGGTTAACACTTTATCGTTGTATCACCAGCTATTCTGCTGCCTCACTCACACTCTTAAGCGTGACTGGAGATTCCTGGGCTTCAGGAAATCTTCCCAAAATGAGTTTCATCCAATTTCTGAATCCCATGAATCAGCTTTTATCCTACAGTTCTCAAGTGTGAGTTCGTTCAGATACAGTCATGCTGAAGGTGGGAGCCCAATTCGCTGCGTGCTGTAGCTGGAATGCAGACTGCTGTAACATCCCTCACCCAGTGTGCAGCTCTGGGGATGGGAAGGAGTAGTTTCGCTCTACATGAGTTTCCATGTTTATGACATTTTGCCCCCACCACCAAGACTTCTGGTATGTATTGTTGTTAACGTTACCACATTCCTAACAAAAGTGAAACCGTTCCAGTGGATCTAAAACAACATGTCTAAATGCATGCAGTTATTTGTTTCAGTCTTGCTCTTCTGCCAAATTATTTATTTCATAGGCTCAGCATTAGTTATCCTGATCTCTTCCCCCCCCAAAATGTTTTTTTTCTGGGTTTGGTAGGTTACTCCGCAGGTTTGCAATTTGGCAGGATAACAACCGAAGAAGCATCTTCACAGGATCAAACAGATTCAGAGCAATTTTACTTACATCAAAAGCTTGGCAGCGTGTCAAGAGGTGTTGAGAACGCCAGTCAGTCCTTGTGTGTAGGCAGGAGGAGCGCACATGGGCTGACATACTGTAACATGAGGCAGGAGGCAAGGGAGGATATACTGCTCTTTGTACATCAAGCTGAGTAGGATTAAGATATAATTGACAGAACATCGCCACTTAAACATCTTAACCACTTTTAAGATATTCGGCAGTTAACAATGGGCAGGAATCCTACATCTCTGACTACAGTTTTTCTTTCTTCTCTCTTACTCAGTACATTTTTCTAATTGTGCTAAGGGATTTACTGAGTTCTCTGTCAGAGAGCATCCAAGGTTTCGTTAATAGCACTACTGATATTTATGTGAAAAACTGCACAAGTGCCAGAAGATAATCGATTCAGTACTTTGACTGAAAGGAGACAATCTGTCATATGCAAGCCATCATATATAATGGGTATATTTGTATTCCCTGCATTTGGTTTGGCAAGGCTGTAAAAATATATTTGTAAAAGGCAGCACATGGGTTACTCGCCTCCTCTGTAACCCAGGCTGCGGGCCAGCCTCGGCAGAGCCTGGACGGTACGTTTGCACTCACGGCACTGCGCGAGAGTTGATGTTTCCTGAGTGTGACTGCATTTCACGCTGCTTCCCTGTGGTTTGGGCTGGCAGCTGGCTGGAGCCCCCAGGAAAGCCTCCGGATTTCCAGCGATGGACGGAGGGCGAGAAGGAGGTGGGAAGGGGCAGTCGGCTGGAGTGAGCTGCTGAAGGAAGAGCACGGCGTGCTGCTGCCCTGAAAGTTTTCTTTTCCCCTCGAAGTGACAGCTGCACATACCTCTGGGGGAAACTGTGCCGAAGTAACCACAAGGAGAAGGGAAAAATCTGTCAGGGGCGAGGGGGGACAAACCCATATGGCATTGCAGCCTCTCTGCTTAAGGGACAGTGGCAAACGAGATTGGAGCATGTGTCAGCATAAAATGCCCCGTGCTGAAGAGTAGGGATTTTCAAAATAGCAGAAACTGGGGTGAGGATGGGGTTAAACACACGTTCCTCTCGCACAGAGACTGCACACAAATTTACGCACCAAGCACTGTTTAAGCACAACTCAACTTTTAAAACAACTGTAAAGAACAGCTCTACTATTTGTACATTGGGGGGGCATGCTCATGTGTAAGCTGAGATAAGTTTTTCCTCTCTGCCATAGAGATTACAGCAAGAAATTTCCTCTCTTTTGCTCATGAGATCTTTTTCTTATGGGTTTTAGGAGTTGGGTATTTGGAGGGATTCATTCCTTAGGTCAGATGTTTCCACTTCTCTGGATTTTTTTTTTTTTACACCATTGTGGAGTAGTTTCTTACTGAGGTGAACTTTTCCCCAACCTTCACCTGACCTATCTCTGAAAATCAATCTTCACACACTTCAGTGCACTTCAGCTAGGAGCTGAGTAGCTCTTGATCAAGAGCTTCACCTCAAATCCAGCTGCTGTACGGGGCTGTGCCGCTTGTAGAGCACAGAAGTAGCCTTGGAAGAGCCATACTTTGCTGTGCCATCACCTGCAGGTGTCCAAAGTCCCTCAGGGGGACCTCCCTCCTTGTGTGATGCATTGCTATAAGAGGATGCTCTGAGCTGAGCGCTTGTGCAGTAGAGGTCGAGCTGTTACTGGAGGAGGAAAAAGCTTCACATCTGGGCACTGCAGAGGTGTGAGGCCACCAGCATCGCCCGGGTTGCAGAAGGAGGCTCAGGGCACTCTTCTGCTCCCTTGGCCCTCTTGAAGACCTTGTAGGTGGCCATATCACAGTGGCAATTTGAGGTGGGGGCTGCTGGAGAGAAATCACCTTGTGGTGATTTCTATTTCTCCTAGCAGTACAGGGCACAGAGTTGAGACTTTGATGCTGCTCTGTAGTAGTGGTATAGACAACTAGAGTGATAAGGGACAAAGTGGTGTGTTGTCGATACAGGTGGATGAGTGGTCTTAATTAAAAGAAAAAAACCCAAAAACACAAACAGCTTTTCAATTCAGTATTGCTTTCTGCAGCCATAGCTTTGCATTCAGCATCCCTTGAGGGCTCATTTGACCCCAGGCCTGCTTGCTTTCCTGATTTTGTATGGAAACTGAAAGGCGAATTAGTGGCCCCAGTTCCACTGCTTGTGCTCTGTGTGACTGATCACATAAGTCTTCCCCCACCTCCTAGGTTCAATTATCTGTAATTTTGATTTATACCATTATTTGCATAGAAGGTACAACATATCAGCTCCTCCTAGGGAACAGCAACCTGTAAACATAAACAAAGAGGCTTTTGTCGGCTATTAATGGAAACATTGATTAATGTCCCATTGCTTTGGTAGCCTGCCGAAAAGCTCATAAAGCAGCAAACTAAATAGTTCATTAAACTGGCCAGGCTGTAAGTGCCAGGATGTGGATGCCAAATGTATGTTGAATGTGTTTCAGCTGCATGGTGCCTCCAGGAGGAAATGCAAACACTTGTTATTGTACTGCTATGCTGCAGGAGACCTTCTTAACATCTTCCCTTTCCTTTTCTTTGCAGATGATGCCAGCTCAGGAAAGGATAGCCAGGTACCTGAAGGCTCCAATGGAGAATATGAAGATCATTCTGGGAAGCAATGGGGTAAGCAGCGCATGTTTTTTGGTTTTCCTCGGTTCTTGGTTCAGTGCTGTTCATGCAGCACATTTCTCAGTTGCTGAAGGAAAGGAAAGGCAGAGCGACTGGAGTGAGTTCTCCCTACAGATGGTCAAATAATAAACAGAGCATCAGCTGAACATGTCGGTGTGAATGGATTCCATCCAAGGGTCCTTCTGCGAAATGCAGCCCGTGGTCCGCTCTAGGGCCCCCTGCCATATACCCCAGCATGGTTCTCCCTTGCATTTGTTTTTCTGGGCAGTGACTTTCTTTTGCATGTGCAGCTATTATAGCTTTCATAGACTGTCTATAAAAGGCGTATTAACTTTTACAGCAATGTTTCCAAAAGCCTTCAGTGCCAACATAACACTGCTCCCACTGAGGGCAAATGGGAGGTCTGACTTCACTTCAGGCGAATTAGCATTAGGCCAAAGCTGAGTGTTTTTTAAAATTATGCTCTCTTTTAGACACCTGCATGAACTTCTCTAAGCCCTGGACTGTTCAAGCATAGGATTTTGATGCTGTTGCAGAGCTTTGGGGTACTGCTAAAATCTCACTTGGAACAGGTTCTGAATCACCGCAAGACTTGCAGCTCCAAAGTTTGGTCCAAGCACTCCTTGAAGGACAATAAGTTGTCAGGCTGATGCCAAACAGCTTTTGGCCATTACGGACAGGAGTGCAATGTGAGTTTATGACCTCGAGGGATGAAGCACAGCATTTCCATTTTGCTCTTGCAGTACATCCCTCCTTTTAATTTTATAATACAGAGATGGCTTTGTACCACATTTGTGGCTAGGGAGTAACCTCATAGCAATGTTAGGGGTGGAACCTGTCAAGCTTTCACCGTATGAGTCCTCACCACTTGAGCTGAGGCCAGTTTTCTTCAGGAGCTGGCAAACAAGGGATGTGGTGTGCTACAGCATATACCAGTCCACACCTGGAGGAGCAGTGCCATAATAGCTTTGAATTACAGATTCATCTGAGACTGAGCTTGTTCTGGGAGAGGAAGGTAACCTCCACGCATTCTGGAAAAAGATGACAACATTTTAGAGCTAGAGAAAGCGTGGCTTAGATAAACTACAGGTCAGGAGTCCTTCAGGAGGGATTCAGCAGCTAGCAAGAAAAGTTGCCATTTCTCCACTCTTCATTACCCTGGTGGACAGGGCAGACATTGAATGCCATGGCGGATGTGCTCCTGGTAGAGCTGGTGGGTAATGGATCAATACATCAATAATATTATGAAAAAAGATGTAAGCACTACTAAAATTATTAGGCATTGACAATCTCATATCAGGTTGTGTCTTACTCTGTGCTGCCCCGGCCCAGTCCTTCTTTGTGCTACAGCATGTTCCTGCACCTCTGCTTTTTCCCCATTCCCTCCCTCCTGTCTCCTCTACCCAAGCAAGGAAATGGCTGGGGCAGGCCATGCGCACTCCCAAGCCATATCCATCCAACAGTGTTCACCAGCAAAGTGCTGGTGTGAGCTGGTGTGCAGGGAGGGTCAGTGTGCATCTGCAGGGCTCTGGAGGATAATGGGTGAAGGAGCAGTTTGTGTTTGCAGAGTCCTGGGCCCTAGAGAAGTGGGAGAGGAGAAGCATGGTAAAAGAAAGCTCCATTTTGCTTTCCAGCTACCATCATGGAGTGGTGTTGCTGGGCAGAGGTCCTGCCCCCATCAAGAGCAGGGAGCTGATGCGGGGAAAGGTAGATACCACCATCCACATCTTCCCACAGTTGACTGAGCTCTTATCCAAAAGGCTTGAAAGTATTTCAGTACTTAGTCGTATCATGACACTTTTTTGTATAAGTATCATGAAAGCTTGAAGTGGTACTGACCGTCACTATGTGGAGGTAATTGTGGTGGATCGCAGCAGACTACATGTTTGAGCTACCTACCTCCCTTTGTATGAGCAACGTCTGACAGGAGCCTCTGGGACTAATCCATGCACCTCGAGGTGTCCCACAGGGAGAGCTGAATTCTTTCCCAGGTCTTTGTGCTGACAGCCTTCTGTTTCATTTAATTTTCATTAGCTTGAATAAATCTTCATGATAAACAGCATTTCAGCAAGGAACCCGTACACAACACTGTCTCTTTGTCCCCATCCACTTGTGTTTTCTCTTGCCCTTGTGTGTGGCATAATTTATACTGTACAAATGTGCGGTTCATGTTTATGAAGCAAACGCCAAGTGATGTGGAGGAGAACAAGCATGTCAAGTATAAATAACACAGAGGCACTTTGTAATGGCCTTCGCTGGCACTCCAACAAGCAAAACTTCTGTAAATGGTACAGATTTGGGGACAGACATTTACTAGCACCAACTCAAAAGAGACTTTTTCTGCCTCTCTCACACTGCTGCTTCTCCCTCTTTCTCCTTTGTGCTTGCTGGGTCTCTTTTTCTCTCTCATGTGTGTGTCTCTGTCTTTCTCCTTTTTTGTTAACTGGCTTTTCTAAACTTGTCCAATTCAGGCTTTTGTCAAGGAAACATTCAGGACTGTGTAAATGGGATCTGGTTTCAGCATATTGCACACAGCCTGGAGTAGCTTTTGAGACCACATGATCACTTAACCTTCTCTAAACAGAAGAAGAAAGAAAGACAGAAAGAGCCAAAGAAGTTTAGCTTTACCTGTAGTTTGGTATGTATCTGGGCAACAATGTACAAGGAGTGAATGCAAAATTCCAGACAGATTCACGGGAGTCGCAGTGGGAGGAAAACCAGAAATGTTATAGGCCTGCTTTTTTGGGAGGAAAGAGTTTCTGTCTTGCAATGCCCTTACTGAGCAGGGACACCACCATATCCTTCTGAAATACTGCTGTGGAAGCAGGGGAGAGGTAGGGGAAGGTGAGAGCTTAGAGTCACTGACTTCACCCTTCACTCTGTGTGGACAGTGAGACTGTCCTGTCTCCAGCCTGCTCTTTGATATGTTAGTCCCAGCCCAGGAATCCCATCCAGCAAGAACCTACCCCTACCTGGACCTGCAGTTCCTGGTCTCGGAGTAAATTACTGCCATATTAGAGGAAAACTGTTTAGACCCATTTCACAGCTGGTTCTTAACCTCCCCAGGCACCTTGCAGACATTTACTCAATTTCCACATTGACAGCCCTTATCAGCATGTCTCCCTTGGCTCAGACTTAAACTTTGGCATGTCATTGCTCACAACGTGCAGCTCTGACAGGGTTAATTGTCTCTCTGGGAGGGTGATTGTTTTTGCTGAGAGGGGGGCCTCCTCTTGCAGCAGACCCCCAAGGGAATACCCAGCAATTTACGCCCCACGACCTGTGGAGTGGGTTAGTATGTCACACTTGCTGCTCAGCTGTCATGGCAAGGACTTTCAGTGCCGGAGTTGCTCCGGTTCATTAGATTACACATGAAAGCCTCTGTATGGAGAGCAAAGCATTTCTGAGCAAGAGTTTGAAATAACATGAAAGGGCTGGGACCCAAAATGACAGCCAAGGGGGGCAAGGGAAGGCTGCGGAGGCAGATGGTTTCCCCTACAGAAAAGGACTCTGAAGAGAGGGGTATGCCAAAGGGTGTCTTCTTCCGAGAGGGAGGGAAGTTGGGCAAGGCTGCAGCGGGGTGAGGACTAAGGGATATGTTCACAGACCTCTGAGGGCAATGGCTGCCGTTCCCCAGTGCTTGGACAGAAGAAGCTGCAGACCAGCCTCCTCCATCCAGCAAAGCTCCATTATACTGCACATCCCAGAGCTTCTGGCCCTCAGCACTGGGCAGCAGGGCTGGCTGACTAGTAGAGAGTCCCACCGTGCTGTCCTGTAGCTAACTTCCCTGATACCTGAAGCACAATGTTCTCAGCTTGCTTTGGTGCGTTATATGCTATTGAGGTTGTGGCTTTCCAGTTGCCGTTGGTGAAGGCCGGTGGCTGATGGGCATAATTCAAGCCAGTGTGCCACGGCGCAGGCCACTCATTACCTATTTCTCTTATTTCCCAAGGAAAGGATCAGGGAGGGTTTACCGGGGAGTGCAAAAATGCAGGGTGGCTGCCCTTTGGAGCTGAAGAGTAAGATCACGGTAAGCAAGAGATAAGGTTCAAAAGCAGGGGGAGAAATCTGTTGTGGAAGAGCTGAATGCACTCAGAGGAGAAACTGGCTTTGCCAAAATAAAAAAAGAAGGCAGGTGAATTTGGCAGGAGTATTTTGGATGTAGGGAGAGAGTACCAAGTGGGAGTCAGAAGTGGTGTTAGTCTGAGCGGGAGACTGCAGTTAGAAGTGCCCCTGGACTGGCATTGCATAATTAAAGTAACCGATAAATTTGTAATTTCTTTTAATTTCTTAATTACAGGATACTATTTGACAAGCTTTTGCCTTGCAACAGATCATGTTCTATTGTTTCAACTGTCTTAAAAGTTTTTGCAAAGATGTTTTTCTTTCTGTTGATTAGTTAAACCAACTCATGACTTTACAGGAAAACTCTGCAATGTCAGTAAAGGTACTAGGGTGTAAAGGTGCCACTTCTTTTCCCTCTGGGATTCTGACATAATCTGAATTAAAGTTAGGTGCAGTCGAGGGTATAAGTTTCAAATTTTGCCAGGTGGGGACCTTGCATTTCTCTAGTGTTCTTGTCACTGCCGTTAGAAATATTGGTGATTTCCTTGCTAAGACGAGGTGACTATCTTAATCCATGATTCTGTCCACCAGCAGCTATTGCTTCAGAGTTTCCATTTTTGGGATGGACTGGCATGGGGTATCTTCTAACAAACTCAAGGTTTTTTTATTGGGTCTTTCCATTTGTTTGTTTGCTTCTTTGGGCCTTTCATTGTGAATGCTTCATAAATTAATGTTGAATAAATTGCATACATTTAAGTTCAGATCAATATACAAAAGTCTGGCACACTTCTAAGATTTTCCTACATATTAAAAAGGTGTTGAATCTTCTTAAGTCCCATTAAAGCCAGTGAGAAGTAAGGGGCAAAACATCTTCAGAAAATGAAGTTTCAAGTGACCAGCAAAAGATTGAGAAAAGGGTCAGCCTGACAGGCATCTGAGGTTTTTCCTTTGGTCTTGGCTAAGGGCTTGCATTTGTGGCATGGAATATGGTAACAATTACAATGTGATTATGGGGATGCATTTTGGCTTCAGCTACAGTAGCATGATTTTGGTACTATTTTGTGAGATGGTCTGACGCAGTTGCCTTACGGACACTGAGAAATGCCAGGGCTGTGCTATGCAGAAGGCTAATGTGGTGGCCATAGCAGTCCAGTAGACTGCATTCAAATGCATCAGGCTGGATGGTGTCTCCTTTCTAAGGAAATCAGTTTGAGCTGATATGAGAGAGAGTGATACACTGGTATGTATGGGGCTGCTGGGTGCTTCTCAAGCAAATTTGGCATAACGCTTGACAGCAGTATCCTTCTTTGCACGCCCTTTGCTCACCACAGTCAATTTTTCATGCCTTTTGCAGCCCGGCCTAGGTTCACGCAGCCTGCCAAGATGAGACGGAGAGTGATCGCCCGTCCTGTCGGCAGCTCCATCCGCCTGAAGTGCGTGGCCAGCGGGAACCCACGGCCTGACATCACATGGCTGAAGGACAATAAGCCCCTCACGCCCCAAGAGATTGGGGAGAACAAGAAGAAGAAGTGGACGCTGAACCTGAAGAACCTGAAGCCAGAGGATAGTGGGAAATACACCTGCCGAGTATTTAACAAAGTTGGAGAAATCAATGCAACATACAAAGTTGAAGTAATCCGTAAGTGTGGCCTCTGGGGTGGAAAGGCAGGGAGGGAGTTTTGAGAAGGGGGCTGGCTGAGTAAGGAGAGTGTGATGGCAAGTGTGTAGTGCCGATAGCTGGACACAGAAATGGGGAAGTGTTAAAAACATCAGCGGAAACAGAAAACATTACTGAAACTCTAGAATAAACCTAACATCTGGGCAAGACAAAGTAGTAACAATACAATTTAGTAGCTGAAATGAGGAGAGATACTTGGGAAACAATTGTCTCTAAGGGCACCCGGATGGTAGAAGTTCACCATTGCCCAGTGCAATCTTACACTACCAACAGAGTCAATTCAAGGACAGACTGAGAACTGAGAAAGCCCTTTTATGTACCATAGAGGAGGGGGTGGAAATATTTAGGATGGCCCAGATTACTCTATCAGAGTGTTAATAAGGTGAAACCAATCAACTGAAAATTTAGTCTAGATAGCTGTAATAGGAGGCCCACTTCATTAGAGAAGTCTCCCAAGGGAATTAGCAGAAATCTTATGACTAGAGTGACTAGCCAGACAAGGCTTTAGGGCCAGATTTTAAAAAAGATTTGGCCATCTGAAGGTTCAGGTGGGTACAAATGAGATCCTAAAAAAAAAAGAAAATTCCACTAGGGTCCTGTCTATATCATTAGATGCCTACATAGCTTTAAGGATTCAGCCCTTAGAAGATGAGCTGTGGGGGATTACCCTGCATTGTGGTAGGGTAGAGTAAATTGCTCTTCTTACTGTCTAGCTATTCTGATTCTTGGTCTCTAATCTCCTGTTTCCCCTATTATTACTGAAGAGAATTATACTCAAATTGTACCTAAGTCTACCAGAGAAGGGCTCTTATTCTTAAGTCATTGTGCTTTGTCTATGACATCATCGTAAGTTGTCATGGAAATGATTACAGAACAACCAACTCAAGAAGGTGGAGAAGATGAGCTGAGTGGAGGGAAGATTGAATAGCCTTCGTTAGTGAGGAGCAGGGGCATGGAGGGCTATTTCCAGCCACATGGAAAGCATGTTGTTTGTCTGTCTGTGCATACATTTTAGCATGAGAAAGGTTATCCCAGTGTGAAAGATTGTTCTTAAAGGTAAAGATCTGTTCTCTGATAAGTCCTTTCTCTAGAATCAGAGGAATTAAAAGCACATGTGGGGAGCTCTGTTGGGCTCCAAAGGCACAAACCTGCTGGACATCTGGGATTGATAAAGATGCAGCTGTGTGGAGACAGTAAAAACATGTGTTTACACTAAAACCAGGAGCAGAGACAGGGAAATGAATCAAGCCCCATCCTAATGGCAGCTGTGGCATTTTCACTTCATCAAAACCAGACAGCACCAGGAACAAACCCCTTTCTGTGTCCCTGTTTATCTTGGTTTTTATCAACTTAAAGATGTATGTAACCTTTGTTTTCATTAGCTTTTGCTGGCTAGGAGTGAAAACAGTAACCAAAGCTGGAACCAGAGTCAAGGAGATAAGGGCATTAAGCAGTTTTCAGACATCTATTTTTAACATCATTCTGTGGAGCATTACAGGTTTTATTCAATTTCCTCCTTTTTTTTTTCCCTCTGAGCCTCCACTCCCAAGTCCTGCTTATCTGAGTCTCAGTCTCCCCAGCTGTGATTCCCGCTTGTAGTCCCAAGGCAAAGCCTATAGAGACCACTGTGTTGTTTTTGTTTCCCAAGAACATCTTTAGAGCCCTCATTATTAAAAGTATCCTGACTTTTTGAAAGAGGGTCCATTGTTCCTTTCTCTCACCCCACAGCCAGTGGGAGTTGTTTTGTTACATGCTCAATCCAAAAGTGTTTGCCATCAAAAGCGGTTGATGATTGCCAGCAGTTACCACCCACTGTGATACCATAATTTCTCTCTGTGCCTAGGATAGAGGTTTGCAGTACCTCCTTGTCTGGAAACTGTGACTGATTTCTCTGACGCTAGCACTAAAAAAAATCCAAACATTCCTCAGAATGAGGGATATATTTTTCCTTTGACATTACGTGGTGTTGACACAACGTAAGGCTTACGATCATGCTGGAAAGGATGGTCTTGTGAACCTCTTGTGTTTGATTTCCTTTCCTACCATCTTGTTTCGTTTATCAGCTGAGACTTGAGGCAAAAAATTTTGTGACAAAGGAAAGATTTTGTTATTGGCTAGAAAAGCAAAAGCCTTCTGAGCTCTTCCTCCACAAAAATTTGCTCCATAGTGAGTGTGGGGACAATTAGACAGAAGAAAGAAATAATAAAAGCAGGGAGGTGAGGATGAAGTGAAGATCTTCCTCACCGGTGGTGCCTGTGGTCTCAGCTCCCCCAGCAGTGGATGTCATGGCATGGGATGGCTTCCAGTAGAATTTGGTCCCCATGGGCAGCTACCAGGCCCAGCAAACAGAGATGACAGATATCTCCTGAAGGACTCCCAGACAAAAGATGAGACAATATCCAAAGCCTGCCATTAGTTCATGAAAGAAGGGGCATTTTCCCATCCAATTTTGTCTGTCCTTAGGGAACATTTGGGAAGACCAAAAGGAGAAGGAACATGCCTTACCCCACCCCTCACTGTCCCCAGACTGGGGGTAGCCACAGTGGTTCTGGTGTGGACTCTCCATAGATACGTACTTGTAAATAATCTGGTAAAAAACTGAGGTTGTGTCTGAGAATACATAAGGTTCTGTCATATTCACCTGTAAATTGCACCCTACCAGACATGGTGGTAAGAGACACAGCATCACAGAATCACAGAATGGCTGAGGTTGGAAGGGACCTCTGGAGGTCATCTGGTCCAACCCCCCCTGCTCAAGCAGGGTCACCTAGATCTGGTTGCCCAGGACCATGTCCAGATGGCTTTTGAGTATCACCAAGGATGGAGATGCTACAATCTCTCTGGGCAACCTGTGCCAGTGCTCAGTCACCCTCACAGTCAAAAAGTGTTTCCTGATGTTTAGTGTTTCCTTTAGTGTTTCAGTTTGTGCCTGTTGCCTCTGTTCCTGTCACTGAAAAAAGCCTGGCTTCACCTTCTTTACACACTCCCTTCAGGTATTTATAAACATTGATAAGACATCATCAGCATCAATATAAAGTGAACATTTACAGTGAAATAATCCACTTCATTTGTGTTCAGACCTGTACTATTGCCCAAATTTAATCCTGAAATGGGTTTTGGCCTTTATGGCTAGTATCAGGCCATTTATCTTCCTCTGGTCAAGGCTCAAGAAAGATCACTGCAGCCTTTGACCCTGTAGGTCAAGGTACATCATTAAGATCCCATTATTCTGAGATATGGTCCCTGAGACAAGGGGCTAAGTGGGAGTACAAGGAAGGATGGCCCTTTTTGTCATCTCATAGCTGCAGCGTACAGCAAGGGAATGAGGAAATTCAGCAGTCCAGACTGGACTTACAATACTTGCCAAGAAGCAGAAAGGCCAGGTCTAACATGTGTGGTGCTGAGTAATACCACTACAAACTGGGTACCCAAATATAAATGCTTCATGAGTGACCTGAGAGAGCAGAAACACAACAAAGACAGAAAAACCTTCTATAGGAGATTCCTAGGATCCTGTTTGCTTAGCAGTTAGGAGGTTGTTCAGTGTACAGAAGGGAGGGCTGAAGAAAATCTTCCAAAATATAAGGGCTAAGAGGGAGAGCAAACTTTTCTCCAGGTCTGATGCAGACAGAGTAACTAACTTCCTTCTTAGAAACAGGAAGATTCAGGCTGAGCATGAGAAAAGACTTGCTAAGCCTCAGACAAGGGAGTAGTTGTCTGGAGAGACTGGAGAGCATCTACCATTAGAGGCTTTGGAAGAGGCTGGGCAAATTTATATCAGGAGAGTTTTGCAGAAATCTCAGCCTGCCTTAGGGCAGGGAGTCGGACTAGACAATTATTTTGCATCCCTCCTACACCTTTTTCCTATGTTTCTGCAATCACAAGTTAATGAGATTGGCAAACACCTTTTTCCATGGAGCTCCCTGTGTTTTTGTGCAGAGAGGACGAGGTCCAAGCCCATCCTGACAGGGACGCACCCTGTCAACACGACAGTAGACTACGGTGGGACCACGTCCTTCCAGTGCAAAGTCCGCAGTGATGTCAAACCCGTCATCCAGTGGCTGAAAAGGGTGGAGTATGGCACAGAGAGCAAGTACAACTCAACCATCGATGTTGGGGGACAGAAGTTCGTTGTGCTGCCCACGGGGGAGGTCTGGTCCCGTCCCGATGGTTCCTACCTGAACAAACTGATGATTACTCGAGCCAAGGAAGAGGACGCAGGGATGTACATTTGCCTAGGGGCAAACACCATGGGCTACAGCTTTCGCAGCGCTTTTCTCACAGTCCTGCCAGGTGAGTTATGCCTTCCCCCCCCCCCCCATCTCAACCAATAGTCTGCATCATGGTATTTATTAACACAACTGCTGATGTCCATCGGGCTCCATGGCCCTCTGTGATGCTGTGCTGATTTAGGCTGGCCCAGTTCTAATAAGAATGAGTAAGGGATTAAATCAGCCCTGATTTAAATCAGCCCCTGCTGAATTCCTCTTGATGATGGTTCCTTTTCTCCCTTCGAGGGGAATAATGATTCCAGCAAGGTGAAATAAAATGAATGATCTGCTCCTGTATGAAAGAGGAGCTGGGAAATGGTACTGCAGTTGCAGGCACTACATCACTTCAGCAATAGGATGTGGGAGGTGAGAGGGGAACTGAATAGCAACACAGTTGGCAACCCCATTACCTTACATTTCTTCTTTCTCTTGCTCTTATTTATATGGCTTTTACTAGTAAAAGGAAACAATGATACAGGCCCATAAAATGAGAGAAGAATAAAAACTGTCCCAGTCACAAGGAAAGGAAAAGAACAAGTGTGAAAGAGAATGATTTATTAGTTAAATTCTTACCCAATCATCCCCTGGGGACCCTTGTACCAAACTCGCAGCTGCTTCCTTCTCTCCCCAGGCCTCAGAGCCGGTGGCCACGTCCAACTGAGGCTGTATCGAGTGTGTTTCAGGCACAACATCCTTGCTTTGTCGCTTACTCCTTTGCCTCCTGACTGTGCAGTTCTACCCTGATAAATATTTTTTATTGAAAAGGGCATTTCTTTCTGCCTCATCTTGCCATGTGAACCTAGCTTCAGATCCTCCAGTTTTATGACAAAAATCAATCTTGCTGCTTTTTCTTCTCTTCACCATCACAAGGCCAACACAGCTAAGAGAGAGCAGGAGCTGGAGCCAGTATCAGAACATTTTAGCGGTCAGGTCTAATGGGGTGTCTCCAGTCAAGACACCAGTGAGAGACAGAGATCATTAACTCTCCCAGGCTGTTAGGACTGCTTTTCTGTGTAGGTAGTGGGGAAAATGCTCATGACTCCTGTAACTAAGGCAGCATGGCTTCTTCTGCTCACTGATTGCCAAAACTCTGCATCTCAGCAGCCATCGAGGGTCACTAGCTTGAATTCAGACACTGACAGCAGATTGCCAAGTAAGAGAATGCTCTTGGGATCTTCTTCTGCATCACTTAGATTTAGGACTAAACTCCACCTAGAAAGCCTGTCAATCCCAAGGAAAAGGCTGCGTGGGTGGGATATAACTCAAAGCCTCTGGGAGTTTCTGAACTATGAGAGTCTGATCCAGCTCCCACCGAAATCAGTGCGAGATTTTCCATTGATTTAAATGGGACTATAATGAGGCCTCATACCAGAACCAGAGCCTGCAGGCCTGTTGTTATTGGCAATGATGGAGAAGGAGAACCCAGCTTGCCCTCAGAGGCAAAGATGTGGTTGCAAGGCCATGAGTTAGAAAAACACCATTTTGCTTGTAAATCTACCAGATTTGACATAGACAGCTCCGAAGAACAGCATGGATGAATATCAAAACACTTTCATTTCAGCCCAGCAGAGGATTTCTGCCAACCAACATGAAGACTGTTGTTTTTGTGGTCAGCTGTGGGTCAGTTCCCTGATCAAGTCTTGCTTTGAGCAGGGGGCCGGACCAGATGACCTCCAGACTCCCCTTCCAGCCTAAATTATTCTGTAATTTCCAGTGTTGGTGAATCAAAGTTTTGTCTGTTGAGGTCAACAGTATAGGTTCTTCTGACTTCAAAGAGACCACATGGTATATATTTAATATTTCAAACTAGCCATAGAATTATTTGTCAAGGAGAGAAAAAGACATTAGTGTCTTAAAGAAGTCTGGCTTGAAAGTTAAGTGATATATGTTTGAATATAGCATATTGGGCCATTTGGACAGCCTGCGGTTTTCAAAGTTTCTTGAGTGTCTCCCTGCAAGTTGAATTCTGTGCCCAGGTATTTTTCAGGGCTTTGGAAATCCCAGCTGGTAGCTATCTAGATGGGGATTTTGATAGGTAGGATCCTATCCCAGGACTCCTTTTGGGTCTAGAAATCAAGAGATCAGGCTGAGAAACTAGAGTGGCTATCCAGGGATGTACAGCCTGCCGACAGCAGAGAGGGGAAGGTAGGTGTGAAAGATGCTGTCTGAAGTGTCTTATCTCCTCTGGTAACTGAATTAGCTGCCCTTGGGAAAGCCAACGGCAGCTCCAAAGAGACTGGTGGAGGTAGAGCCCATTTGGCATAGGGAATTGGACACACACTTTAATGCCGTGTGAATTTTCGGTTCTCCATGGCTTGGGCCCCAAGAAGGGGACAGCAGCTCACCTGCATTTTCACATTCTTCAGCCTTCCTCCCAGACACACAAGAAATTCAAGACAACCCCTCCAAAACACCACATTTGTGCTGCCTGCCATGGCAGAGCATTGCTGAGTAGCTTCAGTATCACCAGAAAGGGATAATAAACAGTGTGTGAAGCCCACGCAGACACAGCTACACCTGGCAGAGCAAGTGGGCAATGTGCTGTTGCTCTGCACAACCTGATCCTGCCTCCTGGGCCTCTGACATGGAGGTATTACCGACACGTCCCATGTTGTGTCCTCCAATCTGAGCAGTGAAGCCCAGTCTGTCACAGAGTGAGAGTGTTAGGAAACTCACTCAGGCTGGCTCTAGTGCATCCATTAAAGCTTGGATAAGAAAGTTAAAAAATCCCCCAAAGACTCTGCTCCCGACCCCTAAACCAGAGAAAATGAGTTGCTTGTCCTTCCAGGAGCACTGAAAAGCAAAGCAGTTACCAAACATCATCTGCTGGCTTGATTTCTCCCTTGTTACTTGGTCTGGCAGGGTTGCCAGACAGCCTGTGCAAAAGCCAGCCCAAGTGTGACATCTGTTTTGAATTCACTTTGCCTGCATTTAATTAACTCTTTCTGTCTCTCTCCTGCCGTGATGTCCAGATCCCAAGCCTCCAAGTGCACCTGTGCCCCCCTCCTCGGCCAGCAGCCTTCCCTGGCCTGTGATCATTGGCATCCCCGCCGGAGCCGTCTTCATCTTTGGAACGATCCTCTTGTGGCTTTGCCAGACCAAGAAGAAACCCTGCTCCCCACCAGCTCCTGCCCCCGTGCACCGGCCGCAGCCCCGGGACAGAATCTGTGTCTCTCAGGTCCCCGACAAAGACTGCATCTCCTCCATAAACTATGAGGAATATGTTGCCCAGCAGCAGCATTTACTGTCGCAAGGGCCTGCACTTGCCCCGGCCATGGCATCCAAAATGTACCCAAAGATTTACACGGACATCCACACCCACACCCACTCGCACGTGGAAGGCAAAGTCCATCAGCATCAGCACATTCAGTACCAGTGCTAAGAGGGTAGCTGTGTACAGTAGCTCGTTTGGGCTTTTCCTCGTGGTACCTCAGAAGAGACTGCTCCAAGTCAGCTCACACTGCCAGCAATAGGCAAAGCAGACAGAAAAGATTATATATATAATTTTAAATATATATATACATATATATATAATTGTATATGCGTGTGTGTATGTGTGTATATATATATGTGTATATATCTATATCTATCTATATAAATATATATATAATAGAGAAAGTCAGAGAGAGAAAAGAGATTTTGTTTTTTAATTATTGCAATCAGGATGTAGCCGAGGAATAATGAAGGAACTCCAAATCTCATCAGAGAGGCAGCCATCCCCAACAGCGGAGCATTCCCGGATTTTTTAATCAAGGTGGCGACTGGTGAGACAGGACACAGGGACGTGAACCACCGCCTTCTTCCTTGTGTTGCTAAGAGGAACAAGAATAGCAAGAGGTGACTGCGGTGCTTTTCTGGATGGGCACTGCTGTTCCCGTGCCTGCTGCACATCACTTGCATCGGTGGGAAGCCCCCAGACCTGCTCTGCATGACTTGAGCTCTAAAGTACCTGAGGTTTAGTGCCAAAGCACCAGGAGACATAACCAATTCATCTCTTCCAGGGGAAAAAAAATAACACAAGAGGGTCTGGAAAAACTAATTTCTATTCACAACATGAAATGCCAAATGCTTCTCAATCATGGTCATTTGATCTGAAACGCTAACCAAGCTGGTTGGTTCGATTTCTGCAAGTTGAAGGCATCGTGTTTCCCATGGGGGGTTCTGCAGACCAAACCACAAGTGCTCCACTCCCTGGTCCTAGGACTCAGTGCCACTGCCAGGAAAAAGGAAAGAGGAACATTGTACAGAACACCTTTATATTTATATTTAAGAAATAATAATAATTAATAATAATAATAATTGAACTGCTGATGGTGAAGAAAGCAAAACACGCTGTCCTCCTCTGATGGCTCACAGTGACAAGCTACTGGATTTTCTACATGAATGCAAAATACATGAAAACATTAGAAAAAAGAGTAAGAAACAAAGAGAATGAAATAATAATCTTGTAGGAAAAAATGCATTTGAGAAATATTCACCTAGGTTGTGTGCGGTTTTCCCCTCCCTTCAGATAACATTTTGGAAATGATACAACTTCGTTGCAGCTCAAACAACAGTAAAAACAGATAGAAGAGAAAATAAATAAGGACCATATTAAATACCTATATGGACTGGAAATGAATCCAATTGCAAATATAAAACCTTTGTAATTCTATATAGAGTTTAAACAGAAGTCATGTATATTTAATTTATTTTGTTAAACAAGAAAAAAAATGTATGATATTTTCCTTGAAACAGGCATTTCTATACATATTTTTGATCAAAGAAAATAAAGATTTTTTTTTTCAGGTTCTATAGATGCCATGCTCAGAATACGCTCAATGTAGCGTGTGACCAACTGTACTTGTCCTAACCTAGAGGTCATCTCTCTCTATGCCTTTTTACACTAGCCACATGTAATCTCCTGGCATCATCTCAGGTATCACTGGTGCCATCCTTTCCATCAGAAACTGGCCTTTTCCACTGTTTATATTCTGGCTGTGAGGGTCTGTGGGGGGCAGGTCACTTCTCATGGACCCCTTGTCATCTTCACTAGCAAAGATCTCTGCTCGCAGGGAAATCTGTTTCACTATGCATTTTTTTTTGGGGGGGGGGGAAGGAGGTTGCATTTGTTTTTTAAGCACAAACCTGCAGTGGGTTTTCTTTTTAAAAGAAAATTTTGTAAATCAGAACATAATAATTTGTGAGCCTATAAAATGAACTTTGGCCTCCAGGTGCTTGGGAGGGGAAAATATGAAATGTAGGTGAAACGCTTTATTTGTAAATGCAGCTGCTGAAGGAGCCAGTGGAGGGTGAGTTGGGTGCAGTAAGACGAGCACGCAGGGAGCTGCTCCCATCCAGGAGGGCTCACACCTTTGTTCTGCTGCATGCCAAGGAAAGGCACCCAACCCTTTAGCAGCCAAAATTTTCTTTAGAGAAGGCAGGTTCAGCAATGCTGCAACTGCTTGCTGTTCATTTGAGTTTCACTTAAAGTTTGCTGGGAAAAAAATCCTGAAAATTTGAAACATGCCAATTTTTAAGTTTGAAATGACTTCCTGCTCAAGCCTGTTCTGTGAAAGAGATCTTCAGCAAACCAGCTGCTCTGTTTAAAAGTGAAACACTTAATTCAACCTGAAACAAAACAGTGCTTTAGGCTTTGCTTTTCTCTGAACTTTTCTGAAGGTATTTGCTCTGGGTTGACCTGCAGTGATTTTTCTGCTGGCTTGTTTGAGTCACCAGCAAACCAAACAGTTCCCTGTTTGCTCAGCCGTAGTGCTGTGAGATGGGGCCCCGATTCAGCGAAGCATGTATGCTCCTGCTTTCCTTCACCAATACTTGCTGCTCCAAAAAGTCTCTTTTTTGCCTTAGCCAGCTGGATCAGTGGCTCCATCCCTGCCCACTGTGCCGGTGCTGGCTGGACCCATCCAATAACTCTGGGGAAGGGGAGGAGGAGGAGGAGGAGGAGGAGGAAGTAGAAGAGGGAGAGCTTCCTACTCACGTGGAGTTTACCAACTGGCACTGTTGCAATAAAGCACTGCATAGCACACTCCTCTGCTGCTTTCCTGTATGCTGTAGTAGGAAATCCATGTTATAACCTCTACAGGAAGACCATCCCTCATGATGGTCTTCCTACAGAGGTTATAATAAAGCAACCCATTGCTAATTTTTTTTTTCAGCAGGAGGGTTCAGTTACACTTTGTTAACACAAATTTATGAAGTCCATAAAAGCTAAATTCAGATCATGGGTATCTTCACATGCATGCTCTCAGCTTCAGGGGGACTTAAATATGAGCACTGAAGGGTCTATTTGGATATAAGGCATGATTTAGGGAGGAGTTCTTAGTGGCTGTAGTTTATTGAGTGATTTCATTTAAAAAAACCCTAAAAAGCCTTTATACACTATGTGCATCCCCTTTATTTTAAGAAGGCAGTAAGTGGATGTTTCCATGAGTGATACTAAGGGCTATCTCATGCCTATGGGAAGCTACTTATTGCACCATAATATGTACTGAGCTACCACACATTTCAGCAGCATTTGGGGCGTGACGGAGGGCAGGATTCACCTGTAAGCCCGTGGCCCTTGTCTGCTCTCTGTGCCGGTGCTGCAGCGAGAGGACACTTCTAACACATGCTGTGATAGCGGTACTGATACCAGCTTCAAATGTGGAGGTGAACACTGGTTTTGTATGGTTGAGCCCTAAGCAAACCCTAAGAGACTGTCCTATGGCACTTTTTCAAATGGCAGCTACGTCGCTGACCCTCAGAGAGAGGGTTAGTGGGTTAAAAGAAGCAATTCTGCATTTCCCATACAGCATCATCTTCCATGCTGAGCGTAATGCTCTCCACTGGTGCCTTCTACCCTTTGTGACCCCGCTCTGTAGTGTGGTATCATGCAGTCAAAAACTTTACATATTGCCAGATATGTGGAAGGAGTGGCTTCTTCCTGCCCTTTAAAGCTCCTGCCTTTAGACACAAATCTCTAGTGATGCTGATAGACAGATTTCCAAAGGGGAACAATGCAGTAAACCACCCAGCATGGACGATACAACGGCCGAGCGCAGCTGCAGCTCTCAGCCATGGTGCTGAGAAGGCAGCTCTGGTTTTGGATACGCCATGTGAGATGCTGTGAAGGTCTTGATTGGCAGAAAGCTTGGGGTTTTCACCCTGCCTTGGCTATCAGCTCCCTCTTGAGCATCTCCTGTTGAGCACCCAAATTGGTGTGAAATTTCCCCCTAGGAAAAATATCATCATATGCTCTGTTTAAGAGGGGCTGTATATATTGTCTGGGCCTTGCGCTGGCTTGGTGTGCCTGGGTGGGTTTTGCATTTTTGAGGAGTTATTTTGCCTCCACAGGGTACCTGTAAGTGCTCTTAAGAGTCACTCTGTCCCGTGCCCTACTGCATGCCATTTATTTTTAGGGCTTGATTGTACCTTGCATGTACTGCAAAGTCTTCCTTACTCTGAATAAATTCAGCTAGGTCCTGCTCGTGTTTGAATTTGTTTTTCATCGGTGGGACAAGATTTGGACTCATCTTCACTCACAAATAGAGGGTGTTTAAAGAAGAAAAACATAGTCTTGCAATTAGCCACGGACCCTATTTTGAAGACAGAAGTTTTTTATGTTACATATAAGTATACATATACATATAGGAATATAAATGTACATGCCAGGCTGTGGTACAGAAGGCAGTTGTACTTTAAAGCCATGGGGCTTCAAAGATCAAAGGAATTTTAGGCTTGAAACTCACCATCTTTGTTCATTTTATTTGCATTACAGATCAAACATGGCCTTACATGCCAGTTTGTGTGTGGCATTTTTAAACTCTGTATGGACAATCTTTGTATGGTCGGCCCCTTTCAAACTAAAAACGTTTATCAGACATTTAAAATAAAAAGTGTCACGTGATTTTCAATCAGTGGCAAATACGGTAACTGAACACATCAAAATGAGACAGCGTGACAGAGTGTGTGTATGGCCGTGGCTGTGTAATAAAAGTTACAGCAGAAAAGAAAGGAATAAAAGCTGGAACTGTGTTAAAAGATGATAAAGTTCTGTAAACTTGCTATGTTTTGAAGGCAAGGATGGCCGTGTGTGTGTGTGTGTGAGAGGGTGTGCATGTGTGTGCACACGTCAGGAATACGGGCTGGCAAGACAAAGCAGACAATATTGCAGCATTACCTTTGCACCACAACTTGGTCTGATATTTTTTGTAGGTTCTGTGAATCTAGCAGAGGCATTAGTTTTTGAATAGCTTGGAAAAGGTTTCTGGTTTTTAGTGAAAAGGGACTATTTTTCCTCTCTTCACCTCTAGAGCCAAATGCCATAGCTGCACCAGGAGCCAAACTGCCATTAGCAAGATGAAATCTTGGGGTCCCTGGAGCTGATGGCCAAACTCCAGTGCCTGGAGCGGAGCAGGGATTTCAGGGTCAAGCCGAGCACCTCCACCCCTGCGAGGCGAACATGTGAGTGTCTCACTACTCACTCCAGAGGCAGCAAATGTCCAAGCTGTGAGACTTTTAAGAAAAGCTGGCCCTCACCCAAACTTCAGCTTGACCTGACCTGGACCTTGGACCCAAAGAGCCCTGTGCAGAAATTGCACGCTTGGGGTGGGAAAGAGGAAATATTTCTCTGTCAGCTCCATTTCTGTGGCTGTCTGAAACTCTTCAGAGGTTTGAAATATTGGAATAAAGCCCCAGGGGAGATGTAGCAGTGAGCAAAAACTGGGAGGTGGTCAAAGGTTAATGGGGAATTTATCACGGCTTTGCTATCTGGGCATCACCCCTGCCTACATGGCGTATGTTGAGTGTGCCCAGGACTCTAAATGCCCCGAAGCTGACGAGTATTCCGCATACAGCACCCGTTCCAGCTCTTGCAGATGCCAGTGGGAAAAAATCCCTGCAATGTCCACTGGGAAATCAATCGGACGCATGGAGTCATTGCAAGGTTTTTACATCTTTGTTCTGGCTGGCCCATTGGCAGAGAAAGATGTGACAGGAGTTAACGGCCAGAGTATGAAGCCAGAACCATTTAAATGGGAAATGCACACATTTTGGAAGGAGCTATCAAAGGAAGGGGTAGACACTGCATGTCTCAAAATCTTCAAAACAACGCTGGGTGATTTGTGGACGGGGTGTTTCGGTTGGATGCAAGATATTGGGAATGTTAGTAGGATAAAGGGATACACCTAGTCCAGATGGGGTCATCTAGTGGTCCCTTCTGTCCCTAAAGAAGTGTAGGCGAGCTGCAGAGAAAGGGAGATGCAAGCGCAGGTCCCCTGCACCCGGCTGCGCTGCTCCTGGCAGCGCCGTAGCTGCGCACGTGCACCACAGACCTTACAGCAACATTTGGCACGCGGCAGCCTCGCTCAGGCTGCACACCCACCTCCGCTTGCCTCCGGCCTGTAAGTATGTGCTCTCAGCACTTTCCAGCTTATTACTACAGTAATGGCGTTATTTATATAAACTGGAGCTGTGCATCGACATTTACTGCGTCTGCAAGAAACCCCTTGTGTAAACAGCAGCACCGCCTTTTGCGTACGCACGCCCTGCTCCTCTACACTATCGGCATTTTAGAAAATCTTACTGGATTCGCTGCAGTTAGTGTCATGAAGGATTTACATGTGAATTTGAATGTAAACACATGCAGTTAATGGCCTGCTCAGTTGCTTAAACACGTTACTGGTGTAAATATCTTCAGTCCCCTTTTTGCCATGCATGGGAGCCGGCCAGGATCCTGCCCTGCCCTCGCCCTGGGCTGGACACGGGTCCCCGTGGCACACTCATTAGGACACGAGGGGTTGTATGTTGGGTTGTACAGTTTGGCCAAAGTGACCCTGCAGGTCTCCTACCTGCAAGGGATCCCAATGGGTGTTAGACCCACAGAGAGGGCACCCGTGTGCCTTCCTCTGTTTGTGGATCAATGGATGTAGTGAGGGTGTGAGGGGCATAGTCACAAAAATGCCTAGCTTTATGGAGTGGGTTTCACCTATAGATCTCAGCAAGAATTTCACAGAGGAAGAAATGAGGCATGAAGGTACTGGCCAGGCTTAAGGTCTGTGGGATGCACTCAGGCCAACTGTCAGGTTGGTTCTGCATTCTGGATCTGCCAGAAAATGCTAATAATTAGGAAGCTGTAGGTATTTCAGACTTTCTCTTGACCTTATCTTACCAGCAAAGCATTTATTGGGCCAAGATTCTCAGCTTTTAAAAATTTGTTACAAATGTAAAAAAAAAAAAAAAAAAACACCACCAAAAATGTGGATTATTGTAGCTGAAAATAGGAAGTAATGGCTGATGAAAGCATATTTAAAATACTGGTGTTGCATTGACTGTTAAGTGGCACATACATATTGTCTATGTATAGAATCGAGTCTGGAGGAAAGAGGATGCCCATTTTACATTTTGTGTTTAGCCCAGGCACCTTTGTGTGTGTTTACCAGCTTCAGGTCTCTGAGAGCAATACATGACCTTTATTTGTCCTTATTTTAGCTTCTACACTTTTTCTTTCTTTTCTTTTTTCCTTTCTGCCAGTCTGTTGTAATTAGAATTTAACATATCCCCCAATATATGTGGGCACCAGCGAAGCAATGGATATTCTTTTTTTTCCCCATTTTCGCTAACCAAATCTAGTCTGAAGTACTATTTCTATGCGAGCTGATCTATGCTTTAGTGAGAGGAATAATAACTAAAACTTTAGACCAGACTTCAAAATGCCTTTTTTTCTTTGATCTGAGTAATTAAAGAGTCAAGCTGCTGTTCCTGAGCGTTTTCTGATGGAATTACACGAGTTACACAGCTCTTCATTTGTATGTCATTAAGCATTATGTTTTATTGCTGCTGCTCAAACAATTAGTACCTAAATATGCCCCGTATTCTCATAAAGAGGCAGTAGCAGTGTTAATGTTAATGCCCTGGTTAACAGTTTGTTTCCATCCAGAGTCCACCATTGTGCTTGGATGCCATTTAGTATCAATCAGATCTTTGCTGATGCCCTTCTGAAGTTGTTCTCTTCTGCAATCATTTAACTGTGCAGCGAAGTGAGGATAAGTCAAACAATAAAGTTAAGTAAAAATGGCATTTCTCTTAACACAGGAATTTTTTTTAAGTTCATTGCAAGTTTTGGTTATAAAAAGGCCAGTGCTTCATGGTGATCAGTCATTTTGACATTTTTATGGTGTTTTTATTACCCCTGGCTCATTTCCATACTAAAGGGAACATTTGTAACAATACTTGCTCGCTCTGTTATGATTAGAATTGTGCTTTTGCCGCGCTTTGTTCAGCTGTTGCTGCGCTCGGTAATGCTCTTGGCACACGTCCTCCCAGACCCAGCGGTGTGTTTATTCAAAAGGAAGGAAAAAGAAGTGTCTACTAAAACAATAAACTACTACTGCTTGCGTGAACATGGCCATAACTTCCTTGTTCTGCAGACAATCAGTTAGCAAAGCTGTTAGGTAAACTTGCTCCTTCACTGTTGAAAAAATAAATATTCATGAAGCTCACAGCCACGTTTTCCCGTGCTTTATTATCGGGTTGAAAATGGTGAAGGATTTTAAAGCTAATGATTTAATCAGAGAGATAAGGATGGAGGCCCAGATCCTGAAGCCAGTGGGAGCTGGGATTCTAAATATTGCTGAGGAACTGGGTAAGGGTTTAAGGCAAATTTTGCTGAGTTATTTCAATATTAATGCTAGTAATATGGAAAATTGAAAATATTAATGCTTTCACTAATGCTGCCTAAGACAGGAGACGAATGTGAAACGAGGACTGGTGAATGATAAGGAGGAGCAATTAGAAAAGAGGGGGAGAGGTGCCATGGCGCAGGAGGTTTCCAGGGTAAAGTCAAGTCATTGCTTTGGCCTCTCCACGTGGGTTGGAGCACAGGAGGCAGCCAGGGGCTGCTGCTGGCTGCTCCCCCGGGCCTAGGACAAACCAGAGCACTCAATTCCACTATAGCAGGCAATTTCTCTTGGGCACATCGCTGGAGAACATCTTTAATTCAAAGCATGTTCTTGCCCTGCCTGGATTTCAAAGAGAAATAAGGATGTGTTTTAAGGCCTGGATTCATCCTTCATAAGCTAGGTAGCAAAGTTAGGGAAAGAGTAATTGTGAGCTTCCTTAAATAGGGAAGAGAAACTGGCACTTCCCAAAGGTGGTTTTGTTTCTGGGTAGAGAGAAAGACCCCCAATGGTGTTTACTGTTCCACTGAAGCCAACGAGATAAGCTAAATTTGTCATCTAGGTACCATGAAACGAAAGGATGAATCTGGCTTTGGCACTGAAACACAACGTTGGAAAATTACAAAAATCTGCAGCAAATTGGTGAAGTGTCCATATTACAGTAAATTTGCCCAAATCCGCTAGAGACCTCAGCAAATAATTGTGACTTTCTTTATGCTGCTGTGTCTCTGCAGCATCCCTCTGAGCCTGGGAGCCTGGTGTTCTCCTGAATTCTCCTTGCGCATAGGAATAGGAAACAAAACAAGGGAATCAGGGGGAAGAGGCATGCAGGGTGGGATTGCCTGCTGGTACAAGCCCCAGCTTTCATCGCCGTTTGCCAGCCCTGGCCCCACACTGCCAGGGGAACACAAGCTGCCCTCCGTCATGGTTCAGTAACAGCAAAGAGCTCTCCCGCTTGACATCAGAAGAGACGCATTTTGATGTTTATCTGAAACTCTCTTCGAAATGTGTGTGCACAATAGGGGCTGCGTGTAAGGACAGGTTCAACCCGATATCAGAGAGAAGTGATAAAACACTTTTCTCTTGTTTTGGTGTGTTAAGACCTAATACTCCCATATGCCAGAAAAGATTTGTAAGGGGCCATAAAGTCAGCACAACTCTGTTTGCACTTGCTTTTTGGTTCCTTGACAGTGCTGCTGGGGCCTCTGTGCAAACACGACGGTGCAGTCAGCATTTAAAGTGCAAGTCCCTGCAGTATTTAACCTGATTTGCCGTCTTTGCTGGAACTGGCACTGACAAACTAAAAGGCAGAAAATCACGTGGGCAAAACAAGGTCAAAATGACACTTAAAAATGACAAAGTCCTGCTTGTCAAATAATTTTAGGAGAAAAGATGATATACATTGTGTACGTAAATGACTGAGTGCCTCTCTCCATTTCCAGAGTGTCTGCACTCCAGACACCTTTGCCCGCTTATTCTTACTACATCCCTGTGAGTTATAGCAATAACTAGTCTCACTGTGTAGAAGAGACCCTGAAATATAGAGAAATGAAAAGGTTTTTTTTTAAAGCAGGAAGAGCAGAGATTTGGACTTGGATCCATGCACCAAATGTCTGTCCAAAGCCATCACCTTCCTCATTATATCAGTAGTGCTTCTTTGACACAGGGAAATCACAGGACATCTGCTGTCTTTCAGAGCATCAGGGGTAGCAAACCAAGACCAAGATCAATTATTTCCCAAACCTGAGCTGGTAACAGAGTGAAGATACTGGAGGCTGTACTGGTGTGGCTGTGTCCCAGTGCTGAGCTTAGTTTCTCACTCAAAGGAAGGCACAGATAGTTTGTTATTCTATTCAGAGTCATGACTTAACCTTGTTTCTCCCAAAACATGGTCTAAAAGGTGGAGCTGTTTCCCCAGCCTCTGGGTGAGGCCGTCAGAGTGGTTTGGGTTGAACTTGGCCTCATGGAAGTCACTGGGAGCCTTGGGCTGGACTTCTTGGGAGGATAGAGCATTTCTCTTAAGAAGCTAGCAGCTTTCTGACAACAGCTGTCATCAGCACTGAGCAATGTCTCTTTTTTTCCTGCTTCTTCTGGATAAGTATGTGCAAGAGAAATACGAAGGGAAACTTTGCTTTGCACCATCCTGGAGAACCTGTGCAAGATGTGTCAACATCAAATTTTTGTCCTACAGCTACTACAGAAAGTTAGTTGTGTGTGGTTCTAGCTCATGCACATCCAGCATTCAAAAGCTTTTATCAAAGACCATATGTTGTCCTTCAGAAAGCTGGGGGGGGGGGAAATAATGATAAATAATTCACATTTCAACCAGCATTAAATGGAAACTTTACCAAGCAGACTCAAATTATTTAATAAACACTGATAAGTCCCTCCAGGAGTATTAGGCAACAAATGATAGACAATATTTTGGCAGTGAAGAGAAGTGGCTGCTTCCAACAATTATGGATGACCAGACTGTCTAGGAAACATGTTTGGATTGTTAATCTTGATAGTTTTTCATTGTTGAGATTGTAGCTGGAGGCACCAGTACAGGGAAAACTATATCAAATGTGTATCTTTTGTAACCATGTGGTGTTAAATTTTGGATGTCTTGGTTATTTGGAACTGAAAAAAAGTCATAAAAGTTTTTGTATTTCCAAAGCCTTCAGTGTTTGTACCATTTTAAAAATTTTATTGTAAAGATATATTCTTAATGCTTCTTAGTTTTCCAGAAACCAATGAAGAGTGTTTACAGAGACAAATGTGTTATTGCTGTTTTCAGTTGTAAAGTTACAGTAAGCATTTTATGATGGTTGCTTTAATATATGTGTCACTGTATTGGGTGATATGGAAACCCATTTTATTGTTTCCAAGACTGTTGAATATATAAGCTGTCCCATGGTTGTATTTGTAATATTGTAATTTGATGTCCCTAGGTTATTCCACAGTTTTTGGAGCTCAGAAGCTAGATTTTTTTTAAATGTAGCTGATAAAATGTTGAGCATTGGAGACAAGTTTTGATCTTTGCTGCTGGCAATGCCTGTGCAGTGTGTAAGGAGGACTAGTCAATAATTCCCATTTTTCCAAGGGGAAATATCAGATACTGGAAGCACCCAAAGTCCAGTCTGCATGGGACCCACAGCCTGGAGTGCTCTTCTGTACAACCCTTCTCTCCAAATCCAAGCAGTGTTTCCTTTTAAAACACACCCAGAGGATTTGCCACCCTTTAATGTGATGACCTAGTGGTTGTAACTCACTCAAGGTGTGGCAGAAGGGCTCTCTACACTCCAGTCTCTGCAAATTTTCCAGCCAAAGCCCTGAAAATTGCCCCAAATCCTTACTGAGCACCCTTGGCTAGGCGTGCTGATGTTCGCTATTGTGTGGGGATGAAAACAAGAGTCGTGGGCCAGGCAGGGAAAGGAGGCTGGTGGCTTTCTTTCAAAGTCCAAGGTGCAGCAGCATGAGAGCTGTTCAGATGACACCCCAGCCCCTCCACCTCCTTGCAGCCACGTTAACTTCCCCCTGGACCCTCAGTGGCTTTGTAGGGGATGGCTTTGGAGATGAGATGGGAACTATTACCTCAGGGCAGGCTATCACATCTCTCAGTCATGTGTCCTGGAAGAGGAACGACAGCTCTGCTGAAAGGCTGAAAGAGATGGGCTGAAAATGGCTTCATCTAATGTATCTAACACAGGGAAGTTAGGGAGAGAGCAAGTTGCCAGGACCCATATTTGGAAGTCTTTCATGGCCATCATCTGCCATCATCTCAAGCCAAGAATCATAAGCATTATAACAAGGAGATATACTTGAGCACAGAGGATTACAATTTTCTCAAGGATTGTTGTCCTAAACCCCATCGTGGGTAGAACTTAACATAGTTTATGATAATAACTGAGTATCACATTGCCCATAGCATCAAAAAATGACAGCAAAATTCAGGAGCAGGTGGGCAGCTTTAATTATATAGGCTCCAAAGGGAATAAACACTGGGATGGTTTTTACTGTCTGTCTGGTATGAGTCAGTCCACAATGACCCTACTGGTGCGATTTGGTGAGAATAAAGCATCTAGCCCATATTTAACCATACAAAGTATCTTTTTTTTTCCCCTCCTCTCCCTGTGAGAACAGAGAAAATAGGATTTGTAGGAGGAACCAGGGGATGTAATACTGTCAGTGATTTGCACATATCAGGGCTGAAACATCAGACGGAGGAAGTACCCGAACAGCTGGGACTGCAACAGATGTTCTCCAGACAGCTCTGCCTCATGAAGATGTAGTATGGTAATAGGTCATGTTACAGAAACAGAAAATTAAAGAGTGATTTTACATGCATGAGCACTGGCTCCCCGGGCCCAATGGTATGAGTGACACTGAACAGGGAAAGGCAGCTGGGACCCTTCTGAAGAGATCATTGTGTCCCTTGCCACCAGGACCTGCTTTTCTAGCATATAGATGTCTCTAGCAGGAATAACAAGACTGCCCGTACTCAAACACAGAAGGGGTGAGTGCAAAATCCCCTTGCCGTTCCTGCAGTTTAAGGGTGGATTCTCAATCACTCGGTGCCTCTGCTTCAAGGCTTTTTAGCCTCTTCTGCTGCCTCTCTTCCCCCAGGTCACTGAGCAGGGAGTTTCTTGTATACTGACCTAGAAATGAGAATAGCTGTAGGACTTGCAGCAACTTCGCCTGAAATTTACCTGGATGCTTATCTTTAGTCTTCAGACATGGTCAGAAGAACCTCTTATGGTAAAACCAGGTGGTGATCTCCCACCTAGAGCTCCATCACAGTCTCAGCCAGTTAGCCACGTCAACCCAAGGCCTCCCAGAGAAGGTCCCAGAGTGGGGTCAGGACAGCCACTACCTTTGCTCTTGGTAGTGGCTGCTGTTTGCATGCTACTGCATTCATCGAGGAAGAAAGAGGCTATCACTGGGACCAAGGGGCACTAAACCTTCCTTTGCTTTATACTAAGAGAGTGTCCTAACCATCATGTCAGGGTTTCTTGAGAGCAGTCCAGTCTTCCTTCAAGCTGCGCTGTTTTGCAGCCAGCAATGCAATAGTGATGAGGTCGGATGGTGAACAGGGAGCAGAAAGAGCAATATCTTGTACTATTATTATTTTTTTTTTTTCCAAACTGGGCATCTATTGCTTCCACAATGAGCAACATCTGAAAAAAGAAACTGGCCTTCTTCATTTTTTCCCTTTAGGTACATAGAGTAATTTGTTACTTTCCTGGCTGATTGCTCTATTTTAATATGTCCCCACAGTTTTCCTCATTTACTTATTTTCATTACAAAACTGGAGGTTGCCCTCTTACATCCTGAACATGCGCTCCTCAGTGCTTTCAATATGTTATCATTACTGACGTTTTTCGTGGGTATCTTATGCAACATTGCCACTATGATGCTCTAAAAAAACTCCAGCAGTGAATGGAAATGGACTCCGTAGGCTATTAAATATATTTAAGTAAACACATTAAGCAAGCATTAAGAAAAGTGAGTACTTTTAACTTGATGAAATGAGACTGCAAGCACACAAGAGCCCCATAACAGCAGTTTCATTACAAACAGACTCCTGTACACATATTCACATGTTCCAGCCCTCTCTTCTAATATGAGAAAAGTGTGATCTGTCATGTCTTTGCATGATATCACTGCTCTGCTGGCATTTAAATAATTACAGTACATCGTGAAATGCTTGGGACCAAAGACATCGCAGTCCCAAGTGGAAGGGCCTCATTTTGTTGTGTCTCTCCAAGTTCATCAAGTTCCCATAGCAACCCAGAGCCCATCAAATAATTATATAACATATTCGCAAATGCACGGAGCAGCTGCTGGGGATTTCTTAAAATGTTTGCATCTCCTTAACCACTCATTTCTGACAAAAGAATAATTTCATTCAGCCTTCAGCACACCTCATGCTGTAGTACAGTTCATTTTACAGCAGTATACAGATGCTGCTGTTAGGTTTAGCTGGCCACTCTGACACTGCAAATGGCAGTGTGGCCATCTCTTACTGGGAAATTATATAGACTAATCTAAGAGAGCAATTCACAGGCATCTCGCTGTCTGAAAGTTATTACTCAAAAATTTTAATTAAGGTTTATGAATAGCAAACACTTGTACAAAATTCAGGGAATAATTTGTGAGAGAAAGAAAAAGGAACTGGTATTTTTTTTTAAACATGTTTTCTATATTACATTTATAATAGTAATTGCTTCTTCACTTGGCATTATAGGCTATTATTTTAAGCTTTAGAATATCAGTGACATGTAGGGATACATTGATTGCAATTCTCTATTTTTCTTATTTCTGAATGGAGATGGCTTGGAAAACCTGGATATTATCCTTACCTGGGAGATTAGGGTAAGGTACCTAGTCCTTGCCATTCCACGTTGTCTTGGATTTCTGGTCCAGACCAGTCCCGTGTTGCCATCTCTCTCTGTCCCTCACCTCCTCTTAGCCCTTCACACTTCCCTGCCCCTTCGGGATTGTCCTTGCAATAGTGCCCAGAAAAATTCCCTCACTGCAAAGAAAAAGGTGTAGAGCTGAAAAGGCAAGTTGGATTTTAGAATGAGCTTTAGAAATAGATTCCTACTGCTCGGAGAACTTCACTGAAGCCTTACTTGACTTCTCCTGGTCATTGAACATTCTTCATTGCTGTAATTTTGGCTGGTCACAGGACTTCCATGGGAACCCCAGCTTCTCCACTGCCTAGGATTATGGATGTAGTCACGGCAGGGATTTCTGCAAGCAGCATCTGCTCCCAGTGCACAGGATGGCACTTCACATGGCATTGAGTCATCCTCTGCCAATATGGCACGGCTTTTGGAGCACAGCCTGGAGTTGGACAGTCATATCTGCTACCTGGAGCAATTTCCCCCCTTTACTGTCCCAGCAGATGTAGGGGCAGTCAGCCTGGGCTCCATTTTGCCTCGGCTGCTGTTCCTGGGCTGGTGAATGGTGTGCTCTCTCGGCAAGGTCTCCTTGGCTCCTAACTAGTAGCTTTCTTCCTGACTGAAAGCTTGGGACAGGCAATAAGAAGAAAAACCTGTATTGGAGGATTCTGAGTGCAAAAGAAAGTTCATGAGGGACAAGAAATTAAGAAATAACCACATGCTTTCATGGTAACACCTGAAGAGAGGCTGACATTGGTTTTGTAAAAGCTTACGAGGGTGGCAGACAGTCTTGTCCACACTTCCAAGACCTCGTGACCCTTTGGATACTCATCAGTCATGTCCGTAATGAAGCTAAAGGCTTGGATGTGCAGTAGCCTTTGCTAAGCACCTCCCAATGTCACAGGAGAAGAGGACCAGCAAGGCACTTGGGGCTGCTCATCTTGCTTTTTTCCACTGAAACCACTGTTTGCTCCTGACTGCTGCGGTAGAGCATGGCAAAGAAACTGATGGGAACCCACATGCTGCTGAATGTATTTTTGCTGGATTCCTGGATAATTTACTGGCTGCAGAGTTGATACAGCCCAGAGTTCAAACCATAAAAAAAAGGTGTGAAGAGGAGCAGAGGGAGAGCAGAGGGAAACACTTGAATCTTCCTTCTGGGAGGCTTTTCTAAAAGATATCCAGTTTGGCACAGTCTGGGATGCTTCAACTGGAAAATCCGCAGACGAGGGAGACACAAGAAGTTGTTTCAGGATTTGAGAGGCCTTTTTGAGGGTGAAATTCAAGGAATAAATGGCCAAGGCCAGGGGGAGAGGGAGAAGACAAAAGCAACCATAAGAGCGTAAAAAGCAGGAGAAGTTTGGGGTCAGTCGTTATAATTTAATATAACTGCACCCTTATCTTCCACCACCACAGGAGCTACAGCTTGCATGCTTAATACTAAGCAGGAGACGTACAAAGAAACAAGTTAATTTGGAGGAAGAGGAGGAAGCTGATGTGAGAATGAGAGAAAGGGTCGATCACTTTGGCTTAATCTACCCGCCAATTTTCATTATACCCTCCATGACCAGTTTATATTTGAGAGGGGAATATTTCCTCCCCATCTGTTGATGGAAAGAAACCTTCACCAGGGCTAGTTTGCTGTGAGAGCAGCTCTGCCTGGAGAACTTGGCCCCCACAAGTGAGTAGGAAACTTGTTCCCCATGCTGTGAGAGGTTTCAGAGTTTTCTTTTTTCCCCTCCTGTAATAAATAAGAAGAACAAGTAGAACTCTGCACACCAAACTCTCCGCCTCCAGTTTCAGATTGGTTCCACTGAAATATTTAATCTGAAGCATATGGGAACAGTTTATTTCAATTCTGGTATCTAAAGATAATGAAAAACTTTTGAAAAGTTTAGTGTACTGCAATTTCAAAAGTGCTTTAGAATCAAAAGAAATTCTTCTTTTAAGGAAAAAAATGAGAGAGAGAGAGAGAGAGAGCATTATGGCAAGTTGAAAAGTATAGTTTTAAAATGTTTAGTCTGGAGATTCATCTCCCCGAATGTTCCTGAAAGCAGGTTGGCTTCTGACAAACCAGTTTCCAGGAAATGTGGCTTTTCTTGTGCCAGTTTCCTGCACTGCTTGGGAGATCCTCGTCTCTGTAGTCCTATGCCTCAGACACTGCCCTTAGACCTGGGTTGAAACAACCCACACTGAGCTTTCTTGATTCAGAATCTGCCCACTTACATGGGCTGGACAAGCTGAACTGAGCAACAAGAGGGACTTTTTGCTTTTGCTAGCTGATGAGACAGCACAAGTGAGCTGATAGGCAGCTTTTGCAGTGAGAATTTTGAAGGAAGCTGTTTATGCTTCCCCCCCCCCCCCCCTTTTTTTTTTAAAGCAGTGATGGGGAACTGATATAAGCAGTCGAACATCTAAAGGGAGAAGTATGTGCACCAGACACCGTCTGTCACAGCCTTGAGCAACAGGCAGTCCGGTATATCCAAAATATAAAGCATCAGGTATTCTGGAGACTGGGAGAGGATCCAAAACCAAGTTAACAGGGCATTCAGATTAGAATAAAAGAGACCTTATTTGAGGAGTTATAAAATCATTGAAGTATGTTCCATGTATAGAAGGAACAAGAGGTCACAGAAGTGGCCAGTTTGGCTTACACAAGGCACCAAGGGCAACGCGCTGGCAGTACACATGCTAGACGATGCCAAAGAAATCAAATGTAGCTTGCTTCAGCTTAGGAAGGCCAAGGGACCAATAACACAAAGAGATTCAATTATAACTTGGTCAGTCCCCTGACGCTAGCATGTTTCTGGAGCTGGAACTGAAGCTTTTCCATCCAAAATAGGGTTCATTGTGTACGAGCTCAGTGGCTCACCACGTAAAGCTGCCTCCCCTCAATCTGAGCTGGGTTTTAGGTTTTCTTCGGGCCGTGGATGGGAAAAGCATGTCGGAGGCAAAGTGCATATCCCATGGGATACTGCAGAAGGCCTGTCCTCCTCTCCTTGCACTCCCCACCACATCAAAGCCCCATCTCCTCTGCATGAAAAACCCTTAATAATTACACCAGAAGACCTAATGACCCAACTTCTAAGATGATCTTCAGTGCACAGTGTGGACATTGAAGGGGGTCTCTCATGTCAGAGATGTGGAGGCCAATATTTGGGGTGGGACAGCTCTGCACAAGATACCCCAACTCTAGTATTTTTTGAGGGAAGAGAGAGGAATGACTGACCTGATTCAGTGCTTAGATTTAAGAAAAAAGCTCCAGCTGTTAATCCCACATGAAATTTCTCCCCTTCAGCATTTTGCTGTTTTATTATAGAGGGTCTGGTACTAGGCAGAGCCATGCTCAGGGTGCTGGGGTTTGTGAACTACCATCTTTAGGAATTGCCTAATTAGGATTTAGGAATAGGGTCTAAGACTGATCCTTAAATCCTTCCTGTGAATCTAGTCCCATATGTACAGGCATTTAGTCTTTGGGAGCAGTCAGTACAGCCCTGCACAGTTTGGTTTTCCTATCTCTAAAATGTGCAAGTGGAATAACAACACAGGGGAAATCCTGTAAGAGTTAGGCTCTGTGTTTGTTTAATCCCTCTGGATTGATGTTTCTAAATATTTATGTTACCTGAGATTTTGTTACAAACTTAATAATCAGTGCTGCTATACCCCAGTAAGCAACAAAAACAGTCTGGTTTGCACAATGCTTAGAGAAGGGAACAATCTTGAGTGTCTGGAAGGCTCTTTGCCCATGGCAATGCATAAACATGCTAGTGTGGGGTTTTGTGCATGTAGGAGTAAATCGCTTTTGTTATCCCCTCTGAAAAGTTAATCTGAAACAGTTTCCTGCACAAAAATTAAAGGGAGGCTTATCACCCACATAGCCATAACTCTGTAGGTCATCTGACTATATTTTGTGGATTGTTGGAGCATATTTTCAGAGAAATGTCTAATTTGATACTGTTTTTCTCCTTCTATCTGTCTGCTGTTCTTCCCATTTCCCCGATAACAGTCACTATTAATAGATACATTATTGAAGTCAGCACTTGGCAGCTCTAGTTTATGGTTTTAATTGAGAGAGGCATATGAGAGACATGTGGAGCACTTTGTTCAGCTTCAGGCACTGCAATTTAAGTAATATGTACTCCAGATACACGAGATCCAAATCACAGAAGAGAAGATAGATGGAAAAATTGTGGACAAATGAAAGAATCAGATTTGCTGAACACCAGAAAGCTCTGTAACTCAATGGATAGGCAAGCACTGGAATAGATTACATAGGAAGATTTCTAATGGGACGTTTTTAAGAGACCTGAGACAGGTGAATCAGGCCTTAAACTGAGCTATCGTAGATGTTCATTGCTGGACAGCTGTATTTCATTGTCTTTAAGAGCAATTGTCCTCCTGATTTAAACCTGATTCAGATTAGACCTTAGAAGTCTGTACCTTAATATGTCATTTAAGGATTGAAGGCAAATGAATAATAAAACCTTCCTGGACCTCTCCTCCAAGCCTTTTTTTGACTAGAAGGGTGTGGAGATGAGTTTTAGCACCTTGGGCTGTAACCTAATCAAATCTAGCTTTCTTCAGAGTTGGAAGGCTGACTAGTAACAAAAGCTTCATCTGAAGTCTGTGAAACACAGATCAGACACGGCTCTCCTGAATTTATGCAATATATTAGATGTCCCTAGTACACCACACACAAACCTAATGAGAAGAATTTCTATTTCTTCACAAGGCATTTACACGATAATTCTTCTAGGTCTTTATTTTTTGTTATCACAAGCAAATTAGAGCTAAGTATCACCTCTTCTCCTTTGAATTCCTAGACCTCACCCAACCAGCATCATCTTTTTCAATCTTTCTCTAGAAGGACCTTGTCTTCGGAAGCCACCTATTGCTGAATTTTGTCTTAAGTGGAATCCTGGGCTACCAGCAGTGTTTTCTATGCTGGTGATTACCATTGCTCCCTACAGATCTGTCCTGAACCCATGGCAAGAAGCAATTCACACTGCCAGAGTCCACCTGCCTATTGTCCAGCCCCTTGTCTTGCTGATGAGCTCTGCTATAAAATGCTCCAGGCCCACCAACATGTGCTTCTCATCATCAGCAAAGGAAGCTGGAGCTGATAGGGTCAAACTGGACGAGCGAATCGTTTTAATCAACAAATCCCTAAACACAAGCGAGATGCAGCTGCCTGGCTGAGACAGTTATCCAGCCAGCTCATGGGAGGACCACAATTAGCTTGCTGAAATGCTAATGAAGAGGCAAAATTGCTGAAGCAATATGCAGAGCAAGGCCAGGAGCATAAAGAGACCGGTGTGGAGGAGTTAGGGGGAGATGGAAGAGGAACCTGACTCCATCAGAGATATGGCCAGGTGGCTCAGGGTGGCGAGGAGTCTGCAAATTCGGGTCAGAGCCAGACAGGGAGAGGAGCAGCAGGACTGCCCCAGAGCTCCTACCTTTGGGTGTAGACCCTGGTGCTGCCCCATCCAGTGCTTCACCATAGGCTATTAACACAGTTATCACATATTGGAGTGTTTTGGCTTATTAAAGAGTATCAAGAAGATGTTTCTTACCACTAATTAATCTCTCCTCACTCTCCTCATGTCTCACTTCACTCTCCCCTTTATGATTCCCATGGGCTTCTGGCTCTGGAAATCTCATTACCACAAACACCATCTCTTGCTCCCTTCAAATCTCACATCATTACAGACCCCAACTGTTCTTGTAAGAAAGCAATGGCTCCATTTGAACCTTCTCCTGGGCCTTCCCAGGCATTTTAAGCTGTTCAATTATTTGCCCATCAATTACATGAATTAGCCATAACAGTGAAATCAGGACCCACTGTCTGAGGTGCAAATGAGGCAAATAAACCTCAGCCCTCTCCCCAGCAAATTTACAATCCACCTGCATGTACAACATTGGCTCTGCAGGGCCTCTTGTTGGAAAAATATCCATAAAATGGTATAAAAATTAACCACTCACTGAAGGAAAAGTGAGCCTAAGCAGCACAGAAACACATGGGGGGGTGTTAGCTTGGAAGTCCATGAAGAGTTTCTGTCACTTCAGTTTGTAGGGTTTTTTTATTCCAGCAAGCTCTAAGATCTGAGAAGATGATGTGTATTTGAGACAACATTACTGAGCCCAGGGGTCATCCTGAAGTATCCCCAAAATCCCCTTCTGGGAGATGTGTTGCACAGTCCTAGCACAAGGACTGAGTCAATGAACCTCTTTGTACTGACATATATCATCATGTAACACATTGGAGACCTGGTCTAACTTCTCAAAACTGGAGACCTAGGGCAAATTGGGTTGTCTTCCCTCTACTCCTGGCAAGCTCCTCGGAGCTGGTGATACCCACCACAGGCAGAGGGGGTATTTTAGAATTCCCCTTGTCCTCTCGCTATCAACTAGTGTGTTGCCTATAGCCCACCCTTTTTTGTCCACCAAAAGCATGATAACTCACTTCTTGGCGGCCTTACAGGTGCTGTGCTTCAGTCCCTGTCTAGATGCTGAACTCGTGAGCATTGATCAGGGCTACATGCCCATAGTTTCAACTTTTAAATTCAATTACTGTGTACCAACCACCTGAAAATCCTCTCTCCCCATCCTCCCCCCCCATGTGTCTTGAGGTGTGTGTTCAAAAGCAGAAAGATCCAGGCTGAGAAGCCTTGGCTGGACTGAATAGCCCCAAGTTTGTCCTTGACAAAACTGCTTAACTTCAGTGGGACTCCAGCAGTGATGAATTCTGACCTTTACATGAAATCCAAGGCAGAGCAAGCAAGGGTGTCTCTGTATTCTAATTTAAATTTTACACTCGAAGGATATACATACATTTTAAACCCACCTCTTTAATCCTTGCAGCTGAACCATTCAGCTCTTGTGTTGCCACTGAGAATTCAGGCGAAATGTTTGACAGAGGGTGAGGGAGCTGCTCCGCATCATTAGGGAAAGCAGAGGTAGGGGGCGAGAGTGTGTGACCTCTGGAAGAAACAACCCGCACTGAATGCATCAAAGAGTAAAAAGTTGCCAGAAAAGAAGAGGATTAAAACTCTTAAACCGCACTTGAAATCACATATGCCTAGAAGTAGAGGAATTCCTTCCTATCTTGTTTTGTCCCTATATAATTAGTGTTCAAATATGCTTTCTGGAGTGAGCACATTTGTCCCAATCTAAGGAAACAAATGGAATGATGTAACTGGTTTCTTTCAGTTCCCACTTCAGTGCAACTCCACAATACCCTTGGACTTCAGGGGATTAAGTTCCTGTCTTGGCCATGGTCCAGTTACTGGTCATTGCTATTTGTCGATTATCCCAGCATTCCAGAAAACATTTTATCCCCTTCATTAACTCACAATTGACCAATCACATAAATCAGGTTAAGGACTAGTGGACATGTCTACAAAGAAAGGAGAGATTCAAAGAAAGGCCAGATTAAAGAACAGGTTGAATTTGATTTTTTTTTTTAAGATCTGTATTCTTGAAATTGCAAATAATGACCCCTGCAAAAAAGAACATTAATTAAACCTAACACTCTTTTGTTCACACTTTGAAAAGATGAAAAAAAAATCTTTCTCCAAAAGAAGCCCCCACCTTCTTAAAGATACACAGCTCATTTGCATCGTCATGTTTAAAAACAGATTATTTACACATGTAACATCTGTGAATGCGTGAATATGCGGATGCATAACTGTGTGTCTGTTGTGGGCTCACTGTGTTACCAGTGCACTGGTGTGCTGCTGTGTAGACAGCTGAACGTTGGTGGACACACTGACGCAGGGTTGTACTCAGGTCTGCATGAGCCTTTGATTCAGTAAGTCAGGAGAAGCCTTGGCACCGATTTTCCTGAGAGCAAGACTGTGTCTTGTACAGAATCAGCTTGCCATCTTTATGGGTGATATGCTGGTAGCTGAGGAGAGTTCTGGTGCAGGGCTGTAACCTCTTCTGCTTGAACCCAAGGACCCTCAAGCCTCCTCCAAGGTAACAATTAGGGCTGCAGTTTTGCATCCTGCCCTTCCCGCGCCTTCTTCTTTGTTTGTCCACGCTGCAACCCAGGAGCCATAGGAGAGTGATGCAATTCCTTGTGCCTCTTGTTGGTATTTGGAATACATATTTTTCTCGGTTTGACTTGGGGGAGAATGTTTCCAAGAATGTAACTGGATGGGTTTTAAATTGTACACTTCACCATGGGCCATTCTCTGAGCTCTTGCGTACGTGTGACCAACATGTCTCTGCCTGTGGGCAGGACGAGTAAATGCTGCCTGATGATGGGTGACTGGTGTGCCCACATCCTCTCCATCCAAGGCCTGGGTTGCTGTGGGCTCCTGGAGGAGAGGCAAAATATGTGGTTCCCTTCTTTTGATGTCTGTGGGGTGTGATTTTCTGTAATGAAGTGTGTTATTTTTGTGTACAAAAACTACTCTACCTAGGGGATTTGGACCCTACAAGAAGACACACATTCTTGTTGCAATATTCGCTTCATCAGGGAAATTTAAGCTACCTAATCACTGCAGGACCTATTTTCTTTTCGCCTGAGGGAGACAGGGTTTATCATGACCCAGCATGGCAGTAAGGGTGAAAGCATAGAATCATAGAATATCCAAGTTGGAAGAGACCCATAAGGATCATCGAGTCCAACTCCCTGCTCCTCTCAGGACTACCTATAACTAAATTATATGACTAAAAGCAGAGATGGTACAGAGAGCTCTTGCTCATCCACAGCCTCTAAGCATTGCCCTTCATTCAGAGGCCCAGTAACACTACCTCTGCAGGTTTGCTATCACTCAGAAAACATGGAGCTTCTTGACTCAGGTCTTGGATTTAGCAGAAGAGAGCTGTGGGCCATCTTCAAGGAACTGCATCTTTAAACAGGGATGAGTCTGATGCTGCTATATCTGGGATAGGTATGCACCTTTGCGTTTCCATCCAAGATGCAGCTTTTATGGAACCTTGTGTGACACCACTGTTAACTGACGAGAGTCACACATGCTCTTCTGGCCTTGGGATACCCTCTTTTAAGTTGGCATAAAAAAAATGGTTCAAAGGCTGAGGGCTCCAGCCATTCTCTTCTTGCTCAAAATGGTCCTTGCTGGCCTTAAGCGCTATGTGTATACTGGTGAATTAAGTATGTGTTTGATTTGTGTCTGGCATTGAGATTTGCCTGTACCAAATGATCCCAGTCACTGTCTCTAAGTTTCCCAAGTGCTGGCCATGAAAAAACTGCTTACTGGGAACTGCTGACTCCTGATCTATGTCCAGAAATTGTCTGCAGCAATGCTAGCCAGCCCTGGACAAAACCACAAGTGGCTGTTCTAGCAATGTACAGTAAAGACAACTGAATTGTGTTGACCAAGAGTGTTCCTTGGGCCAGTTTGTCTGCTGGTATAGATGGAGCCAAAGGCTCTGAGCACTTCATTCACATGATCTAGTGCCTGTATCCACATAGCACTGACCTGGGCTCTTCCTCATTAAGCTCCAGATGTCTTCTGCTTTTCTGCTGACTACAACTCTCCCAGAGGAAAACTGGAAGATCACTGAAAGTAGGTCAACCCCATGACATAGAGCGCTCTCAGGTTCTAATCACTGTGGTTAACTAACCACGCAAACAGCTCTTCCTGACAGCACTGTTCAATGTTTCATTAGGTGCCAATGACACTGGGATATACCTGCAAGCTCTAGTTCTACCTGCCTCTGCAAAACTTGCAGAGGAGCAGATGATGGTGATGGAGCTGACACTGTCACCCTCACCATTGCTGAACACCTCCATCACCGGGACTACCACCCCCACTCCTGCATGCTCCTTGGGGGCCATGACTCTGGCTCCTCCATCATCTGAAGAAAGAGATACAGTGTTCATATCACCCTCTGTGGCCGACTGCAGTGCCAGGGGATCTGGCAGACCCTGTTGTGCAAAAGGTGCTGAGCAGTGAACGATTTTTTTGACTGGGGCTGAAGTGGAAAATCTGTGACCCAAAGGCCATGAAGGCTCCAGACGGTGGCATGGAGACCATGACTCCGGCAAAGAAGAATCAGTGCCCTTGGAGGAATGTAAAACTGGCTGGTGGCATGTAGGAGATGATAGTCTCATACTGCTTGGTCCAGTAGGGTCCTATCCAAGGGGAGGGCAGAAAATTCTCCAGTACCAGCAGCCCCAAAGCCCCTAGACATCCCACATTGCCTTTGGCAACACTACCAGGTAAACTTGGGCCATCTGCCAGAAGTCTTTGGTGGAATCATGACCCTGTTCTTCCTGGACCTATGACCCAAGGATGAGGAAAGGAGGGAAAACAGAGGTCCTGCATGGTCACTTTCCTCATTTTACTACTTGGGGTTTTTTGAGGGGGAGACAGTTTTTGTGATGTAGATGCCTTGTTGATTTATACAGTGGCATACAAACATCAGTGTGACAATATTTATACCATTAAAGGGTTTTGAGATGTGCCAGGGAAAAATTCAAAATAATATAATGAAGAGGCTAGTCAGGGTCTGAATTTGCAGCAGCTGCCCTGACATCAGTAGAACCTAAGTCAATGCCCTCAATATCAGTGGACAAAGCCCAGATTTATGCCTTGTAATTCCTCATCATATTGGGGCAGGAAAAGATGGAATTCAGCATGAATTAAGTGTGGAGGGTCTAAGGAATGGAAGTGGTCCCTTGCTTGAGATTCATTGAACTTAGTGCATTAAACATAGACTGTGATTCAAAATCCCAAATGTCATTTGGCATCCATGTGGTGCCTAGATGATGCCTAAATAAGAGCAGTTTTTCACCCATTACTTTTAAGCAGTCTTCCTGGCAAAAGGACAATGACATATTGTGCTGCTATTGCATTTGCACCAACTTTTCACTAAGCACGGATTTATGTTTATTTAATCACCATTACTGGTTTACATGTTATGCCTCATTTCTTTAAACAGTATGATTCCCCCCCCCCAAAAAAAAAATCCAAGTAAAGGATTTATGATGGAAAATCCATAAAAGGTCCCTTTTGTTCCACCTAATTGAATTTCGCCTCCCGTTACCATTACCTTATTCCTGTTCACAGCACAGAGAATGAAAAGCTTTGGCAAGTTTTTGGGTGAGCACGTCCAAGAAGTTAGAAATCTTGGCCTTTCTTCTGGAAGGTATTGTGTAAGGCAGACATCCTGGACATATCCCTGTGCTTTCCCCCTTCCCTTCTGCATCATTCCTGTAGCCAGCCTGAAGTCGTAGCATAGCTGCATTCAAATATTCTGTAGGATAGAGTTTCTCAAACCTACATTAGCTCAAAAAGCTTTGCTAGATCTGTTTGGCATTTAAAGCTTTAAGAAATGGTTCAGACAACACTGGCAGTCCTTGGCCCTTGATTCTCCAGATCTTTGCTTCAGGAGTGATTCCAACCCTAGCAATTACCGGGCAGCATCACACTGCAGCTTTGTATCGTGCCTTTCCTGTCTCATGCCACCGTAAGGAGCAGCCCCTCAGTGACTTCACTCAAAGCTGAAGCCCACGTCCATGATTTCCTGCCCGAAAAGGACCAGTTTCCTTAGTGTTTTCATTTTTAACCACACTCAAGTACTGTCTGTTCTTAACAAAGAAGTGATCCTTTGTGTGGTAATGAACTAGCCAGTCTACATATAAACTTTCTTCTGGAAAGAACATGCTGCTCAGAGAGGTCAAAGGCCCTCGGTTGCCAACAGAAATATAACTTAAGGAGCAGGAGGCATTTTGAAAAAGAAGTATCTGTGCTTTTGACCTAGCTCCACAAAATGAATGGGAAACTCCCTGTGGTCCTAAGTGCAAAACTGAGATCCTCCAGCCCTGGCTCCGCTGCTGTCTGTGTGTGCTCCTGAAGTCTCGGGATGTGATTTGCATGGGGACTTGGACCTTCAGGTGTTCAGATGTGTGAATGACCTAGTTTTTCACTTCACAGTATGTGTTTCACAGTGGTCCAGACATACAGACAGGTACCATCACAGGGAAGGAGGGGTCCTTTACATGAATATTTTTTGTGCCTAAGGATGCTGGAAGACTGAAAAGCTGGGACAGGTCTATTGTGAACTACCTGTCATATGTTTTGCCAGAAGTTAGGCATGGTTTGCTGGATATCCAAGTCTCTCGCTATATATATTTATATATACCAAGTGCATCCTGTGTACATCCAGCTAAACTTTGAACATGGTGGACACTGACACATCTAACCTACAGCTAAATCCTGCCAGACTGCATACAAGAGGCATTTCTCTAGCTGTTTCACCAGCAATGTGTGCACCCACTGGTATTTACAGGGCATCTGTTAGGATGGGCATTTCACAAAATGCAGCCAGCAGACACAAGACTGAAGGAAGATTTTCTAGGAAGAAGAGTTTATACCACTAACTACTTAAAAGTTATTAGGTCACTTAGGTGGCTTCCACCCCATATCACTCGTCCAAATAACACAATGATAAAATCCTTTTGCTGGATAAAAGCATGACTTTGTAAGGTATAAATGAGGTTAGCTCCTCTCTGCAGACGTTAGTCTTGGCAAAAGTCTGTCTCATCTCAGGAATAAGGGCATTCTTATGGATCCAATTAGAGAAAAAACACTGTCTGGCAAGAAAGAACAAAACCTATAATACTTCTTATTATACAATGGCAGCTGGAATAAAATTTTCTCATATGGAAACATGTGAGCTCAATGTGTAAGGAGAAACTGGGCTTGTCAGACTTAATTAGAGTGAGAGAAATGGCCTATGGTCAGAAACTGCATACATTGTCCACTCCTGGCTTCTGGGGCTGAGCCAGACTCAGCGGTTGGTGGGACAGCACCCTGCACCGCACTCCCATAGACAGGAGTTCACACCAAGGGCTTCTCACTGGTGGTGGTGAGAAAACTGTGGACCTTCTCTTTCATTAAAACATTATCTCATCCTGGTGACTGAACGATAGAGGTTTCACCAGAAAGTCTCAAAGCGCACTCTAAATAGCTGTTAGCAATGGGATATGGGCCAGTGTGTTGCAGCGAAACGTACACATGCTGGAGGCTGGTTTGGACAGTAAGAGGGCCATTGCGGGTAATACATCAGATCCATCCACCTGAAGTACATAAATAGCTGTAATTACATCAGTATCTAAATGCCTCATAGCACTCTTCTAAGCTAGAGATTTCCTGTTATTCCCAATTTATATGGAGGCCTGGGGGACAAGGAGACTATAGGATTTCAGTGGGATCTAGACATTCAGTTACCCTTCCAAGACCTACCCTTGGGGACATGTGTATCATCATGCAAGAATGGCCTCTGAAGGGCTGCCAACCGCCTGTCCATGAGATGGTGGAGCCGGAGTGCACTTGTGCTGGTGCACTGACCCCCTGCGCTCATTTGGGCACAAGAGCTGACACAGGGTTTGGAAGCTGCTTTGCAGACAGTGTAGAAATAGGTGCAGATTTACTGGGAGAGTAGAGTAGGGTGAGAGAGTTGTAGCATCCTCACTGGCACCATGCATTGAATCAAGCATGCTCCTGCTCTCCTGAGTCAGGATCCTGAACCTTGGGGGATTGTTCACTTAACAACAGCTTCCAAGGTGATATCAAAACAATTTGATTTTCCTTAAGCTCTTGCTGAACTAAATAAATCGACTTGAAGCAGAACCATGAGGTGGTGGAAAAGGTTTAGAGAGAAAGGCAGCAAAAGAGTCACAGTTACCAACCTGCACTAGTGCGTATGTATATTTGAGACAATTCTAACAATACGTCTTTGAGGACGTATCTCATAGATAAAGTGTGAGTGAGGGATTTATAGGGGCTTTGCTAAAATAAAACTTTCCTTTATGAGCACAGATAAGTAATTTTATCCAATTCTTGGTAGTTAGCTGCAGTATAATATTATTCTTTTGCCTTCTTCCATATTAGGTGCTTATATTTTATGCTTCCCAGGACAGAAGCTGTCCTGAAGAGTGACTAGGGCTTCAATCTCAGCTGAGGTCACTAAGTGTTAGTGCAAATACAAAGGCAGATCAGTGCATGCCCTCTTCTGCATCAAGCCAAATATTACTTGTCCTACTGACTCAAGATCTTTGCTTCTGGCAAAAAATCCTTGGGTGAGGGAAAAGAGAAGCCCATAAAATTCTCAGCCTTCACTTTAAGGGGTTTCTTCCACTTTATGCAAACGGAATGGACATATCTTAAAGGAACACAAGAAAATCCCTGCTTTTCATCTGACATAGTTATTCATGTCATTGTGCTCCCATGTGAAAGGGCATCGTGTACCCTACTAAAGACCAGGAAGGGTTATGTCCCTTGGCTCTCTTCTTGAGGCAAATGTACAAGTGGTATCTTGGGCTCAGATGTATACAATCCTTTGAAATTTGATTTGTCCCCTGGTCCTGTTGCCTGTTATGCAGAGTGGCAGTGGGCAGAACTGTGATGTTGATGTCCCCATTGGTGACCGCATGTATTTCGGGAATGCTCTGTAATACAACCTGGCTCATTGTTGACAGCCAGAACTTTCCATGAAGTCCACAGGCTCCTTTTCTTCTCCTCGGCTTGCTTACTTATTAGGGAGCCAGTAATGAAACAGGTGTGCCTGGAGTGCAAGGATGTACCAGCACACCAAACAACAAGGTTCAGGCAGAGCAGGAGAAGGCACTTCCTGGGGAAGAGATCTCTTGCCAGTGTATGCAGGCTGTTCTTATATATCCATCATTGCCTGGTATATTACCCAAGGGCAAAGATCTGACCAACTTCTAAGCAGGCAGTGTGCCATCGTAACAGATGGGCATAAATGGGGCAGCCAAGAAGCCATGTATGTGCATCTCATGTGTTTAAGGGTTGGATTCCCAGCCAGGAACGCCGGAGCAGCTGTCCACCCTCAGTTTACGTGCCTATAGTTTAGGGGGATCTGCCATCACTAATCCAGCTTCAGAGCTGGTTTAACTTTCAAAAATTAAAAATAGCATGCACTGCCCCATATGGAGAGTGAGTCTTGACCCATTTACATCAAGGGGTTGTGTGGGTGAATGGAGGGGGGCTAGCATCAAAGAACGGCAGGGTAGGGAAGTGCATTGACCTCCATTTGTCTTTTTGTTGGGATTCGCTGTGGGACTCTGTTAGGAATGCCTCTGCACACCAGCTAGCTCTGGCCAGGGTGCCCAAGGCAGGATTTGGACTCTGCTGGAAGCTCTCCATTCCCCTGTGTTGGAGAGGACCAGATTCTGCTACCCTATTAATCTCAGTCCTACAGCTCCATGCTACCCCATGTCAGCAGTGGCTGGATCTAGTGGTTCAAAATTGACATTTTAAAGCTCTAAATTCCCCGTATTTAAAATTGAATCCTCCTCGCAAATGCCTAACATCTGGGTTTCAGATTCCACCACTGACAGATGCCTCACCCAAGCACTTAATATCTGTAAGAAAGATGTACTGGTGTTGCAGAGATGTGGATGCAGCTCTTCACAGAGAAGGAATAAATTTTTCCCTGAGTCTAATTATCACATTTTTAGGCATATTTGGAGGCTCAGACTTAGAACTAATAAAGGATTTAGATTGAAAAAAGTCAGTCACTTAAGAACCTGCCTTAGATGCTTAGCTGCTAGAGAAGGATTCAGACCCCTGAGTGGTGGGCTGTGGCTTATATACTTCAGAGATCATTTAAGACAGTGTGTGGACTAGTCAACATATGGGAAGCCACCCTAATTAACCCTAAGGAAAGGCTAAATATTGGTCTGTGTTTGCAATCTTGCACCTCTTGAACCTTGAGGCAGTGATAGCTCAGCGATTAAAGCATCTCGATTCAATGCTCATCCAAAGCATGGAGATCCTTACATCTCAATCTATGTGACACACATATGTGTAAAATATGACAACAGCCCAGGATTTATCCTCTTTTCTCCTCTTGTAAAAGGTTATTCATCAGCCACTGGGATATCAGGGAAGCTGGCTGTACCTTTACATCCCAGCTGGCCTGAGTGGGAGCTTGCCCCAGGACCTCTGCTCCAAGCAGTGGTTGTCCCCTACCAGGTTGCAGTGTGAATTAGGTGCCTGGCAGAAAGGCTGGCACCTTTGGTGTTGGAAATGTATTTGACAGTACAAGTCAAAACGTTTAGGGGGAAGCTTTGGAGTTATAGATGAAGGACTCAGTGGACCTAAATTTTGGACATAGGCACACCTGAGATACCCGGATTCTTTTGGAGTCTGGATGCTCAAACATGCTGTGATCCTAACAGGTTTTCAACTTTGAAATCTTACTGGGCATCTTTAGGTGCCACAAATGTTGCAAAAAATTGACCACAAATTACCCCAAATCCTATTTTTCAAAGTTACTTGAGCTTTGTGACTTGAGATTTAGGGCATGGCTGCACAAACAAGTCAACGCAGAGTGAGCCAGGGGATGGCTTTATTTCACCTCACTGACTGGGGGTAAATGCTTGTTATCACCCATGATAAAGTGTGAGGTAGATCAAAGGAGTTAGAGTTAGCTGTCACACCGGAGCATTCCCACAGTCAGCCATCATGACGTGGCCCATGGTCTGTACACCGGGTCTTCTCCTATTTATGGCCTTGCCCATGGGAACGTGCTGGTACAGTTGTGACCCTCCAAGGTCACACAGATGCAGCTGGAAATTTTTTCCATCATTCGAAACATCTTATCTTTTCTATCTTTCTCCTTCTCTGGTATTACTTATTTTCCAGTTTTTCAGCATTGTAAATTAAGTCCTATAAAGCATGTGGATTTGGAGCTCATATGAGAGATATGCAGCAAAACGTTGAATTATGTCATGGCATCTTCCAGGGGCCCCTGTGCACACCACAGTGTTATGTAGTATTTGCAGCTTACAAGTGACCTGTTGGGATATGCCCGTCACAGCGTGGTTATCACAGCTGTGAAAACTAGCACACCTAATTGTGGTATGTGAATTCTCCTGAATCTCTGGGTTTCAACCCATAGTCTATGAATAGCGTGTGTCTGTATGAGTGTTGTCCCCGTTTTCTGAGAGGAGAGAGCATTTCGGAGTGCATTGCATCTCTGCAAAATAGTTCTACACAACCCTTAAGTCTTAACTTCTTTGTGATGATAATTTGCCCTGTTTGTCTCAGTTGGTGACTTTCTTTTCATTCCTCTCTCATAATCTCAGTAAATTCTAGTTTTATTCACCATCTGCAAACACTCTGTGCTGCAATGTAAACCAGGGAGAATAATTTCTGGAACTGCACACCTGGAAATGCCATTATTAGCACCAAAACAATAAGCAGAATAGGAAGAAAGGGGATGTAACAGGGATAAATGCTAATTCTGCAGCATTATTGGAATATACTAAAACAGAGTAGCTGTTAAAACCTATTGTTACCTGTGATATTATTTGTATTCAGTATTTCCATTCAGATGGTGCCAAGGCATTCTGAAGATGGACAAGGGCAAGATTTTGGTAGATAGTAACCCAGGAATGCAGGAGCTCTGACAACATAGGATTTACCCAGTCTCCAGCTGCTGCCTAAATTAAAAAAATGGTCTAATTTGTGATATTCATTATGAATCTCATGTCATGTGAAATTCTTCTTAAAAGCACCACTCATGGAGTTAAAAACAAGGCAAGAGCTGTAAAAATGAGTGAGACGTAAAAATGAGTGATGCATCATACAGGTTCATGATTGTTGAGGACAACATATGAACCTTATCTGAAGCAGGGATGGTTACCCTCCTCTTCCTCATATTCAGCTTTCACCATTAGTTTTGCTTCTCTTCTTGCTGGCTGAGCAAATTTCTGTCTCTGTTAATGAGAGCAGAGCACCTTCACCACAAATGGCTGTGAATCTCTCACTTTGGCATGGTGTTTAGGACTGTTTTCAGGAGGAATTATGACTTATTAATTTGGGAGCAGTATGGGAAAAGTCAGAGTTATTCTCCGCCCAGGCTGGAGTGGGGATGTCCATGGCACCAGCCTGTCCTGCATCCTCTGGCTCCTGCTGGTGACGTGGCCATGCCAGTGTCGGTATCCCCTGCCGTTGCCCAGACTTGGCATCTGGAGCAATTGGGTCTGGTGTATGAAGAAAAGACCTCTGTTACAACAAAGCAGAATAAGGCTTTGCTTTCAGGAACTTTCTGGACTTGCCCTATTCCCCAGTCACTATAACGCTCCAGCAAATACTTTGTGAGCCAGCTTTCACACTGCTTCTAGGAACACACAGAATATTCAACCAAAATGTCATGTGCCGTCTGTTTGACCTCTTGGCATTCGTTGACATAAATTTACCTCATAGCTACTATTTTCCTAATAAATTCTGTTTAGGGTTTGTTTTTCAAGCTTAAATGGAAAATCCCAAATTCTGTCATGACAAGAGTAAACACTCCTACATGTTGAACATGTTCTGTTTTCCATTGCTCTGCTGCCAATGTCTGGGGGTGAAAAAAGGCCCAAATAGACTGAGTGTCGAGAGTGTAGTAGAAGCGTGTGGCAGCCAACTTGGAGTCTGGAGCTTGCGTGTTGCTGCAACAGCTGAGTCACTATTGCCCCGATCCATCCACAAAGGATCAATAATCAAAGCTTTCTCCTTAATCGACAACCGCGGCTATCCCTGCCCTGATGAGCTGCTGGAAGGAATGTTCTTCAGTGAAAGAAATATAATTAGCTTGTACAGGGCTGGGAAGACCACAACCAGTTTGAAGAGGTGTGCATCTTGCACATCTGCGTGCTGGACACCTCTGGACCATGGTGCTTGGAGAAATGGTGGTGCAGCAGAGTTCCGTGGGATTTTTACCATCTGAATCTGAGCTCTCTCTTTGCAAGTCTGAACTCTGAGCAGCATTTCAGGGAAATGAAGGGATTAAATTCCAGAAAGGCCTTGGGAACAGGGCTGGATGATAAGGTGCCCGAATTCAGCACGCAGGCTCCACTGAGATGCTCCAAACTTCATCTCAGCTGCCACCTGACACAGCAGGTGCCTAATTTTCTGCCAGAAAGTCTAAGCAAACCTGCCAAGCCCTGGCAGAGCTAAGATACATGGAGATGTGCATGAACCTCAAGGGATTGCCATACCAGCCATTCCTCTCCCTTTCCTGCCTATGGACCAAAGTATGGGGGTATTTAGATAATGCAGGGGCATGGCCTTTCAAGGTCAGCTGAGTGACTCGTGGCCATGCAGAGAACCTCTCCTCCAGCTCATCTGAAGCTGGGCTATCACTTCACTCTTTGTTTGCAAGGTCAGATAGCCTTTAAGCTGTTGGAGCAATGCACCCCTGTTGAAGTTTTCTCACTTTCTGTACACAGTTAAATATCCATCAGGTCAGGGGAGACATGGAGAGATGAGCTGGAGGAGGAATATCATTTTCAAATCTCAGATTCAGTCTCCTACATTTCAGGTGTGTGTTTTCACCCCACAGCTATAGGCAGACCAGCCTTGAAGACCTGACAGTAGCAGAGGATTCACAGCTGAGTTATGTACCTAACTGCACTGCAATATTTAATTTGCTTTGTCAATTTTTTCACGTCTAAGTGCAAGTTTTAAGCTGCAGAGTCTTTGTCTCAGGCATACTCCAGATATGAGCTAGTGTACATAAAATCAGAATACAGCCTTAAAAGGCTGATCCTTTGAGACAGGCTTTCCCCTCAGTTATACTATTTTTACCCCACTGATTTCAGTGGGGAACTCCTCATTTGCCCTATAGGGAAGGGAGAATTGTTTTTTCTTTATGGATCCAACTTTGAGGTCTGACCGATGAACACGAGTTCAAGCATGCCGTGTCCTCCTCATGTCTGTGATTTACCAGGCCTTTCTGAAGCAGCAGGCTGACATCTAAGCTCTCACTTGTGAGAAATCTCAGTGACATTGAAATAAGTGGCAAAAATTCTATCGATTTTCCACCAGGAGTGATTTTGCTGAAAGCAATTAGACCTCAATAACAGAAATGCAAAAACATCTCAAACGCTAACGTGGTCCAGACATTCATGTTGAAATGAGAATTGTCTTGCAGAGATGTCTTACTGGGAAGAAATGGAGACAGCTTTGAGAAGGATTCAGTCAACGTTTTTATATGTGGGGAGTTACTGGAGGTGGAGGGCTGAGTTATCTCCTTCCATCCCTGCAAAAGGGCCTGATTTCTCACAAGGTGAGCTTTCAGATGCCTCTTTCTCAAGCCGTGCACAGCACAGACGAATTTCCCAAAACTGCTAGTTACTTCAGAAATGTTTGGCTCTGGGGTCTGTCCTGAAAGCTTTTCTTGACACATCCAAAGATAATCTCAAGTCTGCCAGAAGGACCTTGGAGCCAAAATATTAACCTTTCATTTTTCATTTCTGTCTCCACTGAGTTTAGTCATGCTCTTAGGTGAGAAGCAACTTGCTTGTGCTGGAAGCTGCTTTGCTCAGGCCTTGCACCGCACATGCCCAAGTGTTTTTGCAAGGAGAGAAAAACCAGCTTCCCACCAGGCTGGCTGCTTAAGGAAAGCAGGAGGGTGGATGGCAGCTAAGGAGCTTTTTAACGCTCCAAGAGTTTTGTCTGTTCTTTCTCTTCATTGAGCGAGCTGATTAGCATCCAAGACACATTCAGTCATGCTCCGCAAAAAGGCAATATTTTAACAACTAAATGGCTCCTTCACCTAAAAACTCACATTTTGCAAGAAAACATGCCAAGCTGGGTTTGAAAATCTACATGCAAATGGATTGTGGGATATGTGTGATAATTTCATTACTTTCTATGACATTTATTGTGAGGATAGCAACATGCTTTTGTGTATTAATGCAGTGACTGATCAATTTTCCAGAAATCCTTACCTTATGGTAGATAAGACAAGTATAGATGTAAAATACAGGGCTTACTTTGCCCACATGCAAGTCCAGCTGTTTCCGGATGGAAATCTGCCATTGTTTCACAGTTCATAACAACAGTGTGTAAAATTTTAGAGCTGAAATTGTATTTCTCCCGCATACTGACTGCTGTAGATGTTGTCACAAGCTGCATGAGGTTTACAGCTGTGCGATGAGGTGAGTAAGGGGATGCTAACTTCACCTGTTGGTAGAAGGTGACCAGCCAAATACTGCATTCAAAGCAATCTTGCATCGGTGGCCTGACTCACCTTCACTTTTCCAGCTACTCCCAAATAAGATCTTTAACAGCTGAGCTTTCCCCAGGCTGGATTCTCCATAAATGTATTAAGGAAAAGAGCATTTAACAAAGATGCTCCTTAGAAAAGCAAAGAAAGAGTTCATCAAATTGGGTAGCTGAGGGTAGTGGTTGAACTGGAAAAAACCTGCCATAAATATGGGCACATACCAGACAAGTTAAGAATAATAACACAAATAATTGAGCCCCAATACTGGCACAGAGTTGAAGAAAACATGGAGTGTGGGATCAAGTGAGAAGAAAGCAACACTTAAACAGAGCTCCATAAATAACTTGTTTAATGGGACAGAAGGATACCAACCAAGGGAAAAGTAACAAGCGAGTAACTGCAAACATTGGGATTAAGGAGTTGTGAGGAGGGAGGAGGAGGCAGCTCAGAAAAGGGCAGTGTTAAGAAAATGGGAGTAGAGTCATAGAAAAGGAAAGTGGAAAACTGAGAGTATAACAGGAGAAATAATGAGATTCAGGGCAGAAACCCAACCTGCAGGGAAGTTATGCCCCACTTCATAGCACAAAACTCGGTTTGAAAGGGTTGTTTTGCAAATAATATATTATAAGAGACCTAAAATAACAACAGTTTAGGATGGCAGTGGGCCATGTGGTCCATCTACCCACTGTATCTGTCCACCACGGGACGTGTTTTCCCTCCAAACACCGGGCTGACTCATGCTTTAATGTGTTTGCAGTTGCACAACTGCTTTTGGATTTCTGTGAAGCATGCAGACATTTCTTTTAACCTCCAGCCTTTGCCGCCGTTTATGAGCTTTTGATGGTGTTGTTTTGCGTGTTTGAGTAAGTAAGAGTCAGACCCCATGACCCTGTGGGCTGGAGGGGACCCTTCTCCTGGCTCACCCAGGGACTATTAGCTCCATTTAACAACACAGATGTCCCAGGGCCAAATGCAGTGCCACTGGAGGCAGTGGGAAGGTTGCCGCTGATTCAAATGGATCTAGGTCTTAGAGCCAAAAGTTTCTTTGAACCAAGACAGGGAGACACTTGCACTCTGTCCAACTCACAGAGGGTTGTGTTTTGTGATTCATTTCCCTTTTTCAGTACATCACAGAAGAAGGATGGCCTTTCAATATGAACATCTACAGGATGTGTATAGTTAGCATGAGACATGCTCTTTACAAATTATATGCACTTAAGAACTGAAGTCATTTAAAGCCAGACAAGTTCCTCTTAAAATGACAGCTCCTAAGCGAAGGGCTCTTGAAGTTCAGGACTGAAGAGGCAGAGCCAGAAGCAGAAGTCCGTGGGATCCTGAAGAGTTTTTCCACTTCCAAGAAAAAAGCAAGACAGAAAGTTGAATGACATTCCTGCACAGTGAAGAGGGAGCAGATCAGAGGTCTCCTGACCACCACCTCTGCTGAGGCTCAGCCTGCAGCCTGCTTGGCCCAGGGGCACCCTCACCAGGTAGCCTGGGGTGCACGGCAGTGGGCCAGGGAAGAGCTGGTAAGGCTGTTTCTTGTGAAGGGACGTAGCAAATGGCAGCTGCTTGTGATGGGGTGGGAAGATCAGATAGTCAGGGAAGTTTGTGTCTGCAGCAGGTTTGCCTCCCTGGAAGCTATGAAGAATAATTCAACCAAAGAAAAAGAAGAAAAAAAAAAAAGGCAAGAAGAAACATCCAGAGATGAAATGAGAAAACAAGCCAAAAAGTCATTTGCAAGAAGCAATTTTATTTGACTTCCAGTTCTAATGCATTTTTTTTGCATTGGCTACTCTTTTCTTTGAGCACTCTGAGCACCATTAAAAGTCCATTTATTTCACTCGCTTGTGCATCAGGCTAATTATATCCTGTGCAGAGCACGCTTGGACTTGACAACCCAAAAGGGACAGCTAGAACTGGATTCATTAAAAAGAGTTTTTCATTTTATAGCACTATAAAAAATAATGATACAATTCAGTCCCAAACTCACAATAACCAAATTTGTATGGCACAAAATCCTTTCCTCTAAATTTGGACTTCCTAGTCAAAGCTTCAAAGGTTTTTGTCTCCTGTATTTTCTCTGTCTCTCCACCAGTCTCAGGGGACATCAGGTCACTGCCTCATCTAAAGGTGTCCAGATTGAATTAGCCAGTAAAATTAAATTATTGTTTTTCTATCAACAGTAATGCCTGGGGTTGGACAAAACTGCGTAACTGATTCAGGAACACATTGATTTAAAAATAACATTTAATTCCAATATCATATGGCTCTGAGGCCCCTTTCAGTGAGATACTTTAAAAACATAAATGTAGGCAGCGCTGGCCTCGAAAGAATTTATGTGCTGGAGGCTCTGATCCTACTGATATAAACCTGTACCTAGATGGAGGACTCTTTATCTTGCAGAAAGTCCAGTACTGCTAATGATTATTGAGCCAGAAATGACCCCATTTAAATCTCTGTTCCCTGGCTGAGTTTGTGAGGCTGACAACTCCCCTGATTTGCAAACAGAGTGAAGAAAGCTGCTCCTGAACCAGATATCCACAATGGCACTTTTACAGCCATTTTTTTCTGATTGCAGCTGTGCCATAAATAACCCTAGATAGCCCGCTTTAATAATTGTTTAGGAATTGGAAACATAACTAACAATTTCCAAGTAACAGGACTTTCACTTCTAACAGGATGGAAGAACATAAGAATTCGGGGTGTGACTGAGAAATGTCATCCCACAACTGTGTACTCTGGCAGTTTTCCAAAAGCACTCTTCGCTGGCCTAGCATTGCTCCGTTTATGTGCGTGTACCACTCAGCTATTGCCATGGGAGCAGATTTTGCCTAATACGAGGCTGTTTCATAAATCCTGTCCCTAAATGTAGTCTGCATATGGTTTGAACCGGTTATGTGAAAGCATGAGCAGCATCCTCTATTCTGGACCGCCCCTGAGCACAAGCTGCCCTGCAGTCATCGGACCCTTGATATATGAAAGATATACCCCCATAAAACCCAGATCTTTCTACACTTGCCTATAAATATGCTTGAATCCTCATGGAGGAAGGTTCCCTCTGGCAAGAGCAGGCTCCCTCTGAGTCCGTGGCCATGCAACCACCGAATGGCAAGACCATAACAGAAGTGCCCTGGAGGAACATAGGCCGACAGGGTGCCCAATAGATGCAAAGCTGAACTGCAGACTTGTTTCAGACAGACCAAGGAGAAATCTGCTGGAAACAAAAAGCTTTTGTTAACTTGTTACGTAGCTGGATTTGAGGACAAAATTTACAAATGGAGGTTGGAAGGGGATTTATACCCGGTATGTATTAGCATAGCACCAAGAGGTCTCATTTTGGATTCCAAACATAGGGATTTAAGTCAAAAAGAATTCATGGCACCTTCCCTCTTTGCTTTCCACCAGTTCTTTGACAGAAAGTCTTTCTCCTCCTGGGAAGGACTAGCAGCACAATTCCTTTCTGCCCCAAATATTTGTTGGAATGACTTCCCATTTTAGAAACCAAAGAAAAAAACATCATTAAAGATTTGTAATTAATTAATATTAACTTTGATGTTAGCCTTCCCTACGAGCACCACCCTTTCTTACAAAGGATAAGCATTCTTAGCCTGTGATAAGAAAACAAGTTATTTAATCAATATATTTTCCAGCGTACGTGTTCTTTGGCAGAGACTTTACGTTGTCTCTTTTGAGCGTGTGTGTGTCTCTGCACGGAAAAGTGTGTATGTGTAAGTGTTCCTGTTTCAGAAAACAGAGTTGTTGGACATGAATAGGAATGTGTCTGGCATCTTTAGAAGAAAGACTCAGAAGGAAATCAGTATTTGAGCGAGTTTTGCAAGATATCCAACTCTGACTATTTTGCGGTTAACTTTCCATTCCAAATTTGCTAATGGTGAGCTGTCCAGACCATGTCTCTTACCAAAGAATTTTGGAATCATGAGAAAACAATGAGTTAGCCGTTAGGAAAGATTAACCTCCCAATCTTAATCCTTCCAACTATCGCTTTACATAAAAAGGGCATTCATGTCTAAATCACTGCTAAAGACTCTTGGATAAATTTCTCTAGCCTAATTCCACTGAAACTGTCACTGTTACATCAAATATATGGTGATTTAATGCGAGCTGGCTACAGTTATTATTGCAATAGTGTTAGAATTGCCATCTAATATTGGAGTCCTGTTAATACTACTATACACTGTATTTAAACAGAGAAAACTTACAAGCTAAACAGACAAGAGAGACAAAGGATTGCAGAGAAAGGAAATATTTTTATACTTTAGGCAATAAAGACTCAAACTAGCAAGATGATTTGCCCACAAATGTATAAAGAATTTGGGAATGAATGTGAAATAAACCCAGCTCTGCTAAAGCCCACGTCATCCCTCCCTATTGCTTTCCAAAGCACATTAGTGTTTAATTTATTGTGGAAAGGGCAGGTTGTGTCTTTTGATTTCACCTGTGCATCCACAACCAGAACAAAAGTTCTGGTTCCAAGTGACAGAGGATCCTTCTCCAAGTGATAGAGGAGCCAACGAGGAGAGGTGCTATGTTGGACCTTTTCTCATCAACAAGGAGGGGCTGGTGGGGAATGTGAAGCTCAAGGGCAGTCTTGGCTGCAGTGACCATGAAATGGTGGAGTCCAAGATCCTTAGGGCACCAAGGAGGGCACACAGCAAGCTCACTACCCTGGACTTCAGGAGAGCAAATTTTGGCCTCTTCAGGGATCAGCTTGGTAGAGTACCATGGGATAAAGTCCTGGAGGGAAGAGGGGACCAAGAAAGCTGTTTAATATTCAAGAATCACCTCCTCCAAGCCCAGAAGCGATGCATCCCAACAAGGAGGAAGTCAGGCAAAAACACCAGGAGGCCTGCATGGATGAACAAGGAGCTCCTGGACAAACTCAAACACAAAAAGGAAGCCTACAGAGGGTGGAAGCAAGGACAGGTAGCCTGGGAGGAATACAGAGAAATTGTCTGAGCAGTCAGGGATCAGGTTAGGAGAGCTAAATACCTGATAGAATTAAATCTGGCCAGGGACGTCAAGGGCAACAAGAAAAGCTTCTATAGGTATGTTGGTGATAAAAGGAAGACTAGGGAAAATGTGGGCCTTCTCCAGAAGGAAATGGCAGACCTGGTTACCCGGGATATGGAGAAGGCTGAGGTACTCAACAACTTTTTTGCCTCAGTCTTTACCAGCAAGTGCTCAAGCCACACTGCCCAAGTGGCAGAAAACAAAGGCAGAGACTGGGAGAATGAAGAACCATCCGCTGTAGCAGAAGATCAGGTTCGAGACCATCTAAGGAACATGAAGGTGCACCATGGGACCTGATGAGATACATCTGTGGGTTCTGAGGGAACTGGTGCATGAAGTTGCTAAGCCACTACCCATCATATTTGAGGAATCATGGCAGTCTGGTGAAGTTCCCACTGACTGGAAAGGGGGAAACGTAACCCCCATTTTTAAAAAGGGAAAAAAAGAAGGCCCAGGGAACTACAGGCCAGTCAGTCTCACGTCTGTGCCCAGCAAGATCATGGAGCAGATCCTCCTGGAAACTGTGCTAAGGCACATGGAAAATAAGGAGGTGATTGGTGACAGCCAACATGGCTTCACTAAGGGCAAATCATGCCTGACAAATTTGGTGGCCTTATAAATTTGGTGGCAACAGGGTTACAGCATTGGTGGATAAGGGAAGGGCAACTGACGTCACCTACCTGAACTTGTGCAAAGTGTTTGGTACTGTTCTGCACAACACCCTTGTCTCTAAGTTGGAGAGACATTGATTTGACAGATGGACCACTCAGCAGATAAGGAATTGGCTAGATGGTAACACTCAAAGAGTTGCCGTCAACAGCTTGATGTCCAAGTGGAGAGCAGTGACGAGTGGTGTTCCTCAGGGGTCGGTATTGGGACCAGCGCTGTTTAACATTTTTGTTGGCAACATGGACAGTGGGATTGAGTGCACCCTCAGCAAGTTTGCTGACGACACCAAGCTGTGTGGTGCAGTCCACACGCTGGAGGGAAGGGATGCCATCCAGAGAGACCTTGAGAGGCTTGAGAGGTGGGCCTGTGCGAACCTCATGAAGTTCAACAAGGCCAAGTGCAAGGTCCTGCACATGGTTGGGGGCAATCCCAAGCACAAACACAGGCTGGGCAGAGAATGGATTGAAAGCAGCCCTGAGGAGAAGGACTTGGGGGTGTTGGTTGACGAGAAGCTCAACATGACCCAGCAATGTGCGCTTGCATCCCAGAAAGCCAACTGTATCCTGGGCTGCATCAAAAGAAGTGTGACCAGCAGGTGAAGGGAGGTGATTCTCCCCCTCTGCTCTGCTCTCATGAGACCCCACCTGGAGTACTGCCTTCAGCTCTGGGGGGGCCCAATATAAGAAGGACATGGACCTGTTGGAGCGAGTCCAGAGGAGGGCCATGAAGATGATCAGAGGGCTGGAGCACCTCTCCTATGAAGACAGGCTGAGACAGTTGGGGTTGTTCAGCCTGCTCAGAAGAGAAGGCTCTGGGGAGACCAGCCTTCCAGTACCTGAAGTAGCCTTCAGTACCTGAAGGGGGCCTACAAGAAAGCTGGAGAGGAACTTTTTACAAGGGGATGTAGGACAAGGGGTGATGGCTTTAAACTGCAAGATGGTAGATTTAGATTAGGTATAAGGAAGAAATTCTTCACTATGAGGGTGGTAAGGCACTTGAACAGGTTGCACAGAGAGGTGGTAGGTGCCCCATCCCTGGAAGTGTTCAAGGCCAGGCTGGATGGTGCTTTGAACAACCTGGTCTAGTGGAAGGTGTCCCTGCCCATGGCAGGGCGGTTGGAACTAGATGGTCTTTAAGGTCCTTTCCAACCCAAACCATTCTATGATTCTATGAAAATGTAACAATCCAGAATAACTGAATAAATAATTTCCCAGAATAAGTCTGCTGGAAAACCCTTGTATCAATAACATTTTAGGCCTAGGAACAAAAAGGTGCTTAGTGCCTGTCACTTACTCAGGCATTTTAATCCCTGCGGCTTTCCTAACCAGGACCTAGACGCCTCAATATATTTGTAGTTTTCAGGCTCCAGGTTTTAAATAAAAACATTTATCAAGCTGCTTTTTTTTTTGCCCCCCCCTTTTTTTTTAACATTAAAAAGCTGGCTCTGTTTTGTTCAGGAACCTACCTGGTAAATACATGTCCAGTCACTATCAATGCTAAACTACCTGATTGGTGACATAAGTTTGGCAGTTATGACCTTGACATCCTCTATCCACATGGTTGCATTAAAAATCTGTGCACTTTAACCCATGATTGTGCAAACTATGGAGACAGCAGGTGAATCCTCATGCAATGGCAGCCTCATACCAGCAACACTGCAGTTTGGTGGGTCTAGATCTGGTGGCAAGACAGCAGCCAGCTGTGCTAGTGTACCACCTACACATGTCCATCCTGTGAAATTTGCCTCTTGATCATCTGACTGCAGCTTTCAATGAACACATTTTGGAGACGGAAAAAAAATGGCAAAAAAAGTCCATCTCACCAAAGTTGGATTCTAGGCCGCTGTCAGTGGTTTGGGGGGTTTGGATGGTGCTGACCCCAGTAACGCAAGGGACTAACACTGACTGCATTGCAACCACCATGGAAATGCAGACCTGTGCAATAGGATGGATAGGGCAGCATGGAGGGATGCATGCCTTACGCCACCAGCTCTGCAAAGGGAGATGCTTGGCTTGAAGGCTCAACAGCTGTAACTAGTCAAGCTGCAGGTTTGCCTTTGGCACCAAGTGCTGTGGTTCTTTAGCCAGCACAAGTGGTCAGCACTGTCCTTGACAAGAAAAACGAGCTCATAGCAGGGGACTGACAGCTTGCAAGTGTTACGGACAGACGTGAAGGGAGAGGTTTTTGGCATTCTAGAGCCTCCCCATTATTGCAGTGCACCAAAATAAATCCTCTATAAAGAAAGAAAAGAAGGGACTATCTTGTTCTTAAAGGCTGCTGTGCTACCAGGATAACAAGCTGGTTAAAATTGCTTTCCACTCCTTTTGCCATGTTTTCGCCCCTCAAAGAGCCAAGTGGCTCTTTCCCCTCTCCTTGCTCTGGTGATGACTAGCAGGGCAGGATGCCATGCTGCTGAGAGGGAGATGAGGTCCCTTTCTCTGTACCAAGTCCATCTGGTTGCTTGACATGTCCAGTGCCTCGTCTGCATCGCACAGCAGGGCAAAGCAGAATGACTGTTCAGGCACTTCAGAAGAGGCCATAAAACATCTGCACTTTTCAATTGTCAAATGCAAGATTTGCAGTTTTGAGGGTTATCTTAGTAGGCAATTCCTGTGTTCTAAGATTTTGAACAGTGGTGAAGGCAGCTAATGGGTATTGAAAGGAATGGAAAGATTGAAAACTGGCTGAACAGCTGTGCCCAGGGAATGGTGATCAGTGGCACAAAGTCTAGATGGAGGCCAATAACTAGCGGTGTACCCCAGGGGTCAATACTGGGTGTAGTCCTGTTTAATGCCATCATTAATGATCTGGATGGTGGGGCAGTGTGTACCCTCAGCAAGTTTGCCAAGAAGGTTGTGCTGCCATCCAGAGGGACCTCAACAGGCTGGAGAAATGGGCCAACAGGAACCTCATGAAGTTCAACAAGGAGAAGTGCAAAATCCTGCACCTGGGGAGGAACCACCACGGGCACTAATAATTTCTGGGTGACCCCAGCTGGAAAGCAGCTTGGAAGAAAAATACCTGGAAGTTCTGGTGGACACCAAGTTGAACATGAGCCAGCAATGTGCCCTAGCTGCAAAGAAGGTGAATGGTATACTGGGCTGCATCAGGAGGAGTGTTGCCAGCAGGTCGAAGGAGGTGATCCTTCCCCTCTACTCAGCACTGGTGAGGCCACACCTGGAGTACTGAGTCCAGTTCTGGGCTCCCTAGTACAAGAGAGACATGGAGTGAATCCAACAAAGGGCCACAAAGATGATTAAGGGACTGGAGCATCTTTCCTATGAAGAAAAGCTGAGAGAGGTAGGACTGTTCAGCCTGGGGCAGAGAAGGCTCAGGGGAAAGCTTATTAACGTACATAAATACCTGAGGGGATGGTGCAAAGAAGACGGAGCCAGGCTCTTCTCAGCAGTGCCCAGTGACAGGACCAGAGGCAATGGGCACAAACTGAAACACAGGGGGGTCCCTCTGAACATCAGGAAACACTTTTTGACTGTGAGGGTGACTGAGCACTGGCACAGAGAGGTTGCCCAGAGAGGTTGTGGAATTTCCATCCTTGGAGATATTCAAAAGCCATCTGGACACAGTCCTGGGCAATTGGCTCCAGCTGGCCCTGCCTGAGCAGGGGAGATGGTCAAGATGATCTCCTGAGGTCCTTTCCAACCTCAACCATTCTGTGATTCTGTGACTGGCCAGCTAGAAGAGTCTTGTGTGATTTTAAAGCTGCCAAACATGCTGTGTTGGTGCACTGGTCCTGCTGGAGGTGCCTGGAGTTTCTTTATCCTTGAGGGTGTTTTGGGAAATGAAGAGCACAGGAGGGCTTCCTCCTTTTTAAAAAGAAATAAAAAGCATTTCATGCACAATACTGCTCCCCATCTTCTTGCTTACCCTGATGAAGGGTGTTTGAGCACCTTTCCCGGGTGCAGAAGTAATTGCTGTGCTATAAAGGGTGCTGTCAGCAAGCTCTTGACTCCCCAGGAGGTAAAGGTGAAACAATGGCCTTTTTTTTCAGGGTGTGCTGTGTTTCCCAGTTCCCTCTTGCTGTAGGTGTACCTGCTTTGGGCTGCCACACTCACTGCAGAGTGTCTCCAGCTGCAGAAATATCTGTTGTGACAGCAGAACGAAGGACGTGTCAGGAAGCACAGGAGATAAATGGCACAGCAGCCATGCTAATGCTCTCGCTGATAATGTAGCTGGAGAGCTAAGGCCCATTTGCCTCATTGCTGCATGAAACAAATCAAAGAAGGCAGCTTCTCTAGGCTATGTACACTACTGTGTCAACAAAAATTATCCAGATGGTAGTTTATTTTGCCACATCACTCGATGTTTTTTTAAAGGACTTGAAAAAATTGATTAATATCTTGACTGCTTTGCTGGATTTCTTATTGTATTTGGGTGCAGTGAGCAGCATTGCCTGGCCAAATGATTTCTAATAAAAAAAAGGAAGAAAAGCAAAAAAAGTGTGTTTAATTTTCTAGAGCTATTACCACCATCTGTGCTCCATTTACACCTGCAAGTCCCTTGCAGTGCAATGCTTAGGCATTCTGGAGACCATCCTCACCCCCAAAAGGGCAAAGGGACATTAAATAGCTCCAGGAGAATGTGACTATGCCAAAAACAGGGGAGACGTCTATTACAAAACCAAAAACGGATCTAGTCTTAGCTCAAAGCCTTAACACCAGTATTACACTTAAGGCTGAGGAGCAGTTAAATATTATAGACTTCATACATATAGATATGGAGCTATATGCACATGCAGACTTTAAATATAGATGACCTATGTTCACAAACTGGAATGACTACCATTTCATCTGCTGGCAGTGGTTGGGTGGAAGTATTATCATCCACCACAAGATAGATGACTTCAAGTCTGCAAGCGCTGCATGACATGTCCCTTCAAAGCTGCGACGCTGGCGAGGCTAACGCTCGTGCCTAGCACAGGGCATAAATGGTTTTCCTGAAAGCACTAAGGCTCCTTATCTGCCCAAAGCCAGCTCTAAAAGCCTGGAGCATTAGTTAGCAGAGATAACTGAGTGTATAAAATTTCCGATGTAGTTCAATAGCTGATTTATTTTTATTACTCTGAGTGAACTACACAGCCAGAGGAGATTAATCAGTTGTCTAGTCAGTCCTCTGGGCATAGCCTGGGCTACCGATTCCCTCCAGCAGTTCCCACATCAAACCCAACAACAATAGACAAGGAAGTGTCAGTTATCAAATGGGCTGAAAACACTTTTCATTGTTAAGTAAAGGATTTCCTTATGATTTCCCATGCCAAATAATAAATTTTAAGTTATACAGCGTGTGCCATGACAGTCCAGAACTACTGTGAAGAAGATTAATATTAAAACTGAATGACATCTTTACCATCTCTTGTCATAGCTGGCTCAGCACTATCCCCATTAGCTGCAAGGCTGAGTTTAACTCTTCCCCTTCTCCTTCCCATTGTCCTTCCCTGCACCTCTTCTCCAAATGGAAGAGATGGAAGGGGAAAGGGGAATACAGCATTTCGCATCTGGATCTGACAGCTGCCATGAGGGGCATCTTTGCTCTCCCCGGTGAGGAAGCCTTGTCTTCCAGTTGGCAGAGCTGTGGCACAGCTTGGTGGAATCAGGCCATGACCTTTTCCATTCCACTGGAAGCAAAGTATGCAAACTTGTTCACTGCTTCATAAATACAGTAAGTGTTATTGTGTTATTTTTTATGGGATTTCCCCCCCCTCCTTTTTTTCCTCCAGTGGCTAGAAATTGCAAGCGCTCAGGAAAAGAAGGAGGATTGTAGGGGAACCCCATTCCCTTGGGTGAGCTGTCATACACATGTACAGGAAATTGAATGCAGAAATTATTGCATGCGAGGCTATTAAAAGAAGTGACGGGGTTATAAACCAGATCTTTCAACTGCCACCCATTATGGACATTCCAGTTGTAAAGGGTCACATTTTAATACAAATCTGCTGTCCCAAATTACATTTGTCTTTTTCCATAAACTAGAAGTCGGCAAATATTTACGGGAAGGTAATTTTCTTCCTTGTTATTTTAACTCATTTATCTCCTCTCTGAATTTCAAAAGAAGAAGAAGAAGAAAAACCCACCGGTTTGGTAGAATTTATTAGGTTGCAATGGTATAATGGCTTCTGTTCTTGGGCTGCTGAAATGTCCATGAAAACTCTGAGGGTCTTTTTAAACGTACCCTAGCCTTCGTGAAATGGATAGCATGGTGCTGCAGAAGTAGAACACAAAATCTTATTATGCTTGATGTGACTAATTTATTACATAAATTCTGCACTCCTGATCTGATATTCCACCATTTGCCATGTGAGATCATAGCGCACACTGAAAGTGAGATGGCTTGTTTCTAAATAATTGTGACAACGAAGCAGTTTGATATTCAGATCTTTAGTTACTACCAGGAATTTTGATTACGCTTCCCTTTCTCTGCCTCTGCTTTTCTTCCTGTTTTCAAGGCAACAGACAAAAAGATGTCTCAAGGCCATCTACAGAATTAGATTTGAGATTACAGTGTAAATAGGTAGACGTGGTACTAGTTAATTTAATTAGTTTTGAAATAGGTAAAAGGAAAACAAGCTCACAGCCCCATCAATGAAATCATATTCCAGAGGCATGCTCATTTGTGCAATCATTTTTTCCCAAAATTCATCTGAATTTTGCTATCGGCAAATCAAAAGCTGATCTTCCAACCTTAACGCCAGTTCTGATCTAAATCCTCTTTTTACTTGAAGCTAGATACAAAATATATTTTTAAACACTGCTGCTTAATTTATACCCTGGCAATTAATGTTTCATCTGGCTGTTCCAGTTCTATTCATTATTCCTTCAGACTGTAAATGCACAGGACATATCCCCTGAGTTTTGCTTTTAAGTCAGCAGATTCAATTTTGGTGACTCTATGCAAACTTTGAAGTTCCGTTGGAGCCAGTCACTAGGAACTGCAGCTCATACTTTGCAGAGGCTTAGTCTTGATTTTGCAAAGTGCTTTTGTGTAATCAGTCAATTAGAGCTGTGACCAGTGATCCATATCAGCAATTGATAGCGAAGTGTGCGATTGGTACGCTTGGAATCCAGGTTTCAGTCTTTCTGGTTAGGTAGTAATTCTTGAACAGAACCAACTGCAAAAATGTTATGTTGATTTCTTCAGTTTCTTGACTACAAATACCTGCAGTCAACTCTGTATGAATTACAGAAGTTCAGCATAGTGTTTCTTTTAATGTTTCCACCTACACTCGCACTATTAGGAAATCCTTCCCCAATGATTTTCTGTAACATCATCTGGAAGTGGAAATAAATGCACTGATACAATTACAGTCAGTTAACAACAACCAAATCTTGCCACTGCAGCTCCAAGTGTGTTTGTTTAAACTCTGAAATGGTGTAGTTAGATTGTTTTATCTGTTTGTACAAGCATAACTTTTAAAAGAATATTAAGGCACAGTAAATTTTGAGTTAGTGGGCACTTATTTAGAAGCTACATATTTAACAAGACACTTTAATAGCTGCAGTTCTATGAGAAAGAGTAATGGGAAAAACTTCAGAGGTTAGGATTATCTTATAATTTCCCCTTTCAATGACCTCCTTAGATCATGTTTGCTGAGATCTTTGTTAGTATAAAATTACTGACAATAGATGTTGCATGCAAATACATTCTCCAGTTCTTACAATGCCATTATAGATTTGCAGTTGATAGTGACTGCCATTGCTTTTAAATATTCAAATGTGCTGAAAGTCAATTGAAGGCAATTTGGGTTAAATATTACTAATTCATCTCTGAGTGTAGTTTTGAGTACTCGTGAGTTTAATAACCAAGGAGCCATCACAGCCTCAGCGGTTGTGAGAATGCCATGGGGAGCCACACACAGGGCTGAAGCGACTTCCACCTTGGATGAATCCCTTAGAGTAAGATCAGGAAGGAGAGCAGTGTGGGTACAAACCAGCTGGCAGTATTTGGTCTGGGACTCGGGGATTGCTCCCTAAAATGTCTGTGTTCAGCTACATTTGCCCATAGGCAGCAGGACTCAGGCACAGGGATGTTCATGAGGATGCCTCACTGCTACCCGTGGAGGCCCGAGGAGGGAGGTCACAGTGCCGGGGTAGATGTCTAACTGAGCTGTTCCCTGTCTGGGCATGGGGGAGACAAACCCTCCGTGGAATTGGCTGTTCAGAAGGAAAAAGGCACCAGGAGGAGCAAGGAGGGGGGTGTGCATGAAACTCGTCTGTTTACAGAAGCCAAGCACCTGTGTGAGTGCAGCAGGAAAAGGTACAAAGCCCGAAACAGTTTTGTGCTTGGAGAAGGGAAATTCCTGGGGTTTTGCCTCCAGGATTATGTCTGCCATTTCAGCTGACTACATCAACTGTCCTCCAAGCAAGAAATGGGTCTTCAGGTCTCCCCCTGAGAACCAGCTCCTGCCATCTCATCCAGGTATACAGCTCCCCATTCCACTGCCAGGCAATAACCATCAGAGTTGGCTTTGCGGAACCCACATCGCAATGAAGGTCTCTCTGGGAAGGATATACCCAGGTCCGCAGTGCTCTCCTCCTCTTCCCCATGAGCATCACATGGTGTTGAACATGTTCTGCATCACCTTGTAAGAGGCAGCTGTTCCACAGGTCTGCTCTGCCCCTCTGATAACCAGTGTCACATCGCCTGTCTTACTGCCTTTGCAGCAGAGCTGGCTTTTGCATAGGTGCCCTGGGCACCTTTGGGCACTTTGGCATTTTAAGGACAAAAGTATTTAAGTACCTGAACCCAAAACGAAGTTGGAAGCTCAGGTTAAGCGACTGGGCTTGCTGCATGGGGAGAATGGCATTCAAGCCACACACAAGCCAATGGGACATATTTTATCTGGGTACGTAGCTCATCCTTTCTCCAGACCATGGGTACCTGGCGCAGGAGGCAGGTAGCTTCAGGAGTCAAATGGGATGGGGTTCTCCACTGTTTCTTCAAAGACTGGAAAGAAAGAGAGAGAGAAAGACTCACTCTTTTTAAGCGTGGCTGCAGAAGAGAAGGGTGCTGGTTCTCCATTGCTATGTCTCTTCCAAAAATGTGACAGTCAACCTGACAGTGAGGACCAGAAGACCTCTCCAGAAGACGACCCATAGGATCTTTTTGATGTTGCTTGCTCACCAGGGACCTGGCTTGACTTTGGTAGGAAGAGTGCAGGCATGTGAGGACACTTCTCCTGGGCTCACATCCATCATCTCCTGCTCTCCCAGGACACGAGGGATCTCAAGAGGGATTTGAACCTGTAACTCGATTCTGAGCAAGGGACCTGATCAATTGGGGTTTAAACAGAAAAATGGCACCCTCCTGTGGCAATGATTTTAAAAAAAGAAAATAGCTGTGACTGTATTAAGTGCAGGGTCTAATCCTGTCAGCACGTGTTACCCATGTGCACACCCACCAAAGGAGGTTTTGCAAGAGATGAAAGCACCCCTCTGCTTAGGCAAAAAACCCCACCATTTGAGTGTGGGAGCTGGGGCAACGCAGGCAGCACACCAAAGCAGGGCTGTGGGCAAAGACCCTCCAAGGTCAGGCAGAGAGGCCTGTGGTAAGTTTGGAGGCAACTATTCAGCTGCGCGGAGCCACTCTGGATCCCAAAGTCCATGTCCAGCCAGCTTTGAGAGCCTACATCCTTTTTTTGGACTTGGCTCTTTGTCAAAACCATAGGGTACAGCGCCTGCATGGACTTCAAAGGGAGGACACCAAATGTGTTTTGGCCCAGACCGTTATGACCATTTATTGCTAGCATCTTTCTCAGATACTGCTGCCAAGGGTTAAAATGTTTACATGCCCCCTGATTTTAAATGGACCGGGTTGCATGTCAAATGCCAACGAGAGAGACAGCTGGAGTATCTAAACCAAGAGCTTTGATCTTGGTATCTGTAAAAAAGAGGTCATTTGGTCTCCCCAGGAAGCACAGACATTTAGAAGGTCCCTGTACAACTCGTGCAAGTATTTTATTAACAACAATTTCTATTCACATTTAGGTAGGTTGTATTACTACTGACTAAATGCATCTTATATATACATGTATATGCATATATATGTATGAATATCTGTATGTCTGTGTGTATATATACATATACATATTCTTTAAGTTGTGCGTTTGTGTGATTATCCGTGTGCTTTCTAATGTCCGGTATTTGTATACAGACATACTAATCTAGCTAACTTACTTGCGAAAAAATGACAATGATGTAAGCATTATGTTTTATCTTTAAGTCCGTGTTTGCAGCAATAACCTGAATAATTCATCCATATGCGAATCTTTGAGTAACACTGTAATTGTAATAAGGGTATGCGGCATTTTCAAGAAGATACAGGCATGAAAACACAGACTTCATTGTGCTGTAATCATGTCTGACATTGATTCAGAAGAGAGGAATTCTAAAATACAATATTGCACAGGGGAAATATTTCTATTCCTTTAGCGGAGGATTTTGTGGTTAGTTCACAATGCAATTAAAATAGCCACCAGATGTTTATGACTTCAGGCAGCAGTTAACTTTAGTGTCCCTGATCGCTGTCCTTTGCTGCTTTGTCAGAATAAATAAGTATTTTTCTGTGCTGGAGGAAAAAAACACTTAATTTTTAAACATACCGGGGGGGGGTGGTATGTATTTCCATTTGGCAGTGCTCATGTTGTTTTGTGACAGGCTTATAAGAAATTATAATCTTAAAGTTAAAATAAAATCTTTCTCCAGGATGAAATAAACATATTTATTTAAATGTGAGATGAAGTATACAGTATCTTGTCATTAAACTGAAGTGATTTGTGAGAAACAGTATTATAGAAGACTGTGGCTTTTCCAGAGTATCTAATAAACATAGAAAGATACTCTTTTTTCCTTTGAATAATAGGATTATTAGTATGCAATTTATTTTTAAAGACACATTTAAAGAGAGCCTGCTGTGCTCCTATTTTGGTAATTTTCCTTAGAGTCTATTATTCTTATTTGTTTCAGGGCTATTAATTTTGAGGCCACATTATATTCAAATTATCTTTGATTACCAGGCTCAGTAAGTGATAATAGTTTGTGTTTCATCACCCAAAAGGAAGCTAATGAATTTAGTTGCACACTAACATTTTGAGAAAGAAATTATTTGAGCTCTGCAAAACAGATAAAAAAATGAGGTCCAAAAAGTTATAGTGAGTTACCCAGCACCTTATATAAAGCAGTAGGAGAGCTCAAGGGGGGGCAAAAAACCACTCAGGTGTCCTAACTTTAAAATGCTGTATTTCAGCTACTCAGTCATGTCTGAGACGGTGTTTTGACAAAGTAATTGATAATTTAAGTGCAAGATTTTGAAGTATCTCAGACGATGTGGAAATACATGAGAGAAATTTCTATGCACGGGTATGTAGCAGTTTTAAATAGTTAAATGACAGCATGATCTTCAGAAACAAAATCCTGGCATTTAAAAAAACCTCACAGTGAAAAGAAAAGAAGAGGTAGCAAGAGAATCGCTAATATTTGGGTGTGTTGATAAAGTCTATGAAGACCTATATTAATGGACAGAAACCGGCAGTTTCTCACCTAAGCCTGGCAGTGGCATGAATCCGTGCTAACGGGGAGTCCTCCAAGCATTTCAGAAACAAATAAGCCAAAGGATTGGAATTTGCTTGGCTCTGCTGAGCCCCGATTACTTGAAGATTTGATGCTCAGCCCCTCAGGGCATCCAGACGTGATCCCCAGAGCATGGAGGCACCCAGATTACTGCTCCTCTCGGAAAAAAAACTTGCAAAATTGCAGTCAGTTCATTCTGGCCATTATGCACACCCATGTCAATAACTCTTTGGGGTCAGAAGAGAGGTGAAGTGGTTGGGTGCCCCCCAAACTCCCCCCCTGCTTTCCCAGGTGACTCTCAAAATCTGAAAGGTGCTTCAAAGCGTTTCACCTGGGACAAGCAGGCATTTTTCCCACTGAAAGGCTGCTGCTTTCTATAATCCCATCTAGCTGTGCTTCTGATTGCATCTGCTAATGCCAGGAGCGGCGGCTCTGGGTGTGCTCATCAGCTCCAGCCCAACGGGCTCTCGAATACAGGGGCTCTGCAGCAGCACCCGCAAAGTGACATGCGATGGCACATCAAAGGCTCAGACTGCATCCAAAGCCACACTCGTCATTAACTCCTTCGTCCCTCTATTATGGCAATCATTCGGATTGGTGCAGGGGGTGAGGGAGAAAGTGGGTTTTTTTCGATTTAAATTCAGCACACTGAAGTTTTAGGATGTGCAAGGCACGGCGGGATTTGTGCTGGGTTTGCTGGTGGTGGGGTTCCAGCAAAATTACAGTTCATCTCTAGTGCTGCACTGGAAGGGGAGGTGAGTGGAAAGGATTGCAACAGGACAAATAATTAGTCACCCAACAACCAGGAAACTGTATTTTTGTAGAATATTAGTGAGTCACATTTACTCAAATCAGGGCACGGCGCCAAAACCGAGACCAGCAGGTCAAGAGCAAGTCACCCTTGTGTCTTGCAGCAGGCTGTCCGAGGTAATGGAAGGGCTTATTTTGCTGTGTCTCTAATCCTGGTAACTCAGTTTAAACCCTGAACGAGCAATGGTACTCCCGAGCATGCAGGTCTTCAACAGTATTATTTACCAAAAAATGATTTTCTTTTTTTTTTTTAACCAGCTTTTTCTGACTTAATAATATTTCTTGGTAATAGGATGCAGGGGTACTGTAGAAATATATCACAGCACAAGTCCCTGCCCCAAACTGCTTTTCAGCCTAAAGTGTACAAACTTCTTTGTCTCAGCTGCCACTCTTCTCCCCCATCCAATAAGCAAACTTTGTGATGTTTCGATTTTAATGTGATATGTGTTAGCCAGTGTCTAAAATTAGTGTCAATCAATTTAGCAACAACTTCCAGTCTGTGCTGAGGAACTGTCCCATTATTGTCGCTTTATCTTTTTCCTTGCATAATCACCCAATGCATGTATCCTTCTTCCATAGCTAGGAAGAAGTACAATAGTTCCCTTGTTGCATTTTTTTATTAATTTCCAGCATGAATTACTTTTTGTGATCAAGACAGAATTATGTGACTTGATTAAAATCTAGTATTTCCTTCTGTCATTTCTCAGTTTGTTATCTTAACTGTGCTACAAGGAGTTCCTTATTGTTTTATTATGAGAAGTTAAATAGTAACACCCGATTTCACAGCCTGAGGTTGTTCACTACTTAGTGTGTTTTTATCATGTCCTTCCTTCTCTCTGACCCCTTCTTGCATATGCTTTTCAGCCTCACTTCAGATTTAAAGTCTGGATCTTGCAGACACTTACCCGCTCAGATATTCCTGCTGGGTCAATGGGACTGTTCAGATGTCCAAAGTAACTCAAGTACTTGAGCATTTGGAGGACCAGGACATGAAGCAGCAGTGATTTGAGTGTGTACCAACGAAGCAGGCTCCAGAAAAGCTTTTCTGAGCCACAATGATTTCAACATGCTAAAATTCACAAAATGCAAGGCAGATGTGTGCTGATTAGGAAATCATGTTGGCTACAAGATAAGAAAGCTCTGATAACTTCTGAACCTCCCTTTGATGTTCTCCATGCAAAGCTGCACTGGTAACAGGGTCACCTAATGCAAAATAATAAATAAGCAGGGAGGCAGAATGCAATTAGGCACCTTTCAGAAACGGTTTGAATAAAGCATGGTTTCAGCCTGCTGTAGCTGTAGCGAGGCTGTTTGTATCACAGCCTCCCTGTTGCCCAGAAACAGCACATGAGACTACTGAGTGTCTGCAGAAACTCAGATCTGGTTTGTTTGACTTGGACGTGCAGTAAAAGTGACTTTTAAATGTTACTTCAGCTTTAAGTCAGTGATTGCCCTTGTACTTTTACAAGCCATGTCTGGAAATGGGATGTTAATTGTTGCTAATGAGTCTGTCCACCTGAGTAAGCTCTGCAGGGCAGAACTCACAGAACATAATTGCTCCGCGTTGCCTCCGGAGTCCGCCCTGCTGACCCTGTTGTCTCTTGCATTTAAGAGCAATGTCACCAAATCTGCTCCTTCAGACCTCAGAGCTTTCTTCTCAATCCAGGACAGTAGCCAATTTTTGTTCCTCTCTCAGTCCCAGTCCCGTGTGATTTCTGGAGTGCAGTACTGCCAAGATTCAGCTCTTGCTGACGTCTTTGGCACAGGGAGAGGACGCTGGTGGGTACAGGGTTATAGGGTACTGAATAGGGAAAGAAGAGTTTGTACGCTGAGCAGGAGCTCTATATACCTGTGTAGTTTAATCTGTGGTCTAGCTGTGAGTGATGGTGTACCAAGCTGCTTTATCTTGATGGCATTTTTTGGGCATTGATGATTTCTGTTCCATTTGCTCTGATTAAACTTTCATTGACCTTCCTTCTTCCACCATACCTTAGGACCAGTTGTTATTGCATTTCTTTGCAACCCATCCACCATGCCCACCTGTGTAGGGGAGGTTTCATAGTAGCTCTCTATGGGGCCCAGATGTAAAGACATAAAAAACCTATATTCCTATTTGAGGCAGAGAGAAGACAAAGACTTAGGAGTTTGAAAGATAAGGAAGCTTTGTGTTTTGCTTTTGTGGGTGACACCTGCCTGAACGTGTGCTCTGGTGTTATTCATATGGAAAAAACCCCAATATTGGGACCCAAGTTCTTCTTTTGGTGTCATAGCAGACTACCCTGTTTATCTGCCTCTAGCTCACCAGGCTTCTTGTGCAAAGTACAAAGTCATAATTAATACACATGGTCTTATTCCCCAAATTACTCCAGCTGGCTACCCCAAGTCAACTCATGGCTATATTATGCAACCAGTTCCTTAAACTCATCCTTCGCTAGGAGGGTCACGTAATGGATCGGTCTTTCATCAAGCAGCAAATGTCACTGGGGCTTGGCTGCTTCGGGCCAAGAGGGGCTAATGGGCTCAGAAGGGCTAACGAGCTCAGAATTGGAAAATTCCCTGTGAGCAGCTGCTCAGCCAGCGGGGCTGTCGGCTCTGGAGATCAAAGCTGGCAGGGCATCACATGAGGAGGTGGGCAGTGGTTCAGCTAACCAGCTTTATGGTCATCAGCCTCTACAGAAGACCTCTGCCCATACTGCCTGTGCCCTGGGAAACAATTCAGCCGGACAACATTGTATTCTCTGCCCAGAGATATTCTTCTAGTGTTATTTTAGATCAAAGTTTTCAGCCCGGGCACAGTGTCCATATGTCTGTGTGTTTCCAAACTCATTGCTGCAACAAATCAAAATTTGTCTGATAGTCAGGTCTGCCCATGCTCAGGCTTGTGGAACCTCATGTTCTCAGGTTCAACGTCTTCATCTCACTGGTGGAACAGTTATTCCAAGTGACAAGTGTCAAGTCAAGTGACCGGACATCTTTCCAGGCTAAGGGAGGTTCGCAGCCTGTCATGGCATCTGGGGTGGGACAGGGATGTGCTGTTCCTTTTGGCCATATTCAAACAGTCCTGAAATTTAAAAAAATAAAACAAGGGGGGAAAAAAAACCCACTAAACCCTCATGATTTACAGTGAAGAAAGATCACATTGCACTTTATTAATGCTCCTAGTTAAAGTAACCTCTGTTTTATTGCTCTTTATGCAGGTAACTGTGCTGCTCAGAATGTTACCTCAGTGCCTAGAAATAATGACCTCAGACACACAGGCTCATTGTCAGCTGGCCCGGTTTTAGTTCATTTGACGTGGTCTTGGCAAAAATAAGACAGTTGAAAGGCACCTCTATCTTATGTCACTGGTGCTATAAAAGGGCACATTCTGTACAGTGTCCAGCCCATGTTTTAAAGATTTTGAAATGTTCTTTTTCATTACTGTGCTACTGTTGGGTTCAAAGCAAGTTCAACTGAATTGGGATTTAAGTATCTAATTGACAGAGTCCCATTTTGTAAAGAAAACCTAGTAGACTTAAAAAATTAGTGTCACTTTTATAAAAAAGTACATTTTTTTAATAGAGACAGGTTGTGTACTTATTTGCAAATCAGTTGCGGTAGTGGTTACTCATATTATTAGTCGCACTGAAATTAATATTTGCCCACTAAATCATTCCCATTTTAAATTGCAATTCAAATGTCTGAACAATTTTTTTAAAATTCTCATCAAGATGATTTTTATTATTAACTTCAAAAGAATAAATCTTTTGAATCTTGGATGGCAAAGACTATTTGTTCTCCAGCACAAAAAAATACAAGAATATGCTGATACCTGCTTATGAACAGATTTTATTCCAACACTCATGATGAATCTATTTCTCCTGTCTTCATCAGGACCCAAATCTAGGAGCAACCCTAAAAGTTACAATATCTGTTCCTGTGAACAGAAATCTTTGCTCTGCAGAAGTTTCGTAGATCAGACTGGAACTCTTGTCAACTTACATTTATTTAATTATCTTGCTATTACGGAATACCTTCTCAAATGTGCTTTTAATGGCACACATTTATTAAACATATTTTATATTTATATTTATTTAGATATGTAAACAATAAAGGCAATATTTGGAACAAGCAATGTAAAAAATGGTCACAGTAAAGGTTCACATGTTGAACTGTTGAATGCAGTAATTGCTTCGTACCTTACTCGCGTGCTGACTTTATTCCTTTGGAAGACAAAAATATTTCGGGATTATAAAATGTGAGCCTGCTCTAAGTTAATAAAAGTTAGATGAAAATTACAAAATTACAGGTAGAATCAATCTGATACTGGATACTTTTATGTTCACATGATTTTTAATAAGCAGGAAAAAAAATTAAAATACACCAGAGTTTTATACAGTCTTATGTTAATTACCAGAAAGGTGGCATTGCAAATTGTAAACAGTTTATTCCTACATGTAACATATAATAATATTATATATAATGTACAGAGTTGCATAATTGTAGTATGTAAAAATATTATAATTAACAATTAGTAATATAGGATTATAACAATTAAGTGAAAATGATGTTTATATATTTGTTTCAATAGTTATTTTCAAGAACATATTGAAATACTATTATGATTAAAAGAATAAAATATAATTATATGTATTACATATATATAATGTAACTATATAATTGTAGTTACATTAGATATTATTGCTCAAAACACTTTTTAACATATATTGTTCATATTATTAATGTCCTCTTCAACACTGAGGAATAGGTTAAATTTTTTAACGGTCTGTGCTTACTATATGCTTTTATGTCTAGGTCATATAGCATTAATTTTTTTCCATAAAATTCTGTAATTCTAGGAAGGAACTTTTCTTTATTTTGTGACATAATGTTACCTTTACTGAATATATGCAGTGCTCTACATGGGCTGGCATAGTCTGATTGTATGCCATGTGGACGTTTCCTGGAATTTGTATATAAGAAAAATACATTCTACACACCTCTAGCCTTTTTCAGAAAAAAAAATTAAGATTTATTTCAAATTATTTCCATATAATGGAAATGTACACACACACTTTTCTATTCTTCCACACCGACACAGACAAAGAAAGTTGTAACAGAATACAAAACAAATCAGGAAAGGTTAATTTAAAAATCAATAGCATCATGCTATGTCTGTTTTCTTTTACACTGTCTATGTAACTTAAGAAAAGTCAGAAGGTATTTTAAAAATTGTGATAAATGGTGTTACCTACCTCTGGACAAATGAAAATAATTATGCACAGAGCTTTTACTTTCATTTTTTTTCCCTCTATGTTATTTCCTTTTAAATTTTGGTGCAGAACTTCATCAATAAATTCAGTAATGTCACAAGTTTTTCCTTCTGAAAAAGAAAACCCATCCTTCATACTTAATACATTATTTAAGATCCACTGCCTTCTGTCCCTCTTTTCTAAGGGGTTTCATAAATACAGTATGTCCAGCTATTAACAAGAATTACAAAATCCTTTGGCTCCTCTTCGGTGAGCCTACAGGCCAGTGATCACCTTAAAAAAAAAATCCTAAAACTTGAAACTTTCTGTAGAAACAAACATCAAAGCTTTTGACTAAATAATGGCTTTGGGTGTACCGAGAAAAAGAAATACTGGCTTTGTCCTTCCTCTTTGAGGCCAGTTGCGGTCATGGCAGCTTTCATGTTTTTATATTATTCCCATTCCCAGTGCTCTGGACCACTCTGCCTGGATTTTGTCCGATGTCATTTTAAGCTTGACCAGTATAAGGTGAAGATCAATGTAAAAAATTCAAGGGCAAAAGTATGGGGTAGTGACATGTCCGCAAAACAAAAAATAAGACTCTGCAACAGCTGTGTGGTATCAGTTTTGCTCGATGCTGCAAAGACCTGGGGCATTACGCAAGCTGACAAGAAAAGATTTGATGCATTTGATAGCAGGTGTTTAGGAGGGATCAGTAATGTCAAATGGCATCACTATGTTTCAGGAGAGAACAAGAAAGGAGAAGATTATGGACTTCCTAACAAGGAAGTGACTTTGGTGATCTGAGCACCTCGTGAGCATGGAGCGAGGCTGGGTGGTAGGAGAAGGTCTTGTGAGCTGGATTGCTTCTCCTGGCTTCCCAGCCTATCCTGAGACTCATCAAAATGTTGGGGAATTCAGTAGAAATCTCCTCTAGGTTTTGACCTGTCTGCTAAGGATGGAAAAGCCGTAGGGCAAGGACGGTTGCTTTACTTCTCCAGTGTGGAGGATGTGGTCAGTCCTCACTGACCCGGTGGGGAGAGATGAGGAGGGAAAGAGGTGAATGGGAAAATGAAAATGAAAGACATCTTTTTGCAAGACATGGTTCTCCAGCAGGAATATTCACCTGAATCAAGGATTTAAAAACCAGGCCTCTAGGGTTTTGTAATACAAACTTAGACGTTGCAGACAAATGGCGTTTAACAGACCCTGCAGAGCCAAAATCTATACCTGTAGGCTCCACCAACTTCAGTGGACCTTGCACAGATGTGAGACTGTAAAAGTCCCCTGTTGTTCATATTTTCTCTCAGAAACAGTGTTTCTCCATGTAGCTGAAGAGCATCTCTTAGAAAAACATAGCCCAAGGAAGATAACTTAAAACAGATGGGAGCAAGAGATAGCAAAGCCAGGCCATATGGGTAGAGTGGACCTGTTCAAAGCAAGTGCAGCCAACTGTATTATGATGTAGTAATGTGTGAAAGAGGGTGCACTAATGTATGGACTAAGAGGCTGCGCTTATGTAAGTGGAATTTTTTCATGATTAAATCAAGAAAAGGAAATGTACTCTATCCAAATGGTAATAAGAACCATATTTCAAAAAGATCCATGTTGAGTTCTTCTATCAAATAATGTCAAAAATAGCTCACCATCCAAACTAGGATCTTACCTTTTTGTTATTTATTTTTAAAACTCTTATTGAGGCTTTAAAATGTTCTCCTTAAATCTGCAGCTGGTAGAGTCTATTTTTTTTTTTTTTTTCATTTAAAATCTCTTTAGGCTGCAGCAAAAGGAGATAGTAACTGCAATCAGTCATTTAAGTCAAACATTCAAATCTCTGTTAGCAATAGACATGTATCACTGTTTCTGAGCTAGAATGTTTTGCTTTACTTTTCCATGAACAGTTTAGGATAGCCTTCCAAAAATAGACACAACCAAAATGTAACACTTCTAGCAGTAAAGAAGTTATTTCTCTGCAATATTGTATAGTGCTCTTTAAAAGCCAGCATAGGAACACTAATCAATGATTCCATGAACAGAATGTATTATAAAATTAATTTCAAAACAACAATACTTACCCCAAGCTATTTTCAGTTGAAATTTTGGCTCTAGCTTTGACTAAAAGAAAGTGAAAATATCTATTCAGGCAGCTAACTGGCCTATCAAACATCCAGTGTTCAGAAGATCTCATGACAGAGCAAACACTCACACGAGTGCAAGGGGAAAGACGGACTGCATTTTAGCAGGACCACAGCATGCCAGGGCTCTGCAGAATGAGACCTGGGTAAGAGCAATGACATTTAGCAAATTACTGTAGAAAACTGATAAGGGCACGATCCTTTTTTATGCTGAAGATCATGCATAACGCCTGCTGTGCCTCAGTACCTTTTCATAAATATAGAATGAAAGCTCATGGCAAGATGCTGACAGATGCCACAGAGCAAGTAATAACTCCCCCCCCCCAGGCAACCCCGTTCATGCAGCCGGTTTGTACCTTGCAGCCTTGTGTTGTAATGCTATGGCTGATCATCCATCCTGCACAGCTCAGGAGGTGACGTACCATTTGTGTGGGACAGAAAGTTGGATGAAGAGCTGATTTTTGAATGGTGAGATTAACTATTACTGTATTACGGTTGGGCTCTGACAAAACCAAAATACGCTCTCGTTTAGATAGTGTGTGATCCTATGCTACATATAACTATATGTGTGTATGTACACAAAAATATATATATAGAGAGAGAGCTAAAGAGATAGCGTGCTTTGGCTAAAAAGGTGGTTTAGAGAAATTTATAAAGTAATCTTTGGCATCTAGAGAGAATTACTATTAAAATATATCTACCATGTCTGTCTAGTGAGGGACTATGCCTGAAACAAGAACAACAGAGAGGCTGTCTTTTCTTACATTTTAAGACCAGATCCTGACCCATTAAGGTCATTTGGGGCCTTTTCCACCAAAGTCCCTGGAGACAGGACCCCAGCCAGTGGCAGCTAGAAAATGGCACGTGATTGATGCATGGACAGACAACGGCATGTGGATAATCTTCCAAAGAAAGTCCATGGATCCCCTGCTGAAAGATGGGATGGGAAGGGCACCACCTTCCTATTGCATATCAGCCCCAGAGGATTTGAGAGCTTCAAGATCTGACAGATAATTAGCTAAAGGACTATCCAACTCATGGACACGCATTTCTCTTTCAGTGACCCCGTGCTCTGGTCACACCGATGTTTGTCGTCGGCACTTTGGCTAAGCTAGTGTAATAGAGGGTTGGTCTGCAAGGTTCACCAGCAGAGGCCCATATGCCAGGGGAACACACAGCACGGCAGAGAGATATCACTTCACCACCCCTCCACCTCCAGCTTTTTCAGTGGGAAGTGCCCATAAACGGATGCATCAAGGTTAAGTACACTTTTGCCTATCCTATTCAATAGTGATGGCAGTAGTCTAATATTTAACCTGTATGTCCTGGAGAAAGTTCATGGCTATGGCTCATAGATGATTTCCTAAATATCCTTTCCTTTAGAAAAAATGAAGACATGCAGTCTGCCTAGAGGGTTTATTTGGATCTTCTTTTTGGTCAGGCTAAAGCCTTCTCTCTCAATTCTAGGAGCAATAAGGCCAAATCATTGTGCTAGTGGGAAGTAGCATCGTAATCTGGGTGTATTTCAGATGTATGTGCAGGGGTGGAGTATGCCAATAAAAAAGTTAAGTGGTGATTGTTTGCAGTTTTGCAATTTTAGCATGCTGTTCATGTCATTTAATATTTTCCTATTTGAAAATTATTATAACTGTGGTGCTGTGCAATTGTCTCATCCCATAGCCTCTATTTTTCCTGACCACTCTTCTCCTCCAAATGTTCTTTGGAGGTCAAGGGCAAGAGCACCTTTGGGATAAAAAAAAACCCGACTGTGCTTTTGCACAGAATGATAGCAGCACTTTCTGGGAAATGTCTCTGATTACATAGCATTTCTCACAGAAGAAGCAATACACGATTTTATTTGGGTTTTTGTGGTATTCCAGATTATAGGATGAATGTACCATAGCAGACTAAGTGTAGTGTTAAGTGCTAGAATTTCAAGTGAAGGTGCAATTCTGTAGGTGAGAAAGTCTGAGCATCTTGGCCACAGCCAGCTGTTTCCCGAACTATAGAAACCCCTCTGATTGCGAATGACTCTCTACAGAGTCTTTTGTTACTGGGTCAGAGAGTGCCAACGTCTCAAATCACTGAATGGCCTCATTCACAGCAAAAGATTTTTGTGGCAAAAGGTTTTGCTGTGGCAAAAAGACCTTTAGAAGAAGAGTGTGGGTCTCTGCTGTGTCTCTGTGTTCATGAACTTGACAGAAATTAAAGAAGCAAAAGACTAGACTTAGATTATAACTTCTGGCTAAATGCTTATATATGTTTTGGTCAGAATAATACTGTTTTGGCAAAACAAAAAGTCTGATGATTTTGATTAACTCATTTAAGAAGATTATAGGAAACTTTTAAAAATATCTTTATTGTGATAGAAAGAGGAAATTAAAACAGTTTGGCAAAAACACTTCAGCTATATGGGGATGGCTCAGGTGATAGGCAGTAGTTTGGTTTTTCTTTTTTTCCCATGCTGGAATTTCTAAACGTATTCTTTTAATTCTGACTGAGAATGGAAACAGAATTTGAAATGCCAGAATTTTCCATAGAATAGAAAGTCCAGGTTTGACTCAGTCCTAGGACAGAAATGAAGATGAAAAGTCATAGCAAAACAGAATGATACTTTGAAAGAATAAATCCAGGCATTTCAGACCTCAAGCAATTTCTAGGTGCAGGGAGAAACCATAGAGGTGCTCAGGTCTCTTTCAAGGGTGCACGTCCAAGAAGATGCCACTTTTCCCTCTTGCACTGATTATCCCTGCTGCTGGCTCAGAGGGACCATGGTGACTCTTTGCTACCACAGCATTTTCAGAGAGCATCTGAAAATAAAACGACCAAAATTCTCAGTCCTCACACACACAATGTGCTCAGGTAAAGAAAGAGCTGATCCGTTGTAGCTAATGGCATTTCCGTGGTGAAGAAACAGAATTGGGTGTATAAGTCATCCAAACAATACCTGGCTTACCGTCAAAGGCCGGTGAGGAGGGGACAGGAAGGGTGAGGTTGGCAACATTAGACACCAGACTAACTTTTGAAGGTCTGAATGGGGGAGTTTCCTTTGTTCCAAAGAAAAATCTGGCTGATCATGACAGCTCCTATGAATTTCAGTAGGTGGATGTTCACAGCTCCCCTGCACCAAGATGAGTTTTGTTCAATGTAATCAATAGAAAAAACATGGTTGTTCCTTCACCCTGGGGGTTATGGTGCCAGCCTTATGGAGTTGTGGCAATGGCCAGTTGTCTGGTTTGTTAATTGGCCCAACACACTGCTGCTTGCTAGCAAAGAAAGCAATGTGGATGGGCACCCTCCACAACCAAGTTCATAGAATCACAGAATCATAGAATCATAGAATCATAGAATCATAGAATCACAGAATCATAGAATCATAGAATGGTTTGCGTTGGAAGGAACCCTGAAGATCATCTAGTTCCAACCCCCCCTGCCATGGCTAGGCATACCTTCCACTAGATCAGGTTGCTCAAAGCCCCATCCAAGCTGGCCTTGAACACTGCCAGGGAAGGCGCCGGAGCTAAATACTCCTTTCTCATTTGTCCTGGCCATTGGAGGCTGTCCCAGGGGAGTTTATGGATTGGGCTTAAAGTTCATCTTCAACATACATGTACTGGTGTTTGGCACAGGGTTGGCACAGAAACCTTGCTATTTATCTTCTGGCTTCCCTAGCCACATTGACTTTTCACTGCTTAAAATAATCACTCTAATCTGTGTTCAAGCAAAACCTTTTTCAAGGCTGAAAGATTTTCAGTCTTCTTTGGGACACTCACCATAGGAGCAGAATTATGTCCCTCTACCTCCAAGCTATTGCCAGTTTGGGGTCTTTCTTGCATATATTGCAGACCTTTTCACACTGAATAATTCTACTCTCTTCATGAGACATTTTTATTACAAGCCTGATCCTTTTCACCTTCAAAGCAAAACTCAAGGGAAAACAGTATTTTGTTTTGTTAAACCCTAATAATAAAAATGTTGTTTTTCACTGAAACACTGTGCGTAGTTTTCATTCTCTTTGTTGTAATTGATGGCACTGTAATGGGAGTCTCCGTTTATAGCAGGAACAACTTGCATGGCACACGGCTTTGTTCCTTAAACACACATTTCTGCTCAAAAAAAATCTTCCAAGGTCAAAACTTCAATGGTCCTAAACTAGTTAGGAGCTTATCTGGTCTTATTGCTGTTACCTCTGAATCCCAACAAACTATATGGAATATGTCTATACCATAAACAGCAAATGGGACCCATCATTAGTTGGATCTGTATTGCCTTTCAAACACAGACAGAAACCAAAACTTGCATTCAAATCTGTATTGCAACAAAACAATGTGTACCTGTTTGTGCTCTGGTGGGAGAAGGGATCGTGAGCCTGCAGGACTTGTAGAGTACAAGGTTCAAAATAAAGGTTGCCTGTCTCGAGGATTCAGAGTCTAAATAATTCAGCAGTTGTAAGGGGAGGTGTTGGTTTTAGTGAAATCCAAGGTGGCAGCATCCTTGGAACGCAGCTCTTGTTTGTACAACAGAGCTTTTACACCAACATTTGCACAGCTCAGCTTCTCCTCTTAAGCTTTTAAGACCTCGCACTGCTTTACAGTGATTTAAAGGGCATCAGCGATTTTACCAAGTGTCTTCTGCTGTGTGAAGCAAATGCTGCACGAAGGGTGCAAGTGCCTGCCTGCGACATGGGTAAGGAACACATGGCAGAGCGGGGAGAGGTTTTTATCAGATGAACTTTGGACTGGCACATAACAAACGGTATGAATTCTGCAGGCAGCTAAAGGAGTGCCACGAAAACTGCACCGCCCCGTCACACCCTCTGCTTATGCCCCTTCCCTTACAGAAAGGGCTATTTTAGGAATGTTTAGGAGAGCTGAAAAATATTTAATTAGGATTATTTTTTACCCTCCTGATAATAAAGTAAGGGGTCTTAATAGCTTTGGTCCGTCACAGGCCTTCATTCTGACCAAAAATAGCCTTCTCTGTTCATAAGAACACTACAACTGTAAATTCTGATAACTTGAGAGCTGGGAATGAGCATTGAGTATCTAAAAATGTCCCTTTTCTACAGCACTAGGAGATGAGGGCTAAATCTGGATATGAAGCTATGGCATTTTTTACTATAAACAAATGCTGTTAATGACTGAGTACTTTGATCTACTGGACCACGAGCCAGAGTAGATTTGTAGGGAAATATTCCAATGCCAAAGCACTGGGGAGGGTGGAAGAGACAGGGCTTAACTGGGAGCCTATAGATTGACAGATCAAGAAATCAGTGGGTTGACTGCAGATGAAGCTAGGAAAGAATGTGTGCTGAAGTCACTTATTACAGCCCACCTAGGAGGTGTCTTTTTTTGTATTTATGCACACCCCCTCAGCAATATGTATATTTATTTATACATATATATATATACATGAAAACATGTGTGATGTCCTCCTGCCTGCATTGCCAGGACTGCAACGCAAAAACATTCTGGAAGATTTATAAATAAATATATCTGATTGTGTTTTGTCTACTAGATCTTGGAGCTTACAAGGGAAAACCATCCCTGAAAACACTTACACAATTAGCACAATGGCACCCTCTGTTGCCCTGCATGCCTCCTTCGGTGGCTGCTCCCACATGGATATATTAACTCCCGAAAGCATCTGTGCACCATATTCTCCAAACCTGACCTCTTCCTGCCCAACTTTCTTGTTTGTTTGGAGTTATTCTCTGTCATTTCCCTTGGTAATAAAATCCAGTTTGCTCTTCGAGCCTGTATTGGGTGGTGATGGCAAACTCTGGTTTTAATGAGCAAGAAGAAGCTTTGAGAGCCTGGATTGCCACACTCATTTCAAGAATAGTGGCCTTCTGTCCCCTTTTTGTCCTCCCGAACACAGCTAATGACAGCTTCTTGCAACAGTTGTATTAGACATTGAGCTCAGTCCTGCAAAATAGTGATCATTTCTGGGAGATGCTGTGTGAGACAGGGTGCTCAGCGTTTCCTGGAAAGTGATTAGTCCTAATGAGATCGGGTTGTCCAACTCTCATGCCACTAATTAAATCACAACTTTTCTTTCTTTCAGTTAAACAAAAGCTTGATTCATGAATTAAAATACATAGTGAATCTGATTTTGACTCTGATCCTCTGTGTGTTCATAATTAAACAACCAGCTCCTTTTATGAATTGAAACAAAACTCCTTCTGGGGCATGGTGAGTTTTCACTCCTAATCATGTTCACTTACATCCATGTGACTACACTTTAATTGCTCATTAATACAGACAGACTTAATGGGATGACACACAACTACCTTGTTCTTGCTGGACCTCCCTAATGATGACATTTTTTAACTTGTAAGGATACCAGACATTTCTCAGACTCAATCAACTTTTTCTGTCCTTTACTCTCCCATACTCTGCCATGCTGTCAAGAATAATAAAACTATCTATCTTGCTGTAATGTTATTATTAAGGACTGATTTTACTGTGAATGCATAAGAAGAATTAGATACGTACTTTCCGTTGTTACTGATAAGACTGTGTCTACTTTCCTCATGTGCAGTCTGAAAAAACTATCAAATGCTTTATTTAGAACTGGTCACATAGAAATGATCACTCAGGATTCATCAAATATTGTCAACATCAACAGATTTTTCATAAAAACCATGTTTTTTCAATACTTTTTTTCTTAGAAAAAATATTTAAACTGAAAGTCTTCAAATCTTTATATATAAAGGGAGGTGAAGAGAAATTCAGGGAGAATGCAAAAGATTGACATAAAAGCCAGTATATAAAAGTGTTTCAATACATCTGTCTGATAAACACAAATGGTGTCTGAATATACTTAACTAAAATTAAAACTGAGTTGGAGATCTTTGACAGAATATCTGTTCTGTTTTAAGCAGCTCCACCTATTGTGCCAGTGACTTACAGTCAGGTTTGGATTTTGCATGTACATAGTCATTTTTCAGAATCTATGCCATATTCACTTGCTTTGATAGCAAGAAGATCTTATCAAGAAGTCAAACTGAATTTTACCCTAGGCCTCATAAAAACAAGCATGTTTGACAGTTGTGGGAAAGAAGGGGGTTCAAGCTGTATCCATTGTTCGTGCAGAAATATCTCATTACAAAAGTTAAATTACTCATAATGATTCCATGTTAATTTGTTATTTGAATCCCCTGCAGTCCCACTTTCCCCAAATAGAGCTGGATGATGGGAGATGGTAGGGATATTGGCTAAGCTTTTTGGCTTAGTGTAGATCTCCGCTGAAACAAGTTCTGATTGCTGCTGATCTAGATACATATTATAATTTCTTTTAAAATTAAACCTGCAAGCTTCAGAATTCAACACAGAAGACCAGTTCTTTTCTGATTTTTACTTTAATTTTGTTAGAAAAAACAACACAATGTTAAAATGCAAAAAAAAGTTTCTCCGAAATGAAAACAAAACCAAAATAGCAGTATTTTAAAAACAGCACATTTCAACAGGACTGAAATTCTTCCTCTTTCCTATTTTCTTAAACCAAAGTGCTGACAAAATCAATATGCTTTCTGAAGTGTTTCATTTTGACCAAATTTACATGTTCTGGTAGAATATGGACCCACTAAAGTGATTCTGACTGGCTGAGCCTGAATGCTTTGCTTCTTTTGGGTTGAGGCCCCTACAAGCCTACCAAGACTGACTTAGTCTTTCCTGAATGGAGAAATTATTCCAATAAAGACAAAAAAACTCCAAACAACACCCCAAGTTGTTGTCACTCTCATCCAGAAAGCCAGTAAAAAAACAGCTAGACAGTAAAAAAACCAAAGAGAGGTATCAGGTGAGAACATGTTATAAAGCCAGAAGTTAATGAGTACAGCCTACTCTAGGCAGTGGGTTTGGCAGTCTCCAAGGCACCATACAAAGGACAGAGGTGAAGGGAAAAGTGGATTGTCTGGAGGCAAAGACACATAGTACATGTGAGGAATGAATCATGCATGGAAAAGCCAAGTATTTTCTGCAAGACATATCAGATGCCTGCTCCTGTTTGTGTTAACAAGGACAAACTGATCTCAGACAGGGCAAGAGGGAAGAGCAACTTTCTACACTTTGTTGGGATGAGGGTAAAGGGTGGTCCTGTCTGGGGGCTGGATTTGCTGGGAAGGTTTTGTGCTGGAAGAGGAAGAAAAGAGGAGATACGGGTTCACCAACAAGGGGAAAGTCTAAGGTAGGTTGGAGCATGCACGTGTGCTTATTCCTGGTGAAGTCACCTGTCTTCAGGTTTTGGAGGATATCAGCCCTCAACCAAAGACATCCTCTTACCCTTTTCTTCTCCCTCCCATTTCCCTGTACACATATGTTGTTGACTTGATATGGCAAAAATGCCTATTTGCACTATCTGTGAGTCTCTTCTATGGACTCTACTGCCTAGTTCATCACTGTTTAATTAACATCTGAGCAGAGAGGTTGGCTCCATCCTACCTTTAAAATGCAGCCAAAAGTTGCCAAACCAAACTGTGCATGTGCTCATCTCCAAATGGGGAGGAGACAAGAGGAAAAGAAAACTGTTGCCATCTCTTGAGATGTGGTCCATTTCCACACAAAACCCTGGTACAATATGCCAGGAAATCAGAACAGGCTCCAGAGTGCTGTCTGTCCTTAAAATAAAGACAAATTCATTGCAGGTGACTCCTGTTTTCCCACTAGTTCACAAATATTTTGTTTAGCTACACAAATTCCCTGGAAGTGACGGGCGTGTTGGCAGGTCAGAGGACCTGCTGTTGGGTTATATCATTGTTATTAGAGTCACGCTGCTAAGGAGCTTTGAGTTGTACCCCATACTGAGAATAGTCTAAATAATCTGTGACTCAGAGCATCTCTCATCAGGGATCACTGTGAACACAGGCAGTTTCAGCTGACCCGACGAGCTAAACACAAACATGTTAAGATCTCAATAGCACCAGAACATTTGTTTTAAGTATCCTGAGTGTGAAATCAGGGCTAATGGGCAACATCTATTTGGTAATCAGTTTGTTTGCCAGATGTTTCTTTCTCTAATTTTACTGCAGAGCACATACAAGTATATGCTGGAATTAAAATGATGATTGGGAAGAGCACAGTAGCCAACTCCTGGTTTATTGCAGCAGCATAAACTAGAGTGATTTCCAAGACAAGATCCATTACTCCAGATTTGCATGGGTGTGAGATATGAATCCAGCCCATTCTCTTAAGGAATGTCTCTTGCAAACAAACAAATTAATCTACAAGCCCATTAAAATTAAGTTTTAAGAGTGGTAGCGCAGGAGAGAGCTCAGACTGTAAAGCTCTCCTCTCTCTCAGGCTGGAGGTTGTGTCTTCCAGAGGAAAAAAGCAAAGTGCACCTCACTACTGACTGCCCCAGGTGTTGAGGCTGACGGCTATCCTTCCAAAGCTGCCACGAGCCCAGAGGGAACCACAGCCCGCAGCAGACACCCAAAATGTGGAACACAAATAGATAAAACCGCAGTCAAAATGAGGCATGGAGCTGCCTAAGATAGATCTGTTTGGGACCTTGGCAAGGCTCCTAATCCATATTCCCTCCCCAGCTATACCTATAATGCACTGTGGGAATTTGTTCTTTAATGTAAATCACTTTTTCAACCAGTAAGTTATCTCTTCTTTTTATTTCTTTTTGGACAAGAGCAATTGTCAAGAGTGCAACTGATGGATACATTAAATGTGGAAGTTGAGTAATGCTGGGACCAGAGAAAGTTTTCTGGTTTTCAATGAGCTACACTCGCTGAGATCTGTGTCCACAGCAAAGGTATTTTGCAAAGAAACAGAGCTGACACACTGTTCCACTTGTACCAAAGTACCGAATGACAAGTTTTTAGGGAATTGCTGCTGTAACATATTCTGTAAAGAAACTAGATCAGGAATACTGAGCCACAGCTCAAAACGATAACATGTCTTTCCCCTCAAATTGTCAATAGATTCAGAGCAGGAACAATGCCAGGTTAAAGCAGAGCAAATATTTGCAGTACAATATTTTATTCACCAGAAAATTCCTCAAGTTTTTTTATAGGTCATTTTGGCTGATAAAGCAATTCTTTAACTGCACAGTTTTATTTGAGTGCTTTCAGAAGCACTACTGAGTGTGAGTTCAAGAGGACAAATTGAGATTTTTTTAAAAAAGCTAACATGCAGATAAAAACAGAGCATTCATTTTTCAGTTCCTTTTTGTAAGTCTTTGTAGGTTGTTAGTTAGTCTGTTGTGGGGGGATTGTATATGGAAGGTTTTTTAAATGGTAGAGACGTCCTCAACCCAAAATCTCATATCCTGGAGCTTTGCATACAGCTCCCTCCTTTTTCAGCTTATTGGTCATAACCCTGGGAGCACAATTCCCCAAACTCTAGAGGCAGTTTGGATCTGAATTTGAAACTAAAGGAAGGTCCATCCATTTAATATACACTTATTTACCAAAGGAAGCCAAGCTCAAACCACATCATGTTGAACTTTGGCCGTATATTCTATAAGATATGACTTCAAATGCAAGAAGGCATACCATCTTAAGAAAATACCTCTCTTTCCTCCTTTCAAACAGATTTTCTTTGCTTTTCTAAGGTTTGCCCTCTTCACTACTCAAAGAGTAGGTATTCAGTTGATAAATGGGAGACCTCTTCCAGATAGAGTCCATCTTGGCTATGCTCACACTGTTAAAAAATGTAAACACAATTGGTAAGGGAATCCAAAATTTTCTAGGAATGCTTAAACCTTACAGGAGTGTTAAATTCTTCAGACTGAACAGGGCCTGTCCAGATGGCTTACTTGAGGATATGCATGCTCACTTCACCAGAGGAAACCAAACTAGAATTCAGGAGGGCTTATTAGCAAATCCCACACACTGAGCTATCCTTATAAATGCCTAAGGAACTAATTTATAGGTTACCCCAGAATATGAAAAGAGGAATGCACTGATTTTTCCATAGATAGTTAAGTGAAAAAATATTTCTCCACAATTTGTTATTACTTTGAGATAATATAAATTAAACCTAGCTTCTACAAATGATTTCACTGGAAGAGACAAATAATCAAGTAGCTCAGCTTAAGGGCCTTGCTCTGGATTTTAGCAGCACTTTAGGACAACAAGCATAAATGTTTCACTAATATTTAAGATGGGATTTATTGATGTGCTATTTCATACCCATAACCTATAATCACCTTTTTAAAAATAGACACGTAATAAGCTTGCTAGCTGCAGAGGATCCTATACAACCCTTTAAAGAACCCTAACATGAACACTCAATCAGAATAAGCTAGTTTCTGTTCATTCCTGGTGTTATTTCATGGTGAAGCTGGTCAAATATTTAAATAATACATGTGCAGCCTTTTTTTGGCCTTCACACAGTACAGCACAAAAGCTGGCACTCGGTTCTGTAACTTTCTAGGGCTCCCTGAAGCTCATACAGTCTTTACTCTCTCGCTGCCCGTCACAGGGCTTGAAACAACACAGGTTTCAGAGAAGTCCTATGGAAAGTAGTGGATGGCAGAAGAGCTACATTTGTAGTTCACAGCTTGCTGCACAAATGCAATATATATTATTGGGTGTTAAAACAGTAAATTTAAGATATTTAAATTATTAAATATGATTGATATATTATATATTAAAATAGATAATATTGCAAATAGTGCAACAGGGAAGGAAGCTACCTTTTTACCACATTGGAGCTGTTGTAGCAGGTTGACCTTTCTGGACAAGGAGGAGGAATTGCACCTTTCCTGAGAGCGAGAGCCCATCTGTCTGGGGAGGCTGCCACAGACAGCTCTGTTGCCTCGGATAGGGGAGGAAGGAAACTCATCTGCAGTACCTGAGTCAATAGGAAGATCTTAGCAGAGTAACAAACTAGACACTTGCAAAAAATTTCGAGATTTTAAACCCCAGAATTTCTGTGCAAGTTCTTCCTCGGTTTTCACTGTGGAGACTCTCGTTTCAAGGCTCTGTGTCCCTGGCTCCCAGGCAAAGCAATATGGTCAAACAGCTTACCAGAGCTGCACCCCAAAAACAATCTGTTCATGAAAACTGTCCTGGACTACTGAATTCAACCAGCTCTGTGAAAGTAATGGTAAGATTCCACAGTAATACTCAAAATCAGCTGAAAACCCTTCAGTCAGGTTCTGATAGCCAACATTAGCTCTTTGATGTAAACCACTGGGTGAAAACTGTTTGCCCAAGCATTCCCTATTTAGTGACTATTTAGAAATAAGCATTTTGGTAGAGTTGTCCCATAAGCGAAGACTTTTTACATAATCAGTGATATTATGAACACCCCCTGTGCTAAAGTCGCACGCAGCTGCCAGAGTGTGCAATGGTGAGAGCGGTTCCTCACGGGAAACCTGTGCAGACTCTGGTATTTACTGACTTTCATGCTTCTGCTAGACAATGCTATGATTACATTAATGTCATTTTTGTCATTTGATACTGTTGCTAACCCACATAATTGTTAAGGGACTACACAGTGCAATTTAGCATAATTAAGACAATTATACAGTTAAGCACCATGAGCAGTCAGTAGCCAAAGCTTTTGCCCAGTGTAAGGAAACCTAAAGGCTCCATATACTGCAATATAGTTCTTGGGCACTCTCGGGGCTTTGATTACAGGTGAACATAAAGGTGTCCGCGGTGTGCTGTCAGGCCATAGCAGACCCTCCGCCTTTTTACCAGGTGGATGCTGTTGTCGAAGGGAGAGGGGGACCTGAGCCTGTTTCCATCACCCCATAGGTAACCACATGGGAACTTGACCTCCAGGGTTGTTATTTGAGCCAGGCTTGAGATCTCACCGAGGGAAGATACTTAACACATTTCCTCTGCATTTTACATCCATCTGAAATGTATTTAGCTAACTTCTGCGTTACCTTGCATGTAAAACCTTGAACCACAATTGTAACCTCTCCTGTTTCCCTTATTCACACAGTATTTGATTTGGATGACATATTTTTACAATATTTATTTTTGGCCCACTTTGAGACTCTCATGTTAATGCCACAAGAACTTCAGTCTCCTTTATAATATTTCAGACATGGAGGGAAAAAATGAAAAAATAAAGAAAAAGAAAAACCAGCCGTCTGCATCCACTTAAACTACATTACAATAAAGCTCAGTAAAGATCTGCTCAGCAGTTTTTTTAGCCTACTCTGATTTAATATGAAAGAAATTAGTGGAAAACCTAAAGGCTGAAAGGAAATTTTTGCCACTGTTCAAAACAGGACATGAAACCTTTAACATAATATTTACACACATTATGTTAAATACTTTCTGCATAGTTAAAATTTAGCACGACTGGCTTCAGACAGACTGGGAAGGACATTTGTTTACATTTAATAAATCTGATTTTGAGAAGAAAAAGTTTTGTTCTTCTTTTTCCCCTATGTATACGCTAGCATTGACAGAAAATTCTGATTTAAAAGTATGTAAACATATTCATTAAAAAACTTCTGAACACTTAACAAAGAAGACACAATTTGTATTCTATCTGATAGTGTTTTCATCTTGGCCTTCACAGTTGCTATGATTTATTATCTCTGGTGGTCCACAAAGCTTTCGAGATTCTTAAAGCATCACAGCTTTAAGTGATCTCTCTCTATATGTGAGTGTAGCTTTTTTCACGATCTTTGCTAGTAGACTTGGTCATTAATTTTCTGACAAAATATTTCACTATTTGGGGAGGAAAGTGTTTGCCAAGTAATATCAAGTTGTCAGAAGTGACATTTTCACTGGAAAGCACTGGCCAGTTTCCCCAGGGAAAGTTTCAGGGTCCAGGATAGAGCTGCTATTCAAACCAAGGAGGTGGACTTTTGCCGGGGAGCAGTCCATAGTCCCCAGCCCAACTCTTTCAGAAAGACTTGGAAGACAAAAGATCAGTCTCCTGCTCCGTCTGACCCAGAACAAGGACATGGCATTATAATCCCAGAGTCCTAAACCCTGAGCTTTAAGCTAGAAGGAGGTGAAAGGCTGGTACGATTTCAGCTCTGCAAAGCATGAGGACATTTTGAAAAATCAAGAGAGCTTTCGTAAAATAGGAAAACAGCTTCCTACTGAGCTGCAATCAAAATCATGCCCAATCCCATGAACACACATACTGTTTATTAAGGAAGTTACTAAGATGTGCCATAGCTCCCAGGCAGAGGTGAGAAAGAAGTCTTAACTCACCATCTACTTCTTTCATCTGAGATTTATCATCTAGCCAGATGACTCTGATCATTAGCACATCAAAGATCTTAAAACCTCCCTGACGAAAAAAGAAAAACTTTTTTAAGACCCTAGTATTTCAAAGATCAGCCATGTATTTGTAGATTTTAAGATCATATGGAAACTTTGCAGTCACCTACTCTGACATCTGCAGAGCATAGCCCAGAGGAGGTTGCCCAGCAATTCCTAAATCATTTCCAATAAGTTGCGGTTGACTCAGGGCATCTTTCTCGGAAAGACATTCAGTCTGATTTAAAGACTATATGCAACGGAGAATCCACCACATTCTTTGGCAAGCTGCTAGTTACAAAAAGGGCAAAATCTCACCAGCACGAATGGGAGTTTTGGCTGGACTCACATTTAACCCGTACATTAAATATTCACAAAAGATCAAATTATTAAACATTCACAGAAGAAGCAGGTTATAATTTACTCCTCCCAGAAATCATAAGCCTCTAATGATAAGTCAAGTAAGAAATCAAGTAAAGTATTCCCAGTTTTAAAAGAATTTTTTGAAGTCAGAGTAGGGTGCACAAATATCCCTACAAGGAGCATGATATTGTTCATCCAAGACATATTCTTTTATTCTTTTTGAAAACTAAAATCTTAGTGCTCAGAAGCAGCACGTATTTAAGATGCATGAGCGAACCAAGGCATAAGAAGTCTGCTCTTTTAACTTTGTTCCCAGTATTGGTCTTCTCCTGATGCCAGTAAGAGTCCTAGAAAAAACATGAGTTACACTGACTCCATCAGTCAGAAATTGCTTATATGGCAGGACTTCCAACAGAAAACCAAAGATACTTTATCTTGCTGTGGCCCCAGTTTTGGCCAATTGCTTTGGTATACGGACAGGCAGAAGTCCTTAGTTAGCCCTATGAAAAGCAGACAGCCATAATGTAAACAATGTTTCTGTTTATTCTGAAGTCAGAAAAATCATTCCAAGAGAACAATAAATGTGGGATCACATATATTATTTACTTATCTTTAAGAACATTGTTATTCCCAAAACAGGCTGGCTACTTCTGACTTCTCTTGGTCAGCTCCTTTTGCAAACGCATCTCATCAGCTTCAGATAATTCATCACTGTGGTTTGACAATAATCACTGACTTTCTTTCTAAAGATAATCTGTGTTTAAAGACTGTTATATAATATGAAATAAGCCAAGAATATCTTGCAACATTTGGAAAGGTAGGGCAGTAATGTTCTGCCAGATTCCTCTCAGCATTTAAACACCATTTTTTACATGCCAAAAGTTCCTTCAATTACTAATGGCTTGTGAGTTTTAAGACACATAATTTATATCTGAAAACAATTAGGGAAGACAGTTTAGAAAAACTTGTCTGTGTTTTGGAAGATGTTACCACAAGAAACGTCACTGAAAGAAAAAGAAAGAAAAGGACTGAAATTCAAACATGTGTCCTGGCCCCTTGGGAAAAGGTCAGTGTCAGTTCAGAGCCAGTTTCCTTCAGAAGATGATTCTGGAGGAGAAAGAAAGCTGTTTCAGAGCCACCCCCAGAACAGATGGGTGAGCGAGTGCTTGTGGGCTTGAAGAAGCAAAAGAGAATTGTAAGGGTAAGGAAAGGGTTTACAGCTCAGTGGGAAAGAACATCCTAGAAAAGAGAAAAGACATAAAGCTGAAAATCTGGGGGGAAAAAAAACAGAAAGAGATCTAAAACATTCACAAGAGAGAGGAAAAGAGTTAGAGGGGAAGTTTAGAGCCTCAAGCAGGGCATTAAGGGTGGAACCAGAGCTATCAGCAAGCTGGACGCAAAACACCATCCTCCATCGTTCATTAGCTGAGCTAAAAAATGTCTGTTCAGATGAAGCGAGCAGAGAACAAGGGTCAAGAGAAGAGATTCATCAAGAGAAGGGCCTGCCAGGTTAAAGCAGGAAAAATATCAGCTGTAGTGACAAAGGGCCTCTTTGGGGCCAACGGGCAGCGATAGCCAGGAGTTGCTGTTGCAGCCACAGCCCAGGTCATGCTGACCGCAGAGATACAGCACGGAGGGGAGTGCGCGCCGGTGCCAACACATGAATGAGTCGGCAGCAAGGACTTGGCTGTGTGAGCAGAGCAAGCACTGACCTGGTGGGAAGTTACACCACATCCTTTCTGCAAAATCTCTAGGTGCAAAGGATCATCATTCCGCTGTCCAAACCCTCAGGTCAGCACAGCGGTGGAAACTTTAATAGAATTCCTGTCGCCATTAGAAAAACAGCCATATATTAGTTTCTTTTTGTTCTTGTTGGCACATGAGAAAACACTGCTGAGGGAACACCCCCTGGTTTACCTACCTTGTGAACATACACTCACATTTTCACTACAGTAAAGGTGTTACTCCAAATTTCTAAACTCCTCCAGCCGTGCATTTAATGACATGGTTGTTCACTTGTTGCCTACCTAAATTGTTTTAACTCCTTCTTCTTTGATAGCTACATAATTATCCTACATATCTAGAACAGGGCAAAACTTTTAAATATGGAGGGGGGAAGACATGCAAAGGCCAGTTCTTCAGATCTGACTCTGGTATACTTCTTCCAGAGGAAGCAACATTGCAGAACTGATTTCCCACAAGCTCGGTGGGGAAAGACTTGGAGGTTCAGAAAGAAGAGGCTACTTCTGAAGTCTGCAGAGTGTCTCCTCCAGTTCAAAGAAAATGGGAAAAAAAAAAGATGCGTATCTGCTTGTAACCTACAAAGTGTGCCTGTCACCATTGTGATTAATTAATTTAGTTTTGCATTTCTAGATTGATTCCAGTGAAGGACACAAATACACTTCATAGACAGTAATATCTATAGCTTTATGACTTACAATTTATTACTGCTATCTCAGTACCTCAGAATGGGAAAATAAGACATATTAAACCTAAGACACTATCAGCCACCCAATAGGTCTGGATGAAGGCTTGGGATGGAGCCCAAAGCTCTCTCATTATTCTGCTGGAAGATTCAATGCTTCAAAGGGTAGTGTCTTTGGTATATAGATATTTCCAAACCTCTCTGAAGCTGACAGGCCTGGTAGCAGTCTTTTATTCAGGATATATGGGAGAGCAGAAAAATGCTCTTTTGTTTAACAACAGAAGTTACTGTTCATAATGCTGCTTATGGCTTGGTAGACCTGTATGTGTGCACAAGTGACAGAAGCAACCAGGTAGAAAGACAGACAGGTAAAAAACAACAGAAAGAGCATATGTAAAATAAAAACACCAAAAAAGGGTAGAATTACTGGAGAAGAAAAATGGCATTATAAACAAGGACACTGACTCCTAGGTCATTGCTGCATGTGTCTCTGAACATTCTTCATAAGCAAACATGATTGCATTCACGATATACCTGTCGCCATTTTCTCCTTCCAGTGAAAACAATCTTGCACACCAAAAATGTTGGCTATGGGGCAGGCGAATATCCGCAGAGGAATCAAGTTTCCCAGGAGAGAAAGGCTGAGCTGATATCTGCAAACAAACTGGAACAAATAGCGGAGGTACTCACAAAACCCAACAATGGCCAGAAAATAATTAAAACAAGATCTAAACAATTGTTGGAGCCCTCTAAAAAGGAACCGAGTCAAAATTCTATAGCTTCCCAGAAAAGACAGAAATATGACCAGGTCTTTGGGGGCAGCATGAAGTGTATCTGAGCAGATTGAAAAACCCCGTTAAAGTAAATACAATTTTGACCAGCACATAAAAAAGAAAACTGCACTAAGACAAACTGAAGATTCATGTAGCACAGTATCCTTTCTTCAACAATGGCCAATATTAGATGTTTAGGGCAAAAGTGTTTAAAAAAACACTATAAGGTGATTCTTCTGCCTCTGCTCTGTTGTCATAGATTCTGGCACTCAGTTTTTTAGGGACTTCCAAGTTGCACTCAGTAATGGATCAACATACTGCTGAGCAATGGGGTATGATGGATCACAAAGCTTCTCATAAAAAAGGGAGGCTGTTTTCAACTGTAATTTACTAATACATTTACATTTCAGCTGAAACAAGGGCTTAAGGAACTGAAAAGAAAAAGAAACACACACACACAGGTTGCTAAATAAATCAAATGTGGACTCATATCATCTGAAGGACTTTCACAGAGAGGGCATTGGTGGTTCTTTCTGCTCCAGCTTCTATTTGGGAACACCAAACGGGAGAGAAGGTATGTGTCAGCTCAGGGTCAGGCTTTTGTGAAGGCATACATATGTCATCCAATCTCACATCCCAAAAAGCTGGTTAGGGCTTTTATGTGCCAGTCAGAACAGAATCACCCTGAGCATCCTGCTTTGAAAGTCGTACGTAGCACACCTACCGTACTGTTCATCTAAATCTGCCTGAGATCTGCCACTAGCCTGAGCTAGACAGATAACAGGTTACAGCTGGATGGAAAGCATGAGAGAAGAAGACCTTAAGTAAAAGGGAGAAAGTCCAAGGAGACTTGTGCAATCTTAGCTTACATGGGCTTAGATTCAGAGAAAGATTGCAAGGCATAAAAGACTAACATAGGGATGCTTGTCTGAAGTCAAACATACCTCATAAATCAGAGAAGAAAGGCCCAGGATACCTCAGGACATGGAATAAGTTGCTGTGGTGCTCCAGCTTTCCAGTCAACAGTCTCTCCGCAGGAGAAGGGCCCGCTCTAGCGAGGAGGCTGGAGGATGGTATCTGTGAGCCCTGATCGACTGCTCCATCCGTGGCATGTATAAAGCAGAGGGACTCTAACTTGGTTCATGGATTTTCTGAGCTAACAGGGAAACAATGAAACTCAATTTTTTAATTTTTTTATTTTTTTAAAGAGAGAGAGAAGGAGAGAGGAGAAAAATTGGCAAACACACAAAATTTAGGAAATGGACCACATAGAAGTTATTGTTATTAAATTTCTTTGTTTCATGGCCAAGACTGTTACATATCTCTGGCTGGCCAGACAGAGCATCATGTGTCTTCAGTGGAAGTTTCTCTTCTACCCAGGGAGCTGGACAGAGGGAAACAAAACTTCAGGAAGGAGCTGACTTGAACAAGCAGCAGGGGTCAACTCAGCCTGAAACCTTACCCTAGGGAACGGTACAGGATTCCTGTTCGTGTTTAGGAATGGGGACACCCTGTCTGTTGTACTGTGTTGGTCTTAAAAATGGAAAATGCCCCAAACAAGGGGAAAATACAACAGAACAAGACCTGTAGCAATTTAGAGTTACAGCTTTTTACCTTGGGGAAAGAGCCTGTCCCATCTGGGAGGCCCGTGGAGCAGGTTTTGGACGGCTAAGCCTGCCACTGTCAGAATACTTTTTTAAACCCAGATAATCCCACAGAACATTTTAAAGTCTTTGAGCAGAACCTGCTGTTTTCAGTAGTGTTCTGTGATGGCAAAGCAAGTGGGCTGTCAATTGGAAACTGAACACAGAGAAACACGAGTTAGTTTAAAAAGATATTTGCTATGAAACCCAGTGGGAGGGAGAAATCTCCTCTTACAGAAAGAAAACGGAGGCTCTCTGGAAGAATCAGCTCTACAAACATTTTTTGACACACAGTTTTCTGTGGAGTTTTTGGCTTATATGGGGTTTTGAATTTACATGCAAGTCATGGAGAAAATGTGATACAGACTTTGGCACTGCCAGGTAAAGTAACATGCTTTCCTTGGGAAATCTACTTCCCTGCAGCAAATCAAATTCTACTCCCAGTCCTTTCTGTTTATATATTAACACTGTCCTCACACTGTAAGCGCTAGCATGTGTGCTCCCTGAAAGAAATTGAGAAACACAGGTACACTAATACTGGAGATGCCCCCTGAGCCTTTTAAACTTTGAATTCAAAGTGTTTTGTCCAGTTTATTAGATTCCGTGAATCTAGAAATCCCACACTCGTCTGTGCACCAGCAATCTGATTGTGTAGTAGTAAGGTTCAATAGCAGTTCATCTGGTTACATGCATCAAACCTCCCAAAAAAGACTGGGAACAGCATATTCCATTCCTTTGAAGAGAAAAAACACTCCAAAAAGAGAGTAAAATATATCACGGCACTTTCCACAGTACTGCGTAAACTCAGGTCTTTCATAAATTCTCATATGTGGTTCCTGAAAAGAAACACAAAAGTGTGGATCTTATACAAGCCTTCTACACGGCAATGTTGAAAAAATGATCATTTCCGCTGAAGAAGATATTTTTTCAGTTTATAAAAGGTTTCCCGCCCATTCAAACAGGGAACTTTTAGAAGAGGTATTTTGCTCGGTGTGGGAAGAGCTATGAGGAAGAACAGGCTGAATAAAGTTTGGAAGACAGCTCTGTGTGCTGGTTTTGGCTGGGATAGAGTTAATTTTCTTTATAGTAGCTGGTATGGGGCTGTGTTTTGGATTTGCGCTGAAAACAGTGTTGATAACACAGGGATGTTTTAGTTGTTGCTAAGTAGTGCTTACACTAAATCAAGGACTTTTCAGCTTCCCATGCTCTGCCAGGTGCACAAGAAGCTGGGAGGGGACAGGGCTGGGACAGCTGACCCCAACTGGCCAAAGGGCTATTCCATACCATATGACGTCATGCTCAGTATATAAAGCTGGGGAAGAAGAAGGAAAGGGGGGACGTTCGGAGCGATGGCGTTTGTCTTCCCAAGTAACCGTACACGTGATGGAGCCCTGCTTTCCTGGAGATGGCTGAACACCTGCCTGCCCATGGGAAGCAGTGAATGAATTCCTTGTTTAGCTTTGCTTGCGTGCACAGCTTTTGCTTTCCCTATTAAACTGTCTTTATCTCAACCCTCGAGTTTTCTCACTTTTACTCTTCCGATTCTCTCCCCCATCCCAGCAGGGGGGAGCGAGCAAGCGGCTGTGTGGGGCTTAGTTGCTGGCTGGGGTTAAACCATGACGCTCTGAATGCCACAGGATCACCCAAAAAGATGTCACAGGACTATTTCAGGCTTCTGCCACAAGAACCAAGGAGTATCATTTCAGAGACTGAAAGAGTTGTACTAGAAGGAAATTATCTCCAGGAACCAAACAGAGCAGATTTTGCAGGAACAACAGAGACCCATCAGAGATATACAGAAAAACTCTTTCCATGTGCTGAAAAGGTAATCAGTCAAGAAGGTTTGCATGAGATTTGGTCAGATCAGTGGGAGCTAAAATGGCTTGGGGGGGGGGGGGGGCGGGGAGAAGTAAACCCCATTATAAGTAATTAAATCTCGATCTTCTCTAAATTACAGCAGAAACATGCTGTGGTATGGAGATGAGCAGCCAGGACCAGTAACACTCTGGTCTCCAAAAGCTGGAAATACCCAGCTGCAGAAAGCATCAAAAAGGCAGTCGGTAGGGAAGCCCTTGCAGCACACCTGGGGAGGCATCAAGGACACATTTTGGGTGAGGGACTGGCCTGGAAAGGACTTGGAACTGCAAGCAAGGGAACTGACTCCAGTTTTGTTACTGCTGCATCCAGAATAATGCTTTCTGCCAAAGAAATATTAGGTTGCTATCTGCTTTTCCTAAGGAAAATAACTTTCATGGCCCCCACTTGGGCTAGCTGTATAGACCAGAATGCAGTGATGTTTATTGGGATTACACTCTTACCTGAAGGCTACAACATCTCTCAGCACTGTACAGACAGTAAGGAAAAACTACTCTTCGTGCCCAAAACAGCCTACAATACTAACAGGCATGGGAGATTTGTAGAAAAAGATCTAGAGGAGTTAAGCACATATACAGAGAGGGAAGCAAAACCAGAATCCTGCTCTCAGCCCACTGCTGTGTTTGATTCTGCCTCTCCAAATCTTCTCAAGAACATCCTTCCAAATCTACCCCACAGAAACCCTGTGGCTCACTGCTTAAAGTAAACACGTTGTTTGCAAAAACCTTTGCATTTCACACATTAGATTGAGTGTAAAAAGATTATCACTGAGAAACTCATAAACACACGCACATTTGGAACAGAGCTGTGTATTCACTCATGTTTCACTCTTTATATTGCTTCATTAAAGACTCACACTCAACTGCTCCATCTCACACTGATGAAATCAAGCCTTTGCAATGGGAAGAATTTGCACTGAAATGCAGCCGGGGCCCATGAACTATGTCTCCAAGCTGAAGACAATTTGATAGATGGTGCACTGACCACACAGGCAGGTTCAAAAGAAATCAGTTTGGAGTTCTGGAGAATTTTGAAAGTATTTTTGATCAATGGTGTTTGGAAGTCTCAAGAACATTAATTCCATATCCAGTTTGCCAAAATGTCTACCTTAGACACAATTTATGAGCATACGTGTCAAGATATATTTAAAATCCTTTGAGACTTCCAAGTACATGAATAATACACGTATCATTACTACCTTTTTTTAACATAGCATCATATAAATCAAGTGAGAGAGCCAGGCTTTCTCAACTAAGGAAAACCACTGCACTTAAAATAACAAAGGTAGTACTTATTTATTAATGTACAATGTCCAAAATTCCTATTAAATTCTGTCAAGAACAGTTTAATGAGGCACACTCTCAGGAATTGAAATTAACACATACTTACTCGGAGGTTAAATCCACCACTTTGCTGTACCTGTATTTTTCATTTGTAAGCTAAAGGTTAGGAAGTCACTGGTTTCTCTTCTGAAAAAGTGCAAAAGTACCATGTTAAAAAAGGGAAACATCATCTGAATGTACCCGCTGTCTTTTCACTCAGTCATTTATCAACTGTCTTCTGTCAAGGTGCCATAAGGTGTTTATCTACGAGGCATTTAAGGGTGGTAATTTATCAGAAGCGTTTCCTCACGCTCTCTGAATTGGTGGTTGTGAATCAGGAGGTTTTGGAATTCCTTGTTAGCCAGTTCATGCTATCTGATGGCAACTGTTGTCAACAGTTGAAAATGTTACTCACTCTGGATGGTGGATAATGGTAGTTGAGGACACAGCAATGAAAAGGATTGGCATTGCCATTTTCATGCTTCCAGCTTGTGGGAGAGTTACATGGTCAAAGGCTTGGGATTACTCTAAGTCAGCTATTCTGAGTGTATATTGAAACATGCTCAGACTCTACCTAGAACGGACACAATTAAATTATATTAGGACTGACTTTTTTTTTTCCCCCGCATCCATCTTATAAAGTCGCCATTTCTGTACTGATTGAGTCTTAGAGAGGAAAAGGAATCTTGACTGTTGTTCCTTAGATAATCTTCCAACCAACATAATCATAACCTCAGAGTTTTTGTAAGAAGAATATAGAAGGGACTGTAATTTCCTTTACTGATGATAATATCCTGAATGATAAGGACCAGTGTGTCACTCTACAAAACCCTAACCTCATTCAAATTGGTTTCCTTGAGACTGACTCACTGTCATTTCTCTAAACAATTGCAGTTGGATCCCGGTGCAATTCTTCATAACAATAATTGCATTTACTTTTCCTGTCAGGGAGACTCATTGACTTTTTTTGGAAGATCCCCTTACTACCTTTGGCAGCATGCAAAGGTCAGTTTTGTTGAAGAAAATTGTTCATATGTGCTCTCGCTCCAGTTCTTTCTCTCTTAAAGGGCAATTTTATATTTTTTATGGGGCAGTGAAAAATACTAGTGGGTATTTTTTGTTCTTAGCATCCAGGATACAGTTTAGTGATTGGTTTTCAGGAAAAAAAAACTGTTCAATCTACACACCAAGCCATGTAAGTAAGCATAGTTATTAACTGAATCATGGACAGAAAGGAAGACTACCAAGATGCTATTATTGTCCCAGGACAAACTCCTTCTCTGTCCCCTTTGCAAGGCAGGGCACCCAAAATAGACCTGGGGAAAGCAGAACTATAGCCCTGTCTTCTTGTGAATCAGCAGGCTGGTGGCAGTGGGACACTTTGCTCACCATAACGGTCCTCAGAGACATGCAGGAGAAATCCTCAGAGTAGAAGCAGCACATTTCCTGTAGTTCTGCTATGATGGGATGGCACCACATTGTCCCTTAATAAGTATGGATTATAGGATCATAGAATCATAGAATCATTAAGGTTGGAAAAGAACCCTAAGATTATCTAGTCCAACCATCAACCCAAAACCTCCATGCCTACTAAACCATGCCCCAAAGTGCCACGTCTACAAGTTGTTTTGAACTCTTCCAGGGATGGTGACTCCACCACCTCTCTGGGCAGTCTGTTCCAATGCTTGGCCACCCTTTCAGTAAAGAAATTTTTCCTAATATCCAATCTAAACCTCTCCTGATGCAACTTAAGGCCATTTCCTCTCGTCCTACCGCTAGTTACTTGGGAGAAGAGACTGACACCCACCTCTCTACAACCTCCTTTCAGGTAGTTGTAGAGAGTGATGAGGTCTCCCCTCAGCCTCTGCTTCTCCTGACTAAACAAGCCCGGTTCCCTCAGCTGCTCCTCATCAGACATCTGCTCTAGACCCCTCACCAGCCCTTTTCTGGACACGCTCCAGCACCTCAATGTCCTTCTTGTAGTGAGAGGCCCAAAACTGAACACAGTATTCAAGGTGCGGCCTCACCAGTGCCAAGTACAGGGGCACGATCACTTCCCTAGTCCTGCTGGCCACACTATTCCTGATATAAGCCAGAATGCTGTTGGCTTTCTTGGCCACCTGGGCACACTGCCAGCTCATATTCAGCCGGCTGTCAACCAGCACCCCCAGGTCCTTTTCCTCCAGGCAGCTTTCCAGCCACTCTTCCCCAAGCCTGTAGCGTTGCATGGGGTTGTTGTGACCCAAAGGCAGGACCTGGCACTTGGCCTTGCTGAACCTCATACAGTTGGCCTCAGCCTACTCATCCAGCCTGTCCAGGTCCCTCTGCAGAGCCTTCCTACCCTCAAGCAGATCGACACTCCCGCCCAGCTTGGTGTCATCTGCAAACTTACTGAGGACACACTCAATCCCCTCATCCAGATCATTGATAAAGATATTAGACAGATCTGGCCCCAAAACTGATCCCTGGGGAACACCACTTGTGACCGTCCACCAATTGGATTTAACTCCGTTCACCACCACTCTCTGGGCTTGGCCATCCAGCCAGTTTTTTACCCAGTGAAGAGTACCCCTGTCCAAGCCATGAGCCGCCAGCTTCTCTAGGAGAATGCTGTGGGAGACAGTGTCAAAGGCTTTACTAAAGTCCAGATAGATAACATCTACAGCCTTTCCCTCATCCACTAGGTGGGTCACCTGGACGTAGAAGGAGATCAGGTTGGTCAAGCAGGACCTGCCTTTCATGAACCTATGCTGGCTGGGCCTGATCCCTGGTTGGTCTGCACATGCCTGTTGAGTGCACTCAAGATGATTATGCCTGGTACATAACAGGAGGCCTTCTCCTTTGGTTTGGTGCAACAGCCTTTGGCTTTCCCAAGGTTCTGTCTGCTTCTGGTGCTCATAGAGGACAACTCTTCCCAATTCTTCAGGCACAACTCCATCCACATCTAACATTCCCCTAACTCTGGACTCTTCTCCCCCTTACTGCTTCCCATGTGGTTTCTTTAGCTTCTCTTCCAAGCATCTCTTCTGATGTTTTGTACTCTTCCTCAGACTCTCTGTTTGCACTCCCACCTCTCAAACACCCGCATTCTACCTTCTGCCTCTTGTTCAGACTCTTGTATACCCTGTGTTATTCAGTTCTCTTACTCTCCTCATTTTCTACATCACTCAGTAGCTGAAACCCTTAATTAAGCATGAAAATTTCATTCCAAGCATTGCACAATTGTGGTGGATCAATTCAAAAAGACCAAGGACACATCAGGATGTTTGTCAGTGAAGTAGACAAAGATGTGAACAAACTGGCAGCTCAGCAAACCTCTCCTTTTCCTGCACGTATAAAAAACTATAATATAGAAGTGATGCATTGCAGATACCCAAGTAAGAGAAAAATATTGGTAATAATGACATCAAGCCTATGAAGGCCATAAAGGGCCTTTGCACAAAGCGCGATCTGAATAATGTTAACTTCCTTTGCTAAATTACTTCTGCACAGTTTTAAGCTGACTCTTCTTTTAACACTTCTTGCCATATTTAGTATCACGGTGAGTTTGCAAAACTTAAAGCCTTGTATTCAAGTGGGGCCCCTGGGATCTGTAACATCTCAGAACAAGAAGTCAAGCAAGAGAAAACACCATGAGAAAGACCATTCCACCCCCAAAAATCATTAGCCCGTCAAGTGAGGCATACTTACTGGCATATTTACTTTTGTCTTAAACTTCACATGAAGTCACAGAACAGTCCAGACTTGGAAGGACTGCCTAGACGAAAGGGAAAGTTCTACATGTGCCACGTTGTGCATGTCAAAGAATGCGAAGGCTGAAAGGCTTATCTGTTAGAGCTTTACTGAGGAGGATAACAAGAGAAAGGAAAATTGGATATAGGAGATGATACATGACTTTTGAGTTTGCAAAAAAAATTTGATTTGGCAAGTCTGAGCAGCAGAAATTGTGTTCTCAGAATTGGGAGTTAGTTTCAGGTAACAGAAAATTTCATTTTTGAAAGAACAAAAATATCTTAATACACTGTAAGTCTGTGAAGACATCTCATGACTGAGAACTGGCAATAGGCAGTCATTCTCCTCTAAATGTTACCTGAGTGAACTGAAAATAATTTAAAATGATATACCTCTAGAACCTCATTTCATCTTAAAAGAAAAAGAAATTGCATCCATGTATAAATGTTTCTTCTCCTGTGTTGGTGTAATCAGAAACCATTTGTATTATTTCTTCATGAATACTGCATAGAAAATGATAGTGGTAACTGCAAAGAGACAGAGGGTTTTAGCTGTCACTGTGTAGATCATTCTAAAGAAAGTTTCCTGCTTCCGCTGAAGATTTAAGTGCTTTTGGGGAAAAGGAAATGGAAAGAAAGGTGGCAGTAAGAATTTTCCAGTTAAGTTTCCTACCAGGTCATCTTCCAACGGGCACAGGCACTGAGGTCTCTGCAAGGGAGGACTCCGCTTGGAGCTGGTCATTGAGAAACACTCCAGAGGTGCATGGCAGTTCCTGTCTCCTCTCACTGGCTTTATGGTCATGTCATCGATGGTGCTTGAGACTTTCCAGGCTGTGTAGAACGACATGCCTTGGCTCACAAACGCATATATTCCAGTTGCTTTTTGGTTGGCCATTTCCACGACAGTCATATTCACACTTCCAGCAGAAGCAAGAAGGTTGGTGCTAAGCCAGGATAACCTATGAGAAAAAGAGAGTGATGGATTATTCTCTTCTCTGAAGTTGGAGGGTAATGCAAGCAAGGTGATGATCAGCCCTGGTCTTGTATCCTCTGAACAAGTAGAAGGAATAAGATTTGAAGGCACTGTATGGTTGTGGGGGGAGAAGGAGAGTAGCATTAGAGATGGCAGACTGCTGTGTGGATGTCCTTGCTATGGTAGGTGCCTTTCACATGGACCCCAGGGCCAGTGCGGTAACAGCCATGTCTGTGGCCTCTCCTGTGATCGACCAAGTAGGTGAAAGGTCTGTAGATGTCCCCTTGGGTACTCTTTGTTTCTCCCCTTGCGCGTTTCCCACAGTGGGGAATGCTGCAGCTCTCCATCTGAAGTAAAGATATAAAACCAAATCACCTGGCTGCTCTGAGGAGACTTTCTCCATAGCATGTCCCTCTCCCTACAGCTATCAATGAGCACCCAGGTGTAGCAAAGTGTCTTTCACATTTCTGTGGTCTCACAGTGAGACTTCATTGCTCTTATCCATTACAGATCACACTTTGATCCATAAGAGTTTGGCTTGCTTTTCAATACTTTAGGAACACTGGTCTAATGTATTAATTATGCTTATGTTTGCGAAGGAGCAGCCACAGGTGTTTCTAACTCAGATTGCTGCTGGGAACGGACAAATCCTCTGGAACCAGTTTCAGTAGAAACTAATCCTAAGAAAAGCTTACCTAAAAGTTCAGCATTAAACTCTGTACAGGAGGTAGAAAGAGCTGACAGCCAATTAAATATACTGGAAACTGAAAGGAAATGTGGGGGTGGAAGAAAAATGGAGATATTTTGCTGTTCCCTGACTGTTGCCCTTGAGAAAGTCATTCCATCCTGAATTTCTCCAATGCCATATCCTTTGTAAGGTTTCAAAACCAACATTTAAAATATATTTTTAAGGATAACCATGTCTGAAAGTTAAAGCCCTTTGGGGGAGAATAAAAGAAGGACTTCAAAGTAACAAAATGCTAAATCTGGCAACTTGTTTTTAATGGAAGTAAAAACCTGCACGATTTAATACTTTAAAGTGTAATAAGAAGAGAAATGTCACACGTAGAGTTCAATTTCTACCCGTGGAATTGTGCCCCTGATTTAACAAATTCCAACTTAAATGCTTCCACCACAACTGAAAAATGTTTTACTGACCTCGAGCTCATTGTACAGCAGAGGTCCAGCAGTATTGCTAGGACTGGGATCAAAGAAGCAGTGGTTTTCAAAGCAGCTAGCTAGCCTGATGTGAGTAAAATCCAGCTGGCTAACATTTTGCAATCCAGCGAGTGCTGAAACCCCTTTTTTGTGGAGTTTTGTTCAGGATGGGCTTCTACACGTTGCATCAAAATCTATTTTAGCCTCAGAGAAGTGTCTGGTCTCTCCCTCACTAAAGAGCATTGATGCACATGATGCTGCACAATGACCTGATTTGCCTTAGATCAGACTTCAGCCTCACAGGATGAGCAGCCTGAACACTGGCATTCAGCTACACTTACCCAGACTGACTTCTGGTGTTATGACTTTCCTTTAGTCATGAACAACAGCCTTTCTACGTGTAACACTACGTGAAATCAATGGATTTTTGCTACTTAAATCAAGAGCAAAATCTAGTCTACCTCTATAGTTTTTAAAAATGTCTTTTTTTATTATTATTTTCTTACCAGTTCACCTTTCACATACTTGAGCACCTGGTTTTAATACTCTGGACATGAGACAGCATTCTGAATGTTGCCACCAAACTGATGCATGTCCCAACACATTCATCAGGATCTGCCTCATAAGGAAACACTGATGCAATAAATATAATCATCTACGTGCCAGGTTATTTTCAGCTCTGCACAGTGGGCAACTGCTGTCTTGGATAATAGAATGTCTGCAAGTTATTAAATTTTGACCATTGAACCTACTGATACTTAACAGGGATATTAAGATTAATGTTTATGATGTGTTTTGGAGATGAAAGCTGCACCAAAATGTGATTTATGATTTGGCTATTGAGCCAGGAGGGCTCACTGATGGGAGCAGCCTGAAACTGCAGTCAGGCATGAGGACTTATCTGCTATGCCCAGTCTCTGGCTGTAGCCTGGCATGGCACTGGTTCTCTTTAGTGTGCAATGGCACAGGAGTGCCGGGGGACCTAAACCAGGATATTGAGCTGTACATTTTTGGTCTGGTTTAGCTGGCATAAATATCAGCTAAAATGCAATGCGTGGGCAAAGATAGCACACATGGTAGTGACAAAAGCACGGCTCAGAGCATCTGCATGAGTACCTGCAGAGACCGGGCATAGTGACATGACCTTGCACAGCTCAGGCAGACTAAAGGGGTGCTGAAACTCAACCTTGGATAATGGAAACCCTATTAATGAACAGTGGGGCATCACAGATCAATTCAGAGTAAAATCATTGGTCTCTTTGGAGTTAGGACCCCAGACCAACATGGAGAGCAGGGAACTGCCTAGGCCTAACAGGAGGTGTTAAATACACACACGTGTTTGAACTCCTACCTCTGCCTATGTGTTGAGGGCCTGGATGATCTTTGCTGACTTAGGAGTCAAAGCCATGTGCACAACTGCTGGTAAGCACTAAACTGAGCATCTCTAAGAAAAAACCCAGCACCCAGCCCATGGCAGAGCGTATGCTTTATTTTATGAAATTTAGTTTTCTCACCAAACTTATTAACTCCAATGAACATATGCCTCTTGGCAGGAGCTGTCAAGATGCAGAACAGTCTGGCTGATAGGGAAAAAGAGGTCATGCTTTATCTGTCCTACTGAACCTGTACTGCAATAAAGTCTGTCAGGCAAGAGTTATATGGCCAAGAAGAAAGTAAGGTCTAGACCCCAGATCTTCCCCATCCCATCTCAGTGCCCTGATCTGTAGACTACTGTCCACCCTCCTTGGTCATTCTGCCAGACATATGTCAACCTACTAATAGCTTTGGCCAAACCATTCACTGGAGGCATGACTTATTAGCTGCAGAACTGTTCAGACAAACTAAAGTCAAGACAACAAAACTGATTGACTGACCCAACACACTGCTAACACAGTGTAACAATTCAACACACTTGGAAAACAAATAGCAACATAAGTTTGGCTCTCATCAAGCTTCCTTTGTCCAGATGTGCTGGAATCATGAGGCAAAAGATCCATACATACAGAGTCTTCCCCCTCAAGAAACAGCTTATTAAGGCTTTATCTGAGGAGAGAACTATCTCTTATTTGAGGAGAGGAATAGAGGAAGGACCAGGCAAGTTCCCATCTGTCACTTATAGACATATTCATTTTTTGGTCCTCATAACAATTAGCATAACTGTGCCAATGGAGATTTGCTAGTCTCTGTCTGTGCTGACCTTGGCTGTGTCTCAGCTGCAGGGAGGGTGAGCTCCACAGCATTTTGCCTGAATTGCCTAGTTATCCATATTACCCTCATCTGGAAACCAGGGCAGACAGTCAGACACGTGTGCACCCATGTCTCTTTCCAGTACATAGTGAGGATGTGGTAAGTGCAGCCTAAGACCCAGAAGCTGGGAAAGGTTCCCACCTTTTGGGTGTATCCATTCAATTTCTGGAGGGGTTTGGTGAGAAGTTTGGCATAAACTACAAAAGTACAACATAGCAACACTACATACATGATTGATGTAGATTATGACACCTCTCAAGATGTTTCCCTCTCTCCTGCAGTGTCCCAGATATCTTAGCCAAGCAGATGTTCACCATTATTTTGAGCCATGGAAAAATTTAGGATTCACACTAAACGAAAAAATACAGAACATGGAAGACATCTGAACTATTCTCTATTTGCTTTGTCTTGCAAGTAATCAGGAATTTGTTTTTTTCTGAGTCAGAGCTGGAGCTGGAATACAGAAACCTCACTTTCTGGAGGGACCTTACTATCCAGTACCTCCAGCCACTAGGAAAGATGAGGCCTGCGTCCCTCCCTCAGAACACTCTCCCGTTTTTATGTAGAAAAGCAACACATTTTGGTGAAACAGTCAGAGGAAGAAAGAAGAGATCTTTCTGATGATATTCTGCTCAGTTTCTTGTTCTAGCACATTATTGTGCCCAGTGTCTGCAGGAGGAAAGACCTAGCTGCCCTTAAGATGCAACAGCTGCTGGCTCCATTGTCTTCCTGGGGGGAATGTTTGTTCCAGAATTATAACCCCAGTTCACTCTCTGCCATGAAGCTTTCAATTTCTATAAGATTTCAAGACTCATTTCTATCTAATATGAAATACATCCCTTGAAGTTTTCCAGGAAAACTGTTGGTGATAAAGATCCACTATTGTCCATTGTTGGCACTGAAGAAAGGCTGTTGGAACATGGCATGTTGCCATTCCCTCTCACCTTTCCTTCCCAGTGTTAGCAGTGTCGTCGCTGACCCAAATAAATGCATTGTTCCCTGAAGCAGAGAGAATAAAGTTATTCTGAACTGATAAGGCTCCTCCCTGACTATTCCCCACTTGGACTCTGTTACCAGAAAGATGGTCCCCATCTGACTTGGCTGTTCTTCTTGGAATAACCCCAGATCTTCTCTATACTCCAAGCAATCTGACCTGTTTCTTTCTCTCAGCAGCACATTTACCCATGAAGCACCAGAGAACAAAAAGCTTACCAGACAAGGAAGGTCCAAACAGCTCTCCAAGGGCTCACCTCACCAGGAGATGTAATAATTAGATAGGGTAAATTTTATTTAGCAACATGCTAGCCTGTTTGCAACATGTGTCAAAGACAACACGGCTGCTGAAAATGCTGCCTTTTCAGACTGTGGCGTGGAAGGCAATGGTTATTGCACGTGGCTCCTGCTTCCACTTCAAGCCAAGCCACGCATTACTGCTCTGCTTGCACTGCTCTTCATGGTAAAGACAGGATCAGGTAGTCATTGACCTGGCTGCCCATCAGCTTTCCCCGGGACCCAGGGAAGCCAGCTCTGTGCAGGGTCAATGTCGGGCTCCATCCTTTGCCAGGCCTCCGAACGCTGACGGTCGTTACATTTTGTGCAGTCTCAGGAAATGGCAGTTCTGGTGAAGGTCAGGGTTTGTGAAACAGACACCTTTTTTCTTTTTTTTTTTCTCTTTTCTGGGGAGTTTTTTTTTCACTCCCTTCTCCTTCCTCTCCCCACACTTTCCCTGGGCCTCTTCCAAGAACAACCCTCATGCCATTCTCTCCCACCAAAGGCACAAAGAGCTGCTTTTACTGACCCACTGGCTCTTCAGGATGCAAAGAAGTTAAACTAACAATGCGGCGATGCAACAGCCCGTTACAGGCAGGTCTGGATGAGTCACAGAAATAAAGAGTAGGAAGGGATTTAAGAGGCCACCTTCCCCTCTCCCCCAAGGCAGCATAAGTATTTTCTCCTACTACATTTTTCAGTGTCCTTGCTATTTCTGCTCCTTTGGAGTACAGCAAGCTCTCAGTTTCTCCCCAAGAATGGTATTTATTGCCAGGATTTATCACTCCTCAGAACAAATTTGCCCAGTCTTTGCGCTTATTAAGAGAATACACCACCTTTAATTGTGGAGTTTAACCCCAGAACAAAATAGTATGTGAAAACAGCATTTTAAGTGCACGTTTAATCTTGGAAAGAGGCTAATATTCCTCTCTGAAAGTGTTTCTGTTTCTAAGATCTGGGTTGCCTAATGGCTGAGCTCCAGGCAGATTCAGATGGAGTGAATGCTAGATGTACTGTACGGTAAGTGGCATCATTTCAGGTACCTGCTGTAGTATGCAGAGATTTAGAAAGGAAGCTTGAATATCTAGAAGGAAATCTGGAATTACTGCATTCACCCGCTTAAAAAAAAATGCAAATGCTAGTTCCACACTTGAGTTTGCACTCAGCCATGGTTAGATGTGGCATCATCTCAGCATTACTACCCTGACACTACCCATCAGAGATTTCTGCCCCTACAGCCAGCCATAACAGAGATATCCACCTGGTTATCCTCATCTTCCACAAAAGTGCAAGGGAATTTCCCACTCATCTCCTGACACAGGCCCAAGTCCTGCATAGTGCTGTCCATTATCACTTGTGCCTCATTTGCAGACTATTTTGGCCTTTTATCAGTTTTTCTCTAACTAGAAGGTTATTCTCATTGCTTCAATGATTAGGAAAGGTCTTCTACTTCTTTTAGATTAAATATGAACACAGAACATGGTACCATCTCTTCACACACCTCAGAGTACCTACAGCATCCACAGCACCTATAACATTACCTTAGGTCCCACTGATAAACAGTCCCAGGAGTGTGGCAGCCAAGCCATGTGAGTAGGACAGTCCCCCAGGGCATGGTGGTATGCTGGAACCAGAACCACGGTCCTCACTGGTGTGAGAGCTCACAGTCTTGGGAGGAAACCCTCGCTGGGCACAGAGGCTGCAGAAGTACCTGACGGCGATGCTCTCACTCTCCTACAACACGTGCACAAAGCCCAGGGAGCTCTGGTTTTTATGGGAAGGTGAGGCACTTCCAAGTGTAATAAAACAACCTGCAAGAACACACAGCACACATAAAAATGCCAAAACCAGTTTGTCTTCTGCATCTCAAAATACAGAGACCACTGGGGACCTGCCTGGGGTTTTCTCTGGTGTGGCACAACGTGGTGTCACCTGGAGGCCAGCTGAAGGTTTCCTTGCTAACAGACAAATAATGTTCCTCAAAAGAGCCTGTTAAATTAAAGCCTGCTACCGTGATCTGAGCAGGTCTGCAGTCTGCAGCTGTGCAGCTCTGTTTTGCATCTGCCTGCTGCTGCCCATGGGTTCCTTGTCCCTTTGCGCAGAGCTTGAAGTTCTCCAGGACAAGTCAGACACAGTCACCCACTGCATGTCACCCTGCCACTCACCAGCGAGACATGACTCAATAAAAAGGCACCTGTATTCTGTCCTTGGGCCAACACCATTAACAAAATATCACTACCATTACTCTCAATGGGGTCAAAATGATTTTCACATCAAGGTCTTGCAAACAAAGGAAGCCTGTCATCTACAGGGTAAATATTAACAACCCTTGGACTATTTGTAACCTAATTAAATGCTTTTATGGAATATTTCCTGTGCATGTAAAATCTGGACGCTGTTTCTGTTGGGTACAAATCTGTGGGTGTATTAACTGCTGTAAGTTAAAACAAAACGAAGAAACAAAAAAACAGCCCAAAGCAACCAGTTTGTTAATATTTTCATTTTAAGGACGTAATTTCAGTGCTGAATAGATTAAACAAGCTGGATGGGCTTAGTTCAGCCTAACCTACAGTTTCATAACACTAGATGGAGATCATTGTTGGCTGATAGCACTAAAATTATTAGAAGATTTTGTGGGGTTTTTAGGGAGGGGACTTAAACAAAAAACTGGTTTGAATCTCTAATTCTTTTTTTTTCTTTTTTTTTTCCTTGAACCAAAACCATTATTCTGAAGTTTTGTTCAGTTTGACCTGGAACAGCTTCAGTCATGGCTCAATTCAAATGGAAACTGAACTGAAAAATGCATTGGTTCCTCTCTCTGGGCTTTACTAAGTAATTTTGTAACAAAGCTGCATGGAAACGGAAGCTCCAGACTTCCTCTTTGTGAAGGAGCTTGGAAATTCCAGACATGCTTCTGCCCAAATCAGAGCAAAACCTCTAATATTTCAAGATTCTACATGAAGGAGAAATTATCTCAAATATGATCTTTTTAGTTCACTGAAATATTTCATTTTTAAAAAAACATCATTCAATTTCAACTTTTAAAGGCTACCAGTATGCAAAGTAAAAAAATAGGAAATATAAATGTGTTTCAAAATAAAAGGATAGTGGGCTCCATTTCTAAACATCCAAATGGAAAGTTTTAATTCTTTGGTAACATTTTAATGATTTTCTTTTGACAGGCAAGTTATTGACCATCCTTTGTGAAATGTAGTAATTGTGGAATCTATTTCAACCTAATTTTGTTCCTTCAAAATTTCTCTGACCAATTCTTTTATAATAAAAGGGGTGTTAATTATATGCATGTGGAAAGCATTTTCCATGGAAAATGCTTTTTATTAATGGTAAGGATATATGTGAGCATCACAGGCTGAAAATAATTAACAACACAGTTGAAGACCTATTTCCATTAGATATGGCATTAGATATGGCACATGGCTAACTTCAAACGCAGAATTAGCTTCACAAAGTTAATGGGACTAACAGGACCCTTTTCCATCATAAAACGAGGCAGCATGTGTTAACTGCTTTATTGAGTTGCAACATAAGACCGCAGGCTGAGAAGATCTGATCTGTGCTCCCACCTCTACCATAAATGTGACAGGTAACTTTTCGTACGTACGGGTGTTACAAAGATGCACAGCATCAAACCAAGCTTAAGTGCGTGAATAATAACAAAGATTTGAAATTTGTAAGTGTTCTTAGGAGAAGAGGTTTGAGCACACCTACATGATGAAAATAGCTCACTAGGCAGAGAATAACCTCTAGTTCAGTATCCACATATAAGGAACATTAACACCCTGAATGAGTGTTATGGTAGTTAAAGCTGCTTGCTGACCTGTTAATCAAAAGAAAATATTATCCAAGAAATGATGGACCCAAGTAATGATCCTGTTCTGAGCCTCAGTCAGTCCAGAAATTTTTTAAATTTTTATTATTTTTTACAGTAAGATCCTGATTTTAACTTGTAATAAAAACGTCTGCAAACTTTCAGTGGGTTTAGTCAGCTCAGACTGATACAACAAAGCAGGGGAAGTGAAATCCTGGAATGATCTATGTAAGACTTTTTTTAACATACATTTTCCATACACAGGCTTATATTACAGAACAGTTAATCAATGGAAACATTGTGCTGGCATCTGTGGGCAAAATCTAGACCTTGATGTTGACACCTTTCAAATATTTATAGTGGCTATTGTATCAATGCCTTAGTGATCTTTCAGCCAAGTTATACACACGTGCCCACGTTTTCAAAAAGTGGTCTCTCAAATAGCATATTTTTTGCTGTGCGCTGCAGTGCATATCAGATTTGTAATAAGAATATATTTGTGCAACTGTTCACCTCAACTTCAGAATCAACGTGCATGAATAAAACTGCCGTGCACAACATTTGGTTGCAAACATCAAAAGCATAGGTCCTAATTCCACATAAATATTTCAGATTACAATGACGGGACTTTTAAGGAAGTCTGAAGTTTTAGTCCAATTTAACTAGGTGTTTTCCCTCATCTGCACCATGTCAGAGCAAATGCAGGCTGTGTCTAGACCACAGGGCAACACCTCCAAGCACCCTCCACAGCGACAGCATGGCTTGTCCCAACCATTTCTCAGTGTCATACCAGCACAGCTGCACAAGGCACAGGCAGTGCTAGCTATGGATCCATGGAAACCTTCTCCTGCCTCCCCTCCCAGTGATTTGGGAACCAGCGAGTGCTAAATGTAACCCCAAGGGAAGGTGCTGGGTGGGGTTTGTCTTCATCACTTGCACATGAGGTGCTGGATGAGCTGCCCATCGCCAGCAGTGGGGTGGGATGAGGGAGGGGAGAGGAATGACTCACCCTCTGGAGGCGTCTCCCTCATGCTCTGCACTACACAGCAAACCTGGATAACACGTTCAAGCTGAAGATGGAGCCTGCAGAGAGCCAAGGCTACAGGCCCATCTGGCCCACACTGCAGGCACCTGGCTCTGGTTTGTATTTGCACCCTAGATGGGCCACAGCCTCTTGCTGTCGCCTGGGACAAACCGTTCTCTCTGCCACAGTTCCCACCCGTAAAACACAAAGGTAGCATTCCCCTCCGACCAGCTCCTCTTGTCTGTTTAACTTGAAAATCCTATTTAACAGCTCCGTATTGCGGTTGCTTGCTGGTGTGCCTATGCTACAAGCCATACATTAGTCCAAAGCCAGGAAGCTTCCCTTGATCACAGACTTGGAACATGGAACATGGAAAAAGAGATACTACAGTCCCCTTGACAAGATCTCGTTTGTCATTTAAAAGCCCACTTCAGTTTATTTTATTTTTTTTTTCCAGCGGAGGGGAAAGTGAATAAGGACCCAATTTTCAGCATTCTTTTCTTGTTTGAAATTGCAAGGTCTAGAAACGTCCCAGGCAGACACATGGAAAACTGCTTGTATGACACTGGTCCAACACTTTTTAAAGTCCTATGAATATTTAATTAGAATAGGCACTTGCAAAGTGAAGACACTTCCATGGGTATTTTCCTTCTCAGCTATAGTTTCTCCCTATTCATATGTAGAAATCAGATGAGTATCCCATTCATTGCCCAGCCAATTTTTCTGGTTAGATCTCATAGCCAAAATAACAGCCTTATTTAGGAGCTGCATCAGTTATTTTCACAGACTTATAAAAGGCAGCCCTGTGTCCCATCTCTAAATATTGGCACTCAGGCTGCTTGGTTGGAAGCAGTTGCCTTGTATACGTGTATACTTACAAAGATTTTCTGTTTCTGTTGCTGACAGAAAGAAATTACTGTTCTTCTACTGAATAAACAGGTCATTGTGGATTTCTCTCTTCCATTGCCTCAGCCACTGCAGAAGTCCTTACATGAAGACCTAAGATATTCTTGGTGTGGGGATTGCTCTTGTTCAGTAAAGAGCTAACAAATAAAATGTAGCAGGCTTTGCCCTGTGTTGAAGTTAATCTGTAAATACATGGAGGAGTGGGGTGCTTGTTTAAGTCTTGTGCTTCAGAAAAATTCTCTTGGAATTTATTTGGTGGCCATATTAAAACATTAGATTCCTTTGTAATGGTTGAGAGACAACTGCAGTTCCCCCCAAAAGAGCATGAACATAAACCTAAGTTTGATTTGGCCACCACACTGGAGTCACCATCATGACTTGAAGCTGTTGCATCTACGCAGAGGCAGTAAGTTTTCTGTTCACTTTTCATTTGTGGGTTTTGAGAGCAGAACATCAGTTGTATCAGTGTGTCCATGTGACACGGACGCTTGTTCTCTTGTCCCACAAGTGAGTCCAGTGATTTGTGTTTGCTCACTGCAGGTCTTCCAGCAGGCACCGGCATAAGACACTTCCCAAGAATGGCAGGAGGTGGAGAATCCAGTCACTTCTCATGGGAAATTCTCCCAAAGTTTAAATGTTTTTCCATAAAAATATGCCTGGCTTCAACTTGGCCATGCCTGTGTCCATAAGAGTGGAGGGACCATTGGTCTCAGTACTTTTCTCTGTGTGAAAGAACGTACAGACTGAAATTAATTCATCTCTTGACCTTTATTTTCAGTCTTCTTCTGATAACCTAAGAACTTGCTTCATAAATCCCTCATTACAAATTATTTTGTTTGGCGGTGAAAAAATTTTGCTGTAATAAAATCTTTTTTTTCCCCTGACCTCCCTGCCATCTCATAATATCTTTACTCAAATGTGGATGCTACAAACAGACACAGTATTCCGGGATCTGTCTAATTAAAGCTTTTAATGGAGGTAAAGTCACATCCCCCACTCAATCTTGCGGCTCCTCTGTTTGCCAAGAAGAATCATGTCTCTTGCAGTGGTGTATAGAAAAAATCAGTTTCATCTTGACATGCACTTAGTAGGGATAAGATTTTACAGATGCCAGTATGTCCCTATGTGCAATATTAGAGAGATACCATGCCATGAGAAATTATTAGAAGCGGCATATTTAATCTCTGTTGCAGTTAAACCAACTGTAGTTGCAGTTAAATCATCACAGTGGCACTGTGAGTAAAGGCTTGTCAGTGTTTCCATTATATTTGTCTGTGTTTTGGAATGTTTTAGATTACATTAAGAAGAAAAATGCAGCATTTTGTTTGCCAGCCAGGATGTAAATGGCTTTGCAATTTTCAATAATGTTCCCACACATGGGGTTAGCTTACTGTGATGAGGACAGTTTTATGGCCTTCTTTATTTCTTTGAAATGCAATGAGAAAACGTGAGGATTTTATTTCCGTTATTTAAATGTTGCTTAATCAGCAGTCTGACTCCTGTTTTTGTGGACATCTCCTGGGAATCACAGAGGACTCCAGCAGGCAGGTGCCCAGCTCTTCAGGAAAACATTAGCATATAAAATATTTAACAATGGTATATTTTCTCCCAACTGTTTGTCAGCCATTCAAATAAAACTTTTGAATATACCACAAGCTGCCAAAACGTCATTTAAGTAAATTGCTTGGGGAGAAGAAGAGTGGAAAGATGCAAGTCATAAAAGTACCTAAACTGTTGGGGGAGAAGAATGTGACAAACGTAATTTTTTTTTGTTTCTGTAACAATGAACAGCGCCTGACGCCTTTTTATCCAGTTCTACTAGATTTAGATGGAAGAAAAAAATGTCTTCTAAGGCTAGAGAGTTAGCGTGTAATCTGTTATAGGTACAAAGACGTTCCTTTCATCTCTATGTCCTTAACACATATAGTGACTTAGCTTGCTATTTTTCTACATACGCATGTACAGGTCTGTGTGTACAGAAACACATTATTGTACGAGGTGTAATACCAAATCTTGGGCACATGTTTTCAATACCACATTCACAAACATTCAGAGCGTAGGGATACACATAGGTCTTGAAGGCTGGAGAGCTGGGAAAATATGCCTCACAGAGAAATATCAGACACTCACTCTTCTGAAGTCCTCAAAAAGATCAAGGGGGGATATGATTTCAGTGTCAAAAAGACTACACTTTTTCTTTAAAGTCAGTATATATCAGATATCAAAAGGCTTTTTAACATCGCACAGAAAGACTGAAAATTAAAGGCAAACACATCCCAACAAGAAATATGGCGCAATTATCTAACAGACTGGGTGAGTCTGAAGAAACAAATTGCCAAAGGAAATGGTGGGTTCCCATCTCCTGAAGCATCCCCTAGACGCTGTCAGCTTCATGCAAAGAAGGCACTTGGCTGCGTGTAGAAGTTACTTAGTGAAATATGATGGCTCTGTCATGAGAAGAATGTACATTTTGCTTCTCTCCTTCTCAGAGGAGAAACAAATATGGCTCCTTCTTGCCTTAAAATATGTAAGTGCAAGGCTGATAAATCTGTGCTCTCTACCTTCCTTTCCCAAAATGCCCTGGGAACTTGGCAGTGTTGATTACCAAACTCTATGCTGCTATTTATTATTAATTAATTTTTATTATAATAGTGCCTACAGTGCAGGATACAACATGATAACCTTTACACAACCAAATTGCTTCCATCTAAGGGCCCTTGTGTTGACATCCAGGAGAAAAACCCCCTTCAATCATGGTATTTCTCATTGGACCTAGTGAGACTCCATGGAAGCTCAGGATGTCTCACAAGCATATTCCAGACAGGCTTAAGTGTTTAGGAAAGCAAATAAATGTAAAGAGGAATATAATCATCACACACATTTACACGATTCTGTGAACACAGTTAATGGAAGAATTTGCATCCCATCTTCCTTTTACCCTAAGGACTATTTGCTGTATTTAATGTGAACCTGCCCCTCTGCTATATGCAGAATAGGGGAACTCCAAAGCCTCGGTGACCGTGCTTGTTTTCAGCATCCTCTCCTTCAAAATATCAGTTGTGACCAAATACGTGCAGACATGAAATGTTTTGGGTGGGATTTTCAAAAGCCTCAGTTGCCACTGAACTCTGCAGCTACTGAAGCCAGCTGAAGGTTTAGAGAAAAAGCGCTAAAGGATTGCTAAAAATCCCATTCTTCATACCTACCATAAAACAGACCCTAATCAGAGCATACCTTCCAATAACTCGTCTAAGCTACCAAGCTTAAGATCACAAGTGGCAGCCTGATATATTGAACTGGTTAACATTTGCCAGAGCTTGGCTTTGTGGATGGTCATATACTGTTATTGTAGACTTTCTTCTCTGGTTTTCATTTACAGCATTTTCCCTCTTTCAAATCAGTTACATTTTATTGCCTCTATTTCAAGATTTTAGCATTTTGGATATTCTGAGGCATATTTTTAGGATATTGTTTGACTCCATTAAGTAGATACATGTTTCCAACTACGCTTAATAGGAGTGAAGCGCTGCAATTTTTTATTCTGTTACAATAGTACAATCTGTAAAAGTCTGGTTTTCTAAGCAATATGTTGTATTTAAAACTCTGTTTTAACACACAGTTAAGTAGACGTAAAACTACATATGTGTCATTAGAATAACCAAAGCAAAAAAAAAAAAAACAAAACAAAAAAACCCCTTGTCTTTCTCAGTGAGAAAACAGTATATATATTTCATCTTTTTTCCAATGTTAATTTTTTTTTAGAGGAAATTTCCTTGACTGCTGCTAAGTATGAAGTTTTAATAAGATATTTTTCTCTCTTCCTCTATCATCTGTTTCTTTTATGTTACCTTTCAGTTATTCACAACAGCCCTAACTCTGTTGCTTTTGCTGTTGTTGCTCCAGGATGTATAAGGTCTTTGTGCCAAATTTCTGGGTTTGTGGAGAGCGTCAGCACTGGTGATCGCAGGCAGCCTCAGGCTGGTGGGACTGCGGGTCTGGAAGCAACATTGCTGATGCTCCCGGCAGGGAAACCTTCTAGTGCAGAAGCCTCTGGCAAAACTGAGTGCAGAGATATACAGGTGGTCATGATGGCTCCTTCTGGCTTTAATTTCAACAAATCTCAATAAGTCATGACAAATTACAAACACTGCTCTGAGGGAAAATACAGGGATTTTTGCAATGCCAACTCTGTTTTCAACCACCTTTGGTACCTCTTTGTTCGGCTGTATTTGAAAAGAAAGGTGCTTAAACCTAGTGAACATAGTTTCTCATACTTGAGATCACTTTATGAAAGTATCCCCTGTGCTAGAGCACAGTCTGCCAGAGGAAGAAAGCTGTTTATATTAAGGTGCAGGGAAGAGCAGGGGAAAAAAGAGAGTGCTCGTATTTTGTTGAGAACAGTTGGCCCTGAGTTCATCCCACTTTGTGGAGATGCTCAGAGCTGCTCACACTCCTGACATAGTCAACACAGAGACAGACACTTCCAAAAGAAGATTTCCCCACCAAAACATCTGAATCACACCTGGAGGCATCTGTCTCTGCACTGTGCACAGAGGATGCTCTGGGATAAATCAGAGCTAAAATGTGCATCACACCCAGGGCAGAGCTCTGGGAAGGCCATCATCTTCTCTGAGCATTGTGCTTTGAATTCAAGTCCTCCATGAGCACTTACAGACTGGTTTATAAAAGGGAAAGGGCTGTATCTCACACATCACGGCAAATGAATTCCCAGAAAGCACCCGCCTTTGGAAATTTGATAGATTCGCAAAGGTTTCTCAGGGTGGGAGCTACTAAAGATGACATCTGAGAAGTGAAAACAAGATGGGAGGGCACCTGTGAAACCCCATTAGCAGCTCCCTTATGAGCTCCTGTTTTGCTGGTCTGAACCCCTGGCAGAGAGATTTTCTGATGATAGGAATCACAATGACACGACAAACGAATTAAATCAGCGAAGTCCCGTTTCATTTACAAGGCTCAGTTTTCATTATTTCCCATTGCAAAGGAAGTGCAAGACTAAAACATCTGGTCCTGTCGATGGGCTTTCAGCCAAAGCTTCAACGTCTGCCACTGAGCTGAAACAACAGCAGCCTAATCTCCGTATTGTCTTTAGCTTTTGCAAAAACTCTTTCTCCACAACGAGACAGCGGAAAGAAATCTTCACTCAGTGTTTTATTTCAGGCATAACATGTTAAGCTGCAACCACACACCAACAGCAGATAGTTTCCTTCCAGAATCCTGCCACTTCCTAAAGGCAATAAAGGTTCAGAGCGGGGGGGGGGGGGGCTAAGCAATTCATTTTTCTCAAAAGATATTTTTTACCAAGGTCAGTTTAGCAGGAAGTGGTACCTTGTTTCTGAACAGCTGGCAAATGGTCCCAGGGAATGTGGGAGAGCAGCAAGGAACACAGTGGTCCCAGCAGGAATGGAGGAATTTTATGTCTGAGATCCTGATAAGATTCAGGGAAAAATATATTTCAGACCAGATCCAAACTGGATTCTGACACCTGAGTGTCTACACAATGCCTGAATGCACATAGACTTATAAATATATACAATTTTATACTTCTGCAATGTCTCCCATGTCACTACTTTGAATCATAACTGATTTTAGCACCTCAAAGGCCAAAAGTCCGTTATAAAGTAAAGAGATTAACAAATTGGGTGGTATTCTGAACAAGATATACTTGGGCTATTTTCTTAGTAAAAATATCAAAAAAACCTCTAAAAGCTCACTGGTCCAATCTAAGCAACTTCTGGCTATTTCAGGAGAGGAAAAACTCTTGCAATAAGCAGTTTACTTTACCTGTGTGCAGTGATATATCAAAAAAGTTTCTATAAATACATTAGCAACAAAAGGAGGTCAAGGAGAATCTCCATCCTTTATTGGATGCAGGGGGAAACATAGTGACAAAGGATGAGGAAAAGGCTGAGGTACTTAATGCCTTCTTTGCCTCAGTCTTTAATAGTAAGACCAGTTGTTCTCAGGGTACCCAGCTCCCTGAGCTGGAAGACAGGGACGGGAGGCAGAATGAAGCCCACATAATCAAGGGGAAATGGTTAGTGACCTGCTACACCACTTAGACACACACAAGTCTACGGGGCTGGATGGGATCTGCCCAAGGGTACTGAGGGAGCTGGTGGAAGTGCTCACCAAGCCACTTTCAATCCTTTATCAGCAGTCCTGGGTAACCAGAGAGGTCCCAGCTGGCTGGAGGTTAGCAAATGTGACGCCCATCTACAGGAAGGGCCCGAAGGAGGATCCAGGGAACTACAGGCCTCTCAGTCTGACCTCGGTGCTAGGGAAGGTTATGGAGCAGATCACCTTCAGTGCCATCATGCAGCATGTACAGGACAACCACGTGATCAGACCCAGTCAGCATGGGTTTATGAAAGGCAGGTCCTGCTTGACCAACCTGATCTCCTTCTATGACAAGGTGACCTGCAAGAAGGGGAAGTACAGGCCTGTCAGCCTGACCTCAGTACCGGGGAAGCTGATGGAGCAGGTCATCCTGAGTGCCATCACATGGCATGTAGAGGATAACCAAGGGATCAAGCCCAGCCAGCATGGGTTCAGGAAAGGCAGGTCCTGCTTGACCAACCTGATCTCCTTCTACGTCCAGGTGACCTGCCTAATGGATGAGGGAAAAGCTGTGGATGTTGTCTATCTAGACTTCAGTAAAGCCTTTGACACGGTTTCCGACAGCATTCTCCTGGAGAAACTGGCTGCTCATGGCTTGGACAAGTGTACTCTTCGCTGGGTAAAGAACTGGCTGGATGGCTGGGCCCAAAGAGTGGTGGTGAATGGAGTTTACTCCAGTTGGTGGCTGGTCACAAGTGGTGTTCCCCAGGGCTCTGTGTTGGGGCCAGTTCTGTTTAATATCTTTATCAATGATCTGGACGAAGGGATCAAGTCCACCCTCAGTAAGTTTGCAGATGACACCAAGTTAGGCGGGAGTGTTGATCTGCTTGAGGGTAGCAAGGCTCTGCAGAGGGACCTGGACAGGCTGGATCAGTAGGCTGAGGCCAATTGTATGAGGTTCAACAAGGCCAAGTGCTGAGTCCTGCACTTGAGTCACAGCAACCCCATGCAACGCTACAGGCTTGGGGAAGAGTGGCTGGAAAGCTGCCCGGAGGAAAAGGACCTGGGGGTGCTGGTTGACAGCCGGCTGAATATGAGCCGGCAGTGTGCCCAGGTGGCCAAGAAGGCCAATGGCATCCTGGCTTGTATCAAGAATAGCATGGCCAGCAGGACTAGGGAAGTGCTCATGCCCCTGTACTCAGCACTGGTGAGGCCGCACCTCAAATACCGTGTTCAGTGTTGGGCCCCTAACTACAAGAGAGACATTGAGGTGCTGGAGTGTGTCCAGAGAAGGGCAACGAAGCTGGGGAAGGGTCTGGAGCACAAGTCTGATGAGGAGCAACTGAGGGAACTGGGATTGTTTAGCCTGGAGAAAAGGAGGCTGAGGGGAGACCTTATCGCTCTCTACAACTACCTGAAAGGAGGTTGTAGAGAGGTGGGGGTCGGTCTCTTCTCCTGGGTAACAAGTGATAGGACAAGAGGAAATGGCCTCAAGTTGCACCAGGGGAGGTTTAGACTGGATATTAGGAAATTTTACTTCACTGAAAGGGTCATCATGCATTGGAACAGGCTGCCCAGGGAAGTGGTTGAGTCGCCATCCCTGGAGGTATTTAAAAGACGTGTAGATGTGGTGCTTAAGGACATGGTTTAGTGGTGCAATTGGCAGTGTTAGGTTAATGGTTGGACTTGATGATCTTAAAGGTCTTTTCCGACCTAAATGATTCTATGATTCTATGGTTCTATGATCTCTAGCACTCACTTCTAGAGCCCCGGGTGCTCCCTGTCTCCAGGTATTAGATGTTGGACTGCAGGATACCTCCTGTTTTATTTCTTCCTACCTAGAAATAACTGTGTTTCTAGGTGATAATAATGTCTGAAATAGTGCCTGCACATTAAGAAAGAGGGATACAACTATTGTCCTGCAAAGAAGAGGAGAAAGAGGTGAACTGAGGTGATCGGTCCCCAGCTCTGCTTGTAGCCTTGCCAGCAGTCTCTGTACTGACTGCCCAGGATCTCTCTAGGTAAAATCACATTGGTGCTTCCTTGGGTATTTGGGGTTTAAAACTCTGGGGTTGATTTTGCAGAGAGAAAAAGGTGATTGAAAGCAACCTGAAGCAGTGAGAAATTCCTTCTCATTAAAAACACCCAGCTCCCCAGGAATTACACTAATACCCAGGTAAGTGCTGTTTAAGCTCCAGTAGCAATCACTTTTCCATGCCGTCCAAGTGTTGCAGCACTAAAGGGAATTTGTTTTGTTGCTGAGAAGAAGGCTGACATCCCAGTTTCAACACTGTCTTTTAAACAGCCATTACTGCTCCAGATGCTGGGAAGTACTTCTTAAGTCAAACATGCCACAACAGATGTAGTAACTCACCCTTTCTGTACTCACAGGCAAGACATTTTTGGGTGAGTTTTCAGCAGACACTTGAAAATACACTTCCTCCCCCTTTCCCTCTTCCCCCTCAGCAGGCAAACAAAGTTGAACACCTCCACAGACTGAATTTAGCTCATCCTAAAGCAGGCAAATTCCAGACAAGTCATTCCATTTTTATTTCCTTCCTTTTTCTTTTTTTTTTATTGCTCACAGAATAGGAAATACACAGAATAGGCCAAAAACGCATTAGTAGCCTCTTTGTTTGTCTTTGGACGACAATACTTAATAAGTTAAGCTTAGCCTATAGCAAACTGGCCCCAGATGGCCAGGTCTGTTCTAAATAAGCCACTTTTATGAGGCCAGGATGTCTAAAAGAAACACACTTCATAAAAGGAGAAAATGTGCAAGCCAGAAGTCGTCCAGAAAAAGAAAACCTCTCTTACAAAACTACTAGTGTTCAGACTCTGTATAAACATGATTATCAAAGACATACTTGGGTTTTGCTGGGACTTTTCCCTTTTTTTTCCAAGTCCAGAAAGGAAATATTTTAGTCAGATATTTATACACGTTTCCATTCTTCCAAAAAAGAAAAACCTCAAAGATTCCCTTCACTGGATGTGAAAACTTACCTGATAAAGCGACGTTTGAGATCCTTAGCAGTGAGATATGCACTTACTATTAATAAATTAACTTACTAAAATTGTATCATTTTTTCCAGAGAGAAAGGTCTCAAGGGTGTGCTCATTAGCTTCCTGCTTACGAGGGGCAACACGTCTCCTTTAATCCGTGCAGACCTCCAACCTAGATTGTACTGTGGCTTTGTAGATTTGAAGCTGGAGATTTAATCTGTTTTCCCTCGCCTTTTACTTTCAGAGACATCCCAGTCTATTCTGAAACTGTCCTTTAAAAAACAAGCAAACAAGCAAACAGATTAAAGGTTTGTACGCACCAGTGGATAGCATAACCAATGAACCATTCTCCATCGGTCAAGTGTTACCAATCTTCAGGAAACAGGCCCAAAATATTAATTTGTTCCAAGTCTTACTTAAAGTAACTTATTCCATGAGCAACACAACTACTGGTATCTGTTTTTGCATGAGTTTGTGTCTTAGATTGGATTTTCAAGAGTCAAATAGGATGCAGGGTCTTGCTGACACTTCTTGGTGAGTTTTTTCTCATAACATGTAAATCCTGTTGTTTAAAATGAAGAAGGGCAAGCTCACATTGCACCCTGTCCCTCTGTCGCATCCTGTACTGGGACAGATATTTTCATGACACAGAGGATTTTGTTTCTATTCTTTTTGGTTCCAGTCAAATGACCTTGAAAAGATTTAAATGACCACATTCTCACACAGTCCTGGATGATCCCTAAGCCCTTGTTTCTCCAATAAACCAAACAAAAAATGCAAAAAGGGAATATGTTATTATTCATACACAGAATGACCATGGATTGCACAAATTCCTTTTCTTTTGATCAGTTGAGCAGGAATACTATTTCCAGGGAGCAAAGAAAGGTTCATGTTTCTTAAATGTGTGTCTCACCAATTGCCCCAACTACAATACAATGTCCTCGACTCTATTTATTCTCCTAATCACCAAAGGTGATCCTCGTGCTTATTCATCACAGAAAATGTTTTGAAAAAAGTTTAGGTAAACTGCTTTTAACCAGTGTTTGATTAATCAGGGTTAATCAAACCCTGGGTTTGATTAATAAGGGTTAATCAAGCCCTGTCTTCCCCCTGAGCTGGAAGACAGGGTTGGAGAGCAGAATAAACCCCCCATAATCGAGGAGGAAGCAGTTAACGACCTGCTATGCCAACTGGACATTCACAAGTCTACGGGGCCGGATGGGATCCACCTGAGAGTACTGAGGGAGCTGGTGGAGGAGCTTGCCAAGCCACTCTCCATCATTTATCAGCAGTCCTGGTTAACAGGGAAGGTCCCAGACAACTGGAGGCTTGCCAATGTGACACTCAACTACAAGAAGGGCTGGAAGGAGCATTCGGGGAACTACAGGCCTGTCAGCTGGATCTCGGTACAGAGGAAAATTATGGAGCGGTTCATCTTGAGTGCGCTCAACAGGCATGTGCAGGCCAACCAGGGATCAGGCCCATCCAGCATGGGTTCAGGAAAGGCAAGTCCTGCTTGACCAACCTGATCTCCTTCTATGACAAGGTGACCCACCTAGTGGATGAGGGAAAGGCTGTAGATGTTATCTATCTGGACTTTAGTAAAGCCTTTGACACTGTCTCCCACAGCATTCTCCTAGAGAAGCTGGCAGCTCATGGCTTGGACAGGCGTACTCTTCACTGGGTAAAAAACTGGCTGGATGGCCAAGCCCAGAGAGTGGTGGTGAACGGAGTTAAATCCAGTTGGTGGACAGTCACAAGTGGTGTTCCCCAGGGCTCAGTTTTGGGGCCAGATCTGTCTAATGTCTTTATCAATGATCTGGATGAGGGGATTGAGTGTGTCCTCAGTAAGTTTGCAGGTGACACCAAGTTGTGCGGGAGTGTCGATCTGCTTGAGGGTAGGAAGGCTCTGCAGAGGGACCTGGACAGGCTGGATGAGTAGGCTGAGGCCAACTGTATGAGGTTCAGCAAGGCCAAGTGCCAGGTCCTGCCTTTGGGTCACAACAACCCCATGCAACGCTACAGGCTTGGGGAAGAGTGGCTGGAAAGCTGCCTGGCAGAAAAGGACCTGGGGGTGCTGGTTGACAGCCACCTGAATATGAGCCAGCAGTGTGCCCAGGTGGCCAAGAAAGCCAACAGCATTCTGGCTTATATCAGGAATAGTGTGGCCAGCAGGAGTAGGGAAGTGATCGTGCCCCTGTACTCGGCACTGGTGAGGCTGCACCTTGAATACTGTGTTCAGTTTTGGGCCCCTCACTACCAGAGAGACATTGAGGTGCTGGAGGGTGTCCAGAAAAAGGCTGGTGAAAGGTCTGGAGAACAAGTCTTATGAGGAGCAGCTGAGGGAACTGGGATTGTTTAGTCAGGAGAAGCAGAGGCTGAGGGGAGACCTTATCGCTCTCTACAGCTACCTGAAAGAGGTCAGTCTCTTCTCCAAAGTAACTAGTGATAGGACGAGAGGAAATGGCCTTGAGTTGTGCCAGGGGAGGTTTAGATTGGATATTAGGAAAAATTTCTTTACTGAAAGGGTGGCCAAGCATTGGAACAGGCTGCCCAGAGAGGTGGTGGAGTCACCATCCCTGGAGGAGTTCAAAACAACTTGTAGACGTGGCACTTTGGGGCATGGTTTAGTAGGCATGGAGTTGTTGGGTTGATGGTTGGACTAGAGGATCTTAGAGATCTTTTCCAACCTTAATGATTCTATGATTCTGTGATTCAACTGACTCAGATGTTGTCAAGCTGTGTTGCAGCTTCTAATTTCTAGGCACCCTGTGCCTAGGTGCCTAGGATTTCCCATGTCACATAAAAGAAAAATTAGTTCACAGAAGCTGACAGAGCAGGGAGTTGTCTAAATGAGCTATCAGAAAATACTAAAAGAAGGGCAAGACTTCAGCATTTTTCAAAGGGTAGACACCTCTCTCTGTATTTGTGCTGTAAACCCACTCTTGCAATAAAGTAGTAAACTCAGGTCAGCTCTCCAACACATGGTAAGAGAGAGACCAGGAGAAAATATCACAACTATGTTTTTTTCAAGATGGATATTTCAATTTTTGTTGTGCTGTGAAGTTGAGTTTAGGTATGTAACTACCTAACATCTAAAAAGCTACCAGAAACAAGGAGGAAAAAAAAATTCCATTCTGAATGGAATTCGTCTGTTTAGCCTGGAGGTACTTTGTTTTAGCAGGGGTACAGCAGGCACAGTTGTTGGTTTCTTTTCCATGAGAAAATTAATATGTTTTCATTTCAGGTCAGACTGGGACAATTTTCCTTTTTAATTTCCACTTCAAGCAACAAATTGAAAAATCAATACTCATCATAAGTCTAATTGCGCTGTCTCTGTTCTTTTACCCAATGCTCCAGAACACAGCACAAAAACTGGGGTATAGAAATAGAAAACAGAGAGTGGAAAATGCACTACCTAATAGCTTATGCTGAGAGGACTGGAAATTTAGGTGAGTAGGACGCAAAGCTTAGCTGAGTCTTATACACCCTGCTGTGTGCTGGGACATGGGCTGCTGTTGTTCCATTGCAGCTCTCGGCAAAGACTTATTGTCAAAGACATCACATGAGATTACAGCTACCCCTGTTTCCACATACTACCCCTACACAGCACACAGAGATTTCTTCCAAAGAGTGAGAAGATATTGAAGACCTCTCCTGCAGCGAATCTACTGCCCCATGCCTTATTCCCAACATGTTTGGAGGCACCTTCTCGCTTTTCCTTTCAGAGGGTGCTGAATAAAACCATCAGGTGAGGGTACAAAGTGCAGGTGCTACTGACACAACACAAATGCGGTGGAGAACTATTGAGCAAATAGATTTAAACACTGGGAGATGATAAATGTTGAATGCACAAATTACCCAGTCCGTTATTTCACCATGTTATGTTGAGTGTAATCATTGATTAAATGCTGGATCATCAATTGTCAAGCAATGTTTAGCTTTGTATCATCCCAAAGTATCTCTTATCATGGGAGTATTTGAATGTTCTCAGTTGGCAGCAGAAACAAGACAGTTGCATTAAGTTAAACCCTGAGATTAAATCTGGTCTCCAGGGCAAAGGCAGAGTGATTAGTACTCCTGTTTATAAGCAGAGTAGCTCTAATCTTTTACTTATAAATATCCTCCTCCATCTGTTAACCATCAGGGAAGTGAAGTTTTAAGAAATTGTGCAGATGGCTTTAAGGCACTCTACGTCATTTGCTAAGCAATGCCTTGGCCTGCTAGGTGTGTATCATGGAGATGGAACTTAATTTGCAGAAATTGCACCTTTTCTAACCTCTCCTGTTTTCCACCTGAGAACCTGCGCTGAAGTCCTGTGCAAGGCATTTTTCACTGCCTCTTCTCCATAGAAAATGGGCTCCATTGTGTTGAAAGATGCAATGTGCAGTACCTGTGCCAAAGGATTAAACTTTCATCATCTGGGTTTGATACTTAGATTCACAAGAGGGAATGAGTGTTAAGCATCCACTGCATGCCAGGATACATTGAAAGATCCCTTTAGCAATCCATGCCAGTATTTTAAAAATAGGGCACATTAGGGTCTTTTGCACTAGAGAACATTATATCTTCTTAAAGCAAAGCTTCCTCACCATGCTTACCTTTTTAGAGAAATGAGGCAATTCTCCACAATTTTTAAAATTATAGCAGTAGAAAGGAGAAAGCAGGAAAGCAATGGAGGGAAGAGAGACAAAGAGGTGATAACAAGCAACTCAACAAGAATGTGTTTGTAATGCATTTTGACACTAAGAAAGGACAGGGTAGTTTTGGGCTGCCCACGCACGCATGTACAACACAGATATCACATCATTTACAGAACTGTAAATAGTACTGGGGAAATTAGTCCCTTGAGAGTCCTGGGGCAAAAAATCAGCCTGACTAAAGTCAATGGTCTTTGGACATTGACTTTTGTGAACCTCGGGTTTCACACCAGAGTTCACAAAACATTAGGGTTAAGGCCTGTTACAGTCAGTTCCAGACTTGGAAAAAAATTCCAGTCTTAGCCAGGTAGTTTCCATTATCACAGATATCTTCCCAAAGTATGTTTCTGTACCTATATACCACCTTATGGGTGAAGTACTAAAAAATCCATTAAAGTATCATGGGAAGTCTGTGCCCTTTGATAGAAAGCTCCATGACCTCACAAGCCTTTAACTTTCTTACTCAGACTCTAGCGGAGAAGAGCCGGTAGGATTAACGTGATGGGTGTTGTGATGCCTCGGAATATCACAAGAAATTCAAATGAATTCAAACGAAAAGCACCATAAAATTCTTGAAGACCAGGGCCCCATGATCTGCTGCAATAAACAGATATTAATCCAACACTTTTTCAAGGTGACCTTTGCACATATTGTTCAAAAAGCTGGGGTTGCTCTGTGCACAGCATGCTGCCAGAATACAGCCATGTACTTGCTTTCATCACAAAAGATTTCTGGGCCATGTTCTTTGAGGTTAGTTACTGCTTACTTCCGTCTATCAAGGATTGTCGTGGCACTGCACATATATCTGTGGCCAGACTCTTCTTCATTAAATCTAAACCATTCGATTGAAATCAAGGCTCAAAAACATGTAACTTATGCTCAATTTTTCATTTTCCATGTTACATATAAGGCCATTAAAGGAAAAGGCTCTCTTATTACCCATCTATTTTTAGAAGCCTAACATGCATAGTTGAATATGGCTTGTGGAGAACAGGCATTTACTCAGACAAGATTTATATACAGATTTTGCTTTAAGAGTTCTGTTATTTTAAGAAAAGAAAAAACATTTTTGTCATTAAGACATGTAACCAAGGATAGGAAAGCCAGGTGAAGTTCCTTCTCCTGTCCTAAGTTTTCTATGTTACTCTAGGCAAATCACTTCACTCCTCTCTGTTTCAGTTCTGAATCTCCAGGATGAAGACTACAGTGGTTCCTCATTTTTCTTGAGTGTGTATATGCATATAAAAATGTATTAGAGCTTTTGTTTAGATAAAGAAAACACTCATTTTTTATTTGCGGAGGCCCCAGTAGAATGGAGCTATCTTCGCTGGGCTGCTAAGTGGCTCTACAATGCAAATATGAATTACACATTTGAGCCATTAACACTCCAATTTTTCATAAAATGAGATTTATTTCACCAGCTAAAAGCTGGAAGTCTAATCTAAGCTGGCCATCTAGACTCTAGCCATACACAGCAGAGACAGGCATCTCCAGCGGGTAATTTTTCCCACTGACGGTATACACCTGGCACTCCATTTCACTGCCAAAACATCGGCATTTGTGTCACTCGAGAAGCTCTTGCGCTGCCCAGGTGGTCTCCAGCTGCCACCCCAGAAGGGCGCAGGTCTCCAGGACATCCCTTGCCACCTCCACTGGTCCTGTGTGGTTGTCTCAGCACCCTACTGCTCTGCAAAAGTCCCTTTCACTGAAGTAGCCAAATAATTCCACCAAGGGGGATTCAGCTCATGTGTTAAGACAACTAATTTAGGTGTGTAATGTAGGCATCTATGTGGTAATCAAGAGCTCAGGCTTCCTTTACGGGCCAGGCACAGTCAAAGGAGCGCAGCAAGTGATACAGCTGCCCTGGAGCAGATGCCTACATCTGCCAGATGAATAGCTCTGTAGACTTGTCCAGCTACAGAGACTTTAGATCATCTAACGTTTTGGATTCAGAAGACATTTTGCCCCTTTTTGAAGAATACAGAATTTACTTAAGAAATTAATTTAATTTATTTATTTAAGAAATTACAAGCAGTTATTGGCAAGCAAGCTTTTTTGCTATATTAAACAGTGCTCCAAAACAGAAAAATGACACAATCCCTAATGTGTAAAACCTTTAGCACAAAGAATGTACGGAGCAAGCAGATACTAATTACAAAAGAGTGCTAGCAATACCGATATTTGTTTTCAGTAAGAGAAAGGAAGCCCTGAGTGCTAATTCCTCGTAACAGAAACATCTGTCTCACTGGTATTCGGGAATTAAGTTTATGTTCCTCCTTCAAACTTGCACTTATTTGGTAACATGGCAACCTTAATTGAAAATAGCATTTATATGTCTGGCAATTTAGCTACAATGTTAATGATAGTGAATGGGGGATGAAAAGGGGGGTGGGAAGGGTTGAAACAGAAGAAGCAGCATCTGACAAGTTTTAAGAAGCACACTATAAAAGGTGGCCTCCAAAACCATCTGCCAAAGTGTCAAGGTGATGGATTTTTAAATGTAAATAGATTTTTTTTTTACACTCCATTTAGACTATAGTGCATGTGAAAGCAATACAGCAGGCACGAAAAATAGAGACAGCTGAACCACACGGCACCCTCTGTCATCAACCTTGCAGTCTTTGCTCATTTATTTATGTGCAAACAGGCTGAAGGCACCACCAGATGATAGTCTGAGAGCATCCTCCTTGCAGAGACCGTCCCGGATGCAACCCATTTTCACTGGATAACCTTAAGATACTCTGATGGAAAAGGACCCCCTGGAGTAACACCAACAGAAACTCATGTAGAGAATGTAACAGGGTTTTCCACATCTCCTTGAAGGAAATTTCTCTGCCTGCACATTTCTCCCATGTCTACTTAAGGTCATATTTAGCATTCAAAGCAGTTTTTCTGAGGTCTTTGTTAAAGATGCCTGCAAAGCAGGGTACGGCTGTTCCTACCCCTGTGTGGTGACCTTGGACTTGTTCACTCTTTCACTTTTAGACAAACACATTTTTGTGTTGCTGTTCAGAAAGGTATTTAACTGTGCCTCATTTTAGTAAGTGAGTAGGTGGGTGAACAAGGGTCTCAAATTACAGGTAAATGTAATTTTACAGGTAAATTACAGCAAAAGGTAATTGTAAAGTGTTTCAGAGAGCAAAAAGAAAGCTTTCCGTTTTGAAGTAATGCGCTAACCTGACTTCAGTCTTTCATTGTATTATGGGGAAGAGCAGAACAAATTCTCAATATTATATCACTTCCTTTGTGAGGAAAACCACAACCTTCTTTTTGATATCTATTCAGTGGAAGAATTCACTAGTGATACCACAAGTAGAGAAAGAAATATCTAAAAAACATCTTTTAGTAGTTGCACTGATTCAACTTGATCTTGGAGTGTGAACATGCAAACAGTGCTTTGGCAGTGGTGTTCATTGTATTTTGGGCATCTGGCAAGATTTGGAGCGGAAAGGCAGAAAAATGTCATCAAAATACTACATTTCTGATAACCCAGGTTATTCACAATTCTCTCTTTTACCAGTGTGAACTATGTGACACTTTTCTGACACCAGTTGTCTGCGTCCACTGTATTGTTGCTGACTTGTCTTCTTTAGCCAGGTAGCAATAGCAGCACACAGCTCTGGAAAGACACCAAAGCCTACTTAGGAAGCAGAGTAGCAAGACTGAGAGCTCCCTCAGACCTCCAGCCTGTTGTGCTGACATTGCTAGGACACCTGAGCTAGTCCAAAGCCACCCCATGTGCATCTGTCTGAGCCGTGATCAAAGCAGGGCCCTTGGTGTTGACTTATCATGGTCCAAATTTACTGTTCCTTCAGCTTCCCTATGACTGCTAAGACAGTGATAAGTTCAGCAGCAGGACTGTCTCCCAGGCTGGGGATATGGGGAGCCAAATGGTACCAGTACCATTGATTACAGTTTTTCCAGCAAATCCCCAGAAACTTAAAAACATGATTTTTAACCACTCCAGAAGCACAAATTATTAAAGACCACTCCATAACCGCTACAGGAGCTGGTTATTCAAAGACCAGCCTTGATTGAAATAAGACATACCCTGCCCACCCCATTCCTGTGGCTCTTTAATAACCATGCCATTTTAGGTAACTGGGGCTACTTCTTCCAGCCAAAACAAATACCACATTCAAAAAGGCTTGTCTTGACTACCAGAGTGTTAACTTTTCCTCTTCTGGTAGATAAGTTGAAGTAGGAAAACAGATTGTGGTTTCTGGGTCCCCTGGTCCCCCCACACAATGGGAATGTGATTACAGCCCTGCCGTGCCCCCGAGGGCAGAATAAAAAGGTTCTTTCTACTCTGTCTTACAGGGTAGGACATCATTACTCCATGAAACATAATAGCTCAACACTTACACCTGAAACACAATCTACTCCCTTCTCTCTTCATTCTCGCTGGAGCTCCTACTGCTCCCTTGTTCCATTATGTAGGATATTACTTTCCTTGTCTGAGAGCAGGAGGGAAGACATCAGCTGTTATCTTTCAGCCGATAAAGATCTTCATTCACGCCTGACGGATTGCAATTTAAGAAAAAAAAACATCCTCCCTTGGGCTCTGTGAATGGCAGTGCAATAACATAGTGTTAATAGCTCCCGGTCTAGATAACGCCATTACTTCTGACAGTGGGAAACAGAGTTTGATAGTTGCTGAGATGTTTTGATCACCTGTCAGGGAAACATTATGTCTAAGTTTTGCTTCAGTAGAAATATGTCATTAGCATTTGCACCACGTTCCTTACCTAGCTTAAGAGCCGGCACCATATACAAGCACAGGCTTTGGGCATAAATCCACATTATAATGATGAAAGGCTATGGACCCTGAAATCCCATTATATTTGACAGTGATTCCCAAGAGATTTTTTTCCCTCTTCTTTACTCGGACCTTCTCCTGGAAAATCTTTTGCACCTCAGGCACGCTGCTGTGTCTCCTAATTTCCCCTCATGTTGTTAGGAGACATGAGGGTCTTTAGGAGACATAAGAGCATTGCTCAAGAGGGTCTCTGCACCATGTTAGATCTTACCCCCTTATTTGACCACTTTATTTGAGAAGGCAGAAAAATCAGAGCACCTATGGTAAAAAGTTCAGTCTAAAAATGTCTATTTTAGGACTATCAGTATTTTAGGATTTATAACTTTTTGGAGCCTATGATTCAAAGATTCTTAGCTGTAATAACTTGAATTTTCTTTAATATGTGGCAGTAGGAGATCTAAGGCATTCTTCCATCCTCCTTATCCCTGAAATCACTGCTTAGCTCTGTGCTTCCCAACATGAAAAGTGCTCTTAGGTTCTGGGAAGTTGTGGGAATTGTGGCTATTCACAGATATTCCCATTAAGATCACCTAAGGGGTGATAAAATCAGCTGTTTGTGTGGAAAAATCATCCTGGAAAAATATTTTGTGTATTGTGATCTAGGTTTCTTTATGCTTTATCAGCTCCAAATGAAGAACAAAGTTTATCTCATATAATCAGCTAATTTGGAGGATCAGCTGGGGCTTTGGAGACCACAACTTGCCCTACAACCACCACCAGAAGGCCCAAAACCAGACAGCCTCCTGACCACCATCCTTTTAGCAGCACTTATAAATGCTCAGAGATAAAGCATGGCTTCCAAGCATAATCATTAGTGTCAAAAGAGTTTCGATATAACACCACCAGGAAAAGGGAGAGCGTCCCAGGAATATCTTCTGTGAGCGATCCTCATTTGCACACTGAAGAAATGAGTTGCATCCACAAAGCTTCATCCAGGTTAAGGTGAGTCAAAGGGCACGCACAGGTATTTCTGAGCCGCAGGAAGCCAAACTGAGCCTTCTTGGTAAACCCATAGTACATTTGGAAGCCCCAGGAACACCAGAGAGCACTCCCACCTGCTTGCTAAGGGGTATGGCTGAGTGCTAGCAGGCACCTCACTGTTCCTGCCACCCCGGCTGATGCTTGATGCTGAGCAGACCCTTTGCTGAGGGTGCGTTGGATGCCACTGTCAGAGGTGTCTGGGTGACACTGCTGCCGAGCATCCTCACATGCTCGTGCTCTGATGCTGGTTCTTACCACCCCAAGGGCTGGGGCAAAGTGTCACTGCAGCACCCAGCAAAGCTGGCAACGCCCATGAAGGCTGCAGCAGTCAGGGCACTGCTACTCCACTGTCCGTCCTTGAGACGAGTTTAAAAGCAAGCGAACAGATGATCTGCCCAAAACCAGAATGGTGGAACAGACCCGACTTTCTGCAAATAAGCTGAGGGCTGAGCTTTGCTTCCTTTGCCCATGGTGGATATATTTGTGCACATGTATGTGCAAGCCAGCACAGATGTTTATGCTCACATATATCTTCTCATGCTTTGGAGACGCTGTCATGCACAAAGATGAACCATCGCACAATAAATCAGGTCTGACATGGGATATGCAGCTGCCTTTGAAACACCAGCCTGTACCGTTTCGTGCTCCTCTACCCACGAGAGGGAGCTGACAATCCTCTGGCCGAGTTTGACAGCCACAAGGCTGCTAACAAGAGATTGAGCCTGGCTTCTTTTTTTTCCCCACTTTAGATATAACTGACATATGTTTTTCATAAAGCTGGGGAAGAATAGATGATGTGAGGCAGGTGAAAGCAAACCAGTAAGGAAAGAAAGTATGTCTGAACTTTTACACATGGCCTGGAGTTTGACAATAAGCTTCTTTTTCCTTTTTTAAGAAAATGGCTGATTTTTTTGCTCAGTTGCTTGAGTTCCTAAAGGGTTCTGGCTTGGTGGGGTGACTCCAGATCAAGGTATTGCATTAAGTTGAACCCCGAGTCTGTGCTGAAGGTGTCTGATGACAGTTATCATCATGTGGTACTTTGTGCTTGAGTCAGACTCCAAGGTACAGCACAATTTGTAGCTGGTAACACATAAACCGTGCTATAGCTCGTGTTGCCATATGGGAATCTCAGCAGAGACAGCCATGAAAATCATAGATTTTTACTGAAGCCTGGAAGCCCTGGTGTCTGTTGATGAGGACAGAGTCAAATAAAACTCAACCCATGGCTCGCCAGGTCTGGCACTACGTGCCGCAGCACTACAGTCATTCGGGAGCAAGGCGGCAGTTGGCTGGGCTGCTCTGGCCCCATCTCTGAAGATGCACTCAAAGGCATGGATAAACTCAGGCTGAAATACAAGCGACAGGTAAACGACCACCGCTCCCACTCCCTGGGCTGAATTAATGTCTTTCCAATACATTTGCAGGGCTGTGCATCACTCTGGGACTCCTTTAAATCACGATACTGCAGTGCAGTTTGCACTAGGTTGCTACTTACTGAGAAAAATGTGAAGCTGGTGATGTTCACAGTGGTGTCCTGCGGAGCAGGCAGAGATCCTGCCTGCCAGCCTGTCTCAGGCAGACAAGATGCATTGCCCTTTACCCACCGGGTTCCTGAACAATGATGTTCTTCACACCAGCTTTCAGCCCAGGGAACAGTACTGCAACCTGCTCCTTCTCTGGAATAGGCAGATAACAAAAGGACTGAGCAAACCCTGCCTGAAGAGCAGCTTGTGGTAAATTTGTCCCCGTGGAAATGCAACTGCAAGCACAGGGTCAGGAAACAATGTCCTGGGGCTAGGACTCAGGAGTGAAAAATGCTTTGGAAAACACTGGAGACTTCTGAAAAAGGCTCAAGGAATAGCAGCACAGCAGGAGTGGTGTGGAAACATCCCACAGATGGAAGATTTCTGCTCTTGGGCCCTAAACCTGGCCCTTTTTGTAGTTACACAAACCCTTTTGCAAGGCTGATTGCCCCCTTCCTGTTCCATAGCAGTCTGGCCACTGGGACCTGGAAAAGGCTTGCACTGCGTTTCTTTCTCCAGCAAAATTCCCAGAGCTACTGGGGCTGAGAGAGGTAAGCAGGATCAGCCTTTAAATGAAAAATATACTCAATTTTAAGATGAGGAAGGCATCGGTGATACTTTTGTATATAAAGATACACTCTCACCAGTTCTGCATATAGACACCAGTGAAAATAAAGTGAGAATACCGCAAAATAAAAATGTTGTGTTTATAAGACTTGACAAGTGATAGAACACAATAAAGCATATTTCCATTATGTATGCTCCCTTGATCTGTTGTGAATCATTGCAACAGAAAAGGTATTGTAGCTGTGGCAGCAGCATAGCAGATTGCCATTTAAATTCCCCAGCAGACAAATAATTCCATGATTTAGCAGTCCCCTAGCAGCAGACCACTGGAAATAACACCTAAAAGACTCAGGAACTCCCATGCTGTCTCTCTTAGGCCTTATATCAGAGCTCACTGAAGTCAGGAGAGTTTCCTCATTGATTCAAGCAGGCTTTGGTTCAGGCCATTAAAACAGATGCTCATCACAGTAAATCTGCTGGTGTCAGGGGGAGTGTTTGGGGGTAAATCTACTGTAAGAAAAACTGGTATCAGAGCCCTTCCGTACTCCGCGCTTTGTGAGGGAACAAGAGACTGAAGCTGAACTAGTGTAAGATATGTTTTATTTTCAAAGCCGTAACTGAGCCTAATTTAAATGGTGTTTTCTGATGCATTTTTTGCAATTGCTAAGACTGTATTACATTTCGGGCGAGGCAGCCAGCTGGAAATCCAGCGAGAGCAGTAGGCAGAAATTAGTTCCCCTGTTCACAATCCAGTTGGGCATTTTCAGCTCAGGGGCACTGGTCCCATCTCTTCCTTCCTCACTTATTTTGGAAGCTGAATAAATATTTGCAGCCCAGAGGAGAGAGCCCACAGGCTACAGAGACAAAAATGGTCCCCATGAGGGTCCTCATGGACAAACCCAGTCTACTGCAGACTGAATTATGAAATGTAATCTGGAAACTGTCTGTATCCCTGAGGCAACAAGACTTTGTTTCATGAAAAGAAATTGTATTTTTACCATGAAAGCTAGTTATAGGTGGGAGCAAATTCACACAAATGTGTTTATTCAGAGAAATCCTTGCTCACAGTAAGGTGTATTTTCCACTTTCAGCCAGACGTAGCAATGGTAAAGCAGAGCCAAGGCACTCTGAATCGTCTTGCAGACAGTTACGACTCTGTTGAGGAGTTTACATTAAACAAATTCTGATAAAATTAAGGAATTTTCCATATTTAACAAAGCTCTTTCGCCTGATCCCTCATTATTTAATGATTTCTGGGCATTACTGCTCATTCTACAATTGTAAAATATCTGTATCATGTAATTAGCCTAACTAAATACTTCTCAGGGTTTTTGCTGAGTGTTCATTTTGTGCTTGCTCTTCACTGTGCTAGGACCGCTGAGACCTCTCACAGTGATTTCAAATGTATTCCCATTGATTTAACTACTCCTCCAAGTGTTTACTCAACAAGATAACAACTATCTTGCCAAAAAATTGTCTGAGGAACATTTAAACTCAACCCACCAGGGAAACAAAAACCAGTGCTCATTAAAAAGTCTTCGCAGATTCCATGCTCTCACCTGTCCCCCCCATCCCCTCTGTATGCATCCTTTGCTGTCTTGGGAATGTCAGAAATACAGAACTGTGTGCACATCCCCATGACACAGCACATTTCTCTACAACACCTGCCTCCAAAGCTGAATTACAGGCACTTCTATAACAAATTTTGTAGGGAGATTTTGCTATCGGGCTGCTTCCTTGGAGGCTGAACAAAAAGAATAAAACACTTGAATTTAGGCAGAGCATCCTAAAAAGGGGTAACCTGTATTAGCCCACGGATCAAGCTGAAATTTTACAGTGACCTATGCAGTTCTCATTCTGACAAGCTCCTAGAAGGTTTTCCCAAAAAGCAAACAGGACAGTGTCTATATGGAGTTTAAGGAATGTTTCAGCTGGAGGGGAGCCATCTCCATTGAGCTAAGAACACCGCATTCATCTTCATACAGTAAATTTGAAAATAACCTTCTTCACAACTGCAAAATTGTTCCTTGTCTCTCTCTGTTTACCAGCATAGTTTGTCACCACTTGCATAACAAGTTTTCAGGATGAATCACAGACAAACTGTACAGGGTCTCTGAAATCTCACTTTTCCTCCAAAGAACACAGTAAAATTTAATTGTTGTTTTTATGAATAGACCAACAGACGGTTTATATCCACAAAATACTCAATATAGCACAGACACTGAAAAACAAGATTTTACTAATTATGATAAAATTCTGTATAATCGGCAGTTGTGGTTTAAAATCAACACTGCAGAAATCAAAGTTTTTTCTCTTGGTTATTTCAGCAAGTGAGGCTCAAATCCAAAGGCCTTCTGGAGTCACTGGAAAAGGTTGCGTCTTCAAAAGGATGTGGTTAATTGAAAGCCATCAAGCAGACCCAGTGGCCCATTAAGTGCTCTTCCCTAGCACCAGCTGTCCAAGAAGTAACAACAATGCATTATAGTTGAGATGAAGTATAATGGCTTGAACTGACTTCCACGGCTTCCAGCCATGGACCAAAGCACGGAGACAACGGCACTTACTGTCAAGCAGTGTGATAACAAGACGGTTCACCTCAGGCACGGGCACAACTTGAACTCATAGTCCTTGGCAAGAGCCCTCACCACCATGGTTTCAAGGGACATTCTGTGCTTTAAAGAGAAGTGGACTAGCCCCTCTCTCCTTCTGTAAACTTTGGCATAATGAAATACTTTCATTAGTATTTTGGTTTGGAGCAGTCGTGCAGTTCTGAAGCAAGCCCCCATCACTCCCTTTACCGCAGAGTTCACAGAGTTTACTCAGTTTTATGGAGCAGTTTTAGTGCACCAGATTCCTTTTGTGGGAGACAAATCAAAAATCTCTGCTGTAGCACACCCCAGATGTTCTCCTACAGGGACGTGAGGGTCCCAGACTACATCCTCTGGACGTTGCTTCAATCCATATGCCTGGTGGGGCCTTTCTGTGCAGAAGACCAGACTACATATAAATGGAAATAACCCTTTGAACCACATCATGTGTGGATGTAAGGACCTCAGAAGCAACCCCTTGGAGATACCCATCCAATTATTTTCTGCCAAGTTGCTTACTATTGTAGAAACTGCCTTGTAGATGCTAAATTAAGAGTTTTGTCCATCTACAGAGGGACAGAGTTACAGAGACTATTGTGAGCAAGGCTTAAGGTCTGTCTCTGTCTTTAGCACTTTCTTCTGTTAGAGGTTTTACTTCAATTATATTTCTGGCTCCTGTGAATCCAGTTCTTAGGTGCTTACAGGTCCGTTTGCATCAGTTAGGCCAGAAGTCTGAGCTCCCTGAAGCAGCAAAAGCACCTAATGGTCATCTGCTATAATGCCACGACTCTTCTGTGAATCTAGCCCACCATCCATGTTACTCCTTTGTTGTTCATCGCTGAACACAGTGGTGGCACAGGGTGGCCGGACACTTTAATTGCATGCAACCAGGTGACAGATACTGGTGATTAGCTGGTTACTTCCCAGGGCACTAGTGGTTTCCATCCTAGCATCAGCATTAGAAAATCTAGCTGGTGGGAGCAGGCTGGGTCTGGGACAGTGCAATGAGAAAGGAACTGTAAAAGCAAATTTTCCTGAGGAGAAGGATTAGCCTAGGACTTAGGTGATGGCATTTGAGTTAGCTTTTCTCTTTAACAAATAACCCTCAAACAGAATGCTTTTTGGCTTTATACTGAACACTCAGTTGGCTTCGAACTACAAGGGATCCCATCAAATCCCAGTCTATTTGCACTCTTTTCTGATGGTGTACATCTTTTTGTCTTTTTGTATGCTGGCTGTATATCCCATGCGTTACCTTTGAAACTTCATAACTTGTTGTGTAACTTCTTTTTCTTTTTATCCTGACCTAGCTTGCTTTTAAAACCAGCTGTGTCTTTTCACCCGAGGTGAGGCTTTGCAGCTAGCCTACATTATGTAAACATGTATTGTAACGTCCCCAAACCTGCAGTTAGTCAACAAAAGATCAAACAGACCAACACACTTCAATGGTAGCCATCAAAGTCACTCAGACTTTCTCAGCGAAAGCTGCCAGCTTGCATTTTTTCTGTCCAGTGGAAAAGATAAGGCTATTTGTCTTTCTTTCACAGTTACAAATAAATAACGAAAAGGACAGTAGTTTTGAATGAAATCTTAATCAAATCTGTTCATCTTGGAGTTTATATTTCAAGCCTTTACCTGCATTCCAGACTGAAGTCAAATGTCAAACTTTCCCCCTTTATCTTCTCTCCTTGACTCAAGAGAAGATCTGTATCTTTACAGAATGAAACAACTGTTTTCCTTAAAATGTTTCAATAGGCCTTGATTTTGTAAAACAAGCCACTTCTCTGGCAGGTGCTTTAATTTCAGGGAATTAAAGTAATTGCCACAAAAGGGCTGACAAACCTCGCAGCTGCTGAAATAAAAGGAGAAGGATCAACTGAGCTGCATGGATGTACACAGTGTGTCTGGGCAGGAGAAGAGGTGGACAGGAAGGGGTTTTTGGTATCGACTTCTTTAATATACTTTCTTTTTAAATCCGTTATGGTCCTAAGAGTATATTAAGATATCATCTGCTTTCTTCTCTTCCCTAAATCAACTTTACCAACTGAACCAATTGCGGGTGTCCAGAGAAGAACAAAAAGCACAGTCAGAGCTGTAGAAAACAAGACTGCTGAGGAAAGAGCGCAGAAATAGGGTTTGTTTAGTCTTCACACAAGAAGACTGAAATGAAGCAGTATAGGCTTACAAAGTAGCTGCAGAGGAGAAAAAGACAAACAGTTCTTCATGTCCACTGATGATAGGACAAGGAGTAATTGGTTTCCACAGCCCTAAGAGAACTGTAGGTTGGCTGTCAGGGGAGACTTTCTTCTGATGTGATTAATTTTGTGCTAGAGAATCTTGTCCAAGAATCTGTGAAACCTCCACCACTGGAGGGTCTCATAAACAGCTGAGGCAGGAATGATTTAAGTGTTCATGAGAATAACTGATCCTGCCTTAGAGGAATGGGCTGTAGGGTAAAACACTTCTTTGAAATTTCTTCCAACGCTATCTCCCAAGACCTCTTTTTATTTTCTCAAAAAGCCTTGGATTAAGACAGCACTCATGGCTCAAAGTTGATTCAAAGTTTGGAGTTGTTCATCCCTTAGCCAAGATTTTGGTCTGCACTGCTTTCTCCTTTCTAATCTACCCTTTCAGCTCACACAGGGTAAAGTGGAGTGAAAACTGAAATCCAAGCAAGGTACCAGCACTGGGAACACCCTCAGCCAGCATAGTCCTCATGGGCAGCCAATCTCTTACTGCTAATATCACGTTCTTGCAGAGTTTTTTCACCTGCTACTATCTAACCCCCACTATGTTTAATCTGAATCCTGCCCCTCTCTCTTTCCTGTTCAGGTCGTATCTCCTCAGGGACAAGAACTGAGCACCCCAATGCGTGTATACAACAGCTAACCCGTGTTGGATGCTAGGCTCAGAAATTATGTCATGGGCAGAAGTTGTTAAACAGATGTTGGTTTGTGCACTAGTGAGGAATGATTCCCTGTGTTGCAAGAAGCCACAGGGCCACCAAGCATCTGTATTCCCACACACACTTCTGCTTTTTCCACCCAGAAATCTTGTCTGCATAGATTTTGAGGACTTTAACGTGCTTCCCCAGAATTTCCAGCCATCTTATAGTTTGAACAGGGACGGAGGCCCAGTCATAGCTATTACTCTGCAGAACAGAACAAGGGCAAAGCTCCAGGGGGAGGGGAGACAGCCTGCTCATGTGCTGCCCTGTACCATTAGACCTGCTCCTCTTCCCTTCTGGTCACCTACGTAACCAAGCCTAGAGCAGAAAGGACAGACTGTCTCTCGCCTGTCTTGCATCTCCTTGCAGGTAAGGAAATGATCTCTTTATTCTTACCAGCGGGTCAAAAGAGGCTATTATCCTGCTGTATTCAGGGTTGGTGGGACCTCACCTTGAGTACTGTGTGCAGTTCTGAGCCCCACAATTTAAGAAGGTTGCTAAGGTCCTTGAATGCACCCAGAGGAGGGCAACAAAGCTGGTGACAGGGCTGGAAGGAATGTCCTATGAGGAGCAGCTAAGGACTTTGGGCTTGTTTAGTTTGGAGAGAAGGAGGCTGAGGGGCGACCTCATTGCTCTCTACAGCTTCCTGAGGAGGGGACATGGAGAGGGAGGTGCTGAGCTCTTCTCCCTGGTATCCAGTGACAGGATGTGTAGGAATGGTTCAAAGCTGCACCAGAGGAGGTTCAGACTGGACACTAGGAAGCATTTCTTTACCGAGAGGGTGGTTAAACACTGGAACAGTCTTCCTAGAGGTGGTTGATGCCCCAAGCCTGTCAGTGTTTAAGAGGCATTTGATCAATGCCCTTAACAACATGCTTCAACTTTTGAATTCAGCAATTCAACTGAATTGGTCAGGTAGTTGGACTAGATGATCATTGTAGGTCCCTTCCAACTAAAATATTCTATTCTATTCTATTCTATTCTATTCTATTCTATTCTATTCTATTCAAAACTGGATAACTATTTACATGCAGGCAGATAGTACATATGCTTGGGGAATACATACAAAGACACGTTTTTCTCCCTGTAATTGTGAGTGCAAGTAACAAAAGAGAATGCCAGGCACAGAGAAATAAGTTTCCACTGCTTAAATAAAGTACGGTGAGAAAAGATGGAAATAAGTGCAGCCAGGAAGAGGTTAGAAAAATATTTTGATGCCTACGAAATCATCTGAAAAGAACATTTCATTAATGTAAAGGGCTTTTCTTTCTCTTCCAGTTTAACACCTTTGAATATATTTTTAACTGGATTTTTTCTGAGCTCATATTTAAGTTACTTGCTTCTCTATAGAGAACTTCACCTGGGCCATTCCTATGTTGCTGGATGTGAAGGTGCTCAGAAATCACACAACAAAGCCGAGTGCCAGCCTCATGGAGAGGGAGGAAGAATTAATCATTTTGTATGCATGTAATTACGGCTTCTGGGTGTAAATCCAGAATTCTCCAGTAAATTCTATTGGAGATTGTTTTGGATTCCTACATTTCAGTTTCAAAATCACGTCATGGGCTCCCACTCTGTAGTCTCCTTCCCCGACAGCGCTCCCCACAGCATGAATGCGCAGAACCCTGCTTTGCAGATGCATTTTTTCCAAGCATCCTGCAGAAAACATTCTTGCAATGCTGCATTATATGTAAAATATATGAAGTACTCCATCTAAACATTTAGGAAGGCCTGACACAGTCAGACCATGCAGAGAAATACTAGCCAGTCTGAAGCTGAAAGGTTTTCAAAGAACAGTATTGGCTTCATGTCCTTGCATAGGTGGCAAGGTCAGTTCTGAACCTGCAGGAATTGCAGGGGTTGTGCCTTTGGTGGACAATCCAAAAGACCAGGAATTGCAGGGGTTGCACCTTTTGAGGACAATCCGAAGGACCATTTAGAGTTGTAGTTTTCTCTAATCTTCAAGATCTTAACTATTGTTAACACAGAAACAATCCAATTACTTTTTTTGTTTTCTCTCCCTGCCTTTGCTATAAGTATTTCGACGCTCCAGCTGGCACCATTCCCTTCCAAATTTACCGCCATCCTCTCCTTCCACTCCTTTCTTCATGGTCCCATTTCCTGCTCCCTTCACCTTCTCGTGTCTCTCTTCTCTGTTGCTTCTGTATCTAATGCATCCTGCCAGTGTCTGTTTACATCTCTACCTCATTCCAGTCCCTTTTAACAAGTTATTCCTTTCAAAATGCCCACGAAGAGAAACTAATAATGGGGCAAAAGATCACCACGAAGTCCTTCACCTCTTTGACGCTGCATCCTGTCTCCTCTGTGTCCAGTCCTCGCAGTGTGGGCTGCCTTTCCCCTCTCTCAGTCCTGTCCAATGCCAAGAAACTTCATAAATAATTAGGAGAAGCGATTTGGTTTGGAGAATGAGGCACTGACATTGCTCTGCTTTTGGCCCTGTCATTAAGCTGCTAAATGACCTCGAATAACTTCTTTAACCTCGTCTGTCCCAATCTGTCTCATCCCGTGACTTTTTTCAACAAAACGTGTAAGCTCCTGGGATCTGTTATGTGCTGTTAAAGCCTCTTGAACAAAAGGGCTCTATTTTCTTATTGGCTGGCTCAGCTGGGACTTACTCCCTGTAACCACAGACATTTACACTGTGAATATCTACATCTGAGCTACTCGCTAAAGTTTCCTAGACAGTCAGAGGGGAACAAAAGGCAGTTTTAGGTTGAGATTCACCTAAGCAAATCACCTAAGAAGCCCAAAGTAGGCTTCACCTTTGGGATGAAATTAATTGCTCCATCAGAATGCTTGCATGTTGAAAATAGTCCCCCAAATATTGACTGATTGCAATTCTTTGGTGAATTTAGCTGAAATACCTAAATTATATTGGGCCAACTAGGTTGCATTTTTCAATAAATAAACTATTCCATTAAAAAAAATCACCCAGATCTTTTGGGAAATACTAAATGTTTGAAAGGTGATTTTTCTAAGTCTTTTCAGAAGTGTCTTTGTAAATGGATTCTTGAATTTCTGCTTCACCAGGGAGTTTTAACACAGTTCATGCTCCTGAAGCTCATGAACTGTGCACAATGCATGTAGACATGCAGATACCAGCAAGTCAGCACACCAGACCCACCTCAGAGATCCCCTGTTGGATTTGTGTAAGCAGAACGCCTGAGCTCCTTAACATCTCGAGAACTACATCAGTACCTAAACATGGATGTAACACCACAAAAATAAGACGTGACAAAAACACTTTTCCTGCCTTGAAAGAGAACTTCCATGAAATGGCATCTGCTGAAGAGCTCATGGGAAGGAATATTCTGTTTTCCTACCCAAAGGAAGAAGTTTTGAGAACAACAGCCCTCTTGCAAGGCAACTAGATGGAAAGGTCATGTCACTCACCAAATATGCAGAAATGGAAGAGCTGAATAACTGACTAGCATGAACATTACACCTATCACTGCTAATCAACATCACCTCATACAGCTGAAATGGCAGTAGAATATTGGAGTGTCTTTGAAAAAGCTAAATAACAGAATGAACTTTTGAAAAAAAGTCAAAGTTTTGCCAAAACCTATTACATGCACTCTGCAAAGGGGTGTCTGTGAGCAACTGGGAGGGAAACAATAACAATAAACTGGAGGAATAGCTTTCATAGGATAATAAATGAATTGCAAATAGCACACATGTCAGACACACTAATTCTAAAACAGAAAACTGTTCCAAAACAGAAATAAAATGAGGTTGTGACTGGGACAAATAGCCTCTTCATCCTTAGAAAAGGAGAGACACCTTCCTGAGTAAAGAATTAATTTATAAAAAAAAGAAATCTTTAGAGTTCAGTTGCCATTTTATGTGCCAAAGTAAAAAAAAAAAACATATATACACCCATTCAACCACCCCAAAATCCCAAGCACCTAGAGACAATAGTACACAGAGTATGAGGCCTGCAATGCCCAGTCAAAGAGACCTTTTGGAGCCCACTTGAAACTGGATTAGGCACAACTAGGGGAATGGATCTAGCCCTAGAAGAAAACATTCCACAAGGAAGAAAATTCAAGGAATTTGTTCAGTTATTAGTCGCAGTTATTGCAAATGCCTGTGCTAGCTGTATGAGGCTGGAGAAGTCATCGTGGACAATGGAAAACGGAGATGGATGCAGATCCTGTGAAGGAAACAGAGGAGTTAGTACCTTCCTGTAAGTCTCTTCCTCCCAGTGCTCCTCAGGAAGGGCTGGTAAAATGTGGAGGCTTAATTATTTCAGCTCGTGTGAGTTTGATACTCCAGAGAAATACTGGAGTGGCTTGTAATTCTGAAAACTGGAAGTTGCTCAGCCAAAACTTTAGTTAGTTTGAAGCCAAGGAATCCACCCTTGTATACAGCAGCTGGAGATGTAAAGAAGAGGAGATATAACTAACTGGATGGAAAACTTCATCAGTCCCCGCATCCCTCCAATCCCATGCCACTGCATTGACCTGTAGATCATTGCTAAGGAAAGAGGGGATCGTCTGTTTTTAATAACTCTGCTGAGACCACTACAGTACAACTATGTAATGTGAACACCTGGTAACTGAGGACAGAATGGAGGCTAATCATCTCATTTTGAATGGGCCACCAGCCCAAATACCATTTGCATTTATTATCAGGCTGGACGGGACTTTAGCTGGGCTTAGAAAAGAAAATTGTATCTTTCAACAAGCCCCTTGAGCATCCTGTTTAAGGAAGAAACAGCACTGAGACATCACAGTAAGGTAATGGAAAAACATAGGGTCTTCTTTCTTGAAGTACATGTCTAATGTTTAGAGCTATCTTTCTGTGGTGGTAACATTGTGCAGGCCTGCAGAAAACAAAAGCTATGTGCAGGTGCTCAGAAACACCCCAGGAGCAGCCACAGATGAATCCAAACTACGATCCTCCAGTCGTCTTTGAGGTAGAGCACTGACAACCTGTATCTTCGGAGGCTTGCATTGACATGTCCTGAAAGAGGATCAGCAGCAGTCTTGGAATTGCTTAGGAGTCCTAATGTTTATGGCAAAGCCTTTTAGAACTGAATAGGGCTAAAAAATAAAATATTCCAGAGAAATTAGTCTGCGAAACAGCACAATGTCATAGAGAGTGAAAGCCTGTAAAAATTCTGCATTGAGGATGTAATTCTGTGCTAAACTCCCCTGAAGGATTTAACTGCTGGTTCAAACATAACCAGTTTGCACTGCTTGGATTAGTAAATAATGTTCTGCTGCACCGCCAGTGCTTGTGTCTGCCTTCTGTAAAATTACGGCTTATTTCTTTCCTTTTGGTCAAAGAGCAGTTCGGATGGTGGTCAGTAAAGGAAAGGGACGCTTGAGAAACAGAAGAGGGTGACTTTGTAGTGAAGATTCATTTAGACGATTTGGTATCTATTACAAGCTGAAGTCAGACAGTGTCTGCATGCAAATGTAGGGAGGTAGTGAAAGAGAACTTCACACAGTGAGAGGGTCCTTCTTCTTCATTAGCATTTACAAAGTAAGTAAGTAAATGACATAAATATGGGATCTGATAACTGGAAACACACTGGACATGCCCTGCATGTCACAAGGCTCTCGGGCCTCTCTGCTAGCACCATGTGCTACCATCATGTCCAGGTGCTCTCTTCATCCAGTTGACTTTAAGGATTTATTACCAGTGTGGAAAGAGTCTGCAATCTCACATCGGGTAGGACATGGCTGTCTGCTGCTGCACACAAGGAAAACCTTTGTCTTCTAATTCCTTGTCCCTTGAGCAGAACAGCTGCACTTAGGGGAAGGTAATAAGGATATTCCCAGATGCCCTAAATTGTTTGCCATGCTCTCTATGGCTGGAAAGCAGGAAAAAGAGAAAGAGGGTGCGACTCAGAAAATGACAGTGCATGCCCCATGCCTGTCAGTGTTTAAGAGGCACTTGGAGAATGCCCTTACACGCTTTAACTTTTGGTCAGCCCTGAAGTGGTCAGGTAGTTGGACTAGATGATCGTTGTAGGTCAATATTCTAGTCTAGTCTAGTCTCTTCTATGATAAAGGATAAAGGGTGTATTCCAAGAAGACGGGTCAGTTGTCTTTGCCTTCAGATCATGTCACAAAAACAAGCCACAAAGTGCTCACAGAGCACAGCAGTAGCAATTACCTATATAAAATCACTTCTGCCATGCTCCGTGACCACTGTGTGTGCGAGTGTACCCAGAGAAGGGATGGGAGCAAGGGAGGAAGGCAGAGGATGGCCTTGCACCAGGGCAGGTGCTTTTGAGCGTCTTCCAGATGGCACCGGCACAGTATGTTTTATCTGTCTCATGAAGAAAGTGGATCTCTCAATCAAGCCATTCAGACAAGGTTTCTTTTCACTCTCCTGGAAGTGTTTTAATTTACCTGGTGGTTTACTTACTGTTACACATTAAATAAAGATTTTTATCAGTTACAGTGGAATAGCCAGACCTTCTTTATTGTCAGTTCTGTTGAAACAGGAGGCCAGTGATGACTGGCAGCCTGTGCAGGCTGACGTGAAAAATAATTTGCTGAGCCCTGTCATTCAGATAGGGACAAAGGACCAGGTCCAGCTCTGGGGGAAGAGTGTGGCTTAAACAAGGGTCTGCAATTTTGCAAGAGCCAAGGCAGCAGAAAGGTACAGGTGGGGAGATATTTCTGAAGTGGGGATTGTGGAAATAGCATCTAAAAGATGAAGCAGAGATGGCAGGTAGCTAAAAAAACATTTACAAGATTTTGTGCAGGAAGGCAGGAAGAGACAGAAAATCTACGCTACAAAACCTAGTGTGCGAAGTCTTCCCACCACGCTCCTCTAGCCCTATTATTGTGCAAAAAAAGAAGGGATATATTTTGGGTACAGCTTTAAAACGGGCAATCATTTGCTTGAAATTACACAAAAAAGCTGGTTTTAATTTCCCCACTGAAGTACTTTCTTTTGCTTGATGTCAGTAAGTGGCCAGAACAAGACGGCTCAGAAGAAGAGTAGGAGCTTTGTAATGTATGATTGCAGAAAGGAGTTATCAGGGACAGTAATCTGAATGTCTTTAGTGACAGACCTAATATTAATGCCTTTTAGCCTAGCAGTGGAACCGGAATATACTGTTAGTAAGCATTACATGCCATACCATAATTACAGTATATCGTTCTTACAATACTAACATACAAGAAATATTTTTATAATGCCGCAGCCCCTGCCTTGGCCTCCTTGTACACAAATACATGAGACAATACACTTCCCATGAGTCTTTCAACATGCCAGACAAATGTTTTTTCCAGAGAAAAGACAAAAAAGGAAATTTGATGAAGGCTGGGGCAGGGGAGACGAGAGGACGGAGAGGGAATGGGGAGTGATAAAATGGTGAGTACAGAAAAGCACTGGCTGTACAGAGGGATTAACAGGGCTGTGGCACCCCTTTTTTTGCAGCACACTGTAACGTTTGGTCACTTGAAGGATGAGAAGAGCCAGCACAGGGACCTCCTCCCGCATCTCCCACCCCACAAACACCATCACTGCTGCAATGGACCATGACAGCGGCAGATGAAGAAGATATTACTGATATTACTGCCGTTAAAGAATGGGTTCAAACTAAACTGCTAAAAAACATTTTAATTTTTTCTTTTAATTTTTAAATCTCAAAGTATTCCTTGAAGGCAGTTCCACAGCAGGAGCTGAAGGAAAATAGGCTGGTTATGGTTTAATGGAATAGTCCCAGAGAGCCTTTCATAAAATAGTTACAATATTATAAACGAAAAACGCTGTAAGAATAGCTAAAATGGGAATTTACACAAAATATGGTGCCTTTTATTTGCATATGACCTCAATGATTATGTGCAAGATTTGGCCCTCCTCACAATAAGTGCCACATTCTGGTTAGAGAAATATGATGCCTTTGTTTTGGCAGAAAATAAATCTCTTAAGGTAATCAAAAATTCATGTAACATATTCTAAAAATATCCCTTCCAAAACTGTCTGTGCCAGACAAAACAGGATAAAATATTTGCCTTTGACAGGAATATTGATCTACAAAATGTTTCTTTTCTTCTCTCTCCTTTGGCCTCTTGATTTTCTTCCAAGCTCCCCTCTTCTGGTGCTTTCGGTGGAGCAAGGGCATCTTCTGGGAAGGAACATCTTGAAACACAACTTCGCCAGCTATCACTTGCTTTTTATTTACACTGAGGCCCTTTGCAGTGTTCTGGCAATTTAGAGAGGGATTACATCCATTTTTAGCTCTTTAGACTTCCCCCCGCATGTATAAGGACCTTTGTATGAACAAGGACTTAATATGCACATTATTGCAAAGTTGCTTTGGATGCCCTCTCCCCTACGTAGAAATAAATGGAAGTGAACCTGGAAAAAATGTTTCACTTCCTATGAAAGTCAATCCACCCAGAAAGGAATCCTCATAAAGAGGAATACTGCTCGAGGCAGGGATTTCTCTGAATAAAGTAAGTGTCTAGGTGCTCAGGAGGTGGATTTCCTATTCATCGGTGTACACTAGTGGCTTTATAATGCTACGGTGACGCAAAGCACCTACGCTAGCTTAAAAATACAAGGTTTAGGATCACTGGAACAGCAGTGCAAAGCAGCTGGGCTAGACCAGTGTATCTGGCACTTACTATACTGGTTGTGGAAGCTAATTTAGACCAGCTGTGACTTCCTTACATTGGTCACTGCTCGCCTCTCACATCTTTTTAAGCCGGGGTGAGGAGAAATTGTACCCCTATACCCCTCCAAGATCAGGATTTTTTTTAATGCCCACTTTTCTTCAAAGGCCCAGCAGTGTCAAAAAAAAATCTGCAGGTTTCTGACTGATATGATTACAAAACGGGGGGGGGGGGTGGGGGGGGGTGGAGTGAGGTTGTTTCTTGTTTAGCAGAAAACAGCAAGTCACTGGGGAGATGGCATTTCCAAACAACAAATATCCCACTTGTCTCTTTGACCTGGCACCCTGTCACACCAGAAGAGTGATGGATTAAAGCTTTTATACAGTTGACTTGTTTCTGAGTCTCATTTTTCCACCAAGGGCTCTATTTCCCTATTAGCAAATGTTTTTATTTTGGGCAGACTACAATGCTTTGTTTGTGTTTGTTTGGCAAGCCATGGTTGTGCCTGGTCAAAGGAAGGTGGAGACACAAACCATCCCTTATGAGACCGTCTTTTAACAGCTCTGAAATGCTGCGGATGGGCAGCTGTCCCTTCTGCTCCCACACTGTACTTCAGGCATACCATTACTGAGATAAACCAATATAACCTATTAAGCAAAAGCTGACATGTGGCTTTTGAGGGACGAAATCAGACAGGAAAGAGTTTAAATATTGAATTTACTTGCACAGACTTACAATTTCTCTGTTTGTAAGGAGGAACAACACAGGGAAGTCTGAACTCAGTCAATCTTTTCAAAATGCAGTCAATAAAACCAGTGTATAATAGCGGCTGGTAACCACAACCATGTGTCAAACGAACCATCATATTTTCTAGGAAAGAGGATGTAAGAAAGTCTGGTTATTGGACCATTCTTTTTCCTGGAATACTATACGTCTAAAATAGCAGCTTAACAAAACACCGCAAAGATCAAGGAACATTTGCTGTCAAAGACCAAAGGAAGCATGGGGTTCCTAAACTGAGGGGCCTTCAGAGGCCAGAAGGGGCACTGAAAATGGTCTTTCAGCTTCTCTTTCTCTCCTTTCTGTTCTATTGTTTATTTGCAATTATTTGTAGCTATTTGCAGAACTAAATCCTTCTTTCTCCTAACTCCCAATTCATACTTTCACATGGAATAGGCTTAACAGTTGTTCAAGACCCATGGCATAAACAGGCGTTCAGAAATCTGAAAATATATATTCATATCTTTGTGCATACATGTAAGTACATGGAGGGTAGCCAGCTACTCTGCTAGCAGTTTCAGGCTCAGGATTTCAGCCTTAATATTCAAAGAGGTCCTTCAGGTCTTCAGATTTTGTGACAGGGCTTACTGTTTCCAGTGAACTTTGGAAATGCTACCATGTTCCTGGCCCTTCTTTCCCTCCAGCCCTCAGAGATGATAGGTCAGCTCCCTAATTGCTAGTACTTTCTTTTTTTTTGAGCCAAATAGTACAGGAATCATATCTCATCTATGACCTCTTATGACCCTTCGGACATAACTTTCAAGAAAATTCAATGAAAAGATGAGCAGGTCATCTGCACCCTGTAACCTGTCACCTTCTCAATGCAAGACCAAGCCTGGGATCCAAGATCAGTGCCATGCACAGCCCCACGCGGTGCCAGTTAGTTGGAGTCGCATCATTCAGAGCTGTATCTCTGCTAGAGTTAGACTTTTGGCTTTTGATGAACAAAATGAATACTTCCATCTCCTTCTTGAAATCTGGAAGAAGCCTGCACTGGTGACAACACATTGGCATAATTCTTGCCATGGGCTTTTAGTGGGCTGTTGGACGTCATGACAGCGTCAACTGCCAAACAGCTTTGAAATGTAGGCCCAAGACCCAGCTGATTGCACCTAGATCAGAGATCACTGAACCATCTGGATCTGACTGAGTTCCCACCTTTTTCTCATCGAGAGAAAATACTGCAAATTCCTCATGTGATGGAAATGGGAAGCCATCGTGGCCGCTCATGAAAATCAGTCATGGAAAAAGAGCTGGGAATCCATGAGTACCAAGAGTGATTATATATTGTCACAATAAAATGTGTTGCTCTCTTGGGGAAAACACCCTGCATGCCATCGTTTTGTGCAACACACATCCAGTAAGCCAGTTAAATTGCTTTGAGGGAGTGAAAGGAAATAGTATCTCTCCTGAGAAAAGCATGAGGTTTTTCCTGAAGACACTATAGTTATTCCCTAAACTGTGTGTCCAAATAAAAAAAAATTGCAACTTCCATTGCAAAAGCAGGAAGGAATCAGATGTAAGAATCACTCACTGCATGGAAACAAGAGGTTTTTTTACAGCTTGGTTGACTTCCTTCCTATACCCCCTTCTCCTGCCAGATCCTCCTGAAAGAAGCTAAAATAATAATCTCATGAGACTATCTATTACTGACAGTCCATTACACTAATTTGAATGGGATTCTTTCTTTCAGTTTAAAACTGGAGAATGTTTTGCCATTCATGAATGATTTCGTATTTGTTATAAAAACACAGCGCTGTGAGAATGTATCAGTAACAAACTACCTTTCACCAACACTATTGGTGCCTTTCATATTATAGTTAAATCACTCTCTGATTTTATTTTAAAAGATAGGAAAGTTTCACAGAGTACTCAGAAGCTCCCTCATGCTGAGTTGATCTCAACTTATTGCTTAGAAGATGGGTTAAACAGTGTGATGGGACATAATTACATCTGACAAACTGGTCTTCACGTCTCCAGGACCAGTGTTAATAACTAAGTGGAATAGATTCTCATTAGATGTTTTGTTGTTTCTACTTTTATTACTGGGGCAATATTTTTTTATAAATTTGAAGAAACACAGCCATGTTCAAAACTCTTCTTTCAGAGATTTACCAGGTTGTAAGTAGTTTGTAATCTGTAATTGTAAAGTGATCCTTTTTTTCCCCTGAAGATACCAGTATTTCGTAGTAGAATTTTGTATGTCTGTGTAAGATCTTGTACATATATGCACAGAAGTATACACTGTTGCATGATTAGCCTTTGAATGGAAATTTCCCATAAATATAAATTAAACTATTCCCCACAAGCAAATACAGTACAAACACAATTACATCAATGTCTTTCTTACATATTTTGGCAAATTAGTCGGATCTGGTTATCAAATTTATGATGTTCTGCTCCTGTAATAAATAATCTGTGAACCTATTAAAACTGTATTTCTCATATGTCATTAGCTACGACAGACCCAGCACATGTGCAAGCATAATCTCCTTCTTAAAGCCAGATACTGTATATCAAACTTCAGGGTTTTCTTTGTGGCCTGTTCGTAATATTCTTGGAACCGAGGGAATTAAAATGTTCGCTATATATTTGAGACCTATAAAAGATTTGGTTCATTTCTCCAAATGTCAAATAAGTTTTCCACTCAACAGATTCATCTGAGTTTTCATTCAGTACCTCCTGCCATCAGATGCAAACCTTAACCTGCTAATTACCAGCAAAAAGCTACCCCTCCATTTTTAACTTGCTCAAAATGACATGTAGACAAAATATTTTCTGCTATTATAACATCTTCCAGCTTCAGCCTAAACTCACAAATGTCAGACCACTTTTATTCTCGTCTACCCTTATACCTACCCATTTTACAGCCACTAGCAGGTAGTTTTATTTTCTTAGCAACCTGCAGCAATTAATCTCCAGACAATTTTATATCCTCTAGCTCCAGAATAACTCTGCCTCCCCCGTAAAAAAGTAAAACCACCTTGACAGTGAAAAAAACAGGTTAAATGATTTGCTCATGGTTGCACTGGAGCTCTGTGGTTATGGCATCTTGTAGGAGTGCCAGTGCAGTACTGAAAGCCACCCTTCCTTTGGGCAATAAATACTAATTCTTTTACAAATACCCACGAATTCAACCCGAGAACAGCGTTGCTCTTCCCGCCAGCAGCACCACCTCTCACTACAAAAGAAGCAAATTGCAGTTTGAATAAAAGCTGGTAATTGTCACCACTCTGCATTAATGCACGGCAGCAAAAGTTGCACTCAGTCTTCCAAATATTTGTCTCTCCCCCTCTCCCACATTCGTTTGTGAATTTTCATTTGTGAGAAAATTTTTACCCTGTTCTGCTTCTGACAAAGCTCAGAGAAGAAGCGTCAGTGATATTACAGGCACCTAGCGTACTGTTTACTAAATAATTCTTCCTTACATCCCACTGACTGTTTTCTTTGGAGGGAAACAAACATTCTTACAAATACAACAGACGACATATGAAATGATAAAAGTGCCTATTGGATAAATGAAAGACCTCCTTTATTTTCAAAAACATGCAGCTTTACAAGTCTAATGTGGAGTACTGTACTATGCCAGATACATTTGGAAACCATCCCAACTATCACTTTGAAACTCTGCCTATTTAAAAGTTTTGGCAACTTTAATCACAGGCACAAAAGCTTCAGCAAAATTGCTGTTTTAATGAGGCCAGCTCTGCCAGGAAGTGACAAAGCAACCAATGCCATCTGTTTGCATCTACCCGCATTTAATCTATTAATGTGAGCCAAACTTACAGTCATTAGTATTGTTTTACTGGTATCATTATTTGGCCTAAAAATAAGCTATGGGTGTTATTCATTGCTGAAGTAACTGAAATCAGCACTGTTACACCAGATATAAGTTTGACCCAACGCTTTTTTGGCCAAAAAAGAAAACAGGAAAAGTTCAGCTTCATATGCCATGAATGGAAGCAAACCTTGGCTAAGCAGACAAATGCTTTCTTCACATATGCATTACAAGCTGAGAACTAACTACACTTGTGGGTCACAGCGAAGGTATCCTGAATCTCTGTGGAGTTAAAATACATGGAATAAAAACAAGTTAAAAAGATGTTACTATGTTCCTGCGCTACTATCAATTTTCTGTTCAATGATCCAACATGCGGTAGCTAAATAAATCCAACTGGCTTCTTTTCTATGCAAGACCTAGGTCTCTCAAGATTTTTTTTCCATATATTTTCCACAGTTATAAAACCTTTGGACAATTGAAATGATAAAACACGGATATGGGCATTAGTGGTTTCCTTATACTTCAGTGCAAAACTTAAAACCATGAATTGATTTGACACTCCAAAGAAAGACACTGCTGAGAAATGTCAGCTTACGTGTCATGACATCTCTGTCTACACGTTAAGAATGGAGTAACCAGGGTTGAGTGTGAACTGCAGGAACTTGGAGCAATTCTTGGGCTCTACTTCTGAGTATGAGCTCTAGTTACATCTCAGCTCCCATATAGGGAGTACCGTAGGTATCAATCTCCACTTCCCACCTCCTTATTCCACCCTCCCCCAGTTTGCCCTCATTTTCTAGCCTCTGGGACCCTGGCACATGTATTGAAAGGAAGCCAAAGCAAGATCCATCAGGATCCCTGCTCTGGTCAGCACCAGGATTGTGGAGGTGCCTTAAAGCACACTTGTCCTGCAGTCTAAGGTAGTTTAAAATGCTTCAAAACTTCTTGAAGAACATGCAAGGCAAAGGTGAAAGTTTTCAGATAGGGATGATGTGAGCTTGTGAGAAACAGAGAACGTTATCTTCCTTGGTTGGCAACAGCCATCCTTCCTGCTGGAATATTTAAGCCTAGAAAGAGGAATTATTTATTTCGTTTTCAGTGGTATAGACTGTACACACACAAAAGGAGATGGACAGACAATGTCTACGTGTTGTTTAACAAGTGCTAACACTAAATAGAGATAATCAAAGCAAAGGAAGAGAAAATGTAAGCTTTTTAACACCTGTAGGATCTGGAATAGGACATTTCTAGTGGATGGAGAAGGAAATTTTCCTGCTTTCTTACTTGCTTCCCACACATAAGAATAAATGTGTGTGGAATCACTATTCTGCAGCACTTTTAAACATAGTTTACTACAAGAAAGATGTTAGTTTCATTGCCTGACTATAGACATTCTCCTGCGATAGGGGTAATTCTTCCCAGTTCCTTGGGCCTTTCATGACTTTATTTCTTACTTGTTCAAAAAACTGCTTATGATCACCTATATCCTCTGAGTTAATGGTACAACTTGTTTTGTGTTTTGGGCAGCTTATGTTATGATCTCTGAGACTATACTGGATTTAGGGATTTCAGTTTGGTCTTTAGTGGCTCATATGTATCACAAATCTAATACATATCACAGGGCACGGACTAAAACAAAACGTGTAACTGAGGATGGCATTTCTGTAAAAGCTCAGAGTGCTGTAGTACATTGGCAGGCTGATGTGTCATGACTAAGAATTATTATATTCATAAGTCTATACCACACAAACCCAATCCTCTGATCTAAATGAAATTACTCTGGTTTCATGGCAGTGCTACTTAGATTGCATTATAGTCCATTATCCATGGCCTTGTTCTGGCTATAAGTGATGACAGATTCTGGTGCCTTTTATAGCTATATTGCCCATTTACTTTCAATGCTAGAACAATAAGCATAAACAAGTCTGGTTTGTAAAGATTTGGTACAGTTTGATTCACGTATCTACCTCAGCCTCCTCTCTGGCAAGTACTATATTCTGCTTTTTGGTCAACCTTTTTGAATATATCACTCTTCTCTTTTTTCAGCACTGCTCCTTTTATCTTGCGTGCCTGATTCTTAATCATTAGGATTTCACTAAGCTGTGACATGAGCAAACTTTTCCAGCATTTTCTGCCCCCTTAATGCCAAAGTTCACAATGGTTTATACATTTTAAAGTACCATGTTTACTTCACATTTTATTTAAGATATTAGTTTATCGTGTTCTGGCATTGCAGAACGTTATAGGGTTTAATGTTGATTTCTCTTAAACACAATAAATAGCAGTTCTCTAACCCAGATTACCGTAAGCATCACTGGGCTGGATGACCCCAAAGGCATAAGCAGTGCAGCACCCCTGGAGAGAAGCACGGCAGCCGCTGTGTCTGGTCCGGCTCCAACTCATGGCTCTTACACTAGCTGCTCTGGGAAAAAAGGTGCAAATGAGCAGATTTAGGGTAACCTCCAAAGAAAATTTCTTCCTAACCCACCAGGCCTAGGCATTAGATTAAGCTCTGAAAAAAGATGCATACCAAAAAATTATGGAGAATGAGAAATGGGGTTTTTTTATGTTTTAGTTCCATATTATTTTCCCAGTGCAAAAAGAGGTTTTTGCTGGTCTTGGGCAGCATGGTAGTGGGGCGGCTGCAGCAGGGGCAAGGGAACACCATGCAGTAGTTGCATTTAGAAAGGCAAGCACTCACTACTAATAGCAAACACATTTCTGCACTTTGGATGCTATGCTGTTGTACAGGAATACACAAATAATTCCCCTGAACACACTGACACAACCTCTGCTGTCTAACTTCCAGAAATACAGACCTTAGCCTCCAAATACAAAAAGGGAGATAAACTATGATCCGCTTGATTTTATGTAACAACTGCTATAATAGCCTCTGATATTTATTTTCCGAAGCTAAATCCAGACCACCAGCCATATTTAGCAAGCACTGGAGCATGAGCCGCCTCACCAGCGCCGGTTCCTCCATGCGGAGCTGGAACGACGCAGCAATGAATCAGTTACACGCTGCAGACCACACTCCAGCTGTCTTACAATAAACTAAACTGCAGCAGCTCCAGAAGTTCACAGTAGCGGCACTAATTTTTACCAGCTGAGGACTTGAGCCTTTATCTCTTGTTTAGACTTCAGAACAGACCTCAGATTTCTGCAGCGTGAGTCTCCTCTAAACAAAGGGCTGATCTTTGGGTTTTCCCCTTTTGCTCAGCCGCTCCGAGCGCCAGCAAGCGCAGAGGACTGTTTCCCAACAAGCAATGGGCCATTTACACTGTTTGCTCGGCCCCGGAGAGCACGATCTCCCTCACACTGCAATAGCGTGCAGCTCTGGTGACAAAATGACATCTAATACCTGGAACAATGCTGCCGCGAATGCGGGAAATGGAGTACCTACCACATGGGTGCTACTGAAATGAAACTGGCCCCATGTGCCAACTTTGCAAAAAAGAACACTTTGTTTCTGCCTGGCCTTGGCAAGCTTTTAACCCTGGCTAATTTAACATTAAAGCTACACTAGCTGTCTCAGATCCATATTGTTAAAGCCAGCTGGATATGCGAAAAACTACAAAGAGAGGGAGCTTTTTGCCCAAACAAATAATACTGACTGTCACTTTGTATCAGGACTTAATCCTGTTAATGAGCTACAGGTGGGGCAATTTCCCTTATTGAATGCATTTTTCAGAGACCAGTTCCATTCACTGTATTGCTTGCTGATAGCCATAAGGTACGTACTGTAATCCGGACTTCAGTCTTACTCAGCAGTTCATTATTTAGAGTGCTTTTTGCTTTTACATCGACTCAACCCTGTTATCTCTACCATGGCCACAAGGAAATGCTGTTCCCATTTATTGCAGGGTTTGCAAGCTGTATTCAGATTTGCACCAGACTACAGATTCATATTTTGTGTTGTGTAAAGGGTTTCTGGGAGGTTTCAGCTGGTTTCACACTACCTCTGTTCTGCTGTACTGAATATTGGAAATTTCACAGGATTAAATTAACAGCAATGAAAATGAGGTAAATTCCTTGGTTATTCCACTTCACATCCTAAGATCTCACTTTGTGCTGCATAGAAACAGGCCCATGGATTGGATAAATTTAACATCTGGTTAGATATGAAAATTAGTCCGGAAATGCTGTTTATATTAATAACAAAATATATTTCTCTATTTCATGTATTTTGCTTTAATTTGGTCCCACCGTGTTTTCGTGGATGTAGTAGCAACAAGATAAAGTTTTTCTTTGCTTCTGAAAACAAATGGTTGAATTCATTTCCCTATTTATGTTATATGGACATCCTTGGAAGGAATACCCAGTGCTACTGAATGAAAAGATGCCACCTCGGCCCCCTGAAAACTGGGCGAGTAGCTGTTCTATTGATGCTGCTCAGGTGCAGCAGGCTGGGCGAGTAGTTCGTTCGCCATAGCCTTTGCTATGTGACATCCTGGCTTTCTTAGCTCCACTTGCTCTCCCAGGAAGAAAAAGATGGGAGAGGAGGCAGCCAGGATACCTGTTTTACTATCCTCTGAATAAGAATATACTATTTGGGGTAAAACATTTTGTGTTTATGATCTTCCTTTTTTGGTTGACAAGTGGGGAAAATATGAAAAGCCCACCTATTTTCAATGAACATGAACTTTTAAAAATTCGCCTAGGTTGGAAAACTCACTTCTTTTCACTGAAAACCAGTTCTGCTGCTGAAAACCACATAAAGACCAGTGATAGCAACAGGCACGGGACTCACACACTTAACTTCCCTAGGCTGTTTTGCAGATCAATACCGCAAATGATTTGCTGCTTGTTTTTAAACTAAGTACTAGACAAAAAGGGCTATTTTGGGTTAAATGAACAAGCACCTCTTTGAGTACAGGAACTAATAAAAGACTGGCCTCCAGCAGACGGCTATCTCGTGCTTTGTTTGTTTTTACCTGAATTAGGTTAGTGCTGCAGTGCAATTTCACCCCTGTTAGACACTAGGAAGGCTACACAATGTAGCACTAAGCTCAAGGAAAAGTTCAGACAGAGTTCACAGCTAATTAGACATCCCGGGTTCCTCACAGCAAAGCAACCTTGATGGTGGAGTGGATTCTTGTGTGTCTGATGTGACTGAGCCACACAGGCGTGGATTTTTACTGTCACCAGCCCATGGGGCTTCTCCGGTGCCCAAACACTATTGCCTCCAGCTGGTGGCTTTCCCTTAATGGTGAACTAATAAGTGCTCTCTCTTCCCTTCCAGTTTGCATATAATGTTTACTGGAAAATCACTGAGACCTCTCTTAAAAATATCAAAGTTACATGTCACATAAATATTTATGACAGAACAGTATAATGAGACATGACTGGGATCCCAAGAAAGGATATATGTAGCTACTACCATTTATCTAAATACCAAAGTATTTAGAACTTTTTGTCTGACTTTTCTAAATAAATTGTAAAGTTAAAGTAAGCTGCGTTTTTTTGTTATTTTTTAAATATTATTTTTAGGCTAAATAATCAGACGTTAAAGATAAATTTGGTATTGCCAAAACAGTAATATCAGGTTTATGGAAAAGAATACAAACATAACCTCTAGTAATTGTCAAGCAAACATTTGTATTTGTTACCTTCCCAGTTATAACAATCTGATTGCCAGAAGTTTGGTTATTTATGAAATTATGTGGCAAAACACATGCACATATCTCTTTTTAAACCACCACAACCCGGGATGTGGGCAGGAACTGTGAGCGTGGCCGGCAGTGTTTCACCCCTGCTTGACTTTCATAGAAATTGTTTCTCTCCCTTCAGTATAAAAGAGACTTGTTGCTCTATTTTAAAAGTAATTGTTGGCAGCAAATAGTTATATTCCAGGCACCTCTGCCCAAAAAGCTTCACAAACAATAAAATTCCCTCTTGCTCAGACGGTTGGGCTCACATATCACTTCTGCCCCACTTGGTTGTATTTTGGGCAAGTGAGTGGGAAACCACTGGCTCATGAGCTGTTTGCTGTCAGTCTTTGCTGCAGTAAATTCACTGCTAGGTGCCAGTCTCTTCGATGGCAAAATCTGGCCTGTGCCCACTGACTTGGCTTTAGCTGTGCTGTGTTAATATACTCTTTCAGGATCTGCTTATTACTGCTTAAAAGGAAAATGTAAGAGGTTGTATTCCCTGAATAGTCACAATTTTCACTGTCTTGGGGTATAAAGAATGTGGATTAAACACTATGTAAAGTTGGGGAAAATATATAGCTAGTACAGCAGTATCTCATTAAATGTGATCTATGCAGTAATATGAACTTACACATGTTGTATTCAAATAGTTCAATACTGTTGAATGGTAATTCACGTAAAATAAAACATCAATTAGCATATCACAAGAAAGCTCTAAAGCACTCTACATAAACTTCTGTGCTTTTTTTTACTCACAAGCTAATTAATTTTTTGGAAACAGGCTGCATTTATGAATTTTGGAAACTAAATGAAGCACGGCAGGGATTCCAGTTTATTGCCTAACAAAAACTATTACTCTTTTAACAGTTCTGACAGGCACAGCTGAGTCTTACAAGAGCTATTCCCTTCTCTCCAACCCTTTTTTCGTCCCCTCAAACACTCTGTCGCCATATTAACAATCGATGTAGAAAATTTGCAATTACCTCAACAGCATATTGTAGGAAGCTGATTTTCTGATTTATATCTTTCTCAACTGATTCTCAAGGAATAGTGTGTGAATTAATAGTGTGTGTGCAAACAACAGGAAGGCTTTCAGTGTGCGTGTACTTTGTATACAGTGTACGTATATTTATGACATTTATTTTACAGCTTGTATCTTTAGTGGTGATATTTGTAGCTCCATCATAAACAACCAAGGTAAGAGTTTTAAGGGAATACTAGTTTGAGACAAAGATTGCCTCAAAGAAAGAGGGCTCGAGTTGCGATGCATTAAAATGTTTGCACGTATGAAAAATACTTATGAAGTCACCACTTGGTCTGAGTTACAGAGCCAGGATGCACGGAGCAGATTTCACTGCCGAAGTGTTACAACGATTAATCATAGGCCGTAGAAAAGTCACTCTGAGTGTTATAGGAGGAGAAGCGCGGGGGCACCACCATGCAAGGATTCCAAAGAGGTTTCCATAAGCCAGCACAGAGAGGACTTTCTGCCCCATCCACACGTTCCTACAAAGACTGCCAAAAGCTGCCAATTTCAGCCCACCAGTGAGACTCTGAACTCCTTATTCCTGAACCCCAAAAGGCTGCTGTCTCGTTCAGCATGCAAAAAGGCTGCAGCAGTCTGACGCCTTAGCATTATTATTATTAGCTGGCTGTGATTTATGGTGTGAAGGAGAGGGACTGCAGCTGGGGTGTGGCTTGCTAGTTTCCAGTTGGAGTTGAACTGGAAACGTACAGCAGCTTTCCTCTAAATCTGCAATCACGGCATCAATATTTACATGAGCAAGTGAAGATACAGATCCACCATGTCCATGCGCATCCATGGCAGGGTACCAGTCGTTCAGCCTATGCATACGCACACCCACCCCTGCCTCATATATGTCCTGCAAAATGTGAATGGATGGGCTCTTTAACAAAGAAATTACTTTGGGGGTTCATGTAATTCTTTTAGGAGGACAATATTGTACTTCCCAACATATTGTATATGGGATAGGTTGTGAGAACACCAGTTTAAAGGAAAAATCCTTACTATATGTAAAAGCTGTTTTATATTTCATTTATACATTTTCCACAAGAACTATTGAAAACCCTGACAAAGTGATATATGAGCAAATAAAACATGAGTTTACTGCATACAGGCTCACACTTTCTGATACATTTTTTCTCAAAACTCACTGCCAACTGTTTCCCTTGCCATTTTTCTCAAAACCCACTGTGCCAACCAAATGTCATTGATATGTGACTTTCCACACAGATAGATAGTATTGCAATTTTTTCAAAATACTAGACTAAGGCTATTAAGCATATTGCTTTAAACTCACACCAAAATTGGAGGATATGAAAGGAGCAGACAATTGGCAGAACTAGCCTTTCCACCACATATGTCAGTAAGACCTATAGCTTGGGAAAATGATGCTTTCTGGAATATAGCACTAATGTATTTACCGTATGGTGTGCTAGAAGCTTTTTACATTCACGCTAATAATCTGCAAACTTGGTAATTTCACACACACAAACTAGAGCTCTCTTTATGTTTCAGCAAAGATTTAATGTATAGTGCTGTAACATTACTAGGCTGTGTTACTTTCACCCACACATTCTATAGACTCTATTGGTAAGCTGTGAAATGCTGTCAGAAGTAACAGTAACTGCACTATGCGTGTGAAAAAGTGCAAGTCCTCTACATTATGAAGGCTATTGGCCTCGCTTCTTATCCCTTTATCTATTTATTCCTTAGTTAGAAATGCTGCATAATTTGAAGAGACCTGCTAGCCATTACTAGGAACTGCAGAGATTCTAATAGAAGGGAAAATAAATACACAGAAAGCTGGAAATGCCCATTTCAGAGCTTACAATGACAGAAATAAATAAGGCAATCCAGGTCTGCATATCTGTTCCAAGAAGAATGATATCAAAGCACAAGACAGCACACGACTTGACCAGGGCATTTAACTAGCTCTCCTTTAGGTATTCCACAGTCTCTCCTTGCTTTAAACGCCTTCCAGGATCAACCCACTGCTAATGTTGCATGGGCAACAGCAGAAAGGAGAACATGCATGAACATCTGAGTACACACAAGGAGAAAAGCTGAGCAAGACTGGAATGAGGTTGTTTACATTGAAAACATTCCTTGATGCTCCTGGCTGCTTTTGTTCTTCGTCCCTTTATTCCTCCCTCTATCTCCCAGCTAGGCTTTCCTGCCCCTCCTCTGCACTGTCCCCAATTTATAATGCGCTGATGTTACAGGCAAGCGCTAGCACAATAGCTAACCCACAGAGAGCTGTCCCCCTCCCAGGCTGGGTCCTGTTTGCAAATATAGGTCAAAAACATAGTTGAGACTGGACGGGGTAATCCCAAATGGCCCATCTGTTCCTTACTCCCATCTCATGAGGCCTTGCCTGCCATCACCCACTGTGACTCTCGAGCTCTGTCCTGCCCGTTTCAAATCAGTTGAGTTCAGAGGAGCTGGAGATGGCTGAAATGTTTTTTCACCGTATTCTGCACAGCCAAATGCATAAAGACACAGATGTACTTAGACCATCTCCAAAGGCAGCTTCTGTTTGGCTCAACACTGAGCTGGGCAAGGATGTCAAACATGGCTAAAATGTGTGCTCGGTTAAGGCAGGGGCCAGAAAAAGCCTTTAGGAATGTCTGGTGGGACTGATTTCCTCTTCTCTTTTGTGTTGTTTCCTCCAGATGCCTTAATATGGGGATAGACAGCCCTTGATCTTGTGCCCTGATAGGATATGTGTTGTATGCCTTTCTTTGAGAGGCCCTGTGTTGGTTAGAACAAAATACCGCCTGCATGGGGTGATCCTCCAATTCTGGTGAGTACCAGAATTAAAGTGAATTCTCTCGGAGTTGTTGATCTTCTGCAGAGGTTTTTTTCTATGTAGGCCTTGGCAGAGCAGCTGGGGTAAGTGCCTGTTTTCAGAGTATTGCAAGGTGGAGGACGTAGAACAGCCTCTTTTCAAGCTTTGATGGCTTCTGAACAGCTATACAGCAGCAAGGTCAGGGGACTGCTGTTTGCTACGGGCAGGGCTGTGAGGGACCTTTCCCATGTCCTGCATAGAAAAGGAAAGCAACTCTTTTCATTTGGAGAATAGAGAGTTTTCCTCTTTTGCTGGTGGTAAATTGAAAGTAAATTGATAACACAGCTTGTTCACTAACTCCTAACACTGAAAAGCCTTTAACATGCACAGTCATGTCCTTCCCCACCTTGCCACCACACAAACATCGCTTTGTCCCAAGAAAGTTTTTCCCTATCCCCTCCAGACAGCTGGCACCCTAGTCCCTGGTACTACTGTACTCTCATGAGTCCAGGACAAATGTTTACCGTCTTTCCAAGGGACAAAGTATCAGGGCTTCAGACATAATCAAAGGAAAAGCTGACCAGAGCTCATGGGGCACACCAGCCAAAGGATCCTTGGGGCAGGACATCACTAACCTTCTCCATGAAGACATTCAGCAAGCCGATCCTTTTATGAAGGGCACTGGTGCATACTGGGGCAAATCATGCAGTTTTCCCTGCAAAGTGTTGTAGCAGTCAGGGGTTCTAGTGATGCAGATGATTTAGTGACTGCACCGTGCTAAAGCTTGCTGGAGCTGATGGAATACCTAGCAATCCTAAAGTTGCAATATGAAAGAATCCCAAACACTCACAGCATGGACATGAGCAGTGTCTTCCTAGCCACATGGATGTTTCTATTTGCACAGAAGAGATTTGTAGGAAGAGTCTGGCAGAACGGCACGTCTGACCATCAGAAACAGCATGTGCTCCAGAGGCACACAAAGCTGATGTACAGACTGAAGCACGTTGGCACTTTCGACACAGAGACCACAGAGGAGAGAATTATCAAATTACATTTCCTCAGGTCACGAGCAGGTTAAATTCTAGAGGAAAAATAGGACTATCATAGATCAGCCGACAGTGCTGCATCTTGATGAGTTATGGCATTCTTTCCTAACTGCCAGAACATGAGAGTTCAAAAATAAGTGGTAGCAATTTCGCATTTTAATTGGCACAATTGTAGAAAATGCTACTTGGCAAGTATCAGGTATTATGTCTAACAGACTAAGCATTTGTCTGCAACAGACTTCCTTTGTATTACAAAGCAATAAATGGACATGATGCTACCTTATATGGTATAAGCGTCACCTTGTGAAAAAGATAAGTGATGACTGTGAAATGAAGCTGAAGTTGGCAAAGATAATGCAAACAAGAGGATACCTTCAGCATTAGTGGTGGCCCCATTGCATGAATAGCATGATTCTGACTTGTAATAAAATCTTATGCTATTGTTTGTATGTGCATAAAACACCCTTGTAGTGAAATATATACTCTTCTGTTCTCTCCCAGAAAACTGCAAAAGATATGACTATTATGACTTAAAGCCAAAAAGCTGCAGACAGAAACACTGAAAAGAACTTGAGGCCAGTTCAGTCGCTGTGTTTCTCCAAGCTATACACCACAGCTTTAGCACCAGCATCTTAACTCTGAAGTCTTGAATACTCACTGTGATGGTGCATTAACCCTATCCCGAGAGACTAGTGCATTGCCAAAGTACTCTGTTAAGAAAGTTTCCCCATATCAAGCCTAAATAATTTCATCTTTCAGACCACTACTGCTTACCCCACCAGCATGACTACTCCCTGCTTCCATTTTTACTTTTCACATATTTGTGCACTACTGTATCTGAATTCCCGTTTTTAACTTCCAATTTAGTAATTTAGTTCATTCAGTCCCTCACATTTGTTGTTCATCTTCGGGTGCTTTTCTGATGTTTTATCTTCAGACTCTACATCACTTTGTTGCTCTTCTTTTTATTATCTGTAGCTTTTCTATATAAATTCCAAACTGAAAAGGCTACAATAGTACAGATTTTACTCCACTTAGGCAGAAGAGTGGTAGGACTAAATAAATTTGTTTAGAGGTAAGTTAGCACCCTCTGGTGTATCATTAGTGTACTGCAAATTTCCTTAAAGATTAAAGGAAGTTAATTCCTCCCCAAAGCAAGAAAAATTCAGTGAAGATGGATGCCTAAGAGATGACTATAGAAACTTTTGTGCTTATTGGCAGATAGAGGAAACTTGGATTTTTTTCTTCTCCTCTTCTTAAAGAAGAAAATACTGAATTAAGTATTTTCAACTTTTTTTTTAACAAATGATAAAAATGCCAAATTACATTCCTCAATTTTTCTTCTTTTTAGTTATTTTTTTCTAGAAATTATTTTGCATGATATGAGAGTCACTTAGATGTAATTTTTGAGAAATTTCACATTATAGTCAGTTCATTAACTTGTGTTTTCAAAATTTTCATTTTGTCTGAACTGGAAAGCAAGAGAGTGCCATTCAAAGGTATTTCTAATCAGCATGTATAGCTCCTGTGCCTTTTTTTTAACTGAAATTACTTTCTGTTTTCTCTTCAAAATGCATTTCAATGCTGCAACATCTCCGAAGATGAGCTTTTTTTTTCCTTAAGGATTGGACTGTGGGCTCAAATAGATTAGGTCTAAGATACTATTAGATACTAAGTAGTTCAAAACAGAAGTAAAATTATATAAATATCCATTTTTATACTATATGTCTTGTCTTTATTGATGTTATGCTCCAAGTTCTCTTCTCAACCTACAGCCACAAAACACGCTCCGCCTGTGTCGAGCTTTTACCACAGAAAAGGTAAACTGGTGAAGATTACCAGAGCCATGAAGATAGTTACTGAATTTGTGTGGAAACCACTGCATAAGCAGCACCACAGAAATCATTCAGCACTCTGGGTATACTTATTCACACCTTTGAATGACAGGGTGCATTTTATTATTATTGTTAGTTCTGTAGAACTAGCATATATGACTCCTTCCTATATGACTCCTTCCAGGGAACCTTCAGACAAGTCCCATTTATAAACACAACTTTGCCAGCCTCAAATTCTGTCTTCATTTACAACTGTGGAATTGATGGGGGTAGGGGGGAGTGCGGGGAAGAAGGAGAAACAAAACTAATAAAACCCAGATATTTCACCTGATTGTGGAATGCAACTTTCAGCAATTTTAAAAGCTATAGTATGACTTTGCAGACTTGGATGATGACTCTGCAGTGTAATAAAATAGAAATTAGAAAGAATACCATTTTGTGATCCAAACAAACCATTGGGGCACAATTCATGTGGAAGCTGGCAATCATATTTTACTAGCCTCATTTTTCAAGCTATTCTAGCTCATCTGGAACTAAAGGAGAGTAAGAATTTCAAAAAGTTACACCACACTCCTTTACTTGTATATGTCCATGGAATTGTAAAACTAAATCTTTTAAATGGAACTTTGCTTGAAAGGAACTTTACTTACAAATACCCTCAAAAACTGGAAGTATGAGAATATTGGGGACGAGAAAACACACAAACTTTCCCATGGTAAAAAAGTAAAAGCAGCTTTACATTGAAATAAGGGAAATGTGAAGCTTAAAATTTGTTATGGAAGCCCCTGCTCCAGAGATGTTCACAAAACAGGTGTTTCTCCATCTACTTTACTCTCATTCAAGGGGCACACTTGCCAGTTAAAACTCATCACAGTAGCTAGCTGCGGAGATGATATAAGAACAATAAAATCAAATTCAGAGACAGTAAGGACAATCATTCACTCTTCTGTTTTTTGGGTAAATTAACATTTTGTCTTTGCATCACAAAAAAACTCCTTTATACTCCCCTTTCTGTTCTAACTTTTCTTTTAGGTCAAGCAAAACATTTGAACCCAAAAGAAACTTATCATGTACTTAGGGGACTTTATCTAAAAAAAACAACTTTTAGTTTTATTATTTTTAAAATAGTCCAGGTAAAGTTAGGGCCAAAACAAAGCAAAGGTGCATATTTGATGACTCAGTCATACCAAAATTTTGCCAGACATAAATAGTAATGGTGGGAATTTCATTGTCAGAGTTATTCTCAAAAGAGAAAGGTTGCATTCTACCACCCTCCATTCAGAGTCTCCAGTTGCTATTCCTTCGTGAGAGTAAAGGCAGTCTCCACTGTGTTTTGTCTCTTCATCCCAGTTTCCCCATCTAATTCCATTTTGGGAAGAAATCATTACTACCTAAATCAAATGGTAAATTTCTTGGAGTGTGGAGTAGATCCTGTATTATGAGCTTGGCAGAGCCTGCTGGAATGTAATATCCCTCAAACCTTACAGTGCAAACAAAAAGTGACCTATTGAGTAAGAACCAAAATTTGGAATTCTGGAATCAAAAATCTATAAATTAAAATTTTTTTTAGGACTGGAGCTCATCTCTAATACTGTACAGGCACAATCATTTAAAAATAGAGTTCTGCTGCAGCTCAATGCATTCACAGCAAGAAATGGTCATTGAATATGTAATCATGTTTTGTCTTAACACTTAATTAATAAAGGCTGTTTATTTATATAATATATTTTAAGACAAAATTTCTAAAAACAGTAAAAGGATTTTGTACTCCTGTTTAAAACAACTGTAAATGTTAATCAGCAAGATCACTGTTTTTTTAAATACATTATTCATGCTGAATAGTTAACTGTTTTATGCCAATTTGACATTTTATAGAAATTACAAATACTTTGATATCCAAAGACTGTGTAGGGCTTCTCCAGATGCTTATTGACCAAAAAAATTCACAGATGTTTCCTTATCTTTCTGTTGAATGTCCTCCAAAATTAGTTGATCCTAGAATAAGAATACAAGTACAAATGGAAAAACATTTAGTAAGACTAATGGAAAACTTTATTCATGTAAATTATTTTGGGAACTTATTGAAGGAAGAGAGAAAGTGAAAAATTATCAAAAACTAAAAATAAAACCCATACATTTTGATGAGAACTTTTGTATAGCTCTTTTTATGAATCTAAATATGTTCCTTTGTATTTATATAAAAGAATTGGGTTTCTCTTTCCATAAAAGCATTTTTGCCATATTCCAATTTCAGCTACACAAGTGAATGTCCAAAGCATTGTTCTGCATATGAATTGCAATTAACTTGTAAACATATAGCTCAAAGATGACTAATACTTAAGTTCAATATAGATGCTTTTTTTTAACTTTGATTTCTACTAAATTATTTACAGATTCTATCAGGCTCATGCATTATTTCACATGCTATATCACTGTCCAGAAATTGCACAAGAAAAACAATTATGATGTAACCTTCCACAAGCTATAAGCATTCATAACTTGAGTATGAGTGAATTTCTTAAAAAATCTTTATTTTGGTTTCATGAAGTTTCATGAACTAAAAACTGCTTAGGATGTGTTACTCTTGCAACAGAAAGCTCACATTTATTAATAGGGACTGAAAAATATGGCTTTATAACTGAATTATCCTTTTAATGTAAATAACAAAAATTTTACTTGTGATGTGAACTTTGCAATACAAGAATTAGGTTTTCAAGATGGGATTGGTCAGGGTGGTAGATAATCTCATCTAGGCTTCCTTTAGCACAAAAGGTTGGACCAGATGATCTTTCAAGCTCCCTTCCAACCTGGGCTGTTCCATGATTCTATGATTCTATGATGATTCTATGATTTTATGAATTAATCTGCCCCAGTGCAATTCCTACCTACACCTCTCTTGGGCTGGTCTCTATGCAGCTGCTTTTGCTAGTTTTATGCTGCACTTAACAAATAATACCCCAGACTATCTCCCTTTTTACTGTCACTTGTGGATATTTATGTGTGTGTCTTGACAGCCAGAGCTGTAAGAAATGTGAAGTTGAGACAGAAAATTTGGCAAATGAGAGAACAGTACTAGGACCGAAAAAATCGCGGGATTGGGAAGATTACTGCTGAAGTCTGTGACGGGATGATAGGTAATAATAAAAGAAATAAAGTTAATGTCATACAGAATATGGGAAAAATGGCCAGCAACAAATGATCATAACTATCATCTAAGCCTGTCCTCCCAAACTGTGAAGATACAGAGCATGTGACAGAGAAGTACAATGAAATAAATACTAATAAAACATAAAAACAAAATACTAGAAAATGCTTTTGTCTTCTTTAATTTTCTTCACATCATTTTCTTATTCTTTGCTTTTTTGTTTGGTCTGTTTTTGTAACTATCTATTGTAACTATCTTTTCTACTTTTCTTGCTTCACAGGAAAAATAGTCTTTACTGTCCTCTCATCTTTTTCCTTTAGTCCATCCAGCTTCCTGGATGGAATATTACACTAATATTCTGCATTCTTATCTTCATTCTTCATAAATTCTTTAATCTGCTTCCTCTATAGCCTTTGTTCTGTCCCATGCACTGTTCTGGGCTCCTTTTCTTCTCCCAACCCTTTTAATATCCTCACCTTTTTTTCTATTCCTTAACACATCTTCCTTCCTCTTCTCTGTCTCATCATCTGCTCATTCCCTACCCATTGTTCATTTTCAGAACTAGTTCACTCATTTGTTCATTTCCATTAATATTCCCTAGTTCTTAATAACCAGGTGACTAATACTTCACTTCTTACTCTGCGAATACTGCAGTTCCCTTTTATGTTCCTGTTTTCTCTGCTGGACATAGCGAGATGTCAACTGTCACCCACTTCCTACAACACAGTCATACAGGAACTGTCTCCTATTCATTCTTTTCATTACAGACATTTTTTTCCTTCTTTCCCACATGTCAACTCAACTATTCTGCTTTATTAAAGGACTCCTGTTGACTATCTCAGTCTTGCTATGACTCCCACTGAGTTCACTGCTTCCTCCACTCATGTTTTTCTTTTCTCTACTCCTTACTTGAGATTTGTTGCAAGATTAGCTTTTGCACAATTATTATATGCTTTGCATTATTTAGAACTGGTATTTTTCTAGAAAACTATTATGGAAATTATTAGATTTAAATGTCTGTTAAAATACTATTCTGGGGTGAAGCAAGAACACATTTTCACAGCAGATATTCTATTGCACTAAAGGCTAAGGCAAAATACTGGTCATAAACATCAACATTTTTCATATTTTGCTGATAGCCTACTTCCAGTTTTGAAATACGACTTTTGTGTTGCTTAATTTATTTCTTATTTACTGTTCTCCAGTAAAGAAGTAATAAGCATATCTTATACTGACAATTTTTCAGGAAGTGTTAAATGTTGTTATTTTAAATAATATACTTGCCTAAATGTTGTCTTTGCAGAAGTCCAGAGATGGTGATTGGATGCCTCGTTACAGACGACTGTGGGGAAGGTGATGTAAATGGATACAACTGAGGGGTTCTGAAATCAGAAGTAGCCCATGACCCCCTTCTACTACTTTGTGATCCAGATGATGATGTAAGGGAACATCCACTATGTGGTAGTCCTATAGGTGTGGATCTGTTAATGAAATTAATTCATGGATAAGATTTGAGGCTACTTTCATAGTACAAGAGATTTCAAACCCACTTGTATTCATAGTGCAAATATTTTGATAGAAAATGCTACAAAGTATTGTGTTCTACATATTCCTTATCAGATCTTTACCTTTTTAGGATTCTTACATATTTTAAAAAGCAGAAGGACAACACAAATGATTTGAGAATTAGAGATGGAAAAAAAGAAATGTTTTGTTATACGTATTTTCAATTTGTGCTAGGAAGATATATTTGGCTTAATGATTATAGAGAACAAGAGTTTACTTTTTCTGGAAGCATTTTAAGTTTTTTCTTGATGTTAATAATTCTCACAGTTTGAGACATTTTCAATGTTTAGATGAAAAACCTGAAACACGTGCTACGCACTGCATGAAGATGTTCAGGTTATTCAGAGAATAGCTCTTGTGTAGATATTGTGTTGTCATCTCTGATTTTTAGAAGAATTATAAAGCAGACACGTTGTTACACTTTTTTACTATAAAATTACTACCCTTTGTATAAAAGTACCATGACTGTAGGTGTCCACAGTTACAGGAACTCAGATTATCTCTGCATGCTTTTGAAGAAAGTGATTTTAAAATAAAACCTTCCAACAATAACAAACATATTCATATACGTGATAGCTAGCCTGCACAATAACATTTCTTCAGATATAGAATATAACCTTTAAACATACAGATTAATACATGCCAGACAATAGACATTTCAGTCTTTCATAGGAGACGGTAACATCTTGAAAAGGTATTTAATTACCTTGTAGATCCTGCTCTACTATTTTGACTTGACATAATTCCAGATGACTGAGAACTTCTGTAGGATACGCTACCTGTATGTACAAAAGTTTGAAAACAGGACGAACATGAATTACCCATTTTACTTAGGAGATAACTTTGGAAACAAAGATTAGTACTTTAATTGCATCATTTGGGACAAATTCATGATCGGTTTATTCAAGAATTAAAAATGGTGCACAATTACAATAGACAATGAAAGATAAGGAATTGGCTGACAAAATAAAGTCACCATGTCACTAGAGAAAGGATTAAAATTATTAAAATAGCCCTAAAAATTAATAATGTGTTTTTACAATTTAGCACAGACAACACATTTGCTGAGGCATGAGTTGTCTTCCAGTGCTTCTTGATGGAAGAAGATCTAGCAAACGTAAAACTATCAAAAGTCCTCAGCAGTACTCCAACAGAAGGTAAAGGTGAAAAATTTTCTTTAGTCTCAATAGATTAATCCTACATAGAGCTTAGCTGTCACAAAAACATCATATTGCACCATTCCTGCAAATCTTTTTCAAGTTAAACACATATTTTGGTTTCTTTCATCTTCTCTCATTTGTTAGGCTATTATTAGACTATCAGAATAGCTCTGCTGAGGTGCTCCAGTTCTTCAGCTATTCTTTTTTGCCCCATCCATCTCTGAGAAGGAAACATTCTTTAGTGCACCATTAAAGCATTGTTTCTACTTGCCCTTACTTTTGCAAGTATGCTTTGATTCATTGAGCTTTGTCCACTGCAAAACTTTATGGGTTGATTCAGAAACGTGCTGAACACATAATTGTTCTACATATAATTTTACTATCTAATTAAATATCTATTTATATTTAGACACAATAAAAAATAGTTAATCTCAACTCTCGTTATCTTGTTATCCATAAATTCATAGGCAAGCCTGCATTTAGGAAGGTTCTGAACATATAAATCAGACATAACATCGAAAAAGCAATTTTTGCTCCTTCATTACAATTGCATTGCAATTGCATTTGTCTTTGTTTTGGGGTGTTTACACCACATAAAACATCCTTATGTGGCTGGAGATGGATTCTATTAACTGCTGAAGCCAGCTAAAAGACTGCCTGAGAATGGACTGTTACAGATACATGCTGAATGTAAAACCAAGAATGGGAGGGACACATGAATGGTAGACCTGCAGAGCATTAGGAATTCTGGGAAACTACTCACAAATAAACAGTACTCTAGCAAACTGCACTAATTTCAGTAGGCTGTCATTCATGTCTTATTTACATCAGAGTGTTACCCAAGCTCTGCAACAGACCAGGAATGAAAAAAAGTACAGGCAGGTAAAATGTCTTATACCCTATTACAATGATATGGTGGAAAAAAAAAAAAAATCATCTTTCTGAAGAAATTCTTGATCGCACGTTAATGACCTCACTTCTGTTATGAAATACATTTGTAACTTGAATTTAGTTTCCCCCCATTCCCTCATGTAATTTTTAACATGACATTATGGACAATGTTAATCTCTGGGAACTATAAACATATAATTATGAAGGTTAATAGAGGGTCAACAACGTATATCACAAGTACACCTGTTCTGTTCAACCATACACATTATTACAGTATTTTCTTTGCAACTGTTGACTATGATTGCTTAGCAAAAACCATTTTGGTTACAAGTAATTATTCACAGAACAGAGTAGGTCAGTACTAGGAAGACTTATTTCATTCTTAATTTTTAACCATTTCCCATCTGCTGGATCAATGCCTACATGATAAGTTCCTTATACCTCAACATGATTCAAGTTTGCTCACTAAATTGCTAATGTATGGATTTCAATTTATTAATCCTCTCAAGATAATACAAATGTTATCCAGTTACAAACTTTATTTTTACTCACCCATACGTCCATCTTGTGGTGGAGTTATTAATGATAACCTTACTGGACCAGTCGGTGTCTCAGGCTAAATGAATGGCAAGGTATTAACTACAGTGTAATAAGTATGTTAATTATTAAGGTATTTTAAGCAACAGTGTTACATTTTTGAGGTCTATAAAGCCTGCAGATTCCTGGCGCTCTCCACTGCCAGTCTTGTTCATAGCACTAAAATTCAAAACCTCAGAATTAAGTTACTATTTTTTCGAGATCTACAGCAGGGGGGTGGGGTGGGGGAAGTACATTTATCTTAGTTTTATTCCAAGAAGTCCTCTCTGTCACATTTGGATAAGAAAAATATCAGAAACTGTCCTGGTTTTGACTGGGATAGAGCTAATTTTCTTCCTAGTAGCTAATATAGTGTTGTGTTTTGGATTTATAATACATTCATGTTTTAGTTGTTGCTAAGTAATGTTTACACTACTCAAGGACTTTTCAGCTTCCCATGCTCTGCCAGGTGCACAAGGAGCTGGGAGGGAGCACAGCCAAACTGACCAAAGGGCTATTCCATACCATATGGCGTCATGCTCAGTATAGAAAGTGGGGGGAGTTGGCCATGGGGCAGCGATCGCTGCCCGGGGACTGGCTGGGCATCAGTTGGCAGGTGGTGAGCAGTTGTATCACTTGTTTTTTTCCTGGGTTTTGTTTCTCTCTCTGTCTCGGTGTGTTCCTTTTCATTACAATTTTTTTTTTCAGTTATTAAACTGTTCTCAACCCATGAGTTTTCTTACTTCTGCTCTTCTGATGCTCTCCCCCATCCCACCGCAGGGGGGAGGGTCAGCGAGTGGCTGTGTAGTGCTTAGTTGCCGGCTGAAGCTAAACCATGACAGAAACCTACATCATTTTCTGGGCTGAGATTCCATTCTTAAGCCAGCATCTGTTCCTGGATGTTACCTCCCCTAATCAGACTACTAATACAGTGAAAAGCTCCTGCTTTCATTCTCATCTTAGAGACGTAATTCAAAGCTTGCAATTTCCTACTCTAATATCAAGTTCTAACACTGCTTTTAGACCATTGACTTCTACACCTAGCTTTTTCTTAACATGTGAAGATACTATACACATATTGATGCCCCTGAGCATAGACAGAAGCAAGATCACCTTGTCAAGCAGCAAACAAAATTGTTTATGAAAGGTGAAAGATAATGACTGTGAAAGTGAAAGATAATGAAAAGAAAAGCCACAAATGGCTTAAAAAGCTTAAGAAAGTTTTTTCTTAAGTTTTTTGAGCTTAAAAAAAACTTTCATCCATAATAAATGAAATTTCAGGAATGTTTTGAAAATCAGTGTGATGTGAAGTTAAGAGTGCCAAGTGATTCACCTCTTGTAACTTCAGACATCTGCAATGACAGCATTTACATCCACCCTGATCCCCCGAAATTCTGTTTATGGTCAAGGAAGAGAAACAGGAATGAGACCAATAAGTGTCCTTTAGAATGAGATGAATCACACATACTAATCCATAGGTTATATCCTCAGATATAGGTCTGTCTATGGATATAACCAATCCATAAAGGAAATCCTGAGATGCTAGCATAGATCTGCACTGCAGACATCTACATGAGGTCAGGTGAAGGTGGAAATCTTACCTATATTTCCATTCCTTAATATATTAGAACTTAAATTTAATTGTAACTCGCAGTTTCATGCATTAGTGACATTTATTTTGGAAACAGTTACAATATTTTTATAATATAAACATACTGAGATTGCAAGAATTTGCCGTTTAATTTAGCAAGTTTAAAAGTCTGTATATGGCATGTGGAGAATATAATTCCAGAAATCAATGTTGTGATTTATTTCCTCTTGGTTCCTTTTTGGGGACCTACAGACTTCTACTAAGCATCAAGCATAGCTGAAATCAGCATGTACATAAGAATTGTTTTGAATGGGGAGGGATCCTATTTTTTGCAGTATTAACAGAGTAGGAGAAATCAAAAGCATAGATATGTATATATACATATGTATACATAAAAGCATATATACAGAAAAGAACACTTACTTTCCTCATTGGTGAAGGTACAGGATCAATCTCCATTGACTCCGTTCTTACAACAAAGTTCAAAATAAGTATGACATTGCAATAAAAATAACACATTCATTATAATGACTAAAATTACATTATACGCTCATGTTAAATTTGACTAATAATGGACAAGCATAATACACAATGCATAACACATCACGCATAACACATGAGCATTTAGGACTTGTTCCAAAACCCACTAGCAATAAGAAAAATCTATTGATTCTGAGCTTTGGTTTAGACATTTACAGAGAAAGTTTTTTATTATTAGCATTGTTATTCTTGTATTTAAGGCAGAATAAATATGCATATTTATATATTTGTCACTTGTTTCCACGACAAGGGCATTCTGAAATTATATTTTTTATAAAAAATAAAGTCACAGTCACAGGTATGGAAATCTTTTAGCTTGAGCAAGCTGTATGTTTGATTTATTTAAAATTTAATGAGCCTTACTGGTGTTCATCACATCTAACTTTAGACAATTACAAAGTACATATAGGCATCTGTACAAGTCATTTAGATTTTCCCTACAGTCAATGGGAAGAGTTCCTCACTAATTAATCAATCTATCTATCCAGAAAGTCTTTAGAATAAGGTGCATCATGCCTTAGAGTTTTTCCCAGTGAGTACAAAGGCAATCTATACAAGTAGTTATTATGTACACTTAGATAGATAAGACCCTCCTCAGTTCTTTCATACTTACACAGTTTGCAGAAACAAAGCACAAAATCAGAAAATATACTTATTTTAAACTCACTACAAAAAAAATGTCTGTCTGTATAAAATACCAGTATGTTGTCATGGTTAAGATTTTCATTGAAAATTAATGGATTTGTACCTACATTTCAGAAGTGGAAGGATGACTAGGGTGAAGAGAACATGAAGAGTAACCATTCTGTTTCCTTGAAGGAACTAAAGTCATTAATAAATTTGTTATTAGAACATAGCTATATCCAGTGATATGTATTCCATAGTAAGTTAAACCAACACTTCTTACTGGAAAGTGGATTTCTACTTGTACTGGAAAATGGTAGTTGTGTAGTTTGTTCAGGAGGTTTCATACTAAAGGGGAAACAGAAGAAACAATAGATATAAATTGGAAGCTGGTTTGGTTAGTTCATTTGTCTAACTGGTCAGTAAAGCATAACATCAAAGCATTTTATCCATCAATAGCTGGTTTAAACATGACGCTATTTGCCATGAAGCAAAATAAGCAATATATTTGATAAGCTATTAACTTCTTCTATATATCATAATGTCTGTATCAGTCATTACATGCACAGCAATATCAATTTAGGATAACATTATGGCAGAGTACTTTATGGAACAACAGATGTTAAAATACAACTGTTAACTACAGTTGAGTCAAAAGTCTTCATTTCAATGTATACATTTCCCAAACTCTAAAAAATCTAGTTAACAAAAGAAATGTTGGCATATTTATGCTATTCACCAGCAGCTATGTAAAACTGATACCTTTGCCTATAACCACACATAAGAGGAGTATGTCTACTGGGCACGCGAGTAGAAGCCCTAGGTCACACTCTCTTGATAGAACTCTGAAAAATCTGAAATTCAGTAAGAACTCTGTATTTGGTATAACCAAGATGCTATTTATTTGAGATGCAGACAAGGAAAAGGAGGCAGTGGATAAAAATAAACTGTGATAATCCACCACATACCTAGTTTCCTTTATACTGTTTTTCTTTCAGTTATATTACACCAAGGAGCATAAGAGAGCATAATACAGTATTATGTGCACATCAGAGTCAAAAGAAAGTCTATACTAAAAAAACACAGAAAAGGAATAAAGATTAACAAAATTTTGCAATTAAATTTCTGGCTTCATGAACTGGCTTATTAAGGACATTTCAACGTCCTTGATCACTGGTATTCATAAAGTGGCATTCATGAAGGGCTTCTCTCAAGAAGATGGATCTATAGGGAGAAGTACATTGTAACTATACACTAAGTACTCTTACTACCCATATTCACTAAAAGGGAAAAGCAGACCAAGCCTGTTAGGTTTTCTTCCCAGTAGTTTTTGAAATCTTAGAAAATGGGAAGGATAAAATAGGACATGGAAACAAATGTTATGTGGAAAATGTAATAATTTCACTGTAAGTGGATCACAGCAGATCAATCTGATATCTTTTTTGTTTTGTTTTATGTTCTAGTAAGCAGAATTTTTTAACCAGTAGTAAGATAGTACAGTTTTCTGCGTTAATTCAATTTAAACATCAGAGTGCTATATAGGCCATGTGGACTTTAAAGCAGAGATAAGAGCAATTAATTCAGGTAAGTATACCATAAATAATGTTAAAAGGGAAACAACAACAAAAAAGGGTGAAGAGAGTGCAGAAATTTTATTAGTGATGACCCCCTTCAGTTTAGTCTTGCAACTGATCCTGTTTAATTTATTCCATAATGACTCAGGGATAGCCTGCAGTTTGTGAAATCTGAAGATAGAAAGTTCTGAAGATAGAAAGTTACATCAATATTGAGGAGAACTACATAATGATTTTAAAAATGTGATCTTTTCAAACAAATAGTTGAAATAAAATTTAATGAAATTAAAAGTAATAGCACAAAGTGCACTTAGGGATCAATAAGAACTTTGGCTTTAAGTTGGAAATAAATAAAATGAAAAGATTAAGGTGTATCAGTCAATGAGCAGAAGGATAATGATGAGCTACCTCTTGGCTATCTCTTTGACACATTTGTGAAAAGAGATTAATTTAAGATGAGTCAATAAGTTGATTTTTACTAGAAACAGAAGATGAGAATCATGTTACAAAGTTCTGGTAATTTTGCAAATGGGTTACATACTAGGAAAGATATCAGTACTTTCCAGGCTGAAGCTGGAAAGCCCATTGGAAAAAACACAAACATGTTCATGTAAATGCAAAAACTTAATATCTATATGATGTTTAATTCATCACAAAAAACAGAGATTGCTAAAAGTTCATTTTTAGAGTAACTACTGACTTGAATTTAAAAATAAAAGGATTCCTTCCAGACAGGCTTGATTAATGTGAAGAAAATGGACCTGATGACAGAAATCACTGTTCATTTATTTCTGTAAAAATATGCTGCTTCTATTTATGCAACACAATATATGAGAAAGGCAAACAAAGCATGACTTTTTTATTGTTTTATCAATTAAACTTACTGTTGTCTGATTACAAAGACTATTTGTCATTTACTTCTGCTGCATTTGTTTGTCATTTACTTTTGCTGCTACAAACGTCTTACCATTGTATCTGATGCATTTGTTGTGTTACTTTCTTGAGAGATTCCTCCAACTTTACCATCTGTGAGATAATCATAGATTTAAACAAAATCTATTTGTGTGATATACAACTTCATTCTCACACAACTAGTATTCTAAAGTGTTGAAAGACTGTTTGCTATTGGTTTTAATCTTAGGTATCATTGCTATTGCAGATTTATTGGGTCAAGACTATAGCTGTTATATGGATCCATTAAACAGTCTGAAAAAGATATGCTTCTTTTTGGCAGTTACAGACTTAGTTTGATTACCTTTTGTTAAGAAGTGTGCTGTAATATTGGATAAATGAATACTAAGAAAAATGCTTAAAAATAGTTTGTTTTTATTTTTCTTCCTCTTTTCCATATCGGATATAAAAGTTATGTTGCATTTAATATGGAATTATCTGGAAAAGATACCAATAACTGTACAAATACCATGTTCCCATATTTCTCATTTCAGATTCAAAATTTATTCAGTTCTGTGCAGTATCTATTTGTAATAAGTTTATGCAAAGGGTATTTCCTATTATGTTACAGACACAAACAAAAATACCTCCATTAAAGAATGTTATGAGCTTGCAAAATTGAAGAACATTAAGGTCAAGAACATTAGGTCAGCTTCCTACTTTGTGTATTTTTTACAGTCTTTCATTACATGATCATACATTATATTTTATGGAGGATGTAAAAATTTACTCAATAGCCTCAATACTGCACCTTTATTTCATCCTTTATTTCCATTGTGTGACCTTTGTCCTTCATTACTTCACATCATTCATATTTTGATTTGAAGACAAATTATGAATTTTCTTGTTAATTTTACATGCTTCTCCTCACAATATTATTTGAATTCTTTAATAATATTACCTGATATACCTTTATAAAATCATATTGTTTGTGGGAGATATTATGCTCTTTTTGCAGATGTGAAACTCTGCAAAACAGATTAAAGACAAAATCTAATTTACTTAAGAACTGATTTTTTTTGTATTCTTTTTTCTTTTGCCTAATGAGAGCTAGGTTTGATTAAGAAAGTGACCAGTACAGATGTCAGGAAGAATGTACTTTACCCTGTCACTCTGTAAGACTGGATCATTTTAAGGCCAAAATGCCTTAAAGAAGGTGAATAACTATTTGGTTTTCAATATCTTTGGGTCCTAGCACAACACGAGGTCTAGACTTGCCAGGAAGTGCCCTTGCCATCAAGTGCCCACACCACACGCCATCATCTGCACCCCAGTATCTGTGCAACTCACAGAAACAGCAACAAAGAAGCTTTTATCAAGGTCATGAGAGCTGTTGGTTGACAACGACAAGGATGACAGACTAGAAATAAGGAAGGAGACCACAAACAAGATAGCCAAGCATGAGAACCCAGTTGTGAATTTCCTTATGCAGTACTCCACCTTTCCCAAAGGCCAAGACCTGCAGAGTGGAGGGTGGCAGGAAGAAGCACTTGTGTCAAAGGGTAGATTTGTGCTTCGTCACCTTCCCAGGGGTGATTGTTATTTGCCAAACTGTTTATACTGTAAATCATTCTTGCTCCATCCTTTTCCCACTCACCTTCATCTCAAAGCCAGTGGCAGAAAGACTCAGATGGAGATTATAACCCTGAGTGTGAGCATCTGCTCCCACTCTCTCAACCTGTGTGCCTCTGCCAGCTGTGATCTAGCCTTCCCCAGCTCCTTCAGACTCCCTCCCAGTAGCCCTGAAAGAGGGAGCATTGCTAACAGAAACTCACAGGAAGGAGACAGGTATATCATTGCACAGGGAAACTCTTCTCTTCCTTTCTCACCTCAGCCTCACTGTCAAACCATTCCTCCACCAAAACAGCCTCACCAGTGCTAGCCATAGCGGCACGTAGAGTATGTAAGACAACTAGCCTCTTCTGACCCTGATCCAATGCAAGCAGTTTTAAAATACTAACAAATACACAAAACAACAACAAAAACACCCAAAACAGTGTGCCATTCAAATAGCAACCAGTTAAACCTTCAGCTGTTTCTGTACTGTCACCTAAACACCTTCCTTAGGTCAAGCAGCGTCCTTGAGTACTTCACAACCGCTGTTAAATGAATATCTCAACAGTAAAGAACTTAGAAACGTAACCATCAAAAAGTATCAAAACTCTGCACAGATTCTTTGGAGATAACATTTCTATTTATGCAAAATTCTATTAAGAGCTTTATTTTACTTTGCCTACAGGTTCAGTTTTACCTTCTGGAGTCAGTGCAATAGATTAGAAGGGGGCATAAAATCAGGATTCCTCCATGGCCTGGCTTTGAAAGCAGAAGGACAGGACCTTGAAAGAACTACCCACTCCACAGTACACTAGGACTGATCCCAAAATGCAGTCATGGAAAACAGTAGAGAATGATCCACAAAGCACTTGAGTTTTGGGTTGATTCACCAGTATTGACAAGTAGCTTTAAGTAATTTACCTGGCCATGTCCTTAGAAATGTATGAAACAGCCAACTATTTTATCAAATATTTAGAAGTAGCTGAGAAATGAAAATGAAATTTTCTTTCCAAGCTACAGAGGAAGAGGCATTGTCACAAATTCAATACCCGTTTCTCTTTCCATTGAGCTATCCCTCACTCAGGGTACTAGCCCTTAGTCTTGTTCTCCATTGCTCAAGCTTCTCATTTAGTTTGTCAGCCCTAGTCTTCTTTTCCTCTAGGCTTATCATCTGAGTACCAGTCTCTCCCCACCTCTTTCACGTTCTCCTCCATGCAGTGAATTGGTTTCTTCTCTCCCTGTCCTTTGACTCTCCATTTAAACTCAGTCACCCCACAACTAAAATCTGTTTTATTAAATAAGAGTAACCATAATTAATAAAGTGCTCATAGATTTTAAACAATTACAAACTAGTATTTATAATGACAGAAATGAGGCAATCCTGATAAATTATTCTAAGTATTCCAATGAAAGGTGAATAAATTTTCTAAAAATAAACCAAAGTATCAAGGCAAACATAAACAAAAAAAAAAGAAAGAAAGAAAATCACAAGTAGAGTTACCTTTTGTCTGTGGTATGCTAATAAATGTTTACGATGTTTTTCTTGAAATTCTGAAATCTAAAAATAAGTACAGTTATATCAAGCTTCACCTAATTACATTTATGCCACCTCAGCAAAAAAGTGATTAACTACTTCACAGTATTCAAATTTTTCTGTATTTTAATAAGTATTTAACATATCTTCTTTAAATCCTCTCTAACAAAACATTCCAAATTATTATCACTGATAGAAAAAGTCTTATAAAGTTTATTTAATCTAGTATGACCTACCCTAGAGTTGGTAGATTTATTTCACTGAATTCATATTTTAGCACTGTGTTCAATAACAAGGTAAAGAGATTAGAAAGCCAGTTTAGCTGCAGTGTTTCTTATTCATTAGTGCTAAGCAAACACATAAAATTAATGGCAACATAAAAAGTAATGTGTCTTACTGGCCATTATAACTTGCCTTGTAAAAATATCCTGCTAATTAAAAAATAATTGTTAGACACACTGTCTGGTGGTGTGTAAGCACTTCTTGTGTCCAGATGAGGATCATAAACCAGGACAGTTTAAAAGTAAAAACATACAAGGTAGGCAAGACAAGAGCTTGAGGAATAAATTACAATAGGCAATAACTTACTAATAAATCTTTCTTCTCACGTGTAAAACTGCCAGAAAATGTGTAGGATTAGAGACAACCAAGAAGAAACACTCAGAGTGATAAATCCATAGTGGAGTATCTAATTGAAATGATTACTTTTTATTCACTGTAGAAGAGCCTGGGAGGTTCCCATTGGATACTCATCAAAGGATCAGAAGTGTCTTCAGAAGAACTGATGGAAGAAACAGCCACTCAGAAAGTAATGGCTCTGAGCTGCCTCCCACCACTCAGAAATGAGGTCTTGGGTCTATAAAGGAGAAATCTGTGAAAACGTCAATTCAGTGCTCAGTACCAGTCAAAAAAGCAAATCAGACCTTAGAAGTGGTTAAAAAAGGAATAGAATAGGAACTATCATTATTCCACTTCAAAAAAAGGCATGTTACTGTATCCTGAGCCTGCTTAACATCTCAGAAATGATATAGTAGGTCTGGAAATATTTCAGATTAATCAGAGGTATGTAAGAGTTTCAGTAAAATAATGACCACATAGAGTATGAGTCTTCATGGCTGAAAAAAAGACAGTTGAAGAAGGGATGTGTTAGGAGTCTAAAAGTAATGATTAGCACAGATGGAGTGCATGGGAATGGTTACTTTTTCCTCTAGAATGGGATTCAAGAGTATCAAATGAAACTAGCAGGTAGCAGGTTAAAACCTGAAAGAGAAAATCATCATCACACAGTGTATAACCTGTGGACATCCTTTCCATAGTATGTAATAGATCCTAAATATTCAGAAAACAATTTCACAATTCCATGGGGAAAAATATCCACCACAAGCTTTTGAATGCAAAAGCACCAACCACACCTTGAGAAACCCCTGTGCCACAAGCTGTTGAAAGCTAGGAGGCTGTTCTGAAGACATAGCACTGCATGGCAGTGCTTTCCTAAGCACCGGCTGTTGTGACAGGATATTAGATTAGGTAAACCTTTGCCCTAACAGAGCACAAGCTGCTCTTAAGTCTTTTGACGCTGGCAGAAGTTCTGAACATATCTTAATGCCTTAATTACACTTCAGTGTGTTTCCCATACGTTATCTCAGCTACAGAAAACCCATCTTAGTCTTTTGAGATCATGTCCATTTTTTCCTTTCTTTGACACATTACAGAAGTTTGTATTCACGTGTGATTGGTGGTATAGCTGTCTGGATTTGTTCAGCTTACAGAATAACCACTGATCATTGTACATGCTGTTAAAAAGTGTGTACGGAAGGACAGAGGAAAGCTGCTTGTTTACCTTGTGTCACCTATGTATCTTAGGAGGAGGAGTGCTGAGGAAAGGGACCACGCTCAACTTTGGAGAAGGTTGTGAAGCACAGAGTAGACCAAATGTGAATCCATAATCACCATTAAAGAAAGCAGGTGATCTTCTTGGGTTACTTTTCTGCTGGATCAGCAAGCTCATCACAAGATCAAACAAGTACCAGCCCAAGGGAGATGAGAATACACAATGAAGGTTGCAGGTAGGTTCAGGAAGGATGTACTACTACAGTTCAACCTAGAGTGGCTGAAAATGCTACTGAAATGCTCAGTAAGAGGGACAAGGACAAGTCCCAAAGCCAAGTTGAAGAGATGCAGAAAACAAGGAGGCAATGGGAGTTTGTATGTATTTGTTTAACCCAGACAGCTACTAAAGTTCTGGACTGGGAACTAAGCTTGAACGAAGGCATCCTGCCTGGAGTTTACAGAAGGCAGGGAGGAAATTTACCTTGAAATCTTTTATTGCATCTGTCTGAAAAAAGCGGACCTGTTTTGGTTTTTTTTGCTTTTTAGGAATTAGATTGTTCTTATTTTTAATAAAGCCTAGCCTTTCAGATGAGGGATCGTTGTTAACTTGCTCACTTTGACTTAAAAAAAAAAAGAGAGAGAGAGCACATTCAGCTCAGGGCTTTAGCCAGCTCAGGTTTTCACTGTGTAACTTTTTGTTGCTATAATTAGGGCACACTATCTGGGCATGTTTAAGGTTCTGGCAGATCTAATTTTTCATTGCACAGCATTGAAAGTGATTTTACATCATTAAAATAACCAGACTAGTGGTCCTCAGAGAGAGTTTGAAAACATAAGCAGTGACCGGGATGAATAATTTATGCTTTCTTAAGAACTCTGAAACTGTGGAATTAAGGAAGTAAAGACGGTAATGGGCATACATTCATTTTCAAGCATTCACTCATATATTTTTCCCATTTATATAAAAATCAGTAGAAGTTGTGGATTATTTTATAGAGTTAAAAAGTCATAAGGCAGATTCACCTGTGTTATTTCTTTTGAATATTTCTTGCATAACGTATCTATTCCCATGAAGAGTGTTTGAATATCAGGATTTGTCTACCAAGAAAAGAAAGTATACCAATGTTAGCATTTTTATTTGCAAGCTATATTAAATAAAGCATTTTGTGAAGTGTTAAATTGATTGATGTATATAAATAAAAACCAGACAGATCAAGAGTAGGATGATACAGAAATTGCAAAAAAGCCCAATTTTATTTAATGTCCTTATTAACCATCTGGAAGGCTTTGTGCTTTTGTTTAAATATATTACATACATTCATACTTGTTGTAACTAAGACAATAACAATTTCCAGAGGACATTCAAGGAAGATGTTGTGGTCCCCTGGAAGAGGCATTGCCTTCAGCCACCAGCCAGGTTTCTGGCAGTCACTTTCCGGGCTTTTTGGTTCTCACCATCCCCAGCCATATGGATGCATCTTATAATCAGTTTTGTTTCAAAGTCCTTTATCGGAATGGTTCCAATGCTGACTGCAATCCCTTTATCTCTCCTGCCTGTTGGGCAGCAGAATGCTATCCTAGCATAAGAAAAAAGCTCTAAAATGATAGTTGAATTTTTCAAGTATTTTATGACTGAGACTTTTAATTAGAGATCATGATGTGGCCTCACAAATGGCCCTCTATGTTTTTAGAAAATGCTGAGTAAGTGCTCTGTACCTAAGCTATCATTGTAATTCAGGTATATATTGATTATTTATAGTGAGAAAGAAATGCTACAAAATATAAAGTGAATTTCAGAATGATAGTGACATTTGGACATCTATCCAAATCTACAAAGCAATGTAGATAACTTAGTTAAGTGTTACTTTAATCCAGAATACATGTATTCTTAATTTATTCATAAGAAAAACAAACAAAATACAACCCCCAAGTAGTTACACTAGTCATAGTACTAAGTTAAAATAGTTATATTACTAAGAGTGATCATATTTCAATCATCTTCTACTGTAACAGTAAACAGCTTTTAAAAATGGAGAATCTAGCTAAAAAAACCCACATCTACATGTAAACTGCAAACTGGAAGGTTCTCTTTCATATATAGTGATTGTATAATAGAAGGTAGGTTTATGACTAGCCCAAAGTTGAATAAAAAATCAAAAACAATCCCAACATATTTAGATTATAAAATAAGATTTTCCTAGAAAAAAAGGCATCCTTCATGTAAGGAACCACCTTTCAAAATCCAATGAAAAAGAACTAAAACTGTTGCAGGCAAAATGTAAATTAATCCCAGAAGTACTAAAGAATCTCAAAAAGAATAAAAAATTGAAAAATTAAAGAAAGGTGAATTATTGAAACAAATAAGAAGTAGGCCACCTGTGAATGAAGCAACAGTTTTCTAGGCTACTAAGAAAATAGAAAGTGCTATCACTTAAATTAAAAATATTGCATTGAAATAAAAAAGAATTACTCTCTGCTCCATTTGGAAATGCACAAACATATAGAGAGACAATATTTTTACCTACTCCAAAAATAGTATGACACTAGTATAAAGTCAAATATCCAAGACTACATAACAGCTGCATTTGCCAAACCTATTGTAGGCGTGTGCTTATATTATATATTTTTAATAATAAGAGGGAATTGCGTCTCATATGTATGAAAAATAATTATGTGAGGAGCTAAATTCATAACCTGGATTTACAACAGATTTATATCTTTTGTTCCCCATATTCTGACATGAGCTCCTTCAATGTCCTGTATAGCAATTCATCTGAGCAAAGGTGGTATGCACTGTTTGGTTACTGTAGAACTGTGCATGTGGCTGCCAAATGCGCTTCTGATTATTGATGAGCTGTACTTGCACTTCTCTCACCAGGGCAACTAGACTGCTTTTCCTTGCTTTCCCCAGCTACTAATTTTTATAGAACTCACAGGAGGAAATTAATTGCATTTGAAACTTCCTCTGCTCTTTTGAATTTGGTTGACATTAGCCAAAGCATTCAAAAATTTCCGCAGAGTGAATTGGCAGACAGAGAAAGAGAAAAGCAGATAGACAGCACACTCTAACCTATCTATGGTATTTAGTAAAGAAAATACAAACAAGATAATAAAATTTCATCTAGAAAAATTAATGTATTCATAAAAATACATTTGGGATCTTTAAAGTGTATTCATAGGAGGCAAGCTCTAGAAACCTAGAGTCCTAACAAAGCAATGGCCATGGTTCAAGAACCTATTAGATCTGAGTAAAATGAAAACCAACCAGCTTCATTGCTTATTTAAAAACTCTTTGAAATAAAGATTTGTAGAACACTTTATATTTTATCTGTTGCATGGAGGAGTCACAGATGTTAACATGATATTCTGAAATAATGAACAGCAAGATTCTGATTTATCATAGCATTTAACCATCCTCTGGGAAAAAGCAAGCGGGGATCGTGAGACATAGAAGGAAGATATAAAGGTGACAAGCATGCATTACTGTAAAGATGAGAATATTTAATGTGTAGATGTTGATTGCCCCGATATACAATTTAATGAGGAGTTTTAACACATTTATAGGACCTCCTACTCATTGGGAATTCTTCCATAGCATCAAGCTCATAGAGGTTACCAGGTATATTTCCACTCAGGTTCGTGAATTATAGAGCCATGACTTTTTTATATGCATCTTTAATTATCATTCCAATCATTTTATCTGTTCTTAATCAAGGCTAAGCAATCATCATTAATGTCTTTTTTAAAGAATATGGTAATTTGCTTCCTTTCAGTCCTCCAGAGCAGTGGCAGGTTCTAATGAAACATATTTTTGTTAGTATCCCAATCATTGCATCTTTAAATTCCTTCAGTATTTTTGAAGAAAATTATCCAGTTCTGTTGAAATGCTGCAATTTAAGACTGATCTAACTTCAAAATTAGCTTTGTTTTGAGCAAGGTGTTGGACAAGATGACCTCCAGAGGTCCCTGACAATCTAAATTATTCTGTGACTGAAATTAATAACAAAACTTGCAGCCAGGGTAGGCTGATATTGAAAGCTTATTAAAATACCTCCTTTAGAAGTTTTATGAGGGGCTTTTTGGGTTTTTTTTTTATTTGATTACTGCGTGCATTGTTCCTTTGTATTATGTTTGCATTCTGTTGTTTTGCTGCAATTTTTTATTTTTGGTAGCATTATCTTCTTCACCCTGTTTCAGTTCTGCAAGATTTTGTGTTTACAAATATGAAATATAATGTAACGTTTTTTTACTTTTTTATATAAAGTATGTAGAGGTAGAGATTTCTGTATTTAGATATACATCAGCTCAGTTTTAAACATATCTAGAGAAAACATGCCCTCCTTCAAGGTCACCTCTTTAGGGTTAGTCTCAAAATGTCTTCTACTTCATATACATGATTGCCTTATAGCCTTGTAGGACCTTAGGGGTTAGCTGTGTTGAATGCTCTTAGTATTTTAATTCTATCATTGTAAGGTATCATTGTCTCTTAGGTAGGCATCGGTCTAGGAAAACATAAATGTTTTCACAACCCATTTATGAAATCAGCTAAGGAGAAGATGGTTCCTGGGAGAAATGGGAAAATTAAATCTTTCTAATGATTTCTCAAGAAAGGGAATTAAAAGCTATTCGTTCTCTAGTGAATAACAAGAATTCCCAACAATACTTCAGATCCTCTCTTAATCACATGGCCATGAGGAAAATAGTTAAGCTTAAGAGAAAAAGGGGAAATAAACCAAATACACTTGAAAACATTCATGCACTGCCATGCAGATTTTTGATTCAGTCCATTACATGAAATAATTCATTACAGTCCACTTTATCTGATGTACAAATGCCAAAGTAAATAAACATTCTTCCACATTTTGCAAGTAGCCACTGATGTTACACAGTAGCCAGTCACATTTCTTGAAAAGGTTGGAGTGATTTACAGTCCAGCAGAAACTGAAAACCGAAAGAGTCTCCGTAGGCTTGTATTTGAAGAAATCCATAAAACTAAAAGTGGTACAGTGCATAAGTATCTAAGTCTACCAGCCGATCATCAGTAAATATTCATGTCACAGTTGGCAAACAAAAGGGAAGTATTTTGTAATGTAAATAATTTAGTTGTTAAGTAAACTACAGATTAATGTAATACGACAATACTAAAGCTTCATTTACCTGTTTTGAAAGGAATAATGTACGACAAGGAGTTCTACAGATCAAACATTCATCTTTTTTGCCTGTAAGGTAAAGACACATTTAAAATATACATCAAACTCAATACATATTGAATACATTTTTAATAGAATTTGATGCCTAAACCTTTGGAGCTTGTGGAAGGAATCTGAAGATTATACAAGAAATGCAAATAAACGTGAATAAAGAATTTGATTCTATAACCATTACACATAGTTGCACAGGGAAAATGTGTGTGAATGTCATCAGGTCTTACTCTTGCAAATAAGCATTCATGTAAATGATTTTATGAATATCATTAGTGTCACTGAATGCAGGTGACTTTTAGTTTCTTTGATTTAAATAGGACTACTTGCCTGGGTTTAATTAAATGTATGCTTAAGTGCACTAACGAGTAGAGTCAACCAGGTATACGAGATTTTAGATTGGGGTCCAGTCTGGCTCTCTTAATAAAATACATGAAACTTTAACTTCAAAGAATTAATAATTTTACCTTGTGAATTTTTCCAGTGAAAAATTCATCACATCACTTTTTAAAACTATCATTTTTTAAAATGTCTCTTTGATTATTTGCAAACATATTAGCAAATATTTCCAGTAAATGCATATGACTACAATCTGTATAATTGATAATTCTACTACCTGCTTCCTTTCTAAGGATTCTAAGGATCAATGTTTATAAACATCTTTAAAGAGTAAATACATTTTAAACCTGATACTATCATTATTATTGAATTCACAGCAAAAAAATATATAAAGTCTCAAATTTTCTTCTGCCAAACAATATTAACAGCAGAAACGAAAACTGTTGTTCAGGTTCTAGGAGCCTGCAAGTTGTATTTAGAGGCTGCATTTTTTGATCCTCTCGCCTCAACAGCAACCCTGTGAAAACTTCAGTCAAAAGTTTTTAATGCTGAAATACAGATTGATAATTTATTCTGTGTGCCCTTACAAAAACCAGGTCATTCAGCATGACCTCAAAGAGAAAAACATTGATATTTGTCTGCTGTTTTTTTCTTTTGGAAAGCAACTTCCTTATTCCACTATCTTTTCCACAGATCTTCATCTAAGCACATCACAGGAGTCCCAGAATATGACCCAGGAATTGCATATAACACACAAGAGCTTCAAAACGTCACCTCCAATCCTCCTAATGCTGCTGAAAATTTTCTAGTGTTTCAGTGACAATACTGAGATTTAAAATGTCTTAAGACTATTAGCAAAACCTGCCCTAAACAAATCCTATGTTTTGCAAATTGCTCTTTCACTAATGAAAATCATACCCTTTCCAAAATTAGACAGAACAGAATGCCATCTTATTTTTTTTACAATGCAATCATGGATCATAAGCTTCCAGACTCAACTTTTATTAAAGCCTCCAGTTTTCAGTGTCTAAGGCTTGTTCTCAAAGCCACATTGCTCCAGCCAGATTCATCTGGCAGCAGTCACAGATGGTTTTTTACTATTTAAAGAAAATCAATAGCAAGAATTGAAAAGGTTTATCAATAACATCCAATTGACAGGAAGAAATGCTCAGGCCTTTCTTTTTTCCACAGTGAGTCAGAAACGCTAACAGTTAAGGTAAATGTGTGCACGCTGGCACTGCCTGACCCACTGAAGCAGAGGGCTGAGCTTCCCCGTGCCTGCCGCAGCCATTACCTTTCTGGAGGCAGATCTCACAGATAACATGGCCACAGCTGGTGAGGCTGAACCGTGGGGTGGGCTTGCGGGGCTCACAGAAGCAGGCATTGCAAAAGACGGGGACGGCCATGGGGCGTAGGGGCAGGAGGGCCTGACAGGGAGCAGGCAGCTGAGGCAGAGGCCGATCCTCCTTGCCGCCCCTGGGGTGAGGTCTACAGCCTTCCCTCCGCCATGTTCCTGCGGTCTGAGGCACAGCCGGGCCCTGAGGTGAGGGGTGGCAGCGCCCCTCCCCCCCGGGGGGCCGAGGGCAGCAGTTTGACCCTCACACCCCAAAGGAAGGGGTTTTCTCGCCTCTCACTGCCAAACTGGAGAGGGTGCCCCGGCAGGGGGTCTTCTCTGAGAGATTTCCCCCTCCCTTCGCCACACGTGGGCAATTGAACTGGACCAGCCATCAGAGCTCCAGGTAGGTGCTTCACCATGAGCCCTGTCCTCCTCACAGAGGTGGCCATGTAGCGGGGGCTGCCACTGGGACAGCAGCTGTGTGGAAAATGGTAGTGGCTTTTCACTCTTTTAAATGCAGGAAACTGGGAAGGTTATTAATTTACTGTCACAGGTCTGTTGTTGCTTCTTTTGGTGGGGAAAAAAGTGTAAAACAAGGAGGTTTGATTTTCATTTTTTAGATTAAAAAAACCCCAGGGCTTGCTAATTTCCCATGATGAAAATTTTAGGGGAAAATTTCCTTACAGCCCTACTTGCAGTGCAGGCTGTAGCTCTGAGTACAACAGAGCCACTGACTGCATAGGAGGAACCTCTGGCTTTTAACTTAATAAAGACTACTGCCCCCAAAGTGCTTCCCAAAAGAGCTATGATTCAGTTTCTGCTTTATAGAGTTCATTAAAAATCTTGAAGGAGACTGAAAACATTTCATCAAAGCAAAGTTATTTAATTATTATTATTATTATTATAGATAAAGAATGAAGCGCTCTCAAGCTGTAGTCAAGGCTCCAAGTCTCAGTGCTGGTTTGAGTATAGATCTAATTAATACAGAGGAATATAATCAGTTCCTTTATAAATTCTGACATGGTGCCTGTCCTTTTGGTTTAAAAGCTTAAGTGTATTGTAAGTGAGATGAGTTAAGTTTGTCATTGGGATGTAGTTAGGAGCTTTACACTAAATATCAGCTAAAGTCTGAGCCACAACCTTGTAGCAACACTTTATTAAACTTTCTTCTTCGACTTCATATACCATATGGTTGTAACACATCTTTCCTTCTTTCCCACAACCAAAGATATTATTACAAGACACGTTGTGAGTGCTCTATAAAAGTGAATTTAATAACACTTATTTACTGGGCATTTAAAGTGACAACTCTAAAGTCTCAGAATTTTAAAATATAGGACACACCTCAGTGAGTAGCTTTATGAGATTTTATTTTGATTTATTTGGTCCGTAGAGCATTGCTTTTTGTCTCTACTTTGTATCAACTTTATGGATTCTCACATACTCACAGCTGTATTTTCATTCCCATACTTTAAACACAAGTGAACTTAAAGGGCAATGTCATTTCCTTGCTAATGAAAACAAAAGGTGAGAAGACAGAAAAAAAAAAGAAAGCAGCACCTTTAAAACAATAATTGGTCTACAGATATTTCAGCTGTCACTACCTTTTAGACTAGCAAAGGGTTTAGAAAGACAAGTAGGAAGCCAAACCATAATATTCTGCTATCACAGTGCTCTCTAGAAACTTTTTCAATTTTCATGTTTTTACATGTTAACCAAGTGCTGAGATGGGTCATGTTATAACCACCTCCAACTCGTTCTTACACTACTGCTGCTTTGTCGAGCTAATTATCTGAATTTTTAACCACAGCTTTTGATTTGTAATTGCATGATACTGTAGCTACTCTCCTAGTTGTACATAAACTAGCTAAATTAAGGCATAAAGATATATTCAGCCAAGCAGCAATAAGTGAAATGGAAATACACGATTAAGTGAAAAACTTGTAAGTTCCTTAGACAGTCATGTTACAGTTGCTGAATAATTAAAATAAAATAATTCTCCAACACAGAAACAGACTGAAGAATTTAGTGTAGAACTTAAAATAAATTATATAGGCACAAATTCAGTTTTTACCAAGAAACCTGTAATTTGGTTTACGTTGGCATACTTCATAAAGACTATAAGTTACATAAACAGCTGTGGGAGAGGTCTGATCTCAACTCTATAGCCTAATGTTTAGAGCTTATCTGGGAGCAAAAAGTAAGTACAATTCCAGATTGTTTGTCTGTGTCTTTCTTTTCCACAGTAACTGCTGCAACCACTGATCATAATATTAAGGGTGGGCTCCACTGTCACTTAAAACTTTGAATATTTTAAAAGAAAACAGTCACAATTATATTTGAGGAAAACCTAGGTGTTACACATACATAAGTTGAGTTCAAGACACTCTCACCAAATTAAGTACCACAGGGGATATGGTTGTTTCTCTGACTATGTGAATCAGTCTGAAATGCTGAACTGCTCATGCTAGTACAGAATAAGGTTACTAAGCAAGTGGATGTACTGGTTTGGGCTGGGATACAGTTAAATTTCTTCATAGTAGCTTGTATGGGACTATGTTTTGGATTTGTGCTGAAAATAGTGTTGATAACATGGACGTTTTAGTTCCTGTTGAGCAATGCTTACACAGTGTCAAGGCTTGTTCTGCTCCTCACACTGCCCCACCAGTGAGTAAGTTAGAAGTGCACAAAAAGTTGGGCGGGGACACAGCCAGGACAGCTGACCCCAACTGCCCAAAGGTATATTCCATACCATATGATGTCATGCTCAGCAATAAAACTAGGGGGGATGTTGGCAGGGGGGCCACTGTTTTGGAACTGGCTGGGCATCGGTCAATTAGTGGTGAGCAATTGTTTTCATTTGCATCACTTGTCTTCCTTGGGTTTTATTTTTCTCTCTCTTTGTTGTTTTTTCATCTTTTCCTTATAATTTTGTTGTTGTTGTTATTATTATTATTGTTATTGTTATTATTATTACATTATTAAACTGTTCTTATCTCAACCAATGAGTTTTCTTGCTTACCCTTCCGATTCTCCCCCCCATCCCACCGGGGGAAGGGGGGCAGTGAGTGAGCAGCTGTGTGGTGCTTAGTTGCCGACCGGGGTTAAACCATGACAGTAGAGAACTTTGAAAAATTAGGAAACTTTTTTTAGATTTCTATTTTAGATGTTACAATCCTGAGTTGAACTTAAATGTTGCCTTAGTCATTGAACCCTTCTTCTAGATTTAGCTTTACATCTGCAGAGGAAAAGAAACGGATAAAAGATGGGATTCAAGGAGTAAAATGTAAGGGGATGCCAGAGGCTGCGATATAGATGGAGAAACCAGAGTTAGAGTAAAAACCAGAGCAGAAGATGAGAGAAGCTTGAGAGTTACATATAAACAATTTTCTCTTAGATACAGGGTTTCATTTGATGTTAGGTGTTATATGGTGTGCAATTTTCAAATCTGTGCATTTACTTTATAAGACTTAAACAAGCTTCTTAGATATAAAGAAATCTCTGAGAGATTTGATTTGCCAGATTCCAACAGAGATGAGGATTAGTGTTTGGACAATAGCCCACCACAAAATATTGCTGTTGGTTTCCTCACTTGTCTTCCGAAATTTTTCTTCACGCTCCTGAAGAAAAATGGAAAAGCATAATTATTACCTTTTGGCATCTGTACGTTTCATGCTGCTAACTGGGTAACTAGACAGGCATCCCTCTTCTGCATGGTAGTGAACAAACACCTTTTTCATATTGATAAAAATGAAAGTTTGTTCTTATCCATAAGGTGGATATCTTTACAAATCAAAACCAAGAAGCAGACACACTGCATCCTGAAGCAGAAAGGCAAACAGAGCTTTCCCTTGTTCACAAAATATATGTTGTGCTAAATATGCTCCAGTAGTACAGGCTTAATCCTTTTTAGTTTACAGTCACTTTCATACTGCAGTCAAGAACATTTTTGCAGGCAAATTTCTTTTTTTAGGTAACTGGTTGATATTCAAACACAGTCTGACTGCCTGCATACGTATAGAAAAGTGAAGACAACGGGTGTACACTTGTTGGAAGGAGGGCTTTATTTCTAACTGCATGGAGGTATATAAATATAGACTCAGTCATTTCCTTATCCACTCTAATAAAGTTTATGCATACAGAGCAGCATGGAAACAACAGCTGGCAACATCACCAGCAACGGTACCCGCCACCTGCTCAGCTGCTGTTACTGACTCTGACCAAGAAAACTATATTTGGAAATTCCTGCTTTAAAATAACACCTGTTGCTATAAGCATGAGTTCACAGTGATTAATTAGTTTTTAAGTTTCAGCTTAAAAATATTTTGCAAGGTAATGTAGGCTATATTGGGTAAATACCAATAGATTTTTATGAGTTAGTTAAAAATAACACTGCAATTAAATAATAAACCTATTAATACTTTATAAATCAATAAGACTATGTACAATATTTTTAACATTTCCATTAGTGAACGTACATACTCTTTCATAGTTTTGTTCTTTGGATATGTGATGAATTTGCTCAATTAGATGTTCTAGTCTAAAGTTAACTTCATTCACTTTGTCTTTGGCTTGAACAACAGATTCATCCAAAAAATGTTCTCCAACTCTAATGTCCAAATGGATACGCTGTAAACAGAAAAAATATTCTCATTACTGTGTCTTTTGTGTTTTCAAAATTCCTAGAAAAAAAGAAACAATGGATAATTTCCCTTTAAGCTCATTATAGAAAAATAGTTTTAATTGCTTATAGAACTCCTTCCTAAAATTAGAATCAGGTGGGATATTTAATATGTTTCTTAATTTTATTTTTAAATTAATTATACAAATTTAAAATCTTCACTACTGTTAGGGCATTATTTTATGCTAGTATTGATTCAACCACCATGAAAATGTTTTCTGTTCTTTGTCCAAGCTAGTTAGAAAAATAAGCACCATTAGGACTGCTCATTGTATTTCACATTCCATCCTAATATTGCAGAAATTACATTCGTCAGTAGTACTGCAGGACACTTTTTGTAGATGCACTTCTAGGTTTCCTCCACTAACAGTGAGGAATATCAGACTGGAAGGAGACCAGCTGAATCATTATTTGCAGTTTATAATAGGTATTAAAGCAGAACCATCCATAAGGTATCTTTTTGCTCTCTCCTCACATGGTTTACCCAGTATGAAATACCTTCTAATATCCTATAAGCTATTGTACGATCTATAGCAAAAATGCCCCAAACCTGCCAAGCAATAGACCCATAGAAAGAAGAAAGAATAATGCAACTTGCAATATTGTGCAATTTATTTTGGCATGAATGAAAAAGTTTACTAAAACTAATAGGAGAAAGTTCTCCTAGAAGCCAATTTGTACCTAAGAGAAAATAAAAAAGTTTTAGCCAAACAGATAATCTGCAGAAATCCTAGAGCTTGGTATTACCACGATAGAAATTTGGTCTATTCAGACATCAACCACAAATGAAGAGTACATCTCCTTTCAGCTCTCTTAGAGTTAGCTAACTGAACATCCAGACATCCATCTCACAACCTTATGGTAGCCTTTGTCCTTTAATTTATTAAACATTGGTTTGGAGCAGTTCAGATCACCACCACTGCATCTGGTTCTTACAGAAGACCACATAAAGATTTAACTTACCTAAAGAATGTTTTGCCTTTTGTGATCTTTATTCTTGCAGATATAAAGAGCAATATTTTCCTTTTTTACTTCTGTGTTCTTAGGCTAAACAAACCACCCTATTTCATATTTGTGCCATTAACGTTGCCCTTCCCTGCACCTGTTCACTACTTTTAATAGGATGACCATAACTGTACATGGTGCATTCATCATGTAAAATTATATTAATACATCTCCACCTATACCAGATAAAAATCTCCTGGTGTATCCTCAGAATCACATTCATGGTGTGTAGTTAACTATGACCAACCATGCTTTATCCCCCTTACCCTCTCTAGTTGATGAGCTCCACAAATTTTTTTATTATTAGAACCTAAGTGCTTTTACAATTCGTATGATTAAATTTCCCCTCATTTCCATAAATCGATCCATAAGAACACCTACTTATTCCAGTGTAATAGTACCACTTCAGTATTGTTAACTCTTCTTGGTTCTGTGTCATCTACATGTTCCCAAAGCATAGATCTAGAATGAAATTTGGCCTATCTCACTTAACACATTTACGAGATGTTTATATCTGGCTGGTTATCTAACTCTTTTGCAGTCAGCTGGAAAAAAAAAAAAGCACCTCTAGAGAGTAATTCTCACCTGTTCAACTATCTTTTGAGAAGAGGCATATAGATAAAATTTTCAAAACACTGTTTATGAAGTTGTTTGCTGAAATAGATTAGAGCCATGATATCACCTCTGATGGCTTCTTTTTTTTCTCAAAATCTGTATTAAGACTAACTTTGTTGGTAGTAGACAATATAGAGTATGCTAATATATTTTTAATTTGAATATCTTTCAAAAATCAAAATGCTAAATTTTCTTTAGGAATTCAATCTAAGTTAGTGAAGACATGGAATATCTTTATGACAAGTGTTTGTGTCAGTCAATCTTACATATTTATCTTTTTGAACCCAATAGTTGTTCTGATTGATCAGAATCTTTCACATTCAAAGCACTGTACAAACATTAAGTCACTCTATAGTTATTAGTCTTGCCTCTTTCATCTTGACTTCTTAAATAGCAGAACAGAGTCTTTTTATCTCTTCATCTTCATAATTCTAGGTTTGTCTTCTTTAATCACTAGGAAATGTTGAATTATCTGCTAGAAGTTAGACCAACTTCTAGTCGAGTTTGTAATCTCTGCAGTTTGTAAACAATTGATACTATTACAACAAAGAATATTTAAGAAATACACCTACCAGTTTGCTTCCTGCAAATGCCACAAATCTTGTGGAGTTAGACTGTAAACAGATAACATGCTCCCCAGATAGATAGGATGTAAAAGAAAATGTTCCTTGTGGCCCATACAGTTTTGACAATAGTACCTGCAATTTAGATGTTATGTATGTTGGGTATGTACATTATGAATATCAATAAAACAATCAAAAACCAGTACTGTGAATTGGATATAAAAATCAATTAACCTCCTGACATCATTACATTTATCTGAATTTCAGAATAGATTTAGAGAAAAATAAACAATTTTATCTCACAGTGAACATTGAAATGCTATAGATTTCTGCAATGTACAAAAGCCAATGCTCTCTAAAGCATTTAAAGTTTGAAAATTAAGACCTTGTCTAGGCACAGAAATAAATTGTCCATTGCTGAAAAAGCTCAGGACCTCATGGCAACGCAGGCAGTTGCTATGCTTGATGGCTATATGCAGCCTCATGGTAATCTTGACTTTTGCAGTTTAGTTTATCATCAGCCTTCTTTTCTGCTGCTCAAGTACATTCTGTACCATTTTACTTCACTACTGAATTTTCAATTTTTTTAAATCTAACCTGTATTCTCAGTTGTCACTTACTGTTCTTAATGACACAGTTTCCCAAATCCGGTAGTAATGCAAAAATTGTCCACACACGTCATTATCAAACATTGTCTTTTCTATTTACTTTGATAGAAATCACAAGCTGGTTATACCTTTCAGCATCAAAATACTGAACTAGCTGGTAGACTGTAGATTTTCTTTTTCCCCAAAAGCGCCCACTACTTTTAGTGCTGCCTGTCAGTGCTGAAAGTCAACTCATAAATCCTACAGAAACATTCGTAAAGCCTATTTACCTCAGCAGAAGGAGTTGTGACAGTCACAAACATTCCCAAACCAGGAGCAGATTCAAGAAATTCTTGTTTATGTATATCCCAGCGTTGTACTTTGTAATTCCCTGAATAAAAACATAGATTAAAATATGTTAAATAAAACATAGCTTAATATTAAATATCTTTATTGCTTTTTCAGCAAAAATATAAAGATAAATGATTAACAATAAAACAATATATGTATTTCATGTGCTTATGATTAAAATTGCTCAGGGGGCACTATAACAGTGTGAAATGCAATAAATTTTTACTACACTAGAAAATGTTCTAGAATACTACAAAAATGGTTGATTAACATGTAATACTTTCTGATTACTCCTAATGCCCTGGCAAGATTAGCATACAGAAGGCATGCTGAGACCTCCAAAAGCATAAGTGTGCTGTATTCAAATTACATTTTTAGGATTGTCTTTCATATTTATCACATTATTTATAAAAAAAGATGATTCTATATTATTTATTACTCTTCCCTTTCAATCTTACATTTACAGTCTTGCAGACAAATTTAATGTGCTTGTGATATCCCAGGTGAAATGGAACTTTAGTACATCTTGAATTGCTTCTTTCCAGACGAGTGTTAATCAAAAAAGTAACTCTCCCATTCATATGGGGAGAACCATGTTACAGAAATTCTGGTATGAATGAGTAAATCAGCCAGAATGTATAGAAGCACACATTGAAGCAGCAATTCCACTGCAGTAGAATTAGAAGACAGTCTTTTTCTCTGTCTAGGCAGTTAAGCACTCTGGGAACTGCATTTCTGTATGTGATGGATACACACAGTGTGTGAGGACATTATGACTAGCCCCTGCTGCAGGGAGTTATTTTCAGCGTGCCCTCTTTCTTATCACCATGGTTTTACCCTATTTATCAATCATAGATTTTCCTGTTACATTACAAGCTATCTTTATTATTGCATAGGTTAGATCATCATATAGCATTGACAGGTACCTACCAATTACCAACGTGTCACTGGGAACATCTTCAATTATACATTTCTCTTCTCTTTCTCCACTGTGAAAATATAAAGCAAGTGAAAAAGAAATCCAAAAGTTCATAAGAAATCCTGTTAATTGGCTTTTCATGGTTTTTATGTATCCCAGTTGTACTGCTTTTGAATATAACTATTTACAAATGTGTGTAGTCCTGTGGTTGTTCCTTGTTTGCTGCTTATCAGTGTATTTTTGAGGGAGAAAAAAAACTGTGAGAAAAGGCAGCTGGTGGTTACACATTTATAAATAACTACAGTATGTTCTGCAGAATGAGATAACATGAAAAAGACAACTTGTAAAATCTTTCTTCTTTCCCAGCATCTAGATTAAAATTTTATTCTATATACATAGAAGAACATGAAAGTGGAAAGGACCTCTCAGGTACTTGAGATCAGTTCCCTAGATTACTGTAAGCAACCACATTGGCTATCTTTTTCCATAAACTGCTCAATTTTCAACTTAAATAAACTTGTTAATTTATATTTCACATTTATTCTGGGTGATTATTCCAGTGCTTCACTCCTGTTTTATTAAGAAATCTGTAATTTCCAACCTAAATCATTGGACATATGTATACACCTGTACAAAACCCATAAGGACTACATAAAAGGGCTGAAAGAAATATGAAGAAGAAAGTCAAAAGAATTTGAAAAATAAAAGACTCTGAAACACTAATGAATATGATACAGCAGCAAAAAAATAATAAAATTAACACTTTCTGAATAAGATTTTTTTACATAAGAATGTCTTTCTTTTAGATACTGCCTAATAAATTCTCTAAAGAAAGTTATAGTGTAAATTAAATAATGATAGAGGTTTTTATTATTACCCTTTGTACTAATATAGACCAAACAATCTATATGCCTGATGATGAACTCAGTTACCACTCAAGTGTTCCTTGTCCTATGAACTATCACTGCTCTGAAAGGCTGGCCCCAATGTGAGAGGATACATGGTCATTTTCCAGCCAGGAGGACCCACCTATGGGATCATTTCCAGTAGGGAGGTGCCACCTTTGAGCTCATTTTCCCCTTCAGAAGCTCCCTACACTCCTGTTGATTCTAGTTTGATCACTGACTCTTTCCAACCCTGCCATGTTCCTCAGCAGCACCTGGCATTTGCAGATGAAATTGTTCAGTCATGTCCTTGAACGTGTCTTTGATGAACCTCTTAGTTCACTTCAGAATTCTGTCATCTTGACTGCAGGGTATGGGATATAAACTACCTCTACTGCACACACACATGCCATATAGGTGGGACACAGTGCCATAGACAGGGAAACCACCATCTCCTTGCTGGAATTTTACCAGCATTTATTTTGCTTAAAAAGGTGGTAGTTGGATTTTATTTTATGTTTTGTTTTTATATATCTGTCAAATGCTCAGCTGCATAAGTTGTATCCTCAACACTATGCACACACCGAAGGATCATGACTAGCCCTTTTCCCTTATTGTTTAACACCTCCTCTGAATTCTTCTTTCCATTTCCTCATACAATGTCCCATTTGCACTTACTGTTATTTGGTGACACCTATTTATTAGCAAATAAGACTATGTTGGTCTTCCTATCCATTTCTGAGCAGCCCTTCTGAGAATCTGCTTTAGCAGGAGATGCATTCTGCTAGTGCCGGTAGCCGTAGAATTGGCTCTATCATAACACAAGAACATGTATTTTCCTAGTACCAAGGAAGAAGGATGGACAGCAACTTATCCTCAATATCTGTAATCTAAATTCCTAAAATTTCAGGATGGTAACTCTTACTGGATTATTTCACGTCTGGTGGTTTATTGCCTTTCACTGCACCTGTTATCTATAAAGTCGTCTCACTAAAAAATGTCTTTGCCTAACACTGACACAGGCTCACAACCATCATAAGTTCACTCCATTCCACAGCATTAATTATCTTCACAGAAGTTCTAGCACAAGTATTAGTTCACCTCCAGCAAAATACAACATCCCTATACTGATAAAAGAGATTGTCAAAGATGAGGAGCATTGATTCCTTAAACATTGCTTCTTTTTCTTTGACTCTATATGGTTAAGGATAGAGGGATACAAATTACATCTCATGGCCATTGAATCCTTAGGAGTCTCAAGGGTGATATTAGGACTCCGTTACTGCTTTAACATTTACCCATCAGAAATAATTTTAGCTTGTACAGAATCTCATCATATAATTGGACTCTTACCCCTCCAGCACAGGGAGATCTTGACTGACATGCACCTGCATAAGTTCTCATGCCATACTATACCTGTAAGAAGTATAGGTTTGTCTGCAGATTGTGAGCTGCTTAAGCAATCATCCTTTTAGCTTTTCATTGACTACTTGAGGTGTCCAAATTTCTATGTTCCAATGGTAGAACACAAGATGTACAAGGGGATGCCACTTTATCCTTCACTCTGCCCAGACCAGTTGGGACAGACATGTTACTTCTGTACTTTTGGCTAGCAGATGCTAACATAGTAGGGCTGCTGGAGTTCAAACAAACAAAAATAAGTCAGCCTCCAGGTGATCAGGTTGTCATGCAGCATATTGAGAGCTTTTTTGTCTCAGGCATTCGCAGTACCTGTAAATTACTATGGATGCAACTTCTGCATACTACATCCCATTAAACAGGATTTGGCTGACTTCAGAATTGCTGTATCAAGTGTTAGATTTATTTTCTGAGCACATTAAATATTGTCATGGAATAGTCTGAGTTACTTTATTATGTTGCATCATTCATAACAGATCAGATATTCCCAACGTATTTCAATCACCTGGGACTAGGAATATCATGGAATGGACTTTTTTGCCTTCAATACCATCAAGTACTCTCAGACCTTTTGCTCACACTCTAGTTATGTCTTGATGGGGACAGTGCTCATTCAGTGATCAGAAAGGCTGGCAAATGCTTTCCTTCCCATTCTAGAAGTTAGGCACACGTTAGTTTCTGTGACCATGCTTAACTTAGGCAGTGTGGCTAGGATATTAGAGCTATTTTTCAATGAATCCAAGACTGTCCCTCCCCAAAATGATCTTTAACAGCAGACCCTGTGCCATTTTGACAATTGCCTGCAACATTTCATAGCAGGCTCAGTGGACAAAATTTGGTCAGTTAGAGTTGGCCTATTTATACAGTACACGTATATAGTATAGAGTTGGCCCTCTGATACAGCTTCTCCTCAGTTGTGGGAAGACATATTTACTTAGCAAAATGGAACAGGGCCTCAAACTCCAGTTAGTGAGTTTGTTTCACACACACCCTGGGCATTCATCCCAGTCATTTTGGAGTGTTTGATAGAATGAAATATCTGTCCTCTCCTTTAGTCCACCTAAGGCTCACACAACCAACATGTATGCTATGGTACCAGGGAGAGCTTTTCAGTTCAGTTCAGTTCATAGATCACATCAGTCCTCCCTGTATCCTGCCTTACCTACAAAAGTACCCTGTTTTTTTCCTAGTCATTAACAACCAAGGTGCTGTATTGGGTGTCTGCAGAGAAACCACGGCCCATAGAAAAGCATAAATGCACACACAGCTTCAGCTGGCGTTCCTACCTACTAGGAGATAATAGGAAGAGCTTTCATGTGTTCACAGATAACTGTTCTTAAATTCCTTAAGGTATTGGACAAGTTGTTCTCAGTAATAAGGTACCCTGTTCCACTATAGGAAATGAATTTGGTGTTTGTGGTTTTTGTAGGACCACAGTTCACGTCTATGGTGACTTTTTTTGCTGCTACACTTACCTTTAACCATGTCTTCCATTCTGCAAGAATATCTGCCAAGGCATCAAAGCTGATTCTTCCTACAAAACATTCTTGCTAAAAAATTTTCTTTACAAATCCATTTCCAGTTTCCTCCCAAAGTGTTTTCTGAGATTAGTTTAACCCAGAAATTAATTTACCTATTTCCTTCCCTAAATCTCATATATTTAGGACCACAGCATCTTGGCTGCCAGCCATCTGTAACACTGTATGTAGGGAAAAAGGAAGGAAGAGCTTTTCTGTGTTTCTTCACCCCAACGGGACGCAGGGGGCCCCTCCCCTACCCCTTTTATATTTTTCTTCCTTCTGTCCTAAAATTTTTAAGACAAATCCAAGACTGTGTTGAAAGTAAAAGCTACAAAGACCTAGCCATATATGCACACAGGGATCATGTACCTCACTAATCAGTTTAATAAAGATATGTTGCGAGAAATGTGCTCCATCATTAGAATGTGCTTCACTAGAACTCACTGTATCCACAGTCTTGCCAAGAAATGTCTCCATCCCTGGTGTTTGCAAAGTGAATACCTGGAACTATATGGCCAAACATTATACTGCCACAAGGGCATCCTTAAAGAATGCCATATTTACCAAGGTCTCCTGAAATCACTGCTTACAAAAAAACCCATATCCAGATAATGGACTGGATAGGAATCTTCTGCTTGAAGGAACCTGCAGTGAGTATTCACGTATGTAAACACTCTAAAATAGAAAAATTATTTATCAATAACTGGAGTTTCCTGAAATGTGTTGGCCTTTTACATATTCACTTCCCTTTCTACTCCACCTCCTCCTCTCATCCCTTCTCCTTCAGTGTCCTTTGGGAAACTTTTGGCTTCAGGAGTTTGAGTAAACACTGGGACTGCTCTGCTATCAAATCACATATTGTAGGACTGAAATCCTAGATTCGAGTCATGTATACAATTACAGATGCAGATATTCTTCTACTGGACCTAGCCCTTTAGTTGTTCTGGACACATGAAGAAGCAAAACTCTAGTGTTTAGAGAACTTCCAGGAAGCTTCCTCCAAGAATACCTTGTGGTTTGTGGGTTTGTTTTCCCTAAGTCATAATTTTGACTTGCATCTGATTTCTGCCCAAGACCTTTATTGAGTTTAGTCTATCACCAGTTGATCAATCAATTTGAAATTAGTTCCTGTCCTCAAAGAATATTTAAATATATACTTCCATATACTTCAGTTTTCTAAGATGGTGATAACTGTGTAATTATATAGTAAATAAGTTTAACAGAAAACAAAACATAGAATGAGTAAAAATTAATATAAAAAGAAGAAAGAAAAAAATTGAAAAGGTGGAGAAATTAACTAAACACAAAATATGAAAATGATAGTCTAATAAGACTATTTCCATTACAGAATGGAAACAGTGGAACCTGAGAAAAAATAGGTATAATAGAAAGAGTAAGTGAAACAATTTTGAAAATGAGGCAACAGTGGGAATCTAAACAATGCAAGATGTAGAAATTCCTATACTTAGCTCTAACAACTGTGCATTTATCAGCATTTGCAGGACCAACTTAGTCTAGCCTGATAAAGTTTCAAATTTCTTTGGGTCTTTGCAGGATTTGTCTCCTGGAAAAAAAATATAGAGAACATTTTAAGTGTTTCAACCCTACAGAGAATACAGTGTGCTCCTTTAAGTACATAATATATTTTCTGGTATTTGGCATATTCCAAGAAGAACCTACTCAAATCAGCATCTCCTTTTTAATATCTGTGCTGTATATTTGTAAAATTGCAGTGCGCTGTAAAAGTTTTGTGGGCTGACTGTAAACATATTCTATTGAACAGTGTTATTCCAAAATCCTTTTCCTAGCTGGTAGCCACAAGCCTTTATAAACCGTATGTTACACTCATTTTATCAGTTATTTGAGCATTAAAACTTGCATTCAGGAACAGTTTCTGACATATTGTGTTTTGTTATATCCTGTGTATACCTCAGTTTTAGATAATATTAAAACATTGCTAAGTTTTCTCTGTAAAAAGATTACAATGACACAAACAGCAGCAAACACATTTAAAGAAACAGGGACACATTTACTGCATATATAAAGACAAAGATATAATTTATGTTATGGTCAGCAGTGTTAACTTTGAGATAGTTGTCTCATGAGGGACACACACCAACAATCAGTCAGTTTTTAAATGTCAGCTAACACTTTTAATTAAGTTCAGAGGTTTTCTACTAGTATTCACACTTCTGATTTTTTTTCTAGTAATTTTGTTGGCCGAGTGTGCTCATGACAGATATTCTTCTCACTTTTGAGAAAAAAAGAAAAATAAAGGAATTTTCATGTATTCATAAGTCTCAAGACAAGTTCACTTAGTTATATTATTGCCTTAACCACACTGCAAACATCTGGTCACTCTGATTTATATAAGTAGTTTCTGAAGAAATGCATGTTAAACATGTTTAGAAAGACGACAAAAATGCCAATAAATTATAATAATATAATTTAGAGAAAAAATTAATTTCTAGGTATAAATAGCTGTAGATCAACAAATTACAGTATTTAAGTACGTCATTAGTTTAGATTTTGTGATTGAAAGATTTTTACATGTGTGAAGTATAACGCTTCCAAATGTCTTCTTTTCTGCCACTAGAGGGTACTCCAAGAACTTACAGTATATTTATAGCAGGGATTTATTTGGGGGGTTTTGGTCTGTGAATGACCACGTACTGTTGCCATACTAAACTTTAGGAATTTAACCCCCCAAAATCTTGATATTAAACAACAACTTTCAAAACCAATCTAATACACCTTTTCAGCAAAATAGTGCAGCATACCTGAATTACAAGGAACATTGACTGACATGTAGTTTAGATTTAGTTAAACTTATCCTACTTTTAAATTATCTAAATTATTATCTTTTCTTTATTTCAGACACAATTCTCTGGTTCACATGATGTTTCTTCATCCAGATTTGGACAAGGCATTCCATTATTGGCAGGCTGAAGAAGTACAAAACGAGTTCTGATCTTGGTTCCTGTTTTTCTGCAAAGACCTTTACAGAGACCCCAGGAAGACCATTGTGAAACCTCACAGTCCAGTGGTGTTTCTGCAATATACACCAAAAAAAAGGTAACTTTACATAAATTTGTACTTAAGGCAAATACATAGTTGGCAAAGCATTAAGGAATGATGATCAAATAGTGTCATTATACAAAATACATGTGATATTAATAAAATCCATATGTTGTCTCATAAATAAAAATGTCTGTTTTCAGCTCCTAAGCTCATCGACACTGGTATTATTATTATTATTATTATTATTATTATTATTATTATTATTATTATTATTGCAGTCTAGAGACTGTCTGAGGTGCTGTATCAGTAGTGCAGCATATTATTTATTGAATTGAAAATATAGAATTCCTATCAAAGAAAACTATGCCTAAAATAATTACATTCAAAAGATTGCATTAAAAAACATTTACTGTCAATTTTATAACTCATTTGCCTTTGCATGGTTTACTAAAAACACCAGGATTAAAGCTTTTCTCTGGTTTATTTAGGTACACTTATATTTCTTTGCAGATAGATATTGTTCCTATAGTTGTTCATATCAAATTCCATTTAACTTTTGTTCCAATTTGCTTCAAAAATAAAGAAAAGTCCCATTTTTTCAATCATTAAATCATTTTGCTATTGTTTGGTATGTACACTACAGTTCCCTTTGCCAATAAAGATATTCTGTCACTAGAAGCTTTTTAATACTAAAAGGGTTTTCAATATAGTTTTAATTTACTGCAAGAAAAGATGTCAGAAACTCTAAAGTACTTTTCATAATGTATACTTCCATTGAAAATATCTCTCATAAAAATATAGGTGATTATTCCTCAGCAGGTTAAATGAAAATATTGCTTGTCACAGGAAATTGCATCAAAACTGTGTATTTGCATTTGTGGGTGAAAAAGGTGTGCACAAAACCAGCTTTAAATGCTGTACTAAACCTGTGGCCTCTGGTATAAATTTCTGGTATTACAGTGGAATTCACCACTTCTGTTGTGATCATTTATTCCCCTGTTTCTAGTGGGAATGAGGGACACAGTTTGGTAATTAAATCTGTCCTTTTGATTCTGGAATACGTTTTGAACAGGCTGATTTACTGGTTAATACACAATAAAGTGGGGATATACGATTAAAAATTATTTTTTAAATACCATCCTTTAAATGCATTGTTTTGAACTTATATCCTGAAGAGGGCCAAATCTTCCTTTCAAATGTTGTGGGAAAGCTATATGACTGAAAATGAGATATGTAGCACTCACTTTGCATATGTCTTGTTTACTAATAGAAATACATTAAACCACTATAAATTGATAGAGAAATGCATTTATGAAAGTATAAATCATGCATTATTAGCTGTGAAGGGAATGAGCTTTATTTTAGTGACTGTGAGGTGACTTTAGCACAGAGCTGGAGGCATACAATCCTCAGACTTATTCTGGAGAATGTCTCCTTGGAACATGGCAGCTATTCTAGGAATACATTGGGTATTTAGCCTACTGCTGTCTCTGAAATAGTATTTAGGATGTCAGTCTTCTTATTCTTAACCCTTCCTCTTATACTTTGTAAAAATCCACTGGAAAAGTATAAAGAGAAAATCTCGGTGGACACTGTCCAGCTGCTATCTTTCCCTTAGAGCAAATATAGTATTCGTTAATTTGGAGATTTGACAATTACCCTTAAGACTGACTTGACTCCGTAGTTTGTATGTCTTCCTACCTAAACAAGGTTATTAGCTAATATTTTTAAGAAAAGAAAAATGAGAGATAACATTATTTTTTTATCAGGATGTATGTTTCTATCACAAATATGTCCAAATCAATTGAATTATATAAATTCTTATTGCACATAACTATCAAGCTCTCTGGCCCAGAAAGAGACAACAATAATAGTTCTTTTGCTCCATTGTCATGTAAAAACTTAAGGATGAGTATTTACTTCAAAGCTGCAAAGAATTTGGGAACTCTGATTCTGGTCAAATGTTTACTTCTCATAAAATTCAGTGATCTATGCTGATGCTAAGGCTTGAGTAACCCTCACTGTGTATATAACCCAAACCTTTGAACCATAGCTCAAATATGAAATCTCTTCCTTGTTCTTTCAGGGATTCTCTTTTATGTCAACTGCCTTGTTTTATTTCCCATGTGTGAGTCTGAAAACTATTCTTATGCAGATAGAGAATATTCTGCCTAATCACCTATTTCATTGACATCACCTGCCAGATTACCACATATTTTCTGAATGAATGGAAATAACAGAATTGAGCATATCAATGTACTAATCGCTTACCTGAGACAGAGTCTATTATTTCATTGCTTTTAGCTGGAAGATTAAGATAAGGTAGAGGAAGACCCAGCTGGTTTTTCTTTAATTTCACCATTGTTACTTGAGCGATAGGTGGCAAAATTTTCAGCTTGGGATAATAAAATGAGTTTGCTGGGTGACTTGGAGAGGAACAAGTGATCTGTGAAATGAAAAGGGGAACCTTAAAGAAACTATATCGTATTAATAAGAAGATAGCTGTAAAATCATGTTTACACATCATGCTAATACTTTTTGGCAAGTAAAATGCATATAACAAGTTTCTATGAACCTCAATTCACACAACTACTGCTGTTAATCCCAGAATTTTTATGCATAATGCTTTGAGACTGAGCACAATGAATTGTGCCAACCTTTGGATAGAGGACTGCGGTGGGAGATGCTGAAAACAGAGTAATGTATGGAATGGTTTGATGGGAAGAAGTGGATGTTACTAGAAGGGAGAATACAAGAGTATTAAATAATAATATTAGGTATGCTGTAGCAGCTGTCATACAGATATAGGAGGCCAAATGTGTTGTTTTCCACTGTTTCTTTTCTCATTACTCATTAGCACAGCATTTGGCCCTAGAAAAACTGACCTTAAAGAAAGGACTGACTGAATGCTTATAGTATTCAAAACATTTGAATCAAAATGCTCTGTTCCCCAGCACCCTTAAATGACAAAAGCAAAGTATGAGGCATATAGAGTATCGAGCGAGCAAAAGAGATTGAAAGTGGGGTCCCCACAGTACCAATGGAGTTCTCTGCTTTCCCTTAGCTGCTTTCCCTCAAATGTAACAGTTTCAGGTTTCAGCAGTGCTTTTAACTGAAAACTCCTCCCCACTTCAGTATTCACTACTAAGAATTTTCCTGTTTAGATACATATTTAGTAATGCCAGGACTTTTTTGAATGTTTTTATTTTCCTGGTGTTTTAAGAATTGTTAAAAATAATCTAAAAATAGTCAGCTTTTACAGAAAATTCTGTAAATATAGAGCCAAATTTTCATGAACCATCTGCATTTACCTAATAAACTTGAAAGATACAGAAAATAAACAAAAGCAGTAGGGTTATCAGCTATGTAATAAATCCATATATAGAGAGCATCAGCAGTCTCAAATACTGAAATCAGTTTCACAAGAGTTTATTGTGTAGTCATAGGATAGTTATCTTTTAAAGGGAGGACTCAAAACATATAGGTATGAAGTTCTAAACTATGTATATACACCTACCTCTGTAACTGTGTCCTGTGGAATAGTGGCAAAGTTTGGGGAGGAAAATGTGAAACCACTATCAGTTCCAGCATCGTATGGAAATAGATCTACTGATACTTCTTCCATCCAGTGGTCTCCTTCACAGAGATTTAGGCTGTCAATACCCACAAACCAGTCAGGGCTTGGAACAATTCGTACAACAAATGAAACCTAATGAAACAAAATGATCCATCAGGATTGCATTAATTATTTTGAAATGCTTCAGTCCTGCTCATAGTAATTTTAACTTAGAATTTTTAAAAGAAATGTCATTAAGCTCTTCTACTTTATATAACCTGTACAATGCTCCCTGCAGTGTGACATGCTTTTTAGTAATGATTTGCATTATGTTGTTCTTACAAGTGAGAACTCAAATATTTAATTTTGTGTGCTAGTGACATACAATGAACTTTTAAAATTAATATGTTCATTTACTTACTAAGGGATGTCTTGAATGCACTTCTAATTCCGTGGAGGTTTGTCCTATACCACTGGAAATGGCAGGAGCAGAGAAGATTCCATGTACACTCTGAATTTTCTCTCCAGCTTCTTCTATTTCTTTCATTAATACCCATGCTTCACCCTTTTCAGCAAAATCACGTACACCATTGCTGGCATATTCATTTTTTTTCCACATGCTGTAGTCAGAACTATGAGTAACACCTATTTGAGTGAATACATGGCATGACTTAAAAGTCTGGTTTAGATTGTCCCTATTTCCTCAATTTCTCCGTTTTATTTCTGAGGTTAAAAAAATTGTGCATAAAAATGAGTGAACACTAAAACATTTGGCTTATCACTGTTTATTTCAGCTGCAGCCAATGAAAACAGAAGTCAATTGAAAACAGTTGCAGATTTTTGAAAGCATTGTGGATACTTCAATTTCTGCGTTTCATTCTTAATAACTTTGGCCATTTTTTTCCTTTTTCATTAATTATCTTGAAATTGACTACTAAGAAGAAAAAAGATTACAGCGGTCAAGAGATTTATCTGTTCTTAAAACTGCACATACTTCACTTACCTAGCATTGATGACCACTGTGCTGGGGGCCTGTAAAGTGGATATTGCTTAGGGAAAGCTGTCTGACTCCATTTCCCTGTGAAGATTATGGTGTACTTAGCAAGTTCCTCTGCTGTGCAAATAGAATCATCACCCACAGGCAAGCTGCTGGCATAACCTAGTATAGTTACAAGTAATGTCCAGATAACTTTACAGGAGCGGTAGGCAAACATCAGGTTTTCCATTCCCTTCCACACAAAAAGAAAAAAATATGTTAGCCATATTAGTCACTCTAAACTAAAAATTGAATAACAGTTACCTAATAAAATGTAATGTACCATAAGTTATAATGAAAAAGAAAACATATATCTGAAACACTAAAAATTGTTATGCTTCTAAAAACATTATTATAATGCTTTCAGATTTGATATTTCCATGCTATATACTACAAATCTGTAACTCTACCTGGGACAAGTGTTTCTAATGAAAATAAAAATATCTTAACCTTGTCCATAGTACTACCTCTGAGAAAAATCTGTTTCTGATTTTCTTTTGAAATCTTATTAGAGTCACATCTTGAATTAATTAGAGTAGCAACTGTTTCTGTGGAAAACATTAGTGGTATATTTATTCTTCTAAAGATTAAATTGCAGGTTACTTTGCCAAAAGAAATGATTTATTTTAAATTTGTGTTCTACAAAGGCTTTTTTATGGCATAACATTTAAAGTCAAATAAATGTCATATTTATATAAATTACTTTGCTGACATAGCTTGTGCATTAAAAAATACATTGTAATTGCTTCAGATTGTTTAAGCTACACAGTTGTTAAAAAAAAATATTTTTAAAAAGTTGCTGTCATAGGTTGTGAAAATTTTGGTTTTAAATTAATATGGTAATTGAATCAGACTGTTGAACTCCAGCAATTGTTTAAAATAACAGCCTTAAAAACTTATTTTTAAATGATTTTGTCCTTTGAGAAAACTATACAAATACAACTAAAATGCTAATAATATATTAATTTGTAAAAAGAGCTGTGAATACTCACTAAATATTTCCTCTGGAGCACTGGTAGGGGGAGAGCACCTGCTTTTGCTGGCAGCTGAGTTGGTCTGCAAGAGAAGACAGTAGGAGTCTTGCTATTTATGCCTGAAGAGGGTCCCTTTGGTCCAACAATTATTGTAATCTTTAGACTTTCCAGGTTTGCAAAAAGCATGCCATCTTCTTGTTTGCAATCTTTTTGGATGGACTATCAGAGGTTTCCTGTCTGTCAACTGATTCAGTTTCCTATCAGAAGACTGTGATGCCGAATAGACGAAATGCTTTAAAAAAATACCTTGGATTCTTCGTAACAGTTCGAGTTTTCTGGTGCCTTTACAGTTCTCTGCTCTTATTAATGCCTCCAAGCTATACAAATGAACTGATTCCAACGCTGAAATAGTTCTAGTGAATACACTTTAAATGAGAAGCATGTTTTCTTGTGAGTTTTATTGTCTGACAGATGCTCCTTCCAAACATTTACAGAGAGCTTGCTCACTCTCACACACCATATGTATGTGTTCAAATAAAAGGGGTGAGGCAGCTAAAAAAGTCAAGAGGAAAAAAAAGTTACATTTCATAATTGCACATACTCACACAGACTGTGTCTCCTGCAAATATGAATTAATTTAAAGTAGTACAGTGTATATTTTTGTGTTCTACAGTACCGTATGCTGGATGATGAAAGGGCTCTGTAACATTGTGGTTTCTTTGGAAAGAGTGGTTTTGGGAAGCTCTGAGATTTTTCTTAGCTGTCTTCAGAGTAAAAACCCCAAATAAAAATCTTATTATTACAGTTAAATCATACATCCTCTGTAGCACAGTACATATATTTACATCAGTAAAATTATTTAAATTGTCTATGAAAAATTATGCATAATACAGTGACCCAATTAAGAAATAATGTTTAATATTTATTTTAAATTATTTTCCCCACCACCTTTCATATAAGGGAAAACAAGGTCTTTATGCATGCCTATAAGGTTAACAAAGGCTGATCAGCAAAGGAAGTTAAGTTCAAAAGTTTACAGTGAACCATGAAGCAAGTCTTTCTTAGAGTCTTCTTTTGAAATTGTGAGGAATGTCACTTAAGTACTTCCACAGATCTCTAATATGATGGTACCGCATATGGAAAAAAAACCCAGTTATTTTTCAGATGAAACTCCCAGGCCATCATAGGTATATAGCTTAAGTGACACGCTATTGTCTGCCAGGAGAGGGTTACCAAACAACCAGTTTGTGGAAACTTATCCTTCCCTTCTGCCCCCCACCCCATAGTAAATCAACAAGAAAAGCCAAGAGATGAATAAACTGGGATGTCTGAATGGAATTTCCATTGATTATTCCCCTGGCAAAATGGAATCAATTGCAAGTTTCAACATAGATGGATTCAGCACCCATAACCACAATTCCTGTATATCTGGATAGATTATGGGAATTCTAAAGCAGGTTAAGCCATCTAGACATGGACATGCCCTTTGCTTCCAAGGCCCCTTCCTCCATCCTATGTTAATGCAATGTTTTCTGTAATTTATTTCTGTTCCAGGAGCCAGACTCCACTAAGAAAAAGAGCAAAGAGACTTCATGAATACTTTTATACCAGTTCTTCGAGTGATTGTTGAAGGATGATATTTGAATTACATCCAGCTCACTCCCTCCTATGCACAGAATTCCAGATCCACAGGTTCCTTAGAGAGTTGAGTCTACTTACATCAGAAGTGGGTGATCTTTCCAGCCCATGCAGCCCTCTAGAAGAACTATACAAAAGTCCCACAAGTTTTAAAGTATATTGCTCAGAGCACTGTTAAAATTACTTAAGGCTTACTTATTTATTACTAAGTAGCTTTAAACTTCAGTCGGTTTTGTTGTTTATTGTCACAATTACTGAACCAGCTAACTTCACACGTTGAAACATACTGTGACACTTCCAGGACAACACTGAAAATGAGAACAAAGCAATTAGCTGTGGATCCAGCACAGAATTATTTAATATATCAGACTAGCCTTTTCCTCTCGAAGAAAAATTACTGCCAAAAGGCACATCACCAGACTAGATCATTCTGGTTGCATGACTACATGTTATGAATGTGTCCAGGAACAGGACAATACATGCAGGCTGCATAATTTGGCACAGCTATTATAAGAAAAACTTACTAAATTATAAAAGAAACTGAATCTTTGGAAGTCATTAACTTGGGAAGTCATTTGAGGTTTCTAAGTACAGAGTAGACAAACAAATACCAAAAATCGCAGAAGTTATAGTTGATTCTCCCTTGGAATAATAGGAGTGCGTGACGCTTTGTACTGAGCATCCAAGAGGCTTTCCAGTTCTACAATTCTGTGTAATCAGTTTATGCTTCTTCTAGAGCTCCATTACTGCAATTTCTTGAGGTTATCATACTCTTCATCAGATATGCAGTTAATGGAATACACCTGTGTTTAGATCTTTTACTTTCCTACCTTACCAGTGTGGGAATGAGAGACTTTGAAGCATTTTAGTTTGAAAAAACGAAGAGGGATTCTTTCCTCAAAGGCTGCAGATATGTACAGGAAAACTGGATTATAGTCCTTATTCTTGTTCTCTGATCCTTGTCCAGAATGGAGGTTTTCTTCCTTATGATTCCTACACAGGACCTTTTCCTGTTTACAACGAGGGCTCTACCAGTACAGATTTCTCAGGAAGGATTAAAATCTTCAGGACCTACAGCCTTGTTCTTATGTTTGTTGGATTCATAATTAAATTGTTGGCAAAATACAGCGACTGTAAATTTTATTTAACTATCTTCTCTCCTCTCCCTGCCTCCTCACCCCCATGGCTGAAGAAGGGGGAAAACAGACAAAAACGTACCTAGCAATGTTGTCAGAAAATACTAACTTGAGGACATCCAGTCTTATTTCTTCAAATAGAAAATGTGCTAAGCATAATCAGTCTCTGACATTGTGAAGGATATCAAAACACCAAATTTAGTATCTCATAGATGGGAAGAAAAAAAAAACACAGAAAGAAAAACAGATTTCCACTCAATGGATTACTTTCATGGCTGGGAAGCCACAGTTGCCAAATTTCTGTGGGCCAGCAGTTGGAGAAAAAATTTGCTGTGGGATCAGAACCTATGCTTGCATTCCTTCTTCAGTTTGTATGTCCCATTAGAAAGCAGCTGGAAACTCATGGAAGACTGGAAAAAAATTCTTCCATTTAGAAACCATTTTACCTGTATATAAAATTGGACATTTTTCTTTCTCTTTTACAACAAAATAGCTTTTGTTTTTCAAGTTTGTGTCTCTTCAGGTACACCTATTTTCTATCCGTATGCATACCTCTATAGACCCCTAATGCTTGAGGGAGTAGGCATACAAAGCTTTTTTTACTTAAGCATCAGTGCCAAAGTGTGCCTTGTGTTTAATTTTACTTGCAGAAGTGTGCAACTTCTGCTGTTTCATGTCAATAAAACTGTCTTACAGTTCCTGCAGGCTTTACCAAGATTCACAGGATGAAAGCTGAAAAGTTTAAAACAAAAATGGTGTCCAGATATTTTTGGGTTTTAAATAACAGTCATAACTGTCTAAAATATTCTGCATTTTTGCTAACCAAAAATAATTAATAAAACAAAAAAAGAAGGAAAAAAGCCCTACTTAAAAATATAGCAGTACAATCAATATCATGTTGATTCTTGAATCATTTACACCATGCGAAAACAGTTACATGAACATGTTTAGGCTATCACACAGGAATACAGCACATTAAAAGAGTGTAAATTCCATTTTCATTAGTCAGAGAATAATTTAGCTCTTTCTCTGGTAAACAACAAGATTGGCACGATTAGTTATGACCCTTCTATTAAACTGTAAGATTAAGAGAAAGGAGATTTAACTAAAACGATTGATTTGAAGTTAGTTTGCCCACCTTTATTCAAAACAGAAGCTCCAGAAATTTTATATCTATATTCCTGAACTATTACCACACATCAAAATTTTACTAAAACGATTTCCATTTTGCTGGTAAGGAGTATATATGCAACTTTGATATTCACAAGCTGTTTAATATGCTTATGACTAGCTAGTATCTCTTTGTCTACCAAGGAAAACATAACATTCTATTACTTAAGAAGGATTATACACCCATACTTTCTCTCCTGTAGTTACCATGGATACACATACGATTATGGACACTCAGCAATGCCAAAAGGTTTACATTCAGTCAAAAGCCTCTGAGCTCTAAGTTGTAAAATCTCAGTAGCAGAGTGGCAAGCAGCAGAATATTTTATCATGGAGAAATTGAGGTGTTGGTTTGGAAGCATTTATAAAATAAAGCATTTACATAGGAGAATAAAGCATTCCCAATATTGGATGGTACAACAGTAGTGAAGGTAGCTTTAATCTCTATTTACCTTTTGGGATAAAAATTTAGTTTGCAGATTAAGGTACCTAAAATGAGTCTATATATATGAACTAGATATGTAAACTGGCACTATATATATATAATAGAGGTCTAGTCATTATAATTGGTAGAATCTAGAGAACTGTTCAGCTCACCCTTTAATCCATACGTATATTTGACCAAATGAATAACTGAGGAGTAGCTCTCTGTTCTCCACTAACTATATTGATAAGCTCTCCATTGACCAGACACCTAGCTCTCATGTAAGCACCTACACATAAGTAACTGATTCAGGCATCTCTATCTTTTGCTGAATCTGAAGCCAAGTGGACTTCATCAGAGGTTCCCACTGATGACTATAATCAAGGTTCAACCTGCTAGTAGGGAATTGCAAATTCACTCTGTATTTTGAGTTTAGAAATTCCTTTGTAAGGGTCTTGGGTTTGGGGTTGGCGGGGGGGGAGGGGGGTGATTTGTTGTTGTTTTTTTTTATTTTAATTCAAGGCTCACTGAGAATTCAAGCCAAGATAAGGAAAAGGATAAGGAAAAATCCCAGTTTTATTGACCACAATGACACTGATTAGCAACAAAAAGCTCTTCTGTCATGTTCTGTATTCTTCTGTCATCTGTATTTAAGTCACTTCTAGTACTGAAAAACCTAATATGTAGGCCAGCACTAGATAATCAAATCAAGGTCCCCTATGACAGTGACCAGAGACTATGCTTCTCTTTGGGCTGCTTCCCCTGCCCACAGCTTAGGTTCACCCAAACTGTGCAACAATAGCAACTATATCATCTTTTCTGTTTTCCAAAAGAATTTGCAAGAAGATCCTAGAATCCCGCCCTTTTCTGCATCCCAGCTTCTTATTTTCATCTCCTTTACACCAGTAAAAGGTGGCTAGGCAGTGAGACAAACTGAAGAACGACCCAGCTAATAGTGAATCTTTCTAAGTTAGCTTTCAGTCAAATTAGTTCCTTCATTTGACTAACTTTGACACAAGAAACACACCAAAAACAGCAGCTCCCAACAGAGCAGAAGATGGGAACACCCATGTCAGTGGCAATACAGGGTTCAATTTACATGAAAGTGGCAATGTAACCATAGATTACACATAGGTTAGTGAGACTAGGGATTGTATCTGTCAGTGCACCCGTTGCCTGGGAGTTCTTTGGCTATTCCAGTTTGCTGAGCTCTCTAGTACCTAAGGCGTTTGACTTTTCTACATAGCCACCTTCACCAGCACTTTTGGTTTCCTAATCTATCATTTATCATATTAACACAGAAGCTGTCTTCCACTCTATAAGCATCCTTCAGAAATCCACTACTGTTAGTAAGGTCAAAGCCATTTTCTCCTGTTCCACCACAGTCCTTCAGGCATAATATGCACAGCTGGTTGTTCTTGGCTCTCACAAGTGCTCAGCAGTTGGAACATCCCAATGACCTAACCATCAAGGTTATCTATCCAATTCATCTGTAGCAGAAAGCATGAAATCTTGTAATATCCTTTATGAGTAAAGAAGAATTATCTTGGCAACAAGGAACTCAACTGGAAACAAAGCATTTAAATACTCTCCACCGACTCAGCAGCTAAATCACAAATCAGGGGCCTCCTTCCCGTACTATGGCTAATGCTTATGATAAGTATGAAGCAGACTCACAAGGCCTATGCACTCAGGCAGCTCCTTTATCCTGGACTTCAGTCATTCAGACCACTGCATACCTGCAACAGCCAGCTGTTACTGCCACTGCCTCTTTTTATTTCCAAAAGGTCTTGCGATAGGATGTTGGAACAGGCATTCATGCTATCTTTCTATGCACCAAAACCCCACAGAGCTGAGGAAAAAACCTAGCTTCTTTGACCTGTTCATCAGTCTTATGTTCTGAGCTGTGGGTTGAGGGTCAGCTTTCAGAGCACTGTGCTTATCTGTGGAGTGCCTGCACCAGCAGTATTAGCTCACTGGACTGTATAGCATGCAGGACTTAGCAGAACTCTGAAACAAGCTGAGTATTTAGAAGATGCTGAAGGCAAATCTTGCAGACCCAAGTTGGTCACTTGCAGGAATCCCTGCTTTTAAATTCACTTTGGATATTTGCAGGAAAACCTCTAACTGAAACAAAAATTGCTCTGAAGAGAATCTAACGTGTATTGTACTACAGCTTCATTACAGTACAAGACAGGATATTTTTGTGGTATTGTGCACACACACAATGTAAGAAAAAAGTGTTTTAATTACCATATTACTTCATTCTGTCATTCTTTAGTAGGATTGAGTATACAGCCTGTGTAGAAATTCCTATGGTCATTCCAATATGGTAGTTTTCAAGTTTACTGTACTTGTTTAACATATCAGTTTTAGGGTTTTTTTCCACTGTTTCCAATGTGAAGAGATTTGGGGGTTTTTTTGTTGGACTTTATCCTTCTCACATCCTTTTGTTTCTAATGGAATTGTCTTTATTTCTAACCCTCACTTGTTAATAAATTCAATAGTTTTCTATTACATCATAGGGAATATTTAAGATAGCTGTCTATACAAAAGTTGAGGAAGAAGAGAACTGAAAACTGCCTAAGGAAAGTGCCTTTGTCCCCTAAGGGGACAAAACTACAGCAGGATAATTAAAAGAAAAAAAATTAGTTCTCATTTTGTGGAAAATATGGATTGCGTCTTCCAACAAATCCAATCTTCCTGTTATATCTTTCACTTCTTTTGTACAGTGGAATGAACCTGTACCATTAACATTTGTACTTCTTGTTTGCCATTGAATTTCCACTGGAGAAAGATTTAAACACTAAATAATTCTACTCATACCACTACAAAGGCTACTTTTCAAAGTGTTGACTTTTTGAGACCAATTTGATGCTTTCTTTTCCCTGGAGAAAAGTCAGCCCTTTATCTCTCTGGCAACACTGTAGAAGACCACCAAATTATATTTCTAAAGTAGTCACTATCAAGGCCACTCTTTGCTTATATTATTTCCTGCTTCACAGTCATTTTTGTTGATTTCTCTTGTATTTTTTTCAAAGGTTTTAAATATATTACATGATAGCTGTGGAGTTACATCTTTAATTCATGTGAATAATGAGCTACTGTAAAAAATGGATTGATCTTTTCTGGGAAGTTCATCCATATATCACAGTCTGCACATAGCTCTAATTCAGTAAAAGATCCATTATTTGCCACCATAGCACAGTATCTTCTTCCCACCCCAGTATGGGCGAGGAGCCAATGCAGACTTAAGGGTAGCATTGGAATGAGGAGTTGTGGTCCGCTGTCAGAGTGGAACCACGTTTTTGGGACCAGGATGTATTTTTTACCTTCCCCCATGGAAATTATATAGGAAAATCAGTACAACTTTCCTCTTTACATATGTATGACCTAGTATCAACAGACGAGGAGAAGGCTGAGGTACTCAACAACTTTTTTGCTTCAGTCTTCTCTGGCAACTGCTCTCCTCACCCCTCCCGAGTCAATGGACGACATGTTGGGGACCAGAGGGGTAAAGCCCCTCCCAATGTAAGGGAAGATCAGGTTTGTGACCACCTGTGGAACCTGAACATATATAAGTCTATGGGACCTGATGAGATGCATCCCAGAGTCCTGAGGGAATTGGCTGATGTAGCTGCCAAGCCACTCTCCATGATATATGAAAAGTCATGGCAGTCAGATGAGGTCCCTGGTGACTGGAAGAAGGGAAACATTGTGCCCATCTTTAAAAAGGGTAGAAAGGATGACCCTGGGAACTACTGACCTGTCAGCCTCACCTCTGTGCCTGGGAAGATCATGGAACAGATCCTCCTAGAAGCTATGCTAGAGCACATGGAGGACAGGGAGGTGATTCGGGACAGCCAACATGGCTTCACCAAGGGCAAGTCCTGCCTGACCAACCTAGTGGCTTTCTACGAGGGAGTTACCACATCAGTGGACAAGAGAAAAGCAATGGATGTCATCTATCTGGACTTCTGTAAAGCCTTTGACGTGGTCCCCCACAACATCCTCCTCTCTAAATTGGTGAGATACGGATTTGATGGGTGGATTGTTCAGTGGATAAGGAATTGGTTGGATGGTCACATCCAGAGAGTGGGAGTCAATGGCTCAATATCCAGATGGAGATCAGTGACAAGTGGTGTCCCTCAGGGGTCTGTACTGGGACCAGTGCTGTTCAATGTTTTCATCAATGACATTGACAGCAAGATCGAGTGCACCCTCACCAAGTTTGCAGATGACACCAAGCTGAGTGGTGCAGTTGACACACCAGAAGGACAGGATGTCATCCAGAGGGACCTGGACAAGCTGGAGAAGTGGGCCTGTGAGAACCTTATGAGGTTCAACAAGGCCAAGTGCAGGGTGCTACACCTGGGTGGAGGCAATCCTCAGTTTCAATACAGGCTGGGGGATGATGTGATTGAGAGCAGCCCTGCGGAAAAGGACTTGGGGGTACTGATGGACGAAAAGCTGGACATGAGCCAGCAATGTGCACTCGCAGGCCAGAAGACCAACCGTATCCTGGGCTGCATCAAAAGCAGCGTGGCCAGCAGGTCGAGGGAGGTGATTCTGCCCCTCTACTCTGCCCTGGTGAGACCTCACCTGGAGTACTGCGTCCAGCTCTGGAGCCCTCAGCACAAGAAGGACATGGAGCTGTTGGAGCGAGTCCAGAGGAGGGCCATGAAAATGATCTGAGGGCTGGAGCACTTCTCCTATGAGGACAGGCTGAGAGAGAGAGTTGGGGTTGTTCAGCCTGGAGAAGAGAAGGCTCTGGGGAGATCTTATAGCAGCCTTCCTGTACTTAAAGGGGGCCTATAGGAAAGATGGGGACAGACATTTTAGCAAGGCCTTTTGTGACAGGACAAGGAGTAATGGTTTTAAACTAAGGGAGGGCAGATTTAGACTGGATTTAAGACAGAAATGTTTTACAATAAGGGTGGTGAGCCACTGGCACAGGTTGCCCAGAGAGGTAGTGGAGGCCCCATCCTTGCAAACATTCAAGGTAATTCTGTCATCATTCCTTAGCTTCGTTATAAATTGAATCTAATCACACTAAGAAAAACTAGGAATTTCCAATTTAATGTCAGCTGATTAAAAAAAAGGTAATATCATTCGAGAGCATAAGAAGACCTTCGATATAGTAAAGACCTCAGGCACTTGCAGTATTGCATTTCAGCGTTCATTAGACCTCATCTAGAATTTTGTATCCAGTATTGTGCCCCCCCTTAACCTCCATACAGGAAAGACATTGATAAGCTCGAGTTAGTTCAGCGGATAACCACCAAGTTTTGTTCAGCCTGGAGAAGGGAAGGCTTTCAAGGGAACCCAATAGCAGCCTTCCAGTGCCTATAAGGAGGTCATCAAGAAGATGGAGCTAGACTCTTCACTGCGCTGAATGTTGGGAGGATGAGTGACAATGGGCATAAATTGAAGCAAAAGACGTTCAAATGGAAATAAGGATATAAGGAAAAACATTTTCACTATCGTAAGAGTCAAGTGGTGGAGCAGTTGGCCCAAAGATGCAGTGCAGTCTCCTTCCTTGGAGGCTTTAAGATGAGACTACATAAAGCCCGGAGCAACCTGATCTGATCTCAAAGCTGACCCTGCTTTGAGTAGGAGATTGGACTAGAGACATCCTGAGGTCCCTTATAACTGGAACTATCCTATGATCTTATGATCTTATGATTTTATGAAGAAAATTTGTTTCTGATCTTATTCCAATGCTTCAGGTAACAGCAAAAACTTTCACCTGTCTAATAATCTTATAGGCTCTCTCCACATCTGGGATTTCTCTTTCATAAGTAATACTGGGAATGTAATTGCAAAATTAAGGTTTGTAAAGGAGGGTGATGTAGGGCTGATTTCTATGGATGACATGAACACATGTCTATGCCATACAACAGAATTCAGTGCAGAACTCCCTGAGTTAGCACCAACCAATCTCTCTCTGAAAACAGAGATACTAAAGTTAAATGAACATGGTGAACATGGAGCTAATTAATTGACTGAGGGATGGGATCTATTAATTCAGAAACAGGGTCATGCAAACACAGTTATGTTGCTTGTGAGTTCTGAGAAAAGCTCCATGCAGCTATCTCTGCACGTTGATCAATGACAGCAGCTTCCACAGAGGTGTTCATGTGCCTGTGGAGGATCTCTGGATGAAACACAAATAATACTGTAGAGAACTAAATGCATGCCCACAGAGTTTATTATGGGAAACTTCAAGTCTTTTGTGGCTCCTCTCCTCCTCACAATAAGTAATATTACAAGGCTTTTTTTTACAGCATTTTATAAATGTTGTGAAGTCAATCCCTATGAAATGGATATTCCTAATTAACAATACTCCTATCATTATGCTGAAGGAATCAAATAGTCAGCCATCCTCATTTAAGACATTTGGAATTGGGAGGTTATCACAGAGACGTTGTGCTGCACATATAAATAATTGTTTTATAACTTGGCTATATATATGACTCAATGCACAGAAAGAAACTGTTGACAGAATTACCAACTCTGACAGCAGAAAAAAAAATAGCTTTCATGACATACATACCCAAGAGCACAAAATGTCTTAAAAGCAGTACAGAGCAGAAGAAACAAGACTATTATATATAGGACATTATTGTTTCTGACCACAGGCCAGTATCTCTTGTCTACAACAAAAAACTTGCTCTTCTCCAGAAATAACGAATGAAATAGAATGTTCTATTCACCCTTTGGTTCTCAACAAAACTCGGGAATGTGAAAGGAAAGAACAAATTTTTTCTAAATCAGTGTTTTTGCCAGTATTGCAGAAAGTGAAATTATATAAAAAAAAGTTTACTATTTTGAAATTGAAGAAAGTTGCTGTTTAAATAATGGGTTGTATAATTTCTTGTAATTGTTACTGCTGTTTCAGATCCCTGCATCATTAATAATCGTAAGTGCCTGAGTGTGAATTTTATTTATCAGTTATTACAGTGAAAAAGTGAACTCAACAAAGAGATGACAAATTTAAGTTTTCTCCATTATATTCTTGCATTAACTACAAATTAAGGATAAATTGATATCCATTTATATTTCAGGAAGCTGTACTGTTCGTTTACTTCTTTTACCTCTAAAACTAAATCAATGTCAAGTATCATGCTAGGAGGCACTGTATTGCTAGAAATGCTTGAATGGATTTTTAATTCTGAAACACTGGTATAAATATGAATTAGCATCAACAGAAACACTCTATGATTATGCCAACATGAACATAATCAGAATCTGACCTGTCCTATTTAAAAGATGTAAAGCTCATACTGTAATTTCTTTTGTCAATAGAAAAGCCATTGCCCAGACCACATTTTAATTAACGACCCTGAATTCTGTTTGCAGATTCAATTAAGAAAAGATGTCCTAACCTGTTCTTCAAAGGACAGGTTCTTGTCCTAACAACAGGTTCTTGTCCTAACCTGTTCTTCAAAGTTACAATGCAGTTTACTGAATACATTATCAGTTATGGGTTCTGAGAAACTGTTCTAGCGGTTGTTGGGACAACATTTTACAATTACAAATAAAATGCATTATTAGAAAAAAAAATTGCATTAAAGTATTACAGTTTCCCTTAAAACTGAGTGTGAATAAGCACAGAACTGAGGAAAGACTTCAGTGACCATTTACATTCTTCTCTTTCTCAGTCCCCACATTTAGTTTGCTATATGAACAGTAATAGCCCTATATGATCATTATAATATGACACATTTCTAACAGTCTCTAGGATCGCTGTAATAGAAAAAGCCAGGACAGTCAAAATCAGAAATTTAAAAGCATTGATTTACTCATCTAAATAACAGGCCTAATATTCTGTAATGAAATGCTCAAAAAAAAAGCAATGGAAACTAAACACTAATCTTGGATGTATATAGAATGTAAAATCATGTTCTCTAGTGATAATTTTGACTCAGTAAATCTATGTGGTAAGCACAAACATTTATTCCTAAATGTTTTGCGAATAATTTTTAATCAATTTATTTTATAGCATCATAGAAACAGCAGTTGGGAGGGCCCTCTGGAGATCTCTTGTCCAACTTCTTATTCAAAGCACGGCTGTCACCTAACTAGGTCAGGCCAGCTTTGCCTTTGTCTGGCTGAGTTGTGAAAAGCACCAAAGGTGGAGATTGCCACCACCTCTGTGGGTAACCAGTTCCAGTGCCACACCACACTCCTTGTGGAAAAGTTTTTCCTCCTCCAGCTGGACCTCCCAAGGTGCAATCTGGGGCTGTTGTCCCTTACTACATCATCTGCCATTACCAAGCAGGGTTTTGGCTTTGCTGTCTTTGACAGGAAGCATGCTTCAAGTGATTGCAGGCTGCTATTAGATTGCCCTTGGCCTCCTCTTCACTAGACTAAACAAGCTTAGATGCCTCAGTTTCTCCTCATGTGTCATGTGCTTTAGTCTAGCTTGTCTCGATAGCCTTCCACTGGACCCTGTCTCCAGTCTCTCAACATCCCTCTTGATTTGGGAATCTCAGAACTGAATACAGTATTCAGTGTGGCCTCACCAATGGTGAGTACAGGGCATAACAACTTCCCTCAGTCTGCTGTCCTTGCAACTCCTGACGTAGCCCTGTATGCATTTTGCTTTCTTCATGATGAGAGCACACTGCTTGCTCTCATTCAGCTTGGCATCCATAGTAATCCCCAGGTTCTTTTCAGTGTTGCTGCTATTGAGCCAGTCAGTTCCCATCCTGAGTTGACGTGTGGGGTTATTTTGCCCCAGGGGCAGAACTATGGACTCCTTGTTGAAGTTTGTGATGTTGCCTGCCTCCTCAAGATTATGAAGGTCTGCCTGGAGAGCAGATTCATTGTTTGTCTTGTTGGCCACGCTGCTGATTTAGTTTTGTCATCATATTTGCCAAGGGTACCCTGTTTCATCAAGTGCTATGTTTATAGCACACTGTAGTATGATATAAAGAAAAAGTCTTTTACCTTTTTTCAAGTGTGGATCCTCTACCTTTTCTGGAAGTCCTGAAGTGTTTCTCTGGGACTTCTCCTTTTAACATACCTTTGATAGTTACCAATACTCTGCTTATTTCTTTCCTGTTGCATCTCCTACTTTTCATGTTCACTATTTTGAAAACTACATCAGCATTTGCTTTCCCTGCTGTTCTAATGCAGAAGCAGATGTCTTTATCTTAAAAAGATTTTGACACTTCTCTTGGCTAAGTAACTTTTGGCAAATTAGATTGTGTAAGCAGCTTACTACTTGTGAGTAAAATAGTCAGAGATACTATGATGCCGACAGTGAAAGAATTCTCAGAAGCATCAATCTGCCAAACTTTGGATCATCCCCAGCAACAATATCAATATTTTTCCTTTAATAATTATCCCTGCATTATAAAAACTGATACAAATACAGTCATGTCCTTGCATTTGCAGGTAAGTAGATCTTTCCCGATTCTTAGCATGAGAAGCTACCTTTACAGATGTTTACAATGGTGTCAGTAGTGCCTGACCCACCTTTTCCCACCATAATAAAATAAAATGACATATTTCTGAAAACAACAGTTTGTAAAATCTACTGTGAACTGCATAGTAATTTTTGAAGGCAAGTCTGGACATGTTATGTCACAAGCCCCAAATCATTATCACAGGAATCTCATAATTTCACAGTATCAAATTATTTACACACATTCTTTGTCGGACACCTCAACAAAGTCCCATCAAATCTGGCAAATCAGAGAATCAAAATTATGCTTATTGCCAACCATTTATCTCTTACACCAATCCACTGGCATCTCAGCTTGCTGCTGTAATATAACAGATACTAACAAAGCAAAGCATGGTGCAGCTTTGCTCGATAGAGGCCATGCAGGTAGGATGTAAGTTACAATGCTTCTACAAAGCATGTGGCATCTGGATTGTAGTTCATGTTCAGTAACACTGTCAATTATCCCAAAACTGGAAGGAAAAAGGGTTAAAAAATGCATAATGCTTTATGTTCAGTTTACAGAGTTTACGTGTCTTTTGTTGACAGTTTAGTCCTATAGCTTATGCATTTATTTTCCTGGATTGTACTAGGATTGCTTGAGGATATAGGACAGCAGAGAACTTGACTCACTGTATGGGGGCCCACATGTCTATGAATTTGTAATGTTGAACCACATATTTTATACATAAATGATGTCTTAAATATACTTTGCTTGCAGTGTGTATTATATGATAGGTGCTTTCTCAGAAAACTGAAATGTTTGATTTTAGCATCTAGAGATAGAAAAGCAGGAAAAAATTGAATGAAACAGAACACAGTATTAGAGTATGCTCTTAAATCTTTTGTACTAGCTACAGACTAGTTGTCATCACTAATTAGATCAACTTCAAGAGTTTAAACAGCAAGCTTATTTTTCCATGGTTTCTAGTCCATTATAGTAGCTATTTGTCTCCTTCTACCAGCAGGACTGGCCAAACAAATTACACCAGGGATAATTTACTAATATTTCCGTAGTCATTTCCAAATAAGGAAGAGATGCCCTCCATCCTAGAAAGCTTATATATAAACATTTGCCTTTATGAGCTTTTGATGTGACTCTGAGGAGGTCTGAGCCTTGAGATAGTACTAACCAATTTTATCTGTAGAATGAGCATACCCCAAAACAAAACACTAAAGTAATTCTAATCTCTATGTTTTCTTAGACAACCCCTTAAAACAGAGCAAATGCAGATCTTCTGGATGATGCAGATAAATAAAAGTTTTGAAAACAAATCTTCCCCCTATTTTCTATTTCCTTTCAGAATGAGCCCCTCCTTCCAGATGCTCTGGAGTCCAGCAATTTGCACTGCCTTCCTGGGTTGCAGCAACCTTCACAAAGTCTCCCTCCGGGTCTCTAGGAATGTATCCTCTCCTTGACCTCTGAGGCTTGGCTGTGGATCTGCTCCTTTGCAACAAGCAAGCCATGTGCTTTGTCAGGAGTCTTTCAGTCTGCATGCAGACATTGTAATCTCCTCCTTTCCCTCCCCCCGTCCACCTGACACAGACTGACACAGCCAGGAAAAGCAGAGGCAGCCTTTCTCACTGCTGTTCTGTCACACCCTTTTAAAACAAACGAGAAGGGGAAAAAAAATCCAACCATAAAATAGAGACTAAACCATGAACAAGAAAATTACTTTTGTCATCTGTCAGAAGGCAAAAAGCAGCAGAAATTGGAGGCACTCTGAGTGCCTCCATCTAAACTGCAAAGGCTTTCCTAGCTTCCAGGCTCAGGTGTGCACCCTGTTCATTTTCCTGCCTCCGGTAAGATCTGAGGTGAGACCTGGACTCATCAACTCTCCTTAGGCCCTGGTTTCTGGGGAGAGAAGATACAGGTATATGAACCAGAATGGTTCAGGCTTATGCTCATCTTCCAGAGTCTGGATTACACTAGCATAGTCCAGAATGAGGATGATATGAATACCTTGTATTAGGCAACACAGAAAAGAGCAGATGGACAGATCTTACAAAATAATTAAAATGTGTCCACCTCTTTGACCCCTCTAGTTACCTCTCAAAGATGTTGTCGAATAATTTTCTGTCCAGCTTCTAACACTGCTAACTGTTGTCATGGCATCTGACTGCTTCCTAAAATAATAAAATACAATATTAATTGCAATCTGTGTAGATGAAAAACATAGCATAACATTAGAAAGTTTCTACTTTAGGAAAACACAGGGAAAGAGGTGACCATTACTGAATGTAGGTTTTTGTAGGAAGGTGACATTATTACGAGTTGAAGTTCTCACCTGAAGCAGGGACAGCCTCTAGAATGTGCCACTGTTGGATCCTAGTGGAGAAAATAAACAAGAAATAGGAAGTGAACCCCGTTGGTAATACAACTGTCTCTCCCATAACCATACCTCACCTTTTTTGTAAGCTCTTTTTTTCAGCTGCATTCGTTGATTGACTCTGTCAGATTTCAAAAACTCTGTCAGGTAGGATAATCTAGACAAAACTGAGGAATTCCAAACCCTCTTTTCTGCAGTTTACCAGCTTCATTTTTGCTTACTCATGAAAGACAATGCCACTGCTGGGATTCACCGTGGCCTGTGTATGTCAGTCCATACCCTACTGCTCACTGCTTCATTTTGCCATGTGTTTCTTGTCTATAAACTCAATATGTAAATTAGAGTCATTATGTCTTCCCTGCATTTTCTCATAGAAAAGCTTTTTCCTTGCTGATATTTCCTTCAGATACATTGTAAATTCCTTCTGAAGCTACTTTGATAATCCATTCCACTCTACTATTTTTTATCCATGGTACAAATATCTTGGCAGACACCGAGTCGTTCATGTTCATCCCCAAAATGTCAAAGATTACTATTTTTCTACAGAGACTTTCCATATGCCATTGATAGTGATTTTTCACTAAAACCCACTATGGTACTGCCATTATGAAGCCATTGATAGCATTCAGGATATATGTCAGGTTGTATCAGCCTTTAATGGAACAGATTTCCAACTCCAACTTTTGCATTATAACAGCCATTTATAAGCTCCATACATTTCTGTAGAGGTAAAGACTATTTATTAAAAAGTAAAAAAAATCCCCATAAATTTGTAAGATCTGTAGACATCTTCATTTCACTTCCCAGTCTTCCCATTTCTCAAGGGAAATCCAAGACAGAGGTTTCAGAGAAGAACACAAAAATTATATGTGCTCTTTTACATTTTAAATTGCATCCAAGATAACAGGTATATAGATAAGCAGTCTAGGAAGCCTTGCTGTTGATAAGTAGCCGTCTGTTTCCCAGGTGTTTAGAGACCCACATTTCTGCATACCAGAAGAGTCAATATGGCTAACAAATAGAAAGACTGTGATTAAAAAAAAAAATTAATCTTGCTCCCAAATCTGGAAGCCTTCACAAATGTAAAACTGGATGGGAAGAGACACCATGAGAATAATTTCTAGGAAATGTTGTAAAATTAATAAAGTGAGTATTCTCACTAATTATAAAGGAAAACTATATACATTTTAGTTAAAAATATTTTCTTAGACAGGGTAATGTGGAGCATTAGGTTCGGACCTTGTAAATTTCCTGCCAAGCTATACTAATAATGTAAATGGAAGTGTGTTATAAGCATGGTAGTACTTATACTAAAAGGACAGCTGAGGTGTTCTGCATATACAGTACTGGGAGAAGAGTAATATACTTTTATAAGCCCACCTCCTTCAATTTATCCATCAGACCAGCAGACTCTGAAGGGATGTATTAGGATATCACAAATCCTTTTGGCAGTAACATCTAGAAAATCTCTAGAAGTATCTTAATTTTCTAGAGTTAAAAAGACTCTCAAGTCATCCACAGTATTTGGTACAAGTCATCAAGGCTCTAAGTTTTCAGTCAGAGACAAAGATAGGGAAAGGATGTGGATTAAGATGTCTTTTCACTTGCAAACGTGGCAAGAAAATACTAGAAACTTACTATAGTTATCTCATAACTAGGGTCCTAAAAATAAATAAATAAATAAAAACCAGATACAAAGAGGTAATTTTTTTATCTAAAATCCATATAGATATTTCGTGTTGCATTACTAACTTCTGACCCTGTTCAATTCATTTGGGTGTTTTCAATATCTGTTGTTTATATCCTGTATTTCTAAATCTGATGTAATATTTCAGGGCATGAAAAGGCTATTAGGGTAACAATGAACCTTCTTTTTTTTCCAGAATTCTTTTGCTGACCTCTCTTGAGTAATGGTCATGTGTATTTATTACTTAAGGATGTCAGCATTACCAAAGCACAAGAAAAAAAAGGAGGAAATCTAGATAGCTTAGAAAATCTTGTACATCTGCAGTTGTTGCATGGACTATTTTGCTTTGGGATTTTTTTCATACGTAAAGTGATGAAAGTTCATTTCATATTTTGGAAAAATTAAAATATTTAGGTTAGAAATATCAGTTCACAGAGCACCTCTCATTTGTCCATGATATTTCTCTGGAAAATGTAAGAGTGACAAAATGAATTCATTCAAAAGAATGACACAGAAGTTAGTGGCTTTAGTAATTCCAGGAGATGTTTGAAATATTTACCCGGCTGAAACTCTCAATCATATTTGTTCTTTGAAATTTTAATCTCTCTTTCACCTTATTGCATGGAAGTGTATTTAATTTCATAAATGTTTTTCATTACTCTTATACTTAGTAACATTGAAATGAGACATTTCTTCTTTCATTTTCATCATATGGAAAATTCATGAAAATGTGAGAGCAATGCAGTGGATGGAAAATTATTGCTTTGTCTCATGAACTTGGCCAAGAGAGATTCGGAATATTTACCAAAATAATCCCAGAATAAAGCAATATTTTCAAAGTTGGACAGGTGCTAAGTATTTTGTTTTGTTAAGTTGGCTAACCTTCCACAAATCAAGTATATCCCTTCTCAAGTTAGTTTTAACTGTTTCCATCCAGCTTTTCAGTGAGCTACTACAAAATAATCTTACCATACTTTTCAGATGACCAAATCTGTTTGCTAAGACTAACTTTTCATGCAAGGACATCAATATTCTCCACCTTTGCAGAGAGGAATCCAATTACTTATACACTTACTGGTTTTGTTCTAAGATTCACAGAGTAAGTCTACATCAACTTTTTAGCTCAGGTGTGGCCTTTTTAAGAAAATTTCCTGATCATTTCCATTTATGATGCTTTCATTCATATTATGAACCGGTCTTGGAGCCCCACACAAACTGGATTTTGGAATGAAAGTGAATAGAAGGTGAGCTTTGACAAGCATTCAGTCCACAGCTTGTCTAGAACTAGCCCAGCATTAAAGCCCCCTGAAATCACAGAATCATAGAATCATATAGGTTGGAAAAGACCTTTAAGATCATCAAGTCCAACCATAAACCTAACACTGCCAAAAACCACCACTACACCATGTCTCTAAGTACCTCATCCAAACGTCCTTTAAATACCTCCAGGGATGGCGACTCAACCACTTCCCTGGGCAGTCTGTTCCAATGCTTGATAACCCTCTCGGTGAAGAAAAATTTCCTAATATCCAGTCTAAACCTCCCCTGGCGCAACTTGAGGCCATTTCCTCTTGTCCTATCACTTGTTACCTGGGAGAAGAGACCGACCCCCACCTCTCTACAACCTCCTTTCAGGTAGTTGTAGAGAGCGATGAGGTCTCCCCTCAGCCTCCTTTTCTCCAGGCTAAACAGTCCCAGCTCCCTCAGCCGCTCCTCATAAGACTTCTGCTCCAGACCCTTCACCAGCTTCGTTGCCCTTCTCTGTACACGCTCCAGTACCTCAATATCCCTCTTGTAGTGGGGGGCCCAAAACTGAACACAGTATTCGAGGTGCGGCCTCACCAGTGCTGAGTACAGGGGCACAATCACTTCCCTAGTCCTGCTGGCCACGCTATTTTTGATACAAGCCAGGATAAATTTTATTAATCTGCTTATATTGGTATGTGCTACTTACTAATGTGGACAGAGTTTCCAATTGGACTTAGACTTCATAGACCCTCACAAGACGCAGAACCAAATTCTAAAGTGATTTAGGCACTTAAAATGTCATTAAAATGTATATAGGACTTAGGGATGTGATCTTCTTTGGGACTTATGAAAATTTCATTAATTGGTTATCTGCATCTTTAAATGCCTAAGTATCTTTGGAATCAGAACCTTATATTTCTGTGCTGCAGTTCCACTTTCTTAAAATGGGGATAAATAATAATACCCAGTTTGACAGAATCTGATGAGGATAAATACATTAAAAATCGCGAGCAGCTCAAATCATGGAATAAGAGGGTTCTATCAGTCCATAACACAGATTGCTTTCATATCACAGATCAAGGTTAAACAAAGGCTAAAGCTCTGCATGCATGATTTGCAAATGCAGTTATGCTAATAGCATGATGATCTTAATTAGATGATCAGCTGCATATCTGACTTTTGATAATAAGTCCTAATGTGACTTGCTAATCAATGTCAGATATGGGAATAGAATGTAGAATTTCTGACTAGTGAATCCATGCACTAATTGCTAAAACAGACTGCCTCCCTAATGTCATCCTTCATTTCAAAATGTTTTATCTCTTGCTCGTACTCATATAATGTATTATTTGAACAGCTTTTTGTAGATCCACAGGCTGTTAAGACCAGAAGAATCCACTATAATCTTATCCAACTGCTAAATAACATGGACCAAAGAATTTCTTGCTATTTCATATTGGGAAATTATTATTTTTTCTTTTTACCATATATTAACATTATCAGTCTTAATTTTTGATTGGGCTACAGAACATTTTTTTTCAAAGGCATCTAATTTTGATTTCAAGATTCCAAATGACGATGAATTTGTCACTTTCCATGAGAAGGAATGTCAATTATTAATTGCCCTCAATGTAGTAAGATGCTCGAAAATAAGGTCAGATTCATCCTGGTTTTAAAAGTTACATTTAATTGCCAGTTAAATGTTTCTGACTTCTGCTTTTAGCCATAGTTATATCTTGTTATGCCTTTAACTGCTAGATTAAAGATTCCTGCATCTCAGATCATAGATTGCTGTATAAAGGAGACTATGAAAGAAAATTAATCACTTTAATCACATTGCTTAATTCACTGTGGGAAGTAACTCAGCTAAGAAAATAATAGAATTATTTTAGCTTCAACTGTTTGTTTGTGGGGTTTTTTTCATTTAGCAATATTATAGACAAATCTTAAAAAGGAACTATTACAAAAATGGATTTTTAAGTGAAACTGAAAGATTTACCTGGATTCTTTCTTCTTTCCAATGGACAATCCCTGTATTTTATACCTGAAAAGCAGGGGAAAAAAAGGAAAGAAACCATTTTTTCTTCCTGAAACCAAAGTGTGTAGTTGTCAGCTGTTTCTTTGGGTTTTGTCGACACATCAGAAAATCATCTTAACAACTGGGATTCCCATTAATTAACTCACTGGAATAAATACAGCTGTCAAAGCAAAATAGGGTATTGTGGAATTTCCACACACAATAAATCATTACCCCTTCAACGGACGAATATTAGAATTACTAAAACTGAAGAAGTATATGAAGCTGACATGACAGCACACCAAATGTAAGCTTTGTTTATATAAAAGTATTACATGAAATAGTGCCAAAATTTTATATTAGGAAGATGCTTGTGTATAAAATTGCTATCAATTGAAAAGATTCATATAAAACTGAAGAATAAGAACTTAACTTACAGAAAAGACAGAAGAAGGTATTTTTCCTTCTGAATGCATGCAATGGTACATGCAACGGTACATGTGCCATAATATGTGCAAAGAACAAAATCTATGAAAAAATCTGTTATACCTGTGTTTAATTTTATCACCACAAAATTAAATATTAATAGATTGTGGCCTAATTGTAACATGCTGTGTTATTTTTCATCTTATGCAAAATTTTACTGTGGGGAAAGGGAAAACAGCAAGATGTTTCTCATTAAAAAAGTGCATGTTTGCTGCTGCAGCTGCAGCTTTGGCTTCATTTCATAGTTTGAGCTCTCAAAGGGCACAGAAAGGAACAGTAATAGCCACTGTGGCCCCAAACTTATCACCTCCTAAATACAAATGGAAAATTTAGACAGGAAGAAAATTAGACTTGGTTTCTCTTGGTTTCTCTCATATTAACTTATACAGTTAAACCATTGCTAGTGAACCAAATTCTAGAAAATAAAATAATAACTTTTCAGTAATTTTGAAAATGTCCGATTTCCTTTTTCTTCCTTTGTAATGCGCTTTTCCAATCAGTCTCCTTTTCACCAGGAAAGCCTGTATGATAAAGAACTGTATAAGCAGAAGTTTAGCTCCCACAGAGGAAAAAATCCGCCATATAATTCTTTTGAATATGTACATATGTATACCAAAAGATTCCATCTAGATAGCAGTAATATTCACAGTATAAATTATGGAATAATATAAGAAGATTCATTTATCATGAACTTTCAACTCCTCACCTCTGCTTTGCTTATGAATCCATTCCTCCTGGGATGAGTGGAACAGTACCAGACAGTCAGAAATCAGCCAAAAGTGGGAGTTCTATGACACTGAACAAAAAGTTGATTTGCAAAGTGAAAATAACTGGCAAAACAAAAATCTATGGGGAAGTTCTGAAAAGTAAGGGGAGGGAAGGTTTCTGCCTTTCTTTTCCCAAATGCAAAATTCATTTCTTAGCATTTTTTCCTAATTAAAACACATGAAATAAAATAAATTTTAAAAGCCTGGCAAAACAAAATGCTACAAACACTGGGGTGGAAAATGGAAAAGAATGAACCACAGACAAACAGCCTTAATCACAGCTCTTAACTGTATACTGGAAAGTGCTCAGTGTTACAGGGTTAGTTTATAAATTTCAATGGAATGGAATGAAATCATATATTAAATAATAAATGAGCAACTGGAAAATAATAAATTCCAAAGACTCTGGAAACAAAAATTTTAATAGTTTAAATAAAGAAAGGTCAAGAAGTTTTCTTTAGATAGAGTAAAATCACTTTTTGTGATTATTAATATTAACATGATTACAAGATATTAATATATCTTGTAAGTCCATTGATTAATATTCTAGAGAAGGAGCATCTTTGTTAAAGTTTCATTATGCTACAGTGTGAAAACTAGACACATACATCCTATTATTATCCTTCCAGTACACCCTCAGCCAACCCAGAGAAGATCTGAATTATGTTCCCAATATTTACAAGATTAAAAATAAAACATACTTTAAATTTAGATTGGCTGACAAATGAAAAAAGATGGCCAATTTGAAAATGCTACCTTCTAGAAAATCCCCCAAAGGCAGACACATTTCTGCAGGAATTAAATAGAATTATTTTGTCTATAATTAAAATTCTGAAACCATTGCTTACTTACCAAATTTGACCTCAGTGCTTAGTGATAACAAAAGATGTAATATCTCCTTTGTCCATCCATTATAAACACACATCAAATATTGCAGAGGGAGCATCTGGTTTTAAGAGGCACTTACTTTGGAATGACAGACATGTAACGTACTAAAGTGATACATTTTGATTTCTATTACTGGCCTTCACAATTATCATCAGTATCTCTATAGTGTGTTTTTTCTATTCTGCCAAACAAACCATATTTCTGTTAATTATATGACTAAATTAGTCATTCCAAACTTAATACCTCCTAAAGCCATCAGCAGATGTTCCCTTTATAATCATTGATGTCATTCTATAAATGATTGAAAAGGAGATGTTAAATGGAGTGCTATGAGTAAATGCTAACTTTGGCGTTCTTCTTGTCTAACTTTAGCTGTCTAACAGCATAGCATCTGGCCTGCCTCAGTCAAACGGGCTGTCTCCATAGACAGTGACACTTCCAAAAGGAAATTTATCCTGTTTAAAAACACACAGAAGAAACAACCCCGTCACACTCTTCACCGTCTCTAGAGGCAGCCTGATTATTTAGCCCAGGCAAAATGGCTACCTCGTAATCTGCAAACCGGTGAGACTGATGCCATCTTTTAGCTGAATATGGTGACAAACTGCAGGTCAGATTCAGTTCTTAGTTTCAGCTGATCTTGTTTTATGTTTCAGTAAGATCAGAAACCTGACGAATCTTGCAGGAGAAAAGGTGTCTCTGCATGGTAATACTTGTCTCAGCCACTTCCACAGGTGGCCTCCCAATCAAATGCCAGTCACATGAAGTCAGAGATAAATATTCTTAGACTGCTGATGCTTATTGACTGCTGAAGCCAAAATCAACAGTAATAAAGTTATCTCACTTATGAGAACAGTATAAGTATTTAATGCAATATTTTTAGAACATGGAGGATACAGATGGAGCAGAGAGGCAATGGGAGGAAAAGGGATTTACTTGGACTTTCAGCTGCATCCTTTAAGAATACCATGTCTTTTCTATTCTCTTCATTGCTGCTCTATCAATCTGTACCACAATTTACTACTGAATGAGTCTGCAGGAAAAAAAAAATTAGTTTTCCCTCTAAATAGCTATCAGCATGTTCTTTCTCTATAAATCCTAGTGAGATCCCTGGTGGTGGCATAACTGTTAACAAATACAGAAAGTGATATGGAATAGCTCCATTTCCCCAGCATATTAAAACTACAGTTGTCAGCATTTAATGTCTCTGATATCCTTAACCCCCTACAAGTTCTAGAATTAGCTAAAGCTTTGCCTCCAGGTATCCCATCAGGATGCTCCAATACAGAGATTTACATTCAGTGTAACTCTCTAGGAGTAAAATATCTTTTTTGACATACTTAATGCGTCATAATAACTGCAAATTTATTGTATCAAGCATTAACCACTTTCTCCTTCATACATGCCTGGAGCAAGGAAGAAACATCACTATTACCATAAGTATGCTACGCTGAATGAACAAATATGCAGAAGCCTTACTGCAGACTTCAATCATTTACATTATTTTTAAATGATATAATTTTAAAATATGTTCTTTTTAGAGTCATAAATGAGAATGGAACAGATGGTTAGAGCTTAATTTAGAGTAATTTGTCTATTAAAATACACTGCATTGCCAGTGAGTCTTCATTATAACACTAACTCATTACAAGGGAGTTGTAATTTATGGGGTAGACAGAAAGGTATTGGACCTTTAGGAAAAGTTTACAATCTTAGAGGATTCACTAGGAGAAGTGAACACAGATGAGCATTTCAAGATAAGATTTTTGAGAAAAAAAAAGGAAAAGCAAGAAAGACTTGAATTAAGATTCATGGTCCTTTCAGACTTCCCAGTGTTCCTAGACAGAAAGGATATTCACATACACAAACAAAAGGACCTTCTTTACATAATTTTATCCACGGATTTCTTAGTGTGCACTGACTTTTAACTGTTGATCAATGTAAAAGATTACTGTTTCACATTACAACAATAAAGACATTTTTATAAGTAATGTCTTAGAAGTATTTTGAATAAGCAAATGAGGCATATTGGAATTCATTATTGTATTGTTCTCTGGGTTAAAAACTTATTTTAAAGCTTTTTCTTTTTAATGCAAAAGCCCAGTAAGGCTGTTAATGTTTTCAGTCTGTATTAGAATTAATTTTATGTTAATTATCTATCTTTAGGGAAAAGGAATGAGCGACACGGAGGCAAAAAGCACACATGGGATGTAACAATTTGGGTTAATCAAAGCTAAAGGTATTGTGAAGGACTTTAGAGGGACATATAGAAAGCATAAGTTTCTTTCAGAGAAAATTAACTGCTGATATAGTCAAACTGACATGAAGTGAAATAAATCTCTTGGGTTTTCATATACTTTTCCCATATCTAAGTTATTTGTTATTCCAGGAAGAAGATCCTTGTGTTATTGTGATCAGAGTACCAAAAATTTTTAATACTTCGCAGTTGTTCAAAAAATGGTGAGTAAACACATAGTTACAAACACAATGATGTAGATAATAATACAAAATCTATTGTGACACTCGTATTGTGTAACTCTACACACATATATACATATTCATATAAATATATATGTGCGTGTATGTATATAACTTCTTATATGGAAATGCAGTGTTCATGTCTGGTTGTGTACTAACAGCAATAAGAGAACACTGCCAATGATTAAAAATATTAAAAACCGCAGTATCATGTAAATCCTATGAATATTTAATTGTGATAAAATGTTACAATAATTGATTAGGGATGGTGCTCGGGCCACAAGTTCACATTCCCCTGCAAGCCTGAGGAAATGCAAAACATAACTCCCACCTCCTAAATGAGGGCCATAATCACAGACTCCTGGCTACTTTAGTATTCTCCATCTTTCTTGTTGAAAGATACTCACTCAAACAATGCAAGATTCACTGGGACTAAGACAAGTATGGTTCTCTGTCTAGTGGTTGGAGAATTATTTTAATTGTCATTTAAATTTAATGTGTTGTGCAAATTTATTGTATCAAGCATTGACTGTTTTCTCTGTCATACATGCCTGGAGCAAGGAGGAAACAGAAGTTTAGTACAGAAGAGTCCTAAACTCTGGTCTGCTCCCAGCACCAGTTAAGTATTTTTTCCATGACTGTATAATACCAGAGAAATATCCACATAAACAAAGGCAATTTGTGATTGAGATATTTTAGAACTAGGTTACTGATGAAGACCTGCTGTGCAATGCCTAATTTTCTAGTCTTACTTGAATGTGTTTTATTTGATGTAAACAAGGTATTCTGCTTTCCAAAATGACTGTATAAATTAAAGCTATGCTCAGTTTAGAAGCTCACACACAAATATTTCTAGCATGAAATGGAAAAAAATGAAATATAAACCCATCCTACAAGGCTACAAGTTTGTTTTAAAACAAAACACTAACTAAATTTCCAATAATTGTAGTTTCAATTGGTAAAAAGAGTCTCATCTCCTGGATTGTACAAAACTAGAAAAGGGAAGGAACAAGATAACATTGTATGATTTCCTCTTCTCAAATTACTCTGAAGCTTGCCAAATAAGTATTTTCTCAAGCCTGCTCCAAAAACATGAATAAGTGTCTAATATTCCCCATAGCTTCTATCTAGTTTATAAAGTATATTTTATAAATATTAGTAGATAGGTTTTATCTTTTTGTCAAATATCCAGCCAATTACTGAAGTGTAAGACATGGGTGGTGACATTTGGTAAGAGAAACCATTTGCGAAATTTTATGTGTAATATGGACTTTTAGTTTTTACGTAGAAATGAGCAAATAAACACAAACAAACCTCAAACACCAGAACTTGATGAACTAAGAAAAAAGGCAGTTTAAGATTGTTATGAATAAAATTTCAAGTCACTTCTTGGGATGCATAAACTATTTTAATAAGATAATGATAAGAACTAATTTTTGAAAGTGTACGAAAAGCAAAAGAGTCAGAAATCTAGTCATATATCCTAATGTAAACATTTGAGAGTTAGCATCATAAGTCCTAGCTGGTCACCAAAAGCACCCCTTCCACCCTGATTTTTTAGAGAAGCAGAAGTTGTTTCATTTTATTCTAAGTTGGGCATATAAAAGCCAGTCTCTCTTACAGTCCAGTTCTGTTTCTCCCTATTGACTACAAAGGGAGCTTAAAGTAACTAGCTGAAACTTAAACATCTAACTGTTGGGTTCTGAAGTTCTGTGAAAGTAATTCCACCCTAACTATTTTTAAAATAGTTGGGTTATATGTCTTCCTTGCAGTATATCTAAATACTAGCTTTAAATGAGCCATTTTATTATGGCATGAAGTCTATTCCATTCTACCAGGAAACTGTTGTGCTCAGCTAGTCCTGTCAACTGCACACACAGGGCTCCGACTTTCTGCACGGTGATGCCTATGGGTTCCATGCTCCCCTGGAAAACAATATCTTCCACCCTAAATTTGAACTTCACTGACCCTGGCTACCATCTGTTGGATACTGTTATGTAGTCCTCCTTTAGATGAAATATATATGTACATATATATACTCTGGTATCACATATGCTTCTGCAGGTACTTAAAGACTAAATTCAACTAACATTTTCAAGCAGTAATCATGCAATAAACTGAACAGTTCAAGCTGCATGGCAGACAATAAGCTGTAGTTGTAGCTATTCTAATATTCTCCAAGATTTTAACACCTGTAAAAAGCCCTGTATGCTATCAATACCAAAATGAGACATAGTGTTCCTTTAATAGTCTCATCAAATATCATTTCTTCCTTCTTAAGAAAATCCTTCTAGATCAAAGATCATGTTAGATGTTTGTCAAATATCACTTGCTCAGTTTCAGTTGAGCATATTCATTGATCTTTTTGGAGCCTGTGCTTTCCCACATTAGAGTTCATTTCCTAGGAGGTAGTTCTATATATAAGGAGAAATAATTAGCATGAAGGGTATTAGACTGCTTCCAGAAAGAATGAAAATATTATCAATACGCTTCATGAAAAATATATTCTGTGAAACAAACTTGATATCTTTTTACAACAAGACTAAGTCTAGTCAAAAATTTAACTGTGTTAAGTTTAAATGCATTTAGGCTTATTTCAGATATATACCTATCTTCAATTAATGTCTTCAAGGCACACTGAGATCCTCAGATGAGAAAGACTCTATTCCATAAGTGGAAAAATACTTTGACACTATCTCAAACTTTGCAGAATTCCCAAAAGGAAACTGTAATCCTCTGGCAGCTGACAATATTTTATGGGATTTATTACATTGCCTGCAATAAAAGTCTTGGCAATGTGGCTTCAGGGAGGGTTACAAGGATGGCCTTAGTCGTCCTGATACCGAACCCAACAACTGAAAGTCTACAGGGCTGTACAGATACAGGCTGAATGCCAGGATCCACACTCTTCAAGGATCCCCCTCTGGACAGGGTGGACTTAGAATCAAAAAATAGCTTCAGGATGAACAATGAAAGGATTAGTACCAGTTCTTAATGCTAAAAATAGTGATGCTGTGAATGGACATAAAACCAAAGCTATTAGTTTACCTTTTAAATATTCCTCCCCTAAAAACATAGCATCCTATGTATTCCTGCTTTCCGAAGATATCTAGAAATAAATCCAAATACAGACAGGTTCTGACGGATAGAAATGGAAATTCCCTCCTCTTATGTTTGGCCTCCCTGGAAGATTCAGTGTGCCAGGGCTATTAATTGTGGAGTGCTCAGCACCCTTTCAATAGGTCTTGAAAAAGCAGGGCTTCGTTTAGTTTCAGGCTTGCAAGCAACTGTAAATAAAATGCTCTGCTGTTTTCTCTAAAGAGTCACAACACTCTAAAGAGTGACAATAATACAGAACTGTACCACAAATGGTTTCTGAAAGCAATAATAGATTTTTATAAGTTCAGTAGGAATTCACTTTTCTGTATCTTACTGGTAAAAATGATGGCTGGGGATGATTAAATGAAACGTGTAAATATTCAGAAAGGTTTTATAAACTGGAAGCTTTTCACCTAGCCAAAACAGAGATTGTTTTGTTTGAATAGCAAATACACAATTAGATTTACTTTCAAAATCTCTTAGAATATGGTCAGACTAATGTCTCATAGAAATCATTTGAATGTAAGACCAGTAAAGCACTTTACTCAAATATTACTTTCCAACTGCTAAGCAATTTCAAAGCTACATTTTTCTTATCAATCTACTCCATAGTTTATAACTTAAAACATTCAGCTTACAAAAGCCTTCCTTTACAGAGACAGACATTAAGATTCATAGCAGCATGTAACTGTATAATGGATGGGTGAATATTTGTTTGGTCTACAGCTAAAATTAACATCTCCGCCTCAGATTTTAGTTATGAAATAATGGATGCCAGGGTACAGTGGGGCCCGCAGCTCCCTCAGGCTGAGCACTGAGAGCAGCGGAGGGTCCCCACGGAGTCCCACAGGGCAGGGGTTATCCCACTGCCAGGGAGCAGGGCAAGCTGGGGGGCAGCTGGGGGCATCCCCAAGGTCAGGCATCTGCCTGGGTACAGGGACAGGCTGAGACCAGGCTGGGACTTCAGCCCACAGGTCCAGCCCAGCTCGGTAGGACCCAGAGTGGTGAGGGCAGGGCTTTGGCAGAGCTTGGAACCGGCATCTTACAGCATCACTGGGGCAGGGACTGATGGCCCTGGGTTGAGCTGAAATGAGGTCCTGGGCCCATGGATGGGGCATGGTTGGGGCTTTCAGGTGAGGCTGCTCAGGGCCATCAACACCTACTGGTGTCCTCAGGGTCCTGACAATGTAGATCAATTTTTTTAAGATGAATAATGTAGTAGAAGAATGGAAAAAGCAAAATGTTGTTAGCAAAAGGAAGGCTTTAAGTGTTGGAAGTCACCTGAATAGAAACTTTTCTTTGTCCTTGAAAACACTTCCTGTTCTTTTTCCTAACCAGAGTTAAAAATTTAAGTTCTAAATACAAGACTACGAGCCAAAACTTTGAGCTGAGGACTAAAAATCTCATTAGCTTCACAAGTCTCTCCAAATAAAGCCTTCTATTCTCTGTGTACTCAAAAATCGGTATAGTCCATTAACGAACTTATTTACGTTGAACAGATTAATAGCTTCTGCTCCAGGATTTATAAGTAATATCTCCGTCACTTGAAATGAGACTCAGTGCCATTGACTACATCCAGTGACCTGAAAATACATTTTCCCCACAGCTTTTGCTAAAGCCTTCAAGCATCAACATACACACTTTTTAGGACAATTGATGTTTCTCTGTAATGTACATCACTCTAAAACATTTTACAGTGCCCTGTATGAACCCTGAAGAACAAAGATAATTGCAAAAGCCAATATAAAATGTACATAAATTCTCCAAATACTTCCATCTTCAATGACTGCACCCAATACACAAGTCATACATATTACTGTGAGGGATGATAGTAATGTTAAAGTTTTATGTTACAAGCAACATCAAATACATCAGAAAACTTTGATTTATATACTTAATATTGGACATATAATTTTAGAAGATTAATGTTTTTACTGATATTTGGAGGAAATTTGTTTGAATGACAACATAATTTGAAAGTCTTAATTCATTCCCCAGGAGAAGAGCTACAGTCACACTTCACTCACCTTAATACAGAGTTTGTGCATAGGTAATTAACTCTTAAATGCTTCTAGAGAAAAAAAGAAATGACAATGGAGTTTCCTCTTCTCCATAGGCTATAAGAAAATCACTGAGATCCTGGCAACACAACAGTATACAAATTTCAGGTTTGTTCAAGTGTCAGAAAATTAATTGAAACACTTCTTAGCAGCTTTTGTGCATGCAATTTAGTCCTTTCATAACTGTGCTAGCTGGCCAAGTCATAACAGGAAGGAAGAACCTAGTAAAGGGAATAATTTACATTAAGAAACTTGCAAATCCCATCACTGTAAGATAGGTGGTCTGACTCATGTACCTTTTTCAGGCTATATGAGAATATACACAAGGTCAATGGGGGCACCTAGCAGCTTCTTTTTTTTGTTTAGGTCTTTTTTTTTCCCCTAGGAGCAGTGACATTCCCTAGGCATCTCTGGTTTTTAATAGAATTCCAGCTGCCAGGCTTGTGCTGAAGTGCTCAAAATTTGAGAGAGCTGAGATGTCTCTGCACCTGCCTTATTTCTGTAGTGTGGTGGGACTGATGACCTAAACATTTTCTGATTCATCTTGCCTGTCAGGCAGCCCTGACAACATACAAAACACAGACTAAATATGGTAAACCTCTGGAGGGTAGAGTATTTCTTTGAGGTGTACTTCATCCAGAATCAGATCGATCAGCTAGAGTATCTACCTCCTTGCTACCAGTGCTGTCTAAGCCAAATTTATTGCTTGGATGAGAAATAACCCACCAACTCCTGAGTCACCAAAATATCATGTTAAAGACACGTCCTTTATTGGCGTCTGAGTGAGAAATGCTGCTGATTGGTTTCTTTGACCATAGTTAGCTGTGTGTACAGTATATTGTACACAGTAGTAAAGAGGATGTGGCTGAGCAGGAAGGGAGACCACCTGTTTGTCTTATCCTGCCTATGGACACTGGATCAGAAAGAGCTCCCAGGAAGGAGAAGCAGATTTCTACTTCCCTGAAGACGAATGACCACATTGAGCCTGGAGAATATTTTAGAATGAAGATAGCGAGAGATGCAGGAAACTCAGAGACTGTAGCCTTGAAGACTGAGGGGAAGAGGAGGATCTTCCTGCAACTGCCAGCAGACCCAAACTGCTCAGAGGTAATGGAAAGAAGATTTTCCTAGGAACACAAATCTGTCTGGAGTATATGGTATTTAACCCAAAATATTCTAACTTTTGAACACCCTGTGTTCTCCCAAAATAGATATTTATCAATTCCCTTAAAGAGGGTGGGCAGGATAAGTAGTGCCCACTACTAGAAACCTCATGAATCATCTGGTACATAACTGAATTCATCCTTAGCATTGCAAAAAGAGTGGAAACATTCCAGGTCTCATTCTGCTTCAGATTCTTTTTCAGAAACATCAATGCACAAGAGAGAAAAATAGTACAGCCTGCTTAAACTCATATCAAAAGAAAAAGGATCCAAAACCTCTGAATATCTTGAGCTGTAAGGTATGTTATTCTGCACAGTACCATGTAAGAGTGACTGAATGCCCAACACTCCTCAAGATACTGTTTTTCAGATGGGGAAAAAATTTCTTAATACATAAACAGAGTTGGAAGAGAGGCACTTCGGCACTGGGAATAGAGGAAAGCTCTGCTTGCAAAAAGTAATAAGGGTATGAGCAAAGTACTCCATTTAGCAAAAAAAAGTATTCTGTGCAAATGTAAGAGGGAGAATAACTGGTTAGGTAGCAGCTCTTCAGAAATAAAGCTTAGGAGTTATTACAGACTACAAATCTTACTGAAGTCAATAATATACAATTGTAAAATAATAGTAAACATCATGTTAGAACACATAGACAAAAAATATTATTTAACCTATGTCTCACCACTCTCTGAAAAGGCCTCAGTTGGTGTACTACATCCCATTTTAGACATATTTGTTCAAGAAAGCTATAGGTTGGGCAAGACTGCATGGTTAGGTGCATCCTGATGCCACACTACTAATTCCTGACATAGCTGTTTGGCCTTAGTTTGACTGGACACAGAGCTACACTGATATACTTCTAGGGACTCAGTGCCCAAAACCAAAGAAAGAGTAGCTAATATATTACATGTGTGAATTGTCTTCTGACCACAGTTATCTATAATGGACTACATGGAACAGAAATTCAACATAATGTTTTCCTTAATAGCCTTCTGCAGTTCTTGACTTGCAAGATATCTGACCGTGCAGCTCATCAAAATATTTGTCCTGCAGATAACAACCTACCCTTGACAGCACATTGCCATTTGCTCTTCTCACAGAATCAGTGATTTTTCCTCTGTACCTTGCAACACTAACAGTTCATGAATAGCATCCAGATTTACATTAACCTCGCCAAAAAATTATTCATGAAAAGATCATCATAACAACAGATCCAATTCAAGTATTTCTAAACCTCTTTGCTTTGCTAGGGCTCAAGCTCAAGAAACAAACATTCAAGTGCACTAAAAGTCTGGGCAGAAGAGCACTAAGGGACTGAAGGTCAGCAAGTGCTTATCTCCTGTGAGGCATAATCCAAAGAGCCACAAGTCTCTCTATTCAATTCCATCTTTCTTGAATTCTTATAATCAAGCTCAAGCCTATCTTTTTTACATCCCCAGATACAGTATTCTTGCCCACTGGCAAATTTCAGACATTATCTCAGCTTTTCAGATGACATTTCCACAGATTATTATGCTGCAAAGCCTTCAACTTCTAGTGTTCATGGTCTCTCATGTGAATATCGTCCAACAGTTAATCCCTTCTTACAACCTCTGAGGAATTGGAAATATCAATAGAATAGCCTGGAGCGGGTTCTGGAAAATTTCTCAAGTCTCTGAAAATATGGCTCACAAAAAAACCAAAAAAACAAACAAACCTCCCTGCCCCCATTAGCTGTTCATCTTGTTGGAATAATGATAGATATTTATTTCTACAAAGGGAAATGAAAAAAAAAGTCCAGCTTCATTTATGGACCACAGGATGATGAATATCACATAAAGACTAATGACAGAAAACCTAAACAAATGCTTTATTTACAACAGGGTTCCCACTTTAGCTATTAATCCAGTCCCATAAAGATTGACTTCCAGCTGCCTCCTGCAGACTAAGGCTTCTTGATGTATATCCAGGCTCCTTACGGTTTCTTTTATTGCCTTTTAAATACTGCTTTTTCTGTGCCTTTTTTCAAGTGTTTGATAAGTTGTTGGGACTACAGGTTGCTGGAATGTAGATGATGTGAACAATATTGACACTGCATATACTTAACCATCACAATCCTCCCAACTTGATAGTCTTCAAAGCGTTTCATGTCTGTGCTGTTATTAGTGGGAGTCACACAGTTATTTATGTCTTCAAAGTGTTTGGTGGTATCCTAGTAGTTCTTAATATACATTACCTTTTATATTTCTCCTGCACAAAGCCAAGTGATATCCAAAACTCTTCCTGGTCCTTTTTTGAGGCCCTGGCTGCCACTATTCTGCTGTGGTTTTCAGTCTTGCAGAGATGTTATAGAGTATTGATAACATTATCTCGTGTTCCATTGCACTCTCCATATCCTGACAAGTTTGCCCTACACTGTATTTCCACCATAAGTGGCTTTTCTAAGCAACTTTTATTCTAACCTCACAGCACAGAAGTTTCAAAAGCATGTATTGTAACCATTCAGGTACACCTGGCAGTGCTTTTTTATAGTCATTTTCTAATGACTCTGAGATAAGACTCTAACTCAAATCATACAGTTATTCCAAATGCATTTTCTGAGCATACTAGTTATCTACTAGCAACAGCTTTGGCCTGCTAGTTTTAGATGAATATTTTTCCTAATTTGCTGTTGAAAATTACACTTTAACTCTAATCACTCTGCATGATAGTAGCATTTGAGGGTTGAGGTCATGAAAATGATTTATTTTTTCTTTAAACTATCTGGGTTTTGAGCGCTTGACAATTTACTTGCAGGATTTTTCACCAGTTCTAGACAGCTTCGCTGAAAATGTCAAGGGTAGAAATGATACCTTTTTTGTAGGCAACTCCATCCATCTTTATTAGCTACAACAACATGAAAGACATTCTGTGTTCTTGTAGTTTTACAGACTATGTGAGGAACTATTTCTAGCTTCATCTCGCCTCTAGTGTACCATTTCCTTGGTTTCCTTGTCTGTTGGTTCCATGGGCTTCTTACCAAGATTCTGTATTTGTCCACTGGCTCCTGAATGAGTTTATTGTAAATGATCAACACTTGGCCTTAATTCTCCAGTTTAATGTTGCTGTTTACTGGTGTTCTTGGCATTAAATTGCACCTGGCTCCATAAACCAGTGGCAATTGAGTTTAGTCATTGGTCTAACAGCATAGTTGCAAACATAGAAACAGAATCATTGGCATTCTTCTGGAAAACTTCATCCTCAGCGTCTCTTAGTCTTCTAAAGTTAAACTGAAGTTATCCTTCCCTTTACTAGAAATCTTTACAGCCTTGGTGATTGTTACTTATTTTTTCTTTCTTGAGGTAGTATGACTTTAGAGGATAAAGTGATTCTCTTTCCCACACATTGTGCTTTATTGCCTAAAGTTAGGGCATTTTTCTTTCTGCATTTCTGCACATTGTTTTCCACATAATGTGCACCAAGACAAATATGCCTGTATTTCAGGTCACCTGTTTCCCTTCTTGATTCTCATAGTTTGAATCCTTGTATTTTGAATTTATTATCCATGTAATTATGTTGATACTTATTTTGTATTAATTTATTGTCTTGAACCTTTTACTGGGGTTTACATTTAATGTCATGTAGTCTGGAAACACATCTCTTGTGTACAATCCTATCCCTACTTAAGGATTTTTAATATATTCAAAGTTATGTGTGGATATTAGATTTCTCATCGCTGAGAAATCCTTTTTAGCTTCTTGGTTGTGGGTGTGAAGCCAGCATTCCTCTATATTCTTATTAGGATTGTGTTAGGATTAGTGTTGTTAAAATGGTGTCATCCTAGATCTACTTCCAATAAAAATGAGGGACCTTACCACCACTTGGGAGCATTCCTTGCAGAGATACTAATTACCTGATACCATACCAATGGGCTATTAGATGATTGGGCCTGCAGGCTCCCCTGTGCTGCATCTACACTGGGGGATCACATTTGAAAATTCACTGATTTGGACATGGAGCCTAGACTTGAGAGCAGCTTTGGAGAATCCCTTTAACTGCAGTATAGATATATATAGATATAGATGCATCTATAGGTATAGATGCCTGAAATTAAAGTCCTATTTAAACATTTTTCCCAGCATTTTAGGTGTTTTTCCAGGCAATGAGAAGTTGCTGACTTATCCTTTTCATATTTTCCTTCATTTTCCTGTCTTTATCCCTCACTGTGTACAGACACCAGTCCTGCTTCCCCATTGCTTTCATGCATGTAGAAGTAGGATTTTATCTAGAACGTCATCATTCCCTGTGATCTGAGACCTTCCACGATACCTCTTAGCTTTGTTTCCAGTGCTGATTTGTTTCCGTTTACTACATTTTCCTGTTTACTGATGCTTTTGCTAGACTGAGCACTGTCACAGTGCTTAATTTACTGTTTGCTAGCTAATAACATGAACATATTTAAATCCTTGTAAAACTAAAAATAAGCCTGACATATGCAGGTGGCTAAAGATGAGTGAGATTAATTGCATCTAACCTATCAACTCAACTGTAAGCTACAACAAATGTTATCAGGACCACTTTTGCATAGGCTCTTGAATATTTTTCTGGTTCTTTTAATATATTACTCCCAGAGATTTGTTTTTCCTATTCCTATTGTAACTGGAAGCACTGAAATCTTATAAAATCCCTGTTTACCATAACCTTCTACATCAAAGCTTTTTGTAGCCTGGGCTGCATAAAAAGAAGTGTGGCCAGCAGGTCACGGGAGGGAGGTGATTCTCCCCTTCTACTCTGGTCTCGTGAGAGCCCAGCTGGAGTACTGTCTCCAGTTCTGGAGTCCCCAGTATAAGAAAGACATGGATCTTTTAGAATGGGTCCAGAGGAGGGACACAAAAATGGTCAGAGGGCTGGAACACCTCTCCTATGAAGAAGGGCTGAGAGAACTAGGGTTTTTTAGTCTGGAGAAGAGAAGACTCCAGGAAGACCTTATTCCAGCCTTTCAATATATAAAGGGTCTTATAAGACAGAAGGAGAAAAACTTTTTACCAGGGCTTGTAGTGACAGGACAAGGGGCAATTATTTTAAACTGAAAGAGGGTGGATTTACATTGGATATAAGGAAGAATTTTTTACAGCGAGGGTGGTGGGACACTGGAACAGGTGGACGTTGTGAATACTCCATCATTGGAAATGTTCCAAGTCAGATTGGATGGGGCTTTGAGCAGCTGATCTAGTGATATATATCCCTGCCCAAGACAGGAGGTGGACTAGATGATCTTTGAAGGTCCCTTCCAACACAAACCATTATATGATTCTATGATTCTGTGATTCTCTGTCATTGTTTGAGGAGGTTAACAATTTGTCTGACCCTCTGAATGTTTACCATTCTCTTTTACACCTCCATTCAATCCAAAGAGTTCATCAGGAATACTTTTGTCATTGTTTTGGGTTTCTTTACTATAAAGTGTAGAATTGTTGAAAACGAAACTTTGTTGGTAATGTATAAGTTTAATTAATTAACTTTTTATTAGAAGCCATTTCTGGGGTCCAGAATGAAATTCATAATAGGCAGGAGAGTTGTTGTCAAATGACTCATTTCACCTGTGGTACATCCAATCAAAGCACACCTGATTTCAGTTAGGGACTTGAATCAGGAGCTATTTGAAGTGGACATTCTACCACCAGGACCGTGGTTACTGTAAAGTGGGATTCTCATTTCCCCTGACTGCAGCTCTTCCACATTACATAAGTGTTTATTGGAGCAGCAAACTGGACAAGTGCTTGACATACTCAAGTTTCTTAACCATAGCTCTTTTAAATAAAGTGAGGAGAATGTATCTTTCTTGGACTGAGAACTTTCTGAATTACATTTCTGTATTTCCAAAACGATTTCAGTAAATTGTTTCCAATTTACCGCTACCTCTTTTTTAGGGTATTACACTCTCATTTCAAATTCAAAACAGAATAAAGTTGGAGACTCTGCAAAAATTCAGGAGCAGCTGAGACAACTGTAGAGGAAACAAGTATTAAGCCTAGTAGAAGCATCGAAGTTACACACATGATAAATGTTTCATACAGCATTGGTTCTTCGTGGATATATCAGCAGTTTATTCCTCTGTACCCTAGTCTTAAGGAAACAGAGTAACACTTCACTGTTTTCAGTTTTGGCTGTCACAGATCAAGAAGGCTGAAGCTGAGCTAGAGATTATCCAGAGGACAGTAACAATAATAATCAGAAATCTGGTGGATCTGTTAGTCTTATTCTTGTTTTGTTTTACATTTAACCACTCAAAAAGTAGAAGCAATAACTAAAATATTTCAAAATACCTAAACATTAATTGTAGACATTACTAAAATTCTTATGCAAATCTTGCACAGTATTTGTAACAGGGCTACAAAACAAGCTGTGTCACAGTCTTTCTCTTTTCTCATCTTCCCAACCAAAGTAAAAATACATATCTTTTTCATCTTTTTATATGCCAAAGAGGCAACATCTTGTATTATTTAAGCTTGACCTCTCTTATTATAGACTATTAGTATTAGTGGGCATAAGAAAAAGTTCTTGCCAGAATTATCTTGACTACAGTTTTTTATCTAAAATATGAGGCTATAAATGTAGGAAATACAGAGACCTTCTTGAGGGCTCATATAATAACACACTGGGAGGAAACATAAAGGCAAAGGAAATTCCTATTAGGCAGCACTATTAGGAAATGTATTAAAATGGCATTTTTATTTATACATACTTGATATTAATGCCTTATCTTTAATGCCAGAAAAAAAACTTCTTAATATTTTTGGTAAGAGCCTACAAGTTTAGATGGGTATTAGAAGATAATAGGAATTTAACAGAGTGACAGGGTTCCTTAAATCTAACACAATCTCAGAAAGGGGTACCTTATGTAGTCTTGGCAACTTCATACTTAGGTCACTTTTATTTAAACATATATAGTCCAAAATGCATATTACAAATCTTTAAAGATGTGTACCTTTCACATTTCTCATGATATATATTTTGTAATGTTATACCACAGTGTTTTATAGAGGATGTAATCACAACAAAGGCAACTTAAAGCTAAATATATAATCTAATCAGGATATATAGTAGAAATATTTCCTGTGAAAGACTTGAGGAAGAGGAAGAAAAGGCAAGGACATGAAATATTACGTGATGTACAACAGCCAAGCACAAGAATTGAAAAAAGAGCAATAGTTTGAATTGTTCCATTTTGCAATCATTCCATTTTGGACGTCAGAAGTGCCTAAAGCAGTTACCATCAGTGACTCTGGTAAGGAAAATGTAGCACCAGCAGTCTCCAACACATGTCAAATTTAACATCAATTGCAAAAGGCAGCCAATTTCACAAACTAGCTGAGATGCTGGAATATCTAAGTCATACCATTATCATTAATGGGTTAAGATTACTTAAAATCTGTTTGCAGTTTCATTTTTAACTCTGTTCTATTTTTTATAGTAAGCAATTTTTAAATGTTTAAACATTTGCCTGTTGGTAAAGCTGGCTCTCACTGATCTGGCATGTATTAGGCCTTTACATTTCTTTAAGTGTGGCACTCCCTAAAGCTAAGTTACCACAGCACTTTTGTACAGTTCCGTATTTGGTACAATATTCAGGAGATAAAGGAAGTTCCTTTTATCTCTTTATCTGTGGACTTCTCTGCACAGAAACTTCTGGGTTTGGTCATGGTCATTAACAGTTTAGAACAGACATCTTCCTGTGAGTAACAGTAGTCTCCTAAGTGAGTAGGCTCCTTAGCAGACAGTAACATACAAGACCTTGTAACAATCTAGCATTTATATGTTGTCCAAAGAAAAGACACATTTGTATGGAAAAGGAGGAAAAGTTATTATAAAATAGTTCTCTCATTTCCCTTACAGGGAAAATCTTTACTGAGGTCTGAGTTTTCTTTGATTTTGTCTATTTCATCCCTTCCTCCACTCAAAAAATATTTGAACAAGATCATTAGGCTTAAGGATGTTTTTTTCAGCATTACTGACTGTATAATAATGGAAAAAGGTTTCAGGCTGTGCTATGAATAGAATGAATCACAGAATCCTAGTATTTCAAGATGGAAACGACTTCTTAATTCATGTGCTCCATCCTTTTGATCAAGAGACAACTCTTTGTAAAGCAAGGTCAGATTCTTGGATATTATATTGAAATGTTTAAACTGTAGTACCTTCAGAAGTTTTTCTCATGTCTGAAATTAAAGAACAAAAGATCTTTTTTTTTAACATTTTCTCCTAAAGGCTTTATTTAGTCAAAAGTAAATGGGAGTCTTACTATCAAAGATGACATTTTGCTATGTCAATAAATAAGAACCAGAATACTTCTGCTACTAAGAGAAATGAGACATTTGTTTATCTACACACTCCTTTTGCTATGTAAGTGTTAAAATACAATGCAAATGGTTTATGAGTAAAACATTAAAACAAAGCACATCTTTCTTTTTAATTTTGTTTGGTAGAACAGAAGGGAAAGGTCTCAAACCCTTGTGCTTTCAGTTCTGTTAAGCAGATGTGTTCACTCATGATCTCCCACTTCAAAGATTTTTCCTACAACATTTATTTATATAAATTGCTGAGAGTTTTCTAGCTGCCTTGTACTTAGAGCTACTGCAAAATACATTTTTAAACATCATAGGAAAGATGAGATGAATCATTTTCATTTTTGCTGGTTCCAAAATATGTCATAATGATTTTAACAGTGCAAGAATCTCTGGATTACCTCTGGCAGGGGAATGGGATGGAGGAGGGAAGATGCTGAGGTTTTTTCTCTGTATTAGCATCAGTGGAATCATCTGGAGTTCATCAAGTATAGGTCTGTTTCTAGTATCAGTATTTTGAAACATGCTTTATATATGGTATGAGGCTACTCAGTTGGACCATTTTTTTTCTCAGCTTGACCTCATTAACTAAATAAAATAGACTGCTAAGACCTTCATAATTTTTTCCCTATAGCTGCCATGTCCATATGACTTGTCCATCCTGTCGTGGTTTAGCTTCAGTCAGCAACTAAGCACCACACAGCCGCTCGCTCACTCTCCCCGCCTCCCAGTGGGATGGGGAGAGAATCAGAAGAGCAAAAATAAGAAAACTCACGGGCTGAGAAAAGAACAGTTTAATAACTGAAATATAATAAAAATCATCATCATCTTCATTGTAATGAAAAGGAAAACAATGACAGAGAGAGAGAGAAAAACAAAACCCAAAACCAAAAAAAGACCAAGTGATGCAACCACTCACCACCCACTGACTGATCCCAGCCAGTCCCACCTGCTGACCGATGCCCAGCCCATCCCCGAGCAGCAATCGCTGCCCCCCCAGCCAACTCCTCCCAGTTTCTATACTGAGCATGACGTTATATGGTATGGAATAGCCCTTTGGCCAGTTTGGCTGTGCTCCCTCCCGTCTCCTTGTGCACCTGGCAGAGCATGGGAAGCTGAAAAGTCCTTGACTAGTGTAAACATTACTCAGCAACAACTGAAACATCAGTGTGCTATCAACATTATTCTCATACTAAATCTAAACCACAGCACTATACCAGCTACTAGGAAGAAAATTAACTCTGTCCCAGCTGAAACCAGGACACATCCACAGATTCTGTCGTATTGCATCTGTAAGTATCAGTAGGCAACAGCATTTCAGATTTCATGAGACACGGCAAAGGAATGGGACAATATTGTCCCTTCAAAATTGACAAAATATGTTTGCCTCATAAAGCTACTCTGTTGTTCATATACATCAGCTCATCCACGAGAAATGTTGGTATAAAATATTTTCAGCCAAACTGTAGCCCATTGTGTACAAAATAAAAATAAGCTTGTGGTGGGACATAGCTAGTACCATAGTACTGGGAATCGGGATTATTAAATATTCCTGTTAAAATGGTTGTGTTGAAAAAATATCGCAACTAAATGGAGGGTTTTCAAGGCTTTCTTGAAATCCTGCATATTTCACAGTACTGGAAGAAAGCAGATACTTTCTGGTGGTAGCCAGGGCCTCTCCACACTACTGACACAGTAACGTGGATCATTCTGAAGCTATGCTGCTGTCCGCATTGCACACATCTGGCCTGAATTCTGATTTAGAGAAAACATTAAAAACAAAGCAGAATCCTTACTCTCCACCACCCCATGGGGCTCAGAAGCCTTTTTTTCCCCTCCCTTTCCCATCCATCAATATCCAATTTTCCCATCAGTTTCTTTCAGCACAATGGCCATGTGTATTGAGGAAGTGCTTTATCACCTTCTCCAATTAAAAACATGAAGAATCTGCCCCAGAAAACTCTTCTTTGCACACGTATGTCCTGAAGAACTTCCATTAGCTGACTATAAACTATGGTACATTTTCCTGCCTCGAACACTAAGAAAGGAACAAATCTTTGGCTGCTGTCATCAATGTCATTTTCAAGGGCTGGGACTCACAGAACAGGTGGGGTGGGAAGGCACCTTTGGAGATCATCTAGTCCAACCTCCCTGCTCAGAGCAGGATCAGCTACAGCATATTGCTTGAGGCCATGTCCAGTTTGGTCCTGATTTTCTCCAAGATGGAGACTCCACAACCTCTCTGGGCAACCTTTTCCAGTGTTCAACCACTCTCACAATAATAAAAAAAAATTCTTACATTTAAACAGAATTTCCTGTATTTCCATTTGTGCCCATTGCCTCTTTTTCTTTTGCTGTGCAGCACTGAAAAGAGTCTGGCTCCACCTTCTTTACATCATCCCATCAGGTATTTATACACATTGATAAGATCCCCCAGTGACCCTTCTTTTCTCCGGGATGATCAAAAATGTCTCACTCAGCCTCCCCTCGAGTGTCCAATGCTCCAAGCCCTAAGAATTTTTGTTCACTTTTGCTGGACTTGCTCCAGTATGTCCATGTCTCTCTTTACTGGGAAGCATAGTACTGGACTCTGGACTCCAGGTGTGTCTCACCAGTGCTGAGCAGAGAGGAAGGATCACCTTTCTCAGCCTGCTGGCAATGATCTTCCTAATGCAGCTCTTACTGAGGTCCCTTTCTGCAAATCTGCTTTTCAGATGGTTAATCATGCAGTCACACTTGAAACAGTTAGGATGTCCCCTGGCAGTATCATTGGTGCCCATGTGGAAGAGCAGCAGGAGATAATAATCCAAGAGCCATTCAAGCCTAGGCAGCCTCTCTGCAATGTCCCCGATCTGAATTCCCAGCAACCAGCAAACCTCCCTAGACAGCAGGTCTGGTCATCAGATGGGGCCTCCATTCCCTAAAGTGGGGAGCTGCCTACAGCTATCACCTGCTGCTTCCTCCTGGTGCTCCTGCATGACTCGGGCTCATGAGACTTGGTTGTTTTGTTGCAGCGAGCTCCTAGTCCCTCACCTGAAGCCAGGGGACTGAACATATTCCGTAGTTGCAGATCTGTGAGTGCAGCATAAGCTATCCTCCTGATGCCAGAAGTCATCAGCTTCTAGCCTTCGCTATCATGGGAGTCTCCATTTCCCAACCTGATGAACACAGATTCTGCCTGTCCCTCCTTCAGTGTACCTGGGGGTTCAGGCTATTGTCTCTGCAGGGTCTCTGAGAAGATCTGATCAATCAGTTTCTCATCATCTCTGATGCTGTGCAGTCTGCTGACCTCCTCCCATGGTTCTTTTACCTGGGGACACAGGTCCTCTACCAGTTCACGTGTCCTGCAGGCAAGGAGACCATCTCCTCCTGCCTCAGGAAGACTGGAGCTTGTGACTTCTGCCTCTTACATCTCACTTGAGGTAAAGAGGGTGTATAACATGTCAACTTCAAGACACATATGTCCTGCAGAATACAAATCTGCTGATGATGCTGCACATCAGTTAATGGTAACAGGATCTCCATGGTGTAGCAATTTCAATTCATGTGTTCACTCAGAAGAGCAAAATGGTTATTAAACTCAGCTTACCTAACAAACATCACTGTCTGAACACATGACCCCCAGTCACAAGCAGGCATCCCATGATCTAGTAACAATTGCCAATCACGTTTTTTTATTTTCCATTTTTTTAAACCAGCTGCCTTGATTGCCTGCAGCTTTCCTCACAGATATAATTGTCGCCTTCTCTGACCTCTGCTCTGTGGTCTTTCTCTGTTTATAGAGTCTAGGCACTGTGAATGTGAGCATCTTCTTAGATGTTGTTTCATATAACTATATTACATCCATATTCTCTTTATTTTTATGTCTCATTGATCCCTGATCACATTTCTAACCTTAGATGAAATCACATGTCTCTTCTTCTTAATTTCTGTTTCCCCAGGCTACCAGTTAAATAGGGCTGGGGTGAGACTTTCTTCTGTGTTTTTAATTCTGTGTAGCATTTTAAGATATGGTTTGTGAGAAGGAAAAAACAGTATGTGAAATACATGTGTTCTCTATCTTTTGCACTCAGACTTGTAGTTTGAATGTAATCTTATATTTTCCTGATTATAAAAACCCATGATTTTATTAGTCATTGTAGTGCTACTAACCTCAAGCACTCAAACACTGTGAGTAAAACCCCAAAAGTCCTACGGTGAAGCTTAAAACCGTGACATCTAAAAATATATACATGAGGACATTTCATTTCCTGGGTTAAAGCTTTTAGGGCATATTGAGGTCAAATTTTCAAACTTTTTGTGCAAACAGGAAGACTATAAATAAATCTCTTTTAACCAAAGTTTATCTGTCTCCTTCCTTTCAGGAGCATGGACAGTGAGAGTCATACTAGTCACAGTATCATAATAAAAGCTGGCAATATTGCTAGTAGGGTGAACAGTTTGCTATTTTTGCTTGCATGCTGATTTTTTTTGCCAAGCCAGGATTTGCAGATAATGCTGAACCAGGCTTTATTTATTTCAAGTGTGATGGACATTAGGTCATGTTCCAAAGGTGGGGAATAAACCCACAGACAAAAATTGCTTCAGACAGAGGAGAAAAGAGAAGAAATACTCTCTGTGGTGGTAGAGATTTTTATCTATGGAGATGAGGCTCAACAGTACAGCCATTCAATGGCACAAAAGCTGAGACTGATAAGGCTTCTGGAGACCTAAGAGAGGGAAAAAAAAGGACAGGGAGGGGAAAAGCTAACATGAAGTAGTGGAGTGTCATTTTAGAACGTATTACTAGTAGAAAATTGGGTCTACATTTCATTTTCCACCATCTCAAGCTCTAGTCATCATCATTTGTTAATATAATTGGATAGTCACTTGGATGTTCTTGGCAGTTTTGCTGTCTCAAATACAGCTTTCACAAGCTACATGGTCTCCCTGCACTTGAATGACAACTAACCAAATGGCTGCCATCCAATCAAGGAATGGAAATGATTATGAATAGTTTTGGGATGTATACACACACATCATGATAGCTATGTGGCTTCTGTAAGGTCAGTCTCTCTTGAGATACAGCAAGATCATTACTTTTATAAAGGGGGCATAGAGTTATAGGTATACTTCAGCTATTGTTATTCTGAACATGCAGTGATTGTTATACTCTATCCATACCTAAGCAGAGAAAGTGGGTGACAAAAAATGTAGGGTCTTCAGCACAAAGGCTCAAACATTTGATGAAGATTCAGACCTGCAGAAAGCAGCCAGAAGATACGCCATCCTTCTGGATACCTTGGGACTAATCTGAGCAAACACATATCTTAATTACAAGATATAAAACACTCCTGGATATCTCCATTCCTCTCAAATGCTACTTCAATTGAATCTGTTTCTTAGGGGGTATCCTGCCCATGCTGCTTCTCTTAAATAATATCCAGCTCAGAGAATCACCAGGTATAAAGGAAAAAAGTAGTCTATTTGAGCTAGAGCCACAAAATGATTTACAAGCTGCAATAATGATGCATCATAAATCTAATTTTTTTGGCCAAGCCACATTCACAACCCTGTATTAGGTGACCAGACTCTCAAAGTGATGCCAGGGAAGTATTAGACATCTCAAAATGAAATTCAAAACAGTGAAGTCTCTGGGGAGGGAACCATCTAGAACTGAGCAAAAAGGAATAACTAAGAACACGTTCTAAATCTTCCCTCATTTTTTAAACCTGCAGAAAAGTACCCCCTGAGTTAGGGGTCATTTCCTGAACATAGGTATCTACCACCTTTCTTTCAAAAAGATGAGCAGAATTATTCTTTTCTTTTTATGTCCAACAGGAGCAAATTACCCCACCATTACTCCTCCCTCCACCTCACACTATAACCCCCTGTACAAATCTGATTAGTCTCTTCAACCAGGATATGGAAGAGACAGGCTCAAATTTCTCTCCTCTGTCTGAGGACATTTCAAACCACATCCTCCAACTTCTCTGGAGGGCATCTTCAGCACAAGGCACTTATAAACCAGTTACATTCTCCATTCCTCTGGTCGAAAATGCTCTATTGCACAAGAATATACAAACAAATCAAGATGCATTGGAATAGCAAAAGCGAAAAATAAGAGTGATTCTTCATCCTGGTGTTCAGGACCATCACAGGAAGGGAACATTGTCAGGTTCCAGTTTCGGTCCCAGTGTCAAATCCTGCTTCTGCATTTTATCCAGTGCCTGCTTCAGGTAAAATGTATTTACCATTATGAATTCACATTACAGTTGCCAATTAAACAAAAGATCCATTTAGTTTTCATTCTTTACTCATTTTCCATATAAGGAAACAGGCGTAAGTACAGCAACATGTCACTTCCTTGCAGAAACAGCATGGAAATAACCATAGAATTCATCTACATCTAACTCACTCAGTCTTGCTATCAGTGAGCCAATATATGAAAATAAGCAATAACAATATCCATTAACAACTGACAGAATACGGCTCAGTTCCTACAATGAAGAACCCACTCTGGCCACACATGGTTTTAAGAGATTGCTCCCTTCTTTTTTAACCATCTCTTTGTAATACAAACCAACCTACCATACAGCATAAAATTAGGCTTAAATACTAAGAAGAATAAGGATTTTGCAAAACACTAAAATTGAAGCACACATTTTACCAAAGTAAGCAGTTTTATCTTTTTTCTTTTAATGTACTCAAGGATATTTTAATAAATGTAACCTAGCATCTTAAAAATCTAGGGATATATTGTGTTTTATTTCTAATTCATATTTGGAATATAAAAAATAACTCAAAGAACAAAAAACTTATTAGTTTTTTTCAGACTAAATAAAATCTTGAATTAGCTGATTAAAGCTGGAAACAGACATTCTGACCTCAGCATAATTAAAACACCCTGCAAGTTATATAGTGAAAGACTGCTGGCTCTAGGTAGTGCTTGTTAAATGTGTTCTGTTCTTTCCATAAAAACATAACATAATTTTCTGTATATGGTTTCAATTTGTTCAACTGTCTGTATAAATTACCAGTATTACATTTCGTTTTTCCTGGGGAAAATATAGTTGAATTTCACGTCAAGAAAAGTTGACTTTTTTTATTCTTTTCAATTCTTTACCCCACCCTGCTCAGTGGAGCTGCAGTTTTTCCTTTTGTATTTCCAAGTCAATGCCATCCAAATACAGGCTTCTCTTTGTTGCCATTTTTATGTGTAGCAGTGTCTCCTAGGAGCAGTAATAATCCTTGTTAGCCCTTGCACAACCCCTAATCAAAAGGAGCAAATTATTTAGGCTTATACTTCTTGGCTCTCACTCTCTTCCTCATAAAATGTCAGAATATTTCAAGATCACAAGATGAGCCGGTCTTTGCTCATTAGTCTACTCTTAGTTTCTCACATCCTAATCTCCTCCTTCAGCAGGATGCTGAGAATTCTGGGCCAAAACCCCAAAATTCTTGAGTAAACTCATTGATATGAATGAAACTCCTGAGGTGCTGAAAGCTAAATATATGTTTAAGTGCTTTGCTGGATAATGGCTGGAACATTCAGCACTATATGGGACTAAGATCTGGGGAATTTCCTATACTTTTTATACCTAGAGAAAATGGCCTAATTAATTCCTTCATGTAACAACACAAGGATCAGCAGAAGTTTAGGAGGAAATGCATGAAGAAGAAAATATGATCAGCATTTTTCAAAAGTTAATAATTTAAAAAGAATTTTTAAAAAAAGCATGTTGCTATATTATGTCTAGTTAGTAACAGGTCCAAATCAGAAACTTCTCATAATTTTAGGGCAGGTTGGTTTAAACTGTATATGAAAATTAATGCTAACTCCAAAGGTTTGGATGGAAATACTCATGAAGTGAGAGGTTTAGTTTGGAAATATTCCCATGTTACACTCTTTCATTAAATAAATAAACACCTTTGATTTAAAAAATTTGCCTTAGTCAGTCCTCCAACTGTTCATTTTCACAGAATTGGATGTGATGTGTCAGCCTGTGGTCACAGGATACATTAAAGAAAAGGTGCTGAAGATACAAATGCAAAGCCCTTAGACCACTAACCACCAATTAGAAAAACAGTCCTTCGATCTGTGTTAAAGGATTGTCACTAGCATGAAACCAGAAACTTTTAATTCACTGCACACTGATATCAACTATGCGTATCTTTGACTCAGTTCGCTGCTTTGTAAGAGAGGTATAGCAGTCCTGATACCTATCTTTATTCAGCATGGGATTTCAGGGCAAAATCGTTATAAAAAGGGGACAGGCGGGAAAAGGAACAAGGCTTCCCGTAAACAAACTTAATTACCTGTGAAATATGGCAAGAAAAACTTGGCACATGAGGGAACAGCATCTAGAGACCTGATCCTGCCAACACAGAGGACCTGCTTTTCCACTTCCTTATGCTTTATAATGTCATGCTTATGTGAAGAAATTAGAAATTGCTTTACTCATGGTGGTAGCATTTTGCACTCACTTTTCACTGAGGTTAATGATGGCTCATGATTGGATGGAGAATGAGGTGTGCATCGTTGGGCTTGCATTTCTGCTTTGAAAAACAGAAAGTGTTCAAAAATTTCCCCATCTTCCCAAGAGGCCAGGGCAATGACTAAATATCTGTGTTCTTAATCCCTTTTGCTTAGGTAGGTAGATAGATGTACGAGTCTGTGCGTACATGTATTTATAGAGCGAGAGAGCAGACAGATTATTTCTGACCAAGGAATTCATCATCTGTCAAGTAGAAAAATACTCATTGACCTCAGCAGTGAAGTATCAGGATCAAACTTTCTAACAATCACATTTAGAATATATGCTTTTTAATAAATGGAAAATAATTTTACATACACATCTCTGCTTTTGTAATACTGTAGTTCTTGCTGTTTTTTCTGTTTGACGATCATGCCCACCAACTTCTTTTGATGTTGTAGGTACTCAGAAAGAATGTAAAGCTCAGTGACATTTTCCAAGATGTTTCAGGGTCCTGCTCCTAAAAAAATGTTACCATATCAGGGGAAAATGAAAAAATCTTTTTCTGTGACTGAATTTCCCTTTAATAAACATGTAACACTCATGACAAGCAGAAGAATGGTCTTTTCTAGTTGATTTAAAGAAGGTAAATCCATGTTTACAGCAATGCATTCATAGTACATTTTGCTAGGAAGGTACACAAATATCTGCAGAAATTTTCTGAAACAACTGAGAAATTCCAGGCTGATTTGTGCCTTGTACTTTGTGTAGTCACTGTACTGAGCAGGCTGAAATGCTACTTCTTGTATTTGTTAGTGATTCAAAGCCAAGTTACACCATGTATGACCTCTTAAGTTTTGAAATGCCCCTTCATAAGGTCTCTACAACTTGAGTCTCTAAACTGTACCTCTCTCAGCTAACCATTCTGCTAGGTATTTTGCAAATAATTACCTGATCTGCAGATCCTTGCAGGGGAAAGGACTGAGACAGTCACATCTGTGGGTATTACAAAGTGAATTATAGAGGAACAAATAGATGTTTGAATCATGTTGAAAATTATTGTTAGCTAACTTATTTTACTCTTTGAAAATTCTCCCCTCTCATGGAATTTTTTTCAGTACAAAAGTAATTCAATATATGTTTGCAATAGTATGATTACAAAAAGTAAATAAATAACTAATCTCTAATGGCCACTGATGAAGTAATTCTCATCTGAACTGATTTACTTCTACCAAGTCAGCCCCCTAGGTACCTTGACAAAACATTGGTTCTGCATTAACCAGCTTCTGCCTCTGGACAGTAGTTCAGAAAGTAGAGTGCATTATTACAGCGCAGGGAAACATTACAAACTAATGGAGTTTCTTTACCCATAAATTAAATATAATGAGCCAATTCCATCCCTAATATAAACCCCTGAATGCTAGGATTAATTTGATCATGTGTTTATTCATTGAGGAATCTAGGCAATAAGAAAAAAAGAGGGTAATGCCAAAGTTGGTGTCAATAACATGTTGGTGGTACAGAATACTTTCTAGAGATTGTCCACAACGGTTTACTTTTGAGAAATTATTACCCCAACCACTCTGCCAAGACTGAGCAGAGCACAGATTACATGCTACAGATGCATAAATTAGACTAAAGGCTAGTAAAATTTATGTACCTGGGGTGCTATTCTTACACCTACTAAGATTGTTGACTTCAGTGACAGCACAGGAAATGCTCATGCTTTTATGAGGATGTACTTTGTGTCCTAGTCACAAACTGGCCTTGTGCTACTGTTCCAGGTGGCTCCTGTTCTCTCACCACTTAACTGTCCCCCTTTCAGCTAGCTGCTACAGCCCTCAGCCCTGTGCTGGACAAGAGATCTGCAGTATGCTAAATTAACCCTGTGCTGATTACCACGATGTTTTACACAAGTTGCATTGAGAAGGCATCAGACATTTCCCATTCAGTTTATAACTTGTCAACATACAGATCATGTACAGGACTTTGTAAACACAGAAAGCAACTGTTTTTCAAATCCGACGGCTAATGACTTTCCCATCTGTTGGCTGGGAGTCAAGGGCAGTTTGAACAGCGCTTAGCACAACGTGTAGAGAGCACAAACACCACCCAGAAACTGTTCCTGGTAATTTATCAAACAGTTTATCCAGATATACAGCTGTTTCAGAAACCCACATTCGCAGCATGTTTGATTATATCGCTTGTAGCTTTCTCTGTATACAAAAGTCTACCAGTCTAAGTCTTAAGGAAATTTAAAGGAATGAGTACTCAAGGACTGTACATAGTTTTCACATCTCCCAGTTACCACTGAACTGTGGTTTATTTGTGAAACTCCCACAGCAAGTTCTTGTAACTGACAGGTGATAAAAACTGTGGATTATCAAATATTGAGCAAAAGATTGCTCAAGTCAAGGAAAATGTCACAAGAGTTCAAGCCTACAAAACACACCCCATGCTTGCATCCATCTAGAAAACATGTACTTAATGATAAAAAGCTTGAGAAGTACCACTGATGACTTCCTGAGCTCATAAAATTTGTTGCAAGATGGAGTGAACTGACAAAGTTCAACGTCATTGCAGGAAGCCAGAATCATTCACTGGCTTGGAGGTTACTGTAAATCCATAACCAAGATCCAGATGACCTGTTGGTGAAGTTTTCTTTGCTTCTCTATCTATAAATACAACATTTTGTGAACTGTCTGCTATGCATTTTCTCCTCAACTCTTTCTTCCCAAAGCATCAGACATCCTACAAGACATTTCAATTCTGTAACTCTGTGTGAAACACCCATCTCCCAAAAACCAAGCAACAGGCCCAGAAACATTTGGTTTATTTTTGAAAGATATTGTACTATTTTTCCTAATGAGATTAACTTTTGCAATAAAGGAAACAGGAAACGGGTGAGCAAAGGGGTCAGAAAGGTAAAAGTTGTGCATATTTGTTTCTAGTCAATGTTGTGAAACTCTTCCCCATCCCCTCCAAACTACCGCAAATCAACTCTCAACAAATTACATAACAGTGCTTGTTTTGAACTGGAAAGATCTCTTTCAGATGAGCGGAGAAAGATACCAGAAGGTGTAAAACTAACCAAGACAAACAGAAACAGAGTGATATATGTCTAAGCAACCACAATCAAAGCTCTCACGCAATGTGCATGAAGCTAATGCTTAAGTGGCAGAGGCAAAAGAATGCAAAGACAGCTTCCATTTCATGCAGGGCTTTTGAGTATACACTAGAAAAATTAGGGAATGTGCTAATAAAAGGGGTCTTTTAGATCAGTCTTATAAAAGACAGATTATATTCAGAAAGTAGATATGCAAATCTCAAGTTCAGAGCAATGAGTCGTGAGTGAAAAGGAGAAAAATACAAACAAAAAAAGCAAACAAAAATTCCCAAGGAATCACTTTACAAGAAAAAACAGAAGCAAAATAAAAATATTCCAATGTGCAAAAGAAGAGTGAGTTCAGAATAAAACTTAGTTGTTTGCATATTTTATTCCAAAAGTTCCAGCTATCTCCACCCATGCACTAATGTGCTTTCCAGGTAAAATATATCTGCACAACAATACCCCTAATAGACTTCATGGAGCCAGCTGAACTCCTTCCCTGTCATAGGCACCACTAAAATCAGAAATCTAGATGTGTAACATATGGCCAGAAACTGGATTTTTCTGCTTTTTTGTGCCCAGGCAGATTAAGAGAAATAAAACAGAATAGTAGATATTTTGACTTTCTATTTAAGCTAAATTATATTTATTTTTAAATAAGCTCTTTGGATTCTTTCAGGGGCTAGTGTCATCGAATAGGCTAAAACAATGTTAGGAGAGCATTAACCACAACATGACCCCCCCCAGAAAGACACTACAGAAATGACCATTTGCTGGTCCAGCCACATTGACTAGACTCATTGCCAGAACAAGCTGCAGTAGCCTGACAACTTGTCTCAGTAAAACCCCCACACAATGATTCTCCCTCACAGTAAAACTTTGAATTCAAGTGAACTATTTTTCACCATCAGTTATAAAAGGGGAAATATTCCTTTGCCCTTCCAGTCTTCCAAATGTGGGTTGGTTATCATAGTATCTCAAAAGAAAATACTATGAACTCAAAATCAGAGAAGGCCAATAAACTCACTGGGTTGTTTCCTTCCCAATATATTTTGAAGTAGATAAAGGTATTTGGTTACACCTGTCCTTTTATCTGTAAGGGCAGTAGATGTAAGGGCAGCCTCAAAGCGAGGATCAAGGCCAACTTCCTCCAACATCTGTATTATTTGCGTATTTACATGTACATTCATACATTTTTATGCATGTTTATATATTGCTAAACCATCCTCAGAACTTACTGTGAAAGAGCCCATCTAGTGCACTCAGGAAATTAAATTCAGTATTTTAAGATGTTCTCATTCTTACCTGCTCTCTCCTTGCTGGGTTTACATCCACAACTGCTTGCCTTTGCAGGAATGCCACTGGGAAGATCAGGGAGCCCAGCTCTAATCCAGGCTGCCTACAAGGACAACGGGTACATCTGCACCGGCATCCTACAGTGCCCTGTGTGAGCACGATTATACCAGGTATCACCCCCTGCACAAAATCCTGTCCTCCAACACTATCCAGTCCACCTGCACGCTCCTCCAACCACCCTCTGCACCCCTCTGAACCACAGCTGTGGTGTCCAAACACAGCTTTAAGCTTGTAGATTTTAAATTATACCCAGGACAAATAAACTAAGATACAGTGTACAAGTTCTTGCTATATTTACTGCCACTTTGGAAATTTCCAGTTGAATAAAATTTTCAGCAAAGAAAACTTCAATAGGCTTGATAAATTTTACTGATAAAATGTGGTATGTTAAAGCATCTTTGTATACCAAACTTTGTTATGTTATACTTTGTTCCTTCTCCATTTCTGATATCCTATAAGAAAGCATCCAAGTCCTTTTGTAACTTTTTTCTTTTGTTCCAAAACTGTGACTAAAAATGAAGAAAAATTGTAAATTTTACAACTTTTCTTACTTGAAATAAGTGTGACAATTGCAACGGATGGATCAGATAGATAGAAATCTAATTTCTGCAGAGCACAGGTGGAAGAGTAGAGATCTAAAACCATAGAATCAGTGCAACAACAGCAGTAGTCTTTTAAAATCTCAGACATGTAATACGAGTTCATGGCAAGCAGCTAAGGTTCATATGACCCATTAGTCTTTGATTTTATTTTTCTAGGCTTTTGAAGAGCTTCAATTCATCGCTGCCTCCACAGCCAGTTTTTGTTGTTGTTGCTGGGGGCTTTTTTTTCAGTAAGAGCGTCCCGTCATGAGCTCTTTGCTGATGTTATTGAAGGGTATTTTTTGTAGATCATTGCATGGAAAAACTCCATTTAATATTTTTAAACCATCCTTGGGAAGAATCTCTTTTGCCCCGAGGACACATCACTGTAGTTAGGAAAAAGATCTCCAGAATTATAGCTGCATCCAGAGTCCCACACACTGCATTCTCCTATGGGGTCCACATTACAGAAACCACAGAACAGCCATTCACTGATATGTTTTTAATTATGTATATTTTTTACTTTACTTTGTGGTTTTCTTGTAGCTTTTACTTCTGTGACATCACTTTTTCTTTTTTACATTAAAAGCCAGGGACAGAAGGGGAAGCAGACCCAATCCTGGGAAGGATTTTTCAGAGTTTGCAACCTTTTTTTGTATATGGTTCCTAATGATGAAACATATTACTCTGCCTCCCTCCCAGACTTTTGTGTTATAGCTCTTTGGACAGTGCATCTGTACACCTCCCAGCACAGCCAGTTCTAATAGCATTAGACACATTAACAAACAGAGTAAATGATGTGTTGTGTTTAGGAACTGATTATTTGATGCCTGAAAAAAAAAGACTTCTGGGACTTTATGTTAAATTTTACTTACATAGTAACCCAGAACAAAAATCCCACTTGTGAACTTTCTATTACTAGATTTTTGCTGTGGAAAAGGAAGAAAACTCAGGATAGGTGGCATAGGAAGTACTTTACACCATCTTTACCCAGAGAGCTGCTCCTGCACTTACTCCTCCTTTTACCTGCCATCTTGCTGAGAAGGGAGTTTGTCAGACACGTTTGATTCACATGTAATAAAAGCCTGAATAGTTGTGGTTGCAAGGAAATGTTAAAAGTCTGTAAATACCAAGTGTGGTTCCCATCACACATAAAAGAAAACAAACTGACCTCTATCTGGAAAATATCTTTCTCACTGTGCTTGAAAAAGGAACACCATGTCACAATGATTCACTGTTACATGCTGATTTCGAGTGAATACATGGAGAGTGCACAAGCAAAACCCTATTATCTACGTACCATAGCACTGAAAAGGTGAGGGGCAGGCTATGCTCTTAAGGCCCATGTACGATGCCCCAGGACCTACAAAGGGCGTTTCAGTCCGTGCGCTGACTGCATGCCTTCCATTACACTTAGTGTGGGGCCCAGCATGTCCCCCAGCTATTTCATCATATCTGCCATTGCTAAGTTCTCCGAGCCAACAAACTCGGGTTTTTTCCTACTCTTTGTGATACAACATGAACTTTCCTTGTTTGGTTTATGTTCCAAGAGACAAATGATGGGGAAAACATTTCTGAAGCTCTTTCATTTGTCAATGACAAATGCAGAGATTTATATGAAACACCAGCAAAATGGAAATATTGACTCTGATCCTTCAGTTCAGATGAAAAGAGCTACCTAGGTGAAAAGTGTAATTATTGTTATGAATCAGCTGCACACACGTCACAGGCATAACAAAGCAATGTTTATTGCCGGTAACCTTTGTAATAATCATAGTTTCCAATGAGGACTCTTTAGTTAACGATCAAACTCTACGGGTGAGATTTCAAGATTTGTCTAAGTAAATTTGGTGCCAGGTCAGATGGAAAATTGCTGAGAAATGGGTGCCTAACTCCCACAGGGCCTTTGAAAAAAGGCTCATCTTGCATTAATTGGAAGTGGGGAGGAAACAGAAATTCAATATAGTATCACAACAAGAGCATGAGAAAGAAAATGGCATATTGAGTAACTTTGAAGGAAAAGTTCTGTGTCACTGAAGGACAAATTATTGCAGAATCTTGTTATTTACTGGCATTGTACTTTACTTCACCACCAGGAGACAGCAGAAATTAAAAAAGATGTCCTACAATGTCTCGGATCCTTCCTTTCAGTTCTCCAGAGCCCTTAGTGGCAAACTCCATTCAACCACAATCCTATCTCCAGCATTATTCAACATCTGTAGAGATTAAACAGGAGAGACAGACAGATACCACAGGGATGGGACCAGGACAGTGGTACATGCTGCTGCTTGAGTTTCTCTCTGCCTCACATCACAGTATCATTGTCTATATTTTTCAATATATACCTGGAGGGAAAACAGCTAAAACTGCTGACTATAGAAATCAGGGTGATGCTGATGAGATACATTTCAAGCAAAACAAATACTTTCCACAGCATCACCTAGTATTTAGGCATCCATCCTCAGGTTGTTAAGTGTCTCTTCAGGCCTTCTGTGCTTCTTGTTCTTCTGGAAGTTCATCTCATAACAGCATAAAAACCACTGATTCGCATCTGAATTGGGATTGAATATTGCACAAGGCCAGATACTGACCCACGTGTAGTGAGGAAAGATTTTTTTACTTCCTCATAAGCTTTCCTGTCACAGCTCTATCCCTGAAACCTGTTTGCTGTTGGTTTTTTTTTAACAGTTGAGACAGCAACAGAAGTCACCACAGGAGCCATATAAGTCTTTCATCCTGTGTACTTGCTCCCTGCACTGCACTGAATAGACTGAATATTGTCTTGACACTCAAAGTCCTCCCTGGGTTTCACTCTAAGTAGCAGTTCCTTCCCTCCCCACTAATGGCTGTCCAAGGACATCTACTCTTCTGTGGAAACACCAGTGAATGGGGGCACCACTTCCCAGGGAGGACTGGAAACTGTTCAGGGACTGTGCACAGCTGTGAACTTACCCCAAGAACTCAAGCAGCAAAGCTTCTGCTAAAGCAACCATATTTCCTCGAGTAGATGAAGGGCTGAGTGAGAGTATTACTGCTCTATCTAGTTTTGAACACTTAGTGGGTCAGATACCACAATGAAAGGATGCCCAAATAAGTAGGCACTGGGGCAGAGTCTTTCATTTGACTCACTTATATTCACTTAATAAATGGGAATAAACAACAGTAGCCATAAGTCCATAGATAAGGGTCTGCACTTAGAGCGTGCTTACTTCTTAGTCAAAAATTCAGCTATGACAATAAGCTACAGGCTCTTTATTCAACTCCAGAGACCATTTGCATTTCTGAGAAGCATAAAGGACCTGATATATAGTGAAAATAAGCCCTGTAGTAGCAATTCAGAGACCACTGTAACATTTTAGGCAGTTTGAACTGCTTTTACTAATTTTCACAAAGTCCATAACAAAATGTATCCTGAGTTCTTGTTCTGCATCCATATGTTACAAAAACATAAATTTATCATAAAAGAAAATTTTTTAATGATTTAGTTTTCTCATCTTGCTGAATTGTTTCATGAGTCTCCAAATTAAATTTGTGGTAGAGCAGTGGGCTAACAAGGATTGTGCCCAGTTTATGTCAGGAAACAGCTGGCTGCAAGACAAAATATTTCATGGGAACCTTTGTAACTCGGTGGGTGCCAACCCTCACAATTATTCCTGACCTTTCTCTTTCACACAGCTCCTCAGCACACGCTAGCAAATGCTGCAGCTTTGCACAAGAAGAGCTGAAAAACCTAATGATGACCAACAGGCTTTTCTGAGTGTTTTTTTCAGTACTTCTTTCATTTCATGATCATTTGTTTCCTCCAGTTTTAAGTTGTTCTTGTTGAACTTCCAGTTTTCCCCCTTAGTAGGAGCCTGCAGTGGAAGTGGTCTGGTGCCAGGGAGTGGAGAGAGATGATGATGTGCAGCACCTTCTTGAAACCAACAGACTGCAATTAAAAGAGAAAATCATTAGTTACTAGAGCCCCGATCCTAGCATTTTAATTAGGGTAGAAAGATTCTTCCATTGCTGAAATTCAAAGAACAAGTAAATATCAATTGTTTTGCCCTGTTGTCCTTTTGTCTTAAGAAAAAGCACTCGGTTAAGTTGAAGGCAGGTGCTAGTCAAAGAAAATTATCCTCCCTTCAACGTTCAGTTTTGACCTAGGTTTTGACTTACAGGTTACAAGAAGGCGGCAGAGGTGCAATGTGATGAAAGGGTGGCAGCACTGCAAAACCAGAGAGCTGGCTTTGCTGTGACAGCTACATGATTTCCATTTTTTTATCCCTGCTGCGATGATGTAATGACACCAAGGTGGAAAATGCTAAGTTTAACCTTGCTCAGAGCATATGAAATCCCAGTGCTCCTGGGCTGCTGCAGCCTATGAGAAGGGGAATGTTACAGGCTTAAAAGGAGACTGTAACCATGCCGGAAACCCCAGGTAGCCTCATTTAGATAAGGGCAAGCTTTCAGCTGGAATATAAACCCTGTGAGTATGAACCTGGAGCATTTGTGAATTACCCTACACATAGTGAATCTGGGACCCTAAAGAGACACACACACCCCCAATATTTCCAGTATGAAAGAGACCTCTGGAAAGATCTCTGGTGTAAGAAGACAAAATTGGTCTGTGAGAAAGCAGTGGAAAAAACAAAGCTGACTAAGATTTTTTTTCAGTAGGAATATCGGGACTCTCAAGAAAACTCAAACCACTGTGTTTTATTTTAGCTGCATCTACTGATACATATTGACTGCAAGGAACAATTTCTAAGCACTTCCCAAAAGTTTAACTGTCTATACATTTATACAGAATATACCAATATTCTGTAGTAAGGAAAGATTAGCAGCTAAGTTTGAAAGACTAGATCAGGGATTTGAGATCCAACATTTGCAACAATCTGACTGGGGCATTTAAAAAAAATCTGTTTGTTTTGCAAATAGTTCTTATTTCTAGAGCCAAAAATGATTGTAAAAGAATTAGATTAGTAACCAGGAGTCCAAACAAGCTTATTCAGCTTATTTTACTGCTTGTGTTGATGACACTCTCTTTTGTCTTCATCCAGTAGTGGGAAGTGCTTTATCATCTTCTGGTTTGGAAAAAGACCCAAGCAGCTAATGTAAAAAAAATATATTCTCCAGTAGCTGCAGCATGATTAATTTTCCACCCCACGAGATCGCTGTGAGTTTGAAAGCACCCTAGAGCTTTATTTGCTACATTATAGTCATCAAGGATCATAAAGCATCTTCTTCCTTCCGCACCGCTAGCACTTCAGAGAGCCAGTATGGTTGAGTGGAATGAGCAAAGGGTTGAAAACCAGGATATTTTTATTATAAACCTAAAACAGCTTGTGACTTGCCTTTGGCCTTGGTTAAATAATGCTGGACTCAGTTCTCTGAAGCAATACAGTCTTCTACTCCAGCTAAAGAAATAACAGACTATAGCCCATATGACACCCAGACATTGATATCTGCATTATAAAATGGGGATAATAATACCAATGGTTTTTCATCAGGCACTTTGGGGTTTATTGGTGAAGAGCAGAAGGTAACAGCAAAAGATTTTACTTAAGGTCTGTAAATCATTTTCAAAAGAGAAATTACTCATTATAGTTATTCCACACCATCCCCCCCAGGTAAACACATGGAGGAAATCCTGCACGTTACATTTCCCTGTTGCCATACAGAGAGTTGACTTGGGGACTTCTCCCTTTTCCACATCATTAGCACAGTCCAATCCCAGCAGTAGTGAATGAAAAAAATGGGGTTTAGGCTGCCCTCCCAACCCCCTGCAACAGTAACCCTGCATACCTTAGAATTATGGTGGCGTCTTAGAAGTACGGTGGTACTCAGAGGTGCCCTTACTAAGCCCCCCAAAACAATGGCAGCCCTGATCACTGTCAAAGTTTATAAGCTTACCCAAAAGGAGTTCAGCTCTTCAATCAATCTGAATTCTTTATCTCCTATGGGGTAAAGGCAGCTGGCCAAATGGAAACACACCCTGGGCCAGACTGTCCCCTAGGACAAAGAGGGACAGGCTGAGGCAGGGTAGGTAGGACCATGCACATTACCTTTACTACTGCCACCACGGAAATAAGCCAGAGAAGAGAGTATGTGTCCAGAAAAAAGTGTGTGGTACTACTCTTGAGCAGCCTCCAAGGATGATCCTTAGAGAAACAGTTCCTACTGGGGAATGTATAAGAGGGGGAACACCAGGGAGACAACGTACAGGGTCTATACACAGAGCTACTGTTTGGTGGATCCTTGCAACTTTCATATGTATTTAGAGAGCTGCACAGTTTGGAGCAAGACAACAGATTTGCTGCCCTCCACCACTGTTGACGCAGCCACACAGAAGCCATCAGAACTATTCACAAAAGCAAAAATTAGACAAGACTTTTCAATATCAACATCACAGTATTGACCTTGGTCAGTTCTGCCCAGAGTTGTGCTAGAAAGAAACAGATATACAAATATATTCAGGACGTGACCTTCAGCATTACTATTAAGAAAATGTGTTTCTCTTTAGCATCTTCTGGTTCTGCATCCATAAATTAATTATACTTTAGACATTCTGTCAGGTGACACCAAAAAAAATTGTACAAATAATTATCTTCATGTTTTTCAGGGTAGTTTTGTTTAAATAAAAAAAAAAAGTATGTCATCTGAAGTTAAGGTTCATCTGCATCTTTTTAAAATGCCATTATACTGAATTTTTCACCATTTATTTTTACTCACATAATTTTTCCCATCCTATCCTTCCAGCTCTTTGCTCCTCCACACAAATGTTCTAGATGCCAGCAGAGATCTCTTTGGCTGCGTGACTTCCAGTGAAAATGCAAAATAAAAACCAGCAGTGTATGGAATATAAAACACGATTTTAGCAGTGAAAATTTCTGAGGTATATTTCTCCCAGTGTACTTTCATATCAAAAGTATTTAATTAGGTTAAATGTAGCATTAATCTTCATTTCACATATTGGATGCATCTTGCTGATGGCCTATAGTTGCGTAGCTCCCTGCTATACAAAGTCATCCCTTCAATTTACTTTTTGTTCACTTGTTCAGTTTCTGAGGTGATGAATTTAACACTTGGTACCATTTTCCTCATGCCTCTTGTTGTTCTCTTAGGGATCTCAATGCAAGCCACAACCTGTGAGTGTTTATGTTCAGTGTCACCCCGGCACCGCCAGCTGAAGACAGCATTGCACCATTTAAATAGATTCATTTTCTTGAGATGGACCTTGCTACTAGTCTCTTTTCCAGCTGGAGAGAATAATCAGGTTGTCTCACCCCGGCCAACAGAGAGTTTAATCCTCAAGCCCTCGATCTTCCATAAATCTGTCTGCAGAGAGCCACTGCTACAAATTCTTTGTCGTTTATGTCATATCTTGTAAAATCTGTTGAGCCTACTTCGAGCATGTGTCTGTTTTGACTTTTCCTGAAGAACAGTCTCTCTCTGGAGGGAAAGTCTGAAGCGTAGCATTTATCTTTCCGTGCATTCAGATAGGCAGTTGTGAAAGTCTCTTTCTCATGGGGATATTTTCCAATGAGTCAGACTTGCTTTCTCTGGATTGACGAGTTCTGACAGCAAAGTATTAATACTATCTTGCAATATTAGTCAACTGGACTCCAACCGAGAGCTGAATAAAAAGACAGACCTTTGTCCTGAAGCGGACTCCCAGGCAAGGCTCCCATTAAAGAAAAACAGGACCTTTTCCTGAGTAATCAAGAGGGACTAAGAAGAGTAGGCAGGATTTCAGATATCTTTGAGTGTGTAGGAACTGGCAATTGGGCCTACAAATTTTCTCCATAAAATAACCCTAAAACTTATTTCTGTTTAAAATATATGACAAGAAACAGCACAAATGCATTCTTTTCGATAATCCTGAGCAGCCAAAAATCAATAATTCATTCCGCTTCATAATCAAAGGCAGTTCACAACAAAAAAAAGCTGGCAAAAAAAAAAAATCTGAAACATCCTTTTCCTTATTTTTATCATTGCAGATAAATGAAACAGCTGAGCTAAAAGCTATAAAAGTAGCATTTCCTTCAGAGTGGAAATTGAAGAGGAAAACACAAGAAATGATCTTAATTGCTCATCCCCATTCATGCTGGATCTTTACCAGGTCCATACTAATGTCTTCTTGTTCTAAATAATTTCTGTCTTTCCTATCAAACTTCTTCCTTTCTGAGAACTTTTAGCTTCTAGTTGCCATATGCACTTCTTCATTTCAGGTTCAATTCTGGTATTTAAATAGGAAAATACAGTGTCCGATTATTCAAAAAAGTAATTCCTAGAATCAAAAAATCTCCATTAAATGTTACAGCCCTTGTTTCTCACTAGAAGAACTGGAGCTTCATTAAAGAGAATCAACACACAAATTCTTTAAATCCAAGAGCAAGGTTATTCTTCCCAAAGGAGAGGGAAAAAAGAGGAAAAAAAGAGAAAGAAGGAGAAAGAGAGAGAAAATTAGCAAACCTGACTGGAACAATCTGGTCACCCCTGAGCTCATTTCATTGAGTCCACCCAAAAAAATAGTCACATCAGTTATACTGTCTTTAGACTTGGCATTGCTACTGTTTTTGGCATTGCAACTAAGAAAATCATGGTTGCAGGTCCCAAGAGTGAGAACTGGAGTTCAAATACTCACCAGCCAGCCAAGAAATATAGACTGCCCCAATGACTGGCTGCAAGAAGCATACTTCAGCGGGAGTACATCAGGGAATGCGACAGGGGGGAGGGCCTGCTGCCATCCAGAATTGCCTTTCTGCCCACTTCAGAGGAGTATGGAGTAGACCCCAAATCCACGGTGTGGATCAGCAGGCAGTGGATATGTTCTTTCCTTGGGGTATTCAGAAAGGAAATGGATGGTTGACCAGAGGGTTACAACAGCTCAGAAAAAGCTGTGGCTTTCAGAGATTCCCAGCCAGAAGTATGATATGGAAGTGATCCTTCCTTTGCACAGTTACCAGCCGACATTCACATCTATCTTACATACTCATACGGTCCCCTTTCCTCCTGCACATGGACACCTCCCAGTCCTGTAATGTTTAACCTTACAGCATTCTTCTCCATTTCTACATAGATTTTCCTTGGGCAACTAAGGCAGAGAGATTAAAGGTTGCAGGGAGGAAGGGGGAGGGAGAATTGTTCAGTACCAAAGCATTGTTATTGGGTCTTCAGAAGCGCCTAGATCCACAAGAAATACAAAGAGCTGGGCGCGGAGGTGCTTTTAAATGCTCCCTGCGTGCCTACTGTATCGTGAAGTGCTTAACATCTTTCCAAAACATGGCTCGGAAATATTTCTGTCAGCTTGGTGAAGTGGAGAGTGTCAGAGCAAGAAATCCCAAGTCTCATACTAGCACTGACCATTAGTTTCCTTCTTTCTTTCCTTTTTTCTCTCTCTCATTTTCTCTCTCTCGATGACCTTAAAATAATGTAGAACCAAGTAAAACAGAACCATATCTTTCGCTGGAAGAGGAGCAAAAGAATGGAAATTGATTCAATATGTTCTGTAACAACTCACAGTTGAGATTCATGGAAGTTGAAATCAGACAAATTCAGACCAAAAATAAAGCTATGCCTTTTTTTTTTTTTTTTCAACAGTGAAGATGATTAATCACTGGCACAGCTTAAAGATGTCTGCAAGATTTTCCATCACTAGCAACTTATAAATCAACATTGGATGGCTTTTAAAAAGAAATGCTTAAGTTCAAGTAAAAATTAATTCAGGGAAGACCTATGACCTCTGCTACATGGGATCAGATGGTCACAGTAGTCTTTTTTAGCTTTACAATCTATTAATTAGATCTTTCTACTCCCTTCTCTGGGATCACCCTTTCAATTCCACTCCTCGGCATCAGAGGTAATTAATTCTTGAGTTCCTGTAGATTTTTCTTCTCAGGCATCCAGACAGGAGGCAGGTCTATTAAAAATACCATTAACCCCTGCAAAGCTCATTTAGCTGCTGCATTTCTCATGTGCAGGACACCTGCTCATCAGATGGCAGCACAACGTCTAGAGGGAAAGCCCAAATCCTAGAGCAGCAACGCAAGCCCTGGAAAATCCTTGTGGGTATTGGGGCATCACCCACATTGTGGAGCACATTTGCAGTGACAATGACAGCCAAATGTGGCCGTAGCCCATTCTCAAGCTCGAATTCATCTTCCACCTATAAATCTGAGAACTATGTATGGTTTTAACTTCAAAGTGCTCTTGAAGAAGCCAGCCTGAGCATGGATGGTAATTTATTCATAGAACCTAGACAAATTAGGCACAGGCCAATCCACCAGTAGGTATGTGAAGTCTGACTCTCCATAAGCACAGTATGGTTATTTTCAAGACATGCTATGAGCAGCCTGACACTAATATGAATAAGAAGCACTTCAGTCCAGTATGCTTGAATGTGATCATCTATTCTTCACTTAAAGAGAGAACATTTGCATAATTCTCACTGGCTGTCCCCAGTAATCACAAATCTATTAACTCTGGAGTTTTGCAAGAGATTAGCTAAGACCTGATTGTCCTTAGCAAAAAGGTTTTTCTTCCAATCAAGTTTTAAATGGCTCAAGAATATTTACCTTGTGTTTTTTTCTCAAGATGCAGTATTTTAGTTTGCAAATACCATCACTCAACATTCCTTGCCATGCCATAAGTATAAATTTGAGACACCTTTTCCATTTGGCTACACCCAGGTACCCCGTTCTCCCTAGAGTGCCTCTACATTTCGTTGCAGAAGTAGCTAAAGGATAGTACAGAAACACCCAAGCCAGCTCTGAACTAACTTCTTCAGAGTCTGTTAGTACCCTAGGGCAGCAGCAGGGACTTCAGCGCACACAGATTTTTTCTGTACCATGACTATAGAGTAAGAACGTATTAGTCACCATTCAGCACATGTCAAGATTTACAAGACTAAACTGATAATTCTACATGCATTAGTCCCTGGGACAGGCAAATGGTTTAAATGATTTGGGGTTTTGGTAAATAAGTCATTTAAAGAGACAGCAGCAATTGCTAGTGTTATCCTTATTTATAGGGATATTTTTTACAAATGATGAATTAATAATACACTTTTTCTTATGACCTCAGAGATGCACCTTTTCACAGTAAGGGAGATTTTATTGGTGACTCAAACCTACAGCAGGTCATGAGGCCAGAAAGTAAATTAAAAGCTTCTCCTTGTATGAAAAATATTAGACACAATATTTTATATAATATTATTGCACTACTGTTGGTTGCTTGGCATCAGAGGGAGATGCTAAGTGCTGCCAGGTCAAAATCCCTCCAGCAGGGCAACATTCATCTCACTTAACTGTATATATCTACAGTGTGAACGCCCATATCAAAGCCAGTCACCTTCAATTTCTTTTATATGACTACAGAATTTAAGACTGAGTTCATCTGCCTTATTTTAGATGTCTACTGTGGGGTGAGATGAATCACAACCTAAAAGTGTCCATTTCTCCCCACTGGCTATAAAAAAGCCATTACAACTGGCTCAGCTGTAGACATCTGCACTGCAAACCTTTCCTGTTGATCAGCCTGTGTGGCTGCTGTCTCCAGCAATTGCCATTTTAATAGGTTGAGAGAACATGTGCCAAAATATCATTATTGAATAGCATTAATAAAATCATGTAGGCAGCTAGTATCAGTCACAGAGCAGATGTTTAAGTGCTGTGAAAATGCCTTGACTTTCTGAAGGATGTAGTTGTAGGTGGCCTAGAAAAAAATGAAGCCATTTTTTATGCAGATACCTATTTCCATGCATCAAAGTATGACAAGCACTGGATAAAACACCGAGCTTGAAAGAATGGCCAATCCTACAGAAGAACTGCAAAGAATTCCCAAATACAATTGTCATATTCACAGAGATGTGGATTGCACACTGGGTACATTTATTGAAAATAAGTCTTTTTTTTTAAACTTGGACTAAATTAAGATTATAAAAGAGATTGCTCCCTTCCCACTGATTTGAATAATTGATTTATCTATTTATTACTAAGCTATTGATTACTGTGAGAATGAGGAATATAAAAAACTTCAAAGCCTTTGAATTTTTGTGCCATATGAGTAGCTTTGAATAGTTTCCTCAGAGTATCTATTTAGTCATTGAAACTGCGGGTTTTTTGCAAAAGTAGGAAACCAAAGAATTTCTTTTTACTGAGCAATTATCTCTTTGCCATGTTTCCTGAAGTCGTATCTACTTCAGTATAACAATCTACCATGACAAACTGTTTTCCCGGCTTATAAAACTACCATTCTTCGAAGCTGATAGCAGCTGTTTTGTAGCTGTCATACCATATAATATGGGTAAGGTCACTCCCTGTAGCAAATTTGTAAGCTAAATTACAGAATTCGATCTGGTGCCAAATTCTAAAAGCAGAGATACCACATTATTGTGAACTGTGGTGTCCAGAGTTTAATGTATTTCTTATTAAAATCAATGGAAAGTTTATTTCAATGAGGGTTGGATCGAGTCCTAATTACATGTCGACAAATGCTTCGCGTATGCCAATTCTGGTGTTAGAACTGCTGTTGATTAGATGTCCTTATAATGTACTCTTCAGTCCTGTGGCCAGTGAAACAATTAATTTCTATTGTCAAAATTAAATTTAATTAAAACTAATTTTACTATTGAACACCAGATAATTCACCCTGATACTTAATTAGATAGCAGTCTCACTTCATTTATCAGCAGTCCTGGCTATCCGGGGAGGTCCCTGTGACTGGAGGTTAGCAAAAGTGAGGCCCATCTACAAGAAGGGCCAGAAAGAGAATCCGGGGAGCTACAGGCCTGTCAGCCTGACCTCGGTGCTGGGGAAGGTTATGGAGCAGATCATCTTGAGTGCTATCATGTGGCACATGCAGGTCAACCAGGTGATCAGACCCACTCAGCATGGGTTTATGAAAGGCAGGTCCGGCTTGACAAACCAGAACTCCTTCTATTGCAAGGTGACCTGCTTAATGGATGAGGGGAAGGCTGTGGATGTTGTCTACCTCGACTTTAGTAAAGCCTTTGACACTGTTTCCCACAGCATTCTCTTGGAGAAACTGGCTGCTCATGGCTTGGACAGGTGTACTCTTCGCTGGGTTAAGAACTGGCTGGATGGCCGGGCCCAAAGAGTGGTGGTGAATGGAGTTAAATCCAGTTGGGAGCCGGTCACAAGTGGTGTCCCCAGGGCTCAGTTTTGGGGCCAATCCTGTTTAATATCTTTATCAATGATCCGGATGAGGGGATGGAGTGCACCCTCAGTAAGTTTGCAGACAACACCAAGTTGTGCGGGAGTGTTGATCTGCTTGAGGGTAGGAAGGCTCTGCAGAGGGACCTGGACAGGCTGGATCGATGGGCTGAGGCCAATTATATGAGGTTCAACAAGGCTAAGGGCTGGGTCACTTGGGTCACAACAACCCCATGCAACGCTACAGGCTTGGGGAAGAGTGGCTGCAAAGCTGCCTGGAGGAAAAGGACCTGGGGGTGCTGGTTGACAGCCGCCTGAATATGAGCCAGCAGTGTGCCCAGGTGGCCAAGAAAGCCAATGGCATCCTGGCTTGTATCAGGAATAGTGTGGCCAGCAGGACTAGCGCAGTGATCATGCCCCTGTACTCGGCACTGGTGAGGCCGCACCTTGAATACTGTGTTCGGTTTTGGGCCCCTCACTACCAGAGAGACATTGAGGTGCTGGAGAGTGTCCAGAGAAAGGCTGGTGAAAGGTCTGGAGAACAAGTCTTATGAGGAGCAGTTGAGGGAACTGGGCTTGTTTAGTCAGGAGAAGCAGAGGCTGAGGGGAGACCTTATCGCTCTCTACAGCTACCTGAAAGGAGGTTGTAGTGAGGTGGGTGTTGGTCTCTTCTCCCAAATAGCAAGTGATAAGACAAGAGGAAATGGCCTTAAGTTGTGCCAGAGGAGGTTTAGATTGGATATTAGGAAAAATTTCTTCACTGAAAGGGTTGTCAGGCATTGGAACAGGCTGCCCAGGGAAGTGGTTGTGTCACCATCCCTGGAGGTATTTAAAAGACATGTAGATGTGGTGCTTAGGGACATGGTTTAGTGGTGGACTTGGCAGTGCCAGGTTAATGGTTGGACTTGATGATCTTAAAGGTCTTTTCCAACCTAAACAATTCTATGGTTCTATGATTCCAGTTCTACCAGCACAATTTTCCACATGTTGTAAGAGTGTAAAATTACTGGAACAATTTTTACACTAACTGCACAATGACCAGTGTCTATCAAATTGCTTTGCAGATACAGCAAGACTATAGCAATCCTGATTACAGTTCTCTTGATTCAAGAACAAGATACACTGCCTTTTTCTACATCATATTTCTTCCCTTGTCAATAATAGCAAAGGTTCTTGAAAATCTTGGACTGGACTACAGGTACATGGTTATGTTTCATGACCACTTGAAAACATGAATCTGGATTCACCTCTTACCAGAAGAAGCACGAGTCTTCCTGCTGGTTTTAACGTAAGGTAGGTGAAGACATCAAGGAGATAAACACAAGAAATAAAAAGG